>NC_088249.1:31132500-32477500 GCF_036013445.1 Caloenas nicobarica
GTGTTGTTTTAATAGTAGCTGGATAGATGGAAAATGTATCTTTCATGTCTTAGAGCAATATTCTGAGCTGAAATTTCTCAGGGGAACTTTACCTTGTCTGAAATTATGAACTCAATTGGATACTGCAATTTTAAGATCCCCAATGTGTCTTAAGAGATCCTTTTTTGTTTTATTTCTCCAGCTGATGAGATGCATTGATTAAGGCTTATGATGAAAAGCAGACCAGCTAACAATTGCAAATCTTCAAGAGATTGAAACAAATATGGAATGTTGCTCATAGAAATCAGTTATTGAGAAACAGTCAAATCTTTGAAAAGTTAGTTAGATAAAAGCATTTCATTGTGTCTGAAGGACAGCACTTCGTTTTACAAGAACATGAGCCAGTGCAAACATGTGAATCTTACTTGCAAGAGGAAATACTTCAACTATGTTCACATATCTGTTTTGGAGCAGTGTTCTGATTAGTTTAAGTAATCTGATTAACAGTTCAAATTTTTAAGTTTGGAAAAGACAACAGTGATAGTCCATAACGTCTAATGCCTCTTTTCTGGAAATAGCCAAAACCTGTTTCAGGTTACAAATTAAAACAAAAATTATACAGTAAAGAATGAACAAATAACCAGAAGCATGAATTCAGGTTTTGGTACCTTAAACTTATTTTTGAAGAAAATAGTTTATCATACTACTCAAAATCTCTTATATTTCCTGAGCTACTACATTCCTCAAGAATTTTCTTTTTGCTGTCAACTTTTATAATCATCTATATCTTCCAGGCAGGCTCAAGCAGGGTTATAGTAATTAACCTGGATAAAATGTAATGACTCATATTCATCATATTTTTCCTGCAGTCTGAAGTTCTAAAATTATCCTTTTATTAGACCAAAATAAACATTTTCAATAACACTGTTAATTCAGAACGTATGTTAATGAACTCTTTGTTCAATGGTAAAACTAGGCAAAAGGCCTTCTTTACTCCATTCTGCATTACAGTCTGGCACTTTTATCATGCATAATTTTCTCACATTGAACAAGAAGACCATTCTATTTTCTTCTTTTTTTTTCTTTTTTTTTTCCTTTTTTTTTCCTTATTTTTCTCCTTTTTTTTTTTTCTCTTTTTTTCTTTTTTTTTTTTTTATCCTGGATACAAAAACTCATGGACAAAACTCAGTGGTTTTGATAAAACTCAACAGTTTCTGATTTCAACCATATCCAAAGTGTAAGTGACCACCAATTTTTAATTTATCCATATATACTCACCTACACATCTACTTATCTACATCAAAAGACTTAAGAGATAATTCTCTGTTATGTTGCAGTTCCTTTATAGTAGTTGTAGATAATAATTGGAGTGATTTTTCCACTATGATATCACTCAGCTTTCAAAGAGAATTTGATTCCTACACAACAGCTTTTCAGTATAAGAAGGCAGCACATGCTACACTGTACTTCCCGTGGTAATGTCAAAATTCATAAAATTAAAAAAAAAAAATCTAATTAATGTTGTAACCAAGTGTATGAATAAAAAAAGAAATACTGGTTGCAATATTCATGGAGTTAACGCAGGCTACCATGGGTCTACCTATATAAAGAGTCCCCATTCTATTTTCAATGGAAATATTTGTGCAATGGTGCAACACTAATGTTACTGCAAATCTACACCACTCTAACTTACTACTGAATCTATATAAAAGAGTACCTATTGAATATATACTTTATATCTGCCAATGAGACAAAGAACTGAAAAAGTCTCACTCTTAGTAATCCTTAGAATGCTTAGATTAAAGTATTAATAGTTTCCATGGTTTTTGCCTTTCTAAATAGAATCCAGATAAAGGATACATAACCAGCAGATCATCTGTTATTGCTGGACTTTCTGCTTAGTTTTTTTCTTCTCCTTCCCCTTTTTTATGTTGTGTTATTACTGACAGGTCTACCCTCCTTACATAGGATGGAGCTTCATTATAGCAGGGAAGCTAAAGTGGGATGAAGGGGAATAGAACAAGCTCCTGTAAATGAATAGTCAGGAGCAAAGTTTTGATCCTCCTATTCTGAATGGCTGTCAGTCTGAACTAACTGCATGAGGGAAGGAAATGCAATACTGTTACTATATGTTATGTTCCTCAAAGACACCATTCTCTGTGGTGGTTATTCTCCTGTACGAATAAAGCCTTCCTGTCCCATAACAGAGCCGGAGCCAAGTTTAGAGCCTTGCAAACAGTGACATATTACTGATAGCAATGAAAGCCCTTTGAGGCCCACTGTTCAAAGGCACACTTGCAGTAAGTTACGAAGAGGAGAGACAATGAGGTGAGCACAGGGAACTGAACAGGAGGTTCATTTCAATTCCTACACCATGAACTTTGTGCAAAGAATGTTGGAATAGTGCTTGCAGGAGGTCAAACATCCTTGCAACTCAGAGTAGATTTATTTGATGCCTTTCATAGGCTCTCACTATCTTCATCAAGAGGTGCACCCAGATGCACATAGATAGAGGAAGTCAGTACCGCTACAGAGGACATCATTTGGCTCTGGAATCCTCCATGTTCATCTTCCTTTGAACGCTATCCTTTGAACATTCATTTTCTCTGTGTCCATGGGATGTGGTAGCTCCTTGGTACGCTCAGCCTTTCAGAGCAAGAAAGAGGGAAGAAGGATCACTCCTTAGCAGATTCAGCTCTTCATTTCCAGACCTGGCACTGTTTTCCGTATGTGATTTTATTCACTAACACCTGCAGACTTTATTGGTCAAACGTAACACAAAACATAGCACTGTTTCTGGTGATCAGTGTTTGCACTATGAGCACTGGAGCTGTTTCCATCCATTCACTTTTTCAGAATCCGACCTCGTTAGAACTTACCCTTTCAAATGAGCAATTATATTTGATACTAGAATTTTATCACGGGTATCATTGTCTGCCTACAAGACAAATAGCCATGCTTTGCCTCCAAGGAAGTTCAATATAAATAGCTTCTTGATAGTCATAAAGAAAAAGAGTTCATCAGCATAAAGATTACACACATAATTTGGTAAAAACAACTGAAGAATGCACATATTGATTACAGAAAAAATACGTGTGAGATTCAAATATTTCAATCAAAGCAGAATCAAAATATTTGAAAAAGAAAGCCAGTCTAATGGAACGACTATGAAAGTTATTTCAGAATTGTATTATATGCCATTATTGTTCTTCCCAACTAAATACATAATCTTAAGCTTTGTTAATTAAATCATTTGAACTTAAAACCTACATGCTTGTAAAAATTTGCTTTCAAAGCATTTTGGTGGGGTTTTATTCAAAAATATATATGTATATATAATACAAAGATTTTATAAAACAGGAAAAACTGTCAGGTAATGACAGGTTGCTTGGTAACAACAATTTGATTGGCAAGTATTTTTCGAAATGTACAATGATAGTTGTCTTTGCAAAAGTAGAATTTCCCGATGCAGCACTCTCTGTAAAAGCTATTGAAAATATGACTGAGGAGGAAGAAATATTTAGACCCTGAATACTTTAGGATTCAGTTGCTTGTGAGATGCTAAAAAAAATTCTTTTTTTTTTTTTAAAGCCTACCACCTCTATTTAAACAAATGGACAAAACGGTAATACAAGTTTCAGTTGAAAAGCAAACTAAGCCCTTGGAAGCTGCAATGACATCATTCAAATTATCTATATCGTTTTGAATCAAAAGTTGCTTTCTCATGTAGTGTACCTCTTGAGCATAAGTGATGACTGTGATTTAGCATGTGACTAAATATGACAGACATCAATGCTTCGGAAGTCTAAAGATTTTAAAAGTTTCCTTTCAAATTATGAGTTATTTTTCACGTAACTAAATCTCACAAGTTATACACCACAATCTTCTAGTACATTTTTCCGTTCCTACAGCAAAAATTACATTAATTCTATATTTAGATGTATTTCTCCATTATTTACAACATGCCAATATTCTCTTTCAACTTCATCTGAAAGTACAGAAATAAATAATTCCTAGAGGCTTTTTACTTAAGGGTTAATCCCTTGTGAAATTAGTCCAAAATTAATAGAGGTATAAGTTGTGTGAAACCAATGACTTGAAACATTTTTGGCAATATAAATGATTTATTGATTGAGAAAACCACCTTTGGCTTCAAAAGTTCTTGTAAAAAAATAATAACTGCTGTGAGGGATAAAGGCAGAGGCATTGCACAAAAAAGCACATACACACAGGGCTGTTAAGATCATTACGGGATTGGAGAAACTGTTATATAAGGAGATGCTGAAAGAAGAAAGATATGTTGCCTTCTGGGAGTCAAGGTCCGAAATGTTGCTGAGAGGTGCCACCACTTGGTCAAGAGCACAGAATACAATCCATTGCAACTCTTTCATGTAGTCATGAATGACACTGGAATGCTGGAACCTGGGCAGAATCAAGGAAGGCTTGCCCTGGGGGTGCAAGCAAAAAGTATTGGTGCCCAAGTCATCTTTTCTTCCATTTTACCAGTTAGAGGAACTGGTGCAGCCAGAAATAGATGTATAGAAGTCAGCTATGGTGATTGTAGAAACCCTACCAAATGCCTCTGCATCAAGATCAGAGGGTCATCTCCCAGGGGAATCTTACAGTAGGCATCTGCTACTGACTTACAAACCAAGATGATACAACCAACAAAGCAATATTTGAGTCACTTCAGCAAGCTTTGAGTCAGTAGAACCTCATTCTTATGGGTCCATCACATTCTTGGAATGCATAGAGGACTGCTTCCTCATACAAATGTTTGATGTGCCAACCAGGAATGAGGCACTGCTGGACCTGCTACTCAGAAACTAAGGAAACTTGCTTTGTAATATCTTGGTTAGTGATAGCCCTGGCTGTAGTGATCATAGTAATGTGGAGTTTGGCATTCTGCTGAGCATGCTGAAAGTTAGTACTAAGACAAAGGTTTTATATCTCAGAAGAGCAAACTTCACCCCACTCAGACCTCAATTGGGAGGAACTCCATCAGAAGCTTCCATAGAGGATAAAGGAGCTATTGAGTGCTGGGAGTTTTTCAGTAACACTCTCCTGGAAGCACAAAAGCAGTCCATCCTCTTTAGAGGTAAGGGAAGCAGGTGGAGTAAAGAGACTCCCTTGACTTTACTATGAGTCTGCTCAAAACCAAAAAAGAAGCATATCAGACATGGAAAAGTGGATGAATCCGCATTGAGAACTACAAGGGCACTGCCAGGACATGCAGAGATTCAGTTAGAAAAGCAAAAGGTCATCTCAAATTGAAATTGGCCAAAGATATGAAAAACTACAAGAAAGGGTTCTTCAGGTATGTAGACAACAGGCAGAAATAGAAGGAAAATATTGGCCCACTGTTAAACAGAAGAAATGAATTATTCGCCAACAATGCTGAAAAGGCAGAGGTCCTCAATAGTTTCTTCCCCTCTGTCTTTATCAGCACTGCTGGGCCCCAGGCCTTGGGAACACAATTCAGGTTGACGCAAACACAGACTCACTGTCAGTGAAGGAAGAGTTCTATGTGAACTATTACAGGAGCTTGACCTCTACAAATTGATGGGCCCTGACATTATCTACCCGAGGGTGTTACAAGATCTGGTTGACAACCTTGTGAGGCCATTCGTCATAATCTTTGAGAAGTCGTGGAGATCAAGAAGTAGGCTAATGTCACCCCCATCTACCAGAAGGACTTAAAGGAGGATCCAGAAGATTATAGGCCCATTAATCTTACTTCAGTTCCTGGGAAAGTTAAAGAATGAATACTCCTACAGGAGATCACAAGTCAAAGGAAGCAAATGATTGGAAAAGGCAGTATGGATTCACCAAGGGCAAACCATGTTTGAGAAACCTGATCACCTTCTATGAAAAAATAACCTGTTCCATTGATGTGGGGCAAGCGGTGGACATTGACTACCTGAATTACAAGATATCAAGCCCCTGATTGAGATAAATGAGGCAGTTCACATTTCTAAAATTAACTGTTTAAGTGTCTTCAGAGAGTGTCAGTTAATGTTTATGATTTCAAGTCTAATTTCATAATATAAGATGTGAAATCAAAGAAGTACAGTCCAGGAGTCAAGCACATAGCTGGACATTAAGTTTTACCTTGGACCTATAGTCTGTTTCATTATTGAGCTGACAGTAAATGCAATCATTTGAAGTGCACTGACACTTCTTTCTGATTGGCACCAGTCTGTCAGGCTGTCTGCAGCACAGTCAAAACATTTGATATTCCCCCCACTAGAGTGCACAAGATCTTCAAAAGTGGCAATCAGGAATCTAAGTGCTGTTAAGTGTGTTGAAAATTTACTTCATTACTTCTAGGAGGAAATCCAGTTTTAATTAAAGTCATCAAGTATCCTGGTTTCAGTTGGAATAGAGTTATTTTTCTTTCTAGTAGCTGGTATAGTGCGGTGTTTTTGATTTAATATGAGAAGAATGTTGATAATACATGCATGTTTTAGTTGTTGCTAAGTAGAGCTTACACTGAGTCAAGGACTTTTCAGTTTCTCACATCCTGCTAGCAAGAAGGCTGGAGATGCACAAGAAGATGGGAGGAGATACAGCCAGGACAGCTGACCCAAACTGGCCAAAGGAATATTCTATATCATATGATCTCATGCTCAGTATATAAACTAGGGAAAAGTTAGCTGGGGAGTCACAGCTCAGGAGCTGACTGGGTATCAGTCAGCACGTGGTGAGTTTGTTTTATATATTCTTCATCACTTGTTTTATATATTCTTTTATTAGGAGGAAGAGGAAGAAGAGGAGGAGTATTTTCCCTTTCTGTCCTCTTAAGCTATCTTTATCTTAATCCATTAGTTTTTTCCAGATTCTCTCCCCCATCCTACTGGGGATGGTAGTGAGTGAACAGCTGTGTGTGGTGTTTAGCTGCCTGCCAGGATGAACCACAAAAGCAAGTAATGAAGATCATGACTGTGCCAGTGATAAATTACCCTCACCGTTTTACAGATACTACTAATTCTGAAAATAAATTGTATCAAATTATAAACTACTTAATACAAAGGTGACTGCAGTGCTAAAATACATCATACCAGCTAGGGGAAAAAAAAAAAATCAGACAACTTGTTTGTTACTATTAAGACAACGTGAACTGCTGAGGACAAATTATGCCAATGTCCTGGATGGAAAAATTAGGCACTCCAAAGTGTACCTACACAGCATTTGCTTGGCAGAAAGAAGGAGTTACATGTAGACTATGCTTTGAAACCCACCTACTTGCTGCCTTTTAGAGTATTAGTCTTTCATGTACATAGAGTCTCATTTGATCTGTAAAGTAGCCTCTAGTCACGCTTATAGGCCTATCAACTATATGGTACATGATCCTGATCTTGAGGATTGCCTTAGTGAAGTCTCTAAGACTCCCTGCTGCAGGCATTTATTTGTCAGAATAAAGGGTTATACCTTATAGAACGTAGCAAGCACCAGTCTGTTAGGCTCAACTCTGGATTTTGCAATTCCATTGTCCTCAGAAGTTCCCCCAATATTTCTGCATCATCCTTCTCCCTGTGCAAGCAGAAATTACCTTTGTCCTCCATGTTAGGTGTATACAATTAGAATGTTTTATACAGTGTAGGAGAGGGGTGTTCCATTATTAATTCTGTATTGTTATCTGATTTTATCCCCTGTAAAAGAAAAAAAAAATTATTGAATGCGCCATTACACTTGTAATTAAACTTAAGTGAGACTGAGAGCTTCCTTTTGTGGGAAACATTCATGTTTTAAAATAGTTTGATTTCAAATTTGTACCCAACATAATACTTCTGAAAAAATATGTCCACCTGCTCTATGTGATACCTGCACTTCATATTCTAAATTAAGTAGACAGAAAAGAAGCTAGAATATTTATGTTCTTTTACATTGTCATCACATGATCTGTCATTGGATATTATGTCACATTATATCCACTATATATATTTGCAACTAAGAAATCATGAAAAAATGGAAAAATTCTAAGAGTAATATAAAATAACAAAATACCTATCATAAGAATGCCATTTCAAGTAGATGTTTTCTTTTTTTCTGGAGCAAAAGTTTCCTAAACTTATTTCTACATATCCCCTGCAGTAGATTTATTGCAAATAATTGATTTTTTTTAATAAGTTTTGCCAAAAATAACAATTCAATGAAAATTCTGTAACTTTTTCTGTTTCTTAAATTAGTATGATGGTTGCTCCTAATGGTTGCTACTCAATAGACTGATAATCACTGCACAGCCAGCATGCAGCTAAAAGCTGTTTGTACTACAATGAGAAGAGACAGTGATAAACTGGTCAAACCCAATAAAGAAAAAAACAAATACAAAATTACATAGAATCTCCTTTCAGCAGAAAAGCGACTGAGCACTAAATATTGATAGTACTGAGAAAATTAATGCTGACTATTAAGAATATATATTTCCTCTGGTGGAAAGAAAGGAACATGTATATTTTGCAATCAAAGCAACTCTTCAAAACCACAAAAGTCCAGGTTAGGCTTATTTAGATATAATATTGATTTCAGAACCATTATATTAAAATATTTGATATTGAGAATTACAAGCCTGGATGAAAAGAAACATAATCTTCCTTCTAGTAGTCTTCATTTTTTTCCCCTTTAGTAATCTGATATGAAGCAAGACAAAAAAAAATTCAACCACAAATTACACAAAGAAACAAAATACTTTAATTGTAGTATTTTAATTGTAGGAATAATATCCATTTCTAGGAAAATACATGAGTTTTTTAGGTGCAAAATCTAGCCCAGAAAACAGAAAAATACAGTTACATTGACATTTCTTACAGCCTTCAAGGGTGTCTTTCAAGCTAGACTAACTAAAGCATGACTAGGCAACCCGGGTCGGGTAATGTCCTTTAGATCCCATCAGAGTATCTCACAGATATCAACAGTAATCAACAGAGACTGTAGTAGAAAGCATTCCTAAAATAATTTCACCAATTTATTTCTGTCCTGTTAAACTTCTTTTTTTTGTTTGGGTGGTTTTTAATGTTTTTTTAGTCTTTTCTCAGCATAATTGAATCCAATATGTTTTACATGAAAGAAATATTACAGTTAGATTAATCTGTTTCTTTCTGTAACTTGTTCAAGATATTAATAATTGACTCTAATATTTGTGACAAAGCAATGTATTAATTAGATTCCTACCAAAAGAGCATTTTTAAATTACTACATCAGACTGAAATTCTTCTCCTGATCTTTTTATACCAATAAGGAATTTTGAAGTATGCTATTATGATATCATAGTAGCAGCCTAACTTGGGAAGAACATTCTATAGTTCATGTGTACCAAATCTTCTCCCCTACAAACCCCAATCTCCCTCAAATCTCTGATTAAAATATCATCAGAAAGGAATCAGGTCAGATTTTTTCCTCAAGCCAAAAAACTATTTCTGAATCCTGAAATGCTCAAGTACTTGCATCATCTGTTTAGTCTTAGTAATTAAGTTGTTATTCCTCCTAAGGATGGAGTGAGGTATTCTCATTTTTAGTGTTCTTCTGTGAAAGAATTTGCATGCTAGGCTGCAGTCCATGGGGTTTTTACCTGTTTCATCAGAGAAGTTTGGATTTTTTTTCTATGGACTACTTATCCTTAGAAACAAACCATTAATTGCGATCTTAATTCCATAAAACTTGCACAAGCTGAAACACTGCTATTTTTCAATTAAATTTCAATCCAAGACTTTTCTAATGGACTTTTACTTTACTTGGAACTTCCAGGCAAGTCAATATTTACAGTTAAACACTTTTTTTTTTCCAGGTTACAATAGATACCAGAATGTTTTATTTCTGATGTTTAAACAACAACCTACTTTCATATACCACAGTCTTGTTTTATACCGTTCTCTTTAATATTCCACTCTTGGACATCTAGATTAAATTACTTTTCTATTCTCCTCATAAGTGAAATGCCTGTAACTCTCTCAGGGTCTTTTGGAGCTTGTTGAAGAAGGAAGAAGAGTACTACCTGAATCTATTTTGTGTTCTGCAGAAATATTAGGTTTTAAACTTCCTTAATATCTGAAGTCTAATTGTGTTGCCATTTCAGCGGAAATTCAATGAGAGGAAGATTTGGACTATATCATGGTGTAATAGTTTTCAACATACTAAGACATAGATGAAGTAGATTATGTATTTTTTTATAGACAAGTTTCAAAGTCAAAACATCTGCAGTGCTTTTCCAAACACCAGTAACCTTGCAAATTGCCTTTCTTCACAAGTAAGATTTAGAGCACTAATCTGTTACATAAAGGATGTTTCTTGCATACCTTCATAACTGTGAAGACATTATTACCTAATATGTGTCCACTACATATTGAAATAACTCTACTAAATGTCTAATAACTAAGAAGCAATTTGGCTGAATTCAGAACAAGCCCAAGAACAGTCACACAAAAGGTACTGGCTTAATTGATTGTGTCTCTATCTTCTTTTTGTCGTGGAGGAAGATACTCATGTAACCATTTGACAATGAGCTTTCTGATTCACAGCTTTTGGCTATACCAATGAATAACTACACAGACAAGTCAAAACCTGTTTTCAGTTTTCTGTTTTCGAATTTTGACACTTCATTAGAGATTAAAAACCTTTAATTTTGAGATAAATTATTAGGTTTACAGTCATTTACATAGTTTACAATTCATGCATGAAGACGAGTTTCCTATGACTTAGAAAATCATTATTTTAAAATACCTCATTTTGTCTCCTTGGTGTTGCTCATCCTCATTCCATATATTGTATGAATTCCCTAGTCATTTTAACTAAAATTCCAGCTCAAATATTTAGAAATTTTATAAATTAATTAAAGAAAAATGTCTCTCTTGTAAAGAGATAGCATAACTGGATCAGGAAAGGTTTACCATGCAGAAGCCAAATGCATTTTAAAGTTCCTGCTAAGGTCTTCATGCATTCATAGCTAAAAGAAAAAAAAAAAAAATATATATATATATATACATATATACACACATATATATAATCTGTATATCTGTTTTGGGGGGTTTTTTGGTTTTGGGGTTTTTTTTCAAAAGGTTTTCAGGCTTTCTTTCCTTTGTCACCAATACTTCTGTAGGTTGAACTGAGCTATGCAGAGCTGGTTTGGGTCATTCATTCCATCCACTACAGCAAGCCACCTTGTCTAAACAGTTACAGAAAAGTAGCTGGAAAATAGCGAAACCAACCTATGACAGTTATTAGTCTTCAAGAGCCTATATTTAACAGGCAAGAAGCCACTTACATGTTACCCTTCTATTTAAATTATTTTTTTTCTTAGTGGTGGTTCAGCTAATAACATCATTAAAAAAAAATAAAAATCGAAACCGAAGAAACTCAAACCAAGGAAAGCAGAATTCAGTACCAGGTTCAAACTATTTTTAGTATTAACCTGCAGTGATATAAAATTGTAATAGTAAAAGTTACTACAACGTAAATGCATCTTGAAAGGAGTGCTTCTTCATTGAAATGAGTTATTCTCAATATGCCAGATCCTCTGTAAAATTAGTCTACCAGTTTAATCAACTGCATTAAAAACAGAAAGAAGGAATCATGGCTATAGTGTAAATCTGAGGCTTCCTGGAACTCTTCCTTCATCCAGCCTTGGCCAAGCCAGTCTGGATACACTTATGCACATTGGTTTGCAATGTAGAGTTTGTGCTGTCAAGTAAGGAGTGCCACAAGAGACAGCACCATAATAAGTCTGGAAAGTGTATCTTTATTTAAGTGCCATCATTAAGGTTAACTCTGGTTTATCTATTTATGTATAGATACTGGGAACCAGACCTGGGGGAAGGCAGGTGTGACATTTAATTTTTAATTGTAAATCAGTACAGCAGAACAATTATTATACCAAAAGCAACTGTTTGATACTTAATGCTCTCGGCAAGTCTTGGTTTATTAATACTAATTCAACAAAAACAAACCCCTAAAATTATCATTAATGGAAATCCGTGTCATATGATAATGATTATTAGAGTGTCTCAATTTGTGTTTCTAATACATTAATGAAAACTGTATTCAAATATATTTACTTTCCTAGTCTACAGCTGAAGCTTATTTAACCTCATTATTGTTCCAGTTGCTAACAAAAAGAGCATAGCCAGGGGCTGTCCAAGTCTTTTTGAGACTATTGCTGAGGTTTGAAACAAGTTGAAGCCTAATATATATTCTAAACTAATTCCTTGCAATACATGTACACTGTAGAGTTAAAAGACCACCTAACACCTCAAACAAAATATTATATACACATCTCTCAGCCTGAGGAGGATCAAAGGTAGACTAGCCGGTTTATGTAACATATTTGGAATTCTTAATACATAATGGGTCAATACCCATGTCTTTTAATATTTGTAAAACCTTCTACTTTTATACTTATAAATGCTTAATAATCTGCAACAGTTTTGTATAATGTGCTTAATATATCTCAGTCATTAGGCTCTCTTTTATTCATAAACCTTTAATAAGAAAGATGACACATTTCCTTTCTTTTGTCAGAAATTTTCCTATCACTTGAACAGCAAAATGGTGTCTATAAACTCTAAAATCTTTCCAATGAGGTCAAGGGTGACAATAATACATTAACCAGCAATGCTACCAGGCCAAACAGTTTTTGGACCACCATGCCGTAATTGTAAAATAGATTTAATCTGTAGAAAAACAGTGTATCCTGCACTACTTTATTTAGAAATGTGCATGCAGTATATGGGTAGGTGTCTCTAGCATAAGTCCATATCTCCTGAAAGTAACCATTTGAGATAACATATCACAGAATCCTTTCCTCCTCTTCATTTTGCCACTGCTTTTATAATGAATCTCTCATTTTCAACTGCCTAGGAAAGAAAGTCTTCCAAAGATCTCAGAAGGTCGTGAGGTCTGATCAGAATGAATCCTTTAGGCAGCACTCTGGATAAATAAAGATTTTTTTTCTTCTGTAAACATAAATTTGAAATAGAATATTATTTTCGAACTGACAAATGTTTTTTGTTTGAGAGAGGAGAATATTACAGCTTAGAGCTGTAGGAAAATAGTACTTCGTTTTCAGAAATCATTGAAAATGTCTTCTACATTAGTAAATGACAATTTCATAAAGAGTTGCTTTTATATTCTGGAACTTACTTTTCATTAGATGTCAAAATGTATGCAAACTTGCTTATTATTTTAATAGAAGACTATGTTTTTCCCCCATGCAAACAATTTTTAGCCTGTGCTTCCAGAACATTACAAAAGAACATGAAATGTTAATGTTACTAAACACAACGGTAGCCAAAAAAAAAAAAAAAGATAAAATGACAGGGATCAAAATAAGATATTCAGTGAAAAGTTGTCTGCAAATTTGTCAAAGCCCTGGCCAAAGATGCATTTTTAGGTAGTCAATCATCTGTAGCATTTTAGTTCCATCCAATGGACTCCATCTGCTTTCAGCTTTCCTGTCTTTCACAAAGCCCAGCCTCTACTGAGCCCTGAATCTCTTGGCACATGATATGAAGTTCCTTTCCAACATTGTTAGCTGTCAGCTATCCACATTAAGTGGGTACAGGGCCTTCAGTTTGCAGATCAGACTCGTCCAGCCAACTTCAAGTCTGGACATGAGATTATGAAAGAAGTATCTGTGTGGATTTGCTTAATAGTGTGCTAGTCCAGGTATTAGTTATTTTAAAGTTCTATGTGTGGAGGCTAAAATCATAATATGAAAGCATGGCTGGAGTGCTCTTTCTTACAAATATGCTATATAGATGTAGACAAAACTAACAATGATATACGTATAATTTCTCTACAGTTCTTGAGTATTTTCTAAGGGAATGTCAGTCTTCTATGACTACAGAACGTCAGCTCAACATGAGGTCATGTAAAATGAGGTACAGAGGGGGTCTCTTCTACAGCTTTTGACCCTCAGTTTCATCTAAGATACCAAAATATTTTTCTTTTCCTTCTTCAAAACCCTTTCCTTTTTCTTTCTCTCCTGTGTCAAGGTTCATTTATCTGCCTTACCAGCCATCTTTTTTCAAAAGGATTGTGATATCACTTAAACTTCAATGGCTTCAGGAAAAATGTTTCTATGATACTGCTCCACTTCTGATCTGTTAGAACAACACACACTCTGGTTCTGAAAATCCTATTGATTCACCTTTAAAACAGATACCAGATTTCACCGTTTACAGTTTAAAAAAATTATTTAGAAGTATATTGAAACAAAAAATATAAGGATAAATACTCATAATAACATTTTGCTACAAAATTGCAACCAAAATATTCATAACACTATTGTGTATACATAGTCAGTAATACAATTAAATAGTAAGAATTGTCAGAAGTTTCACTTTGGCTAAATTGATTAGTAACTTACATTAAGTCTTAGAGCCTGGGTGTCAGAATTAGCATCAGTGTGGTAATTTTTTCTTCAGAGTTCACAGAAGACTAAAGCTCCAAAATAACTGGGTTACCTGTTGCTTTCTTCATGCAACATAAAGACAAAAAAAAGTTCAACAGATTACAAATGTCTTTGTATTTCTCAAATGTCTTTGTATTTCATTAGCATTCTGCTCTTTTTAAAAATAAAAAAATTATTAGAGAGAGTGTCACAGAGGAGTTTTCCATTCAGTGAAGATGTTGTGGTAGTTTTTTTGTTAAATTGACTAAGATGAGGAATGAGACTTTAGTCCTTTGTCAAGTTGTGCTGTCAAAGAGCAGTTGTCAGAAAGAAACTCTCCAGGTGGTATAAAGCTGTCATAGCAGCCAGTCCATAAAATAGCTCTTGCCTAACTGTTCACCGACGTGAGCATTAGCAGTATTGCCAGTTCTAAATATCCAGAAATATCAAGTCAGTTTTCAAGTTTTTGAATAGTCTTTTATTTTTCAGTGCTGCTCTTAGGATTCAATATTGTTCAGTTGACCTCAATTTTTCTAAAGCCATGAGGACTGAGAAAAACTATTTTAATAAAGGAAATTGAGAATCTGTTAAATGAATCCAAAGGGTACCTTAAGACTCACAAAGACAGGTAATACGAACATGAGAGTTAACAATGCAAGGTCAGAAAGGAAGAAGAGTTGTATTGTAGTCAAATCCTATGACAGAATGTTTCTGGGTTTTCTTTTCAGAAAAGCTGGTCTAATAAATCCCCGTTTTCTATGTTTTTCTGGAAACATCTGTAAGACCTCATGTTAAACAAAATCAGGATTTTTTTTTTTCTAGCCAGGTTATTTTTCAAACAGAAATGTTCCCTGACTGTTCAACATACACATGTAAAAAACTGGTGTGTTAGCACAATGAAATGTGTGATGCAAGTAATGCTTGGCAGGGGCTTAATGAGTTCTGCTGGTGAATCTGTAGCTAGTCTAAATCATTACAGGCCAGTTTAAATTTTTATGGGTCTATTACTTATGTGACATTTTAATGTTGTAATCTGATGAACAGTTAGTAATGAACTTTGGTCTCATCATTTATACCTATTTTAGTAACCAACTGTACATTTAAACTCACAGAATAACTCTATGGAACGATCATCTGTTAAACCGTATAGCAGCTTTACATAATGCAGATCATTTTACAGGGTATACATTACGTTAAGCTAAAAAAAATATATATAAAAATTCTCTCCACTGAAGAGCGTGGATTTTTCAGTTTTGCTGTTGTGCGATTACAGATCTATTTAATGGAAACAAATTCAGCTGAAGTAGCACTAAGAAAAAGTGTTCCTTTCAATGGGAAATTTTAAAAAAACGGTAAGATGCTTCTGGAATAGGATGGAAAACTGGAAATCCTCTATGAACTGTTTCACTACCCTCATTTAGTGTATGCCATCTGATGTTACTAAAAGCCACCTGCAATAATAAAATCAGCTCAGTTAGGCCACTATAAAAATAAAGTAATGCATAATTTTTAAAAGCCAGGATGTTATTTGCATTAGAAGTAATCAAGAATCAAAATGTGTTTCCAACAGACAATCATCTTAATTTACTTCTGACTTTATCTGAATTAACATGTTCCCTTGGAATGTTTTTGCTTAATAAATCAGCAATTTCTAACTGAAAACTTTCTAATGTAACATTTCCAACCAGCTCTAGCCAGCATTGCGGGGGTTTTATTTATTTTCTGGGCATTATAATTCTTCATTCTTTTCTTTAGATTATAAATACTGTTAATGAAGAAAAATTTTCGTAAAAGAGAGAAAGATAACAAAGGTCTAGATCACAATCTGTCACCTGTCTAGTATACAGAACAGAAACTGCAGTACAGTACTTCTAGCTGGGCCAGGCATATATCTAGATAGGTATTTACTAAAAATACAGAAGTTCATTTTGTGGTATTTAAGCTGAAGCTAGTAGTCATGCAATTGCTTAGAGTTTCACACTGCAGAATCTTTGTCCAGCAGCTATTTCATGGGTGCTGGGAGTAGCTCCCTGGGAAGCATGCTCACTGCCACATACCTGGCAGGGTTCCCCTGTGGTCTGAGCTGCCAGTTCAAGCAAGGATGTAAGTAAACAGTGACTTCACATTTGTCCCTTTTGACTGTTAAGATCTTGAAATAGTTTGAACGTAAGCATGAGGACCTGAACCTGTATGGCCTTGTTTTTATTTAAAAGTGCAGTGAAAGATCCTCATGCAAACATCCTTTACAAATAGAGTTGCTTTCTTGGATGAAAATTATATAATGGCTTGAATGACCAAAAAGGAGCAGCTTCTCTCCATGGAGAGGGTCTGTGCAGCATGCTGTGGGAAAGCCATTCAGGGTACATCTGATGCTACATGAACGTTTGGTTCCCAGCCTCTGAGATGAGATAACATTTACTCATTATCTATATTTGTATTCTATCTTATTAAAACAACTATTTTATTAAAGCATTTATTGCTAGACCTTTCTTCTTGAGATAAAGAAAGAACCCTGCACCATCTCTTTCTACCTCTCTCACCTCACGCCCCAGTGCAGAGTACATGGATTAACTCTGTATCTTCCAAAATTTAAAATCTCTTGTTATGCTTTGCATGTTGCTGTAACAAACAATATGAGGAAGGACATATTTTCTTCGTCTTCCAAGTAGCCAAATTTGAAACCGAGAGTAGCTGTCAATTATTTTTTTTCTTATTGCTGATACAGCCTCATTTATTGAGCAGCCCAAGGTTTTTCTTGGCTTGGCATGTTAACAGAGTTGTGGAGGAACTTGTTATAATGAGGAAAATTCTGCAATGTAAATCACTCTGGAAAACTGAAAGAAATATGATTCATCATAATTAGAGAGAAATTACATATATTCTGTTTGGTACCAGTCCAGTTTCTTCAACCAATGGCAGCTGAAGGACACAAAAATATTTACTGTAGACTTACTTAAAATATTTGAAACAATTCACATTAATTTGTACATAAACAGCACCTCTGAAGTTAGACAGCAAAAAATGTCTCTGGCAATAGATAACCAGTAATTACTTTTTTCCTGAAACCATATTAATGTTCTAAATAATGCAGCCACTTCTGTGTTAAAATTTCATGAGCTGGATTGCAATCATTCTTTAATTTGTGGCAGTCTTGGTTCTACAGTACATTCTACAAGATCTGCTCCAGATCTAAAAATAACATCATCTGTGCCTGTTTTGTCCTTTTTTTGACACCAGAAGAGCATAAACATGGATGGAAAATTCACTTTGCACATTATTAAAATGTTGCCAACTGTACACAATTACCACATTTGATTTAAAGATGTTCTCCACTAAATTTTTCCCTCAAAGTCACTAAGTGAACAAGCAAACTAAAACCTCTAGACAGCCAGTTAATAAGAAAAAGTAACTTTTGAGAATTATTTGGGGGCAGAGGAGGACAAGCTGTGACTCCAGTACCAGATTACAAGTTCACAGCAGAACCCATGGGGAATAGGCATGTAATGGACCTTACTGCTGACCTGAGAGGGAACTGATTTGTAGTCCTTCATGTAATTGGTGCAAGTGTGGAAACCGAAACTTTCCCTTCCTGAGGCATTTGACACAGTTTTTTCAACTAGAAAAGTTAAAGTAGGCTGTAACAATTTCAGTTGGCTGAGTTAGCTTCTTACAAGAACAGCCCAAACCCTGGAAATTCCTCAGTATTTCATAGTACTTAATACAGGAAGACATGAAATGTAGCCAGGTCTTACCACACAGCTTTCTCCTGGTATTTGTGGAAACACATTACATATTTGAGTAACTTACGTGTCTTGAGGCTTGAATCAATTCCCATTTCAATAAGAGTGGTGGAGGATCTCCTTCTTCCTTACCATCTTACTACTTCTTAGAAGTAAAAATTATTTTTGCTAAGATTTTTAATCTCTCTCTTAACTTTCCCCTTAAGCCATTTCTTGAAAGTTGGTACACTCCCACTATGTTTATCTTTAAAATAATTGTCTATAGTTTAATCCTTTAAGGTAACCCTGGGAAAAGAGCAAATAGAATTATTGTTTTACAGGGTATTCTGCAATGGGAAGTGCTGATCCATTATGTTCCCTGTAAGAAAGGCACTCAGAGTTTGTAAAGTATCATTTTAAATGCCATTTAATAGAGCTTAAACTATAAGAAGAGAATAGCATAGATAATCTTACATGCCCTTAGTTGCTGGGAACTCACATGCAGCATGCAATGCAGATCTTGTCCTTAGAAGAGATTCTACTGGTTTGGTCATTTGAACTCTTATTGGATTTTCTTCCAAAGAAATAACTCAATCTATTTTTTCTACAGTCAAACAGAAGGGTTTTTCACAACAGAACTTCTTGCTGCACTTTTAGATAAAGGCAAGGCCACGCAGGTGATGTGATCACCAGCACCAAGTGGGAGCTGGCTCAGCTCATCCTGCAGCCAAGGTACTTTTGCAGCACCACACAGTCCTGAAGGCATGCTGGACGTGCAGCATAGCACAGGCCTGGGCATGCTCAGGGTAACTTTTATTTGGATTACTAACTCCTCAATATGCAATGGGCTTCCAGTCAGGATCAATATACAGGGGAAGCCGGAGAATCTGCTGAAAAGCCAAAGCCAGTGATAGAAGTAAGAATACAGAAGAAAGTGTCTAAAAAGAAAAAAAGAAAGTTTTCTGAGAGTCTATCCAGGGGTAACCATGTAAACTTAATATTCAAAATATCACTTTTACAGATACTCTTTTGAAAAATAGGTACAATATCAAACTTCTTTTAACTTCCACAACTTTTTAAAATTGTGGGCTTTCCATTTTATTCCCAGACTATTGAACTGAAACTGCCTACTACAGAAAATCAAGCTATTTCACATAAAACAATCTGCCTTTAACTTTCCTTAAGGGTGATATAATCATCAGGTTCGATTCAACAAACATGTAAGGATGTGTCTAGCTTTAACTACAGGTTCAATAATCTATTAAACATTTCCACAGCTGGCTTTCTGCATTTATTTCACCTGGTGCTTATACAGCTAAGTCAAATTGACATTTCATTCCAATTGCTGAAACTTCAAATGCATTTTGTTATTCATACATTTAAAAACTTTGTTGATTAGGAGATCAGGTATAGGAGATACTGTAGAGGAACAAGTGAAGGTAATGATTTCAAATACAGGAAGATCAACTTTGAAAGACAGAACCGAGGTCCCAGATAAGCAACTTTGGAGCACTGTGTCTTTAGCTTCTCTGTAAATCCATTCCAAGCACCTATAGTTTTTCTATGTACGCTAAACATAAGTTTATTATTACCTTGTCAGAGCTTATCCTCTGTGCTATTACTACTGTATCTGTGCTGGTTTACAGAACAGTGCCTGTCAAAAAGACTAAGTCATAAATGCTATCAGTCAGCTTTCAAAATCTCAGTAAAACAAAATTCAGAATATTTCTTCGTCTATTGAAGTACATCATAAGAACAGATAACCTCCTAAACTGCCATAGATGCAATCTTTTACATATTATTAAAGTTACAGGATTCAGGAGTACATACTGTTGATTCTTTTTGCCCTTGTAAGTAGAACACCAATGAGGAAATTACTCTAGTCTGGAGAATTAATTTATGCCATCAAAAATTCATTCAAAAATAAATCACATCAATATTCTATTACTATAGCATGTGTCCAAAATGTGTGGAGGTACTGTAGAGGATTTTTTAAAAGTCAAGTCCCTTGTTAAAATGTTATACAACTTGAAAAGCAAAAATGTTAATGCAGTCTTTTGAAACTAGCAAAAGGCTGATTTGACTTTTGTTATTGTTCTACTGCGAGCACTCAATCAAAAACAACAGCATTATTAAGTTGAGTTTATAACGTTTATAGAGTTTCCATTTTATATGGAAAGTTGTTTCTTCAGGGTAGCACAACATGTTCAGTTTGCTCAGAGCTTAAAATAGTGCTACTCTGCAGAGAACATGGTATTACCTGTATTTTTAATTTCTTGTTTATAGAACTTGATAGTAAACAAAAATCACTATTCATATACCATATATAATAGAACATACTGTAGGAGCAGAACACTTGGGAGTTCATTGTCATAGCCTTTCTGATGCTGAATATTTTTCATTTTGAGTAGTCCTATTGAAGGCAATTCATGAATTCAGGAAATTAAAATCCAGCTCTATATTAATACCTTACGCCAGTAATTTATAACAGCTAATTCCCTTAAGCAGTCATCTTTCTCAAGTCTAATGCACTACAAATTACAGAAAAAGAAATACAATCTCACAAGGACCTTATCCACAGGATTAAAAAAAGGAGCAATCTAAGCCAAACCATCCACTCTTGTAAACTGGAATACTTCCCTTGAACTGGTAGAGGTACATCAGTGTATAGCAACAGGGGAGTCAGCCTTTCTATTTACATGACATTAATAATTATAATTAGGCTGTGAATCATTTCTCAGGATCAGTAATAATACAGAGAAAAAAAAAAATGGAGCAAGTATTTAAGATTACAAGTTAACCAGGACAGAACTGTCCATGACACATAGTGTCCATCCAGAACTCTAAATTAGCCCTACTTCTTTTCAGACAAAATCTATTGGTATTAGACAGGTTGGCAGAAAATCTGCTCTTACAAAGCTATAAAAAATTGTGAATCATCTTTAAGCAGCTTTCAACTCTGTTTGAAATACAGGGCACCAATAGTCCAAGAATCTGACTGAAAAGTTATACATAGCTCTCTGTATTCACTCATCTACCCACTTACCACAACAATTGTAAAAGTGAAAATCCATGGGTGAAGCAATAAAATCTAGAGGTGTTTTTACCTATGCAAAAAGTGCTGCAGAGTCTTCTGTAACAAGAATTTTGATGAGGAAGAATTTAAAACATTTCCTAAACTAAGCTGACAGTGTAAATGGTAATGTTAGTGATGCAAAGCTGTTGATGACATTAAGGTTTTCTGTGATTCATTCATTGTCTATGAAGTAGAAATGGATCACCTGATCACCAAACCCATCTTCATAGTATAGGATTTCATGTGGCTTGCACTGAATCCAAGCAATTGTGTTTGAATTGAGCATTTTTCCTGTTCTGAATTGAGGACAGGAAGAAACAAGGATTCCACCTTTCTGTAGGTTTTGGTTTGCTTTGGTTTGGTTTTTTATGCTGTTACAGCGCTTACTCACTCCATTGTGTACCTTTTGAATAATTTGAGACTGGTTTCAATATAGAGTTCACAGAGCTGTTGCATTTATGAGAGGCAGTATAATTTTTCTCCAAGCTTGACTTCAAGGTGGACTTTAGATGCTGCAATAATATTAGGAAAAATATTTGGTTTGCTCAGCCTAAGCCACATATATGATCACTAATCAAGGTGGACTTTAGATGCTGCAATAATATTAGGAAAAATATTTGGTTTGCTCGGCCTAAGCCACGTATATGATCACTAATTCATCTGCTATGACCTTACTGCTCCCTGTGAAAAGAATTAGTAATTGTTAATGATTCTCTGGGAGCTATGGATTTTCCCTTGAACTTGCTCTATACATTTCTATAAAGTAAGACAACAGTCTGAAAGTTATTATTACTTAATACACTAACCTTCGAAAGTTGAAAACAGCAGAAAGTAAGAGAAATCAAAGACTAGGCAAGTAGAACATAAGAAAAGAAGATAAAGGCACACCTTCTCTGGGACCCCAGCTGCTCAGCTCAGTTGCATGAGGGAGCCCTGCATCAGTCTCCTACTGTGCATGGATCAGAAACCTTGCAGAGCAGGAGAATCACTGGGGAAGCTCCTTGCATAGCGCATGTAACTGGAGACATGCGTCACTTGCATTTCTTGTCAGTGTTCACTCCACTGGGCACTCTCAGACAGGAAGTCTTGTCCATGACACTGATGTCTTGGATCAAGTTTTCATTCATCCTGATGCAATTACCCATATTTATTTTTAAGACATCCTCTTCCCATTCATACACTATAAGTTTCATTTGTTACGCTGCAAGGTCTCTGAATCCTAGCTGCAACTACCTCTACTATGATTGCTGATTTGTTCTTTACAGACATTCTGATTTTTTATGGCTTATATGGAATTTGCAAAGTCTAAAGCTCTCCCTTTAGGAACAGGAAATTTTCAGAATAAGTCTGTATATGTAGCCTGAGAAACAGTCTCTGAGGCAATAGAGGATAGCTGGCTCCATGAACATTCCTTTTTAACCTCTGGGATCTCTTTCTAAGTAATTTAACAATTACAAGTAAGTGTATTTTTTTGAGAAGGTAAAATTTCAAAAGTGCCAACCTATATGAACAGCTAGAAGTTGTAATACTTTCAGTTATCAACAACTGTGTAGTGGTTGGATCCAACCCTCTTTCTGTCTTCTCTCCTCTTCTCTTCTCTTCTCTTCTCTTCTCTTCTCTTCTCTTCTCTTCTCTTCTCTTCTCTTCTCTTCTCTTCTCTTCTCTTCTCTTCTCTCCTCTCCTCTCCTCTCCTCTCCTCTCCTCTCCTCTCCTCTCCTCTCCTCTCCTCTCCTCTCCCCTCCCCTCCCCTCCTCTCCTCTCCTCTCCTCTCCTCTCCTCTCCTCTCCTCTCCTCTCCTCTCCTCTCCTCTCCTCTCTCCTCATGTCTTCTCTCCTCATCTCTTCCAGCTGATCTGCAGCTAACTCATCAGAACAGTGATAACTCTGGATGGAGACATAAAGCTTCCTGACGACTCTCCAGAGCCTTATAATCCCAAATCTCTGTCAGCCTGGTCCTGCTGAGCATCCTGACTGATCCTTCAAGGTCTTCCCTTCTCTCCTTCCCCTTCATCATTACCTCAGCTCTCAGATGATGCAGCACAACCTCCGAGACAGTCTCCTGCCACTTGCACTGCCTCCTGCTTTCAGTAACATGAGAACAGAGAGCCAACAGAGAGTGACAACTGTTCTTTCAATGTAGGAATCAACAGAGGAGATAGAAGCATGTCCTTCAGACTCTGGCTGTCAGTCACTAACCTTTGCGAATTCCCCAAGACAAAACTGAAGTCTTCTCCAAGGTGCTTAGATAAGAGAATCTAACATGAGTGTTTAGATGACAGTTTATATACAAGTAATTCTCAAAAAAAAAAAAAAACCTGGCACCCCTTCATAGTCATACCTACCCACAGGTACAGAAATGCAAAAGCACTCCTAGCATTGGCACTGGCTGAGGAAAGAAGGCACCTTACATTAGAAGGCCGTTAAAACCAAAAATATTTGTAGATTTTTGAAGGAGTCTCTCTATCCTTAACAAATTCTTCCCTTCTTCGCAAAGGGAAAAAAAAATCTTGGCAAGCCAGTTTTCACATCTTGCTTCCCATTCAGTGACCAGCAATGTTTTCTTCATAGTGCCTGTCTAACAGCAAATTCTTCCCGCCACTCACAATACATTTTTATATCCAACTAGTTTATTTCCATGGAAAATCTTACTGGAAAAAAAAGTCTAAAGACATTTTTCCTCCAAGTAAATAGTTAAAAACCTAATCTGTTCTGAGTTATCTACCTTCACCGTGGAGAAAAATTTTCATATTGGATTTCTAATGCAATTTCACTGTTACAAAACCATCTTTTTTTGCCTGTCAAGTCATAACGCTAAAGAAAAAATTTAAAATGTATTTACAGTCTCAGTAAAGAATGTGTTTTATACCATGTACAGCCATTGGAGTGTAAAGTCGGGCAAAATGCATTGGACATTCTCTGATACATTACAACTGCCTGTAGCTCATAGCTCAAAAAACAAAGACAACATCGCCTCAGCTTTCCAACAAGCTGTAGAATGTATCTATCTTCATAACCCACTGCTTCTACTTCCATACGTGGTAAAAAGTGCCATTAAAATTACAAATTCCTTCCCATACAAACTATTCTCAATAAGAACAAAAAAGGTAAAACTTTGCCCTGAGAGAATCCTGTGGGGGAAAATTTGTCTAGTGAAGGTTCTCAGTAAATACCCCAGTAAATAAAGATTACTCTTGTGTGACAGCTCTGCAGTTTTATGCCACTTATTCCTGTATTTTAAAATAAATATTTGCCTTGTAGATATATAATCTAGAATTTACTTTTGTTCACAGTAATAACATTAGTATGTAACAATCTTTTATAACTTAAACAGTGCTTTGAGTTTTTCAGTGCTTAAAAAATGTAAAAAGAATTTCAGGCTTCAAGCAGCACAGAACATATAAAAATATTTAGAAAAAAAATACTTACCTCTCCAAACCATTTAATATAGAAAAGATGAGGTGTTTTTATATAGACTGTTTCATTTAGCATTTCTATATGAAATATTGATACTTTATTGTCATCAACAGAGTATAAAAACAAGGAGATACATGAGATTATTTGGTAAATTGTGCATTAAATAATTTTTGTGTAATTTTTCATTCTCTGATCTTGTAGTGACAGCCTTCCTGATGTGCAAGTAAAGAAACCATGATGTTAAGAGACCACAGAATTGTTTGTTTAAGTTTCCATTACAGTCAGATCGTATCAGTAGCGCTTAGCAGTATAGTGGATAGCAGTGATTATATTCAAAATACAGGTGGTTCTTCTGGAGTTCTGAAAACATAACTTTCGCAAAATATTTTTTTTCCAAGCACATACTTTTTACATTGAAATTTTTTGTGTGTGTGTGCTCCATTAGCAGTGGAGGTATTCCAGATATATCAGCTACAGAATATAGCTGTTGGAAAATACAATTCAGTGTTTTAAAATGAGAAGAAAACATAGCTTTCTAAAGTGCAATGATTGTCTAGTGACACTGATCGACACAAATGAAAGGAAAAAACACCCAATATTAACAAGCAATGTCTATGACTGCATCTACAACAATTGCCTCAAAACAAACGTCTGTGAGAATTAGATGTTAATATTTTCTCAAATGGGTGTTCAGACCTTTAAGTAATGAGTGATACAAAATAATAGTAGAGTCATTTGCTATTCTTTGCCAGAAGAAGAAAACTGTCCATTTTCACATGTAGCTTGTAGTATTTCATTTATTGTTGTTGGTTTGTTTTTTTTTTTTAAGGAAGAACTTCATATATTATAGTGCTTTAAACTGTATTTTTTATGTTCCTTGAAGGTGGACCATTTTAACAGCATATGCATTACTTTGATGTCCAAGTTCCAGTTTCAAATGTAACTTCAGTACGTAAGACTTTAAAAATGAAATAGACCATGGTATTACAGCATGGATTTTCACTTAGAATTAGGACTTAATTCCAAATGACTACAACCAACCAGATATTTCTATAGCTACATATTTTCCTGTGGCATTTAAGACTGCCGTGTTCCACACAGGCATTCCTAGCAACAATATTTCCTTAAAAGGCCTATGGGAATTTTCTCAGGACAGAATCACTTATAAGTACTGGAATAGTGAAGATCAAAAAAATCAGACTCCAATGATGTCTGAACCAGGCCCGCTGGAGCCTGCTTTTTGTGAGAAGCGTATTGCTAATGGCTTAGAATGGTAGGTGGACAAACTAGAACAATAAGCAGCACTTTTCTGCCAGGGCAATACACCCACATATGGTGCTGATGGGGAGCAAAGCAGGCCCTGACAACATGGCAGTAGCTTGCAATACATGTTCCAAAATTAGGTATCATCTTTGCTTTAGCATACTTACGTCTCAGTACAACAAACAGACTCCTGAAGATGTTATGTTAAATTACAGAGACTAATAATGGCAAGAGAATAATTAAAACCTGCTGTGGATACTTATGAGTTCCATTAATTTTGAAAGGCATATTTAACATAATTTGAGCACCTTATTTCATAACGTAAAGATGGCAAAACCCTCAAGGTGTTGATCAAACTGTGAGTCAAAGAACTTTTTTTCCATACCTTTTGGTCTTCCATATGCAAGGAATGCATTTTTCTTTTTTAATTCAATGAGTGCTGTCATTTGGGCAGGAGGTTTATGGTTAATATATACCCTGCAAGGAAAGAAGAAAAGCATAGACATCATTGGTAGATACAGTAGAGGGACATTATTTGAGTGTAATGGAGCATATAAAATAGACCAGAGAATTGCTGGGAGAATAACAGACAAAGACAACAAAATTGTGGTTAAAATGCTTTTCCACACTGTACGTAATATGGCACATATCACTTTCTTTAAATTCTGAGTGTCAGCCTTGAGATATTATATCCAAGAAAATCTGCCTGAAGTAATGTCCTGCTCAAATGTCCCAGCTTGATGGGGTACTTCTACTGCAATAACAGTAGACATTGAAAAAGAAGTGAAATGAATCGAGCTGTTGTTCATGGAAATACCTACCAATAATTTATTTCTCCAATATCTAAGCTATATATATTATTATGTTGGGATTTGGGGTTATTCCGTTCTGGTTTAATTTTCTTACCAACACCAGTATCATCTATAGCTAGTTCTCAGCAGCTTTCAAGTATTGTAGGAAAATTTACAATATCTCTTAGTCACTGCTTTGCAAATTGAAAAGTATATCCCTTCATGGCAGTTATCTGGAGGCAGAAAATAGCCATGAAGCCACTGGGTGGACGTGACTACAGCATGATACTTCTACATTATGTTTCCTGGCTGTATCCTATGACCTCACCTACTTTTCTTCCTCCCCAGCCACTTCCTTCTACTAGCACTCCTCACTCCCCCACCTGCCTCCACAGCCTGCACTTCCACACCCTTTAAGTGATACTTAATCGCTAATGCTTAATTTATTTCCTCTCACTGACTTTTTTAAAGACATGCAAGAAGAAGGTATGACAGGTTAACCCTAATTTAAAAAAAAAAAAAAAGACGAAAAGAGCTAAAGAAATCTAAAAAGTTTGCTTTGAAAAACAGAGTTCCTGGTCACCTAATAATTCACATATAAATACGTTTATTTGAGACTAACTGGGTATAACAATTATTATAGGGTTCTTCACACACTGTGGTAGAGCAATTCATTCAAACAATGTAAGAAATTACCTTTTGAGCAAACTCAAATCATGTAATTTTGTGATAGCACTGATGATACTACACAATTCGGAATGCAAGACAGTTAAAAAAAATCTGCCCCAAAAATTGCAAGAAAATTACCATCCTCTGAAAAAAAAAAAAAAAACCTGTTAAAAACTCAGATTCCCTTTAATTACATGAGCGTACAATTATTTTATTATTTAAAATTTTAATAACAGGACAATCAGCAGTCTTCTTAATAATAGAGTACAAAGTAGACACCTATATATCCTGACCAGTTCTTACCACTGGATTGCTTTTAATTAGGGTTGATATTAACATATTATCACCTTCAAGAACTTATTTCTGGTCTGCTTACTCTTGTAGTGGTAATAAATTCCAGAAAGTAAATAAAAAGACTGCAGGTTTTAGAGTAATTCATTTTTTAAAAAAAACTAATTGAAAGAAAACCTCTAATTCAATAAGGCACTTATAATATGTGGTATTTTTAACCACATAAGTAATTCCACTACTAATTGCCAAAGCATGAGTGTGTAGCAACCTCTCTTATAATTTAGTGTATCACTGAATACTTGGCTGCATTTGAACCTGAGAAGAGATTTTGAAGATTTTCATAAATTTTTAATAACTCATATTCTTGATAGCTTGTCAACATAGAAAAGGTAGAAGTGTCTTACATAACAATTATTTGGAGATCACTATCAGTACTATGGGGAATGGTAGCTACACTGTGAGACCTTATTGTTTGCTGTGTTCTTGCATGAATTAGACCCAGGATTTCTGTAGGTGGGAGCAGAATAGCAGTCTCATTTCTAAATCTACAGTGGATTTCAAATTGTGTTATTTTTATAGCCTCTAGAAGTAAATATAAAGGAACAATAAACAGTTATACTGTTTCATATACCTTGAACACGAACTGGAATAGGACTGAGAATCCTGAAAATGCTGTCATGAAAATCTTGAAACTGTAGAATGTCTGATAATGGTTTACAGCTCTGCACACTTTATAAGATAGGAATATAGAATTTGAGCTAAAAACATATGCTGTTTATGTTTCGAAAACAGTTTTTAAAAGACTTCTAGCAATAACACATGCAGTTTTCCTTCTTCACTAAGTGAAATTCACTTTAGTACAGAATGTTAACATTATGGTGCTTAACTAACTCTCACCTAAGCGCTTATTTGCAGCTAAGATTTAGGCAGAACAGGCTGTGATAGAAATATTCCCGTAGAGTCATACAGCAGAAGTATCATGAAGGTGACATATTTTTCTTAGCCCAGTGATGGTATTGAAGAGACCAGCTCTAGGAACCACAAAGGAAAAGCATACTTTTGCTTAGGTTATATGGGCTGGCTGGAGAATAATTTTTGAGAAAATGATATTCTTAAAGATGTTTCATTTAAAGGTCATAATGTTGTAGTGTAGCATGCCAAGGTGATTCTTCATTTGATCACTGTTATTTAAGTGTCTGATCTGTAGTTGAACATATTAGGTTCAAAGAACCTGTATGTATTGGACAGAATTGGCAAAAACCAGATTAGATAGAGTAGGGCTGGGACACAGTGAATGTGACACTCATTTGTGATAGAGCCCTAAATCTTCAGCTATTGTTTAAAGAAAAAGCTGATTTTCACTTTTTATCTCTTTTATAACATCTTCATGAGATGGGAACTCCAATTCAGCTACAGAAGGCCCAAGTACATAGTCTTCATGTGGACCCATGAAGGGGTAAACGAAAGTCTTGGAGTTTATGTAGTGATGTAGAATGAGATGATGTGCTGAATTGCAGACGGTATTTTCCTCGAAGCCATTGCTGCAGTTCTTTCACCTTTAACTCTGTTCACTAGCACTCAATCCACCAAAACACAAATTCAGTGCCAGTTTATCCCGTTGTAATTCTACAAACAAGTCTGGTTATGCTGCGGCCACACATGTGGTTTGTAATGGTGTTACAGAATTCCTATACATTTGGGGTTTGGGTCTTGAGTGTTGTGGAGCACATAAAGGCAGTTTTGCAGTTTCACCATTAGATTCAGACACTAGTCCAAATGCAAATAAACTATCTTTATTTCTTCATACTTACATGCCTGGATGAATCAGAACCAATAGGAGATGATGAATTGTCTGATATCATATTCACTAATACCTTAATAGCAATTGCTATCTATAGCCATGGTTGTTGAAATTTAAAAGTTAGTTGATCTGACCTAAATTAAAAAGGAAACATTCTATATGAGAAGTTCCTGAATGAAAGCCAATAGTTTATCACTATCCTTTACAATTGCAAAATAGTCTAAAAGCTGTAATTCCATTTATGAAGTGTTGAATAATATAGAGCAGCATGTGCATTAGTAATAGCTACCTATGTATGAATAGAAACTCAACTAGACTTCCCCAAAGGTATACTTCAAGGACTGTTTCTTAATATTACATCTGAGGAACTAGTTTGTGAAGATGAACATGACATTTATTATTCATTTAAGCAATGACTGTAGGGAAAGTCTTATTCTTTTTAAATATAAATACCCTTGTGTAATGGGTAGTATAGATCCTTCAAAATCTGAAAGACTGTCCTTGTGACCAAAGCCCTCAGACAGCAAGCTGCCCTAAAAATTTTAGTTATGTCATCTGAGGAAGTTAAGTTCAAGTTCTCATATTCTGAGGAATTGCCTTGGGAGTTCAAAGGAACAAGGTCTTCTGTGTAGTTTAATATATTCACAAAATAGATGGGAATAGCAAAGTGATACTTTTTGCTGCTGATGTGAAATTATTCAGGCTAATCAGTTTTAAGCTGACAGTGAATTGTTGCACTGATAACACTAAATGACTGACGATAAAATGACAGATAAGATGATGAGAAATACAAAGGAAGGACCACTGCTTCCCAGTGGTGCAGACGCTTTATGTGAGACTCATTTGATCAAATGTAGGTACTTAAAGTGTAAATTTCCACCTCTAATTTAGTTTCTTATTGCCTATCAAAGGTGTTACTCATCTTACCCTAAAGCATCTCCTGAAAACTCACATCTTTCTCTGTTGAATACAAAGAGACATTAGGATAAAAGTCTGAACCCCAAGACTTCTTCAGAAGAGACCATACTGCATTGACAAAATTTTGTAGCTTCCCTGTGGACCAGAGATACTCAAGGTTACTGATGTATATACCTCCACTGCAGTACAAACGCATTATACTATAAACACTTTAAACTCATACTGCCCAAAAACATGCCTATTACTGAATATTTTCATCTTTAATTTTAATAAAATGGATTGTATTTGCCTGAATCCTTTCCCCACTGCAGTACTAAGTGTTATTGGGAAAAGCATCAAAACTCTTTCACCACCTATTAAAGCATTAAAGAAGTTTACTTTGATTCAGGGATTGCTACAGATCAGTAAAGTGTTTCTTTGGGAAACAGAGGACCGCAAATTCTCAGCACAGTTTTCTTTTATTTATTTTCAGTGCCCAGCGAGTGTTCTTTACCTATGCAATGCCCTTATTAATGAAAACTGACTGTAGGTCTAACAGACCGACCACCACAAAATTTTTTCCAAATTCAGGGACTTTTCATAGGTCTTGAATTTCTGTAGTCACCTATATCAGGTTGCTGTGTGGCTGGTTTCTTCAAAATATGAGGAAAATCCAGTACAATGAATTACACTGGGTGACTGAGTTGCCATTGACAAGGCTCAGGACAGGCCTCCTCTCAGCTCCTAGAGAGCTGTCTGCATATCAGCCTACTCCTGTCCTCAAAAGCTGGTAATATCTCTGTCTACAAAGAGGGACATGTCTGTAGACATGGAAAAAAAAATCAGTAATGATTGGACTGGCAGCATAAATCTCCAGTGCCTGCAGTTCTGACTCTTGTTACTTCTGTGGATTGATTAAATTTTTCCACTCTTCCAGGTAAGAAAATGGATATTTTCACTATTATAAAGCACTACATATATGCTAATTATTGGAGAGAGACATGAAACAGATAACAGTAACTAGCTGGGTAAAAAAAAGGAGATAAAGAGAACAAAAGATACCAAAGAAATTTAAGTATGAGTCAAAGAAGAATGCTGAAAAGGACAAGAGAAAAAAAAAGTCTTTCTAAATAAGAAGAAGGGAAAATGAAAATGAAATAAGGAAAAAAAAAATGAACCATGTATAGCACAGAAACAATGGGAGAGGAAAGAAAGGCACAAGACTGTAAAATAAGGTAAGAGATTAAAAAGCGAGAATTTCTAAATTAGTTAGGTTATTGCATTTACTTATCAGGCATGACTAAGATATTTTATCAGCCCCTCAGAGCTGATACTGCTGCTGGTTTCTAGGCTATCTAGATATTATAGACAAAAAATGGCCAAAATGGTTTGTGAGGAATTTATCTTATATTGTTTTCTCACAGCTCACTCTTTGTTCCCCTAAAGAAATGGGTTCCTTGATCTTTTCCCTGCTCCATAAATTCCTGGTCTTCCATATGAATTTTTCATTTCCATTAAGTTTTCTGAAGCAGGAAGAGGTTTTCACACTTGTTGTGTGGGGACTAGCACATTCTGCAAGTCCCAGTCTGCAATATCAAAAGATGTTGACACCATGATTTTGTTTGGACCCTTCTTGTTAGTCTCTCTGTCTATTTAGCCTCTGTCTTCACCAAGAACATTTTTCAGAGGTGTCACTTCGTTGATTATCAAAGTGAATTTCAAGTCCGTTTAAGTAAGTTTGAAGCAGAACCTTTTTGATTGAGGTGTAAGGACTAATTTGTTTTTACAGGTCACAACAAATAGTCCAGGAGTCACTTACTTTGACAACCTGGGTTAGTTTTGATTTCATGTGTAACCTGGGAAAATTCCTAATTTCCGTTACTTTATCAGTGCATTGTTCACTGCAAATTTAATAAGGTATATGTCATCTACAAAAAGGATACACTAGCTGGCTTTCAAAGAAACTACAGGGTGACAGTTTAAACAAATGAAAGGAAATGGATCTTCACACAATACATATGTCACAAGCAACTGTAGATGCTAAATGTTTACAAAAGTCAAAAAAAAAAAGCCAAAGGTTGCATCCATGGAAGAAAAAAGAATTTCAATGACTACTAAATATAAAGGATCCACTTCTGGGTTTTGAGTGTCTGAGCTGTAAAATGTTGGATAAATGCAGGAGAATTTTCTGGGGAGCCGATACTTGCAATTGCTGTATTCTTACTCTTTCTCCATACTCTCCAGGCTATGCAGTAAGCAAGTAAGCAGTGAAACCACTGTCATCGTTCCTGACAACTAACTAATCCTAAAGATGAAAGAAATAGTCAAACATTCTTAATAGTGCTGGATTTCAGCTGGTAATCAGCAGCAAAACTGGAAGACAATTATAACATGTTTTGATCTCTAAGAAGTTGTACAAAATTTTACAGGGAATCAGTTTATAGACTTTGGAACAAGTTCTGTGATGCAGCTGATTAAAATACTTCATAGAGATATTTTTCAATTTTTTTTGAATTGAAAACTGTTGATTTAACAATACCTATATTTTTCAAGTAGCAATAAATGATTCTGTGAACATTTGTAGTGCATTTATCAAAATTATTCAGCTTAGTGAGTTTGAAATATATTTCAACTATATTGTTCTACTTTTAACTTGTAATTTTTACTACAGTAAATAAAAATGTTTGGACTTCATTGTATGAAGTAGAATTAATGCGACGCAAAGAAGCTACAATATAAACAGCATTAATAACTCATCACCTTCACTCTGTGTCATTACATCATCATCTAACCTGACATTACATTCAGTAGTAGTCAACCCATACATTAAACTATCAGTTGTCACACAATGTCAGGCTACAAACTCATGCTGGTCACATTTTGGGATTTTATTTTACTCTAACTAAATATGTGGATTTTTTTTTTCAGGAGGCTTCTGTGCCTTTTTGGAGTAGGGCAGGGGGCAACAATGATGTGCATGCCTGTTCAGTCTATAGTGTGGCTATGAAGAGAGGAAAAATACAAGTCTGGGAGGAAAAAACAAACAAACAAACAAACAAAAAAACCCAAACCAAAAAACCCACACACAACAACGACAAAACAAAACACACAGAAAAAAACAGAGGGCTCAGAGGTTGCACTGATTCCCTAAATCAGGAAATCAAGCACAGCTCTGAAAACCCCATGAGCCAGCTGGCTTACTCTGGAGTCAGGCCCGAGTGTCTATCCTTCCATAATTACGATAGACATAAGAAGACATAAGCTTCAGTTCAAATGTGGGCCTAAACTAGTATAGCATAGAACTAACCAGTATTTGAATATCCAAGATAGAAATTTGAGCCCACATTTTCATGCTTACAGAGCAAAATCGTAGTTATGTAAGTTATCTGCTAAGAGGAATACTCCATTTTAGCTCATATTTAATTGCCTCATGTTGAAATTCTTGTCCCACTGAAAGTTATACTGTAATGCAATACATCTGACTGAAAGCATCCTGTCTTTAGGAACATGTTTTCTTCTGTGTCACCTCTGAGGGCAAATAAGACATTTATACAGCATTATGCAAATGACTTGTTCATTGAAAGACTAAACTCATTGGAAAAATAGGGAAAGCAAACCCACATGAAACTCAACAGAGATTCCCATATTTAGACAGAAGAGGGAAGTAGAGGGCCAATATTAGTACAGCTTCAACTACTGGGCTTCATCAAGGTTGTTTTCAGATTACATTAATGATTCAAAATATCTGGAAATTAATGTTAGTTTCTGTGCAGCAAATGCTGTTCATGCAAGACCGAAGTGAATTTGAACTAGCTAAGTGACAAGAGAGATCAGAACACACATGGTATCCCCTGCTCGTCCATCAGATATCTGAGAGAACAGTCAAGTAAGAATGATCACTTGTTTAAAGTAACACTGTGGTTGCCATCAAGCAGCTGTAAGGCATTCAACAAGTGTTAATGTAGCACCTAGGATACGTACTATCTAGAATGTGACAGAGGTCTGGAGACAGCATCTTTAGGGGTTTTATGAAAGACCAACGTTTGAGAATTCATCACCTCATAATCATTGGGAGAAGAAATCACTTGGTGTCATCATTTGTCGCAATCATACAATAGAGAGTGTGCCAGACACTGCATAACTACATAATCAATGCTGGCTCCTTCCTGATCATGTTTTCGGTCTTGAGTATAAGAGGCAAATGGGAACAGCAAGGGCGAGAATGACAATCACCATGTCAGCATGATGGCCATTACAATAAGATACCTAACAGTTGTCAAGTTTTGAAAAGTGTTTATGAGCTATTTAAAGACTACCAATTTATGCAGTAGTCTGAGTACTGTACACCTACTATGGAAATATCAAGGAAAGAGAGTCTCTTTGAAAATGAGAATGGTAGGTCAAGGCTGATGGTAACACGGTTCTTAAGTTGATTCTTTCAGACACTGGATAGTAGAAATTGCACAGAATAATGTATGTTTCCTTTTGATTAGGGATCTCCAAGACCCAGAGCAGGATCTTAGAGGGGAAAGCAGAGACAGTTTGTTAAAGTGCTTTAAGGTCATTTTTTTGTTCTTGCCAGAAGTCTTGCTTTGTTATTAAGGCCCATTAAATTGCAAACATTATTTTCCACAGATCTTTTTAGACTCTTCTGTGGTTGTCTTTCTCTTTAATTGTCTTTAGTGACTTTTCTGGGGTGTGGAAATACACTTGACATTCTATTTACTTTATGTTTTTAAGATCAAATACTTACAGATAACTTTTGACCCATTGCCTGGGCAGTACAATTTTTTGACCATTTTACTGAGCTTCTCAGCATGAAAAGATGTAGACTGTGGAAACTGAGCTGTCAGCTTAATTTGAGAAACAGCAACAGCAGCAGAAAAATAACAGGAGCCAGCTAACCCTTTAGTCAAAGGAGCTAAAGTACAGCAGCAGCAAATGGAGTCCCTGCTGTGATGGAAGCTTTACTGTGCATTGTTTTCTTGACTTTCTTTTCTGGAACTGATTTGTTATACAGTTGCGTTATTCCCGGTTTGATTCACAAAGAAAATAAAGTCGATAGTACTGCACCAGCAGTGTAAAAATATACCACTTCCCCATATCCACACTGACTTTGTGATTTAACATGCGGGTTTTGGAATTTCAGCCTTGAGTTTCTTCCTGCTTCTCTTGAAAATGTCCTGATTTTTGGACCACATTCACTTCTAATGAAGTGCCACTGCCAGTAAAAAAGTGAGGGAGGGAATATAAAATTTCACTATCCTGAGATTGCAAAGACCAATCAATCTCCCATTCCTGAATATGGAAGCACAAAAGACTGTCCTTTCTTTCTCATGTAGAGGCTATTAATGTGATACTGAATCAAATAAATATCTGGCCTATTTTTCCTTGTATATTTCTAACATCTCCAGTACTTATATACCTCTATTTATAATTCTTTGAAGCAGAAAGCATTTTGGCTGAAATAAAGTTTGATTGGATCGTATCTGTTGTTCCCAGATGGTTCTTTGTGGTCTTTTACAGGATCTTAATTTTAATTCTTTGAAAGGGACAGTAGTCACTCTAAAAGTAACATTTCATATGAGGACACATGATAGCAATACAGTTCTTGCTATTACCAGAGAAAATGAATTTGTTTTTCCTTCCTTAAACCTCTGTTTAAACTTTCTACAGCGCCACAGAATTCTTTTTCCAGGAATTACCATAACATTATCATGATATCTCAAAATTCCTAAATCTTTTGGACAAGGGGTGTGAATGACCCCAACCCATCTTATCTCAGGGGATCCAGGTACACAGGAGTCAAGGAGTGCCTCAGTTGTTCTGTCACAGCCCATGGAATTTCCTAACACAGTGGAGCTCCATTCATCATGCAAATTCACATACAGCTCAACCAAACATGCTAGAAGATGTTATACCCTTCCGCTTTCTCTTTTATTTCTTTAATAAATGTCTCTAATAGAATCCACATAAGAGTAGTAAGCTTCTTGGAGAGGAATCATTGCAATAGTATAGACACAGTAGGGCATGGTGAAATAAAAAGGGGTGTTTCCTAACCATGTCCTAAAATAGAAAAAAAAAAAATGCTGCTTACAGCAGAAATCCCTTTACAACAGATTTCGCTGATCCTAAATGAAGGAATTCTAACTCATTTTTATACAAAGAAAAATACTCGGAGCCAAATTTTCATATTTTCTAAATGAGGCTCCTTGTCCTCCTCACTCTAATTAATTCCCTGGAAAAGAATCTAAAGTGCAGGAAAACATGCCAGGAGAATATTGAGAAAAAAAGGGAAAAAAGTATAGAAGTGAGGTGAGCCTAGGGATACTAGTCATCGACTTGTGAATATAAAAGCCTTCACCATATTTACACTGAATTGTAGAAATATAAACAGGAAAACACTTTCCAGACTGTGGATATTCATGCTAAGTTCTGCTGTGGAAAAACCAAACCAAAACAAAACCAAAACAAAACCAAAACAAAACCAACCATCTTTTGGTTTTTAATGGTGCATTTGCTAGTTTTGTTACAAGCAACAGTGAATTCCACTGGTTGTACTTGCTTTGTATTCTTCCCCTTGATCAAATAAAGATTTTTGTGTAGCACAGAACACTTGAAAATATGTCAACATTTATGTTGTTTTCCTGTTTACATCATTTGCCCTGTTTACAAGAGTCCTGCTTTCAGAAGTTTTCTGAACAAGGAAACAGTCATCACTGTTTACATGATGTTTCAAGACTCACATTCAAAACTGTACGAAAAATTAAGACTCATTTAGAGTAGAATTTTCACACAAGTCTTGTTTAACTAAGTAAACATCTGATTAAGTGAATTATTTCTGCCATTTTCTTCATAGTTTATATAAAATCATAGAATGATAGGATGGTTTGAGTTGGAAAAGACCCTTAAAGTTCATATAGTCCAACTCCCCTGCAATGAGCAGGGACATCTTCAACTAGATCAGGTTGCTCAGAGCCCCATCCTGCCCAGCCTTGGATGTTTCCAGGGATGGGGCATCTACCACCTCTCTGGGCAACCTGTTCCAGTGTTTCACGACCTTTGTTGTAAAAAATTTGTTCCTCATGTCTAGCCTGATTCCCTCCTCTTTTAGTTTAAAACCATTACCCCTTGTCCTATTGCAACAGGCCCTGCTAAAAAGTTTGTCTCCGTCTTTTTTATAAGCCCAAATCAAGTACTGAAAGGCTGCAGTAAGGTCTCCCTGGAGCCTTCTCCAGGCTCCAACTCTCTTAGTCTGTCATCATAGGAGAGGTGCTCTAGCCCTTTGATCATTTTTGTGATCCTGCTCTACACTGACCAATGCTTGGATCTGTTACATATTCAGGAAGAAAGTGTGATGTCAGGCTTGTATTTCCCCTGAAAGGATCCTATGTAGATATATATAAGCAAAGAGGTTCACTAATTTGCAACATTTTTTGTCTCTGTTAATACTTCTCAAGTCTTTAAACTCCTCTAAATACCTGTCAAGCATATTTCTATTAGTATATTAAGTGGAGATAAATGGTTTTGAACATATTGTTGTCTAATATTAATAGCTTCTGAACCACGTTATGATATGATGAAACAGCGTTATGTAGTCTTTTTGTTTCAGTTTGGTTTGTTTTGGTTTGGTTTTAGCGGATATTATTGAGAAAGATATGTTACTGTAACTAAAAATAAAATATAGCAACGTTCATATCCTGGGCAATCCTGACATTAAATTAGAAAAGGAATAGGCTTAAATAACCAGCTGCATACAGCAGCTTATGAAATGATAATATAACCTTATCACCAGTATAAACTCCTTCAGTCACAATGACATAGAATAGGATCATAACATGGTTTGGTTTGGTTTGGTTTGGAAGGGACATTTAAAGATCATCTAGTTCCTACCTGCTGCTGTGGGCAGCAACATCTTTCACTAGATCAGCTAGCTCAAAACCCTGGTCTAACCTGAGCTTCAACGCTTCCAGAAATGGGGCATTCCCAGCTTCCCTGGGCAACCTGTTCCAGTTTCTCACCACACTCATAGTAAAGAATGCCTCTCCAGCATTTTCGTTTGTTTGTTTTAGTATGTGAACACAGGCACCTGTCACCATGGCAGAAGTAACTCCTGCTCTGGAGATTAGAGTCCATCCACACTGGCACTCCCTTAATCTTTCTTTGCGATTCTGAGTTCATTGACCTGCAGTGGATATAATGCAATGAAACTATCATGTAATAAAGAAATATTATGTGACAAGTGTGATTCCTTTATTTTAAACCAGCTCTTAAATTCCTTATAAGGTTGTTGTGCATCCATGTACCTGTGCAGTAGCTCTCAGTGGGGATTTTGCTGGGTCTTCCTAAACTTGTGGAAAAGGACATGCGATGTTCTCCTGCTCAGACTGAGCACCAAACAAGGTCTGCAGGAGACTGTTACAAGGTCCTTTACAAAATCATAGCTGGGCTGGTTTTGTTTCTTTGATTTATAATTGATAGCAGTTAAATTTTCTTACGTTGTTACTATTGCCTTGATGAACAACCCATACTGTTCTTGTTCTGTACACTATTCTCTTAAACCTCTGTTGCATAACACAGGCTAATGTGAATACATACATCTGCTACAAAATTTTATGTTGAGCTCCTCACTAGTGAAAAAAAGCCAAGGAGCCACCAATGATGAGCCATGGTGATATGCTGCTATCACAAGAAGTACAATAGTACGTTGCCACTCTTATGACAAGATTAAATTCTGGAATATTTACCATTATTTTAGCAGCAGGTTGTCGTGTATTGAAATTGGCAGCTTTACCTCATTCAGAAATGTCTCCCAAACAGTAATCTGCAAAAAATTTTGAAATACGGAGATGAATGATGTGATGATAAGAGAAGAAATGTGCCAGACCTGTGCTCATAGTTCAGGAACTGTAGTTAGCTATATTAACCTGTAGATACTATGCCAAAGAATTCTTCATTGCATTTGACCCTGTAACCCTGTTCTTGGCCTGATCCCAAACTGACCTTTTTTTATTGGACTTTGATGGATTCGTGGTATAATTGTTTACCTTATCTGATTAAAGCAATACAGCATTTAGCTCTTGTTGGCACCAAACAGCTTGGTTCGCTCACTTTTTTACATAAAGAGTTACACCTTCACAGGCTGCCACGAAAGTTAGGCCTATAGTACACACTGAGTGGACATACAAAAGCCTTTGGGGTTTTTATTTGCCACCTCCATAGCTGATCTATACTACCTATACAGATCGATCTACCCTGTTTCTCTACAGGAGATGCTGCCTTTTCTGATCATAAATACTGCAGCGAAAAATTCAAACTTTGCCTACATATTGTAAACAAATAAAATCCAAGCAATCAGAACCAACTTTTTCTTTTAATTGTTCTATCAGGAATAGTTTCCTCGAAATTCTCACTGCTAAATTACTTCCTCTGTCATTCATTACTTGGTAATTGTATAATGCTAGCTATTTTACAGGTTACTCAATTTGTTTTCCCACCAGCAATTTCTAGTATTAAGACCTGATTCTACAACAGACCTGTCAAGATGGTTTCACATAAAAGGGCTTAGTACATTAACACCGGATTACATCTGAAGATACAAAATAAAATGAGGCTCCTATTTGAAAAAATTCAAATGGAAGAAGTTAAAAGCAGTACACAACAGAGAAGAACTGAGTCTTCAATTAAACGTTTACATGTCTTTTTTTTCATTGTTTTCATCTACTTCAGCTCTTTTTCTGAAATAAATGCATGCTTAAGTCTACTTGTTAGCGTACACCTCGTATGCTGCAAGGATTTTCTTCCACAATTTAAGTACCTTCTTCTCATTTTAGAAATGGGTATGATTTACTAAAATTTATTTCTCCTTGATTTTAAAATCAAATAGACAGAATTAATTCATGCTTGGGAAGGGAAGGATATGGGCTATTGTGACACAAAACAGGAAAGACTTAACATGGCACAAAGGCAATGGCCATAGATGTTTCCTGACATCTCTACATGGTTTTCCATCACCTCAGCCTTTCTCGCCTTCTTCTGCAAGTGGAGAAGGAAACTCCAAATCCCCCTGCAGGTTTCCAGACTTTGGAAGCTGGACATGAAAATCTACCACAGACCTCACTCTGGCACACAAGGGATATCTACTGGGGCAAGAGCCCAAGGAATAGTCTCCCCTGAGAAAGGAGACACGGGCCAGTAATCTGGCAGGACATTATCCACAAATCCAAAGACACAGTACAAAAAACAACTCCTCCTTATGACTACACATGAAAATAACATCCCAGCCCAGGGAGCTAAACACACCAGAACCTACTGTTACTTCGCCTGTTTCTGGGGTGCAATGGGGCTAGGATGCTTGACTGAAACCGAGGACACAGCAGGAGGGGCAGCACCAGCACTTGCCCTCTGGGTACATTTGACTGGGCATGGAAAGCCATGACTAAAGGGGCTCCATCCCTACCATGCCAGCCAGGCCCTGACTTACAGGGCAGCCCTTGTCCCAAAGGGGAAATATGACACCTCCAGCCCGATAGACAGTGGGATCACACCAAGCAAGCTGCCAGCTGGCCAGAAGCCCTGCCAGACCTGCACTCTGGCTAGAGAGAGGTATGAGCTGAACCGTTCCCCACAGCAACAGGAACAGTTCTATAAAGGAAGATTCTAACTTTCAGTTTGGTCATTCATCCTCTAGAACTTGCAAACCTATATTTGAAAATCAGGTTTGCTTTGAATCTTTTTTAAAATCAAAACACACTAATTTCTCTTGATTTATGAATCTAAAATAAGTAGCTCATATTGATCGTAAAGAGAAAAAATGCATTTTCCTAGTCAACAATACTGTGCAAATCATTTATGCAGGTCTGGCAATTGCAGCAGTATGATATGCTTTCTTGAGGTGTACTTAATTATTGACATTCCAATCTTGATTTCCACTCCAAAACTACAAAAAAAGTATTCCAGTCTTTACAGCAGAATTGAATTAATACTTGTCATATTGGTTTTTTCTCTCATTTGGAGAATTTCAGTGAATTTTCTAGAAAAGTGTGTTTTGTCACCAAAGTTGGGTTTTCTTTTGTTGAGCCCCTTAGCAAGTTTGGGTCCCACATGCTCAAATCTCCTGTTCTGTAGCCAGCTTGATCCCTCTGATGCTAAGCAGCTGAGGTCTCTTCCTTTAAGGGAAAAAAATGTCTTTTTTCTTTAAGAGCAAAAAATGACAGTTTTCCACACACTTCTATGTCCTATATAATATCTCAGCAGACTTCCAGTCCACATGACTAAACTGTATAATGTCAAGCTATATTCTGCTCTAGTGGCCTGTGCTGTTAGTTTCTCAGGAGAAAAAGTATTGACAGCAATTCTGTTTTCATTAACTCGGCTGTCTTGTATTAACCAGTTTCATGCTGTTCTTTTTCCAGCTGATAATAGTGATACCTGTTCTGACTGATACTCCACATTTTTATCTTCTGAACCTCGGAGTAAAGATAAACCTTGCAGATGCTTTTAAATTTATTTGCAGATATTTGAGTAGAAAAAATGCAAATGTAGGCAAGAACGTTTATAAGCATATGTCACTCATTCTGAGAGCTGGACCGGAGTAGCCACGTAACATACTTTCTTGGCAGTTGTATTTTCAGTAACTGTCCCTATCACATATGAAGCCTTCTAAAACTGAGTATAACCCACTCAAAGCTTGTGACCTTCTTACATAGTGTCAAGAACCCAAAGATCCCTGTCAAATTTACATTTTAGGGTCCAACAGGATAGAACAATTAATTCAAAATAACAGTCCACTCCAAGTACATAATTAATTCTTCACAAACTAATAATTAATGGGACATACTGGCTCTTTAATCTTCTGGTTTAGCTGAATTTTATGAAGGAAAAAAATGTAATGCCATGTACTATCCACACAGTATTGAATATATCTCTCTTTTTAAAGCCTTTTAATGTTTAACTTTTCATAAGTTTGCCTCCATGTGAGATGTGATACTGACCTATGTGGTGCTTTTAGAACACCTATGGTAAAAATATCATTGGTTTGTAAGATCGAAATGGGAAAAAGTGTTCACAACCACACCCACCTATGTTTAAGTTTTCTTAGCTTCATATAAGATGCTGTTGCTAAACCAAAACAGAACACACAACTACCTTACAATTAAAGAACACATTTTACTGTGTTCTGTAACAGAGCAAGGAGAAATGCTGTTGATGGCTATAATCTTTCCCTCTCAGTCTTCAGCCTGCCTGAACCTCAAGTAATAACAAGCTGCTCACGTTTGCCTCACTGTAAGGACTTTGAGGTAAGTAGCCTGCTGTACCGTTCAGAATTCAGCCATTCTCATTAAAACAACCCCTTCAAACTGGTCGGAAGATGCTGGAATCTATCTATTCATATCAGCTGTTAATTTCTTCAAGTATCTTACTTGCCTTTCTGTTAATGAGATCAGAAAGTTTTCTAGTGGAAAGTTTGCTGTGGATTCCTAATGCATTAAGGTAAGGCAGATAAGAAAGGTTTCCTGTTCTAGTCTGTTCTAGTCAGAGTCTGGGAGGAAACTGTAGGAGGACACTGGATGATTGTTAACAATTAAGTGGCAAAACCTGTGTCTTCACAGTAAATAGGATGATCTGTTAGTGTGAGTGAACACAAACAACACTGGGTTTGAACACATCCACTTCCATGCTCAATAACTAGTCTGGGCCAAACGCAGAGAGAGCCCTTCTGTGCGAACAGAAGTGAGGACTGAAACAACCGCTGGACTAACAGCAGCAGAAACAGACTGAACAAAAATCAGAATCTCACAGCAGACTAATCCTTCTCCTAGGCAAGATGGTATTGTATTAATGAGTTTGAAATTATTCTATTTGCTCAACTCTGTAGGAAACTTCACGTGAAATAGTTGACAGTGAGGGGACTGAAAATCAATGTGCTGACAGAATGGTGGGTCATGAAAAAGCCATGCTCAAGGGCAGAACATTTGGGAAAACCTTTTTTATGTATACTTCTATTACTCTACATCTGTGCATTTTCTTCTTACACTCTCTTTTTTTTTTTTTTCCCCAGCAACACAAAATAGCCATTGGCATTAAGAAACTATTCTCAGACTGAGTAATAGTTTTGCTGCTGATGTGCTAATAATTAATTCTGTGAAGTAGTTCAGTGAAAACTAATTGTAATCTGTGCTGTGGGCTACTGCAAGAGTATGTGCTTCTAATGTTATTTTATTATTTTCTACTACTTTGTTTCCTTATACTTTGTGAGACTTCAAAGATCAAGCTGTACCTTAACTAGGTATTTGCTGGGAAAGTAATGCTGGACTTTCATGTAATGATGAGACTTAATCATGTATCAACTCTGAACTGGCATTGTCTCCCTGTATTTGCAAGTATTTATTTGCTTCTGAAAGAAGTAATTCCTCTAACTGATCAATAAAATAACATATAATTAAGTAGTTTCTCAACTTTTGTTCTAATAATGAAGGAGCAGCAGTCTTGGACCCGCTCTCTATCCCACATCTAACATATATCTTTTCATATGCAAAATATAGAACAGTGTTCAAGCTACTGTTCTGAACCATGAATAAGACTTTTCCACTTCAGAATGGTAAGTAACTTGCTTGCCAAACCCTCTGTTTATTAGGAAGAATTTGAATCAGGAAAGTGAGTGCCCAGCTATTAAGACCTAATGGATTCAAAGTGCTATATAAATATTAGATAGTAATCACAATTTCTTATTTCTACTGAATTGAAAGAATGTGTTTTGCAACCTGTTTAAAAGCGGAAAGTTCAGGCTCCAAAAAATGATGAATTTGTCAAAATTTAATTGTAAACATTGTCATAAAATTGTATTGTGTTATGCTAGCTATGTTCATTTATGTGATTGTATCAAAAAACTATACTCGTGAATGAATTCAAATGGGACTAAGTGGCACAGCAATCTAATTTCTCTATTCTGATTTTTCACACATAAATTATAGCATGCATTATTCTGATATTCACAGAGATAGTGAATACTAACCAGTGCAGTGCAGTGCACTTAATCTGTGACAGAACATCTGTTTAAAGAGGCTGTTAGATACTTTTTTCAGCATCACAGCATTAATGTTCTTTCAGCATATTTACTTCTTATGCTTTATTTCTATTAGACTAAACTACTGGGGTTTTTAAAGAATATTATTTTCTTGACAAATAATCCCAATTGTATGTCACATAATTCTAAACGAAAAATTTACCAGAAATATATAGAAAGAAAAACATATAAAAGAAGATTTCATAATGATTTCTTCACATAAGAAAAGCAAGAAAAAAATTTGTAAGGTCATGAACTCTTTTATCTCATTTTTAAAACTTATTTAGTCCAACCAATTGCAACAAGTCACTGCCGTTATTTGGCGAGGTTTTTCTAGCAAGGGTGATGTGCTTAGTCCTAAAAGCAATTCAAATTGTATATGTCCATCTTAGAAGAAAAACTTGTTAATATCGTTGATAGAAATACAGATTTATGTCCAAATCAATTCTCCGAAGAGAAAATAATCTAGTAACTTTATATCTACCATTTGAAAAATTAAACTAGTATGTTCATGATACCTTTTGAAATCTCCATCTTTGGAAATATTCAAAAACTTCCTGGACATCGACCCAGACAACCCGCTATAGGTGAACCTGTTTGAGCAGGGCAGGGGTTGGATCAAATGACCTCCAGGAGTCCTTTCCAGCCTCAAGCATTCTGTGATTCCATGAAATCAGGCTCAAACACGTTTATTTGTTTACTCAGTATCTCATCTAGTATCAGAAGTCAATAATATGGTTCATTTCTTGCAAAAGTTTTTATTTTATAGGGTTCATTTCCTGCAAAGGTTTTTATTTTATAGGGTTCATCTCTATCAGTGGAGGGAGAGCATACCTAATATTTGGTTATCTCAGACTGAAAGAGTGACTAGAACAGGTGAAATAAACTATTACTTGGAGTTACCTGACTCTCTTCATTTATTATAGACAATTTTGACAACTAGGTTAGTCTAGAAGGTATTTTCTAGACGGCTAAAGTTAGATAAGGACTGATTTCATGTAAACTGGGGTAAAAAGTCTTCCATGTTAAGCAATTAAGTGAGTATTAGACATAATCTATTGAAGAACCTGGCATGAGAAATGAGACAGAGTGAGTAGTTGAGAAGTACTTGTTTATCCTGTAAACTTCTGTAGCTTTGTAGGGTTAACACTATCCTTAACTTTCTACAGATGAAGCTTGCAGTCAAACTTCACAACCACCTTCCTGCTTTCAGATATCTAGTTTCAGCAGCACTTAAGAATCTGATTTTACCACAGACTGAAGACTGATAACGAAATTACTAGGTTTAGAATTCCCAAGAAACATGTTTTGGAGCAGATGTGTAAACTTCACAAGAACACTCAAGATTTTTTCTGAAATGTTTTAGATGTCTTAGGCAGCTAAAACTCTGAGTTCAGTGTGTGAGATTGCAGTCCGCATCATTGAATCGCTTTTTTTGCCATGGGCTGTCTTTAGCGTGGGAGTATCTCGCTTTTTTCTTATAAAACACTTTCCAGAAAATAGGGGAAATGGGCATCACTTTCCTTTTATGTGCTTGCTTATTGGATAAACGAGCTATCTAGAAAGTCAGACTTAGTTTACACATCTAAATCTCACCCAGAAGACTTGCCCACAGTCAAAGATCTCGCCTATATTCCTTTAGCCAAAGGATTATCTAATACTATTAAGTATGAAAGAATATCTCACCAGGGTAGTGAGGATTTTAATCCTTATATTCCTAGGATTTTTAAGACAACACACGTCCATTTTGATTAACTTTTGCATTTTGACAAAATTATCTTGGTTGCAAACTTGTTCCATTGATTGGAGTTTTAATTATTTTGTAATAAAAGAGGCAGAAATAAAACAATGTGAGAACTTCACAGAATCCCAGATAATAATCCAGAATATCACTTATGTCACATTCCATGCAAAGGAGTGTCTCAGAAAATGTCAGCAACATGTCGTATATTTTCAGTTCCAATTAACAGAATATACCTTACAATCCTGCAATCACTAAAGTGAAATTTATTACAATTCAGAAGCACACATGATCCTCCATACCACTTAAATATTCTTGCACAATTGTTATAGGGTAAAATATGTCTCCCTCGTCCTAAATATAGAAGTATGTGAAAATGCTTTTAAGATCTGAGTTGTAAATTCATGATTCTGTAGATCATTAATTCAATTCCATTACTATTTTTAAATGTGACTGAAGAGAATTAATTCTTAAATAATTCAGAAACAAATCCCACTGAATTCTAGCAGGCCTTGGGCAGGTACAATAGTGTGCCTGTAAGCTGCAAACTTACCGTATCTGATATTAAAACCCCCTTTTTTTTTTTTTTGTAAATGGCAGCACATTGTCAAGTACAACCAGAATACGCAGAGAATCAGACATTATAAAGGCATTAGTGCTGCAGATGTTGTTAAACACCTGCTTCAATTTAAACCTCATATACGTGGACTTACTGCCTGTTTCTTCTCCATACTTAATGTTTGTACCAGACAGGACTCTTACAGTTTCTGAGAAGACACTTCGTATTTGAGTAAAACAATAAGGGAAAATAAAAAGAACAAAAGTGGGTAATATTTATCAGCTGTGTGAATGTTTTTTTCAAGCTAGTAGACTTACGTTTGTTCAAACACTTATGCAGTATTTGTACTATCTTAACTTGAACATGCTTCAAGAGAAAACTTGCCTCTCTTTAATTTTCAAAAGTCTCACTCGCTGAAATACAAGCCAAGATTGAGAGTCAAAATCTGGTGAATCTTTGCATCTAGAATGTCTATATCCTACAAAATTTATACTCTGTAGTACTGGTTTCAACTGGGATATAGTTAATTTTCTTCCCAGGAGCTGGCAGAGTGCCATGTTTTGGATTTCAGATGAGAATAATGTTGATAACACACTGATATTTTAGTTGTTGCTGAGCAGTGCTTACACTAAGTCAAGGAATTTTCAGCTTCTCATACTGCCCTGCCAGCGAGGAGGCCGGGGGTCCACAAGAAGCTGGGGGAGGACACAGCCAGGACAGTTGACCCAAACTGGCCAGAGGGATATTCCATACCATATGATGTCATGCTGAACAATAAAACTGGGGGGAAGTTGACAGAGTGGTGGCAGCCGTTGCCTGGGGACTGACTGGGCATCTGTCAGCGGGTTCTAAGGCTAAGAGAACCATTTGTGCCTGTTTCAAATAAATTTGCAGTAATAAAGTTTGTAGCTTCATATATTTTGTTATTTTAAAGGTCTGTGAAACATTTCTCCTTGAAATTAACCTTGCATACTGCGAGTGCTTAAATATCTAATTAAGTTTCCTAGATGTACCATTATTCCTCAGTAAAATTCAGTATTAAAATTCTGAGCTCCTTATACTTCTTGCTAATTGCTAGACCTAATTTCAAATAATTAACAGAATCAGCTTCTTAGTTTAAGTTTTACACAGGAGTTGGGGAAAACAAAACAAAACAACAACATTCAGTTAAGTAAAAAGCAAGGGCAAGTAAACCTAGGGAGTGGAAAGTGAGGAAAATGTGAGAGACTGGTGATTTTGCAGATGTCTAGAGTTATATTTTGGTGTGAGTGGAGAACATGTTCTGGGAGACAGCTGGATGTAATAGCCATCAGGTTTTTACTTTGCTGTGCATCTTTGTCAGCTCTGATTTAAGTAGAGGCAATTTTCTTCCACTCTGAGGCATTTTGTAGTGGAAAACTAGAAAACTGAAGAACTTATCTTCAGCATCTGCAGGCAATCACAAGCACGATGGGAGCCTGGGTATTTAAACACTTAAACCTTTAAATATCACTGTGGATATCTTCTGAGCACTGGCTTTTCATTGTTATTCTTTAGAAACCCCAGAAAGAAGTCACAGTCCTGTGGCAATGTATGTAAACCTGTCACAATGGTGGTCCCCACCTTAGAACTCTACTGTCCTCAACATGACCTGTGCTTGTCAAGTGTTCAGTCATACACATGTAAGGATCAGACCCTTATGTGATCAAATCAACTTAATGCTTGAGAAATATATATGTTATTTTCATTTATATCAGAATAGTAAAGAGAAACTAGAGAAGCATGTGAGAAAATAATCTAATTTAAAGAATTGTAAATGCAGTAACAGTTGCAGATTTCCTTGCAACAGAGTTTCTCAGGAATTGGAAAGGTATCTTTGAATATTACTTTTTTAAAAAAGGAGCGAGGCAATCAATCGCAGACACAGTACGTAACTTCACACTATTCTTTGTCTCAAAAATATAGACTTGATCTCTTTCTGAGGATCTTGCATTGAGAAGCTGTAGTGTTAGCAAAAGTCCAATGCTCAGCAGCTTTAATTCTAAGTAGCAATTCCATTCTTTGGACATTTCTTTAAGTAGATATTTTCCTAAAAGCCGCTTTTGGACATTGCCCAGGAGCACAATTATACAGGCTTCCTAATTTCTGTTTGAAAAATAGTACCAATAACTTCAATATGCATCTCATATTTTGAACACATTCAGCATTCCCCAAATTGTAATGGTGATTAGTGAAACTAATGAGCACAAATGGATTTGCTTGACTTGATTGCAGAAGTAGTTAATATTAGAGGATGGGAACATCAATGAGCATTTAAAAGCATGGAACATAATGATTTCTTTGTGCATTGCTTTCAGTATATTGCTAAATATTAAAAATATTTTTTTTGGATAATAATATGTCTCTGCTACCAAGAAGTGTGACCCAGAGTGGAAATGTTTTTATTTGACAAAATAGATTTTCCACAATTAAACTTTCTTCATAAGTCATCACCAAAGGAGTGGTGTTTGTCATACTGGACCATTTCCAACACATTTCTGAACCAAACCTGCAGGAAATAAAGCACAAGTCTTTTCTAAGTAAACAAGCAAGACTAACTGGTACAGATTAAATTCTTTCTTTTAGAGACCTACCCTGTGGAAAAAAAATTATTTAAATTACATTTTAAATTACTCTGACTTCCTTGAGCTGTTTCCTAATGAGTTACTGAAACTACAGTTAAAAGTCACATCAGGGAACCACCCAATTTGGCATTAGCCTCTACATCTACTTTTAATAGGCAAGAATGCTGTAACATTTTATAAATTAAAACTAAAGTGCTGCAGCTGGGCCACAGAGAAGGATGCTTGTTTACTTATACAGTTCATACAGGATTCTGCATTCAGTCTCTTACATAAGGTCTAAGAACGAAGAGTATGAGCTAAATTAGGATGATCTAAGCAGCAGGATAAATATTTCATGAGGACCCAAAGAAGTCTTTGGAACTTTTATGAAAACTTTATCATCCTAATGCTATTAGTTGGAGCTGCTACTGGCCAGCTGTGTCACTTAACAGATTCTCATGTAGCAATTTCTTCACATGTGATCGTTTGTGATTAGGCTTTAGGTGTAATTATGTGTGTAGAATGTGATCAACAACTTCTAGGCCTTGTGTCCTGTCAGTAACTACTAATCCCTCGCCCCGTAATCAATAGCCAGAGGACTCCACCATAATGCATGCATAAGCACTACATCTGGTTTCCCTTTGATCTTTTACTCACCAGCTAGTTTATTGGTTCATTGCTAGACAATTGCTATAAAGAATTAAGCATTCATATATCTCATCCCTAAGTATGAGGCTTGGATAAGGAGAATTGATCATGCAGTATACTTTCCAATAGGTTGAAGAAAATTTTTCCTCAGTGCCTTGCTTCTTTGTCGGTATGTTCCTTGCCTTGTTTAAATAATAAAAATAAACGGGAATTCTGTTCAAGAACAAGATAGATCTTTAATTTCATTATCAACTGCTGGCAGATCTGTAGTCTGTCATTAATACACAGTTCAATTTTCATAATGAAAAGTAAGAGTAAGTTTTTAATAAGAGCAACTAATTCATACGGGTCTTTTTAGAAATAAATGTCAAAACACTTTTTATACCACTATGTAGTGGGGCACAGAGAGACAAGGTGGCTAGGTTAGTGTCATGCAACAGATATGTCCAGTACTACTTTATGCAACATGCTTTCCTCTGCCAAGCACAAAAGAAAGAGAAATCCAACTACTTCTACTTCTAGATGAATGACTTTTCTCTAGAAATTCAAGTACTGTTTCTCTTCTTAGCTTCTCATTCAAAAATGAAAGTCAATTCTTCCCTTATAGGTCATAGACATCTGCATATAACAAAATACTTTTTAAAAAGGCAGTACCCAGATTTCAATAATTGATTCCAAGTATAATCTTATTTTGTTTACATGCACAAACCTCACTTCTAACCTACGTAATCAAACAACAAATAAACAATCATTTTCCTCTGATACCTCAAATCAGTATCAATATTCAATGCCTACAGAAAAGTTCTTTCTCAAGAAGTGTCTATGCTCAGAAACCAAAGCAGAATACAAACCTTCTTTCATTCAGCTTCTTCTTCAAGCAGTTTCTACACAGAACCGAACATATTTCTCTAAAATAAAGCCTTTATTTGTGTTTGCAGGAGAAGTGCATTTGAAGTATGTGCAATAATACCATGTGTGAATTCTCACCATAATATACAATCAACATTAGCTCCATACATAAAACTAGCTTTCCATTGTCTCTACAAAAGAAATTCTCTAAGGAAGGGTACAGTGATGAAAAATTCAGGATGTCAATCTTTACTTCTAGCTCTAATTGCAGTTGATTAATCAACATGTTTAATATACCAATAAATACTCCAGGGAAAATTGTAATGAAGCTATGCAACAACCTGGAGTTTCATTTCTAAAGCTCTGATACATTTGTGCAAGAGTTTTGTAAGGAAGTGTGATGAGTCAGATGGTCTCCACAAGAAGAACAGTTAGAAAAGTTGAAAACTGTGTGTTTAATCCATTTTACTGTGGTGGATTAACCTTGGCTAAGGGCCAAACTCACACTTAGCTGCTTGCTCACTCCCCCCACGCAGCAGGACAGGGGAAGAAAATAGAATCATAGAATCATTTTGGTTGGAAAAGACCTTAAAGATCATCAGGTCCAACCATTAACCTAGCACTGACAAGTCTACCACTAAACCCTGCCCCTAAGCAGCACATCTACATGTCTTTTAAATACTTCCAGAGATGGTGACTCAAATACTTTCCCGAGCAGCCTGGGTGAATTATTGGTGAATAAATTTTTCCGAATATCCAATCTAAACCTTCTCTCGCCCAGCTTGAGGCCAGTTCCTCTCATCTTATCACTTCTTACTTGGGAGAAGAGACCAAACCCACCTCTCTACAACCTTCTTTCAGGTAGTTGTAGGGAGCAATAAGGTCTTCTCTCAGTCTCCTTTTCTCCAGACTTAACCCCAGTTCCATCAGCTGCTCCTCATAAGGCACGTGCTCCAGACCCTTCACCAGCTTCTTGCCCTTCTCTGAACTTGCTCCAGCACCTCAATGCCTTTTTTGTAGTGAGGGGCCCAAAACCGAACACGGTATTTGAGATGCAGCCTCACTGATGCCGAGTACAGGAGGATGATCACTTCCCTAGTTCTGCTAGCCAGACTATTTCTGATGCAAGCCAGGTTGCTGTTGGCCTTTTTGGCCACATGAGCACACTGCTGGCTCATATTCAGACTGCTGTTGATGAACACCCCCAGGTCCTTTCCCACTGGGCAGCTCTAGCCTATAGCATTGCAGAGGGTTGTTGCGACTCAAGTGCAGGACCCAGCATCTGGTCTTGCTCAACCTCATACAACTGGCATCAGGCCATCAATCCAGCCAGTCCAGATCCCTCTGTAGAGCATTCCCACCTTCCAGCAGATCAACACTCCTACACAACTTGGTGTCATCTGCACTCAATCTCCTCAGCCAGATAATTGATAAAGATATTGAACAGAACTAGCTTCAATACTGATCCCTGGGGAACACCACTTGTGACCAGCCACCAACTGTATTTAACTCTGTTCACCACAACTTTTAGAGCCCGGCTAACCAGACAGTTTTTTACCCAGTAAAGACTATGGCCACCCAAGCCACGAGCAAGCAGTTTCTTCAGGAGAATGCTGTGGGAAATGGTGTCAAAATCCTTACTCAAGTCCAGGTAGACAACAACCACAGCCTTTCCCACATCGACTAGGCAGGTGAGCTTGTCATAGAAGGATATGAGTTTAGTCAGGCAGGACTTGCCTTTCATAGCCTGTCCCAATCTCTTGGTTGTCCTGTATGTGCTGCATGATGGCACTCAAGATGATCTGCTACGTAACTTTCACCAGCACCAAGGTCAGACTGACAGGCCTGTAATTTTCTGTATCCTCCTTCTGGCCCTTCTTGTAGATGGGTGTCACATTTGCCAACTTCCAGTCAACTGAGACCTCCCTGGTTAGCCAGAACTGTTGATAAATAATTGAAAGTGGCTTGTTGAGTAACTCCACCAGCTCCATCATTGAGTGGATCCCATTGGCCCCATAGATTTGTATGTGCCTAAGTGGTGTAGCAGGTTGCTGACCATTTCCCCTTGGATTACGTGGGCTTTATTCTGCTCCTCATCCTTGTCTTTCAGCTCAGGTACCTGACTACCTAGAGAACAACTGGTTTTACTTTTAAATACTAAGGCAAAGAAGACGTTAAGTACCTGAGCCTTTTTCCTCACTCTTTATCACTATGTTTCCCTCCACATCCAATAAAGGATGGAGATTCTCCTTAGTTGTCTTTTTGTTGCTAATGTATTTATAGAAACATCCTTGTTCCCTTTTATAGTAGTAGCCAGATTCAGCTCTAGTTGGGCTTTGGCCCTTCTAATTTTCTCACTGCATAACCGCACAACATCCCTGTAGTCCTTGTAAGTTGCATGCCCCTTCTTCCAAAGGTCACGAGCTCTCTTTTTTTCCCTGAGTTTCAGCCAAAGCTCTCTGTTCAGCCAGGCTGGTCTTCTTCCCCAATGGCTCATCTTTCAGCACACAAGGACAGCCTGTTTCTGTGCCTTCTTGAAGAGCAACCAGCCTTCCTGGACTCTTTTATTCTTCATGACTGCCTCCCAAGGGACCCTGTCAACCAGTTTCCTAAACAGGCCAAAGTCTGCCCTTCAAAAGTCCAAGGCAGCAGTTCTGCTGACCCCCTCCTTACTTCTCCAAGAATAGAAAACTCAATCATTTTGTGATCGCTATGCTGAGGATGGCCTCCAACCACCTCATCACCCACACATCCTTCTTCGTTTGTGAGCAACAGGTCCAGCAGGCACCTTCCCTAGTTGGCTCACTGACCAGCTGTGTCAGAAAGTTGTCTTCCATATACTCCAGGAGCCTCCTAGACTGCTAGAATAGGATAAGAAAGATTGTGATCTGAGTTAAAAACAGGGACGTCACCTACCAATGACTGACTTGGCCAAAATTAATTAAATTTACTGCCCATTAAAATAGATAGTAGTGAGAAATAGGTAGGTAGTGAGAAACAAAGACAAATATTAAAACAACACCCTTCCACCCCTCTTTTCCCATGCTCAACTTTACTCCTTCACTCTGAATATGAGCTGTGGAAAACTGAAAGCAACTCAGTTCAAAGAAAGAATCCTTCTTCTGTAATGCTAATAACTCATCTTGTGATTATTCCATATCTTCCGGTAATTTGTTCTCTATCACATGACCTTCATCTTAGTAATGCTTTTATTTGTCCCCATTCCAGGGTGGTATTACTCCAGACTTGATCAAACTTTAAGGAGTTTCATAAATTAAAATGAACTTTCAAATTCAGGTGCAAAGCTGTAACTGCAGTAAACAGACACTGCAGTGCTGTAAATAGAGTTACTGAGAAGGCAGAACTGTTAAGCTACAGACCAGATGGTATCTGAAATTCTGTATTTATTGTGCTGTTTACCAGCAATTTTTATAGTGTTTTTCCAGATATAATAATAGCAATATGTTAGTAAAGTTACAGGTTTTCTTCTTACCTTGATATCTGTATTATCTAGTAGGCTTTGGGGTTTTTTTAACTCTCTAGCACTTAGCATCTAAGTTAACTGGGAACCTCAGGTTTCTGGTTCTCATTACTTCACTGAAAAACTTGAGCGCATGACCCCATAAAAGCTAAATAGAAGAAGGAACAAAGATGGAACCCCATCTGGAACACAAACTGATTTGTAAGCCAACTTAGTAGCTTTAGAAAGCTTTGGGATTGGCAATGCTAGATTCAAACTTCCACAGTACAGCTGTTGTTTTACTTTTTTTTTTTTTTTTGCTTGTTTGTTTGGGGAAGGAGTTATGACTTTGCCTGAATTAAGATGTGTTACACAAAATAAACCATTTCTGAAGCTTGAATTCAAGCCATTCAAGATTTTAAGTGAAATAAGGGTTCTGACAGAGCAGAAATTGAGAAGGGTGCATGCCTGAAAAGATGAGTAAGAGATGTATCTCCAGAATTTATTCTCTGAGGAGGTTCAGCAGGTAATGTTAGACAGAAAAGAAGGACTTTTTCAAACAAGAGAATAAAAGCCCTAGAAGTAAAAAGAAATTGGATGCAATTGCAAAATAGGGCAAATTATGGGTCATGTGTTTTTCCCTGAAGTTAATTGTATATTAAAATATATGCTAGTTACAATTATCAATAATATTTAACCAATTTGTTGACTTTTATGATTTGTAAGTCTTTTGATCAAGATATACCTGAATATGTACATCAGCACAAAGTCAAAGCACTTATTAAATTTTAGATCAAATTTATTAGTCACCTAGGTTATTCAAGAATCACTTACAGTAAGAATACACTAGCACAGATATTGGAAAAAGCATTCCTGGTTGCCATGAAAAATGTGCTCCTATCCTTATTCACAGAATTACAGAATATTAGGGATTGGAAGGGACCTCAAAAGATCATCTAGTCCAATCCCCCCGCTGGAGCAGGAAGACCTAGATCAGGTTACACAGGAAGGCGTCCAGGTGGGTTTTCAATGTCTCCAGAGAAGGAGACTCTACAATCTCTCTGGGCAGCCTGTTCCAGTGTTCTGTCACCCTCATTGTGAAGAAGTTTCTTCTCATATTTAAGTGGAACCTCCTGTGTTCCAGTTTGTACCCATGACCCCTTGTCCTACCATTGGTTGTCACTGAGAAGAGCCTGGCTCCATCCTCATGACACTCATCCTTTACATATTTATAAACATTGATGAGGTCACCCCTCAGTGTCCTCCCAGCTAAAGAGAAGCAGCTTCCTCAGCCTTTTCTCGTAAGAGAGATGCTCCACTCCCTTAATCATCTTTGTGGTTCTGCACTGGACTCTCAAGCAGTTCCCTGTCCTTCTTGAACTGAGGGGCCCAGAACTGGACACAATATTCCAGATGTGGTCTCACCAAGGCAGAGTAGAGAGGGAGGAGAACCTCTCTCAACCTACTAACCACACACCTTTTAATACACCCCAGGATGCCATTGGCCTTCTTGGCCACAAGGGCATAGTGCTGGCTCATGGTCATCCTGCTGTCCACCCTGCTGTCCACCCCAGGGCCCCTTTCCTCTGCACTGCTCTCTAACAGGTCATTCCCCAACTTATACTGGAACCTGGGGCTGTTCCTGCCCAGATGCAAGACTCTACACTTGCCCTTGTTATATTTCATTAAATTTTTCCCCTCCCAACTCTCCAGCCTGTCCAGGTCTCTTTAGATGGCAGCACAGCCTCCTGGTGTGTCAGCCACTCCTCCCAGCTTGGTGTCACCAGCAAACTTGCTGACAGTGCACTCTATTCCCTCATCCAAGTTGTTGATGAATATATTGAATAGTACTGGTCCCAGTACCAACCCTTGAGGGACTCCACTAGATACAGGCCTCCAACTAGACTCTGTCCCATTGACCATGACTCTCTGGCTTCTTTCCTTCAGCCATTTCATAGTCCACCTCACTACCTGATCGTTCGGACCACACTCCCTCAGTTTAGCTGCGAGGATGCTGTGGGAGACTGTGTCAAATGCTTTACTGAAATAAAGATACACCATATCCACTGCTTTACAATCATCAATCCACCTGGTTATGTCCTCATAAAAGGCTATGAGGTTGGTTAAGCATGACTTCCCCTTGGTGAAACCATGTTGGCTGTGCCTAATGACCCTCTTATCCTTGGTATGCCTTGAGATGACACCAAGGATAAGCTGTTCCATCACTTTCCCAGGGTTGGAGATGAGGCTGACCGGTCTATAGTTACCTGGGTCCTCCTTCTTGCCCTTTTGGAAGAATGGAGTGACATTTGCTTTCCTCCAGTCCTCAGGCACCTCTCCTGTTTCCCAAGACTTAGCAAAGATGATGGAGAGTGGTCTGGCAATGACCTCAGCCAGCTCCCTCAGCACCTGCGAGTGCATCCCATCTGGACCCATGGATTTATGGATATCCAGATTGCTTAACTGGTCCCTAACCCAGTCCTCATCAACCAAGGCAAACTCCTCCATTGTCCTGCCTTCCTCTGGGGCCTCAGGAGTACGGGGCTCCTCAGGACAGCCTCCAGCAGTGTAAACAGAGACAAAGAAGGCATTCAGTAACTCTGTCTTCTCTGTCTCTTCTGTCACCAGGGCACTCACCTCATTCATCACTGGGCCTACATTGCTTCTAGTGTTAGTTTATCTGCCATGTATTTGAAAAAGCTCTTTCTATTGTCCTTGACCCCTCTTGCCAGGTTTAACTCTAAGGAGGCCTTAGCTTTCCTAGTTGCCTGCCTACATCCTCTGACAACAGCCTTATATTCTTCCCAAGTGGCCAGCCCCTCCTTCCACGATCTGTAAACCCTCCTCTTCCACTTGAGTTTGCCCAGCAGTTCCCTATTTAACCACGCAGGTCTCCAGGCTCCCTTCCTTGACTTCCTACATGTCGGGATGCTCCGATCTTGAGCTTGGTAGAAGCAGTCCCTGAATGTTAACCAACTATCTTGGGGTCCTTTACATTCAAGCAGCCTTGCTCACAGCATTTCCCCTAGCAATCGTTTGAAAAGGCCAATGTTGGCCCTACTGAAGTCCAGGGTTGCAATTCTGCTTGGTATTCTGATCCGACCACATGAGACCCTGAACTCCGCCATCTCATGGTCACTGCAGCCAAGGCAGCCCTCAATCTTTACTGCTTCAATCAGACCCTCCTTGTTAGTGAGGATGAAATCCAGCAACGCTCTTCTCCTAGCTGGCTCATCCACCTTTTGCATCAGGAAGTTATTATCATCAGTGCACTGGAGGAACCTCCTAGACTGAGGCTGGCTGGCTGAGTAGTCCTTCCAGCAAACATCAGGGTAGTTAAAATCCCCCATGACAACCAGAGCCTGTAACTGCGAGGCTGCTCTCAGCTGCCTTTAGAAGGCCTCATCAACTTCCTCATCCTGATCTGGTGGCCTGTAATAGACACCTACAACAGTATCAGCCCTGCCAGCCTGCCCCTTAGTTCTCACTCACAGACTCTCAACTCACTCCTCATCCACCCCTGGACAGTACTCAATACATTGTAGCTGCTCCCTCATGTAAAGAGCAACTATACCACCTCACCTGGCTGGCCTGTCTTTCCTGAGAAGGACATAGCCATCCATGACCACATTCCAGTCATGTGAGCTGTCCCACCATGTCTCTGTAAATTGCCACCAGCTCATAATCTCCTGACCGAACACAGGTTTCTAACTCCTCCTGCTTATCCCCCATGCTGCGCGCATTGGTGTACAGGCACTTCAGAGAGCGAGCTGAGCACACCAATTTCACCCTAGAGGGATGAGAGGCTTCCTGGTCTTCATTAATTAATTAATTATTCCTCTCATCCCTTATACCAGCACAAATGATTGTGTGTCTTTATACAGTGAACTGGGTCAGAAAGCTGAGCAGATAAAAATGGAAAGGAGGAAGAGAGAGGGAGGAATCATTTTCTGTCAGTTCAAGTCCTGCATCTCATTTGCTACTTTGACACATGAAAAATTTGCTGACGCAACTGAGCCTTGAACGCCGGGAGCACATAGGTAAGGAATGACTAGGACCTCTTTAGGTGGAAGAGGTGACCCATAACTGCAGAAATGGCTGCTGAGAAACTCCCATTTGAGAATCACCAGACTCAGACTGTGGTATGAGCTTACTCTGCTGTTCAAATATTTTCTAAAATAATTGGCAGGCTGACTTTTTATTAGCAGTATTTATTTGTAGCAGGATTATCTAAGCAAGTAAAACAGACAAACATCCAGTAAAGATCAGAAAGGATAAGCTAGAATAAACATATTTCTAACTTTTTTTTTTATTCTGCTGTTACATATTTCTCTCTTGCAATTTATCCTGAACTGCATCATTTTCATCTATTCAATGATACTTTAGGATTTAAGGTCTTCTTTCAACCTCCTCATCTACAAGCAGGTTACCTAGCCTGGTCAGCTAATGAACCCAGGCATCCCATTGGTCATGATATTTACTTACCTTTTATATATCAGTTCAGAATCCAGTGTTGTGAGTAATAAGCTATAGTGAAACTTCTTTGACAGTTATGTATCAAGTGAAAATTAATGTTTGCTTTCTAGTAGCTCCTACTGGATTGTTGAACAGGCAACAATCTTCTGTTAATTTTTTGACGTGACTTATTTCTGGCAGTTGCAGAAGCTAGAAGAATCTATCATGAAGTCAATTCGTATCCTGTGTAGCTGCCAAATGCAGGTCACTGTTTCTGTCTAGGGACAGTTTGTCTTTTCCTTTTCCTCTCTTCGTTCATAGCATTTTCTGTAGGAGATTCTTCTTTCTAACAGTGCCAGCTCCAATAGCAAAGTATGATTCCTACAGCCAAATGCACAATCTATAAAATTATTTAACTGAAACCTTCATTTTTTTCTTCTGCTACTTAAGTCTGGCATAAAGCTTCCTTTAGGAAGGGAAATATTTGCTCTTCAGTTAGCAATTTCTTACTATTGATAATCTGCTTTATTAACTAAAATCTTCTATGAAGAATTGAAACTAAGTATATTTTGATTCTTGTGTGCCAGTACTGATCACAAGAAAATATATCCTATTACAGATGTATGCTCAGATTTGCTGTGGCATTAAAGAGGCAGAAAGATACTGCTGAACTTCACCATAGCTGGATCTTGTCTATTGTACATGAGAACAGAATTGGTAACTGGTTAGAGTTCCACACTAAAACGGATTTGGGATCCTTGCTGCTGTGTGTGCTGGAAAACAAGGTAAAATGTGGAACTTCACAGGCCAGAAAATGGCATATGAACAATTGGTATACATCAGAGTTCTCCAAATATCATCAAATTTATATTTGGAAAAGTGGGCAAAATATGCAAAGGAGTATTTGAGGTCTCCCCTGTAGCCTTCTGCCCTCTCCTACACAGAAGTATAGGACAGTACACTTTTGTGGGACTTCTATGGTCCCAGGTTAGGATGTACACCTGGTCATACAGAGAAAAGGAATAAATGAGGTGTTATCTTAGGCCTCCTATACTGACATGTGGGTCAGTCCAGGCCAAGCACATTTTAGTTCATTCTGTTGTATGAAGAATGCTACCATTTGCCATGGGGCTTCCTGGAGTTGAGGTGCTTTTTTAAATCTGGTTTTACTATTAGTAGAATGGCTGAGGCTTTTTAGGAGTTTTAAAAGAGGATTTCAAATAAAAGCTTAGCTTCAGTTTCCTATCCTTGAGAAGTCACACAGGACATGCTATTCTGCTTTTTATAGAGCTTGTATTTTAAGAGCGTGTTTTAACAGAAATGAAACTATTTTCAAGATACTTTAAAATATGAAACTGTGTTTCTGTACTATTGGAGTCTCCTCTCAGTATCTTTCAGGCTCAGGCTAAAAATCAAAATATCTTCTAACTGAACTAAGCACAAGGCCTCCCCACATAGAACAATGGCCATGCACATACTAAGAGGAAAACACATTCAAAGATGCAACATAGCCCTTTAAGAAGAGTGGTATGCTTCTCCCTGTGCAGCTTGTTCTCTGATAATATATGAAGCTAAGAGAGAGAATGGTGTTTGCTCTTTCTGGCAATAGAGCACCATGTTTTAACATGCTCACATTTCAAGTCTATAATTCCTAAGACTGAGTCTGCTGTCCTTTGCTCTTTTCCATTAACATCTATACAAGGACAGCTGCAGTTTGGCCCCTCAAGAGTCATAGAATCATAGAATGATTTTGGTTGGAAAAGACCTTTAAGATCATCAAGTCCAACCATTAACGTAGCACTGACAAGCCCACCACTAAACCAAGTCCCAAAGCACCACATCTACATGCCTTTTAAACACCTCCAAGGATGGTGATTCAGCCACTTCCCTGGGCAGCCTGTTCCAGTGCTTGACAACCCTTTCGGTGAATAAATTCTTCCTAATATCCAATCTAAACCTCCCCTGGCACAACTTGAGGCTATTTCCTCTCATCCTATCACTTGTTACTTGGGAGAAGAGACCAACACCCACCTCCCTACAACCTCCTTTCAGGTAATCCTGGAAATTAGCTAGCCTCTTGTTTTAGAGACAGCCATATCAGCTGCAATATAGATTTTACTGATTTGAAGCTTAAATAGATGGAGAATAAAAGTGCTTGGGCATGTATGAGGTAAAGCAGAGCAGGGGTAATATTCAAGGTAGGATATAGGCAATTTGGTGCTTGCAATTAAAAAAAAAAACAAAAACCAAAAACCAAACCAAACAAACAACAAAAAAAAAAACCCAAACAAAAAACCTCAACAAACACAAACAAGTATCCAAGGCTTGCAAACAATCTAAGACTTGCAAACAAAATTTCCAGTCTATCACAGGAATTGTCTTTCTCACTGTGGAAAATTAAAGCCCTGATAATTTCCCGTTAATCACATTTCAATAGAAGCAATAATGGTAACTTCATGAAATTGCCTCTGATTCATGCATATTTTAGTTCTTTCAGGACTTATAAATGCTTATATTTGTTATGAGCAATGGCTAGATGTTGGAATGGGCACTGACACACTGATATCAGAACAAGTGACCTGTTCATCCAGATGTTTCCTTGCCAGCCAGGAAATCACCCATCCACCCTGTTTGCCTGACTGCTGTCATTTGGCCATTTCTCACATCGAATCAGAGAATAATTAAAGTTAAAAGGCACCTCCATTAGCATCTATACCAAGCCCCTGCTCAGAGCCGGTCTAATTTTACCACGGTTCCCCACACCAGCTCCAGTCAGTTCCTGAACACCTTGAGGACTCAGAAGTCCACAAATTCTATGGTGAACCTGTTCCTCTCGGTAAAAAAGTTTCTTTATATCTAGTTGTAGTTTTCCATGTTCCAGTCTGTGCCTGTTGCCTCTCACCTCATTGCGGTGCACCTCCAAGAACAGTCTGACTACATCTTCTCTCCATCCTCCCATCAGGGTTTCATAGGCAGCAGTAAGGTCTCCCTGGGGGCTTTCTCTTCTCCAGGCTGAATAAACCCAGTTCTTTCCCTTCCTCCTAGTAGATCCCATCCTCCAGCCCTGCAGGAGCCAGCCTTCATGATACATCTTCTCAGCTGTGTCTGCGCTGCCCACTGCTTGATCAGATGAAAAGGTGGTTGAATGCATAGGAAAGAGAGTAAATTGGGTATATGGCCCTTTGCTAATTCATCCTGCTCTCGCAAAAAAAAATAATGGCTTTGAAATTTTATGTCAAACCTGGCATTTCTTTTTGGGGGAGAATAATAAAAGCCTGTTCCCCTGGCAGTTAGGCAAAAGTAAGTGAAATTACAGAATTCCCTGAAATGACACAAATTTTTCTGATTAAGAAAAAAGGTGGGGCCAGAACGGAAGAACTGTGCATAATATTAAACTTCTCTAGATTCTAAACATTTGTCCAAGCATTTTGCAAAACACAGAAAAATTTGGGTTAATCTTACAAGGATGAATTGCAACTAGAGAAAATATGGCTTGAATTTTAAGTAGAAAAAATATGAGTGAAAAAAAGATTTTAGAATGAGCTTTATACTACAATTAAAGAAGGACATTTCTTTGTATATAAGGAAGGAAGATTAGTTAGAAAATTATATTTAAAATTGCACAGGCTACATTTAAATTTATAATGCCTCTTGGAATGAAAGTATAAATATTTATGAATTAATGTTATTAATATCTATAGCAAATCAGATTTTTATTTCAATATTTCTGAAGTAAAACTATTTTCTTGGATAGTAGAATCCAAATTATTCAATAAATGATATGCATTTATAATAAATATCTAACATTAGAGTTTGCAAACAGTTGTTTCTTCTGCTTTTTATCTTTTACTGTCACCTATCCTAACAAGATGTGAGCTGAAAAATGTAATTTTTCATATGACAAAGGTGTTCAACTGATGAACTGAGCTCTTAAATTATATGAATATTAGAATAATTTTTTTGTCTGAATAAATCAAGTTTAATCCCCCAAGGGGGCTGGGGCATTCAATAAAACCAAAGAAAGTACCTTCAGAATCTGATTTAGTCTATTAGTCTACTGTTGACTTTCACAAGTGTTAATTGCCATGGGACCTAAGAAGGGAATGGCACTTATATTGAAACTAATGGAAAATAATTTCTTAAAGTGTCCTTTTTACGGATTATTTTTGTCTATGTAATAAGCTATATACTATGAAAGAAATCTTCAGAGAACTAATAGCAAGCATCAGCAATTTACAACTGATTAGTTACTAGATTACTACTTAATTACTATTACAAGTTAGTTAATAATGTATTAATCCTTGTTCATGGAAGATAAGATTGAAGTATGTGTAACTGAAAGGTGTTCATATCCATTGATACAGGGAGCTGACATGACATGAGAAGATAAAATGCAATTTGTTTAAGAGTCTTGTTAGTTCACATACCTTCTGTATACAAAATAGACTGAGAAAACAGACTTAAAAATTAAACTCTACAGACAACATTTTGTGAGTTTTTTAAAATAAAAGTAAATTGCATACAAGCTTGTCTGCATACACAGATACACGTTTTCCCCTGAAGAAAGTGAAAAATAAACAAAAAGAAATATGGAAAAAATCTTCCGCTGCTAGAAAAAAAACATGTTGATGATTTTTTTTTTTCTATTTTACGTGGAGGTTTGTTTGTTTGTTTGTTTATTTTTTCCATTTTCCTAAAGTGGAAAATCTTCATTTCCTATATGAACAATTTTTAAAAGTATTTTTTATCTTTAGCAACTTGAAGTGGAAAAAGTTTCCATTTTACAGCCCAATCTAGGAATCTTGGCAGACCATGAAAAAGAATGAAATAACTTTTTTTTTTTTTTTTTTTAAGGAAAACACCCGATATGAGAGACAGGTGTTGAAAGTCAATATGGTGGCTCAGAAGGTGGCACTGTTCCCCCTGATGAGTTTAAATGCTAGTGCAGTGTTCAGGGATAGAGCAGCATAGCCGTCATTTAATGAAGTTATATGAATTCCTTCCACATCCATTAATTCATATGACAAGAACATGGAAAAATAAAATGTATGTTAATGCTTTCTTTACTATTTACCGATATGAGAGAAGTAATATCCTATTACAATTCCAGTTATTTCTCTTACCTGCTTCTCTGTGCTTATAATATGTAAAACCACCTCTGTTCACATGACAGAAACACAGACTATAGAATTTCATTACAAGTAGCTTTTTTTATTGTTGTTACCATGGTCAGACATTTGTGATATGGTCCGTTTTGTTCATTCTGCCCACAAATATACACCAAACACAGTAACTACTTACCTCTTATTTCACATCTGTAAACTATTTTTCTATTGCTTTTTCTAATAAATAAAAGAATATTTACAGTTTTCAGTAGTTTTCAGAAAGGAAAAATAATCCACTTTTTAGCTGTAATACATTAACTGAAAAACTGTAAAATAACAGATGTCAGTGCAGATTGAATTTATTTCTCCAATATGCTTTTAAATGAATGAATGTGAAACTGTTAATACTTGTTGTATCTCAGAAAGTTGGTTATATTTACATAATTTTAATGTCTGTTTTTAACGTTATAAGTGCAGTCACGTATGTGGGATGTAACCGATGTTTGGCAGTTTCCCAAAAGAGCTTAGCTGCTATCAGCTTGTCATTTAGGATGACAGCCATGTTTTCTTTCCTATTTATTTTGTGATTTCATAAATCATACATATATATATTTTTTTTTTCACAGTTAAATACTGAATACAGTAATTCTACTCACAGCAGAACTCAATAGTCAGATGAATGTTCCCACAATACTATAAGGACAAATGAAGAAGGGTATATTTTTCCTGGAAGACAGACATTCTGGTCTCATAAAGCAGTCTTGCATTGTGTTAAAGCTGTATACAGGCCTTTGCTTCTTGATACAGATAAAGCAATACATGTTGGTTCATTACTTGTAGGCATCTTGAGAACGTGGTAAAATGAGATCCACTAATAAACCAATCTGCAGAGGTTATGGTCAGGAAAAAGAACATTGTAGAGAGTGAGGTCCTATTACTCTGAAACTACATCTTTGAATGCTATGGCATCAAATGTACTTACTTTAATGTCAAGGACTTTTTTTTTCATTTCCATGTTACAGTATCAATACAGTTAATGAAAGAATGAGCTGGACTGCAGCTTTCCTTCTACATCATCCAAATTGTCAGCTTAGTTCCGTCTGCACTATCCTCATTAGAAAGAGGAGCGGAGGGAATGAACAGCTTGCTTTTTTCAGATTCCAGATGGAGTTGGTAAATCTGACAGGTGGGGAAGAGAAATGAGTGGGAAAGAAAAATTTTCATACTTCTGAAATGACAAAAATCTGCCTATAACTCTTGAGAAAATGATATTGGAAAAAACAAGGTTGTATATTATAGCTTTACTGAGAATAACAGCATTTGGTTGGTTAATAATTAAAAAATACTCATAACTAATGCCCAGATAACCTACAATTGGAAATATTAATATATCGGATGAATACCAGCTGAAATCCTTGTCCACGAATAGATTACTTTGCATAAAGACTTGCACTATTAGATGTTTCATTTGCACCTCATTTTCCTGTATTGTCCATATATGAAATGTTTCTCTGCTATAGAAATATGAATCTTACAGATACAGCTTACTTGCTTGTTTTTAAATTTCAGACATCAAACAACTGTAAAAGTGCCATACAGAATGCACTTTTTACTTTGTTTCACTTAAAAATTTAAGATTTCACACAACTTTTAATATGCTTGGTTGCTTTTTGAGCTTGCAGACATGAGGCTGTGATTTTCCAGATATTGGTATTACACTGCACAGGTGTCTAACTAGGTAGCCATCTAGCTTCAGGTCAAGACTTATCTGCTTGCCTGCTTCACATCTGACTGCACCACTTATCCTGAAATGAACCAGACTTAAATAAATAGAGCAGTTAGCTTGTATAAATCATACGTTCCATTTTGCACATTTGCAGATATTGGAGGCAATGGAAAGGAACCCAGGTTGAAAGCTTAAAAGCCAAGCTTTACACTACAAGCCACTCAATTTCTGTATTTCTGAAATATATTTGAAAAGCAAAAGGTAAGGAAAGAGCATGGGGGAAAAAAAAGTGTGATAATGAAATATATAGGACTGTAAACCAAATTTCCATCTACAGTTTGTGAATAAGTATGTGGACATATCTGATTGTTCTCTGCAAATCCAAGCTAAGCAGCTATGCAACACTACTGGCAGGAGCAGGTAGAGATGAGGTATGTGGAAACACACAGAGGTTTGTGGAGCAGTTGTGGAGATCTGAACTAAAATTTTGCTGCCTGGCTGGCTATCATTGTAGGAAGATTAACTAGATTGCACATTTGATTCCTTCCAGTCCTATTCGGGAACAGTTGAAATTAAATCCCTGACCATGCCGAAGTATTTCTATTCCTTTGAATATGCCTGGATTATATTTTAATTTAATTTAATTTTTTAGGCAGTCTGTTGTGTTCCTGTCTCTGAATTTGTCTATATATTTATGCAGACATGCATATATACACTATAATATATATAGCATATATAGATATATGTACTATATGCAAAAATATATATACTTCCAGATTATAGTGTGTCATGATACAGTCTTTAGCTGGCTTGTAAGCTCCTCCAGAGCACAGGTAGGTAAAATGAATAGCTGTATGTTACTGTGTTGAGCTCTCTAGTACTTTATGGCATTTGAAGATTCACAGTAGAAGTAACTCACAGAAATTCTTTCACATCACTGATGATCCAGAGCCTGACCTTCACAAGAAGTGGCATACAAAAATATTTTAATTTGGTTGAAAGGAAATGGAATACGATTATCTTGAAACTAAGCAAGTTAATACTGCACAATAATATATGCCTTTATTTCAAGATATTAAGATAGGAAACTTACTTTCTGCTAGTCTGCCAATTTTGTATTACAGTATTAAAACTGAATTTAAAAAAATCTAATTTCCTTTTCAAATTATTCATCATTTTTTCCAGTTTTGCATACCATTTGTCTTGAAATAATTCATTAGTTTTATGTTGGGTTTTTTTACTGTAAGGTTTCTTATTGTGTTTTTCACCTGACCTTTGAGCAGGAGCTGAAAATTGAAATATAAGGAATGTTACGCAGGATCAGTGCAAAGGTCTGTCTAATCCTTGCAGTGACTGACAGCACATGCATAAAGGAAGAGTACAAGAACCAGGGCATTTGTATGATTCTTCTCCTTCTGGATTTTGGTAAATCAGTTAAGCTGGAGGTTTAAAAGCAAAATTTTGTGTTTAATAACTGCCAATGGAACCACCTCCAAAATTATCTTCTCCTATTGTCTTTTAATAAATCAAAAAGATTTGTGTTTATTTTTCACTTATAGTGCTTTACCCTTAAGCCTTTGTATTAGAGACTGAATCAAGACGACTGTACTTTGCCCTAAAAGAACAGCCCCAGAAGCTGTGGATCCATCAAACAATGTCAAAGCACCTAGAAAAACTGATACGTAAAAAGCTATTTCTATAGTCCAAAATGGGATCTTGGCAGGGCTTCAAAATCCAGATATAAATTCCTTCTGACCACAGAAGGCCTGTGCCTGGGTCACAGAAAAGCAAGTGCTGTCAAGGAATACGAGACTCACGATTTTGCTCTCAGTGGAGTGTAAACTGCTGAAGGCTGCGTGCCCACAGCCTGCATTCAGAAAGAACTCCAGCTCCTTTGTATTCACAGAGAAATATCAAACTCCTGGATACTCTCTGGGGAAAAAATTGTGTATGCTGGCAAAATAAAGGTCCTGCCTCTGCTGCAGGAAAAGTATTACACTGATGCTTTTAGAAACTGTGGAAGGATATTTGTGACCTGTTATGCTGTGTAGTACACCATAAATTCTTCAGTCTTTTGTTACAAGCTGTTATTTTTACTTTAGCTGGATTTAGAAAGCAAAATACCTTTTAAGCTAGTCTTTCACACCTCACTCTCTGCAAAGTATGCAAAAGGAAAAAAATTGTTTACTGGTTGACTCAAAGAATTCTAATGTCCCTTCGCATTTTGTGTCTTTATGCCTTAATCGAAACTCTTTGGGAAACTGCCATACTATTTATCCTCACAGAGGCTCTAGGCAGAGATTTATTAGAAACTTGCTTCTGTATTCTTCAGATTTATATATGACTGAAATTCAAAGTGCCCTTACTGTTTATAGAAATTGTAGCCTACATAGCCAGTATAAAGCATTTTTCATAAACTTAGGCTGCATTCAAATGCTGTTGCATTTGTATCCAGTGTGTATCAGAGGTAGGTAGTGAGAACTACTTGAGTTTCATTAATTTTGTTTCCAACCAAAAAAAATCTATTCTAAAAATACACTTAAAATGTTACTTGGGCAGCCTCTAAGAGTGCTCGACTTCAAATTAGTCATCAAGTACTGAGGGATAATTATAGCACCAGCGCAGGGTGAGTGTGAGGAATTGTGGTTCTGGTTGCTGAAGCAGAGGCAATTGCTGTGAACAGGGTCTCCAACCTTCCCATTCTATAAACACTTGGTTTGGCAGAGTGGTGAAAAGGCTGCTTAGCTTATCTCTGCAAAAACATGTCCATGCGTTTTTAGTCTGGAGCATTAAGGGGAAATTTGTTTTAGTCAAATCAGTGGTAATTTTGCTGTCTTCTTCAACAGCTGTGTCTTCACTCTACCATACTATCAGAGGCTGAAATGTGCTTATTAGTCCGTTTCCCCAGTGTTTCCTTCATCTGACAAGAATAGCTGCTTTCTGCAGAAGTATCCTCAGAGCCTCAGGACCTCCTCATGACCCCCCCATCTCCCTTTTCATTTCAGTCCCAGCTACCCTTACAGGCACCAAAAAAGCCACATATGAGCAGGATGAAAAAACAACCCTCTCCTTTCTGAGGCAAAACCCATGTTTCAGGTATCTAGAAACTCATTGACATGCACAGGCCTTTTTTACTTAGGATATGAATGCCTGCATCATATACCTATATGGGAATATTTGGCATATACAAATTTCTTAGGCAGTCCCCACAGATACCTTGATCACCACCATACTTTCTCTCCAGCTTTCACCAGAACCTGAACTGTACCCAATATCAATCTGCTCTATGAAGAGACTGCAGACGCAAAATGCAATCCAAGGACTCTAATGTTTCATGAAGATGCCATATATGCCAGTGCCAGAACATGCTCTAGAGAACTTGGTTTTGTTTCTCCATCTCCTTGTAAATCCCATGTACTTTTTCACATTTTTCTCCAAATCTCCTTTCTTTCCCACTTCCAGAACAGCCAAGACACTTCTCCAAATTTGGCAGTAAATTCCCCAAGGAGGAATTCACCTATATTTTTCTCCAAAAGTGGCACAACATGTTGGGGACAGGTTGAGAGCACTACTTCAGCAATCTCTCTCCTGGCTTTTCCATGTTGTTGGCCTGCAGTGGAAGTCCTGTCATGTGGAGAAGGATTTAACATGCAGAAGCAACTCTGGGTAGCATGAAAGTCTGGAAAAATTTGTAAGAATTGAAAAATTCCCACATAGTAAGTCATACATATGATGCCTCAGTCCGCCTAAGGAACAGAAGCACACAAAGCACCTCTGTTGCACGTATGGACACCAATTTCAGATGTCCATGCTGGTTTCCAAGATGACAAGAGAGTCAGCAAGGAGTCTGTGCAGAGCTCACTGGTCTCTCTCGCTGGGACAGACACAACATATTAGCAGATTGTCTTAGACCAAGAAAAGGAAAAGCAGACCTTTCCCTTCCTCTTTTCTTTTGCTTTAATTTCTTAGCCTTTCCTTCTTCTCTAGAGGAATAGCTAGCATAACCGTGCTGTCTCCTTCAGAAACCTGCAGTGTGGAATTCAGCAGCCTAAAAGACAAGCATCTAAGCTTTCTCACTGGAAATAAAAATACACCCAGACAGTCCCCTATTATCATCTAAGGCAATGCAAGAAATCTTTTCAACATATGACCACATATTGACATTACTTTCGTGTCAGGCATAATAGCCTATGAAGACATTTAAAAAAACCCAGTTCTGATGTAAAATGCTCTTCATTTATCTTGGTATGGAATTTTAGGGTTTTTCCTATGTGATTTAAAAATCATCTAAAATATTCTATTGTTGGCCTTGTCTACCACCGAAGATTGGGAGTTTGACTTCATGTCCCATCTTTCATTTGTTCATGAAAGTGTATGTTCCTTACTGTAAACACAGTGTGTGTTTAAAGCATTTGTGTTTTATTTGCAGGTTTCTACATTTCTGAAGCAAAGAAAAACACAGGTTTCTGTACTCTTGTATGCACATTAACCAAATCATATTTTTAACATTTGAGAAGGGCTTTTCATATACAATGTAATGTCAACAAGTATTTTCTCAGTCCAGTCAGCAAAATTTGTTCTAACTGAATTAATTATTCCTCACGTGAGAATCGAATGCTGGCAATGTGACATCTTAGTTAGAAGCAGCATAATTTCAAACCCAATTTTTATAAGCTTGTTAAAATAAAAATCACATTACATAGTAATATTTATTCTCTCTACGCTATTTTCCCTCTTACCTGACTTGTCATAACACGAAATGACAATTCCCAACTGTTAAAAAGATGACTGCTTTGTTTGTATTTTAAGTATTTCTTCCCCTGCAATGACATTACTAAAAACATAATTTTGAGAGTAATTTTCAGTGCCGTTCAACATAATGTGTTTCTTGTGTGGAGTTTTCACCTAAAAATAAGTACTTACCTTGAAATCTTCACACTCTTCACTCTATTAATTCTTAAATATTTTGTACACACTACAAAGTGATAGCCTATTTTTAAGGAAATATATCTGTTGCTCTTTCTCACTATACCCTGTCTGCAAAGCCCTGTAAATAAAAATTACATAAAAATCAAGAGGGTGTATTTTTCTTATTTCTCTAGCAATTATCCAAAACCAGCAGCATCAGAATCAGTACCATTTATGTAAAAGACTTCAATATTTTTCACTTAAGAGAACATATTTTTCTAATACTTAATAGTTAATATGTCATTTCCATCTACAGTCTTTGTTCAGCTTGGTTTCAATTTCCAACAATTGTCTTAGTTGATCACTTTTGGGTTTTGCATAATGTAATTAGAGTCCTACAGCTGTTGGTACATCTTGCTCTTTTTTTAACCAATCCTTACGTATTGAAAATCTCCTTAGTCTGAATAAACACCACATAAAAACTTTTGTTTGATTATAGGGCGACAGGAAAATTTACGACTTCTTTTAACTAACATCTTGAACACAGAAAGCCCAATAAATATTGAGTGATTTTAATATTGCTTTGCTTTGAGCTGTCAGGATAAGTACCTTTTCGAGAGACTTGGGAAAACTATAACAAACACCAGAACTTTTGGGTTAGGCCAATTACTGTCTAAGTAAGTTGTTAGTTTTTCCACTAAGTGACTCCTCCTCTTCTGAGGAATCAGTAATCTGGGTGCTGATTGGTGAAGAACTGAGAATTAAGAACAACAGAGAATGAGGACAGCATCATGTACATAACCCTGATACCGCTGGGGGAAGAAAGGACAAGGGATGATCCCTTTTGTATGCACCATTCACAGAGATGACAGGCAAGAGCTTTCAAACTGGTGAATGACACCTCCGCAATTATTTTGCCAGATGATGGTCGACAGTAGGCTTATTGGCTTCCAGAAATGTCTCTTCAACAGCCTGTAGCTCTCTGAGTTCAGTTGTCTACTTCAGCGGCTAAAGGGTGAACTCGGCACAGACTTATGTACGTGGGCATCGACTCTTTCATCTGGCAGCTGTCCCTTCACTGACGGTCGCTCTGCAGCACTCAGCCAGCATCTTCCTCAGGGTCCAGACACCATTTGGTGGAGGTGTCTGGATGTTCATGAGACAGACATCTGGCAGTCAGATGCACTGGTTGCAGTGCCAGCTCTGCTCCCTGCTGGCCTCCCTCCCCCTGTGGGTTTTGGAGAGCAGGAAAGAGTGCTCACTGTTCAGTGACCACACAGCTCCGTTCTTGATGTCAGGCCGCTGCTGTCAGGTTTCAGATGAGAAAGACTTCTAAGAAGCACTCTGGAAATGACTGGGCAGAAAGGTAACGGTGTCCTGACAGTGATTTGCTTCTTTATCTGGGGCTTTTTTGCAGGGCTGAGCTCAGAAACAGGAGAGCCTAGGCACCAGCTGCCAAAAGCACTCCTCAACGTGCCATGCAGATAAGCAGCAGAAAAACACCAGGCAATCTGGAATAGCAGCCCACATGCCCACAGAGCATGCAGATGTAAATGCCACTGCATGTGCTCTTTATATTAATTTCTGGTCCTATTCAAATCTGCTCTACTTCGTGATCTGAGGGGGTAGGGATCCCTTTTAAATGAACATGGACGCATGGCCTTAGGTACGAACAGAACCCTTTCTCTCCCAAAAGCTTTTCCTTGGCTTAATTTAGCTTTCTGTTATGTTAAACACTCATTCTAGCTATAATTTCCTGACTCAGAGTTCTCATTGTTAACACCTGAGAACAAAATCACAGACCACTGAGTATTTGGAAATCAAATATGTTCTGAAAAAATACAGAAATCCATGAAGTTTTTAATTTATGCCATTTAAACTATCTTAACCTTATAAAGGACACAGTGTGGTTATCTGTATGTCATACTACACGTTATTGCACTGTACTCTGTATTATCTTGGGGAGGAAGCTTTACCATCATAAGTACTTGCACCTGCACTGCTGCACAGAAGAATATTAATGACAACCACATTATGCCAGTTGAAAAGAAAAACAGTCTTCTGGATTTGGCCTACAGGCTGTAAGCAGTAGAAGAGTGCTTGTTGTTTTGTTGTTGGATTTTTGGGTTTGTGTGGGGTTTTTTTTTCTATGTTTTTTCCTATGTGTTTGTGAAAAACTATGGCTGAACAAAAAAAGTAGTTTTGTTTTGGTTTGGTTTTTTCCAGTCTTAGAAATATTTTTCACTGGTATGCAAGGAAAACAGTTACTTTATTGAAAGAAAAATTAATAGAAAAATTGGAAAGATTGCAAGATGAAAAGAGAAGCAACATCATTGAAATTAGCCAGCTACAAGAACACAGCAAAGTGCGCATTTCAGAGCAGGGCCAGCACACCCTGCAGAATATTTATCATTAACATCAATCATGCAATAGAAAAACACAAGTTAGCTGTGGTAATATTCTTACTCATGGAACACCAACTTTTAAAACTAGCATTTGGATATTAACAAGAGCAGGGAATCAAGTCTTACAGGGAATCAAGTCTTTAGAAACAGATGCTGCATAACAGTGATATTTTCTTTCTTTTTTTTTTTTCTTTTTCCTAATGGAAGAAAGAAGAAACAATAAAGAAAAACAAAACTCAAAATCAAAGCAAACAAAAAAACAAAACACAAGAAAGACCAAACAAACAAATAAATAAATAAAACACACACATGCAAAAACAACAACAAAAAACACCAAACCAAACCAAAACAAAACAAACTCAACCAAGTTTACATTTAAATGCAAAAGTGATCAAATAAAGCAAACAGCTAAAACTTTTTTCATTTGGGCAAGATGGTGTCAATGAAAGCTGATTTTAGCACTGCTTATCTAGATACTAAAGTGCTTCTAAAGGACAGAATTTATTCTGTTTGCCAGAGATATGCAGGTTAAAAATAGCATGGTAGTGAAACAAAACACATCTGGACAATGTGCCAGATGACAACTAAATGGCCTAGAAATGGAATAGAAATAAATTACAAGTACAATATCATCTTCTCACCTGCTCTGCAGATTTTATTTTCTCAGTTATCCTATACTACAGCATGGGACTCACAAATGGAATATTTAACAGAATGCAGGTTTAAATTCAAGTTGGAGATATGCTACTAGATCTAAGGTTGATGTTTCAGCACTTGAGAATGATTGTTTTGTTGGAAACAAATTCTGGATTTTATTCATTAACTGTATTCATCACAATTCCTCTTCAATAGATTAACAACAAAAGGAAACTCTAATATTTCATGTATCATTAGTTTAAATGTCCCACAGGAAACTTTTCTACTAACAGTACTGAATGTACTTTGAGAACTTAATTTATTCAAGAGATTGGTTTGTTTTCATATTTAGTTATCTCTTCTCTTTCACAGAGAATGTTATACTATGTTTTCTTCTTCCCTTAGTTTGCAGAAAGTAAAATGTAGCAAAGAGAAACCAATCTACACTTCATTTTTTCTTAATTTTAGATCATTATCAGAAGTGTTAACAATAAAGCCTAGTGAAGACAAAGCTTAAGTTGCAAAGTGGCTCTGCCCAATTTATCCTAAGAAATGTTTATAATAAACAGTAATAACAACATGAAAGGAAGTTAGTTTGGCCGTTGTTACTATTATTCAGAGAATGAAAGCTTTTCAGAAGGAACTGAACTTTCAAATTACTCTCTGGAATATTCAGAAGAACAAACTTCAAGTACTTGGGAAGTTTATAATCCCTCTTGGGAAGTTAACATCACTGGTCATATACAGATGTATAGTGAAATTCATTTTCTAATATGAAGGAAAAGCCACTGGTTCTTTTTTAAATTCTCAAGACTATTAATTTTTAAAACAGCTTTCCATTACATATGCTCAAGTCCTTCAAATGTTGTATTGTAAATACATTCACTTCCCTCATCCCCAAATTTATTGTCTCTGTATATTGACCACAGCTATTGAATCAGCATTTTTAGTATTTAAAGAAACCTGATGGTGCTATCAGTTGTCTTATTTGGTAAGTGATTTGAGGTCAAAAACCACAGTATTGAACAGACTCCAGTTTTGAAAGAAATAAACAAACTGAACATCTATTGCTTTATCTTTCCGTGCATATATGTGTGTGTGTGTGTGTGTGTGTGTGTATGCATAGCTGCTTATTTTGACAAATATAGTTCGACTAGCTCTGTCAGGGAACGGTGCAATTTATCACCTAATCATGAGTGCAAAGGTGTCCATTGGGCATTTAATTCACTATCAGAATACACAAAGCCATTTCACCTATTTTTTTAAATGATTGGAGAGGCTGGGTATTATGCTGCGTATGGGTTGAAAACTGATTTTCTTAAATACAAAATGAAACTCAAAAGTTAAGTATGCATGCTTGCTACTGCCCTTTGCTGTATGCAGTGAAACTTTTTTGAAGTTTGAAATGTCTACAGTGCTGGAGCTGACTGAATTAAAAGGGTCTTCTCTCTGAAGTAAGGGCTGTGAGCCCTCTTTGTTGTTGACAGTACTTGTGGGCAGCAGAGAGCCCATGCCATGAGTAAGTACACAGCTTTGCACGATTTAGGCCTCACTGAACAAGGCTATTTCAACTCTATTGCAGAATTCTTCAAGGCACTTGTACTGAGTCTTTGAAGACTGTGATTATTTCAGTAAGGTGATAATGTTAAACAGTATAAGGGGTAATTGTTATAAACTAAAGGAAGGGAGATTCAAGTTAGACACGAGGAAGAATTTTTTTACAATGAGGGTGGTGAAACACTGGCACAGGTTGCCCAGAGAGGTGGTAGATGCCCCATCCCTGGAGACATTCAAGGCCAGGCTGGACGGGGCTCTGAGCAACCTGATCTAGTTGAAGATGTCCTTGCTCATTGCAGGGGGCTTGGACTAGATGAGCTTTGAAGGTCCCTTCTGACCCAAACCATTCTATGATTTCATATCTATATGCATAGGTGGGATATAGATATACATATACATGTAACCATTAGAAATTATGTTCATTAAATAAGCTATTAATTTATTTGTTAAAACCACTGATTTGATTCTTTCTGCCTCTGAAGACAAGATTTAACTTATTGTCATTGATGTGGGCAAAGTATCTTACAGCTTTCGTGTTGTAACTGGACTTCTATTTAGCAATCCTTACTATTCTAAAAAAGCACATTCTCCCACAGGCATACATTTCTATCCAAGTAACCTGTCCATACAAATTGTGTCTAATATAATTTAAGTACAACCTCTAGCATTGGCAATGAGTGCAACTCAGTGTTGATGCCTTAACAGAGCCTGTGGTTGATTTTACCAGAAGCAGAGTCAGATTTAGCCCTCAATTTAACACTATTTCACAACAAATCTATGGTACCGAGAACTTTGAAACTATTTCCAATTTGATGTGTCCTCACAAAAGGCAGACAGATGGTCAGTGCCAGTAAACACAACAAAACAAAACAAAATGACAGGAAATCTATTTTATTATAAATTCATATTAGAAAATATATCAAAACAATTCGAGGAGGAGTGATGCATAATTATTTCTGGGACAGGATTTTGTGTCTGCCTTCTTGTGTCTTTGTCAAGACTGGTTGCAGAAACAAAGGTAAACATAATCATTAGAACAACAAATCTGATTTCCAGAGAATAAGGCTTGGTAAGATCTTGAAGCTTCTCTAAGATTTATGTTCTTCCAATTTTTAACCGATGCTGAATCAACTGGATTTTCTGATTTTTTTTAAATGTTTTATTTGAAGATTTTTATTTTTAAAAATATAAGCAGCAATATTAGTGAGTAAAAAAAAGAAAATTATAGTTCAGTGTGTACTTCAAAAGCATGCCTTATCATTGTGTCCTGTCTATGATGAGTTTTTATAAGCACAGGTTTAACTTTTTTTTATACAACAAAATGTTTCCTTGAAATTTTTGTTACTCTTTATTCCCACTTTGAAGATTCAGCAATAAAGAAATTAGTTCCGAAAGACAGTACAATAGTGGTTCCTTGAAGAGTTTTATATGGGAGGTTACAGAAAACATAAGAAACATTCTCTGTCTGACCAGACACCTGATCACCATGAGGAGAGAGGAGAGCTTTGCAGAGCTTGCCACAGTTCTGGTCCTCCTCCTCACGTACCCTCCAGTGCCATGTCAGGATAAAACCTTCTCAGGCAGGTTTTGAATGTCTATGCTCGCCCCAGACAAAGCCTCCTCCCAGTTCTTCAGGAAGACACTTGAATCTAACTGACTCATGGAATTCCAAGAAAATTCAAACAGATTGGGACCTTTAGAGGTCATTTTGCCCAAACTCAAAGCAGGGCAAACTTCAAAGACAGATTTGGCCTTCCCAGCAATGGCTGGGAAGTGGCACTGCAAAGTGTCCTTCTGACAACCTCTCCCTGTGTATCGTCACTCTCATTACCAAGATTTTCTTTCCAGTTTTATCTACATACAATATCATAGTTGTGGCAAAATTATTATAGATACATCAGCAAGACCTGTTGAGAAAAGAAGTCCCTTTAAAAAAAAAAAAGTTACAGACCAAAGACTCTCCCATTCCAAACCTACCGGCTGCTGTGCAATCATGGTCACATTTTAAAAAATTACTTCTAATTATACATTTTTTTCTTATATATATTATTTTGTGCATTTAAAATGGTTCTTCAAGTCTGAGACACCAAGAACTTTGAGATCAATTTTGAAGATGCAGGTTTTGCTATTTCTGGGCTTCGCTTCTTCACTTGAAAAGTTAGAATATACTTCATTGAGTATTATGAATTTTAATTGCCAAAAAATAGTATAATCCTATTTATTGTTTTAGAATGTTAAATTTAAACTGTTCTTACCTGTGGATTTCCACTAAAAGCACTTTTTTCATCTTCAAAAGTGCCTACCACTACCCTGGAATATATGTTATCTACAGCTCTCATCTGGATCTCCACTTATATCAGCAAGACTGTTATTCTCACAACCTTACAAAGCACAGGGTACTGTCCTATTTCTGAGTTGTAATCAGACATGAAGTATAAGATGCTTTCTTTTCAGTTACAATGGGTTATAAAATGTAGATTCCATTGTATTGCCAATTTGCTGTGAGGATTCCTGTTTGTGGCCTTGACTCTCTCATAGGATTAAACTTTTCTTCAAATTGAAGACTCTGGCTAACAATTTTTCAGAAAATTTGAATTTAGAGTGTATGTACATGTGTATATGTGTGTACCTGTAATTAGTTATATGTCCAGACAATTGCACACACAAGTGACAGCATTCAGCTATCTTTCACAGCCAACTGAAAGGTAAGGTCATTTGACCCTAATTTTGTCATTTGCACGTGTGAAAATGGAAGTCAGATTGAGGAGCTTTTGAAAACTTTGCATCTTCATAAACCATCGTGAAGCCAACATCATAATATTGATAAAAATACTACAACTTTCAAAAATCTATTTTCAACGCTTCCTCCATCACATAGTGTCTCTTCAGTTACTTATCTCTACAGTCTTTAAATCTGCTCATCCTGATTATTATGAAGCTGTTTCTAGTCTAATATTTAATTTGAGGAAAATACATTTTGTGTACATTTTTTAATATCTGAAAGATAAAACCACATAATGGCTTACACCTTAAACAAAATTAGAGTCTATAATCACTACAATAATAAAAAATAAATGGAATGGTTTTCTGGGTGAAAAAAACCTCTCCAAAATGATCAGATTTTTCTTCTTTTTTTCGTACACAGCTGCAAGTTGAATTGGAAAAGAAACTTGTTTCTAAGGAAGGAATATGTTTGTATTAGCTAATCTGAGACATGATTTAGGAAAGAATACTATAGAGCCAATAAAGCATTATACAAGTGCTTTGTACAGGCATCACAGTAAATTATCTAGTGCTGTCTGCTTTTCCTCCGCTTCACCATGAAGGGCATTTTTCAAATAATTGCTGTAAACTTTGTAAGTACTCTTGACTCCAAAGCAAAAAAATCCTCAATTTAAAAAAAATTTAAATTAACTGTTGTGAAAGCATGTTTTTAACCTTTCTAAAGTGCTTGAATTTCATACTCAGTCCCATGATCTTTAACACTAGCCTCCACATGGCTACGATACTAACCATTTAGCGATGATAAACAGAAAGGCACGCCATGCAAATGATATATAATTTTATGTTGCATTCCCCATACCATATTACGAATCACACTACAATTTCTGTGGTCAAGTCATACACTTTGTTAGCCCAGGCAGCATGTGACATCACTCCCCTGGTAATCATAAACATTATGCATAGATTTTATCTGCTGTTCAAGAGAAACCTGTAATTAGTGACTAAGCCAACCAGATCTAATAAAATGCTAGGGTCTTCCAAGTCCTGTAAGCACACACTGATCAAACCCCTTTAAAGCTCCCAGTGCTGCCTAACCCATTGTATACCTTGTTCAGAAAAGTGCATCTTATCAGAAAATTTAGGAAAATGTGACAAGCATTTCCAAGACCTCTGAGGCTCACTTGTATTCCCCACCACCTTGCTGTATGTCTGAAAGTTTTCTGAGATACACTGGTCATGGAAGCTCGTTCTTCATCTCATTCTTACATGGCTATTTTAAAACTGGTCCATGCATGTCCCATAACAACAAGCTCCGGCACTCTCCTTTTAGGAAGCTGGGCAGTTCTAATGTATCTCAGTAATTTGGGATTTGGATTTTCCATGCATAGACACACATATATATCTCTTGATGTTATCTTAATTAGATTTGAATCAAGGGATATTTATTTTGGACAGTGCTCATACTTAATTAAACATTTTAATTTTCAACTGGAGATGAGGCTGAGAGGAGACTCAAGTTTGCAGTTAGGGCTATTACTTTTAATGTAAACAGGAAATGAATAAACATCAGAACATATCAGTGAAGAAACAGAGTAAACAGAAAAAATAGATTAAATATTATTTGACTTTTTGTGGTGTGCCATTTTGTCTGTCTTAAAGAAAGATAAAACAATATGGAAGAACAGCATCCTCGATGTATCGGACTTTTATTGACGTTTTGAAGTATTTATTTATTGATATTTTGAAGTACTTTTACCTACGTTGCACAAGGTTCTACCCCTCCTGCTGTCAGCTCTGCACAGACCCCACCTCTTGACTCTTCCAGGCTGGCTGCCTCCCCACTGGGCCACAGGGACACCAGCTGCTCTGGAGCCTACCCCTGCCATCCACCCCGTCCTCTGACTCACCCCATTACTTTTAGTCACAGACTTGGATTTGCCACATGAGGTTTCTGATCCGAGGGCTGGAACAATTAGCAAGAGGAACACCACACGCAGGTGACGGCAGAACACGGTTCTGGCTCCCATAGCACTGCAGCCTGAGAAATCCAAAAGTCCAGGACACAGCTCCCCTCTCCATACAGTTCATCAATATCATGCACTGTCTTACAAGTTATTATCTCTGTCTTGCATCTGTAAAGCATTTAAATTGGTTAATTTCAGCTATGCACTAAGCATGAACACCAGCATTTAACATTAGCAGCCTTGTGCATTCAGTTTATGCTACATATCTTTAAATATTATGCTTGAACATTATTTCCCATATAGTACTTCAGGTGTCCTGCATAGTTAGTTCTGTGATGGACTGCAGACATCCTGCTCCTTAGTCCTTTATCAAGCTGTTTATCAGTGACACTCCTAGGTGGTTCAACTGAATAGCTCTAATAGTCTTCCTGTTCTCCAGGCCTGCATGACATTTCTTTAGCCTAAATTCTGATGTTATACTTCTCAGAAGCAGTTTATTATCTGAAATGTAATCTGAAGTATCTTGCACACAAGCCATTGTCCACAGTCTCCTGTGCTCCTGGATCAAAGGTTAAGTTTTGCTTTTGAATACTCAGATTAGTCTTAGTCCCAGAAAATTACCGATATCTATTCCACCTCTATTCTGATGGAACTGGTGGAATGCGAAACTTGCCAAATCTGGACCTCCCTCCTGATCCCACAGAATTACAGAACATACAGGCAAGCTCAGACTTTGTTTCTCAATTCTCAACCCTGCAAATACTATGGCTCTCAGAGATGTGCTTTGGTATAATTATTTGAATTGGTTTAAGCTCTGCCTCCTGGCAGGAGATTGCTGCAAGGAATGTTTAGCTTAGAGGTGAGGTTACTTTGTACTGAGAGACACAAACACATGTCCTGTTCTACTATGAAGATGGCAAGCTCTGTGAAGGAGTCTGGCATACTGCTGTGAGCATTAATCTCTCAATTTTGTTCATTTAAATCCACCAGGTATTACTTGTCAGAACCCTTAGGCACTCAAATAATTTTACATGGTTGACGGACACATGTTTTTTTGTGTTGTTTAGGCCTCCTTACACATGTAAACCCACTTGCTTGCCTAGACCCATTTGGCATGAAGGCTGAAGTCTGTTGAACAGTCTTGGTGTGCTAAATCTGTCTAATTAATATATTTATCCAGTCATAGGAGGAAAACAATGTCTGAATCACACATTTTGCAAGAACAGTTCAAGTCATTGTAAATGACAGGTTATATGCTTACATATAAACCAAAAGCAACAATCAGTTTACCAAAACTAAATACTATCAGTTCAAAAGATGATGGAAATAAAAATGAGACACATTTGAAAGGTTTGAGTAGCTGCAAAAATAAAAACTGGACTTCAAGCTGTACTCTTATCTGACATATATTACCTGCAGAGAACCTCCAGGGAAAAAGAAAAAAAAAAAAAAAAGGGAAAAAAAGAACCCAAAACTAAAAAATGAAATCTCACCAAAATACACTAGAACTAGAAGAAGAAAAAAGGGACAAACAGTTGAAAGGCTGAAAATTGTTATTTTTAGTGTTCCCAAATGCATATTTGCATATTCAGCTTTTTTCTTCTTGGTTTCTGGAAAGTAGGCAATTAAATTGCTATCTCAGCTTCAGTGTTAGTAGTCTGTATGGTTGCAGAGAAGTTAGAAAATGACATTTAAAAGGACTTGGTATTTAGATAGTAGATAAAAATAGTAATAGATCGCATATCTGGACATTCCCAAGTTTGTATTTCTAAAAAAGGTAATTACAAACTCATTGAAGGTCTCAACACTCAGATGCTGGTTGCCTCTGGTTACCTCGTTTCCAGCTTTGCCTTTCAGAACAGTGGCCTGTCTTTCCTGTTTTCTTTTCATAGCTGTGCATCTGGCCAGGAGTCCATGGATGCTGAAGACATTGAACTCTACTGGCAACTTCATTCTCACAAAAAAAAAAAAAAAGGGTTCTATCTTTTGGAAATGTGTTGTTAATATACAGAGAAAACTGAAGACCACTAGGGGCTGAACTTCTTTATATATAAGATGAGGAGGCAGTAAGGCATTTGTGGGAGACTGTTGCGTACAACAAAAGTAGATTGGCCTGTCTCCACGACACCCATGCAAAATTTATTGAAATTAATATGAGTCATTGAATGGATTTCAGAGCATTTTTAAGAGAGATCTAAAGGCACAGGAATTCAACTGGGTGTAATGGACTAAAAAACTCAGGCGGCAGTGAACAGCTGCCACTGTGTAACATCAACCATTAGATTAAATGATGGGATCGAGATATACACACACACACACTGAGCAACCAACCAACTTAGATTTCCTTTAATAGAAATTGTGCTAACTGCAATTCATGCTGACAATCATACAAAAATGCAGTGTTATAAATGAAACATTGTAAAATAAAGTACAGAAGTATTTTCCTATGTTAGGAATGTTTTTTCTTCTCACTAACCAGTTTACAGTTTTCAAGCATCACATTCTTGGCATTGCCACAGTGAATACACAGCAATGACAACAATGTGGCACAGAAGCTGGATATCTTACTAATATCCAAAGCAGAATTTGTTTCCAGTCTTACGCACTCAGTGTGGATTAAGAGCGCTCTGTTACTATTTATCCGAAGTCTGCTGGTTTAGCAGAACGTAACGCCTGTCACGAAGCTCACTGAGGGCTTCGCCAGCCATCCCCACACCTGAGGGACCCGAGGCTCCCTCCAGCCCTGCTTTAGCGCTGCTTTCTCTACGGGCCATTTAGAAGAGCCAGACCCGACTCCCTGCGACACGGTGTTGCTGTGTTCTCAGCGCATTCAGCGCTGCAAAACTCGTAAGAGAGCTCACAGGACGCTTGAGAAATTAACGCTGGAGGTTTGCCCGTCTAAACTCCTTTAAGCCAAGCACCGCGCGCCTCCGCCCGCCCCGCGCCCGGATCCACCCCCGGGCCTCCCCGGCCGCCGCAGCGCTGCGCGCACGCTCTCGGCTCCCACGGGGCGCGCACGCGGTGCGGCGCTGCCCCCCGCCGCCAGCCCGGCTACGCGGCGGCCCCGCGGGCGCGGAAGCGGCGCCAGCCCGCGATCGGCAGTGTTTGGGGTTGCTTTGTTCCCTCCCTCCAGCGATCCCAAACTCCCGTCTCAACGCGCTTATTTCTTCCCGCCTCCCAAACCAGCTTCCCGCCCCCGCTGCCACCGCGTCTCCCCCGCCGGTTCGCGGGCGGCCCGGGACGGTGGCGGCGGCGGCGGCGGGCGGGGGGCGGCCCGCGGGCGGCCCTGATTGGTGCAGCCGGCGCACGTGGTCCCGCCCTCACGCCTCGGCGCTGGCAGCGCGGCGGCCGCCGCCGCGGGACACGGCTCAGCACGGCGCGGCGCTCCGCGCACCGCTGCGGCGAGGAGGGGAGCCGGGCCGGCGGGAAGGTGAGTGCCGGGGCGGCAGCCCCCGTGCTGCGGGTCGCGGTTGCCGTGGGGCGGGCGGGGGAGCTAGGCTCACCGGCTCCCTCGGCGGTCGTGCCGCCGCTCCCGACCCGTTGGGGCTGCCGGCTGCCGCGGCGCCCGCGGGAGGAGCTCTCTGGGGAAGCGGGACAGCGGGTTAACGATTAACTCCACAGCGGCGTCCCCCGCCTCGACCCCGGCGCTGGGAGCGCCGTGTGCGCCCCGGCGGTGCCGGGCCGAGGCAGCCCGGTCTGTGCCCTCGAGGGAAGGCGGCTGTTCCCGGGCGGGGCGGGGGCGGCCGCTGCTGGAACCCGCGAAGCTCCGCGGCCGCGGAGTGCCGTCCGCCGGGCGGCTGCGTTGGGGCGAGCGGTGGGTCTGGAAGCGCAGCCCAGCCGTCCTTACCTCGGCGGCGGAGGCTGTCGGAGCGGGGCGGCGAGGCGGGTCCCGGCCCTGCAGTCACCCCCGGCTGGAGGCTTTACTCTGGCGTTGGCCCGAAAGCCTGTGCCCTGCCGGGAGCCGCTGGTGCAGCCCGGCAGCGGTCGTTCCTCCTGGGAGGATTCTCGGGGCAGCAAACGTTAAGCAGATTTACTGGTCCCCTTCCAACACAGTGTTTTAGGGGTAACCTTGACAGTCCAGTGAAACGGCCGCCGCAGCCTTCCCTGCCTGTTGTTTGAACGAGCTCTGCTAATGGAAAAGTAAAACTTACAACATCTGTCTTGTTTATCCTCTCGTGTTGCACTGGTGCTGCTGAAGCCTAAGTTCAAGGAAGTATTCACCATTCTTTAGAGAAACGTGTTACTCTATTTTCATTTTATTTTGCCCTCTCAGAGGAGTTTGTTTTAGGAGTTGCATCACTTTGCAAATCCTTTTTTCTTTCTCTAAATACAAGCTGTCTTTTAGGATGTGTTCAGCTTGGCTGTTTTCCTTTTGTGAGTCAGAACGAGTGTTACAGCTTTTCATTGCTTCAATGGGCTCCGCAGAGCTATCACACCTCTCTTAAGAGTTTTAAGAGTTATTGCTTCTGTGATGGGGATCATTTGGCATCTCTGTGCTTAATGTTACCGAGGTGGACAGGACCTTATCCGTTTCCACCCTGAAATACTGGAAGTTGGCAATATGGTATCTTGCTTCTCTTTTGATTATGATATCTAATCACAGCTGCACTATCTAACTGTAGAGAAGGTCTCTGACCTGCTGCCTCTGTTATAAGAGAGGAATAAGCAGAGGACAGGGAAGTTGTACTTTGCTGGTGATGCATTGAGTCAGCAAGTCATAAGTTTCCTTTCCATATTTGTAGTTTCCAAAGACCCTTTGATTCCTGAATTTTTCTGTAAGTGTGATTAACTATTTTAATGAGACCTTAAAAACTCCAAATGTGGTGGGTTTTGATGTAACAAGCACAAAAGAAATACTTGGGGTAGTTTATGAGTGTGAATGATCATGATGGTGAGTTGGTAGTTTTTTCCCCAACCTCTGTGAAATAAAAATTTACAGTTTCTTGCCCCTAGGAAGGATGATCTCCTGTGGGGTTGATGGTAGTTTGCTTGATAAATTACTTGGAAATGGTCTCTTTCCGTGAAATGTTTTAGGGCCTACCTGGGGCAATGCAGTTATGGGGCAGTCGTGCCATACTAATTTCTTTTGTGCATACTCCTGGCTTTAAGAGTATGCCTCAAAAGTTTGAGGACACCTTTAAGGACGCACTAAGATAAATCAATGAAAAAAAAAAATACTGTGACATTTTCAGAGAGGAATGAAAGCACCATTTTTGGGAGTTAGCCCAATCACCATTTTGTGATAGCTTACCCAGGTAAAGGAATTTCCAGGTGGAAGTAAGTCTGTGAAGAATTGTGCTGTGCAAAGTAAGGGGTGGTTTACCCCTGCGTATTTGCTGTGGGAACTGAGGTTATTTTCACTCACAGACGTTGATTTCTCATCTCCATTTCATTTATCTTCATGTTTCTTAGTGTGCCTCTAGACATGGTCTGGACCTGAACATCTAAAGTCAGGGCAGTGTGACGATAACACAGTAACGTGTACTCTAGAAAGCACAAAGAGAAATATTTTATGTGTGTGTTGTTTTTTTTTTTTCTTCTAAGTGTATATTCAGATCACCTCACTCTTGTGTGCATGTATGATTTTTAGACAGTGAGACTAATATAAAAATAAGCTATTTATAAAATCCCCAGAATGAAGATGTTGTGTGGTGTGGTGTTTTTTTTTTTTTTTCCCTTATTAGTAGCATTTTTTTCATTGCACTGTTTCAGGCTACTCATACTGGAAGTTTACTTCTTAAATAAGATTAATCAATAGATACTTCTAATTGTTTTTACTGTTGTTAGTGGAATGAGGCATACATTTTAGAGAACTTAAAAATACCTTTTTATTAAAAAAATGCAGTTTTAAAAATCATATGGGATAAGATGACTTGTGTTTTATGAATAAAATTCTGTGAAATGCTGACTCTGGAAAATAGTAGCTGTTAGTCTGTTTTGAGGGGAGGTATGCTGTCCAAATAATAGTGCATTTGTTCTTTCTCTTTTCTTCCTTTGTAACTTAATGTTCCCTTCCAGTGTACAGCTGGTAAGTTAACATTGCCAAGGTTGTACAAAAGTGTTTTAATTGCAGTTTTGGGAGCCTGTGTTTGGATAACATGATGGTAAGACAAATCGATTCCTCTTGTTTTTAACCAAACAGGAATGCTATAGCTAATGTGTGTACAGAGACAAATCAAATCCTTGAAGAGAACACTTGATTTGCTTAGTCCTTGATTGGCAGTCTCTAGTGATGTTGGGGATTTGAAAAATGAATGAATTTAAAAGTCTTGGCATTAATTTGTATTATAGCCAGATATGCCAGTGGGTTCATTATATGCTTTGGATAAGACTGCAGCAGGCAGTGCTGTGTTAACTATATAGAAGCGTGTTAAAATTTAGGCTTTTGATTTGACTATTTCTTGTTGTTCTGAGTCAGGACACACAAGCAACAGTAAACCTAGGATCTTATCAGTGCTAATAAACATTATCTGATTGCTTCTGGTTGCTGCTTGTGTAGCATTCCTTGGTTACACAAATCTTTAATTGGGAACAACTAAACCATTATTTTTTTTTGTATCCCAGACAAATTTCTTAAACTTGAAGAGGAGAGCAAACTCATCACAACAATTCAAAACAAGAAATATGTTACCAAGAGAAGGGACTGTTGCTTTTCCTGCCCAAATGATGTCATGGAACATTTAGACTTTGATGTGAAGGGGGCAACTCTAGTTTTAGGGGATAGAGGGAAAGACATTGCTTCTTACTGCTCTTTTTTTTTTTTTTTTTCTTTTTCTTTTTCTTTTTTTTTTTTTTTAATTTTTCTTCCCTCCTCTGAGTAACCTCATATCAAAGAAATGAATGATGCTTTTTCAGGGACCAAATGCATTTCTGAGGCTATATATAGCATTAATGAAGTATTGAAATGTACTCACTGGGTAATGGAGGGGAGAAAAGAGACCAGGCCATTTTACAGAATCATTGTATTCAAACGCTTTCAAAACTGCCAGTGCCCTCCCTCCATCCCAAAAAATCTTTTTCTGGTAGTCCATTTGCTTTCTCCAGTATGCATTTGTTGGAGGCCCAATTGACTTTTGGCATGTGTTGCTCATTGTGACACTCTAGAGCTCATAGTTGACCACTAAGGTTTTTTTTCCACCTGAAGTTTAAGCGGAGATCCTCTGCAACCAAGGTCTCTGACACAGACAATGCAGTGAGGCTTTTTTGTGGTGAGTATAAATGATACTAATTCCTTTGCAAATGGGATTGTGTGACTGCAGGTTAGCTCAAGAATATTATGTGTACCTACTTTCCCTTTCATAATTTTTCTTTGGCAGATAGCGTTGGGAAAGATTCCTAGCTGTGGTGGAATGCTGCAGGCCTGGGAGCAGTTTGGACCATAATGTTCTTGCAAGGGTGCACTGTGGTTTTTATGAGATGGGACTTATATTGGATTTCTGATGCTTGGAAGACTTAGGTTTATATATATGTGTGTGTGTGTGTTTAATGTTGTGAGCTTCTGGCTTTTATGTGTAGATCACAGTTAGTGGTAATGCAACGTCAGTAGCTCCAAGGGAAAAAAATCTAGACATGTCTGATCTATAACATTTTCATTTCCTTAATAAAACAGGAGTGTTATGAGCATTTAAGATTGCTCAGCTATGCAGAATTCTTACCAATGGTTATGAACACGAGTTATTAAAAGTTTTACTGTCATGAGCTGGTGCGGATTAAAGTCCAGCACTGAAAGCTAAACTTCTTCTTTCTTGCCCTTTGAACTTGGTTCTAGTCTCGCTATAGACATGAGAGCAGTGCCAGCTCAAGGGTCTTTTCCTCCCCTGCCCCTTGACTATCTTGTGTGGCAAACTCCAGATGCTTTCCATTCATTAGCTTTTCTTAGAGATTGCATGCGATTTTTAGATCTGTAAAGTTTCCAAGTAGCATAAAACTTGGGTGGTGTAGTTACAGCCAGTTTTATTAATAATAGGGGAAAACATCAAATTAGATAGGAGAAACCTTGCAAAACAGGTTTCTGGGTAGGTTCAGTTTGTCTTGTCTCTGTGTAAGCCAGTTCAGTTAAACCCATATCGGTAATAAGTAATAAACTTGCTTGGAATTGGATTTCAATACAATAAGTTAACTTACTCCTACTTCAGTTAAACTGAACCAAAATAAACCTGGTTAAATCATAAATAAAATTGTACTGCTGTGGAAACAATTCCTTTTGCTTGATGCATCACTGTAATGTAAGATCACAAATGTAACTTTTATGAAATTTGGTGCTTGACTGCAATTCATCTGCAAAAAATACCTTATAAATACTTATAATTTCTTCTTCAGAACTGTGCTGGCCAACAAGCTTGTTATATATGCACTTTGGTTTTGGGTCTCCATTTCACAGGCAATTCTGTGCTATGCGTGCAGGCTATTTTATAAAACACTGTCTTGTATCTTGCAATTGCTTGCTCACAGAACCAGAACTGTAATTCTCTAAGTTCGCTTACAATTTTTTTCAGGACTGTTGAAGTGCAAAATTGGAGAATGTTTCAATTCCATTTCTACCTTTCCACTTACTGGTGTATTTTGGAGGAGGGGAAGAACAAACACTTGGCCATATGCAATCCACACTTGGAAACTCCCTCTTGGTAATGAATAGAAGTTCTAGGATGTTCCAACTTCCTCTTGAATTGCTTGCTTTTCTGGGCTGTTACCTGAGCATATCAGCTTTCTTCATTTAAAGAGGCACAATGCTCAGGTCATGATTGTTAGTCATATATACAAAGAAGTAATATGGTCAATTATTGACAGATTAGTATTACTCTGTTAGAATGAGTTCCTGTTCTTTTTTTTTTAGCTTGTACGGCAGCTTCCTGACACCGTAATGAAGTGTCCAAATGTTCTGATATGCACAGAAGTTAATGACTAGTATGTTAGCATGTTTGTTACTTCTGGATAAACACTTCAGTTAGTTTTGTGGAGTGGCAGTTTGTTCATTGGAGGTTAATAAACACCTCTACCCTCTGACAGCATACACTTTGCTATTCTATAAGAGTGGGCCATTAGTCTTTCAGTCAGCATGTGCTCAGGGAGGGATGGATGCTCAGAGATGTGCTCTGCTTGTGCTTGGCAATGCCAGGTGACTTCTTACTGGCTTCCTGGTGGCCATCAGTTCCTTGCTGATGTCCAACTACAGCAGCTGTGCCATGTACCTGTGGCCTTTGCCACTTCCCTTCACTGAATGCAAGTTGAGAGACACAAAGAGACAAAAAAAGTGTCTGGTGTCACTATGTAGTTGTCCACTGGGAAAGACCAGCAAAAGAACTTAGGTTCAGCTACCCCTAGTGTATTAAAGACAGGTTTAGAGGTAGGTTTTGAAACTCAGAAGTCATAGATTTTAAAATGACAAAATTGTATCTACACAAAAGTGATTGCATGAAGAAAGCAATCTGACTTAAAAATACCAAAAAACCCCAAACAAACAAACAAAAAAACCCCAAAAAACAGGTCACAGAACAGCTGAGGCTGGGTGGGACCTCTGGAGGTGCTTTTTTGCAGATCTATCATACTTGTCTCTTTAGAAGAAAAACTATGTTAAGATTAGCTTTTTTGTTTGGTTTGTTTTGGAAGATGTAGAAGGGAAATTGCTGCTTGTAAATTCAGATATTCACCAGTTAAGGCAGAATATAAAACTTGGGAGACTTTGTTTTGTTCTTTCCTATTTGTTTTGTTTTAAGCAGACATCTGAGTGAGGTCAGGGAGGCATTCACAGGTGGAACGGAGTTCTTGATTTCTAGACCTGAAATTTTCCTAACTTATTTTTTTCTGAGCCATCTTAATTGCGACCTTTCAGTCTTCCATAGGCATGTTTGAGAAATGTTGATGTTGCTTTCCTCCTGTTTACCTGTGGCTTCTGACCTTAGTCCTTTGCTCTCCTGTTGTTGGCAGGTTGCATTAACAATCCATACTGTACTAGAAATGGTGGAAGGATGATTCAGTTTCTCAGCAGAGGGAATGGAGTTCTTAGTTACTAGATCTGAAAAATGTAAAATTGTGCCCAAACTATTTATTTTTGTCTTAATCAGTACAGAAGTTCAATTTCAGTATAAACACACTTTCAGTACGTTATTTGGGAAAGGATTATTCTTGACTGGTTTTAATAAAACTCCGACTTAAAAGAATTGTAATAACGTGTCAATTGTTCATTTAATTTCTCAAAACATCAGCTTTACTGTAGCCTGTATGCATTTGCAGCTGTTCAGAAGTCGCTGTCAGAAGAGCAAGGAATGATTCACCAGTGCATGAAGTGCTGGATACTTCCCACATCGCTGGTAGTGTAGTAAGATTGGTATTTGAAAAATGCAGCCAGGACTGCATATTTACATTTTTTAAAATAATTCTTCTGCATGACAAACTATGTAGTTTGGGTATGTTATGTTGGCAGACTGAAGTTGCTTTAAGGTAGAGTATTCGAATCACTTTCAGTTTACCAGGGCTTGAAATCTGCATAGAGAAATTCATGAAAAGTGTGTTTTTTGAAGATTCTGACTTAATGGAAGTTAAAGGAAAGGTTGTAGTTGACTTCACTGGGACTTGAACAGAGCAGGTAAACATGCTTTGTCCCGCGGAATTGCTTTATTTTTCTATCTCCTATGAATTTGGGTAGGTATCAGACGTTCCTTTAATGTGTAACTATGGGACCAGGTGACAAATGTTTCTCAGATGCTAAGACTATAGTTAGGGTATATAATCTCTTGTTGAGATACCCAAATCTAAGATTAAGGATTTTTCTTATGGTGACTAGTGGTATTTTACAAAACTGTTAATTAACCTGCAGTTGGATACAAATTGTGGTTCAGTCTGTGCTTAAAGCTAGTCTCTTATGTCAGGCCTCACCTTGGCTCCTGTGAGGTGACACTGTCTGCTTCAGGCACCAGATCATCCCCTGACTTCAGGTGTCCGCATTTCCTGTCTAGTCAGTGGAAGGAGTTGGAAGCCTCGAGGGCGTGAACCAGAGCATTGTGGTGTTTCATGAAATAGTAATGGCATTACTTCAGTGAGCAGTATTAGAAAGCATAAACGCAAATAGCTTTTAAATGAGCTGGGAATAAGGCAATACTGTTTTGTGACTGGATGACGTTAGGTGATGCTAGCTGTGTCTGTTGGGTTGTATCCCATTTACACATCTTAGCACATCACTGTCCCTGCATGACCAATTTACCAAGGTAATACTGAGCTGCGGAGGGTTCTTGTCCCCAGCCCAGGGGATCAGTTGCATGGGGGTGTCTCTTGAGAAAGCTTTTTGAAGGTAAGAGAACTCGGTGAAGTTTCTCGGGATGAAGTTGCGACCTGTGTTTTTAATGCCTTGATGGGATCTCAAATATGATATTTAACATCTTAAAAGTAAAATCTGTATGTCCAATATGTTATTTTCACTTAAAGCACTTAATCTGACAGAAGATTAATATACCAGCCCATAAAGGAATAAGAAGTCGAAATGCCTATACCTTGGTTAAGGAATCTCATAGATGTGAGCTATGTATTGGGCAACTTCAGATCCTCAGAAGAATTACAGAAAAGATGTCTAGTTTCAAGTTCTGTTCAATTGCTAGACAGTGTTTCAATTTAGGGGACAAGAAGTATGCAGTTAAAATACTTTAGACTCTGGTAGATTTTTTTTTAATATAAAAGTTGTGCATCTTAACCACATATTGGAGTTAGTAATGTCATGTAAAATAAAACTGCCTTTTTTGGTGGAGGTTATTGTTGCGAAAGAGACAGTAATGCTTTGGATTGAGAGAATAAGTGCTTATAATGGGCCTTGTAAACTCCTTTTTCACAGTTCCAGATGTTTGTGGGTCCAATCCTACTTCTACTTACTTATGTATAAATCTTCTAATTAATTCTTTTTATAGAAATAAGTAGTTATGCATGAGAGTGTGCAGGTCCAGTCTGAGGTAAGGCTTGATCCTGTTGTCCTCAGAGTGCAGTAACAATGCTGCTGCATCGCTATTAGAGGAGTGATAAGAACATGTTTGGAACTCTGCTTCCTCTTCCCTGCCACTAGTTTATTAGGGAGCTGACTGACTTTTCTGGTTGTTTGGGTAAATAAAACTCAGAAATTTCCAGTGGTATCAGACACTTGTTTATTTCATGTTTATCCCCTATGGAAGCTTGTGAAGCAGTGTATAGTCAAGATGCTGAAATAGCTTGTGATTACCATTTGAAACAAGTACCTAATAGCCAATGTCTTCAAATTATTTATCTGAAACCTTGGACTAGCTTTAGATATTGACTGGTTTTTGTGTGTGTAAGTAGTCTTGTTATTCATTCAAAAGCTAACTGTGTATGATTTGGAATTTGTTCTTTGTATTCCATTTAGCTACTGGGAAAATGAAGGAATGGGTTGTCTTTGCTGGTACCCCAGGTGCCGCGGTGAGTGCTCGGTGAGGCTTCCCTCCAGCCCCGTCTTGGGCAGTGGTGGGGCTGAGGAACACAGACCTGCGGCACCAACCTGCCGTTCAGCCGTACCCAGCACCTGGGGTCCCACAGGTGCTGACCAGATGCTGAGCTCTCCCATACACCCGTGAGCTGGGTGGGCTGAACCATCATTTGCTGCTGAAGTAAATGACCTTAAGTAAGTTGCTTACAGTCATATTATAATTTAGTGGTAAAATTGTGATAATGATGCACCTTTCTGTTTCCATTTTTATAGATGGCCAGTGTATCAGACTTTATTTTTATCACTAAGCAATTCAGTAAAAGATTTGAAGTCAACTCAGTGTGCATTTCAAGTCCCTTGGTATTTGAATTTGTGGATTTATGCCATGGAGAATCTTGCCCAGTTGGTAACACAAACTTCTCCTTTCTAGTTCATAAAAGACTCAGTTATTTAGGTTTCTAGAGTAAAATAGGCATTGACGTATATGCACTATTACATTTTCTACCTCTTTGTGCATCTGTTGTGTCTTGCTCAGTAGTCTGATATAGTTTGTGCATGTACTCTGTTTCTGCACCAGAAGGAAATGAAATTTCACAGGTGGAGCAATAGAAGCCACCCATGGGAAGGTGTCTGGGTGGACAGGTTTGGTAGCCAGAGTTGAATGAGTGCATTGGCTCACTTCCTGCTAGTGTCAAGGCTGTAAATCCAGGGTTAATTTTCTGTATGTTCCTTACACTATGTGGATTTATTTTGTGTTCCTACAACATAGGCTTACCTGGACCTCAAGACATGCCCAGCTTTGATGTGAGTGCTCATATTCATTTTTGCCTTTATTGTTTCAATGTTTCCTACTTCCCCCCTCAACACCTTAAAAAAAGATGGTATGACATAGAGGTGACAATTTATGTCCGTTATGGCTTTGAAAGGGAACCTTCTTCTTCTGAAAGGAGGGAAATACGTAATTTTGCTGGCAGTAGAGAAAAATCCTATTAATTTCATTCAGTGAGCTACCCTGGCGGGGGCACAGGTAGCAGGGATTGCAAAAGCAGAACCCAAAGCGTGATTTAATGTATAATAATAAGCTGTTCTGAACAAACTCTTCTGAAAATGGAAAAGAGAGATTATGAGACTTGCAGAAAGTGCAGCAGTCCCAATGTAAACATGTTTGAGATGGGAGCAGATGAGACTTCAGTGTCGCTGAAACAAGGCAGGTGCACCGAGTAGCCTTCTTCACACTGAGGTGTGGAAGCTGTTGGAGATGTTCCTCTGATTAATGAACCAGTAGCACTGGTTCCGCTGTCCTCCTCAGACAAGGATTATCCCTGTGACCTGGTCTCAGCTGTGTGTTACTGTGTCTGATCTCACTCTTTATTTTTTCTGCATTTATAATTTTGCCAATTCTTTCAGCACGTCTCATGTTTTCTTGTCATCCTTTGTATGTCTTTAATCATCAGGCTGCTGTTTCAAACTGTATTTAGCAGTCCCCTGGGATAACTTAAGGGACTTAGTAGGTGTGTATTTCACTGTTGTGCCTCACCTTAAACATGAACTTCTGCATCTTTGGACAAAAAAAATTGACTAGACTGACTTCCTTCATTGGCAGGTTAGTTTCCTTTCCTCATAAATAATCAGATTTTTCCAGATTATCTTGAAAACAAGGTATGTTTTGGGGAGAGTAAAATGACATTTCCTTTCTAGCTCCCTTTTCTCTCTACTTGTCATTTTTTTCCTTCCCTTTCACAAAGTTTGTTCTTGTGAGGGTTGCATACTTTAAACAAAACAATGAAGTTACTGATGATAAAGGATAAAAGGTAAGCGTTCCGTAAATGCCACTATGGTATGTTCTGGGTCTTTCCAGTTACGTTGTTACTCTATGTGACAGGAGGATGTGAAATACTTCACACACGTTGTGTAAAAAAATAGCTGTCAGGAATAAACGCTTTTAAATTAGCAGAGCTTGATACTTTGTTCCAGAAAATTCTAAAATGAAAAGCTGGAAAAAGTGTGATTTCAGTGTAGGGTTATCTGTGTAACAAGATGATACAGTACATTAAAGGGTTGCTTCCTCTTCTAGTTGGTGTTTTTCCTTGTTCTAAAAAGTTTGAGCACTTCAAATACTGGTAATATCTCTGATAATTCTGAATTTTCTATTGTGCTTCTTTAAAATTATTAAGGGTTATCTTTAGTATACATAATTTGTTAATAATATAATAATATGTTAATAATAATAATATAATATGTTAATATGTATACTCAGATATACTGAGACCTCTGCTTTTTAAGACATGAACTTGTATCTTTGCATGTCCATAATGTGCTTTTTTTTGTTTGATTGATATTAATTTGAAAAGTGGGACTTAAGTCAAATTTGAATTGTTTTAACTTCAGATATCTGTAAAAATCTAGTCTTACATAGAGTATGGAGCTCAATAAAACCAATGATCTGTTTGCAAAGCTTCATTTTAATACCAGCAGCACACAGAAGACCTTAGAGTGAAAGTGGTCTGAGCACTATTACGTTTGGATTGATAATTTAGAACCTGGTAGATGATTTATTGATCAGTCTGCTGTGCTGATAGGATAAATACTTATTCTTCTGTCTTTGGACTGAATGGAGAGCTGAGGCAAAAAGCAGTTCCTGGAAGATTTTTGGAAGGTTTGTTAACAGTAGATCCTTGCTTGATACCAGATGGAAATCTTTTAATTCTCTTTTTGTTTCTTATGAAATTTTTCCTTCCTTTAGTAAGTAAATAATCTCTGTCAAGTATATAAATGATGCTAGAATTTTGAAGCTGAGTGAGCAACTGAAAATAGCGAGTTGCAAAGAAATCAAAATATGCATCTGACTATTAGGGCTATACCTTCACTTTTCTAATATCATCCTAATTTGAAAGACATCTCTCACTTTTTCACTGGCTGTGCAGATGGACATACAAAAGATTGGTCTTGGAAGGAAGAATGAAACATCACTAGGCATGGTAGCTAAAAGCACAGAACGCACTTCACTTTGTCCTTCTCAATCTCAAAATCTCTTGTGCATTTAGAAGCAGCTCTCATATGATTTATCTTTCGACAAATTGGTATTATAAAAATGAAAGCCTTTTAAAAAGTTGCGAGAACAATATTTGTACCATGCTGTGTCTGCACTCATGGCTCTTGCATTATAGATGCTGATTTTTCCAGAGTTGCCCATACTTGCAATACTTCCTGTAGGAAATCTTCTTGAAGAGACAGAAGGCCTCAAATAGTAATAGATCCTGTAGCCCTTAAGACATGTATACTCTGCAAATGAAATGCTTGTTTTTTTTCTTCAGGCAAATGGAGTGTGGTATGGGGGGGGTGTGTGTTGTTTGTGGTTGTTTGGTTTTTTTTTGGTTCCCTCCCCAGAGTGGTTTGGGAGATTAAATTTGAAAGTTTAGTTGACTCTGGTTTTCCTTCTTTGAAACCTTTCTAATATACAAACAGGAATAATAAAGATTTTTAAGTATTGCAGCCCTGATAGAATCCTACTTTTTAAAAGCATTTGGTGCTGTTGGAATTTTGATGAAAATATCTGAACTTGTGGAAAGCTAAGTTCGGGTACTGTAGCAGAATGATCAGAAGAAAGCATATGTGGTTGTATCATGTATCTAGTGTGTCATTAGACCCTTTTGAGGGTGGCATTTAGTGGTTCTCTTTTTTTGAAACTTCTTTGCCTATCTGTATGTGTTGTGATTCACCAGTGACATTGTACCTGTTATGCTGGATATAGTCTGTTAGTTTACATTTTGCCTCAGCATCACTCCTCACATACATACTGTATATCTGCATTTCACATAAAGACTCTGTTCACACACACACACACACACACAAAAAAATTTCTCACATCTGCCAAAGCTTGAATTCAGACCTTCAAGTTTCTGGTGTGTGTGTTGTGTGGTGTGTGTTTTGAGATTTTTTTTTTTTTTTTTTTTTTTTTTTGCTATGGCTTGGGAATCAGTTGTGAAACTTCAGTGAGGAATGTGGGTCCTGCTTTGACCTGAAGTGTTGATGAAGATGGAAGAATTCTGTAAACCAGGAAGTCTGTTTTAATGACTAAAACTTGCCATATTCAAATCTCAGAAAGTTAGTGCTGTGATAACATAACTGATCCTTACCAGAGCAGGGATGAAAATTATTTGCGAAGCAAATATGCACAAAATTGAATGAGTCTTCCTGAAAAAATTGAATGTCTTCCTCAAAATTGAATGAGGCTTTGTGGGGTATGGATAGTTTTTTGTTTGGTTGGATTTCTTTTCTTTTGTCTCTTGTTTATACTGTGTTTAATGTATTATATTAGTGATACTATCTAGGATGAAATGCATGGCCGAGTCCTCCTTGCATACTGGGAGAGCTAGTAGAAGAGCTGTTAAATATAAAGAATTATCTGTGAGGCTTTAACTACCTGTCCTGAAGATCTCTCTCAGGGATTTCTCCAGTTGTTGAACTTAATGAGCACAGAACATCATTAACTTTAAACATAACTATATACAGGATCCTGGCGTTCCATTGAATGCATCACTTTTATGGGTTTTCTTCCTCTTGAAGGAAGAAACTTCTATTTTCTTGTAAATCTGTCCCTGTTACACACTTGTCTTCACATGAAAATTAATAAGACCACCTTTCCTTCTCTTCTTTCCTCCTTCTCAATTTTTCTTCTTGTAATTCTTATCCTGGTGTCATGTACTTGGATTGCCTTTTATCTCCTGTTTCCTCCACCAAATTTCACTTGGGTACGAGTGGTTGAAAAGACGGTAGTTGCAGCAGGATGCCTACTCTGTTTACAGCATGATTAGTGTGAAAATTTAATATTAAAAGCAGAAGACTTTAAGGAAAGAAAAAAGTGTTAAGCTATCAGCAAAAATCTACAAAACTTTGATGTTTAACAAGGTGTAGAATGCCATGCACATTGCAGTGAAGAGCACTGATCACAAAAGAATATTAATAACAGTAATCTGAATGAAATTTTAACAATTCTAGGACAAGCTTTTAGTTGATGAAAAGCTGTTTAAAAGTACTCTCCTTTTGACTTCAACATACACTCTCACAGCTCTGCCTCTCCCACTGTATCATAACGAGGCTCAAAACCCCTGAGTTAAGCCATTTTTCTTTCCTTTCAGAAATGAACAGAGGAGAGAATTGTGTTTCTGGTGAAGTCTAGAGCTGTGTACGAGGAAATACTAGATCTGAATTGTTCTTATGGCAGTTGTGAAAAGGCATCAGAGAAGTAAATAATTCTATTGTATAGCAGCAAAGACAACAAAAGGACAGTAAACATTTGGGTTTGATCTTGAATCTGATTTACATAGTTTATTTAACAAGGCCATCTGCTTTTAGAGCAGAAGAGCAGGAGCTTGTGGCAATTATAAGGTGAGTAGCAATTTTAAGTTTCCATGTGTGCTTTTCTCAGGTGTTTGTACCTTGGGCTTACTGGGTGTCAAATACCTTGAAGAGGTTTACATATTTGCAAAAGCTGGAGGGAATGCTGCATGCATATGAATACTCGGCATACTCAGCAAACATTTCTCCTTTATTTTAGGCAATCTTACAGGTATCAGAGTAATCTTATAAGGCACCCAATATGCTGGTACACAGGAAGCACATCTCAGTGTGAACAGAGCTGTATGAGCTGGCTGCTTGACTGCGAAATAAGATCCTGAGAATGTTGAGTCCTCCTAAAACGGCAGAGAAAGCCTGGGGGTGTTTGAAGGACCTAGTTCTTTCTGTATGTGAAACATAGCTAGTCTCATCTTTGCAGTGCAAGGGAGGAGAGAATTGGGCAACCTTCTTGTGAGATCTTCAGAGTCCACGGTGACTGGGTTTGAGAGTGTTGTATGAAAAAATCCTGCAATCTGCTGGCGGAGTAATGGTATAGCCAGGGAATAGGGCTGAAGTCTACTCGTGATCTGTTTGGGGTGTTGACAAATAGGAGAATGAAAACCAAATTACATGGGTTTAGAGGGAAGGTGAAATTTATCTGATTTCATCATCACTGAGGACAGCAGTAGCAGCCAGAATAGCCTGTTGATTTCAAGTATACTGCAGTGTTGATTTAAAAGCCCCTAAAGAGGTAGGACCACATCAGTTTGTGAAACTCAAGTAACTTGAAGAGGTTGCAGGTGTTGGTTTCACATGGGCTCTCTGTTCTCTGTCTCACCTACACCCCTTCTGTTCATGTTTTGAAGTTATGTCCGGATTGTACCACCATCTTCAGTCGTGTGTGATTGCAGTGTTATAGATTTTCCCCCTGCCCCCTCTCCTTAAATAAAGGTAATTACTGTTCTTGGTGTGTGTTGTTGAGTAATAGCAATGAGGGCATTTATCAAAACTGTAAAACTGCCCTAGATTGCTCTCATCAAACACTGATTTTCAAACAAAATGGATTTATGGTTCTTCTCTTATGAAGTATTCAAAATTCAGTCTACTAATATATTTGAATTGGAAAAATAGGCTTAAGGATCTGGTTAGTTTAAGAAGTTTTTTGCAACTGAAGTTATGTAAAAAGTGACAGTTGGTCACTTCTCTGTTACCTTTTGTCCTTCAGGGAGCACACCCAAGAAGCCAATAAATGCAGACTTGTGTGGATCAGACCGGGTAATGTTCCAAGGGGATGGCATTCAGATCCAGTGCTTTGCTCCTAATTCCTTTTCTTCTGTATGATCTGCATAGTGCTGTCCCTCCCTCCCCACTTCAGTTATGTACTGAAGATCCAGAAATGGGGGGATTTGATCTCCTGTGTCCGCTAAGTTCATTATTTCTTCTTTTCTGTGTGTTCTGGTTGTAAGATGCAATTTGGGCATTTTAGTTGCTCAAAGCATTCCTTAAAAGTATATCTAAACAGTATGCACAGGGCAGGGCTTACAGCTTGGCTGAGTTGGAGTAGAGGTGTTGAACAGAATGCAGTTCTGTGGTGGAAAAAAGCAGTATTTTCCTTTGTGTCTGGATTGTTATAGTAATGTTAAAAGATAAAGAATGTTGCTGCTGATTTAGCATGGCAACAAACCTTTTTCTTAAACTGCATAATAAAAAGAAACATTGCGGTAACTTCTAAGAGACAGTTCATGGCAGACACTAGAATTACGACTATATTGATAAAGTTAGTTGCATGATTTTTTTTTTTTTCTTTCAGAAGTGGAGGTAGTGGTTTCTCTCATACAAGAAGATTTTTGAGATCTTAATGTGTGCAACACTGAGATTGCCAGGAAATGGATCTCTAGAAATGCAGTCTCTTAAGGCAACCAAATGCTTCATTGCAAGCAGTTTTTTTTTTTTTTAATTTACAAGTCAGTAGGCATCAATCCTGTTTAGTGATTTGAGCTCATGATTGTCTACATTTTAAAACAAGAGCATTGATGTCATACTGAAGCTTGCATAATGCCAGTGCTGGTTGACTAATGCATATTATGAGCTACTCTAAATTCTAGGCTTCATTAGTAGTGTAGGTACTTTACAGAAAGGATTCTCTTTTCTGCATTATTTTCCATATCCTGGTTTCATAGTAACTGAAAAAGGTCCATTTGCCTGTCATTTTCCACTGGTGGCCACAGCGATTTCCTAGATATTTCCAATTTTGGCAAGACAACCTTCTGAAGGTAATGAAAGAAAGGCCATTTTGAAACAGAGCAGGAGGATAAGGGGAATCTTCCCATATCCACAATGTCGCTATGACCAAGTGAGAACAGCTTGGAAATCTGGCCTTTGCAGATGGGTTTTCTTTTTTCCCTTTTTTTTTGTTCTTGTTGGTTTAACAACATGGGCATACAGGAGACAAACCATGTAACTCTGGCATCATACGTGGAAATGCTGTCTCAGAAGAAAAATGGGAAGAGGGAAACTCACGTGGGACAGCAGAAAGGTACTAAGTATGAACGGAAACTTCCAAACCTAGTGCTTTATTTCAGTATTTTTTCAGTTTGCATCTGTTTATTTACTTGGAACAGAATTACCACTAATGACTTTAATCTTAAACTCTTCTTTTTTTGGGGGGGGGGTGGGGTGGGGTGTGGGTGGATTTTGGAGCGCTTCGTATTATTAAACCACTTATTAACCTAAAATGTTACTGTCCATCTGTGAAGTCCATAATATCTTTTGCTTCTTTGGCTTAAAGGAAGAGGTGTGTTCTCTGATCACAGATGACCTTTTTTTTTGTGTGATTGTGCTAGAAGGTGGTAACCAGCACCTTGCTTTTTCCTACAATTTAAGGATGCTTTTTAATTAATTTCCTTTGCTGTTCTTCAAGGTAACTAACTTACATATCCAGTAAGTTACCTGGAATATTACATGGCTGTTTCTCTTTTGGCAGTGCTTAGTAAGCACATTTCATCATCCCAGAAATTCTGTTCAGTCTAAGCCTCATTTTGGAAAAGAAGGAACACTGGCTGTTTCTGTCTGGAACATGCTACAGGGCAGAAACTTTGTAACTGAAGGAATGCACATAATTTGTGTTTGAAGAAATTAATAACCATAAGGAATTAGAATTTTAGTTTTTTCGTTTGATTATAACTGTCACTGGAGAGTGACTGGCTTCATTTAATGCTTCACCTAACCTCCCTTTATGATGATGCTCTAACCACGTCTCTGCTCTCCTTCTCCTTTTGGATGCTTGATGGCTCTCATCGTGGATTTTTAGTTAAGTGAAAATGACAATTTCGGTATAAATGACAGTTCTCAAATCCACTTTTATATAGGCAATGAGAAATTTTGTCCAATTGCTTGTGGATTGCATTGATCTCCTTGTACTGCTTTTAATGGATTTGTGGTATCTCTTTAGCAGCTGGAAAGGAGCCTGTTTTACAACACTTGTCAGCATCGCCGTTTATGGTTCGCACAGTGTACCATCCACTGCATGCTGCTAAAGTGCTGAGCTATTCTAGCAGGGGTGCACGTGACCTGTGAGTCCGTTGCATACCTTTATCCTATGCATAAGCACTGCAGTTACCTCATGCCCACATGTCACAAGCACGGGCACGAACCTGGCGTGTGATACAGAATGCTCATGTAATGGAGGAATGCTTGGCGGAATGATGTTATTAGGTGTGGTGCAAACATGATATGTATCTGTCAAACATGAGCCGCATGTTCTGAAACTAGTACAAATAAATGGTTGGCTTTTGGACGGACAGATGTCCAGCATTCTGGTCTGTCAAATGCTAGATGACAGGTTTATCAGGTACTAAATAGAAAGCTCTTAAATTTTCCTCTGTTTTAAATTTGGGTTTGGAAGATTGAGGTCTGTATTTCTTCGAATGCTGTTCACACTATTTTTTTTACATCAACACAAGGATGATAGTTTCTGGTTTTAAACACTTGGATTGCTATTTTATTACTGTTTTTTAAGGTACGTATGCACTTTGGCAGCGTTTGAGTTTGAACTATTATGCACAAGCAGCTGAGGCTTGAGTGATATAGGTGACGTTAGTGGGAAGCAGAATTAAAGGAAATTAAAACGAGCCAAGGAATAGCTTGTTTCCTTTGCATGTGTGTATTTTTTTTGTTTTTTGTTTTTTTTTGTTGTTGTTGGTTGTTTTTGTTTGTTTGTTTGGTTTTGTGTTTGGTTTTTTTTTAATATATATATCTCATATACATGAAGTGATGGGTTTCCTTTCATTTAGACAGAATTAGGAACGAATTTTCCAGATTTCATCTCCTTGGGGAAAACAAACCACCTCTAGAAGGATGTTACCTTGGGGTGGCATTAAAAACTGCTTAGAGAAATACCAGTTGTGTGTGCTGGAGCTGTCCCCAGGAGGGACTCAATCTTTCAAAATGCTTTCCAGATCTATTTTCTGAATTTCAGTATGAATTAAACTTCTTTAATTATCAACACTTCCCAACTCTCTAGTCTTATCCCTAGAAATCAGTTGTTGCGTTGTTCTTGTTGTTCTCCTATCAGTAGTTCTTAACTGGTGGTTTGCTCGGCAATGGTTTATTTATGTTGCAGATCTCAAAAACTTTGCTTCCTTATGCAACACAGAAAACTGAGAAGAATCAGTTTGTCAGTAAGTGGGTATAAAAGTGCTTGTTTACAATGGGCAGTTATGTTCTTAATTTCATACATCCACTGACCAAAGGTGGAGAAAACCTGTGAGAAATAATGAAACCTTTGAAATTTGCCAAGATTTATTATGAAATATGACCTCAAGATTTCTCAGGGAGAAGTTGCTGTCTCTTATATATAGCCAGCATTTTGAGAGGTAGAATTAATTAAACTATTAAGATTTGTAGCCAATGTCTTATTGGCAGTTACATGTACTAGTGATCTGTAAAATGGTTTTACCTCTTTCTGAATAACTGTGTAAATTAATCAAAAATCTGATTTAAAATGTTAATTTCACTGTTTCACTTATACAGTACCAATGCTGGATATTTGTACTTATTTTTCTTTCTTTTAAGGCAAGCCTATAGATTCAAGAATTTATTTCTTTTTTAATTTCTTCAAGTTTATGGACTAGAGCGTCCCTTACATTTGGGAGACTGCCTGTTGCTGACCTATATGGAAAGGTAACTATATTGAACCACGGGACAAGACCATTTTGTGTATAATTCTCCTTTCTGGCCTGCTCTGTTTATCTTCTCACTAGAATGGGATTATGCCCCCAAAATTTTGATAAATATTGATATAGACTAGTTGTAGTCTGAGCAGTTACTTCTATTATGCATGAACTATTGTGTTTGATTAGGAAGGACTTTTTATTGACACTAGTACGATGTGTTGGGCTCTCTATTTATTGTACTGTTGAACTGGTTGTCTCGTCATCTTGACTTAGAGTGGGAGAACTGGCAAGGCTTGGCAGGTCATTTGCCTCCTGTCTAATTTAGATTTCTTGCCAGTGTCACTGAACCAATTTTTTAATGTGCTCTTATTAGACTAGAATCGCTCGTATCATTTTTATTTCCTAATAAATCTCAGCTCAGAGTTTGACAGGAGGACTAAATATGTTCTTGCGATGCCAGTGAGTGTTTTGGAGAATGTCATTAGTCACTGTGGCTCTGTGTGCTGAGGCTTGCCTACAGGAGACATAGTGACTAAGGGAGATGGTGTAGCCTTTCTAGGTCAAAGTAAAATCAGGCTGCTGCTGTCATTCTGCAGCAGTTTTGCAGCACTCCCTCTGAAGATCTCCATCTGCAGTTCTGAAGTCCTTGCTGCCCTTGCTAACCACAAATAAGCACTAAGTTTTTCATTCGGCGGTATAGCTTTCAGATGCGTGCTGTCTTCCTTCCTGCTGCTGTGCTGGGCAGTCTCTGGCATAATTAGCTTTCATTTGAAAAAGAAAAATAGCTCAGGCTGGCTATTGCTGCTGAATCAGAGATATTACTGTATACAAGCAATGGTTAGGTGTTTCTGTTGTCTTCCCCTTGCTTCTTTGCTCTCATGGGTTGGCTGTCCTTTACTGGTAGCTTCCGTGGTAGTCTCGTGATCTGTAGTCCATTACTTAAAACCTTCTGGAAGCAAGTAAAAATCAATTTTGTTTGCTCGATTCCTTTGTTTTTCCCTTTCCCTGTCACAATGAGACTTGGAATAACTGTGATAGCAAAAGGCTTAAGTCAGTGTGGGCTTTGGATCCTGCTTGTTGCATAGTACTCAAGCTGTTGTTGATGTTCTCATGTTTTGATGTGCTGATGGTTTAGAGTTGCTCTTTTGTTTCTCACATGGGTGAAAGCTGCCCAGCTGGGGCTTGTGGCCAGGGCTGGGGGCCAGCCCAAGCCCGGAGCGTTGGCCACCTCTCTGGGGATGAGGACAAGCTGAGGCCAGGCCAGGACATCAGCCCACCAGGAGATGGGGGTGCAGGATTAGGCCCGTTGAGGAGATCTTTGTTCAGACAGGGCTGTAGGGATGGGCTGAAGCTGGGTTGGGACATGGGCCTGCTGGTGGACCCAGCTCGATGAGGCCCATGGCTGGGCAGGGCTGTGGGGAGCTGGAGACCAGCCCTGCTGTAGAGTCACTGGGGCAGGGACTGATGGCCCTGGGGCTGACTTCGGGTCCTGGGCTGTGGGCAGGGTTGACGGGAGTCCTGAGGAGACTAGGCAAGGCCAATAAGGCCTATACAAGGTTTTAGCTATAAAATTAAAATACCTACTAGAACAGTTTAAAATGCTTACTTAAATATGAGCGTGTGTGTGGGTTTTTTGTTGTGGTTTTTGGTGTTTTGTTTGTTTGTTTTGTTTGCTTTTCCAAGAAAGGAGTAAAAGGTAGCAGAAGCACTGGTGGTTGTCCCATGCAGAAGGCTGGACTGAGGATATTTTCTAGCACAGAAAGATCATGAACATATTGGCAATCTTTTTTGACACCGTAAAACATAGCTTTTTAAAAATGTGACTAGCTATTTCTTTGACATGCTTATTGTAAATTTATTTTCTGTAACAATAAAAGGTGCTGTACAATTGTAATATTTCTACTTGCATAGCCCTGCTGATACTTTCACTGTACAATTTTCTTTTTTTGGTCAGATTGTTATGGAAATAACAGCTTGCCATCGCTTGTTTGCAGATGTCTTCTTGCAGAATTGTAGTCTACATTAAACCTTGGTTAAGAAAAGAGGATTACTTCCTCTATTCTGTCTTTTCTTTCTCCTTTGTGCTAAATAAAAATTACTATGTGAAGAATTTTGTTCATATAATTGATGTGCCAAAGATCATCTGGTTTATGGCAACAACAAAAAGTCTGAGAGTTTTTTCCACACTAATTATACTTTGTGTCATAATAAGACCTGTTTTTTGCTGTTAGCTCTACATAAACAAAGGATGTTAGTAGTGCTATATATTTATCTTATGTGCTATCTAAAGCAAATGGTTTTGTGAGTATTTTCTCTGGTATACCACAACCGTTTGGGAGAAACATTATTTAAGGTAGAAGGTAGACAAAAAGTGGGATAATTCTAATATTGCTTTTCATAGCTCTGAAACTAGATTAATCTCAAATTTGTTGAAAAGAATGCAGTAGGAATGTAACAATCACTTTTCCAAACCCAGTAGTTCTCTGGCTATCAGGCATTGACCAGCTAATGGATGCATTGTTGTATTGACCACAGACATTTAACTGATTTCTACCTGTTATATCTTTCGTATCTGTCAGATAGGTGACAATGCTCTTGACAGACCTGAATTTAACAGTCGCATGTTGATTGCTTTGCTGCAAAAGTAGAAAATCAAGGATGGTAGGGAGGTGATTAGAGTGGGTTTTTTGGGTTGTGTTTTCCTTATCAAAATAAGCATACAGTTTACCGAGGAACTAGTTACATGCATCATACAGTGGTACAAACTCTGACATCACCAGCTCAAGTTACATCTGTTTCTCAGTGATTAGTCTGAGTTTGGGCTACATCTGTAGCTCAGATGAGTAAATGCATATACATTTGTTGGCTAATTGCCGTAGGGTTTTTCCAGATTAACATTTTAGCTGCATGGATACATGTCTCTTCTTGAATTTGGTGTGAAAGCTGTGAGAAAGATCTTCCTTCTGCAGTGTTGAACAGTATCTAGGGCATTGAATAAAGACCAGAGATCACCTTAAATGCAAGTGAAATGTAATATTTTTGAGCATAAATAAAATAATTTGAAGTGAGGAATTCCTGACAGTGTGTTTGGAGCTGGTTTCCAGTTCTGTGGATTTCACTAAGATGTGAGTACTTAGCTTCCGTTAATGTTTTGAAATGCCCGATTTTCTTTACGGAGATGCAAATTAGATACACTTCAGAGTAGTGTAACAAAAGAAACTGGATAAGAAGGAGGAAGTATTATGTTAAAAAACAATCGGCCATTTGCAAAGGAGGATATGGTGATGAGAGAGGGTGTGGGAGGAGAACATGAGTGTGCATCATAAGTAAATTTATCTCTGAACTAGTTGATGTGGGCATTCTGTGCGTTTTAGGGGTAGATAAAGTATTTTATTTACAAGGAAGAAGCAAACATCATGTATTGGTTACTGCTCTTAAATTAGCATAAGTCTACTGATGTTATTCAAGTGTGTACTGAGAAAGACTTAAAAAATTTGTAAATAGACCTATCTAAATGAAAACATTCTACTGTTTTGAGGTTTGTCAAACTGAACAATGCTGAAGGTTATTCATTTTCATTATCTGTTAATAAACTGGACTTGGACCTTGGTTTAATTTTATGTCACAAGAAACAAACAATAATAGGTTTTGCTGCATAAAACCTATAGAAGTAAATTTAAAGCCAGAAACCGGAATATTTAGAAGTTATACATTTTTAAACATCATAACTGGGAAATTAAATCTTTATCAGCAAGACAATGTTTTCTTTTTCCTAAATAAGTTGTTAAAGTATTGGCAGCACCCACTGCCATTTCAGTTTTAACACAGCGGTATTTAGAAAAGAGTAAGGCAGGAGCGTGACTGTTATGCTTTATCTTTTGCGTACAGAGTGAAGCCTGATGTTTTTTATGAGCAAGACATGCTGTAGAAATTAAGTCATCATAAACAAAACATCTGTCTCCCCAGCAGTTTTTTTTTGCTGGGGTTGGAATGAGTCATGTGCTTGGGAACTGTGCTGGTCTCTGTGCAGTGAGATCACCAGAAGACTTAAGGGTTTTGACTGTGCTTTCCAAAAAGAAAAAATATATTGTGAAGTCAGTAAAACTTAGTTTCTTTTTACACTTGCACATGGACTTCTACTTTTGAGCCTTTATGATACTAGGAGTTCTCTTTCAGGAGAGCAGTTTCCTTTTCTTCCCCATCAAGCACACTGAAGGGACTTGGACAAAATTTTCTGTACTAGTAAAAGTAAGAATCTTAATGCAGTGAGAAGGAATGAAGAATATGGCAAGAGTGGTGAGGAACAGCATGTTGTCAGTTTGGTTTTGACTGGAATTTGTGTATGGGTAAATACCATTATGGAGAGAGAAACTCTGAGTGGCTGGCAAACAGTAATACAGAAATGTTTCAAAGAAAATCAGATTTTAAACTACTTGAAAAGCAATATTGTAGCATGAGTAAATGGTGGTTGAAAATAAATCTGTTCTGTTCTGCACTCACTTTTCTGAGGTTTTATTTGTGAAGTACTAGTTTAGTTGAGATATGACTTATTTACAAGAAGAAATTGAGGTGAGTCTTTCAATACTTCAGCCCATTCTTTCTCACTTTTGTAGGAGGTTTCATAGCTTTTTAAATACTGTCTAGTAAGAATATTGTATAACTCTATTCTCCAGATTTGGTGCTGTAGTTCATAAGGTGAGAACAGCAACTATTTTGTTGACTGAAATGTACGCAATTGGGTTAGCATAATCACTTTGCACTTGAGCTTTACTTTCTGACATTCCTTTGATTTGTATGGAAACTTACCCAGTATCAGTCCCATAAAAGAATCTAATTTGTTTGTACCTTAGCTGCTGGATCCCACGTACTTCTTGAGATCTTTTGTTACCATGGTGGTCAGTGGCCCTGTCTCTGAGTCTCTTGCATATATTTCCACATTAAGTTTCTCTGTCTGGCAGTCTCATTAAGCTGTGGAATCCTGTACTCCAGCTATTAGTCATAGGCCTCCTATGGTCTTATTTCCTCTTAGGATCTGATTTTCTGTGGGAGTTTTAATTTTCAAAGTTTCTTTTATTTACGTTAATATGACTTGAAGATAACTGTGCATAAATTGAGGAAGAAAGCTTATCCCAAGACTGTTAAAGCATGAACAATTTACTTTTGTACTTGGCAAGACCATTAGAGCACGGGAGTCTATCACTGAACTGCTTCCCATGTCTTTGAGTCATCCCCTCATCTAGCCAGCCCCTGGCATAGCTGTAGTCCAGGTTGGTAAAGCCCAAGCCTGGATTTCACTGCACCTTAACTACATTCAGCGCTTCCGAGTGGAATCTTGGCCTCCACTAGCACCCAGGTTTCTGCAGTAAAAGAAACAAGCAATTCAGCTTCTGAAGCAATACATTGGTTTTATTTAGACTCTGCAGGTTCAAAAACTAAAACAATTCTTGGTCTCTGAAAGTCAAAGCTTGACATTTTATAAGTCCAGTTCAATGCTGGAGAGGGAACAGCTGTTTTCCAGTTATCCTTTCAGGTATCTGAAACCTTGTTGGGGTGATGCCACCTTTTTCCACATCCCCATTTCATATCCATTTCCAGAGAAGAATGAAATGTCTCTCTGTCCTGGCTGACCAGGGATCTTTTGCAACTGCTGTGTTTTGCTCAAGTCCTTAGGAGAAGCCTTCTTTTCTTGGCTCTCCACGTGTATGACTGCACTTGGATGGGAGAATTGTACCTCTTCATGCTGTCTCAGCCCAGGGGTCAGGTAAAAGGACAAGAAAAAAATTACTTTCATATTCTTGTACTTGGATGAAAAGCAAGGAAGTGGGGACACTTCTTTTCCTTATGCAAAAGAGACATTTTGGGGTAGAACCCATTTGAAGTCAGTGGCCTTGAAACAATGGGTTTACTTTTTCACCGAGAAGCCACTGAGTGAGCATAACCCTCAGTGAAGTTTTCCACTTCTCAGCCAATTACTACTTATGAAACAGAATAGTGTAATAACCTTACACAGACTTACTCCATGAGCCGTCACCAGCATTAGCTGTTTCACCTCTTGCTCACAGAATAAACTCTGAGGATAAATGCTGATTGCAGGAATTGTGACATGTTCTATCTATGTTTGACAAAACTAGAGTTACTCGAGTGTTTTATAGAAAGTCTTCTCATTTTAAAATGCAAATAAGAAGCACAGACCAAAGCGTGTTATGCCTAGTCTGTGCATATCCTTGACCGTATATGTAGGGCTGCAACAAGCCATTTGATTTTCCTCATCTACATTGGATGAGTTTTAAAGATCCACCCTTCTTAACTGGTATTTATACCATCCTTCTTCATTGTTGGGGCTAAGTCTCTGCCAACAACATGTGCTTGGTCCAGTGGGCAAACATTAGTGCCTACAGAACTTAAGTCACCTGTGAGGTGCTGGTAGAGCATGCAGAAGATCACAGCTGAGAAACACTATGAAGGCAGCAGAGTAAGTGATGTGAAACACAGAATATCTACCTTGTATTCCCACCCTGCTCCCCTATTTTTGTTGTAGCAAGTCATAGCAGGCTCTTGCGTTTTGTCAGTGGAACCTGTTTCCGGGCACATGGAGGACAAAAAGGTGAGCAGTAAGAGCCAAGATGGTCAATCATGCTTGACCAAGCTGCCTTCTGTGGTTCTGAGATAAAACTGCTTCCTCAGTGCATGAGGCGAGAGCTGTGGAGGCTGAACAAAATGAGAAGATATATATTCCTAGTGCAGTTCATTTATTCCTCTTTTGATATCATCATAGCACTTCGAGAAATGGGGCTTCCCCTGCCTTTTTTTAATCATACTCAGTTTGTTTCATCTTTTGGTAGATTGTGGGATGTCTCTGCTCTCCCGCTAGGAGATGGTGATGTTATATGGATTGAAGAAACAAGTTTTACCTTTTAATATGGAATGTGGAGAACTTTTTTTTTTTTTAAATCTCTGGTGGCAAAATATTTCATAACTGTGCCACCTGCCAAGAGCTTCCAAATCAAGGGCCTCTTGCACTTGGGGTTATTGTTCTCGCTTAATTTTTTACTGGTATTTCAACAAATGTTCTGTCTCCCTACCTTTCTTCACTGGAGGAAGCTGGAATTGCTCTCTTCTGTAAGCTTCTTAACTGTACAAATACTATTTTGAGAAACATATGTCTGTTTCACCTTTGTTTCAGTTAAATTCCTTGCGACTGTGTGCAAGGTAGCTACTGCTTATTGTCTGGATTGAATGTTAAGGCTGATGTAGTGAGGTTTTTCTGTATCATGCACTTCATGTTACCAAAGTACTGTTTTCAATGTGGATGAACCAGGCACAGAAATGAGCCGTAATGTCATTTTCTAAGGTTGTGAATATGCTGTTTGTCTTAACAAGTCTTTATATAAATTCTTCTATGATTATATCTAAGTTACCTTAAACATGCAAGCATATCTTTAAGTAGTGGAAGTTGTAAATGCGTATTGTGAATTTAAGCCACCTGTGTAAGTTGTAAAGCTGCTTTGCTAAATCTTGTTAGCCACTATGAAATGAACATATTTAAAGTAAATTGTTATAGTGGTTTAGTCTAATGAAAGGGCAAGTATCAGTTTCATGAGACCATGTTTCTTTACATACTGACAGTGTGAAAAAGTGAAATTTGATTTGGATCACTCATTATTAATTTAACCTTTTTCTTCTAATGTAGTTGATTTTGTAGCTGGGTGGTTTTCAGGAGTTATGAGTTTAGAAATAATACTACTGATACCTTTCATTTTTTGTTTTGCATTGTTCTTCTATGTTTGCAGAACATATGAAAGGAAAAGTCTATAGCAAAGAGATCACTTGGTCTAATGTAAGATGTACTTGTCAAGTTTTCTGGATGGAGGGTGTAATCTGCAGTTAATTACCAACTGGACCTAATTGCTTTTAACTACTTACAATGATTGTTAGACTACTTGATGAGGCAAATCATTTAATAGTTTTGAATAAAGCATGGTGTTAGGATGAGTAGAAGTTACATGTCCTGTTGAGTAAAGGAAGAAAAAAAACAAAACAAGGAAACAAAAACAAACCAAACCCAACCAACCAAAAAAAATCCCAAACAAAACCAAAAACCCCACATGAATCTGTGGAGAGGAGTCTACAGGTTCATTGTAACAGGCCACATCACATCATTGTCTTTGAGATGCCAGTTTAGGATTCAAGAATAATCGAGTTTAAGACTGTCATTTTTAGGCTTGTTTCTAAAGGCATCTGTAGAGGCGAGGTTAAAGTTTCAATAATGAATTAACTCAGTGAACTGTAGATTATTGTCAAAAGTATTCCCACCAGTCTCACTGTGTTGATACTAATGAACTGCAGCTGCAAATTTTAGTATGGGATTAGTGCTCTGGTGAATCTGCAAAAAACTGGGAGATGAAGGATGTTGACCACTTTATTTGGTAGCATCCCACAGTTGCACAAGCTGGTGCTGAAAAGCTTCCTTTGGCTGAGGACAGGACTAGACTGATTGATAGGCTGAGTGAGTTGGGGTTGTTCAGCCTGGAGAAGAGAAAGCTGTGGGGAGACCTTATTGCGGCATTTCAGTACTTAAAAGGAGCCTATAAGAAGGATGGGGACAGACATTTTAGAAGGGTGTTTTATGACAGGACAAGGGGTAAGGGTTTTAAACTAGAAGAGACAAGATTCAGGTTAGACATGAGGAAGAAATTTTTTACAATGAGGGTGGTAAAATACTGGCACAAGTTGCCCAGAGAGGTGGTAAATGCCCCATCTCTGGAAACATTCAAGGTCAGGCTGGATGCGGCTCTGAGCAACATGATCTAGTTGAAGATGTCCCTGCTCATTGCAGGGGGGTTGAACTAGATGAGCTTTGAAGGTCCCTTCCAACCCAAACCATTCTATGATTATATGATCCTATGTGTGTTTTTTTGGTGTGTTTTTTTTTTTTAAACAATTTTCCTACCTGTAACTGGATATTTCTGTCCTTGAGCAATTGTATGGGTCGCTACTCTTGTGTATTGGTGGTTTGGTTTTGCACGTGGAGAATTTTCACGAGGATGTTTATGCTGGAAAAAAAAAAACCCTACACTTGTGATAAACATGTATGTATCTACATGGATTCCTTTTCTCGGCTGCACACCAGAGCCAGGGATGTGTGACTGTCAGTTGTTTTCTCTTAATGTTGTGTTCAGCCATCTTAGTTAAAGGTGCAACCTGTATCTTCCTGTTGCTCTCACAGAAAGTATTTGTGGGATAAAAGTCATAAGACTGATCGGGATATGTGCTTGTTCTTTCAGTTAGATGCCATTTTATCTAAGGGTGTTGCCATGTAAAATATCTTTTTGTATTTTTTTAGGTGGTTTCTGGCAATAAACAGTTTGAAGACTAGAGAGACAATTTTGTTTGTAATATCAGTGCTTGTAGCTCAGCACTAGATGTGGGATGTATTAAGTTGATTCTGGCACAGAATTCACAGAATCACAGAATGTTAGGGATTGGAAGGGACCTCGAAAGATCATCTAGTCCAATCCGCCTGAATTGTTGCAGAGAATTTGTTGCTGTGGATGTTGTCAATTATTATACTTTTGAATTTTATGGGGGAGATTGAAATTCGTAGTCCATTTCAAAATACGTATTTCTAAATTTGGCATACTTCTGATGTTATAATTATCTTTGTGAAGATATATTGAGAGAGTGTTATTTCAGGGTCCATAGCTGTGCCCACTGTTTAGAAAATGTAAATTATTCACAATAAAGTTGTGAGTGGGAATGAAATTGGAAGGATATCTGATACATTGATTATGCTGGTATCTTTTGGGATCAGTCTAATGGAAGATGTACATTGTATTTTTGTTTTTTAAACAGCTATCGTACTTTGATACGTGAAATGGGTAGATGCCTAAGGGCTATAAATGTAAGTTCTGTGTGCAAGAAGCATAGAATCACTCCTAACTTTATGAAATGAATGTTGCAGGGGGTTTGTGTTATATCATCCTGTCCCGTCCCCCTCCTTGCATAGGTTGTCTCTTATACAAGCTTGAGTGCCAGTGTTTGGTCCACGTTCTCGTGCCTCCGTGTTGTATTTTCTCAGTTCAGGTGTGCAAAATATATGCAATTGTTTGAAGTGAAAACATTAAGAGAAAGGTGTTTCACTATTTCTCTTTCGGGAAAAGGTAAAAACGTGTAATAGAAAGAACTAGAGAAGGGTGGTTTTGGTTTGTTTTGCTGTTTAGGTTCCTCTCTTTCATCCCTTACTGTGCTGTTATGCTGTTGATCGCGGAATTTAGTGTAGAACTGTAAAACGTTACTAATGTGTTTTACAAGTATCCCATATATTGATTCATAGCAGACTGATCTGTTAGAGATTTTAATCTAAAATTTATTGGCTTGTCCAGATTCATAAACCTGATGAAAGTTTTCACATCCTCAAGTAGTCACTACCTGGTTCCTGAAAGAATTGCAGAGCGGGAAGCAGTATCTTCATTTTTACTTTAAAAGAAGAATGTATCTTTCCTAACAGACTATCACTTGACAAGATGATTTCTCCCCACCATCTCCATGTTTAATGGAAATTTTCTAGTTGTTAAAATGCAATCAGTGATCAGTGGTAGAAGTATTCTAAATTACTGTGAAAGCATCAAGAAAGAGGAAAAGACAGTAGTGTTTCCCTTCTAACTTTTCTCAGATTTCTGTGTGACTAAACAACAAGCCATTCATTAAAAAGAAAAAAAGTCTTCAAACATACAAGATGCATTTGCAGTGTTGTGGGTGGTGAGTTTTTTTGGTGTGTGTGTGGTGTGTTGTTTGTTGGTTTTGTTTGTTCGTTTGTTTGTTTTAACCCGAATTCTGTCAGGAGTGCAGAGCTAAGCAATCAAATATAGTGGGGGGGGATAAAAGCTGTAGATGGCATTTTTAATGATTCCTGAGGTGAACAAAACACTGGAATAGACCAGTTTTTCTTAGTTTCTTCAGTCTGCAGGACTCTTCACAGTTTTGCAGGCTTTATTATGCTCACCCATTTTGAAATGAGTAATGCTTATAACAGTTGCAGGATTCCTGGAAAGGAGTATGCAGCATGTCAGAAATGCGTTCAGCTTGTGTTATTTGCCAGAAAGAAAACAATTTGGTTAACTGCTAGAAAATATCAGGACACTGCCAACAGATGGTTTACTACTTTTACACAGTTCTTGTTTTCCCTATCTTTAAACTGCACTTTCATGATCCGTGTAAACTAATGCTGCTGGTGCCCAAGGCAGCCTTAATCCCACCCCTGCCCTTCCTTCCCATGTGCTGGCACACAGCTTCATGGTGAACTGACTCAGGGGGCTGATACGGGTAAAAACTAAACTACTCACTATTTTACTCTTTTTTTTTCTTTTCTTTTTTTAAACCGGATTAAACCTGGATTAATTTTTTGTCTAGTTCACTGCACTATCACATAGGCACTTGTGCTGCCATAAGGAAGCAAAGTGCACGGGGAAATCAATAGTTTCTGCCAGCACAAATGCATGAGGTGGGCATAAATTAAATGTGAAACAACATAAACTGTTATACATTTGCCTTGGTTCAGCAATGATGTTGTTCTCCTCCAAAGTTGTACTAGCTGTTTGTTTGAGATGACAACAAATACAGAATTTTGATGAATGATAATGATCAAATATGTAGTCTCAACACTTCAGCAAGTAAATGCCAGGCAATTACCACAACAGCAGAAGATGGGCTTTTAATAATGGTGTTTTACAATGATTTCCTAAAGTAGATGTCCTCTGTTAGGATGGTGGCTTCATTAAAACCAGATTTGAGTGTTTGCTGGAGCTACCAGTGCAGCCCAGCAACAGTTGGCTGCTTAGATGATTTCACACTGCAGGCAACATTTCAGTGGTTAGCCTGTCCTGGGAGCCCATCCTTGTTTGTGATTAAAATAAAGATCATTGAAAACAGCAAGACTTGGCATACTGAACATGTTTTCTTTTTTTGGAAAACATTACTTGCTCTTCCTTCTCTTGCTTGTTATTTTATTTCTCCTTTCTAATTTACTGCTATTTCAATTCTGCATGCTGAGGATTAGTTTCCCCAGTTCCTTCTGTGTACCAACACCTCAACAAAGATACTGTAAATCTCCTTTTTCCACTTACTTGCATGGTCCTATAAAACATCTGGATATAAAGATAAGTCAGCTGCTTGCTGGCTGTCTGCCTGAAAATGGTCTGAGACTTCGGCTGACCAGAAAATGCTCCAAGTTTTTTATTACTGAATATGTGGCATCTGTGAATGTATCAGTTTAAGTATCTTGGTTTTATTTAGTATATATTCTTTAGAAATTACCTTTAATCCCTCTCCCCTCACATGCACATATAGAGGAATGGTCAACTGTTCCTAGGAGGAGGTTTTGTTGATTGAAATATCATGGAGAAGCATTGGAGCAAAGATCTGAGGAGATGCAAAGGGACAGTTTGTTTGTTACAGGCACTGGTTGAAATTTGCACGGGAATCTTCCCTCTTGGGTGTTTCTGTTGAGCACTGGAGGCACAGTGTAAATGTTGACATCCTCTTCAATAACACTGTGATGGCTGGAGGAAAATGAAATTTTCTTAATTCAGCCAAAAGCATAATTCTAATAATTTGAGCATGATTACATACATAAAACAAAGCAAGCATGTGAGGCAGGAAATGTGGGATCTCTTTAAAGACTCACATTTACTGCAACATTTAAATTCCTTTTGCCACAGAGGGGTAAATGTTGTGAGCAGCAATGCGCTGTCTCAGTGTGCTCAGAGATCCTCCAGTAAAGGTTTTAGCTTTTAAGGCATTTTATATTTGAGCACGGAGGAAACTGTTTGCATTCTGAGGTCTGTGAGTCCACATGGGCCATGAATGGAAACTGCTGATGGCTTGAATTCGTTCTGAAACATGCGCCAAGAACAAACATTGCTGTGTAAAGAAATCTGCATTTACTACATAAAGTTTTGCATGTACTGCCAGCATTATTTTTTTTTTAAGGAAAATGTGTTTTTGTTGGAGAATAGGAAAAATTGAGACTTGTGTTCCTTGAGCAAGTCTTCTGTATTTTTTAGTAAGACTAACAAAAAGATTTATGCCTGCTTTTGAAAAAGAAGAGGATCATCAAGTCCAACTCCTGTAGATCCACCAGTAAACATGGAGAAGGTACCTTATTTAAACACAGCTGCTGATTTTTTTTTTTTGACCTATGAAAAACAGTTTCATCCAAACTATACTGACAGCTGAATCTCAGAAGTCTCTTTGCATACAGGCACAGTTAGTTCTTTTACTTTTTTTAAATAAATAGGCGTTTGTGGTTTGTATCAGTTTCCACATTAGATTCAGCAATCATATCAAGTACACTGCATTAGATTAGTTGCTTAATTCTGGGATCTGTGTCTGTTGTAGAGTAAGTATTTGGAACAAAGGGATCGCAACTTCCTAGGCAGTGACTGCATGAGAGGTTCCAGTTACATTTGGTGTCTGCAGCATCTGTGTGTACAAATTCTGGGCTGTGTCTGTACAACCAGCTTAATCACAAAGCAAATAACAACATGCAGCAATAAACTGCAATATTTGATTGTTCTATGTCATATCATAGAATCATTTTTGGTTGGAAAAGACATTTAAGTCCAACTGTAAACCTAACACTGCCAGTTCTACCTCTAAACTCCCTAAGAACCTCATCTATGCATCTTTTAAACACCTCCAGGGGTGGTGACTCCACCACTTCCCTGGGCAGCCTGTTCCAATGCCTGACAACCCTTTCAGTGAAGGCATTTTTTCCTAATATCGAATCTAAACCTCCCCTGGCCCGACTTGAGGCCGTTTCCTCTCATCCTATTGCTTGTTACTTGGGAGAAGAGACCAACCGCCTCCATGCTACAACCTCCTTTCAGGTAGTTGTAGACAGCGATAAGGTCTCCCCTCAGCCTCCTTTTCTCCAGGATAAACAGCCCCAGTTCCCTCAGCTGCTCCTCATCAGGCTTGTGCTCCAGACCCCTCACCAGCCTCATTGCCCTTCTCTGAACTCTCTCCAGCACCTCAGTGTCTGTCTTGTCGTGAGAGATCCAAAACTGAACACAGGATTCAAGGTGCGGCCTCACCAGTGTGGAGGACAGGGGGACTATCACTGCCCTAGTCCTGCTGGTCACACTATTCCTGATATAAGCCAGGATGCTATTAGCATTTTCAGCTACCTGGGCACACTGCTAGCTTATATTCATCCAGCTGTTGACCAACACCTCCAGGTTCTTTTCTGTGGGACAGCTTTCCAGCCACTCTTCCCCGAGCCTGTAGTGCTGCCTAGGGTTGTTGTGACCCAAGTGCAGGACCCAACCCTTGGCCTTGTTGAACCTCATACAACTGGCCTCAGCCCAACGATCCAGCCGGTCCAGATCCCTTTGTATGGTCTTCCTACCCTCTAACAGATCAACACTTCCATCCCACCTGGTGTCGTCTGCAAACTTACTGAGGGCACTCTGGATCCCCTTGTTCAGATCATTGATAACAATACTAAACAGAACTGGCCCCAATACTGAGCCCTGGGGAACATCACTCATGACTGGCTGCCAACTGGATTTGACTCAGTTTACTGCAACTCTTTGGGCCCAGCCATCCACACAAATTTTTACCCAGAGATGAGTGTGCTCATCCAAGCCATGAGCAGCCAGTTTCTCCAGAATGCTGTGGGAAACAGTGTCAAAGGCTTTACTGAAGTCTAGGTAGACAACATCCACAGCCGTCCCCTCATCCACTGAGCAGGTCAGCTTGTCATACAAGATCAGAATAGTCAAGCGGGACTTGCCTTTCATAAACCCATGTTGACTGGGCCTGATCACCTCATTGTCCTGTACATGCCATGTGATGGCATTCAGGATGATCTGGTACATAACCTTCCCTGGCACTGAGGTCAGACTGACAGTCCTGTAATTTCCTGGATCCTCCTTCTGGCCCTTTTTGTAGATGGGTGGCACATCTGTTAACCTCCAGTCAGCTGGGACCTCCCTGGTTAGCCAGGGCTGCTGATAAGTAATTCGAAGTGGCTTGGTGAACAAGATCCCTCAGAACCCTTGGATAGATCACAACTGGCCCCATAGACTTGTGTGTGTCTAAGTGGTGTAGCAGGTCACTAACTCTTTCCCCTTGGATTACTGCAGCTTCATTTTGCTCCCCAGCCCTGTCTTCTGGCTCAGGTGGCTGTGTACCTAGAGCACAACTGGTCTTACTTGTTAAAGTCTGAGGCAAAGAAAGCATTAAGTGTCTTCTGTGTCTCTACTGAAACAGGAGATTTGGTATGTCTTGCGATATTCTATTGAGCTAGGCTTTATCTAAAGTTGGATTCATATGGTGGTGCATAAGAGCATTTGCATGAAGAGATAGATGTGCATATACATAGTGAGGTATATTAATTAAATTCCTAGGTTTTGCATTTATTTTGGGTTATTGTCTATGTGGCAGACATTCTAGTTTGATGCTGTAAGTTTCAGTGCACATATGAAACAAAATGGTTTGGGAAAATTTGTGAAATAGGATTTGGATAATATCTCTTGTTCTGGCTTGCCTCTTTTTCGGTAGGGTCTTATCAAATGTAGCTATATACAGTGAGACCTATTGCTTGCAATGTCATTAATCTTGAAGTACTATGTGAAGGTTTTGAAGCTATAAACCATTAACACTTTTTGCCTCAACCAGTTATTGGTAGGGAAACTTTGTATCTTCTCTTAATCCTGAAAGCTTTTACATCACTGAGTACATCTTTGAAATCACACTTTATTTTGCACTGTGTGAACCTCAAGAAAACATCTGAAAACATCTATTCAACAACTGAGTTGCAGAATTAACAGCATCAGATTATTGCAAAGTGGAGAACACTTTCAGTTGGCTGTGACTCAAGTATATCTTTAGCTGACAGTATTTTTGTGTGTTTTCCCAATAAGCTATTTATTGAAAATTCTCTAAGCATGTGAGGGCCTGAGGCTGAAGTTATTTTTGCAAAGACTAAATAGTCTCTACCTCAGGCAGAAGGAGGTCTTTGTGAATTAAACCCATAGTCATTGACAGTGGCCTTGAATTAAAAAACAAAACAAAACAACAACCAAAAAAACGACCAAAAAACCCCCACACCAACCAACCAAACAAAAAAAAAACCAAACCAAACCAAAACCCAAAACCAACAAACATGAAAAACCAAAACAAAAACCCCCCTAAAACTAGTCATAAAGTGCCAGCAGTTCACATGCTAGTATAAGATATACTGCAAATATTTTTTAATACAGGAGAAAACTGGGGTATAGTGAACATCAATGAAAAAAACCCCTTTTCTAAGTAACTAGCAGGTAAATTTAAACTTTTGATTCCTTTTTTTTGTGTTGATATATTTGTTGTTAAAGAATAGGTAACTTACATGGGAAGAGTTATGAAATCACATTTTCAGGAGCTGTGCATTCTTTCTTCCTTTGAAATTGGTCTGGATTTTTCCTTTGAGGCCATTCTTGAAATGCTATTCATTTTTGTAAAGGTGCATGTAATGCTAAAACTTGTCAGAATTTGCATATCTCTGTATTGGTTAACTGAGGTACACTATTACTGAGTATTTTGGCAAAGGATTCTATTTACGTCCCAAAGTAAATAGGTGGTGAATTTGATTTGGACTAATTTGTGCTCTCTCACACCTCCATGAATAAAGCTTTTTTTTTTTTTTTTTTTTTTTTTAAGATAATGGAATATCATAAACATGTGCAACAAAATGTTGAGACTGAAAGTGTTAAGACAAGTACTTTGGTGATAGTATACACACTAAAAATAATGGATCCATGAGTGTTTTGGCTTCATAAGCGGTTTTGACTGGAATTTATCTGTTTTCTAATAGTTCAATTGTGACTAATATCAAATGATCTCACAGGCAGAATTTCTGGCTTCAGTAGTTGAGAACTGAACATGATCTTACTTGTACTAAGAAAGTAGGAATGTGTAAAACAAAACAAAACAAAAATCTGTGGGCTTATGGAAGTCTTAATAATATGGAGATGTGGAATTTAATGTATGTGTATTGGAGCATCATTGTATTTGAACAAGTAAAAGGGGCATTTGGCAGTCTCTACTGGTGGGGCCTGTATACTTACTAACAGAATTCAGTGCAGACCTAATTGGAGTTTATAACTGGGGTGCTGTCTGCATAAAAGGCCTGTTAACATCCCTCTGTAACTGAGTAGTCTCTCCTTCAGTTAGGCTCTTTTATAAGTTGTGGTCAGTGTGAGCTTTCTTTTGCTGGCCATGCCTGAATAAGCAGCTTCCCTCTTCTTCCCTCCCTGTTCTCTACTTTTTTTTTTTTTTTTTCCACTCCTGCCCAAATGCCTGTCCTGAGTTGACTGTGCTGTTTTCTCACAAAACACATTGAGAAACCAACGTGGGTCAAAATTAAGTAGCAGAAAAGAGGAGGTTTAGTTTTGTCTGTTATTAATCCCAATGGTCTCTGACTCTGTGCAGTTGCCCAGTTGGTAATTACAGAGGAGTTGAGGGGATGAGGTGCTAAAGCTGCAAGAAGTGCAGGAGCTGCTTAATCAATTGCTGTCACCAAGATCTGTGCTCCTGAAGGAACAGTCTTACTGAGTGCAAAGCTTTCCGTATCTTCTATAAACGTGACTTCTTGTCTGGCAGCACAGTCGAGATGCTGCTCAGCTCAACCATGGTGTTCCTTCCCTATCTCCGTGCAGTACTCCCCCTGTCCACAAGGGACAGTAGAGTTGCCCTCCAGTTACCTGAGAGGGAATTAATTAAGCTCTTCATGCAACTTGAAGTTACAAGGTGTCCCTCTGAGAAGCTTTTGCATTGTCCTGAAGTGCTAGTGTGGACAGCTTCTACCCAAAATAAGCTAAGCTAGTTTAAGAGAATTTAAGAAGCGTGGAAAACAAATTCAGTGAAAACTCTTAAATACTTGAAAAATTCTGCCCCTGAGTGCATGAAATTATATTCTAAATTCTTTGAATCATTAAAAACGTTATTTCAAGGTCAGAGCTACTAATGCCCATGTAAATTAACTGGACTGTCACATAACTTAGAAGTTTCTAAATTTTTTTTTTTATTATTTATGATTTTATTTTTAGAGAGCAGCAGTCTGCTATATCTGTGATCTACAATGAATGCCAAATCTGCAATCAACAAAGAAATTTTTGCCCCACACGATGAAAGGATGCTGGGAGCCGTCCAAGTGAAAAGAAGAACAAAAAAAAAGATTCCTTTCCTAGCTACTGGGGGTCAGGGTGAATATTTAACATACATCTGCTTGTCAGGTAAGATTAATGATTTTGACATCCAGTTATCTGTTTTGGTTTATCTTTGATTAACTGATTAGATGTTATCCATAGCCATAAGGAGCAGGGTGACTTGAATCTTAATATAACCAGAGAATTATGATGCTTATATCTTAAATCTTGAGAAACCACATGCTCAAGGCTATTAATATTTATACCATATATTAAATTCAACAGGTGGTTTCATTGTTTTAAAAAAGATTAGATGTTCTCTCACAACATAGCTGCACAGTATGAACTAATAGAATATTTGGTAACAGTCTTTGCTTATTGAGGTTGAGATTTTTCTTGAAGGGTTGAACTTTACATTATATTTCCTTTTAATGCACTGAAATATTTTGTTTGAAGTAAATATGCCTTCTTTTTCTTTTCCTATTTGCCTCTGTGTTACCAGCTCAGTGGGTACTTAGATATGCAACCTTCAGCCAGAATATTTTCAGTTCATTGAAAAGAACAGTGGTATTGTGTGTCAATCACCTGCCTTTAAAAGGGATGAAGATGGAAATATTTGAATTGAATGAGAAAAGGACGTGTAAAGGCTTGTTTTGTGAGAGGTCATGGGGAACAGGGAGAAATGATCTATTTGCTGCTAATGTGTTCAGATGAAATTAATTTGAGTTTCTCCAAGGTCAAACCAGCAGTTGTGAGAGTCTGGATTTCAGGAACAGGGTAGGTAGCAGTTGTACAATATTTTGCTTAATATTTTTATTTTTTCTAATAAAAGCGAAAGTACAATTATTTTCTTTTTAAAGTGTATAAATGAAGGCCATTGATCGGGTTACTTGTATTTAACTATGGTATCGTAGGTTTTTTGCTAGCTTTTTTTTTTTGAATACTTTCTGGTTATTGTAGTGAAATTTACCTTAATTAAGACTATGTCTCAAGGCAGTTGGAAAGCAGTTTGTGATCCCTATTTGCCTGTAGTTTATACCTGTTTTCAAACTTAGAGTGGAATTCAGTTGCCTGGAGGTAAGTGTTCCGTGCAGTTTTAGGTTTCCAGCCCTTCCTCTAGAAAGGCAGAAATCCCACATTGTGTCTGTTTCTGTCAGCCGAGTGTATGTGAACATCTTTGGTATCGTAGGGTCACCTAGTTACTCAAGTTTTTAAGCATATCAGTTGCTCCCTTTGAGTGCGTGTATCTAACTGGAAGAACTGCTCTGTGAATCTCAGAACGCTACAGTTATTTTTTTGCCTAAATGAAAGATACTGTTTCATGAACTTTCAATTTTTTTCCTTTTCCACTGAAAACTATGTTGAAACTTTCAAAACATAGGAAGTAAACCCCAGTGACTCTACTACTGGTGTAAGACATCACATACATGCACGCAAAATTTACATTTATTGAATGTTATTCAATGAGACATTATTTGTATGCATATGTGCAAATGCTTATGTTGAAGTATAAACTGCAGAGTATATGCACACACATAATGAGGACCCTGAGACAAAACAGATGACTTCTTATTTGCAGCTAAATGTTCTGCTTGTCATTGTCCCTAGAGACAGAGCTTCAAGGAAGGGCTTAAAAACTGATTCACTTTTGGTTGGGATACTCTTTTTGGATCTAAGGGTTACAGGTTTTAATGCTCTCAGGTTGTAGAGGAAACTGAATCTAGGTCTCCCATCTCTTGAAATCACTAACCTTTTGAAGCAGATCTAAACTCCTCTTCCTTTGGCAGTCAATTTTTTTCAAGAGTCTGTTTTTTTCCCAAGTCATCTCATTTTACAGAACAATCCTGTTCTAGGGCTGTGCAGTAAGTTTTAGAATATTGAGCTGTTTTAACCTTTCCTCATGAATGTGGGTATAAAGATGTGATCTGTGCTTAAAATTTTCTATGGGCTAACTCTATTCAGTAGATTGATTTTAATTATTTATTTTTATTACCATTCAGGGGAACATAGCCCTCCTTCAGCTCCCTCACCTCCATGTTGATGTGTACCAACCAACATGTATTTTAAGAGATTGAATGATCTTAGATGCATCTAATGTCTTTCTGCAACAGAATAACATTATGAGTAAGGAAGAAACAGCAGATGTCCTGACTTCAGCAGAGTTTCTTGATGACAACGAGAAGCATTGAGGATCTAAATAAAATTACTGTATGGTGGGCACTGAAAAGCTGCATAATCTTATTGGAAGAGCCCTCATGCGTGGTTTGCTGTTAGTGGGGTTTTGCAGGGATCTGAGACTAGTTTTATTATGTTTATACTCCATTTTATGGAACATACAGTATGATTGGTAATTTCAGTAAACAACAAGCAACTAGGGAAGGGACTACCTGGTTATGTTCATGTTTGAGGGCAATATTAGAGTTCCAAACACTCTGGTCAGAAAGATGATGCAATTCAATAGGGTCATGTGCAATTAGTTGGGAATAATCAATGGCACAAAACTAAGGGGTGGGGAAAAACTGTTTCTGCCACTGTGGTTAAAGGAAACTGTGACAGTTTTAAACTGTTTTTTGCTATTCTTGACGGCTGTGTAGCAATAACGGTTTTTGTTGCAACAAGAAGTTGTGTTATAAGTTAAGAAAAAGTTTTCCTTTAGTAAGGACAATTGATGTGGAGATGGCAATTCTACTGTGTCCCCAAATGGTCTGAGCTGAACTATATCTTGGGATAACAGAATATACTTGGTGACCTTCTATTTTTCTGTGATTTGGTAGAATCCATGAGACACAATGGTGGCTACCTCTGGATTTTTAGTTCCCATTTCAAGCAACACATGCTTTAATGCTGAGTGTTGCAACATCTCTATTGTAAACACCTTTATCTGCCTTTGACTCTTGTCTCTTTTTCCCAGGTTTGCTATGTATTAGGTAAACGTAGCGACTAGAGTATATTTGTGTTCTTAGATTCTTCGGACTAATTGAATTTGACCTTTGCTAAAAGGAATTTGATAGTTTACTGTTCAGAACTGAATTTGTCAGTTGAAAGAATACACATAGAATCTGACTTGTTAAGGGACTTATAAATATTTGGGTTTATAAAGTATCCTGCCTAGTTGAGTTTCGTTCAAGATAGGGTACAGAAAATTAAACATCAGCCGTTGTGATAGCTACTTTTGTTTACTGCTCAGTCGGTAACTGACAAATTGCACCAATTGTTATAATGGGAGTTAAATGTTTTCCTTTCTGTGTTGAATTGAATATACATTATATTGTAATTGTTGTCTATCTGCATATTTGTAAGCATGGATAGAGATGCCGAGCCCCTAGGCCTCAAAGAGATGGGATAGTGAAGCATTAACAGAACCAATTTTTGAATAGAACAAGATAGGAGCGTAAGGGAGATTCTTCCTTAAAATTTGTATTTGAAGTATGTACTGGATTCTTTTATTTGACAATACTAAATATTGAATTGGTTAGAAGGATATACTCATTAATGCTCTGAAAAGGTGTACCTAAAGCCTGTCATCTGAAACTGGTGACAGGTTAAGGTAAGAAAGCTCTAGCAAGACTGCTTGCTGGACTGGTGGAAACTGGGCAGCTGAGTTACCTGCAGCCTGCTGGCCTGCCAGAGTGGTGGGGCTGGCCAAGTTAGAGCGGCAAGCAGAGCCAAGAGAGATCTTCTGGGAGTTATTTACTTGAACAGCAAGAAAGGAGTAGACAGATGGGAAACACAGAGGTGGGGTAGCTGTAGGCAGAACGGAGAAGATGAAAGCTGGGATTTTTTTTTTTTAAAGTTAGAAGAGAATTTGACACAGAGAAAATACAAGAAATTCAGAGCTGAAAGTGGATATTTAGCACCTCCTCCACACTACCAGACCTAGTGACAGTTATTGGATCAGATCTACGTTTTAATTTTGTCACCATTGTCTTATATAATTGAAACATAGTTGTTTAAAATAGTTTGTAGCCTTATTTAGAATTCTGAATTAAGTATAAATACTTAGAAGGTCATTTCAGAAATACAGGACAGTGGTGATCTCTCCTACTTGCTTGTGCAGTCCTCTGTGTGTGTTATTTCCTTTGACACCCTATCATTATGGTTTTTAAGTAACTTCTGATTTTTAAAAAGGTTTTCAATTTGTTGTAGTGCATTGGAAGTGTTTCAGTTTGTACATGTGGATATGGTGTTGACCTTTCAGGACTAAAAATCTATTGCAGTTGCAGTGAACTGAATGAACCAGATGGTTTCTTTTGAACCTGAATTCCTGTGTGTCACAACACACTCAGTTTAGCTGCACTGCTCTTTCTAGTCCTCCTGCTAGAAAGCCTGGGATTTGACTGTAAAGCTAAAGTTGTTTTAAACTGGGAGTGGAACTTTTTCCTATGTGGTTACAAGTTTTATAGTGTTCTTTCTTTGCAATCTCCAAATTAGATTAACGTATTCTCAGTTCAGGGATTTTTTTTTTTGATGGCTTTTATGCAAAAGTACAATCTCTTAAGAATAGTGCTAGGAAAGCAAAAGGAAATGCAAAGAAATCATAAGAAATAATATACAAAAATAAGATGTACAAGCAGAGGCAGCATGTGAATTTTTCTTCCTCTTTTAACCTTATTGACCATGTCACACCCTTTTTCAAAAGATGGGCATGAAATAGATTAGAATGTTGTTTGTGGTTACCCCAGAAGGTTTTTGGTTTTAACTTCTGTTTCAAAGTATACAGAGAGACCTCCTTAGCTTAAATACTTCTGTGAATATCCTGTGCTCTTACAGCACACTTACTTCAGCAGGTATCTCACCACACCACTTGGTTACACTATCAACACAAGCTTTGTATCCTGCTTTTTGCCTCTATAGCAAATGGTCCTGTGAAGTTGTTGTTCCAAATAAGAATTTGTTGTTTCTCCCATGGTGGCTGCAGATGGAATAGAATATTACCCAAGAATGACCTATATCTCTTATTCCTATAGCTGCCAGAAATTGGCCATAATTTCATGGAGAGTTCAAAGACAGGTTAAGTGGAATTGAGTTTTAGCATGGTAGCTTAACCAAAAATTGGAAAGTAGTGAGAAGGAGCTTCATATCAAAATAATTATGTTTTCTACTAATGTGCTCTCATTTTCCATTTGAGTTTTGCTACTGTACTGAAGATACAATCTCCCAATTTATTTTCTATATTTTCTTGTTGAAAAAAAAACCAAAACAATTGCCTCTCCATAAGGTGTATTGAGGTATTCTATGTGGGTTTTTTTGTGTTTGTGGGGTGGTTTTGTGGTTGGTTGGTTTGTTTTTCGGGGCGGGGGCGGGGGTGCATTTCCCCTTTGTTTAAATGCTGTATGAAGGAATGAGAAAGATACTTGAGTGTTCATGGTCAGACATAGGGCATTCCTTTTGAGTCTGACCCACTTAGATGTCAGGCTCTCTATTGAATGTTTCATTATCTAAGCAAAATAGAACATGATTGACATGAGAAATTCAGTCAGCTCGGAAAAACATGCATCCCAAATGGTGGTCCAGTCTTCTGCAAGCTCTGACCTGAACAGGCATTTGAAGACAGCTGCAGACCAGCTGTAGTACTGTCCATAGCCCCATGGACCCAGGCTGGCACAGCACGGTGAGTTACCTGGGCACAGGTTGGTATGTGCAGTCAGGGGAAGTATCTCTGGTACCTGAATTTAAACACAAGGGCTACTTGTTGCAAATGGTGACTTTAAAGTAAAGACTTGAATTCTGTTCCTCAGAGAAGACTGATGTTAAGTATTCTTATGTCTTGGATAAGTTCTGTGAGTACTAACCATCAGTATAAAAAGAGTGGCTGCCTCAACAGTTCTCTGCTTAACACTTTTGCATTTTGTCCGAAAATACCTGATAACTTTCTGATGTCCAATGGAGAAACTGTTCCAGAATTTGATAGACAGGACTCTGCAACGTAGAAAATAAATGTACTATTACTTCTTCATTGGCTTTTTTTTAAATGTCAGAAAACAGACACATTGGAGACTTTATATTTTTTACTACTGATCCCTCTAAAACTTTGTCATTGTGCAGAGTCAGTGGCTGCTTTTGCTTGCAGCTCTGCACAGGTTTTGAGCAGATTTTGCTTTCATGTTGACTAAGTCAAAGTGATACAATTTGCTAGTGTGGGTGGACTTAAACTGATACAGCATTCTGTGGTTTCCACACATATGTAGGTAGCTTCCAGTTTAATGGCAACTTTGTGTTTATTGCTGGACTCCTGTGGACTGATGCCTCTGCCTTCCTAGTGCCCACGCTGATGTAGATAGTTATGAAGAGTTACATAGCGTGTCACTGGAGACCTTTGGGAAGAAGCTATGTGTCAGGAATGGCATTAAAGGTGACTAGTTTTGCTATTAGGTTAAGATGATGCTCTCAGAGATCATTTGGGTTTACTGCTAAATAGATTATTTTTTAATACATTATTACATTATTTTTATTTTAGAGTAGCTTTTTTTTTTGTTCCACATTCTACTGCTAGATGCCTTTCAATATGCTTTGATATGTGTGTTGGCATATACCTGTGTAAAATGTGATCATACTAAATCCTTCTATTTTTATTCAATCTTCATACAGTAATTGTATTACTACCAGAAAGTAAATACACACACGTATTGTCGGCCTTTATATGCTGTTTCATATATGCTATATCTTGTTTCCACATTTCCATTTTTTTGGGTTTATGTTTTCAGATTAGAAAATCTGCGAAACAATTTTCTGCATGTGTACAGCACACTGGCTGTGTAATACTTAGTTGATAATTGGAGCTTGTAGAAGACATTGGAATACTTAATTTTTGTCCTTCTAGCCATGGTTCAATCTTGAAAAATCAGCTTTCCTCATCTGGGGCAATACTTCATTCACTGAAGAAGCTTTCCAGGAAACCTGCTGAAATATATAAGCTCTGCAGTGAAGTTTAAAGACATATGTGAGAATTCCTTAAAGTGAGTCAGGAGACTGTGGCAAACATTAAAAAGAGTCAAGAACTGTGTCCTTTTTGATATGTATTTTTTTGCCTTGAAACTCTCAATATTTGGAGAGTGGCATAGTTTCATTCCACTTCTTTGCTTTATTTGATCATTCCAATGCTTATCTGTTCTACTTCTGAAAGAGATAATGCCTACTTGGGATTGTGTACATAGCAGATTATTTTCCTTACCACCAAGTGTATTTTAGGCTGGTGCTCATATTTGTTGCTGACCAAGGTTATTTCCAGTGATGATATTGAATTGAAAAATTTCATTAAATGCTATGCAAAAAAACCTCCCATGCTTACTGACGGTAAGGATTACTACTATAAAGGCAATTTCTGCATAACACAAATTCTCAGTTGGAAAACACGTTTAGAGCATCAAATACACAAGACTGATTATGGCCTTTCATGGATGGATAAATTTTTTTCCCCTTACTAACATTGCTTCAGAAGTTACTCTGTGTGGAGTTCAAATCCTTTCTAAAAACCTTAGGATTGAAGCAAATTCAGCACCCCTAACTTGTTTTTATTAGGCTTTCTTTTAACCTTGATTAACCATCCTAGGAGTTTGGAGGAATTCTCTTACATTTACTCTGCCTTTACTTCTCCTTTTGAAATAGCTGCCAAAAAAAAATCATCAAAAGCTTTTGGTTAAAACTTTTAAAATTATTTAAATCTTATTTTTTAAAAAACAAGGAAATAAAAGTTTACATTAATAGAGGCATATTATCATTAACCTTTCTGTGGAGTGAACTAAGGTCCATTACAACCTTGTCATTTTCTGTTCTAAGATAAATAATAAATAAATTTTCAAGAAGTGTTTCAAACCTTGTCTTCTCTACCATGAGCCTCCAAGCGGGCGTATGTGTTGCTCTGGGTTCAGGTGTTAGCTGGGTTTGTGTGTTTTGTTTTAAATAACAATAACAAAAGTTTTTTACTGTGTTTCATGGTGAAAATGCAAATCCTCTTTTACATAAACCAGAGCCTGGAGAAAAAAAAATAAACAGGCTTCTCTTCCTTCCACTTCTTCCAAGGGTAATGTTTGCAACCATCACTGTTTCATCTTCATAATGGCTTCTTTAAGATGAAGGTTTAATCATTCAAGTGCCTGTAGGGCAAATAAATGTCTGGCTCCTTTTGCTGTGAGTTCAACGACCTAAATTCACTGCTTCGGATTGACCATAAAGTTGGGTAAAGGAGAACACTGATATTCTAGCTTAGCATGGCTATGTTCATGTAGTGTACTGTGCATGTCTAAGTAAGCATATATTAAATGTATACATGTGTGTGAAGCTTTCATCTGCTCTTAGCTTCCAGCCCCAGGGCTTGTATAAACTGTGAAAGCAGTTGTTTCCAGTAGTGCTGGTTGATTGTAACTGGCTGTGTGCTCAGATGTCTCTCATGTTGTGGCTTGGGAGACTGACAGCGCAGATAAGGGTAATGCCCATCTCAAAAACAGCTTCCCTGTTGCATTGCAGCTCAGTGAATTTGCCACAATGTTGATGTTTTGGGTGTAGTGCTTGTATGAAATTGTCAAAATATAATTGCCTTCATCAACTTATGCTGGAACAGGTTGCCTGGAGAGGTGGTAAATGCCTCATCCCTGGAAACATTCAAGGTCAGGTTGGATGAGGCTCTAAGCAACCTGATCTAGTTGAAGATCATAGAATCACAGAATGGTTTGTGTTGGAACAGACCTTAAAAATCATCTAGTTGAACTCCCCTACTATGGGCAGGGACACCTTCCACTAGACCAGGTTACTCAAAGCCCCATCCAACCTGGCATTGAACATTTCCAGGAATGGGGCATCTACTGCTGCTTTGGGCAGCCAGTTACAGTGCCCCCTCACGGTGAGGAATTTCTTCCTAATATCTGATTTAAATCTATTCTCTTTCAGTTTAAAGTCACTACGGCTTTTCCTATCACTACATGCCCTTGTAAAAGGTCCCTCTCCAGCTTTCTTGTTAGGTCCCCCTTAGGTACTGGGAGGCTGCTATAAGGTCTCCCTGGAGCCTTATCTTCCCTAGGCTGAACAACTCCAACTCTCAGCCTGTCTTCTTAGGAGGGCTGCTCCAGCCCTCTGATCATCTTTGGGCCTCCTCCAGACTTGCTCCAACAGGTCCATGTCCCTCTTATGTTTGGGGTCCCAGAGATGCATGCATTACTCCAGGTGGGGTCTCTAAAGAGCGGAGTAGAGGGGGAGAATTGTGTCTCTCAACCTGCTGTCAACGCTTCTTTTTACGCAGCCCGGGATATGATTTGCTTTCTGGGCTGCAACTGCACATTGCCAGATCATGCTGAGCTTCCCGTCAACCAACACCCCCAAGTCCTTCTCCTCAGGGCTGCTCTTGATCCATTCTCTGCCTAGCCTGTATTTGTGCTTGGGATTTCCCCAATCACCATGCAGGACCTTGCCCTTGTTGAACTTAATGAGATTTGTATGGGCGCACCTCTCAAGACCATCAGAGTCCCTCTGGATGGCATCCCTTCTCTCCAGTGTGTTGACCACACCACACAGCTTGGTATCATCAGCAAGCTTGCTGAGGGTGCACTCCATCCCACTGTCTATGTCGCTGACAAAGATTTTAAACAGTGCCAGTCCCAATACCAACCCCTGAGGAGCACCACTCGTCACTGCTCTTCACTTGGACATCGAGCCATTGACCACAACTCTTCGAGTGCAACCATCCAACCAATTCCTTAGCCACTGAGTTGTCCATCAGTCAAATACATGTCTCTCCAATTTAGAGACAAGGATGTCATGTGGGACAGTGTCAAGTGCTTTGCACAAGTCTAGGTAGATGATGTTAGTTGCTCTTCCCTTATGCACCAACACTGTAACCCCATCATAGAATTTGTCAGGCATGATTTGACCTTAGTAAAGCCACGTTTACTATCACAAATCATCTCCTTATTTTCCATGTGCCTTAACATAGTTTCCAGGAGCATCTGATCCATGATCTTGCTGGGCACGGAAGTGAGGCCGGCTGGCCTGTAGTTCCCTGGCCTGTCTTTTTTTCACTTTTTAAAAATGGGAGCTGTGTTTCCCCATTTTCCAATCAGTGTGAACCTCACCAGACTGCCACGACATCTTAAATACAATGGGCTTTGCAGCTTCATCCACCAGTTCCCTTGGGACCTGCAGATGCATCTCATCAAGTCCCATAGACTTGTGCACATTCAGGTTCTTTAGATGGTCTCAAAACTGATTTTCTTGTACAGTGGGCGGTTCTTCATTTTCTCAGTCCCTGCCTTTGCCTTCTGTGACTTGGGTCGTGTGGCTGCAGCACTTGCTGGTAAAGACTGAGGGGAGGAAAAAAGTCATTGAGTACCTCAGCCTTAACCATATCCTGGGTAACCAGATCTCAACATTTCCTTCTGGAGGGGGGCCACATTTTCCCTAGTCTTCCTTTTATCACTGACATACCTATAGAAGCTGTCCCAGCTAAAAGGACTAGAAGACGTTTAAAGGTCCCTTCCAACCTGAACAATTCTGTGATTCTGATACTGAATACAGTTCTTAACTAAGCCCCTTTTCCCTTCTTTTTCAGAACATGTTCTGCCTTTGTTAGGTGTTTCTGATATTTTTAACTCCATGGTCCTCAAAAGGAGTTTTAGAAGTCTAAATATCGCTTGCTGTTAATGATAATAAGTGTCCAATTCTGTTTTATAAAAGGTGTTTAAAAATCTGAAGTACTGTAAGGGTTTCTGAAAAACTTTACCAGTGATCAAATCACATAAGTGACAAACTGGTGGCTTTTGGGTGGGAGCCAGATTAACCTTCTGTTCTTCATTATTGATCTTTTTTGTATTTATTTAAAATAGAAGAGGGGAAATTATGAACTTCTTTGGTGAGTAGGCCACATTTATTGATCGTATTCAGAATAATACCCTTAATATACATCGATGCTCTGATTCCTCCTGACTCTGAGTTGTTCACATTAATGTAACTAAAACTTTTTCACAAGAACTTTGTGTAGGAGGGAATCTTGTTACAGCAAAGCTACAGAATTGCGTATTTGAAAGCATATAGTCTGAGATTTTTTTCTTAAAGTAACAAAAGTATGTATGTGTGCTCCCGTGCATCCTCCCAACACACTACTTGCTCTAATTTGTATGCAGCAAATATTTTCTAAATTGCAAGGTGAAGTGTACAGTTATGTGTCTGCTGTTTAGCACTTTTTTTTTTTTTCCCAGAACAGAATTCTAGCAGGATGACAAAGCTTAACACTTGACTATTGTGCATCACTTTCAGTTTTATAAAATGACATGTCAATCTATGGAATTTGTGTTACTAATGTTGCCTTTGGTTTTATTTCAGAGCTTTTGAAATTGCTTTTCCTTCCACCTCATGCACACATGGACTCCTTGGAAAGATTTCCAAAATCCCAAATGAGAATATCTTGGAAAAATAAGAAAGGAAAAAACATAAGTAAAACAAAACCATAGAAAACTTGATGGGAAAAGCAAGGCATCAGATACGTTTATTTAGTCAGATGTGATTTTTTTTCAGTAATCAAAAAGGATAGGCTTAATATTTATGAATATGAAGCTCCTATTGATGCAAGAAATTTTTATGCATAAAAGCAGTTTGTTTTGAAGCTGTATGTTGGAAGTTGTACACTGGAAGTTGTGTGTTTCCCCCATTCATCATAAAGGAAGCTTGGTGAAGTTGTATGTAGTTAGAATTTGTACCTTTTTCTATGGAGGCATCCAAAAATTACTGTGAAGGCTTACACACAGTAGTTAGGTCACAGACCTCCTTTCCCATGCTCCATGTTCAGAAGGGAATGGTGGCTCTTAGTGCTTTATCCATTCATTGGAATTACTTGCGCTGGGTGGGTTGGTATTCCTCAAGAGCTGGCAGTAGCTTCCTTCAGTGGGTGCAGCATATTTTACTGGAGTATTTTGCCCAGAACGTGACAAATGTTTGCATCAAGTTCAATGCCAGGTTAAAATGTTTGAATGTTGTGCTGGCTTTGGAAGCAGTTTGTTCATTCTTTGGCCAAGTGAGACTTTTGGCAGGGTCTGGTGCACTCTTATATGTGATAAAAATGCAGAACTAGAAGTAAGGATGTATTAAACAGTATTGCATGATAACTGCTCCTTCAAGTTGAAGTATAGCAACCAGGCACACAACACCTAGGTGAGTATCCCCTAATTGCTAGTTTTGGTGGAAACCATTCTTATACTGTAATAGTTAAAAATGATGTCTTTTACTTCAAGCTAAGATTAATTTTGAACAGTTTTCTTAGTTTTCATGGTGCTGGAGAGTGGTATTTATAATACTCTGACTCACTGTGTTATGAATTATTGAACTTGAATTGTACTGAGCAGAAAACATCTGGATTGTTCCCTTGCAATTGTACTTCAGAAAGTGTTTCTGTCAGTTGCTGTGTAGCTCTGCTCCTAGTAGTCATATCAGCTTGTGAAGAAAACCAGTTTTCTTTCTGCTTGACCCCTGGTTGGTGTATTGCAAACTCTTTTAATAGATAAACATTAGATTAAAATCTTATCCTTTTATAGTATTCCAAGTTGTAGGAGTAAAATCCTGTAAGTTTTCATGATACTTCTGGCCTCTGAAGATTTCAGTGCTGAGCAGGACGTAAGTACTTAATGAAGGAATTGCTAAGCTGATTATAATATCACATCATGCTTCTCTATCATTAGGTAGGTTTTATTGTTACCTTGACAAAGAAAAAGATGAATAATGCAGACATGATCTCTAAATATTTTCTGCTTGTGAGTTTAATCTATAAATAATATTTTTAAGTGAGTTAAATAGAAAAAGAACAGATCAGAACCGAAGCCTGATCTTTGCTGTGATTTGCCTGTATTATCCAGTTTATCCAAACTGCTGCCACAGGAGCTCAGATACTAACCAAGTAGCATGCCACCTATAAAATACAGTAGGGAGGGAATTTTGAACTAATTCTGTCAAATTTTCTCTCATTGGTATAACATCTGACCATTTCTAGCTGTGGCAATAAAAACCAGGTCATGGTCTTGTGTATGCATGTACATATGCTACCACAAACAATTGTTCTGCGTTTACAGCAGGCAGTGTTTTTCCTCCAGCCTACTTACATTAAGGTTTTTACGTAACTTGTTTTTTTGTAGTCTGATTATTCATATCCTAACAAGAAGGAAAAAACAATATATGAAGGGTGGGGAGGCCGAGAGAATATAAACTGTGCAAAGTTTTGTTGTCCTTGTGTGAGGGAGGAGCCTACCCGTTTGTCAAGTTAAAACAATCTCTAGTAACTGTTTAGCTGGAACAACTTCATAAAGTCTGACACACCCTGTGAGCTGCTCTCTTGCTGTGTTCTTCTGAGCTTAGCAGCACACAATAACTTTCTGTAGCCTCAGGGAATGATTGAGTTAAAACTCTACTGCAGCTCAGATTCCTTAACATGAGTCTTTTGAAGAAAACTTCCATTTAGGTGAAATTTTTAGGGGGTAGGTCTGAGATAGCTCTGTAATATTGTGGACCATATGCATCAGGCTGTGAAGTTTCTTAGGCAGTTTTATCCCCTGAATCTAGATGGCTCTTGGAAAATCGCTTTAAGCATCTAGTTGTCCTGTATTGTCTCCTCAGACATGTCTTCAGAGGACAGGCTCAGCTGGAAGGGAAGCTGCAACATAAACTTCTTGCTGGATGAAATAACTAGTAAATGCTTTTCATGGATAATATGATATCGGCCCCTGCTGTTTTAGTTTTCTTAAATCTCTGCCTCTTGTCACTCTTTGTGGAACACAGTGGGAATGGCAAGAGCATTTTTCTGTGACTGGATCAATGACTTGGAAGAGGACAGAACTGTTAAAAGAATATTCTCTTACTTGTAGGAAGAGAAGCATTTATACAAAGCACTTAAAGCATTTACACAAAGTATGCTTTTTCTGAGTGAGGTGAAAATTGAAAGCTGAAGTAAATAGAAGCTTTCAACTTCTAGTCATTATGTTTGTTCACCTGCATTAATGACAGATTCCTAAAGAAATCTTGACTGTTCAAGTGCCTGGGAATATCTAAAGATGATTAAAATACTATCTGATAAGATTTTTGGCAGCTGAAATTTGTTAGATTTACTTAAAAAGAAGACAACAAGAGCTAGGTAGGGAACTTTTAAAAAAGTTTGGAATAATTTGTGTTCGGTTTTATTTTTGTATTCAAATATCACAGTTTCTTTTCAGATTAGCTTTCTTAAGCTTAGCCCACATAAATTGAGCATATAAATACACACAAGCAATCCGTCAGCTGTACCATCTGAGGGAATGCTGGTTGCTTACCCAGTCTCCGTTCTGTAACGGAGGGTATTTGGGAAGCATAAGGACAAAAATTGTCCTCAACTATGGAGAACATAAAATTGAAAAAGACTTGGAGAGATGCTTTGAAATCTGTCAGGAATTGAAAAAGGGATGGTTTGTACCGTGGCATTTGAAAGATTCTAAATTGATAGACCACTCTGTATATTGATTGATAAAGCCGTGAAGTATTCATGTTTTATTCAGTTGTACTCCCAAATCAATTCTAATATTTTTGTAAATTTAAATTTAAAACAAAGTTTTCCTGTTGTGTCCTCTCCCCCCCTCCAAAAAAATAAGCAATCTCGCATTTGGATGTGTCAACTTATTGAAGTACTGATCTGTGTTAGTAGCAGATTCTATAAAGCAATATGTATCTGTTTTAACCAAATGTGAGGTTTGTTTGTTTTCTAGCTAGAAGCTGATGTAGCCAAGTGAAACATTTTTGTGCTAATGTCAAATAGCTTTTTTTCTTGGCCAGAGGGAACGGTCAGGACGGAAAAAGCAGAATGGAAAGAATTAATGTGTGCAGCTACACGAGCTACACAACTACAGATTTTTCTTTACTCTAATGATGTATTGGAGCATGATGTTGCTATTTTGCAAGATAGGTCTTTCAATCCATATGGAGATGCTGTGAGGACTAAAGCACTTTATCGTTAACTTCCAGTGGTAGTGGGGTTTTTGTGATCCAAGTGATGAGAACACAGATTTCATTAAAGGCCCTAATTGCATTTTAAATGTGACAAAGAAGTCTTTTTGCTTAGTTATATTTCAGTCCCTGTGTTACGTTACTCATAGAATGGCAGAGCAGCCCATGTTGGAAGTGACCTTGAAATATCATCTGGTCAAACTTTTACTCATCTAAATAATGTATTTCTTAAAAAAGTGTGTAGTGAGACAGTGGTGTCATTCAGGCAGTCTGCTAGAATTATTCAGACCAGCAGTCTAACAATAGAAGTATTGTCAAGAATTGTATTAACAATTCGTTTAGATGGATAGCACAAAGACTTGAGTAAGGAGAAGTGAACTATTGCTTTGGACTCAAAATATAATGAAGTAGAGAAAATCTCATAAGAGTTACTTGTATTTGTGACTTTCTACAGTTCTGCTTTTCCTACTGTAAGCATTTACCCATAACCTGTGGTTTCAGACTGTTTCAGTTCAGTCTTGGTCACTTTCTTAATGGATTTCATAAAGACTGTTCTTACCTCCGTTTACTGCAGACCTGTTCAAACATTCTTTCCATTTGCTCTTTTCTCTCTCTCTTTTTTTTTTTTTTTTTTTTTAAAGCAAACCTACATGACTTAGGGGAATCAACTTTTTTTTCGTTATATCTTTCCCCTTTCTGCATATCTAAAATGCCTTGAAAGGCTGGAAAAATGTTTGAAATACCCTTTTTTCTGTTAAGTTCCTCCTGTTTTAAAACAAATCTGTTGTGGACAGCTTCTTGTAGTCGTCTAAGTTTTATTTTGGCAAAGTTTCTATTTATTACTTCTACATTTAAAATCTTCCTTTTTCTTTATAGTTAATTAATTGGATTCTTTCTGCAGCCATTGGTTCTGCTTCTTGCCATATCAACTATTTTCTGTCAGCTGATTGTCTCTGTGATTTTTTTCCTAGGCTACAACACCTTCTTGGAGAAATTTCAGTCACTGAACATAGTTCCTTCACTTCAAGTTAATTCTTGTTTTAATCTTGCGCACTTCCTTCCTGAATGCGAATATTCACTAGTAACAAGCCATTGTCAACTTGCTGCTATTCCTGCTTAACTCAATTTCCAGCTGTCCAGCTCTACACAAGAATCTACCCCTTTTTTTTTTTTTTTTAAACAAATAAAACAACACTATCCTTCCTTTGTCAGCCATCCCCTATTACTTTCTTACTCTTTTTAAGCAGTCCGCTCTTCTGGCCTTTTACATCTTACAGTCAGGCTCTTCCATTCTCTATGCCTCATCGGCTCTGGACCATACTTTTGTATTGTTTTGCTTTGCTTTGTTTTTCTCTTTTCCTTTGTTTCTAGAATCCTGCTGCAGCTGTAAACCCAGGCTTCCGCTATGCCATTTCTGTGAAAATTTGATATCCTATCACTTGGCTTCGTTCCCTGCTCAGGAGGAATCATTTGGAGTGCATAATTCCTATTTCTTATTCTCCCTGCACGCTTTGCCTCCAGCCCAGTTGGATGTTTGCTGTTTCTGTTGGGTTTTGTGAACTTCATGCTCTGTTAGTGAGTGTCTGTTGGGAGATCAATAGGCATCATTCAGCTGATTTGTGTAATATTTGATTAAAGCAGTCCTAGCCCTTGCTTGTCAGCTCTGTATGTTCACATAGCAGAAGGGCAGAGAAATTGTTCCTGAAAAATGGTTTGGGTTATTTTGGCCACAGAGCCTGGTTTTAAAATCATTTGGAAAAACTAATTGCATAGAATATCAAAGAAACAATGAGTATTAGAGCAGCCTCGTATATCTATGTTTTTGGCTGTGAATGAGCGGTCATTAAGACACGTTTGTGAGGATGGAACACTGGAAACAGCTGTGTTGCATTCTTTTAAGTCTCGGATCCAGCTGTAAACTTCTGCTGTAACTAGTTGTGCTCTGGCATCCTTTTCAACTGTTAAAGCATATTATTCCTTCCCTCTAGGAGAGCTTTTTGGCTTTATTGTTGTTTGTGCTTCATTCTCTTTTGCATATCAATCTCAACAGAAAGAGAATTTACAACTTCTTCCCCTCTTTTTATACACAGTGTTCTCCATAAATACTATTATGTATACCTGTAAAAAAAATACTATATTACATGTACCATATGTTGAGGCTTCAGTGAACAACACAGGAGAGAGGAATACAAATTGATATCTCTTTCAACACATCCATCCTCATGTCTTTTAAAATTAGCTTTAGACGTAGTTCCTCTATTTGTTTTAAGTTCTCACAGCATTCTGTGTGTAAAAAAAAAAAAAAAAAAGGCAGATAAAAATTGAGTAATACTGTGAGGTTCTTTTTCATAAAATGCTTTATCTCTGATAGTGTGACATGTTAATAACACAGTTTGTCAAACATCTGTGTGCATATAGAAAACAGAATAAAAGAAATGCAAATTCTTTGGGCCTTAAAGTGCTGCCTAAGCAGACAGTTTCTCTTAAATCATAACAGGAATGCATCAATTTGAGGGCTCATTTTAAAATCATTTTTCCTAAGTATAAAAATGGTTTTCAAAGGATGGATTTTGTTTCATTTTGAGCATAATACAAATGTCTCAAGACTTTGATGGCATCATATTCAATACATTCTGGAAACTTAATATAATATATGCACATGCAACCTTGTTCAAGCTATGTCTTGACTGTGTGCTTTATCTGTCAAAGCAATCTGACTCAGAGCACACATAGAATTTCCTAGAATAGTAATAACTTGACTGACATGTCCTTTATTTTAAGATGTTATTTTTACTGAGCCAGTAGTTTCGTAATCTAGTTATCAATATTCTTGAAACAAAGGCAGTTACCACCAAGTTGCTAAGTGACTATAAGCTTGCATAAGGGGTAATTAGTACTGTAAAGAAAATTGGTAACTGCCCACTTCTAATGTTTCTAGTATAAAACTAAGAATTCTTGTCTGACTTTTCAGGTTCTTTCTTTGACAATGATGTGACTGCAGCTTCTATAGATATTAGTTTTATCTTGCTGGATAGTGAGTACCAAAAGATAAGTTAGAAGAAGCCTTGAATCATAATGCAGCTGATTGCAGGATCACCTTTCCACAACGAATGCTATTTCCTTATTACCTGAAACGTTGACTAGTGGGTTATTTTGTTGTCGTGTTTGTTGGGTTTTTTATTTGCTTGTGGTTTGATTTTTTTTTTTTTTTTTAAGCAAATGGAAGCAGGATCTTTATGAGTTGCAGGTGAGAGGGAGTCTCAGGACAGCTGCTACCATACTATGTGAGCAGTGCCCAGAACAGTGGGCAGCCTTCACCATGAGAATGGTGCAGCTGGGCAACTGCTCTGCTCCCGGCTGCTGTGCGGCCAGATCTTCAGCCACTGGAGAGTGAGGTTCAGAACCTCCAGGGCACGTTTTCATAGATTTGGTATTTTAGCTAATGGTATTTTAAATTATTTTCTTGAGATTGAATCTGGATTAAGGGAGTAGCAGGCATAAATTAAAATGCAGCAGAAATAAAATCATTCACTGGGAATGATGATGGCTGCAGAACATCCAAAATGCAATTAAGCAAGGCAACACAATACTAATTCTGGATATTTTAAATATCATGAGCATCTGCAGGATTATTTTCACCACTATAATAAGGTATGAAAAGAACAAACAATAGAAGTAATGAATTGGCTTGCATTCCCTTTGGTGTTGACTATAATAAATTTAACAAGCAGACTGAGGCAGTTAAAAGGAATTTGATTTACTAAATTGATGTGTGTCAATACATGTAAACCCTGTGTTGGTAGGCTCTAGAATCTGGAAGGGGTCATAATATTTGAGCAGTAAAAGGTGATTCTTATGGACATCTCTAAAAACTTGGGTGTACTTTGAAAGCAAATGCTGAGTGATATGTGTGTTAACCCTTTCTACTTGTGCACCTTCGCGCTTGTTTTATTGCCCTGAAATGCAGAGAATGTTCTTAAATGGCTTTGTCTTTCTTCCCCCTGTGCTTTGTGTTGTACCAGTAAGTCCTTGATGTGCAGTTCTTCTGAAGAATTTAATGTTATTTTCTTCCAGATTCAGTGTGTTAGTTGTTTGACATGCTCTGTCCAGGGGAGTTGGTGAGGTGCCAGAAAGCCTAACCCAGGCAAGGGGGAGAGGAGATAGAGAAGAAGTTATAGTTCTATCTGCAGCCATTGTATCCAGCTGAGAGTACAGTTGATCTATAAAATTAGATGAATACTACCATATCCAGTTCAAACAAGTCTCATTTTATATCTGATATACAGCGCAAATATGCATTTGTTCAGAACGTCATTAAAGTTATTACACAGTTGGTTAGGTGTCTGTTGTGCCTGACCTGCTATTGGGTTGTGTTTGAACTTGGCTATTCGTGTTCCATAGGAGTGTTAACAGGGATAATAACACACTTAAGTGGAGGGTTTTTTTACATAAGACATTTGTATTTCTTGTTCTAGGCAGCTTTGAACTCTTATTCATATAAATGCTTTGATGCACTCCAGGAGAACAGAACCTTCCGTTTTCCCAGCAGTAATTCCTAGTCCCCAGAATACTGGACCACTATTGCACTCAAGTATTTGGTTATTCAATGTACTCTGACATACGGTCTGGAAAATCTTCCTTGGAACACTGAAAGGTGGTTGTCCTGTAAGATCCTGCTGTTCTGTTTCCTATTTGACTAATTTCGAACTGTTTACTTTCAGTCGTAGATTATACATGAACACTAAAAAAACAACCCCCAAGCCTTAAATCCTGTTATCCAAAACCTCCATCTGTGATAACAATCCTGTATCTGTGGTCATGTAATGTTAAATCACTCATCAGCAAGATCTCTTGTGTAATCTGTAACCTCAGCCTGCGGATTAGCACTGTTTATTATAATGCTGTAATAAAACTTAATAGCCTCCTACTTACACATTGCTGTATTTTTTAACTCTACAGGGTCATCCACATGATAATCACTCTTGGCTGTGTCTCGTCTGTATTATGTATTCCACAGGATCGCTACTGGTAACCTTTGTGTAAGCTTTCAAGATGCAGGTGCTCATGTTAGTAAACCATTTTCGTTACATCTTCTTTACAGAAGTACAAACACAGATTAAAAAACAGCAAGAGAACTTAACTTCAGTCTGGGGCTATACAACTGCAATTTGTGTAGTATTATGCAGTATGCTATGTTCAATTTTGAAGTTCAACATCACTAACATATCAAGAATTCACTATGAATTTTCTGTATGACTTCTAAAATGAAACTTAAGGCTGAACTTCATAGGATGGTTCAATGAAACAGTAAGAGGCTGGGATTCCTGTTAAAGCTAGCTGGTTAGTATTGGCAAAAGAAAGCACTCAGAGTAATAATCTGAGGACAATGGTGACAGGTGCAGCATGAAATTCTGATTTAAAAATCAACTATTAAAAATATTAATATCTTTAATATGGAGTATTAAGATTTCTTTGTTTGTTCATGGAAAATCTTACAAACAAAAGAGTTATCCCCCTGCAAGACCCTACCTATACTGTGTATTTTCTAATCTCTTGAGAAATGACACTTTCTGAGATTTGTTCAGCACAAAAATTGGTCTGAAGTGTGTATGTGGAAGACTAAAGAATGAGAGGAACTTTAAGTAGATAATGGAGATGACTGATTTTTCTCCAACAGCTACAAGCAGAGCGGGAGGGAAGTAACTCAGCCAAGGTTGTTTCTACTCCAGGTACTAGAACTAGTTCATGGCATTCTAGGCCACAGGCTTTTGAATCCATGTTTATTTGCTCCATTGAGAGAAGTATATGCGACTCTGATAGCTCTTTGTCAGTGAAGGAGTAGTTGACTGAGATTTTTGTGGTATTGAGCAGGACTCCAAGCAATCTGAAGCAGAATTCCTGCATTTCTACATGGGTTTTCCATGCCAATATGTATGAAAGCGCACACGTTCCAAGTCCTGAAGTGTGTTAGATGAACTGCAAGTGCACAATCAGTGCACATGCTGTACAGGGTTTTCTCGGGATCCTGGTATGTTGTTTGGTGTCGTTGTCTGATCTGAGCAACAAATCGTGTGGGAAAACTCATACAAGTATTCTAAGTCTTCAGCTTATGTTTATGGAAGGCTTCCAGATAGAAAGAGAGGAGGATGTATCTGAGGAACCGTGAACATAGGGCAGGTCTGTTTCTTAGGTTTTATTTTCAGCTTTCTGGAAATAGACTTGCTTTATAAACAAAATGTTAAAATAATAGTCTTGCTTGGTAGTCTTAAAATAATTGATCTGCAGTAGATGACAAATACTTATGCAGAATGTTTTTAAAAGTGTTTTGTACTCATACATTGTGTGTTAAGATTTGGGGGCCAAGTGCAAATCAGGCTGGATTATTGTTTTAATTTGATTTTCCAGGTTAGAACGTTTGGTCTTCTTACCCCAATTTGTAATCACATGAATCTAGTGGATCTTCTTTCTACATATGTGAAACACAGTGTCTTAAGCAGCTTTATAAAGCCATGTTTTCCCATTCCTACCTGAACAACAATATCGCTAGCAATGACCCAGAGAACCTACCAGAGCGTTACTTATAGGTACATACAGAACTGTTTACGCTTTTTTTAGTGGTAATGATTTGGGTGAGTTTAATAATACGTCCAGTGGTCCTTATTGTTCTGATGGTTTTAAGACTTTAATTTCCTATTTCATTTTGTCATTATTTTGTAACAGTTATGACTACGTCCTAACTGGCAGTGCTGCCATGGAAAGGTGTATTTCAATGCTTCATTGTCAGAGAGGAGTTTCTGGCTAATCTAGCAGTAACAGAGATTAGATGTTACACTTGAACAGAAATCAGATAACATTTATTTTAATTATATTGGTGGGTGAATTGGGAAGTAGATAGGGTCCTGAGGCAGTAAGGGTTATTCAGCCAATGCATTTATAAAAACAAAGGAATTGGGTTATTTTAGGAAATGTGCTTGATGATAGCTCCAAACATTTGATAGCTATTTATTTGCTGAAATAGTCTCCTTTTTTTAATCTCGTATATTAAGGTGTCATTATTTCAGATAAAGTAATTGGGTGAAATATTTAAATGAATTAAATGCTCTAAAATATAGTTCAGGTCACATATACTAGCTTGAAAAGTATGATGGGAAACACAGGTCAAGAAACTGTTTTGAACTAGTCAGTAGAGTCTGTCTCCTTCATGTAAGTATGTAACTGTGGTTTAATTTTTTACTATTTCATGGCTTCTTAAGCTGCAGAGTTTGGATTGACTTTACTTTTTTTTTTCTTGAAATAGTTTGAACTAAACATTAAATCAACAGCTTGAACCTGAGCCTAGGATTAGAAGAAACCCAATCTTTAAACTATCTAGACTCACTTCTCCTGTAGCACAGGTCACAATACTGTCCAGCAAATTGAGGGTGAATTGGTGTTTAGTCAACTCTTATCTCTGTAGTGGGGGATTGAAATAGTCCAGATCATGGAAGACAAGGAATTAGTTCAATAATGTGCTGGGAGATGTGTCAGAATGTGAGAGGGAAGGAGGGAGGAAAACAAACAAACAAACCAAAACAAAAAAACCCACCAGAGTCTTCACTCTAAACATTTTGGTGGCTGTTTAGGGAGCTGCAATTCTGTCCCTCTCCAGTGGCATTGCAGCTTGTGCAGTCATATACTGACCCAGGTCAGGAACTGATTCAACTGAAAAATATTTTTCTTTTCCTGTGTTTTTTGTCAGCCTGCTCACTTTACAGTCTGGTTCTTTCTGTGACTGAAAGCCGCAGCATGGGAGACAGTGAAAGCCAAGGCAATGGGAGGAGGTAGCTGGCAGCAGTACCTGATTTAAGCTGTACAGGTACTGAGCTTCTAACCATAGTCTGATGTCTCTGCGCTGCAGCTCTTGTTTGGTCCTGGTACAAATCATGAACAAACTGATTCCATGTGTTTGTGCAAAGCTGTGTTTGAGCTTTGTGAAATCAAGTGGGGTCTTCATAAACAAGTTATGCATTTGTTAGAAGTAAAATAAAAATATTGTGTGTAAGTACTCAAAACAGGAACAAAGTGAATTTCATAAAGCTGAGGTATTGTGCAAGGGCTTTCCTAAGCAATAGCTATTAGTGTTACCTTAATAGTTACTTCAAATGTGCTTTTTTTTTTTCCCCAGAGACTAGAACTGTAGTTTGCATAGCCACCCCTTGATAAATTGGTCATATATACTAGGACGTGTGTTCAGAGGAAGCAAAGCAGCACAACAGTCCAATACATAAAGGAGATGTTAGCAAGCTGCCGGTGTTCTCAGGAACAGAATGGCAGTTCACAACCCCAGTAAGTGTTTCAGCTCAGCCACCCAAGCCTCCCAAAGATGGCTGTATATGTCCCATTGTGAAGATTGTATTTTTCTAATAGGCATTTATCCCTACCAGATTTATGTGAAATTTATGATTTTTTTTCCCTCAGACTATTGTTCTTTATTTGCCATTCATTGAAGACTTAGTAAATATCAACTTTGTAGATGATCTCTAATCTTCATTTTTATATTTATTACAATGAATTAGCTACCTTAATATTATATTTATTGCAAAAGTAGTTGTATACTATGTCCATTCTATTCTATTATTTTCCTGTCTTTTTGCAATCCTTGTGAGTATCTCGTGATGGGATATAAAGAGCTACTTCCTTCTTAAGCAAAAGTACTGCATGAGATAGCATCCCTTTTCCTGCATTTTTATGATGCTGATGTGTGTGTGCTCCATGGATAGGAAAGCTATGTATCTTGAAGGTCTTTACTGCACAGAGGAACTTTCTGCAAGGTCTCTTTCACATGAAATTAATAGCTCTTATGTCTGGACAATTTGATAAGCACAGAAGAGTGGAAAAGTTTCTGCCCCTTTTTAGATCACTTTTAAAATGCCTAATGTGTGCTGGTGATGTAGCTGTGAAACAACACTTCCTTGATGGTGCATTTCAGCTCTCCTTAAGAGAAATTTATGTGGTTCATTTATTTGCTTTAAAGTAAATTGATCCTAGTTGTTTTCTTAAAATCTTACTGGTCGTATTCAATACGTATTAATCTGGGAATGGTCTGGCCTAACTCAGCACATAAAATACAACTGAATCAGACATCCCTTTAAAATATAATAAAACTGATAAGCCTTACTATTTCCATGGTATTGTCCAGTTATCTTTGAGCATTTGCAAACTATTGGGATGCTTCTTTAACCAGTCTATTCATCAGTACTGTACTTGTTATTATGATTCATGCTGTTGAGTTTGACTAGGGAGAGTGAGACATTAAGACAAAACATTTCAAATGGGATAGGGCTGCTCTGTTCTTTTCCCCTGTAATTTTAGTCCTTGCACCCTTTCAATCCGAATGCCTTTGCTTTCTTTCCCCGATGTTGTTATTTCTGTAGCTATTCTGGATCACATTCAACTTCTTGTGTTGGCAGTCTTTGCAATTATACCACATTCAATAAATCTCTGACAAGGCTAAATTGACTTCTGAAGAGCCTTTTGAAGGCCTCATTACCATCAGCTTCTGTCCTGACGTGCTAGTAGGGACACACCCCTGCACTTCTAGCAGTGCCAAAGAATTAAGGTTTCTGTCCTTACATGCTAGTAGGGACACACCCCTGCACTTCTAGCAGTGCCAAAGAATTAAGTGCTTGAATACCTGTCCCTGCGCAGTATAAATTTTCTAGAATAGTGCTCATTTATTTTGGTTTCAAATAGCATGTTCTTTACAGCTGTGATAGAGTAGGTCTGTGGAAACCTGGAACTCGGATGCAGATGTGTTTGCTTGAAGTGTTAAACTGGCTGATGCAGCAATGTACTGCTTGTACATAGTTCTCTCTAGCTGGCAAAAACTTTTTTAGGTTCATGGGTAATCTTGTGGATTTAAGATTCTAGTTATTGTAAGAGCAAACAATTTCAGTATTTTCAGGCTTGGGAGAAGGACAGAAGGGTTCAGTGATTCTCTCACCAGTGCCGTGGGTGATTTTGCCTGTAAATGTTATGAACAGCTGTTGCAGTAGTTAGGCAGGTCAGATGATGGGTACTAATAACTGTATCCCAGTGGTTCCCAGGTATTCTGATGTCCCATTTACCATTTCATGAACAGAGACAGAGTTTTGAAAGAAAAGTTGTTGCTTCTTGAAAAGCCAATGACAGAAAAAGTGCCAGGCAGGGGAGAACTCAAAACAGATGCTGCAGTGGCTTTTAATACATAATTTTCATATTAACTGTTTTTATTTCCTCATATGGTCAGAAGGAAGGGGGAATTAAACCACTTAAAGTAAGGGGTCCTATTTCTTGATCTTTTGTGTATTTATTTCAGGGGGAAGCAAAATAACTTTGGTTTAGTAAAGCATCTTACCTAGCAGCAGAATACTGTTCTGAGTGAACATAAACTAAAACGGTAGTGTTTGCAGCAGGTCACTAAATAGGAATAATTACTAGATGGAAAAGGTAATGGAAATGGACATCCATGAAACACTTAAATGTTTCTCATTAAGAGAATTAGCCTGTAGGGTGGTGTGGTTTATCTTCCCTTCCACCTCTCCTGCCCCTTTAAGGTGCTGCCACTACTAATATATATATAATTAAGCTATTGAATACTGCTAAAAAACTTGTGTTTCTAGGAGATTTCTGTGGTGTTATTTTCTCTGAAATTTCACTCTTAAGCAGCTTAAATGGCTTTATTACTACTTTTTCCTTTTCCATTTTCATTTTTTGCAAAGGCTTGGGACTCAGAAATTTCCAACTGATTTTCCAGCTTAGTTTCAGTGGGAGTCAGGGTCAGACCTGCAGGAATTATGGTAGCTGTTGACAACATCCTGTTATTGTAAATTCTTTGAAGCTGTGAAGGTGAATCTTTATGGCATGAGGCAAACCCTGTGTGTATTTTTGTTAATATGAAACTGAAAGCTGAACTTCAATGCTCAGAGGTCTTAAAGTACCCAAATTTTTGCATTTTTGTTTCAAACACTTGTTACATTAAAGTTGTGTTTCCAGCTTATAATGCTATTCTGAAATTTATATTTATTTACTCAGTAAGGTCAAATGTTTGTTGAGTAGAGTTTGTGTTTGTAAGGACTGATCTGTGAAAATCAATTTTTTGGGGTTTTTTTTTACTGCTTCTGTGAGAAGTGATTTTTTTTTTTCTTCTCTGTAATAGAAATTCTTTAGCAACAATTCTGTCTAACTGTTTTCAAAGGAATTTAATAAATACTATGTATGATTTTTCTAGAACTAAAAGTCATGGAGGTGCACTGTACCTCCTTGGTGGGTAGAGAAGAGACAGAAGCCAGCTATAAAAGTACCATGTTTGACTTGCTTTAAATGAATCACAGAATCATAGAATGTCCTGAGTTGGAAGGGACCCACAAGGATTATTGAGTCCAACTCCTGTCCCTGCATATGACAACCCCACGGTTCACACCGTGTGTCTGAGGGCCTTGTCCAGTCTCTTCTTGAACACTGTCAGGCTTGGGGCCCTGACACCTCCCTGGGGAGCCCGTTCCAGTGCTCCACCACCCTCTGGGTGAAGAACCTTTTCCTAATGTCCAACCTAAACCTCCTCTGACACATCGTCCTGCCATTCCCTCGGGTTCTGTCATTGGTCACCAGAGAGAAGAGTTCAACGCCTGCCCCTCCTCCTCCCCGTGTGAGGAAGCTGGAGCCGCCATGAGGCCTCCCCTCAGTCTCCTCTTCTCCAAGCTGAACAAACCAAGTGACTTTAGCTGCTCCTCATATGGCTTCCCTTCCATCCCCTGTGTCTCCTCAAAATGTGTGCATACCTGAAGGGAAAAAAAAAAGCTTAAGTGATTCGTTGGTTAGAGTTTTGGGTTGTTTTTTGGTTTTGGGTGGTTTTTTTTGTACAAAACCTGATTCATACCGTTAGAGACCCAACTGCAAATTGTAAACCACAGTAATAAAACGGATCTTAATACAACGTACTGAGTTTTTACAGGCTGAGCAGATCAAAGCAATTATTTATTACTGAAACAGGACACAGTTTGACTCTGCATGGTTGAAATCTCCCTCAATTAAATACAAACAAACAAATATTAGTCTTAGGCCCTATGTGTAAGACAGTGCTTGGAAATGTTTTCCTCCTGAAAAAGCAGCCAGAGATGTGGAGTTCTGGTACTGTTACCTCTTGTGGCTGGAGATGGCTGGCAGTGAAATGGCGCAAAAAACTGCTAAGGGAAAATAGATGGTACTAATGCTTCTTGTCCCGTTCTCCTTTTATCTTGACTAAAGAAGGCTGACATGCTGTTGTCACACGGCTCTGATAGGAAAGGGAAGTGTTACTGTGTTACTGAACTTGACAGAGAGCAGTGGCTTGTAATACAAAGGTAACTTCACTTAGGCGTTGAGAAACAGTGATATAGAGGCTGCAATTCTGAATTACCAAGCCCCACTTACAAAACTTAGTAGAGCTGACCCAGTGAAGTAAATAGCCGTTGATTTGAAATGAGACTTTCCCTTCCTTATACCAGTATTCTTCAAGACTCATTACAGTATTGCTTTAATTGCTCAGCATCCTCCTTTAGCCGTTTTGAGTCCTTTGAGGACTTCACAGAAGGAAGCTGAGAAATTCTCACAGTATTTTTTGTTATAGAATAAAGTCGGTTGGAGGTGGTTCGGGCCTGGAGTGGCCGTAGCCACGTGCGGGGCCGTGTGCGGTGCCGTGTGCAGCGTTGTGTACGCTTGCTCAAAGCAAGCATGGGACCAGCGCAAATTCAATAGCCAGTTGGAAAGGAGTGACTTGGAAAAACTGGAAAGAGATAGTTTGAAACTGGAGTTATGGCGAGAGGAAGAGCGGACGCGTTCATTGGATTGAGCCGCTCTTAATTCAAGCGAAAACCCCAGCTATTGTCGCCCAAAGTAGGAAATTATTTGTGAGCGCGGACCTTGAAAACTGGGGATATCTGGGGAGATTCTGATGAAAACAGTGTTGATGGAGATGGAGGAGGTGGAGGCAAAAGATACAAGACCTCTCATTAAAACTGAGAAATGTACAGGCCCACAAGCTGGAATCCCGTGAACTGCCATTCGTACCAGCCCGTGGATGGGGCCCGAGCTCAGTGACTCGCTCAGTGAGTTCTTACGCAAGCCGGACAAAACTGAAACTGAATATATTTGGTGTGTTTCAATTACGCAGGGGTGTGGGCGACCAGGTATTATTGAGTAAGGACAAACCTGGGAGATTTTAGGGGGCCAGCATTTTTTTAAGTGGTGGTCCAGATGGTGGTCAGTCCACAGCATCTCGGGTGGCTTACTGGGCTGGTGATGTGGCTCCCAAGGAAGGTGGCGTGCCTGTCACCATGAGGTTATAGCTGGTGGTTGGAGTTGGCTGAGGGCGCACACAAGGCCGCTTGCATACAGGCGATGCATGAGAAAGGGCAGCAAGGAATCCCCGTGGCTGTGCCGGTAAATCCCACACACCTTCGTCAGCTTGCTAGAGGGCTGCCGGGTGCTTTAAAGATACTTGTCCGGTCCCTCAGGGAGAGGCTTGAGGGGGCCATAGAACATAACAGACAAAGCCCCTGAAATCCGCCTTCAAGTGTATCGACCTGGGCTGAAATCCTGCACAATATAGTCACCCAGGCATGTGAAATGGCGTGGGCAGGCCCAGGCGGCCGCACAGACAGGAGTGGAGAGGGCCAACAAGCCAGTCCTGAGCCCAGCCTTGGGGTACCCGGGGCGCTGCTGCATGGGCTGTACCCTGAGCGTATGGGGAAGCTGGTGGAATTGCCTGAGGGGAGAACTGAGAACACAAAGGCAGTGCTGGCACCTGCTCCTTGCTGCCCCCATATTTAGGAGAAAGGGAACCTTAACCCTCTTGTATTATCATGAGGGGAGCTGAAAGGAGTCAAAAAATGAGCAGCTACGGGTTGGGACCTGGGCCACCCAACCTTTACAGAGGCCATGGCTTTCTGCCGGGTGGCTACCAGTGGTCCCTGGTCAAGTTGGCAGAGCTCCTCTGCCCACCCTGCGCACCCTTCTGTGCAGACTGCTGCACCAGCTGTCACGACACGCTCTGTTATTAAACTATTGAAGGTCCTGCATATGTTTGTCCATATACCACTGTTGGATCTCTACTGGAGGTGTCCTCAATGGATGTGTGAGTGTACCTCTTCTGCTACACAGCTGCCATCGGGCCACTGCTTCTCATCAACGTCACATGGAATGCACAAGTGCGTGCCTTGAATTGAAGACATCCCAAAAGCTTTCTTTAACCTTGCTGCACGTGTTAAGTCTCCCTTGCCAAGGTGGTGGGAACGTGAACTTGCAGGTCACGAGCGACTATGGTGGATGAGTCTTGTGCTCGTACAGGAGCCAGAACACCACCCTGCAGTTGTGGCACTTGTCCCCTGTGCAAAGGGCTCCCTACTCAGACAGCGTGGTACCAACCATCCCTGGGATTGCCCAGGGTCAATGCTGTCGAGCTCCCAGATCTTGGTTTGCAGACGGCTCCCACAGAAGCCACTCTAGGCTGCCTGTGGCACACAGGCACTGTGCCCAGCTGTGCGGGGGTGAGAAATTACTCGGATGGCCCCAGTGCAAGAGCTGGGACTGGAGGGAGCCTTAGTGAAAGAATCATTGAAACCAGAGCCCACCACATCAGCTCTTCGACAAAATGCTCCCTGACTCCGTGGCAGCTGAGCAGTCAGTACCCTATGCCTGCCTTCCCCAGAGAAGTAATGCCCGGGCACTCACAACACAGCATGCCTTGAAACACAGAGTTTATTGGCAGCTTTGCACAAAGTAAAGCTCCCAGAAGGAGTGGAATGGCCTCTCTCGAAGAGGGAGGACAGTCGCTGTGCCAGTGGTAACGGAGTCTCTGTCACAAGCCTCCTTGCGATGGCCTCTTAAGCTGCGTCAGGTCCCATGTCCCAGAGGATGCTTTTGCTGTGGAGGGCAGGTGTGGCAGCCGTTTCCACGGCTGAGAGAGCAGCGTGTTCTCCGTGCTCAGTTCTGCGACACCAGCTCCCTGGGGAGTGTCTGGGATGCCCCGATTCTCCACCTGGACCCCAGTGAACGCGCAGAGGCACGTCAGCGCTGCCTCTCTCCTGGTCCCTGCCCGGCCAGAGCTTTCGGCAGGAGTCTCTGGGCCCACACGCCATGCTGGCTGTGACAGTGTGACCAGAGAGCAGGGCAGAAGTCCTCTTTGTCGCCAGTGTAGTCGTCCCCGGCTACGGCGCTGGGGAGAGCGCCAAGAGGAGAAGGCTGCTGCTCTGGGCAGAGGGCTGCTGCACAGGATTTTCCCTTTCTTTTCTGTGTCCTACGTTCTCCCCTCTTTTTCTTTCCTGCACGCGGTGTTCTCTGCCATCACGTGTGAGCCCCAGAGACACAGCTCCGTGCATGAAGACGTCTTTCACTGTCCGTGGTAGAGCAGTCTTGTGAGCCGATTTTGCAGCTCACTGAACTCATGCAGTGCCTCGGCATGGGCGGCAGGATCCTGCGCCAGGTGCTGGAAGAGGTTGAGTGGCTCAGCCGTTTCGAAGGCTGGGGGCAAGAGGATCTCTTGAGGCATGTCCTTATTGCCGAAGAAGAAGTCATCGAGGCGTCTCTCCATCAGGCAGGCACGCAGGTACATCATGATATCCTGTAGGCGCAGCAGGAAATGCCTCCTGCGCCAGGCTGACGGGGGTCTGGTGTTCAGGAGGTGCATGAAAACCGTCTTCAAGGTGTAAGTGGAAAAGGCTGTGTCCAGACTGACGTAGGCACAGAGCTGCAGGCATTTGAGGTGGAAGCTGTTAGGCGGGGTCTGCCTGGCAAAACTCCTGAAGAACCTCATCTCTGCCACAGCGTAGCTGTCTACCCACGTGGTGCTTTGGGTGAAGATGTGCCGTGCACGCTGGCTGCTCAGGAAGACGTCCGAGTCGCCTTGCCGCACCCCAAACACGATCTCGATGAAGAGGGTTCTCCTGGAGGCTTTCCTCAGCAGCAGCAGCTTGCAGAAGCGCTCGGAGGGCAGCACGTTTAGCTTGTAGCGCCGTGCCCGAGGCACAAAGCCCCAGAATGAGGACACGCAGTCCTGGAACCACTGGGCAGTTTTCTGCACATCCAGGTAGGGGCCGGTGCAGAGGGTGTCTAGGAGGCTGGGGTGCTGAATTCTCCTCAGCTCCTCCTGGGGGTGGTGGAGGAAGCACAGCGTGTTCTCCACTGCTTGCTCCCCGCTGCAGGTGCACACCAACTCCACGCGGACGCGGGAATGCGACGCCGGCGTCTCCCCTGCGGTGCCCAGCTCCAGGTGGAAGATGTGCCCACGGGGGGGCTTCAGGGGAACGAGCAGGCGGTAGACAGCATCGTCCTCACGGGGACTCCAGCCCTCAAAGGTGCTGCCCACCTTGATGGCAGATGGCAGCACTGGGAAGAACGGATTGGACGAGTACAGGTGGATGGCATAAAGGAGGTTGCCCACTAGATCCTCCACCACCTGGCGTCTGTAGTCAAGGTTCTGCACTGGCCACCGGATGCGCTTTGCAATTCTTCTGCTCTTCTCGCTCACATCATCAAAATCTTCTTCTTCACTTTCTTCCTCCTCCTCCTCGTCCTCCTCCTCCACCGGCTCGCTGTCGCCGCTGGAGCTCTCGTCTTCACTGCTGCTGCTGCTCCTATCTGGCTCAGGCTCACGGCTCCTTTTCCTGAGCCAGCAGCCGAGTCCGAAGAGCAGGGCCAGGCCTCCAGCAACGGCCCAGAACTGCCACTGCTGCAAGGCAGAGAGGAGCAGGGCTCCCCAGGCAAAGCCGCTCTGCTCCTGGATGCTCTGCTCCTTGGTCCTCTGCTCCTGGCTCATCTCCTCCACCTCCTGCCATAGCCGAGTCATCTCCTGTCTCAGGAACTCTGCACGCTGCCGCATGCGCTCGCGCGTGGCCTCATCCAGCTCGTCGCTGACCCCCCGCACGTTGTGAGTGAGGGTATGCACGAACCAGAAGAGTAATTTTATGGCAGCCATGGCCTGCAGGAGGAGCGAGAGAAGGGGTTCAGCGGGGCCGGGCGGCAGGGAGCTGGCGGCACGGGCAGCGGGGACGGGGGCCGCAGGGAGCTGGGGGCGGGTAGGAGAGGGGCCGAGGCAGCTGGGAGGCAGCAAGGAAGGCCTGTGCCCAGCCCCGACGGCGGCACCGCGCCCTGCCCAAGGCGTTCGTTCCCGCGAGCGGCTGGGCCATGGCTGGAGGGTGAGAACCCACCCCCAAGGGCCCAGGTTTCAGCCCCAGCCCTTGTCCAGCCCAGCCTCCCCCCGCCTGCACACTCACCGCTGGCCCAGGCTTTACTGGGGCAGCGCTGCTGCTGGCGCCCCGGTAACTGCCCCGTGAGGACTCGTCCCCTCTGATGTCACAGGCGCCAGAGCGCGTCACGGCCGCGCCTGCTGGCCAGCCTTTTGGAGTCCTCTGAGGACTTTGCTGAAGGCAGCTGAGAAATTAGAATCGTGGAACAGAATCGTCTTGGTTGGAAGAGACTGTCGGGGTGATCGAGTCGAACCATAACGTAACTCTAGCGCTAAATTCTCACAGTACTTTTTTGTTTTCCCTTGAAGTCAACTGAGCACTTGGTAACCTGCAAAGACACATAGGATTCCGCAGTTTGGGATTTGATTCTGTAGTGGGTTTTGATTGAATAGCTTAGTCAGTGCTCACCTGTAAGGAAGAGTTTGTTTGTGACTGGTTACTGAGAAGGATCCATCTCGCTGCAATTTCTTGTAGACTGGCTAATCATGGAGTATTTGGAGAGGGAAGACAAGGAAAGGGAAAACACATCTTAATAGACCCACTCGCATGTTTTCTAGCTCCTTCCTAAATCCGTAGACTTACTGAACTTGATATTGGATCTTTATACTTAATTTTTTTGACAGTCCTTTTTTTGTCAGCTTGTGTAATCGACGTTTAAACTCATCTAGGTTTCCTAGTGTTTTGTGTCAGTAGTTACACGGTTTGAGTTGCCTGTTCCCTTTTTTTGATTCACTTAATTGGATGCCTTGTAGTTACTGTGAGAAATTGTAAAGAAAACAGAGTCGTTACTCCCTCTTCGTCATCTTCGTGCTTTTCTTGAAGTTAGGACCCAGAATGTACTTCTCCCCTGCCTTCATCCTTGCCAACGTTTAGCTCTTTGGTCTAGATTGAAAAACGATACTTTCGCACTGAAAAATTTCCCTGCGCAATCTTTGGTCATTCTTGTCATATTACTCTGTATGGCTTTTAGGTTTACTTTACCTTACACAAGATGGAAGTACAGCTACCGTACAGTACTACTGAACGCGTGCAAGGGTATCTTCGTTATGTTGCAAATAAGGAAAATAGCTTTAAATCAAATTATATAGTACGGGGCATAGACGCATGTATTGTCGTATAATAAAATATGTGTAATTAGGAAACTAGTAATAGCATTGTAAGTTGGAACTTATCCTTGTTGTTATAATGATCTGTTTAATTAAAGTCTTTGTCCGACGACGGTTATTTAATCTTAATTTCGTATTTCTCTTTTCTTTTTACTAACAGATTATAGTATATTTTGTGGAAGTGCCCAGAGATTCCTTTTCAAATTGATGACAGGGTGGTCTTTAGAAACCTTTTGTTTCATTTATTGGGTTTAGTATTTGTGGGTTTGCTTCTGAACTTGAACTTTTTGAGTGGAGTTCTATGGATTCATTGCTGTGGTATGACTAGTGCTTTGTGCAGAGAAGATTCAGAAGTATACCTAGCTTCCAATCTAGAAAAAAATTACTCTTGACTCTGTAAAATTGTCTCTTTGTGAGAGACAGGTATTATACAAGAATATTATTTAAGCCCAAGGTGTGTGTTGGGGGTTTCTGTGGGTGTGGTTTTTTGTTGTGTGTATGTGCTTTGGTTTATTTTTTTTTTGTTAACTAGGTGAGTGTGGTCTTAATAGAGTTGCACAGAGAAACAAAGCTTCTGCTTGAGGTTAATCAGTCCTAATAAACACTTTAGCTAATGGGAGGGGGGGAAAGTGCAAATGAATAAATTTTAAATACTCTGTATTCAGAAAGAACTTCAAAGGATGTTATGCTGAGAACATAGGAGATGATGTGTTTCAAGAAGATATAAGATGCGTGTTGCCTAAATCTTGGCATAATTTCAAGAACATGTATCCTGTCTAAAAGTGAAAAAAAGAATAAAGAAACCAAAACAAGAAACCAAAACCGAAATAGAGATGTTTGGGGTAAGGAGAGAACAGTCTAAAACCTTTTCCTTAGAAATAGCCATTCCATGGCTCTAATAATAGCTGTAGACAAAGAAAAAACGTGGGACTGTGTCCTGAGCAACGTATTCGCAAAGTGTATCAGTATCACTGCAACACCTGCACTGGCATTCAGCTTTGGCAAGACTTAGTCAGTCCCTCTAGAAAGCAGAGAGAAGCTCCCACAAACCCTTACAAAACTTAAAATCTGGTGACGTGACCCATGGGTGCTTTGCTCCTTGAGATCCCGTCCCGTGAGATGGGATCAGCTGCCTTGCTGTGCTGCCCTCTGTGCTGCTGGTCATGGGTGGGCTCTTGGTGCCTTCATGACACAAGGGGTGGGTGATGGTGGCAGTTGCACATCCCCCAATGAGATCCGGAGCTTTCAATGGGGCAGCTGATGGCTCTTCAGCACCTTTTGTGCCCCACTGTGCCTGTCCTCATCTGCACGGCTAGGTTGGTGCCAAAGTGTGCAGCCAGTCACGTCCCCCCATCTCAGGGCACGGTGACTGTTCACATTCACCTCCCCCCATTTGGGGGGCAGGAAGGGTCAATAGACAGGGTCCTTTACAAAGGAGATGCCCAGAGAAGCTAAGAAGCTTGTGGGCTGTGCTCGTAATGAGCACAGCTCCAAGCAGGCTATAAAACGGGGCCCGTGCCAAAGACCCCTTTTGGATGGTCTTCTTGGAGGGGCAGGTCTGTGAACAGAGCTCTCCCCTTAGACTGGGATGCTCTCTACAGAGACTTCCTGGGACTCAGGGCCCTCACCTTCTCTCCGGTGAGTGACTTCTTCCAGATATATCTTTGAGTGAGCCCTTGCCCACCCCAGGCAAGCCATTTTTTTTCTGCTGAGTATCCTTGAGTGGAAGAGACCTCTTGTTCTGGTTTTTGTGATTGAGTGCGTGCTGTGGATCCTCATTATTGTCATGTGGTCATAAAATAATAATAATAATAATAATGTGCTCAACTGGTATCTGAACCTGTGACCATCCCTGGGATTGCCCAGGGTCAATGCTGTTGGGCTCCCAGATCTTGGTTTGCAGACGGCTCCCACAGAAGCCACTCTAGGCTGCCTGTGGCACACAGGCACTGTGCCCAGCTGTGCGAGGGTGAGAAATTACTCGGATGGCCCCAGTGCAAGAGCTGGGACTGGAGGGAGCCTTAGTGAAAGAATCATTGAAACCAGAGCCCACCACATCAGCTCTTCGACAAAATGCTCCCTGACTCCGTGGCAGCTGAGCAGTCAGTACCCTATGCCTGCCTTCCCCAGAGAAGTAATGCCCGGGCACTCACAACGCAGCATTCCTTGAAACACAGAGTTTATTGGCAGCTTTGCACAAAGTAAAGCTCCCAGAAGGAGTGGAATGGCCTCTCTCGGAGAGGGAGGACAGTCGCTGTGCCAGTGGTAACGGAGTCTCTGTCACAAGCCTCCTTGCGATGGCCTCTTAAGCTGCGTCAGGTCCCACGTCCCAGAGGATGCTTTTGCTGTGGAGGGCAGGTGTGGCAGCCATTTCCACGGCTGAGAGAGCAGCGTGTTCTCCGTGCTCAGTTCTGCGACACCAGCTCCCTGGGGAGTGTCTGGGATGCCCCGATTCTCCACCTGGACCCCAGTGAACGCGCAGAGGCACGTCAGCGCTGCCTCTCTCCTGGTCCCTGCCCGCCAGAGCTTTCGGCAGGAGTCTCTGGGCCCACATGCCATGCTGGCTGTGACAGTGTGACCAGAGAGCAGGGCAGAAGTCCTCTTTGTCGCCAGTGTAGTCGTCCCCGGCTACGGCGCTGGGGAGAGCGCCAAGAGGAGAAGGCTGCTGCTCTGGGCAGATGGCTGCTGCACAGGATTTTCCCTTTCTTTTCTGTGTCCTACGTTCTCCCCTCTTTTTCTTTCCTGCACGCGGTGTTCTCTGCCATCACGTGTGAGCCCCAGAGACACAGCTCCGTGCATGAAGACGTCTTTCACTGTCCGTGGTAGAGCAGTCTTGTGAGCCGATTTTGCAGCTCACTGAACTCATGCAGTGCCTCGGCATGGGCGGCAGGATCCTGCGCCAGGTGCTGGAAGAGGTTGAGTGGCTCAGCCGTTTCGAAGGCTGGGGGCAAGAGGATCTCTTGAGGCATGTCCTTATTGCCGAAGAAGAAGTCATCGAGGCGTCTCTCCATCAGGCAGGCACGCAGGTACATCATGATATCCTGTAGGCGCAGCAGGAAATGCCTCCTGCGCCAGGCTGACGGGGGTCTGGTGTTCAGGAGGTGCATGAAAACCGTCTTCAAGGTGTAAGTGGAAAAGGCTGTGTCCAGACTGACGTAGGCACAGAGCTGCAGGCATTTGAGGTGGAAGCTGTTAGGCGGGGTCTGCCTGGCAAAACTCCTGAAGAACCTCATCTCTGCCACAGCGTAGCTGTCTACCCACGTGGTGCTTTGGGTGAAGATGTGCCGTGCACGCTGGCTGCTCAGGAAGACGTCCGAGTCGCCTTGCCGCACCCCAAACACGATCTCGATGAAGAGGGTTCTCCTGGAGGCTTTCCTCAGCAGCAGCAGCTTGCAGAAGCGCTCGGAGGGCAGCACGTTTAGCTTGTAGCGCCGTGCCCGAGGCACAAAGCCCCAGAATGAGGACACGCAGTCCTGGAACCACTGGGCAGTTTTCTGCACATCCAGGTAGGGGCCGGTGCAGAGGGTGTCTAGGAGGCTGGGGTGCTGAATTCTCCTCAGCTCCTCCTGGGGGTGGTGGAGGAAGCACAGCGTGTTCTCCACTGCTTGCTCCCCGCTGCAGGTGCACACCAACTCCACGCGGACGCGGGAATGCGACGCCGGCGTCTCCCCTGCGGTGCCCAGCTCCAGGTGGAAGATGTGCCCACGGGGGGGCTTCAGGGGAACGAGCAGGCGGTAGACAGCATCGTCCTCACGGGGACTCCAGCCCTCAAAGGTGCTGCCCACCTTGATGGCAGATGGCAGCACTGGGAAGAACGGATTGGACGAGTACAGGTGGATGGCATAAAGGAGGTTGCCCACTAGATCCTCCACCACCTGGCGTCTGTAGTCAAGGTTCTGCACTGGCCACCGGATGCGCTTTGCAATTCTTCTGCTCTTCTCGCTCACATCATCAAAATCTTCTTCTTCACTTTCTTCCTCCTCCTCCTCGTCCTCCTCCTCCACCGGCTCGCTGTCGCCGCTGGAGCTCTCGTCTTCACTGCTGCTGCTGCTCCTATCTGGCTCAGGCTCACGGCTCCTTTTCCTGAGCCAGCAGCCGAGTCCGAAGAGCAGGGCCAGGCCTCCAGCAACGGCCCAGAACTGCCACTGCTGCAAGGCAGAGAGGAGCAGGGCTCCCCAGGCAAAGCCGCTCTGCTCCTGGATGCTCTGCTCCTTGGTCCTCTGCTCCTGGCTCATCTCCTCCACCTCCTGCCATAGCCGAGTCATCTCCTGTCTCAGGAACTCTGCACGCTGCCGCATGCGCTCGCGCGTGGCCTCATCCAGCTCGTCGCTGACCCCCCGCACGTTGTGAGTGAGGGTATGCACGAACCAGAAGAGTAATTTTATGGCAGCCATGGCCTGCAGGAGGAGCGAGAGAAGGGGTTCAGCGGGGCCGGGCGGCAGGGAGCTGGCGGCACGGGCAGCGGGGACGGGGGCCGCAGGGAGCTGGGGGCGGGTAGGAGAGGGGCCGAGGCAGCTGGGAGGCAGCAAGGAAGGCCTGTGCCCAGCCCCGACGGCGGCACCGCGCCCTGCCCAAGGCGTTCGTTCCCGCGAGCGGCTGGGCCATGGCTGGAGGGTGAGAACCCACCCCCAAGGGCCCAGGTTTCAGCCCCAGCCCTTGTCCAGCCCAGCCTCCCCCCGCCTGCACACTCACCGCTGGCCCAGGCTTTACTGGGGCAGCGCTGCTGCTGGCGCCCCGGTAACTGCCCCGTGAGGACTCGTCCCCTCTGATGTCACAGGCGCCAGAGCGCGTCACGGCCGCGCCTGCTGGCCAGCCTTTTGGAGTCCTCTGAGGACTTTGCTGAAGGCAGCTGAGAAATTAGAATCGTGGAACAGAATCGTCTTGGTTGGAAGAGACTGTCGGGGTGATCGAGTCGAACCATAACGTAACTCTAGCGCTAAATTCTCACAGTACTTTTTTGTTTTCCCTTGAAGTCAACTGAGCACTTGGTAACCTGCAAAGACACATAGGATTCCGCAGTTTGGGATTTGATTCTGTAGTGGGTTTTGATTGAATAGCTTAGTCAGTGCTCACCTGTAAGGAAGAGTTTGTTTGTGACTGGTTACTGAGAAGGATCCATCTCGCTGCAATTTCTTGTAGACTGGCTAATCATGGAGTATTTGGAGAGGGAAGACAAGGAAAGGGAAAACACATCTTAATAGACCCACTCGCATGTTTTCTAGCTCCTTCCTAAATCCGTAGACTTACTGAACTTGATATTGGATCTTTATACTTAATTTTTTTGACAGTCCTTTTTTTGTCAGCTTGTGTAATCGACGTTTAAACTCATCTAGGTTTCCTAGTGTTTTGTGTCAGTAGTTACACGGTTTGAGTTGCCTGTTCCCTTTTTTTGATTCACTTAATTGGATGCCTTGTAGTTACTGTGAGAAATTGTAAAGAAAACAGAGTCGTTACTCCCTCTTCGTCATCTTCGTGCTTTTCTTGAAGTTAGGACCCAGAATGTACTTCTCCCCTGCCTTCATCCTTGCCAACGTTTAGCTCTTTGGTCTAGATTGAAAAACGATACTTTCGCACTGAAAAATTTCCCTGCGCAATCTTTGGTCATTCTTGTCATATTACTCTGTATGGCTTTTAGGTTTACTTTACCTTACACAAGATGGAAGTACAGCTACCGTACAGTACTACTGAACGCGTGCAAGGGTATCTTCGTTATGTTGCAAATAAGGAAAATAGCTTTAAATCAAATTATATAGTACGGGGCATAGACGCATGTATTGTCGTATAATAAAATATGTGTAATTAGGAAACTAGTAATAGCATTGTAAGTTGGAACTTATCCTTGTTGTTATAATGATCTGTTTAATTAAAGTCTTTGTCCGACGACGGTTATTTAATCTTAATTTCGTATTTCTCTTTTCTTTTTACTAACAGATTATAGTATATTTTGTGGAAGTGCCCAGAGATTCCTTTTCAAATTGATGACAGGGTGGTCTTTAGAAACCTTTTGTTTCATTTATTGGGTTTAGTATTTGTGGGTTTGCTTCTGAACTTGAACTTTTTGAGTGGAGTTCTATGGATTCATTGCTGTGGTATGACTAGTGCTTTGTGCAGAGAAGATTCAGAAGTATACCTAGCTTCCAATCTAGAAAAAAATTACTCTTGACTCTGTAAAATTGTCTCTTTGTGAGAGACAGGTATTATACAAGAATATTATTTAAGCCCAAGGTGTGTGTTGGGGGTTTCTGTGGGTGTGGTTTTTTGTTGTGTGTATGTGCTTTGGTTTATTTTTTTTTTGTTAACTAGGTGAGTGTGGTCTTAATAGAGTTGCACAGAGAAACAAAGCTTCTGCTTGAGGTTAATCAGTCCTAATAAACACTTTAGCTAATGGGAGGGGGGGAAAGTGCAAATGAATAAATTTTAAATACTCTGTATTCAGAAAGAACTTCAAAGGATGTTATGCTGAGAACATAGGAGATGATGTGTTTCAAGAAGATATAAGATGCGTGTTGCCTAAATCTTGGCATAATTTCAAGAACATGTATCCTGTCTAAAAGTGAAAAAAAGAATAAAGAAACCAAAACAAGAAACCAAAACCGAAATAGAGATGTTTGGGGTAAGGAGAGAACAGTCTAAAACCTTTTCCTTAGAAATAGCCATTCCATGGCTCTAATAATAGCTGTAGACAAAGAAAAAACGTGGGACTGTGTCCTGAGCAACGTATTCGCAAAGTGTATCAGTATCACTGCAACACCTGCACTGGCATTCAGCTTTGGCAAGACTTAGTCAGTCCCTCTAGAAAGCAGAGAGAAGCTCCCACAAACCCTTACAAAACTTAAAATCTGGTGACGTGACCCATGGGTGCTTTGCTCCTTGAGATCCCGTCCCGTGAGATGGGATCAGCTGCCTTGCTGTGCTGCCCTCTGTGCTGCTGGTCATGGGTGGGCTCTTGGTGCCTTCATGACACAAGGGGTGGGTGATGGTGGCAGTTGCACATCCCCCAATGAGATCCGGAGCTTTCAATGGGGCAGCTGATGGCTCTTCAGCACCTTTTGTGCCCCACTGTGCCTGTCCTCATCTGCACGGCTAGGTTGGTGCCAAAGTGTGCAGCCAGTCACGTCCCCCCATCTCAGGGCACGGTGACTGTTCACATTCACCTCCCCCCATTTGGGGGGCAGGAAGGGTCAATAGACAGGGTCCTTTACAAAGGAGATGCCCAGAGAAGCTAAGAAGCTTGTGGGCTGTGCTCGTAATGAGCACAGCTCCAAGCAGGCTATAAAACGGGGCCCGTGCCAAAGACCCCTTTTGGATGGTCTTCTTGGAGGGGCAGGTCTGTGAACAGAGCTCTCCCCTTAGACTGGGATGCTCTCTACAGAGACTTCCTGGGACTCAGGGCCCTCACCTTCTCTCCGGTGAGTGACTTCTTCCAGATATATCTTTGAGTGAGCCCTTGCCCACCCCAGGCAAGCCATTTTTTTTCTGCTGAGTATCCTTGAGTGGAAGAGACCTCTTGTTCCGGTTTTTGTGATTGAGTGCGTGCTGTGGATCCTCATTATTGTCATGTGGTCATACAATAATAATAATAATAATAATATGCTCAACTGGTATCTGAACCTGTGACCATCCCTGGGATTGCCCAGGGTCAATGCTGTTGGGCTCCCAGATCTTGGTTTGCGGACGGCTCCCACAGAAGCCACTCTAGGCTGCCTGTGGCACACAGGCACTGTGCCCAGCTGTGCGAGGGTGAGAAATTACTCGGATGGCCCCAGTGCAAGAGCTGGGACTGGAGGGAGCCTTAGTGAAAGAATCATTGAAACCAGAGCCCACCACATCAGCTCTTCGACAAAATGCTCCCTGACTCCGTGGCAGCTGAGCAGTCAGTACCCTATGCCTGCCTTCCCCAGAGAAGTAATGCCCGGGCACTCACAACGCAGCATTCCTTGAAACACAGAGTTTATTGGCAGCTTTGCACAAAGTAAAGCTCCCAGAAGGAGTGGAATGGCCTCTCTCGAAGAGGGAGGACAGTCGCTGTGCCAGTGGTAACGGAGTCTCTGTCACAAGCCTCCTTGCGATGGCCTCTTAAGCTGCGTCAGGTCCCACGTCCCAGAGGATGCTTTTGCTGTGGAGGGCAGGTGTGGCAGCCATTTCCACGGCTGAGAGAGCAGCGTGTTCTCCGTGCTCAGTTCTGCGACACCAGCTCCCTGGGGAGTGTCTGGGATGCCCCGATTCTCCACCTGGACCCCAGTGAACGCGCAGAGGCACGTCAGCGCTGCCTCTCTCCTGGTCCCTGCCCGGCCAGAGCTTTCGGCAGGAGTCTCTGGGCCCACATGCCATGCTGGCTGTGACAGTGTGACCAGAGAGCAGGGCAGAAGTCCTCTTTGTCGCCAGTGTAGTCGTCCCCGGCTACGGCGCTGGGGAGAGCGCCAAGAGGAGAAGGCTGCTGCTCTGGGCAGAGGGCTGCTGCACAGGATTTTCCCTTTCTTTTCTGTGTCCTACGTTCTCCCCTCTTTTTCTTTCCTGCACGCGGTGTTCTCTGCCATCACGTGTGAGCCCCAGAGACACAGCTCCGTGCATGAAGACGTCTTTCACTGTCCGTGGTAGAGCAGTCTTGTGAGCCGATTTTGCAGCTCACTGAACTCATGCAGTGCCTCGGCATGGGCGGCAGGATCCTGCGCCAGGTGCTGGAAGAGGTTGAGTGGCTCAGCCGTTTCGAAGGCTGGGGGCAAGAGGATCTCTTGAGGCATGTCCTTATTGCCGAAGAAGAAGTCATCGAGGCGTCTCTCCATCAGGCAGGCACGCAGGTACATCATGATATCCTGTAGGCGCAGCAGGAAATGCCTCCTGCGCCAGGCTGACGGGGGTCTGGTGTTCAGGAGGTGCATGAAAACCGTCTTCAAGGTGTAAGTGGAAAAGGCTGTGTCCAGACTGACGTAGGCACAGAGCTGCAGGCATTTGAGGTGGAAGCTGTTAGGCGGGGTCTGCCTGGCAAAACTCCTGAAGAACCTCATCTCTGCCACAGCGTAGCTGTCTACCCACGTGGTGCTTTGGGTGAAGATGTGCCGTGCACGCTGGCTGCTCAGGAAGACGTCCGAGTCGCCTTGCCGCACCCCAAACACGATCTCGATGAAGAGGGTTCTCCTGGAGGCTTTCCTCAGCAGCAGCAGCTTGCAGAAGCGCTCGGAGGGCAGCACGTTTAGCTTGTAGCGCCGTGCCCGAGGCACAAAGCCCCAGAATGAGGACACGCAGTCCTGGAACCACTGGGCAGTTTTCTGCACATCCAGGTAGGGGCCGGTGCAGAGGGTGTCTAGGAGGCTGGGGTGCTGAATTCTCCTCAGCTCCTCCTGGGGGTGGTGGAGGAAGCACAGCGTGTTCTCCACTGCTTGCTCCCCACTGCAGGTGCACACCAACTCCACGCGGACGCGGGAATGCGACGCCGGCGTCTCCCCTGCGGTGCCCAGCTCCAGGTGGAAGATGTGCCCACGGGGGGGCTTCAGGGGAACGAGCAGGCGGTAGACAGCATCGTCCTCACGGGGACTCCAGCCCTCAAAGGTGCTGCCCACCTTGATGGCAGATGGCAGCACTGGGAAGAACGGATTGGACGAGTACAGGTGGATGGCATAAAGGAGGTTGCCCACTAGATCCTCCACCACCTGGCGTCTGTAGTCAAGGTTCTGCACTGGCCACCGGATGCGCTTTGCAATTCTTCTGCTCTTCTCGCTCACATCATCAAAATCTTCTTCTTCACTTTCTTCCTCCTCCTCGTCCTCCTCCTCCTCCACCGGCTCGCTGTCGCCGCTGGAGCTCTCGTCTTCACTGCTGCTGCTGCTCCTATCTGGCTCAGGCTCACGGCTCCTTTTCCTGAGCCAGCAGCCGAGTCCGAAGAGCAGGGCCAGGCCTCCAGCAACGGCCCAGAACTGCCACTGCTGCAAGGCAGAGAGGAGCAGGGCTCCCCAGGCAAAGCCGCTCTGCTCCTGGATGCTCTGCTCCTTGGTCCTCTGCTCCTGGCTCATCTCCTCCACCTCCTGCCACAGCCGAGTCATCTCCTGTCTCAGGAACTCTGCACGCTGCCGCATGCGCTCGCGCGTGGCCTCATCCAGCTCGTCGCCGACCCCCCGCACGTTGTGAGTGAGGGTATGCACGAACCAGAAGAGTAATTTTATGGCAGCCATGGCCTGCAGGAGGAGCGAGAGAAGGGGTTCAGCGGGGCCGGGCGGCAGGGAGCTGGCGGCACGGGCAGCGGGGACGGGGGCCGCAGGGAGCTGGGGGCGGGTAGGAGAGGGGCCGAGGCAGCTGGGAGGCAGCAAGGAAGGCCTGTGCCCAGCCCCGACGGCGGCACCGCGCCCTGCCCAAGGCGTTCGTTCCCGCGAGCGGCTGGGCCATGGCTGGAGGGTGAGAACCCACCCCCAAGGGCCCAGGTTTCAGCCCCAGCCCTTGTCCAGCCCAGCCTCCCCCCGCCTGCACACTCACCGCTGGCCCAGGCTTTACTGGGGCAGCGCTGCTGCTGGCGCCCCGGTAACTGCCCCGTGAGGACTCGTCCCCTCTGATGTCACAGGCGCCAGAGCGCGTCACGGCCGCGCCTGCTGGCCAGCCTTTTGGAGTCCTCTGAGGACTTTGCTGAAGGCAGCTGAGAAATTAGAATCGTGGAACAGAATCGTTTTGGTTGGAAGAGACTGTCGGGGTGATCGAGTCGAACCATAACGTAACTCTAGCGCTAAATTCTCACAGTACTTTTTTGTTTTCCCTTGAAGTCAACTGAGCACTTGGTAACCTGCAAAGACACATAGGATTCCGCAGTTTGGGATTTGATTCTGTAGTGGGTTTTGATTGAATAGCTTAGTCAGTGCTCACCTGTAAGGAAGAGTTTGTTTGTGACTGGTTACTGAGAAGGATCCATCTCGCTGCAATTTCTTGTAGACTGGCTAATCATGGAGTATTTGGAGAGGGAAGACAAGGCAAGGGAAAACACATCTTAATAGACCCACTCGCATGTTTTCTAGCTCCTTCCTAAATCCGTAGACTTACTGAACTTGATATTGGATCTTTATACTTAATTTTTTTGACAGTCCTTTTTTTGTCAGCTTGTGTAATCGACGTTTAAACTCATCTAGGTTTCCTAGTGTTTTGTGTCAGTAGTTACACGGTTTGAGTTGCCTGTTCCCTTTTTTTGATTCACTTAATTGGATGCCTTGTAGTTACTGTGAGAAATTGTAAAGAAAACAGAGTCGTTACTCCCTCTTCGTCATCTTCGTGCTTTTCTTGAAGTTAGGACCCAGAATGTACTTCTCCCCTGCCTTCATCCTTGCCAACGTTTAGCTCTTTGGTCTAGATTGAAAAACGATACTTTCGCACTGAAAAATTTCCCTGCGCAATCTTTGGTCATTCTTGTCATGTTACTCTGTATGGCTTTTAGGTTTACTTTACCTTACACAAGATGGAAGTACAGCTACCGTACAGTACTACTGAACGCGTGCAAGGGTATCTTCGTTATGTTGCAAATAAGGAAAATAGCTTTAAATCAAATTATATAGTACGGGGTATAGACGCATGTATTGTCGTATAATAAAATATGTGTAATTAGGAAACTAGTAATAGCATTGTAAGTTGGAACTTATCCTTGTTGTTATAATGATCTGTTTAATTAAAGTCTTTGTCCGACGACGGTTATTTAATCTTAATTTCGTATTTCTCTTTTCTTTTTACTAACAGATTATAGTATATTTTGTGGAAGTGCCCAGAGATTCCTTTTCAAATTGATGACAGGGTGGTCTTTAGAAACCTTTTGTTTCATTTATTGGGTTTAGTATTTGTGGGTTTGCTTCTGAACTTGAACTTTTTGAGTGGAGTTCTATGGATTCATTGCTGTGGTATGACTAGTGCTTTGTGCAGAGAAGATTCAGAAGTATACCTAGCTTCCAATCTAGAAAAAAATTACTCTTGACTCTGTAAAATTGTCTCTTTGTGAGAGACAGGTATTATACAAGAATATTATTTAAGCCCAAGGTGTGTGTTGGGGGTTTCTGTGGGTGTGGTTTTTTGTTGTGTGTATGTGCTTTGGTTTATTTTTTTTTTGTTAACTAGGTGAGTGTGGTCTTAATAGAGTTGCACAGAGAAACAAAGCTTCTGCTTGAGGTTAATCAGTCCTAATAAACACTTTAGCTAATGGGAGGGGGGGAAAGTGCAAATGAATAAATTTTAAATACTCTGTATTCAGAAAGAACTTCAAAGGATGTTATGCTGAGAACATAGGAGATGATGTGTTTCAAGAAGATATAAGATGCGTGTTGCCTAAATCTTGGCATAATTTCAAGAACATGTATCCTGTCTAAAAGTGAAAAAAAGAATAAACAAACCAAAACAAGAAACCAAAACCGAAATAGAGATGTTTGGGGTAAGGAGAGAACAGTCTAAAACCTTTTCCTTAGAAATAGCCATTCCATGGCTCTAATAATAGCTGTAGACAAAGAAAAAACGTGGGACTGTGTCCTGAGCAACGTATTCGCAAAGTGTATCAGTATCACTGCAACACCTGCACTGGCATTCAGCTTTGGCAAGACTTAGTCAGTCCCTCTAGAAAGCAGAGAGAAGCTCCCACAAACCCTTACAAAACTTAAAATCTGGTGACGTGACCCATGGGTGCTTTGCTCCTTGAGATCCCGTCCCGTGAGATGGGATCAGCTGCCTTGCTGTGCTGCCCTCTGTGCTGCTGGTCATGGGTGGGCTCTTGGTGCCTTCATGACACAAGGGGTGGGTGATGGTGGCAGTTGCACATCCCCCAATGAGATCCGGAGCTTTCAATGGGGCAGCTGATGGCTCTTCAGCACCTTTTGTGCCCCACTGTGCCTGTCCTCATCTGCACGGCTAGGTTGGTGCCAAAGTGTGCAGCCAGTCACGTCCCCCCATCTCAGGGCACGGTGACTGTTCACATTCACCTCCCCCCATTTGGGGGGCAGGAAGGGTCAATAGACAGGGTCCTTTACAAAGGAGATGCCCAGAGAAGCTAAGAAGCTTGTGGGCTGTGCTCGTAATGAGCACAGCTCCAAGCAGGCTATAAAACGGGGCCCGTGCCAAAGACCCCTTTTGGATGGTCTTCTTGGAGGGGCAGGTCTGTGAACAGAGCTCTCCCCTTAGACTGGGATGCTCTCTACAGAGACTTCCTGGGACTCAGGGCCCTCACCTTCTCTCCGGTGAGTGACTTCTTCCAGATATATCTTTGAGTGAGCCCTTGCCCACCCCAGGCAAGCCATTTTTTTTCTGCTGAGTATCCTTGAGTGGAAGAGACCTCTTGTTCCGGTTTTTGTGATTGAGTGCGTGCTGTGGATCCTCATTATTGTCATGTGGTCATACAATAATAATAATAATAATAATATGCTCAACTGGTATCTGAACCTGTGACCATCCCTGGGATTGCCCAGGGTCAATGCTGTTGGGCTCCCAGATCTTGGTTTGCGGACGGCTCCCACAGAAGCCACTCTAGGCTGCCTGTGGCACACAGGCACTGTGCCCAGCTGTGCGAGGGTGAGAAATTACTCGGATGGCCCCAGTGCAAGAGCTGGGACTGGAGGGAGCCTTAGTGAAAGAATCATTGAAACCAGAGCCCACCACATCAGCTCTTCGACAAAATGCTCCCTGACTCCGTGGCAGCTGAGCAGTCAGTACCCTATGCCTGCCTTCCCCAGAGAAGTAATGCCCGGGCACTCACAACGCAGCATTCCTTGAAACACAGAGTTTATTGGCAGCTTTGCACAAAGTAAAGCTCCCAGAAGGAGTGGAATGGCCTCTCTCGAAGAGGGAGGACAGTCGCTGTGCCAGTGGTAACGGAGTCTCTGTCACAAGCCTCCTTGCGATGGCCTCTTAAGCTGCGTCAGGTCCCACGTCCCAGAGGATGCTTTTGCTGTGGAGGGCAGGTGTGGCAGCCATTTCCACGGCTGAGAGAGCAGCGTGTTCTCCGTGCTCAGTTCTGCGACACCAGCTCCCTGGGGAGTGTCTGGGATGCCCCGATTCTCCACCTGGACCCCAGTGAACGCGCAGAGGCACGTCAGCGCTGCCTCTCTCCTGGTCCCTGCCCGGCCAGAGCTTTCGGCAGGAGTCTCTGGGCCCACATGCCATGCTGGCTGTGACAGTGTGACCAGAGAGCAGGGCAGAAGTCCTCTTTGTCGCCAGTGTAGTCGTCCCCGGCTACGGCGCTGGGGAGAGCGCCAAGAGGAGAAGGCTGCTGCTCTGGGCAGAGGGCTGCTGCACAGGATTTTCCCTTTCTTTTCTGTGTCCTACGTTCTCCCCTCTTTTTCTTTCCTGCACGCGGTGTTCTCTGCCATCACGTGTGAGCCCCAGAGACACAGCTCCGTGCATGAAGACGTCTTTCACTGTCCGTGGTAGAGCAGTCTTGTGAGCCGATTTTGCAGCTCACTGAACTCATGCAGTGCCTCGGCATGGGCGGCAGGATCCTGCGCCAGGTGCTGGAAGAGGTTGAGTGGCTCAGCCGTTTCGAAGGCTGGGGGCAAGAGGATCTCTTGAGGCATGTCCTTATTGCCGAAGAAGAAGTCATCGAGGCGTCTCTCCATCAGGCAGGCACGCAGGTACATCATGATATCCTGTAGGCGCAGCAGGAAATGCCTCCTGCGCCAGGCTGACGGGGGTCTGGTGTTCAGGAGGTGCATGAAAACCGTCTTCAAGGTGTAAGTGGAAAAGGCTGTGTCCAGACTGACGTAGGCACAGAGCTGCAGGCATTTGAGGTGGAAGCTGTTAGGCGGGGTCTGCCTGGCAAAACTCCTGAAGAACCTCATCTCTGCCACAGCGTAGCTGTCTACCCACGTGGTGCTTTGGGTGAAGATGTGCCGTGCACGCTGGCTGCTCAGGAAGACGTCCGAGTCGCCTTGCCGCACCCCAAACACGATCTCGATGAAGAGGGTTCTCCTGGAGGCTTTCCTCAGCAGCAGCAGCTTGCAGAAGCGCTCGGAGGGCAGCACGTTTAGCTTGTAGCGCCGTGCCCGAGGCACAAAGCCCCAGAATGAGGACACGCAGTCCTGGAACCACTGGGCAGTTTTCTGCACATCCAGGTAGGGGCCGGTGCAGAGGGTGTCTAGGAGGCTGGGGTGCTGAATTCTCCTCAGCTCCTCCTGGGGGTGGTGGAGGAAGCACAGCGTGTTCTCCACTGCTTGCTCCCCGCTGCAGGTGCACACCAACTCCACGCGGACGCGGGAATGCGACGCCGGCGTCTCCCCTGCGGTGCCCAGCTCCAGGTGGAAGATGTGCCCACGGGGGGGCTTCAGGGGAACGAGCAGGCGGTAGACAGCATCGTCCTCACGGGGACTCCAGCCCTCAAAGGTGCTGCCCACCTTGATGGCAGATGGCAGCACTGGGAAGAACGGATTGGACGAGTACAGGTGGATGGCATAAAGGAGGTTGCCCACTAGATCCTCCACCACCTGGCGTCTGTAGTCAAGGTTCTGCACTGGCCACCGGATGCGCTTTGCAATTCTTCTGCTCTTCTCGCTCACATCATCAAAATCTTCTTCTTCACTTTCTTCCTCCTCCTCGTCCTCCTCCTCCTCCACCGGCTCGCTGTCGCCGCTGGAGCTCTCGTCTTCACTGCTGCTGCTGCTCCTATCTGGCTCAGGCTCACGGCTCCTTTTCCTGAGCCAGCAGCCGAGTCCGAAGAGCAGGGCCAGGCCTCCAGCAACGGCCCAGAACTGCCACTGCTGCAAGGCAGAGAGGAGCAGGGCTCCCCAGGCAAAGCCGCTCTGCTCCTGGATGCTCTGCTCCTTGGTCCTCTGCTCCTGGCTCATCTCCTCCACCTCCTGCCACAGCCGAGTCATCTCCTGTCTCAGGAACTCTGCACGCTGCCGCATGCGCTCGCGCGTGGCCTCATCCAGCTCGTCGCCGACCCCCCGCACGTTGTGAGTGAGGGTATGCACGAACCAGAAGAGTAATTTTATGGCAGCCATGGCCTGCAGGAGGAGCGAGAGAAGGGGTTCAGCGGGGCCGGGCGGCAGGGAGCTGGCGGCACGGGCAGCGGGGACGGGGGCCGCAGGGAGCTGGGGGCGGGTAGGAGAGGGGCCGAGGCAGCTGGGAGGCAGCAAGGAAGGCCTGTGCCCAGCCCCGACGGCGGCACCGCGCCCTGCCCAAGGCGTTCGTTCCCGCGAGCGGCTGGGCCATGGCTGGAGGGTGAGAACCCACCCCCAAGGGCCCAGGTTTCAGCCCCAGCCCTTGTCCAGCCCAGCCTCCCCCCGCCTGCACACTCACCGCTGGCCCAGGCTTTACTGGGGCAGCGCTGCTGCTGGCGCCCCGGTAACTGCCCCGTGAGGACTCGTCCCCTCTGATGTCACAGGCGCCAGAGCGCGTCACGGCCGCGCCTGCTGGCCAGCCTTTTGGAGTCCTCTGAGGACTTTGCTGAAGGCAGCTGAGAAATTAGAATCGTGGAACAGAATCGTTTTGGTTGGAAGAGACTGTCGGGGTGATCGAGTCGAACCATAACGTAACTCTAGCGCTAAATTCTCACAGTACTTTTTTGTTTTCCCTTGAAGTCAACTGAGCACTTGGTAACCTGCAAAGACACATAGGATTCCGCAGTTTGGGATTTGATTCTGTAGTGGGTTTTGATTGAATAGCTTAGTCAGTGCTCACCTGTAAGGAAGAGTTTGTTTGTGACTGGTTACTGAGAAGGATCCATCTCGCTGCAATTTCTTGTAGACTGGCTAATCATGGAGTATTTGGAGAGGGAAGACAAGGAAAGGGAAAACACATCTTAATAGACCCACTCGCATGTTTTCTAGCTCCTTCCTAAATCCGTAGACTTACTGAACTTGATATTGGATCTTTATACTTAATTTTTTTGACAGTCCTTTTTTTGTCAGCTTGTGTAATCGACGTTTAAACTCATCTAGGTTTCCTAGTGTTTTGTGTCAGTAGTTACACGGTTTGAGTTGCCTGTTCCCTTTTTTTGATTCACTTAATTGGATGCCTTGTAGTTACTGTGAGAAATTGTAAAGAAAACAGAGTCGTTACTCCCTCTTCGTCATCTTCGTGCTTTTCTTGAAGTTAGGACCCAGAATGTACTTCTCCCCTGCCTTCATCCTTGCCAACGTTTAGCTCTTTGGTCTAGATTGAAAAACGATACTTTCGCACTGAAAAATTTCCCTGCGCAATCTTTGGTCATTCTTGTCATGTTACTCTGTATGGCTTTTAGGTTTACTTTACCTTACACAAGATGGAAGTACAGCTACCGTACAGTACTACTGAATGCGTACAAGAGTATCTTCGTTATGTTGCAAATAAGGAAAATAGGTTTAAATCAAATTATACAGTACGGGGTATAGACGCATGTATTGTCGTATAATAAAATATGTGTAATTAGGAAACTAGTAATAGCATTGTAAGTTGGAACTTATCCTTGTTGTTATAATGATCTGTTTAATTAAAGTCTTTGTCCAACGACGGTTATTTAATCTTTTCTCCATTTCGTATTTCTCTTTTCTTTTTACTAACAGATTATAGTATATTTTGTGGAAGTGCCCAGAGATTCCTTTTCAAATTGATGACAGGGTGGTCTTTACAAACCTTTTGTTTCGTTTATTGGGTTTAGTATTTGTGGGTTTGCTTCTGAACTTGAACTTTTTGAGTGGAGTTCTATGGATTCATTGCTGTGGTATGACTAGTGCTTTGTGCAGAGAAGATTCAGAAGTATACCTAGCTTCCAATCTAGAAAAAAATTACTCTTGACTCTGTAAAATTGTCTCTTTGTGAGAGACAGGTATTATACAAGAATATTATTTAAGCCCAAGGTGTGTGTTGGGGGTTTCTGTGGGTGTGGTTTTTTGTTGTGTGTATGTGCTTTGGTTTATTTTTTTCTTGTTAACTAGGTGAGTGTGGTCTTAATAGAGTTGCACAGAGAAACAAAGCTTCTGCTTGAGGTTAATCAGTCCTAATAAACACTTTAGCTAATGGGAGGGGGGGAAAGTGCAAATGAATAAATTTTAAATACTCTGTATTCAGAAAGAACTTCAAAGGATGTTATGCTGAGAACATGGGAGATGATGTGTTTCAAGAAGATATAAGATGCGTGTTGCCTAAATCTTGGCATAATTTCAAGAACATGTATCCTGTCTAAAAGTGAAAAAAAGAATAAAGAAACCAAAACAAGAAACCAAAACCGAAATAGAGATGTTTGGGGTAAGGAGAGAACAGTCTAAAACCTTTTCCTTAGAAATAGCCATTCCATGGCTCTAATAATAGCTGTAGACAAAGAAAAAACGTGGGACTGTGTCCTGAGCGACGTATTCGCAAAGTGTATCAGTATCACTGCAACACCTGCACTGGCATTCAGCTTTGGCAAGACTTAGTCAGTCCCTCTAGAAAGCAGAGAGAAGCTCCCACAAACCCTTACAAAACTTAAAATCTGGTGACGTGACCCATGGGTGCTTTGCTCCTTGAGATCCCGTCCCGTGAGATGGGATCAGCTGCCTTGCTGTGCTGCCCTCTGTGCTGCTGGTCATGGGTGGGCTCTTGGTGCCTTCATGACACAAGGGGTGGGTGATGGTGGCAGTTGCACATCCCCCAATGAGATCCGGAGCTTTCAATGGGGCAGCTGATGGCTCTTCAGCACCTTTTGTGCCCCACTGTGCCTGTCCTCATCTGCACGGCTAGGTTGGTGCCAAAGTGTGCAGCCAGTCACGTCCCCCCATCTCAGGGCACGGTGACTGTTCACATTCACCTCCCCCCATTTGGGGGGCAGGAAGGGTCAATAGACAGGGTCCTTTACAAAGGAGATGCCCAGAGAAGCTAAGAAGCTTGTGGGCTGTGCTCGTAATGAGCACAGCTCCAAGCAGGCTATAAAACGGGGCCCGTGCCAAAGACCCCTTTTGGATGGTCTTCTTGGAGGGGCAGGTCTGTGAACAGAGCTCTCCCCTTAGACTGGGATGCTCTCTACAGAGACTTCCTGGGACTCAGGGCCCTCACCTTCTCTCCGGTGAGTGACTTCTTCCAGATATATCTTTGAGTGAGCCCTTGCCCACCCCAGGCAAGCCATTTTTTTTCTGCTGAGTATCCTTGAGTGGAAGAGACCTCTTGTTCCGGTTTTTGTGATTGAGTGCGTGCTGTGGATCCTCATTATTGTCATGTGGTCATACAATAATAATAATAATAATAATATGCTCAACTGGTATCTGAACCTGTGACCATCCCTGGGATTGCCCAGGGTCAATGCTGTTGGGCTCCCAGATCTTGGTTTGCGGACGGCTCCCACAGAAGCCACTCTAGGCTGCCTGTGGCACACAGGTACTGTGCCCAGCTGTGCGGGGGTGAGAAATTACTCGGATGGCCCCAGTGCAAGAGCTGGGACTGGAGGGAGCCTTAGTGAAAGAATCATTGAAACCAGAGCCCACCACATCAGCTCTTCGACAAAATGCTCCCTGACTCCGTGGCAGCTGAGCAGTCAGTACCCTATGCCTGCCTTCCCCAGAGAAGTAATGCCCGGGCACTCACAACGCAGCATTCCTTGAAACACAGAGTTTATTGGCAGCTTTGCACAAAGTAAAGCTCCCAGAAGGAGTGGAATGGCCTCTCTCGAAGAGGGAGGACAGTCGCTGTGCCAGTGGTAACGGAGTCTCTGTCACAAGCCTCCTTGCGATGGCCTCTTAAGCTGCGTCAGGTCCCACGTCCCAGAGGATGCTTTTGCTGTGGAGGGCAGGTGTGGCAGCCGTTTCCACGGCTGAGAGAGCAGCGTGTTCTTCGTGCTCAGTTCTGCGACACCAGCTCCCTGGGGAGTGTCTGGGATGCCCCGATTCTCCACCTGGACCCCAGTGAACGCGCAGAGGCACGTCAGCGCTGCCTCTCTCCTGGTCCCTGCCCGGCCAGAGCTTTCGGCAGGAGTCTCTGGGCCCACACGCCATGCTGGCTGTGACAGTGTGACCAGAGAGCAGGGCAGAAGTCCTCTTTGTCGCCAGTGTAGTCGTCCCCGGCTACGGCGCTGGGGAGAGCGCCAAGAGGAGAAGGCTGCTGCTCTGGGCAGAGGGCTGCTGCACAGGATTTTCCCTTTCTTTTCTGTGTCCTACGTTCTCCCCTCTTTTTCTTTCCTGCACGCGGTGTTCTCTGCCATCACGTGTGAGCCCCAGAGACACAGCTCCGTGCATGAAGACGTCTTTCACTGTCCGTGGTAGAGCAGTCTTGTGAGCCGATTTTGCAGCTCACTGAACTCATGCAGTGCCTCGGCATGGGCGGCAGGATCCTGCGCCAGGTGCTGGAAGAGGTTGAGTGGCTCAGCCGTTTCGAAGGCTGGGGGCAAGAGGATCTCTTGAGGCATGTCCTTATTGCCGAAGAAGAAGTCATCGAGGCGTCTCTCCATCAGGCAGGCACGCAGGTACATCATGATATCCTGTAGGCGCAGCAGGAAATGCCTCCTGCGCCAGGCTGACGGGGGTCTGGTGTTCAGGAGGTGCATGAAAACCGTCTTCAAGGTGTAAGTGGAAAAGGCTGTGTCCAGACTGACGTAGGCACAGAGCTGCAGGCATTTGAGGTGGAAGCTGTTAGGCGGGGTCTGCCTGGCAAAACTCCTGAAGAACCTCATCTCTGCCACAGCGTAGCTGTCTACCCACGTGGTGCTTTGGGTGAAGATGTGCCGTGCACGCTGGCTGCTCAGGAAGACGTCCGAGTCGCCTTGCCGCACCCCAAACACGATCTCGATGAAGAGGGTTCTCCTGGAGGCTTTCCTCAGCAGCAGCAGCTTGCAGAAGCGCTCGGAGGGCAGCACGTTTAGCTTGTAGCGCCGTGCCCGAGGCACAAAGCCCCAGAATGAGGACACGCAGTCCTGGAACCACTGGGCAGTTTTCTGCACATCCAGGTAGGGGCCGGTGCAGAGGGTGTCTAGGAGGCTGGGGTGCTGAATTCTCCTCAGCTCCTCCTGGGGGTGGTGGAGGAAGCACAGCGTGTTCTCCACTGCTTGCTCCCCGCTGCAGGTGCACACCAACTCCACGCGGACGCGGGAATGCGACGCCGGCGTCTCCCCTGCGGTGCCCAGCTCCAGGTGGAAGATGTGCCCACGGGGGGGCTTCAGGGGAACGAGCAGGCGGTAGACAGCATCGTCCTCACGGGGACTCCAGCCCTCAAAGGTGCTGCCCACCTTGATGGCAGATGGCAGCACTGGGAAGAACGGATTGGACGAGTACAGGTGGATGGCATAAAGGAGGTTGCCCACTAGATCCTCCACCACCTGGCGTCTGTAGTCAAGGTTCTGCACTGGCCACCGGATGCGCTTTGCAATTCTTCTGCTCTTCTCGCTCACATCATCAAAATCTTCTTCTTCACTTTCTTCCTCCTCCTCGTCCTCCTCCTCCTCCACCGGCTCGCTGTCGCCGCTGGAGCTCTCGTCTTCACTGCTGCTGCTGCTCCTATCTGGCTCAGGCTCACGGCTCCTTTTCCTGAGCCAGCAGCCGAGTCCGAAGAGCAGGGCCAGGCCTCCAGCAACGGCCCAGAACTGCCACTGCTGCAAGGCAGAGAGGAGCAGGGCTCCCCAGGCAAAGCCGCTCTGCTCCTGGATGCTCTGCTCCTTGGTCCTCTGCTCCTGGCTCATCTCCTCCACCTCCTGCCACAGCCGAGTCATCTCCTGTCTCAGGAACTCTGCACGCTGCCGCATGCGCTCGCGCGTGGCCTCATCCAGCTCGTCGCCGACCCCCCGCACGTTGTGAGTGAGGGTATGCACGAACCAGAAGAGTAATTTTATGGCAGCCATGGCCTGCAGGAGGAGCGAGAGAAGGGGTTCAGCGGGGCCGGGCGGCAGGGAGCTGGCGGCGCGGGCAGCGGGGACGGGGGCCACAGGGAGCTGGGGGCGGGTAGGAGAGGGGCCGAGGCAGCTGGGAGGCAGCAAGGAAGGCCTGTGCCCAGCCCCGACGGCGGCACCGCGCCCTGCCCAAGGCGTTCGTTCCCGCGAGCGGCTGGGCCATGGCTGGAGGGTGAGAACCCACCCCCAAGGGCCCAGGTTTCAGCCCCAGCCCTTGTCCAGCCCAGCCTCCCCCCGCCTGCACACTCACCGCTGGCCCAGGCTTTACTGGGGCAGCGCTGCTGCTGGCGCCCCGGTAACTGCCCCGTGAGGACTCGTCCCCTCTGATGTCACAGGCGCCAGAGCGCGTCACGGCCGCGCCTGCTGGCCAGCCTTTTGGAGTCCTCTGAGGACTTTGCTGAAGGCAGCTGAGAAATTAGAATCGTGGAACAGAATCGTCTTGGTTGGAAGAGACTGTCGGGGTGATCGAGTCGAACCATAATGTAACTCTAGCGCTAAATTCTCACAGTACTTTTTTGTTTTCCCTTGAAGTCAACTGAGCACTTGGTAACCTGCAAAGACACATAGGATTCCGCAGTTTGGGATTTGATTCTGTAGTGGGTTTTGATTGAATAGCTTAGTCAGTGCTCACCTGTAAGGAAGAGTTTGTTTGTGACTGGTTACTGAGAAGGATCCATCTCGCTGCAATTTCTTGTAGACTGGCTAATCATGGAGTATTTGGAGAGGGAAGACAAGGAAAGGGAAAACACATCTTAATAGACCCACTCGCATGTTTTCTAGCTCCTTCCTAAATCCGTAGACTTACTGAACTTGATATTGGATCTTTATACTTAATTTTTTTGACAGTCCTTTTTTTGTCAGCTTGTGTAATCGACGTTTAAACTCATCTAGGTTTCCTAGTGTTTTGTGTCAGTAGTTACACGGTTTGAGTTGCCTGTTCCCTTTTTTTGATTCACTTAATTGGATGCCTTGTAGTTACTGTGAGAAATTGTAAAGAAAACAGAGTCGTTACTCCCTCTTCGTCATCTTCGTGCTTTTCTTGAAGTTAGGACCCAGAATGTACTTCTCCCCTGCCTTCATCCTTGCCAACGTTTAGCTCTTTGGTCTAGATTGAAAAACGATACTTTCGCACTGAAAAATTTCCCTGCGCAATCTTTGGTCATTCTTGTCATGTTACTCTGTATGGCTTTTAGGTTTACTTTACCTTACACAAGATGGAAGTACAGCTACCGTACAGTACTACTGAACGCGTACAAGAGTATCTTCGTTATGTTGCAAATAAGGAAAATAGGTTTAAATCAAATTATACAGTACGGGGTATAGACGCATGTATTGTCGTATAATAAAATATGTGTAATTAGGAAACTAGTAATAGCATTGTAAGTTGGAACTTATCCTTGTTGTTATAATGATCTGTTTAATTAAAGTCTTTGTCCAACGACGGTTATTTAATCTTTTCTCCATTTCGTATTTCTCTTTTCTTTTTACTAACAGATTATAGTATATTTTGTGGAAGTGCCCAGAGATTCCTTTTCAAATTGATGACAGGGTGGTCTTTACAAACCTTTTGTTTCGTTTATTGGGTTTAGTATTTGTGGGTTTGCTTCTGAACTTGAACTTTTTGAGTGGAGTTCTATGGATTCATTGCTGTGGTATGACTAGTGCTTTGTGCAGAGAAGATTCAGAAGTATACCTAGCTTCCAATCTAGAAAAAAATTACTCTTGACTCTGTAAAATTGTCTCTTTGTGAGAGACAGGTATTATACAAGAATATTATTTAAGCCCAAGGTGTGTGTTGGGGGTTTCTGTGGGTGTGGTTTTTTGTTGTGTGTATGTGCTTTGGTTTATTTTTTTTTTGTTAACTAGGTGAGTGTGGTCTTAATAGAGTTGCACAGAGAAACAAAGCTTCTGCTTGAGGTTAATCAGTCCTAATAAACACTTTAGCTAATGGGAGGGGGGGAAAGTGCAAATGAATAAATTTTAAATACTCTGTATTCAGAAAGAACTTCAAAGGATGTTATGCTGAGAACATAGGAGATGATGTGTTTCAAGAAGATATAAGATGCGTGTTGCCTAAATCTTGGCATAATTTCAAGAACATGTATCCTGTCTAAAAGTGAAAAAAAGAATAAAGAAACCAAAACAAGAAACCAAAACCGAAATAGAGATGTTTGGGGTAAGGAGAGAACAGTCTAAAACCTTTTCCTTAGAAATAGCCATTCCATGGCTCTAATAATAGCTATAGACAAAGAAAAAACGTGAGACTGTGTCCTGAGCGACGTATTCACAAAGTGTATCAGTATCACTGCAACACCTGCACTGGCATTCAGCTTTGGCAAGACTTAGTCAGGCCCTCTAGAAAGCAGAGAGAAGCTCCCACAAACCCTTACAAAACTTAAAATCTGGTGACGTGACCCATGGGTGCTTTGCTCCTTGAGATCCCGTCCCGTGAGATGGGATCAGCTGCCTTGCTGTGCTGCCCTCTGTGCTGCTGGTCATGGGTGGGCTCTTGGTGCCTTCATGACACAAGGGGTGGGTGATGGTGGCAGTTGCACATCCCCCAATGAGATCCGGAGCTTTCAATGGGGCAGCTGATGGCTCTTCAGCACCTTTTGTGCCCCACTGTGCCTGTCCTCATCTGCACGGCTAGGTTGGTGCCAAAGTGTGCAGCCAGTCACGTCCCCCCATCTCAGGGCACGGTGACTGTTCACATTCACCTCCCCCCATTTGGGGGGCAGGAAGGGTCAATAGACAGGGTCCTTTACAAAGGAGATGCCCAGAGAAGCTAAGAAGCTTGTGGGCTGTGCTCGTAATGAGCACAGCCAGATCCAAGCAGGCTATAAAACGGGGCCCGTGCCAAAGACCCCTTTTGGATGGTCTTCTTGGAGGGGCAGGTCTGTGAACAGAGCTCTCCCCTTAGACTGGGATGCTCTCTACAGAGACTTCCTGGGACTCAGGGCCCTCACCTTCTCTCCGGTGAGTGACTTCTTCCAGATATATCTTTGAGTGAGCCCTTGCCCACCCCAGGCAAGCCATTTTTTTTCTGCTGAGTATCCTTGAGTGGAAGAGACCTCTTGTTCCGGTTTTTGTGATTGAGTGCGTGCTGTGGATCCTCATTATTGTCATGTGGTCATACAATAATAATAATAATAATAATATGCTCAACTGGTATCTGAACCTGTGACCATCCCTGGGATTGCCCAGGGTCAATGCTGTTGGGCTCCCAGATCTTGGTTTGCGGACGGCTCCCACAGAAGCCACTCTAGGCTGCCTGTGGCACACAGGCACTGTGCCCAGCTGTGCGGGGGTGAGAAATTACTCGGATGGCCCCAGTGCAAGAGCTGGGACTGGAGGGAGCCTTAGTGAAAGAATCATTGAAACCAGAGCCCACCACATCAGCTCTTCGACAAAATGCTCCCTGACTCCGTGGCAGCTGAGCAGTCAGTACCCTATGCCTGCCTTCCCCAGAGAAGTAATGCCCGGGCACTCACAACGCAGCATTCCTTGAAACACAGAGTTTATTGGCAGCTTTGCACAAAGTAAAGCTCCCAGAAGGAGTGGAATGGCCTCTCTCGAAGAGGGAGGACAGTCGCTGTGCCAGTGGTAACGGAGTCTCTGTCACAAGCCTCCTTGCAATGGCCTCTTAAGCTGCGTCAGGTCCCACATCCCAGAGGATGCTTTTGCTGTGGAGGGCAGGTGTGGCAGCCATTTCCACGGCTGAGAGAGCAGCGTGTTCTCCGTGCTCAGTTCTGCGACACCAGCTCCCTGGGGAGTGTCTGGGATGCCCCGATTCTCCACCTGGACCCCAGTGAACGCGCAGAGGCACGTCAGCGCTGCCTCTCTCCTGGTCCCTGCCCGGCCAGAGCTTTCGGCAGGAGTCTCTGGGCCCACACGCCATGCTGGCTGTGACAGTGTGACCAGAGAGCAGGGCAGAAGTCCTCTTTGTCGCCAGTGTAGTCGTCCCCGGCTACGGCGCTGGGGAGAGCGCCAAGAGGAGAAGGCTGCTGCTCTGGGCAGAGGGCTGCTGCACAGGATTTTCCCTTTCTTTTCTGTGTCCTACGTTCTCCCCTCTTTTTCTTTCCTGCACGCGGTGTTCTCTGCCATCACGTGTGAGCCCCAGAGACACAGCTCCGTGCATGAAGACGTCTTTCACTGTCCGTGGTAGAGCAGTCTTGTGAGCCGATTTTGCAGCTCACTGAACTCATGCAGTGCCTCGGCATGGGCGGCAGGATCCTGCGCCAGGTGCTGGAAGAGGTTGAGTGGCTCAGCCGTTTCGAAGGCTGGGGGCAAGAGGATCTCTTGAGGCATGTCCTTATTGCCGAAGAAGAAGTCATCGAGGCGTCTCTCCATCAGGCAGGCACGCAGGTACATCATGATATCCTGTAGGCGCAGCAGGAAATGCCTCCTGTGCCAGGCTGACGGGGGTCTGGTGTTCAGGAGGTGCATGAAAACCGTCTTCAAGGTGTAAGTGGAAAAGGCTGTGTCCAGACTGACGTAGGCACAGAGCTGCAGGCATTTGAGGTGGAAGCTGTTAGGCGGGGTCTGCCTGGCAAAACTCCTGAAGAACCTCATCTCTGCCACAGCGTAGCTGTCTACCCACGTGGTGCTTTGGGTGAAGATGTGCCGTGCACGCTGGCTGCTCAGGAAGACGTCCGAGTCGCCTTGCCGCACCCCAAACACGATCTCGATGAAGAGGGTTCTCCTGGAGGCTTTCCTCAGCAGCAGCAGCTTGCAGAAGCGCTCGGAGGGCAGCACGTTTAGCTTGTAGCGCCGTGCCCGAGGCACAAAGCCCCAGAATGAGGACACGCAGTCCTGGAACCACTGGGCAGTTTTCTGCACATCCAGGTAGGGGCCGGTGCAGAGGGTGTCTAGGAGGCTGGGGTGCTGAATTCTCCTCAGCTCCTCCTGGGGGTGGTGGAGGAAGCACAGCGTGTTCTCCACTGCTTGCTCCCCGCTGCAGGTGCACACCAACTCCACGCGGACGCGGGAATGCGACGCCGGCGTCTCCCCTGCGGTGCCCAGCTCCAGGTGGAAGATGTGCCCACGGGGGGGCTTCAGGGGAACGAGCAGGCGGTAGACAGCATCGTCCTCACGGGGACTCCAGCCCTCAAAGGTGCTGCCCACCTTGATGGCAGATGGCAGCACTGGGAAGAACGGATTGGACGAGTACAGGTGGATGGCATAAAGGAGGTTGCCCACTAGATCCTCCACCACCTGGCGTCTGTAGTCAAGGTTCTGCACTGGCCACCGGATGCGCTTTGCAATTCTTCTGCTCTTCTCGCTCACATCATCAAAATCTTCTTCTTCACTTTCTTCCTCCTCCTCCTCGTCCTCCTCCTCCACCGGCTCGCTGTCGCCGCTGGAGCTCTCGTCTTCACTGCTGCTGCTGCTCCTATCTGGCTCAGGCTCACGGCTCCTTTTCCTGAGCCAGCAGCCGAGTCCGAAGAGCAGGGCCAGGCCTCCAGCAACGGCCCAGAACTGCCACTGCTGCAAGGCAGAGAGGAGCAGGGCTCCCCAGGCAAAGCCGCTCTGCTCCTGGATGCTCTGCTCCTTGGTCCTCTGCTCCTGGCTCATCTCCTCCACCTCCTGCCACAGCCGAGTCATCTCCTGTCTCAGGAACTCTGCACGCTGCCGCATGCGCTCGCGCGTGGCCTCATCCAGCTCGTCGCCGACCCCCCGCACGTTGTGAGTGAGGGTATGCACGAACCAGAAGAGTAATTTTATGGCAGCCATGGCCTGCAGGAGGAGCGAGAGAAGGGGTTCAGCGGGGCCGGGCGGCAGGGAGCTGGCGGCACGGGCAGCGGGGACGGGGGCCGCAGGGAGCTGGGGGCGGGTAGGAGAGGGGCCGAGGCAGCTGGGAGGCAGCAAGGAAGGCCTGTGCCCAGCCCCGACGGCGGCACCGCGCCCTGCCCAAGGCGTTCGTTCCCGCGAGCGGCTGGGCCATGGCTGGAGGGTGAGAACCCACCCCCAAGGGCCCAGGTTTCAGCCCCAGCCCTTGTCCAGCCCAGCCTCCCCCCGCCTGCACACTCACCGCTGGCCCAGGCTTTACTGGGGCAGCGCTGCTGCTGGCGCCCCGGTAACTGCCCCGTGAGGACTCGTCCCCTCTGATGTCACAGGCGCCAGAGCGCGTCACGGCCGCGCCTGCTGGCCAGCCTTTTGGAGTCCTCTGAGGACTTTGCTGAAGGCAGCTGAGAAATTAGAATCGTGGAACAGAATCGTCTTGGTTGGAAGAGACTGTCGGGGTGATCGAGTCGAACCATAACGTAACTCTAGCGCTAAATTCTCACAGTACTTTTTTGTTTTCCCTTGAAGTCAACTGAGCACTTGGTAACCTGCAAAGACACATAGGATTCCGCAGTTTGGGATTTGATTCTGTAGTGGGTTTTGATTGAATAGCTTAGTCAGTGCTCACCTGTAAGGAAGAGTTTGTTTGTGACTGGTTACTGAGAAGGATCCATCTCGCTGCAATTTCTTGTAGACTGGCTAATCATGGAGTATTTGGAGAGGGAAGACAAGGAAAGGGAAAACACATCTTAATAGACCCACTCGCATGTTTTCTAGCTCCTTCCTAAATCCGTAGACTTACTGAACTTGATATTGGATCTTTATACTTAATTTTTTTGACAGTCCTTTTTTTGTCAGCTTGTGTAATCGACGTTTAAACTCATCTAGGTTTCCTAGTGTTTTGTGTCAGTAGTTACACGGTTTGAGTTGCCTGTTCCCTTTTTTTGATTCACTTAATTGGATGCCTTGTAGTTACTGTGAGAAATTGTAAAGAAAACAGAGTCGTTACTCCCTCTTCGTCATCTTCGTGCTTTTCTTGAAGTTAGGACCCAGAATGTACTTCTCCCCTGCCTTCATCCTTGCCAACGTTTAGCTCTTTGGTCTAGATTGAAAAACGATACTTTCGCACTGAAAAATTTCCCTGCGCAATCTTTGGTCATTCTTGTCATGTTACTCTGTATGGCTTTTAGGTTTACTTTACCTTACACAAGATGGAAGTACAGCTACCGTACAGTACTACTGAACGCGTGCAAGGGTATCTTCGTTATGTTGCAAATAAGGAAAATAGCTTTAAATCAAATTATACAGTACGGGGTATAGACGCATGTATTGTCGTATAATAAAATATGTGTAATTAGGAAACTAGTAATAGCATTGTAAGTTGGAACTTATCCTTGTTGTTATAATGATCTGTTTAATTAAAGTCTTTGTCCAACGACGGTTATTTAATCTTTTCTCCATTTCGTATTTCTCTTTTCTTTTTACTAACAGATTATAGTATATTTTGTGGAAGTGCCCAGAGATTCCTGTTCAAATTGATGACAGGGTGGTCTTTAGAAACGTTTTGTTTCGTTTATTGGGTTTAGTATTTGTGGGTTTGCTTCTGAACTTGAACTTTTTGAGTGGAGTTCTATGGATTCATTGCTGTGGTATGACTAGTGCTTTGTGCAGAGAAGATTCAGAAGTATACCTAGCTTCCAATCTAGAAAAAAATTACTCTTGACTCTGTAAAATTGTCTCTTTGTGAGAGACAGGTATTATACAAGAATATTATTTAAGCCCAAGGTGTGTGTTGGGGGTTTCTGTGGGTGTGGTTTTTTGTTGTGTGTATGTGCTTTGGTTTATTTTTTTCTTGTTAACTAGGTGAGTGTGGTCTTAATAGAGTTGCACAGAGAAACAAAGCTTCTGCTTGAGGTTAATCAGTCCTAATAAACACTTTAGCTAATGGGAGGGGGGGAAAGTGCAAATGAATAAATTTTAAATACTCTGTATTCAGAAAGAACTTCAAAGGATGTTATGCTGAGAACATGGGAGATGATGTGTTTCAAGAAGATATAAGATGCGTGTTGCCTAAATCTTGGCATAATTTCAAGAACATGTATCCTGTCTAAAAGTGAAAAAAAGAATAAAGAAACCAAAACAAGAAACCAAAACCGAAATAGAGATGTTTGGGGTAAGGAGAGAACAGTCTAAAACCTTTTCCTTAGAAATAGCCATTCCATGGCTCTAATAATAGCTGTAGACAAAGAAAAAACGTGGGACTGTGTCCTGAGCGACGTATTCGCAAAGTGTATCAGTATCACTGCAACACCTGCACTGGCATTCAGCTTTGGCAAGACTTAGTCAGTCCCTCTAGAAAGCAGAGAGAAGCTCCCACAAACCCTTACAAAACTTAAAATCTGGTGACGTGACCCATGGGTGCTTTGCTCCTTGAGATCCCGTCCCGTGAGATGGGATCAGCTGCCTTGCTGTGCTGCCCTCTGTGCTGCTGGTCATGGGTGGGCTCTTGGTGCCTTCATGACACAAGGGGTGGGTGATGGTGGCAGTTGCACATCCCCCAATGAGATCCGGAGCTTTCAATGGGGCAGCTGATGGCTCTTCAGCACCTTTTGTGCCCCACTGTGCCTGTCCTCATCTGCACGGCTAGGTTGGTGCCAAAGTGTGCAGCCAGTCACGTCCCCCCATCTCAGGGCACGGTGACTGTTCACATTCACCTCCCCCCATTTGGGGGGCAGGAAGGGTCAATAGACAGGGTCCTTTACAAAGGAGATGCCCAGAGAAGCTAAGAAGCTTGTGGGCTGTGCTCGTAATGAGCACAGCTCCAAGCAGGCTATAAAACGGGGCCCGTGCCAAAGACCCCTTTTGGATGGTCTTCTTGGAGGGGCAGGTCTGTGAACAGAGCTCTCCCCTTAGACTGGGATGCTCTCTACAGAGACTTCCTGGGACTCAGGGCCCTCACCTTCTCTCCGGTGAGTGACTTCTTCCAGATATATCTTTGAGTGAGCCCTTGCCCACCCCAGGCAAGCCATTTTTTTTCTGCTGAGTATCCTTGAGTGGAAGAGACCTCTTGTTCCGGTTTTTGTGATTGAGTGCGTGCTGTGGATCCTCATTATTGTCATGTGGTCATACAATAATAATAATAATAATAATATGCTCAACTGGTATCTGAACCTGTGACCATCCCTGGGATTGCCCAGGGTCAATGCTGTTGGGCTCCCAGATCTTGGTTTGCGGACGGCTCCCACAGAAGCCACTCTAGGCTGCCTGTGGCACACAGGTACTGTGCCCAGCTGTGCGGGGGTGAGAAATTACTCGGATGGCCCCAGTGCAAGAGCTGGGACTGGAGGGAGCCTTAGTGAAAGAATCATTGAAACCAGAGCCCACCACATCAGCTCTTCGACAAAATGCTCCCTGACTCCGTGGCAGCTGAGCAGTCAGTACCCTATGCCTGCCTTCCCCAGAGAAGTAATGCCCGGGCACTCACAACGCAGCATTCCTTGAAACACAGAGTTTATTGGCAGCTTTGCACAAAGTAAAGCTCCCAGAAGGAGTGGAATGGCCTCTCTCGAAGAGGGAGGACAGTCGCTGTGCCAGTGGTAACGGAGTCTCTGTCACAAGCCTCCTTGCGATGGCCTCTTAAGCTGCGTCAGGTCCCACGTCCCAGAGGATGCTTTTGCTGTGGAGGGCAGGTGTGGCAGCCATTTCCACGGCTGAGAGAGCAGCGTGTTCTCCGTGCTCAGTTCTGCGACACCAGCTCCCTGGGGAGTGTCTGGGATGCCCCGATTCTCCACCTGGACCCCAGTGAACGCGCAGAGGCACGTCAGCGCTGCCTCTCTCCTGGTCCCTGCCCGGCCAGAGCTTTCGGCAGGAGTCTCTGGGCCCACACGCCATGCTGGCTGTGACAGTGTGACCAGAGAGCAGGGCAGAAGTCCTCTTTGTCGCCAGTGTAGTCGTCCCCGGCTACGGCGCTGGGGAGAGCGCCAAGAGGAGAAGGCTGCTGCTCTGGGCAGAGGGCTGCTGCACAGGATTTTCCCTTTCTTTTCTGTGTCCTACGTTCTCCCCTCTTTTTCTTTCCTGCACGCGGTGTTCTCTGCCATCACGTGTGAGCCCCAGAGACACAGCTCCGTGCATGAAGACGTCTTTCACTGTCCGTGGTAGAGCAGTCTTGTGAGCCGATTTTGCAGCTCACTGAACTCATGCAGTGCCTCGGCATGGGCGGCAGGATCCTGCGCCAGGTGCTGGAAGAGGTTGAGTGGCTCAGCCGTTTCGAAGGCTGGGGGCAAGAGGATCTCTTGAGGCATGTCCTTATTGCCGAAGAAGAAGTCATCGAGGCGTCTCTCCATCAGGCAGGCACGCAGGTACATCATGATATCCTGTAGGCGCAGCAGGAAATGCCTCCTGCGCCAGGCTGACGGGGGTCTGGTGTTCAGGAGGTGCATGAAAACCGTCTTCAAGGTGTAAGTGGAAAAGGCTGTGTCCAGACTGACGTAGGCACAGAGCTGCAGGCATTTGAGGTGGAAGCTGTTAGGCGGGGTCTGCCTGGCAAAACTCCTGAAGAACCTCATCTCTGCCACAGCGTAGCTGTCTACCCACGTGGTGCTTTGGGTGAAGATGTGCCGTGCACGCTGGCTGCTCAGGAAGACGTCCGAGTCGCCTTGCCGCACCCCAAACACGATCTCGATGAAGAGGGTTCTCCTGGAGGCTTTCCTCAGCAGCAGCAGCTTGCAGAAGCGCTCGGAGGGCAGCACGTTTAGCTTGTAGCGCCGTGCCCGAGGCACAAAGCCCCAGAATGAGGACACGCAGTCCTGGAACCACTGGGCAGTTTTCTGCACATCCAGGTAGGGGCCGGTGCAGAGGGTGTCTAGGAGGCTGGGGTGCTGAATTCTCCTCAGCTCCTCCTGGGGGTGGTGGAGGAAGCACAGCGTGTTCTCCACTGCTTGCTCCCCGCTGCAGGTGCACACCAACTCCACGCGGACGCGGGAATGCGACGCCGGCGTCTCCCCTGCGGTGCCCAGCTCCAGGTGGAAGATGTGCCCACGGGGGGGCTTCAGGGGAACGAGCAGGCGGTAGACGGCATCGTCCTCACGGGGACTCCAGCCCTCAAAGGTGCTGCCCACCTTGATGGCAGATGGCAGCACTGGGAAGAACGGATTGGACGAGTACAGGTGGATGGCATAAAGGAGGTTGCCCACTAGATCCTCCACCACCTGGCGTCTGTAGTCAAGGTTCTGCACTGGCCACCGGATGCGCTTTGCAATTCTTCTGCTCTTCTCGCTCACATCATCAAAATCTTCTTCTTCACTTTCTTCCTCCTCCTCGTCCTCCTCCTCCTCCACCGGCTCGCTGTCGCCGCTGGAGCTCTCGTCTTCACTGCTGCTGCTGCTCCTATCTGGCTCAGGCTCACGGCTCCTTTTCCTGAGCCAGCAGCCGAGTCCGAAGAGCAGGGCCAGGCCTCCAGCAACGGCCCAGAACTGCCACTGCTGCAAGGCAGAGAGGAGCAGGGCTCCCCAGGCAAAGCCGCTCTGCTCCTGGATGCTCTGCTCCTTGGTCCTCTGCTCCTGGCTCATCTCCTCCACCTCCTGCCACAGCCGAGTCATCTCCTGTCTCAGGAACTCTGCACGCTGCCGCATGCGCTCGCGCGTGGCCTCATCCAGCTCGTCGCCGACCCCCCGCACGTTGTGAGTGAGGGTATGCACGAACCAGAAGAGTAATTTTATGGCAGCCATGGCCTGCAGGAGGAGCGAGAGAAGGGGTTCAGCGGGGCCGGGCGGCAGGGAGCTGGCGGCACGGGCAGCGGGGACGGGGGCCGCAGGGAGCTGGGGGCGGGTAGGAGAGGGGCCGAGGCAGCTGGGAGGCAGCAAGGAAGGCCTGTGCCCAGCCCCGACGGCGGCACCGCGCCCTGCCCAAGGCGTTCGTTCCCGCGAGCGGCTGGGCCATGGCTGGAGGGTGAGAACCCACCCCCAAGGGCCCAGGTTTCAGCCCCAGCCCTTGTCCAGCCCAGCCTCCCCCCGCCTGCACACTCACCGCTGGCCCAGGCTTTACTGGGGCAGCGCTGCTGCTGGCGCCCCGGTAACTGCCCCGTGAGGACTCGTCCCCTCTGATGTCACAGGCGCCAGAGCGCGTCACGGCCGCGCCTGCTGGCCAGCCTTTTGGAGTCCTCTGAGGACTTTGCTGAAGGCAGCTGAGAAATTAGAATCGTGGAACAGAATCGTCTTGGTTGGAAGAGACTGTCGGGGTGATCGAGTCGAACCATAACGTAACTCTAGCGCTAAATTCTCACAGTACTTTTTTGTTTTCCCTTGAAGTCAACTGAGCACTTGGTAACCTGCAAAGACACATAGGATTCCGCAGTTTGGGATTTGATTCTGTAGTGGGTTTTGATTGAATAGCTTAGTCAGTGCTCACCTGTAAGGAAGAGTTTGTTTGTGACTGGTTACTGAGAAGGATCCATCTCGCTGCAATTTCTTGTAGACTGGCTAATCATGGAGTATTTGGAGAGGGAAGACAAGGAAAGGGAAAACACATCTTAATAGACCCACTCGCATGTTTTCTAGCTCCTTCCTAAATCCGTAGACTTACTGAACTTGATATTGGATCTTTATACTTAATTTTTTTGACAGTCCTTTTTTTGTCAGCTTGTGTAATCGACGTTTAAACTCATCTAGGTTTCCTAGTGTTTTGTGTCAGTAGTTACACGGTTTGAGTTGCCTGTTCCCTTTTTTTGATTCACTTAATTGGATGCCTTGTAGTTACTGTGAGAAATTGTAAAGAAAACAGAGTCGTTACTCCCTCTTCGTCATCTTCGTGCTTTTCTTGAAGTTAGGACCCAGAATGTACTTCTCCCCTGCCTTCATCCTTGCCAACGTTTAGCTCTTTGGTCTAGATTGAAAAACGATACTTTCGCACTGAAAAATTTCCCTGCGCAATCTTTGGTCATTCTTGTCATGTTACTCTGTATGGCTTTTAGGTTTACTTTACCTTACACAAGATGGAAGTACAGCTACCGTACAGTACTACTGAACGCGTGCAAGGGTATCTTCGTTATGTTGCAAATAAGGAAAATAGCTTTAAATCAAATTATACAGTACGGGGTATAGACGCATGTATTGTCGTATAATAAAATATGTGTAATTAGGAAACTAGTAATAGCATTGTAAGTTGGAACTTATCCTTGTTGTTATAATGATCTGTTTAATTAAAGTCTTTGTCCAACGACGGTTATTTAATCTTTTCTCCATTTCGTATTTCTCTTTTCTTTTTACTAACAGATTATAGTATATTTTGTGGAAGTGCCCAGAGATTCCTGTTCAAATTGATGACAGGGTGGTCTTTAGAAACGTTTTGTTTCGTTTATTGGGTTTAGTATTTGTGGGTTTGCTTCTGAACTTGAACTTTTTGAGTGGAGTTCTATGGATTCATTGCTGTGGTATGACTAGTGCTTTGTGCAGAGAAGATTCAGAAGTATACCTAGCTTCCAATCTAGAAAAAAATTACTCTTGACTCTGTAAAATTGTCTCTTTGTGAGAGACAGGTATTATACAAGAATATTATTTAAGCCCAAGGTGTGTGTTGGGGGTTTCTGTGGGTGTGGTTTTTTGTTGTGTGTATGTGCTTTGGTTTATTTTTTTCTTGTTAACTAGGTGAGTGTGGTCTTAATAGAGTTGCACAGAGAAACAAAGCTTCTGCTTGAGGTTAATCAGTCCTAATAAACACTTTAGCTAATGGGAGGGGGGGAAAGTGCAAATGAATAAATTTTAAATACTCTGTATTCAGAAAGAACTTCAAAGGATGTTATGCTGAGAACATGGGAGATGATGTGTTTCAAGAAGATATAAGATGCGTGTTGCCTAAATCTTGGCATAATTTCAAGAACATGTATCCTGTCTAAAAGTGAAAAAAAGAATAAAGAAACCAAAACAAGAAACCAAAACCGAAATAGAGATGTTTGGGGTAAGGAGAGAACAGTCTAAAACCTTTTCCTTAGAAATAGCCATTCCATGGCTCTAATAATAGCTGTAGACAAAGAAAAAACGTGGGACTGTGTCCTGAGCGACGTATTCGCAAAGTGTATCAGTATCACTGCAACACCTGCACTGGCATTCAGCTTTGGCAAGACTTAGTCAGTCCCTCTAGAAAGCAGAGAGAAGCTCCCACAAACCCTTACAAAACTTAAAATCTGGTGACGTGACCCATGGGTGCTTTGCTCCTTGAGATCCCGTCCCGTGAGATGGGATCAGCTGCCTTGCTGTGCTGCCCTCTGTGCTGCTGGTCATGGGTGGGCTCTTGGTGCCTTCATGACACAAGGGGTGGGTGATGGTGGCAGTTGCACATCCCCCAATGAGATCCGGAGCTTTCAATGGGGCAGCTGATGGCTCTTCAGCACCTTTTGTGCCCCACTGTGCCTGTCCTCATCTGCACGGCTAGGTTGGTGCCAAAGTGTGCAGCCAGTCACGTCCCCCCATCTCAGGGCACGGTGACTGTTCACATTCACCTCCCCCCATTTGGGGGGCAGGAAGGGTCAATAGACAGGGTCCTTTACAAAGGAGATGCCCAGAGAAGCTAAGAAGCTTGTGGGCTGTGCTCGTAATGAGCACAGCTCCAAGCAGGCTATAAAACGGGGCCCGTGCCAAAGACCCCTTTTGGATGGTCTTCTTGGAGGGGCAGGTCTGTGAACAGAGCTCTCCCCTTAGACTGGGATGCTCTCTACAGAGACTTCCTGGGACTCAGGGCCCTCACCTTCTCTCCGGTGAGTGACTTCTTCCAGATATATCTTTGAGTGAGCCCTTGCCCACCCCAGGCAAGCCATTTTTTTTCTGCTGAGTATCCTTGAGTGGAAGAGACCTCTTGTTCCGGTTTTTGTGATTGAGTGCGTGCTGTGGATCCTCATTATTGTCATGTGGTCATACAATAATAATAATAATAATAATATGCTCAACTGGTATCTGAACCTGTGACCATCCCTGGGATTGCCCAGGGTCAATGCTGTTGGGCTCCCAGATCTTGGTTTGCGGACGGCTCCCACAGAAGCCACTCTAGGCTGCCTGTGGCACACAGGTACTGTGCCCAGCTGTGCGGGGGTGAGAAATTACTCGGATGGCCCCAGTGCAAGAGCTGGGACTGGAGGGAGCCTTAGTGAAAGAATCATTGAAACCAGAGCCCACCACATCAGCTCTTCGACAAAATGCTCCCTGACTCCGTGGCAGCTGAGCAGTCAGTACCCTATGCCTGCCTTCCCCAGAGAAGTAATGCCCGGGCACTCACAACGCAGCATTCCTTGAAACACAGAGTTTATTGGCAGCTTTGCACAAAGTAAAGCTCCCAGAAGGAGTGGAATGGCCTCTCTCGAAGAGGGAGGACAGTCGCTGTGCCAGTGGTAACGGAGTCTCTGTCACAAGCCTCCTTGCGATGGCCTCTTAAGCTGCGTCAGGTCCCACGTCCCAGAGGATGCTTTTGCTGTGGAGGGCAGGTGTGGCAGCCATTTCCACGGCTGAGAGAGCAGCGTGTTCTCCGTGCTCAGTTCTGCGACACCAGCTCCCTGGGGAGTGTCTGGGATGCCCCGATTCTCCACCTGGACCCCAGTGAACGCGCAGAGGCACGTCAGCGCTGCCTCTCTCCTGGTCCCTGCCCGGCCAGAGCTTTCGGCAGGAGTCTCTGGGCCCACACGCCATGCTGGCTGTGACAGTGTGACCAGAGAGCAGGGCAGAAGTCCTCTTTGTCGCCAGTGTAGTCGTCCCCGGCTACGGCGCTGGGGAGAGCGCCAAGAGGAGAAGGCTGCTGCTCTGGGCAGAGGGCTGCTGCACAGGATTTTCCCTTTCTTTTCTGTGTCCTACGTTCTCCCCTCTTTTTCTTTCCTGCACGCGGTGTTCTCTGCCATCACGTGTGAGCCCCAGAGACACAGCTCCGTGCATGAAGACGTCTTTCACTGTCCGTGGTAGAGCAGTCTTGTGAGCCGATTTTGCAGCTCACTGAACTCATGCAGTGCCTCGGCATGGGCGGCAGGATCCTGCGCCAGGTGCTGGAAGAGGTTGAGTGGCTCAGCCGTTTCGAAGGCTGGGGGCAAGAGGATCTCTTGAGGCATGTCCTTATTGCCGAAGAAGAAGTCATCGAGGCGTCTCTCCATCAGGCAGGCACGCAGGTACATCATGATATCCTGTAGGCGCAGCAGGAAATGCCTCCTGCGCCAGGCTGACGGGGGTCTGGTGTTCAGGAGGTGCATGAAAACCGTCTTCAAGGTGTAAGTGGAAAAGGCTGTGTCCAGACTGACGTAGGCACAGAGCTGCAGGCATTTGAGGTGGAAGCTGTTAGGCGGGGTCTGCCTGGCAAAACTCCTGAAGAACCTCATCTCTGCCACAGCGTAGCTGTCTACCCACGTGGTGCTTTGGGTGAAGATGTGCCGTGCACGCTGGCTGCTCAGGAAGACGTCCGAGTCGCCTTGCCGCACCCCAAACACGATCTCGATGAAGAGGGTTCTCCTGGAGGCTTTCCTCAGCAGCAGCAGCTTGCAGAAGCGCTCGGAGGGCAGCACGTTTAGCTTGTAGCGCCGTGCCCGAGGCACAAAGCCCCAGAATGAGGACACGCAGTCCTGGAACCACTGGGCAGTTTTCTGCACATCCAGGTAGGGGCCGGTGCAGAGGGTGTCTAGGAGGCTGGGGTGCTGAATTCTCCTCAGCTCCTCCTGGGGGTGGTGGAGGAAGCACAGCGTGTTCTCCACTGCTTGCTCCCCGCTGCAGGTGCACACCAACTCCACGCGGACGCGGGAATGCGACGCCGGCGTCTCCCCTGCGGTGCCCAGCTCCAGGTGGAAGATGTGCCCACGGGGGGGCTTCAGGGGAACGAGCAGGCGGTAGACGGCATCGTCCTCACGGGGACTCCAGCCCTCAAAGGTGCTGCCCACCTTGATGGCAGATGGCAGCACTGGGAAGAACGGATTGGACGAGTACAGGTGGATGGCATAAAGGAGGTTGCCCACTAGATCCTCCACCACCTGGCGTCTGTAGTCAAGGTTCTGCACTGGCCACCGGATGCGCTTTGCAATTCTTCTGCTCTTCTCGCTCACATCATCAAAATCTTCTTCTTCACTTTCTTCCTCCTCCTCGTCCTCCTCCTCCTCCACCGGCTCGCTGTCGCCGCTGGAGCTCTCGTCTTCACTGCTGCTGCTGCTCCTATCTGGCTCAGGCTCACGGCTCCTTTTCCTGAGCCAGCAGCCGAGTCCGAAGAGCAGGGCCAGGCCTCCAGCAACGGCCCAGAACTGCCACTGCTGCAAGGCAGAGAGGAGCAGGGCTCCCCAGGCAAAGCCGCTCTGCTCCTGGATGCTCTGCTCCTTGGTCCTCTGCTCCTGGCTCATCTCCTCCACCTCCTGCCACAGCCGAGTCATCTCCTGTCTCAGGAACTCTGCACGCTGCCGCATGCGCTCGCGCGTGGCCTCATCCAGCTCGTCGCCGACCCCCCGCACGTTGTGAGTGAGGGTATGCACGAACCAGAAGAGTAATTTTATGGCAGCCATGGCCTGCAGGAGGAGCGAGAGAAGGGGTTCAGCGGGGCCGGGCGGCAGGGAGCTGGCGGCACGGGCAGCGGGGACGGGGGCCGCAGGGAGCTGGGGGCGGGTAGGAGAGGGGCCGAGGCAGCTGGGAGGCAGCAAGGAAGGCCTGTGCCCAGCCCCGACGGCGGCACCGCGCCCTGCCCAAGGCGTTCGTTCCCGCGAGCGGCTGGGCCATGGCTGGAGGGTGAGAACCCACCCCCAAGGGCCCAGGTTTCAGCCCCAGCCCTTGTCCAGCCCAGCCTCCCCCCGCCTGCACACTCACCGCTGGCCCAGGCTTTACTGGGGCAGCGCTGCTGCTGGCGCCCCGGTAACTGCCCCGTGAGGACTCGTCCCCTCTGATGTCACAGGCGCCAGAGCGCGTCACGGCCGCGCCTGCTGGCCAGCCTTTTGGAGTCCTCTGAGGACTTTGCTGAAGGCAGCTGAGAAATTAGAATCGTGGAACAGAATCGTCTTGGTTGGAAGAGACTGTCGGGGTGATCGAGTCGAACCATAACGTAACTCTAGCGCTAAATTCTCACAGTACTTTTTTGTTTTCCCTTGAAGTCAACTGAGCACTTGGTAACCTGCAAAGACACATAGGATTCCGCAGTTTGGGATTTGATTCTGTAGTGGGTTTTGATTGAATAGCTTAGTCAGTGCTCACCTGTAAGGAAGAGTTTGTTTGTGACTGGTTACTGAGAAGGATCCATCTCGCTGCAATTTCTTGTAGACTGGCTAATCATGGAGTATTTGGAGAGGGAAGACAAGGAAAGGGAAAACACATCTTAATAGACCCACTCGCATGTTTTCTAGCTCCTTCCTAAATCCGTAGACTTACTGAACTTGATATTGGATCTTTATACTTAATTTTTTTGACAGTCCTTTTTTTGTCAGCTTGTGTAATCGACGTTTAAACTCATCTAGGTTTCCTAGTGTTTTGTGTCAGTAGTTACACGGTTTGAGTTGCCTGTTCCCTTTTTTTGATTCACTTAATTGGATGCCTTGTAGTTACTGTGAGAAATTGTAAAGAAAACAGAGTCGTTACTCCCTCTTCGTCATCTTCGTGCTTTTCTTGAAGTTAGGACCCAGAATGTACTTCTCCCCTGCCTTCATCCTTGCCAACGTTTAGCTCTTTGGTCTAGATTGAAAAACGATACTTTCGCACTGAAAAATTTCCCTGCGCAATCTTTGGTCATTCTTGTCATGTTACTCTGTATGGCTTTTAGGTTTACTTTACCTTACACAAGATGGAAGTACAGCTACCGTACAGTACTACTGAACGCGTACAAGAGTATCTTCGTTATGTTGCAAATAAGGAAAATAGGTTTAAATCAAATTATACAGTACGGGGTATAGACGCATGTATTGTCGTATAATAAAATATGTGTAATTAGGAAACTAGTAATAGCATTGTAAGTTGGAACTTATCCTTGTTGTTATAATGATCTGTTTAATTAAAGTCTTTGTCCAACGACGGTTATTTAATCTTTTCTCCATTTCGTATTTCTCTTTTCTTTTTACTAACAGATTATAGTATATTTTGTGGAAGTGCCCAGAGATTCCTTTTCAAATTGATGACAGGGTGGTCTTTACAAACCTTTTGTTTCGTTTATTGGGTTTAGTATTTGTGGGTTTGCTTCTGAACTTGAACTTTTTGAGTGGAGTTCTATGGATTCATTGCTGTGGTATGACTAGTGCTTTGTGCAGAGAAGATTCAGAAGTATACCTAGCTTCCAATCTAGAAAAAAATTACTCTTGACTCTGTAAAATTGTCTCTTTGTGAGAGACAGGTATTATACAAGAATATTATTTAAGCCCAAGGTGTGTGTTGGGGGTTTCTGTGGGTGTGGTTTTTTGTTGTGTGTATGTGCTTTGGTTTATTTTTTTTTTGTTAACTAGGTGAGTGTGGTCTTAATAGAGTTGCACAGAGAAACAAAGCTTCTGCTTGAGGTTAATCAGTCCTAATAAACACTTTAGCTAATGGGAGGGGGGGAAAGTGCAAATGAATAAATTTTAAATACTCTGTATTCAGAAAGAACTTCAAAGGATGTTATGCTGAGAACATAGGAGATGATGTGTTTCAAGAAGATATAAGATGCGTGTTGCCTAAATCTTGGCATAATTTCAAGAACATGTATCCTGTCTAAAAGTGAAAAAAAGAATAAAGAAACCAAAACAAGAAACCAAAACCGAAATAGAGATGTTTGGGGTAAGGAGAGAACAGTCTAAAACCTTTTCCTTAGAAATAGCCATTCCATGGCTCTAATAATAGCTATAGACAAAGAAAAAACGTGGGACTGTGTCCTGAGCGACGTATTCACAAAGTGTATCAGTATCACTGCAACACCTGCACTGGCATTCAGCTTTGGCAAGACTTAGTCAGGCCCTCTAGAAAGCAGAGAGAAGCTCCCACAAACCCTTACAAAACTTAAAATCTGGTGACGTGACCCATGGGTGCTTTGCTCCTTGAGATCCCGTCCCGTGAGATGGGATCAGCTGCCTTGCTGTGCTGCCCTCTGTGCTGCTGGTCATGGGTGGGCTCTTGGTGCCTTCATGACACAAGGGGTGGGTGATGGTGGCAGTTGCACATCCCCCAATGAGATCCGGAGCTTTCAATGGGGCAGCTGATGGCTCTTCAGCACCTTTTGTGCCCCACTGTGCCTGTCCTCATCTGCACGGCTAGGTTGGTGCCAAAGTGTGCAGCCAGTCACGTCCCCCCATCTCAGGGCACGGTGACTGTTCACATTCACCTCCCCCCATTTGGGGGGCAGGAAGGGTCAATAGACAGGGTCCTTTACAAAGGAGATGCCCAGAGAAGCTAAGAAGCTTGTGGGCTGTGCTCGTAATGAGCACAGCCAGATCCAAGCAGGCTATAAAACGGGGCCCGTGCCAAAGACCCCTTTTGGATGGTCTTCTTGGAGGGGCAGGTCTGTGAACAGAGCTCTCCCCTTAGACTGGGATGCTCTCTACAGAGACTTCCTGGGACTCAGGGCCCTCACCTTCTCTCCGGTGAGTGACTTCTTCCAGATATATCTTTGAGTGAGCCCTTGCCCACCCCAGGCAAGCCATTTTTTTTCTGCTGAGTATCCTTGAGTGGAAGAGACCTCTTGTTCCGGTTTTTGTGATTGAGTGCGTGCTGTGGATCCTCATTATTGTCATGTGGTCATACAATAATAATAATAATAATAATATGCTCAACTGGTATCTGAACCTGTGACCATCCCTGGGATTGCCCAGGGTCAATGCTGTTGGGCTCCCAGATCTTGGTTTGCGGACGGCTCCCACAGAAGCCACTCTAGGCTGCCTGTGGCACACAGGCACTGTGCCCAGCTGTGCGGGGGTGAGAAATTACTCGGATGGCCCCAGTGCAAGAGCTGGGACTGGAGGGAGCCTTAGTGAAAGAATCATTGAAACCAGAGCCCACCACATCAGCTCTTCGACAAAATGCTCCCTGACTCCGTGGCAGCTGAGCAGTCAGTACCCTATGCCTGCCTTCCCCAGAGAAGTAATGCCCGGGCACTCACAACGCAGCATTCCTTGAAACACAGAGTTTATTGGCAGCTTTGCACAAAGTAAAGCTCCCAGAAGGAGTGGAATGGCCTCTCTCGAAGAGGGAGGACAGTCGCTGTGCCAGTGGTAACGGAGTCTCTGTCACAAGCCTCCTTGCAATGGCCTCTTAAGCTGCGTCAGGTCCCACATCCCAGAGGATGCTTTTGCTGTGGAGGGCAGGTGTGGCAGCCATTTCCACGGCTGAGAGAGCAGCGTGTTCTCCGTGCTCAGTTCTGCGACACCAGCTCCCTGGGGAGTGTCTGGGATGCCCCGATTCTCCACCTGGACCCCAGTGAACGCGCAGAGGCACGTCAGCGCTGCCTCTCTCCTGGTCCCTGCCCGGCCAGAGCTTTCGGCAGGAGTCTCTGGGCCCACACGCCATGCTGGCTGTGACAGTGTGACCAGAGAGCAGGGCAGAAGTCCTCTTTGTCGCCAGTGTAGTCGTCCCCGGCTACGGCGCTGGGGAGAGCGCCAAGAGGAGAAGGCTGCTGCTCTGGGCAGAGGGCTGCTGCACAGGATTTTCCCTTTCTTTTCTGTGTCCTACGTTCTCCCCTCTTTTTCTTTCCTGCACGCGGTGTTCTCTGCCATCACGTGTGAGCCCCAGAGACACAGCTCCGTGCATGAAGACGTCTTTCACTGTCCGTGGTAGAGCAGTCTTGTGAGCCGATTTTGCAGCTCACTGAACTCATGCAGTGCCTCGGCATGGGCGGCAGGATCCTGCGCCAGGTGCTGGAAGAGGTTGAGTGGCTCAGCCGTTTCGAAGGCTGGGGGCAAGAGGATCTCTTGAGGCATGTCCTTATTGCCGAAGAAGAAGTCATCGAGGCGTCTCTCCATCAGGCAGGCACGCAGGTACATCATGATATCCTGTAGGCGCAGCAGGAAATGCCTCCTGTGCCAGGCTGACGGGGGTCTGGTGTTCAGGAGGTGCATGAAAACCGTCTTCAAGGTGTAAGTGGAAAAGGCTGTGTCCAGACTGACGTAGGCACAGAGCTGCAGGCATTTGAGGTGGAAGCTGTTAGGCGGGGTCTGCCTGGCAAAACTCCTGAAGAACCTCATCTCTGCCACAGCGTAGCTGTCTACCCACGTGGTGCTTTGGGTGAAGATGTGCCGTGCACGCTGGCTGCTCAGGAAGACGTCCGAGTCGCCTTGCCGCACCCCAAACACGATCTCGATGAAGAGGGTTCTCCTGGAGGCTTTCCTCAGCAGCAGCAGCTTGCAGAAGCGCTCGGAGGGCAGCACGTTTAGCTTGTAGCGCCGTGCCCGAGGCACAAAGCCCCAGAATGAGGACACGCAGTCCTGGAACCACTGGGCAGTTTTCTGCACATCCAGGTAGGGGCCGGTGCAGAGGGTGTCTAGGAGGCTGGGGTGCTGAATTCTCCTCAGCTCCTCCTGGGGGTGGTGGAGGAAGCACAGCGTGTTCTCCACTGCTTGCTCCCCGCTGCAGGTGCACACCAACTCCACGCGGACGCGGGAATGCGACGCCGGCGTCTCCCCTGCGGTGCCCAGCTCCAGGTGGAAGATGTGCCCACGGGGGGGCTTCAGGGGAACGAGCAGGCGGTAGACAGCATCGTCCTCACGGGGACTCCAGCCCTCAAAGGTGCTGCCCACCTTGATGGCAGATGGCAGCACTGGGAAGAACGGATTGGACGAGTACAGGTGGATGGCATAAAGGAGGTTGCCCACTAGATCCTCCACCACCTGGCGTCTGTAGTCAAGGTTCTGCACTGGCCACCGGATGCGCTTTGCAATTCTTCTGCTCTTCTCGCTCACATCATCAAAATCTTCTTCTTCACTTTCTTCCTCCTCCTCCTCGTCCTCCTCCTCCACCGGCTCGCTGTCGCCGCTGGAGCTCTCGTCTTCACTGCTGCTGCTGCTCCTATCTGGCTCAGGCTCACGGCTCCTTTTCCTGAGCCAGCAGCCGAGTCCGAAGAGCAGGGCCAGGCCTCCAGCAACGGCCCAGAACTGCCACTGCTGCAAGGCAGAGAGGAGCAGGGCTCCCCAGGCAAAGCCGCTCTGCTCCTGGATGCTCTGCTCCTTGGTCCTCTGCTCCTGGCTCATCTCCTCCACCTCCTGCCACAGCCGAGTCATCTCCTGTCTCAGGAACTCTGCACGCTGCCGCATGCGCTCGCGCGTGGCCTCATCCAGCTCATCGCCGACCCCCCGCACGTTGTGAGTGAGGGTATGCACGAACCAGAAGAGTAATTTTATGGCAGCCATGGCCTGCAGGAGGAGCGAGAGAAGGGGTTCAGCGGGGCTGGGCGGCAGGGAGCTGGCGGCACGGGCAGCGGGGACGGGGGCCGCAGGGAGCTGGGGGCGGGTAGGAGAGGGGCCGAGGCAGCTGGGAGGCAGCAAGGAAGGCCTGTGCCCAGCCCCGACGGCGGCACCGCGCCCTGCCCAAGGCGTTCGTTCCCGCGAGCGGCTGGGCCATGGCTGGAGGGTGAGAACCCACCCCCAAGGGCCCAGGTTTCAGCCCCAGCCCTTGTCCAGCCCAGCCTCCCCCCGCCTGCACACTCACCGCTGGCCCAGGCTTTACTGGGGCAGCGCTGCTGCTGGCGCCCCGGTAACTGCCCCGTGAGGACTCGTCCCCTCTGATGTCACAGGCGCCAGAGCGCGTCACGGCCGCGCCTGCTGGCCAGCCTTTTGGAGTCCTCTGAGGACTTTGCTGAAGGCAGCTGAGAAATTAGAATCGTGGAACAGAATCGTTTTGGTTGGAAGAGACTGTCGGGGTGATCGAGTCGAACCATAACGTAACTCTAGCGCTAAATTCTCACAGTACTTTTTTGTTTTCCCTTGAAGTCAACTGAGCACTTGGTAACCTGCAAAGACACATAGGATTCCGCAGTTTGGGATTTGATTCTGTAGTGGGTTTTGATTGAATAGCTTAGTCAGTGCTCACCTGTAAGGAAGAGTTTGTTTGTGACTGGTTACTGAGAAGGATCCATCTCGCTGCAATTTCTTGTAGACTGGCTAATCATGGAGTATTTGGAGAGGGAAGACAAGGAAAGGGAAAACACATCTTAATAGACCCACTCGCATGTTTTCTAGCTCCTTCCTAAATCCGTAGACTTACTGAACTTGATATTGGATCTTTATACTTAATTTTTTTGACAGTCCTTTTTTTGTCAGCTTGTGTAATCGACGTTTAAACTCATCTAGGTTTCCTAGTGTTTTGTGTCAGTAGTTACACGGTTTGAGTTGCCTGTTCCCTTTTTTTGATTCACTTAATTGGATGCCTTGTAGTTACTGTGAGAAATTGTAAAGAAAACAGAGTCGTTACTCCCTCTTCGTCATCTTCGTGCTTTTCTTGAAGTTAGGACCCAGAATGTACTTCTCCCCTGCCTTCATCCTTGCCAACGTTTAGCTCTTTGGTCTAGATTGAAAAACGATACTTTCGCACTGAAAAATTTCCCTGCGCAATCTTTGGTCATTCTTGTCATGTTACTCTGTATGGCTTTTAGGTTTACTTTACCTTACACAAGATGGAAGTACAGCTACCGTACAGTACTACTGAACGCGTACAAGAGTATCTTCGTTATGTTGCAAATAAGGAAAATAGGTTTAAATCAAATTATACAGTACGGGGTATAGACGCATGTATTGTCGTATAATAAAATATGTGTAATTAGGAAACTAGTAATAGCATTGTAAGTTGGAACTTATCCTTGTTGTTATAATGATCTGTTTAATTAAAGTCTTTGTCCAACGACGGTTATTTAATCTTTTCTCCATTTCGTATTTCTCTTTTCTTTTTACTAACAGATTATAGTATATTTTGTGGAAGTGCCCAGAGATTCCTTTTCAAATTGATGACAGGGTGGTCTTTACAAACCTTTTGTTTCGTTTATTGGGTTTAGTATTTGTGGGTTTGCTTCTGAACTTGAACTTTTTGAGTGGAGTTCTATGGATTCATTGCTGTGGTATGACTAGTGCTTTGTGCAGAGAAGATTCAGAAGTATACCTAGCTTCCAATCTAGAAAAAAATTACTCTTGACTCTGTAAAATTGTCTCTTTGTGAGAGACAGGTATTATACAAGAATATTATTTAAGCCCAAGGTGTGTGTTGGGGGTTTCTGTGGGTGTGGTTTTTTGTTGTGTGTATGTGCTTTGGTTTATTTTTTTTTTGTTAACTAGGTGAGTGTGGTCTTAATAGAGTTGCACAGAGAAACAAAGCTTCTGCTTGAGGTTAATCAGTCCTAATAAACACTTTAGCTAATGGGAGGGGGGGAAAGTGCAAATGAATAAATTTTAAATACTCTGTATTCAGAAAGAACTTCAAAGGATGTTATGCTGAGAACATAGGAGATGATGTGTTTCAAGAAGATATAAGATGCGTGTTGCCTAAATCTTGGCATAATTTCAAGAACATGTATCCTGTCTAAAAGTGAAAAAAAGAATAAAGAAACCAAAACAAGAAACCAAAACCGAAATAGAGATGTTTGGGGTAAGGAGAGAACAGTCTAAAACCTTTTCCTTAGAAATAGCCATTCCATGGCTCTAATAATAGCTGTAGACAAAGAAAAAACGTGGGACTGTGTCCTGAGCGACGTATTCACAAAGTGTATCAGTATCACTGCAACACCTGCACTGGCATTCAGCTTTGGCAAGACTTAGTCAGTCCCTCTAGAAAGCAGAGAGAAGCTCCCACAAACCCTTACAAAACTTAAAATCTGGTGACGTGACCCATGGGTGCTTTGCTCCTTGAGATCCCGTCCCGTGAGATGGGATCAGCTGCCTTGCTGTGCTGCCCTCTGTGCTGCTGGTCATGGGTGGGCTCTTGGTGCCTTCATGACACAAGGGGTGGGTGATGGTGGCAGTTGCACATCCCCCAATGAGATCCGGAGCTTTCAATGGGGCAGCTGATGGCTCTTCAGCACCTTTTGTGCCCCACTGTGCCTGTCCTCATCTGCACGGCTAGGTTGGTGCCAAAGTGTGCAGCCAGTCACGTCCCCCCATCTCAGGGCACGGTGACTGTTCACATTCACCTCCCCCCATTTGGGGGGCAGGAAGGGTCAATAGACAGGGTCCTTTACAAAGGAGATGCCCAGAGAAGCTAAGAAGCTTGTGGGCTGTGCTCGTAATGAGCACAGCCAGATCCAAGCAGGCTATAAAACGGGGCCCGTGCCAAAGACCCCTTTTGGATGGTCTTCTTGGAGGGGCAGGTCTGTGAACAGAGCTCTCCCCTTAGACTGGGATGCTCTCTACAGAGACTTCCTGGGACTCAGGGCCCTCACCTTCTCTCCGGTGAGTGACTTCTTCCAGATATATCTTTGAGTGAGCCCTTGCCCACCCCAGGCAAGCCATTTTTTTTCTGCTGAGTATCCTTGAGTGGAAGAGACCTCTTGTTCCGGTTTTTGTGATTGAGTGCGTGCTGTGGATCCTCATTATTGTCATGTGGTCATACAATAATAATAATAATAATAATATGCTCAACTGGTATCTGAACCTGTGACCATCCCTGGGATTGCCCAGGGTCAATGCTGTTGGGCTCCCAGATCTTGGTTTGCGGACGGCTCCCACAGAAGCCACTCTAGGCTGCCTGTGGCACACAGGTACTGTGCCCAGCTGTGCGGGGGTGAGAAATTACTCGGATGGCCCCAGTGCAAGAGCTGGGACTGGAGGGAGCCTTAGTGAAAGAATCATTGAAACCAGAGCCCACCACATCAGCTCTTCGACAAAATGCTCCCTGACTCCGTGGCAGCTGAGCAGTCAGTACCCTATGCCTGCCTTCCCCAGAGAAGTAATGCCCGGGCACTCACAACGCAGCATTCCTTGAAACACAGAGTTTATTGGCAGCTTTGCACAAAGTAAAGCTCCCAGAAGGAGTGGAATGGCCTCTCTCGAAGAGGGAGGACAGTCGCTGTGCCAGTGGTAACGGAGTCTCTGTCACAAGCCTCCTTGCGATGGCCTCTTAAGCTGCGTCAGGTCCCACGTCCCAGAGGATGCTTTTGCTGTGCAGGGCAGGTGTGGCAGCCATTTCCACGGCTGAGAGAGCAGCGTGTTCTCCGTGCTCAGTTCTGCGACACCAGCTCCCTGGGGAGTGTCTGGGATGCCCCGATTCTCCACCTGGACCCCAGTGAACGCGCAGAGGCACGTCAGCGCTGCCTCTCTCCTGGTCCCTGCCCGGCCAGAGCTTTCGGCAGGAGTCTCTGGGCCCACACGCCATGCTGGCTGTGACAGTGTGACCAGAGAGCAGGGCAGAAGTCCTCTTTGTCGCCAGTGTAGTCGTCCCCGGCTACGGCGCTGGGGAGAGCGCCAAGAGGAGAAGGCTGCTGCTCTGGGCAGAGGGCTGCTGCACAGGATTTTCCCTTTCTTTTCTGTGTCCTACGTTCTCCCCTCTTTTTCTTTCCTGCACGCGGTGTTCTCTGCCATCACGTGTGAGCCCCAGAGACACAGCTCCGTGCATGAAGACGTCTTTCACTGTCCGTGGTAGAGCAGTCTTGTGAGCCGATTTTGCAGCTCACTGAACTCATGCAGTGCCTCGGCATGGGCGGCAGGATCCTGCGCCAGGTGCTGGAAGAGGTTGAGTGGCTCAGCCGTTTCGAAGGCTGGGGGCAAGAGGATCTCTTGAGGCATGTCCTTATTGCCGAAGAAGAAGTCATCGAGGCGTCTCTCCATCAGGCAGGCACGCAGGTACATCATGATATCCTGTAGGCGCAGCAGGAAATGCCTCCTGCGCCAGGCTGACGGGGGTCTGGTGTTCAGGAGGTGCATGAAAACCGTCTTCAAGGTGTAAGTGGAAAAGGCTGTGTCCAGACTGACGTAGGCACAGAGCTGCAGGCATTTGAGGTGGAAGCTGTTAGGCGGGGTCTGCCTGGCAAAACTCCTGAAGAACCTCATCTCTGCCACAGCGTAGCTGTCTACCCACGTGGTGCTTTGGGTGAAGATGTGCCGTGCACGCTGGCTGCTCAGGAAGACGTCCGAGTCGCCTTGCCGCACCCCAAACACGATCTCGATGAAGAGGGTTCTCCTGGAGGCTTTCCTCAGCAGCAGCAGCTTGCAGAAGCGCTCGGAGGGCAGCACGTTTAGCTTGTAGCGCCGTGCCCGAGGCACAAAGCCCCAGAATGAGGACACGCAGTCCTGGAACCACTGGGCAGTTTTCTGCACATCCAGGTAGGGGCCGGTGCAGAGGGTGTCTAGGAGGCTGGGGTGCTGAATTCTCCTCAGCTCCTCCTGGGGGTGGTGGAGGAAGCACAGCGTGTTCTCCACTGCTTGCTCCCCGCTGCAGGTGCACACCAACTCCACGCGGACGCGGGAATGCGACGCCGGCGTCTCCCCTGCGGTGCCCAGCTCCAGGTGGAAGATGTGCCCACGGGGGGGCTTCAGGGGAACGAGCAGGCGGTAGACAGCATCGTCCTCACGGGGACTCCAGCCCTCAAAGGTGCTGCCCACCTTGATGGCAGATGGCAGCACTGGGAAGAACGGATTGGACGAGTACAGGTGGATGGCATAAAGGAGGTTGCCCACTAGATCCTCCACCACCTGGCGTCTGTAGTCAAGGTTCTGCACTGGCCACCGGATGCGCTTTGCAATTCTTCTGCTCTTCTCGCTCACATCATCAAAATCTTCTTCTTCACTTTCTTCCTCCTCCTCCTCGTCCTCCTCCTCCACCGGCTCGCTGTCGCCGCTGGAGCTCTCGTCTTCACTGCTGCTGCTGCTCCTATCTGGCTCAGGCTCACGGCTCCTTTTCCTGAGCCAGCAGCCGAGTCCGAAGAGCAGGGCCAGGCCTCCAGCAACGGCCCAGAACTGCCACTGCTGCAAGGCAGAGAGGAGCAGGGCTCCCCAGGCAAAGCCGCTCTGCTCCTGGATGCTCTGCTCCTTGGTCCTCTGCTCCTGGCTCATCTCCTCCACCTCCTGCCACAGCCGAGTCATCTCCTGTCTCAGGAACTCTGCACGCTGCCGCATGCGCTCGCGCGTGGCCTCATCCAGCTCGTCGCCGACCCCCCGCACGTTGTGAGTGAGGGTATGCACGAACCAGAAGAGTAATTTTATGGCAGCCATGGCCTGCAGGAGGAGCGAGAGAAGGGGTTCAGCGGGGCCGGGCGGCAGGGAGCTGGCGGCACGGGCAGCGGGGACGGGGGCCGCAGGGAGCTGGGGGCGGGTAGGAGAGGGGCCGAGGCAGCTGGGAGGCAGCAAGGAAGGCCTGTGCCCAGCCCCGACGGCGGCACCGCGCCCTGCCCAAGGCGTTCGTTCCCGCGAGCGGCTGGGCCATGGCTGGAGGGTGAGAACCCACCCCCAAGGGCCCAGGTTTCAGCCCCAGCCCTTGTCCAGCCCAGCCTCCCCCCGCCTGCACACTCACCGCTGGCCCAGGCTTTACTGGGGCAGCGCTGCTGCTGGCGCCCCGGTAACTGCCCCGTGAGGACTCGTCCCCTCTGATGTCACAGGCGCCAGAGCGCGTCACGGCCGCGCCTGCTGGCCAGCCTTTTGGAGTCCTCTGAGGACTTTGCTGAAGGCAGCTGAGAAATTAGAATCGTGGAACAGAATCGTCTTGGTTGGAAGAGACTGTCGGGGTGATCGAGTCGAACCATAACGTAACTCTAGCGCTAAATTCTCACAGTACTTTTTTGTTTTCCCTTGAAGTCAACTGAGCACTTGGTAACCTGCAAAGACACATAGGATTCCGCAGTTTGGGATTTGATTCTGTAGTGGGTTTTGATTGAATAGCTTAGTCAGTGCTCACCTGTAAGGAAGAGTTTGTTTGTGACTGGTTACTGAGAAGGATCCATCTCGCTGCAATTTCTTGTAGACTGGCTAATCATGGAGTATTTGGAGAGGGAAGACAAGGAAAGGGAAAACACATCTTAATAGACCCACTCGCATGTTTTCTAGCTCCTTCCTAAATCCGTAGACTTACTGAACTTGATATTGGATCTTTATACTTAATTTTTTTGACAGTCCTTTTTTTGTCAGCTTGTGTAATCGACGTTTAAACTCATCTAGGTTTCCTAGTGTTTTGTGTCAGTAGTTACACGGTTTGAGTTGCCTGTTCCCTTTTTTTGATTCACTTAATTGGATGCCTTGTAGTTACTGTGAGAAATTGTAAAGAAAACAGAGTCGTTACTCCCTCTTCGTCATCTTCGTGCTTTTCTTGAAGTTAGGACCCAGAATGTACTTCTCCCCTGCCTTCATCCTTGCCAACGTTTAGCTCTTTGGTCTAGATTGAAAAACGATACTTTCGCACTGAAAAATTTCCCTGCGCAATCTTTGGTCATTCTTGTCATGTTACTCTGTATGGCTTTTAGGTTTACTTTACCTTACACAAGATGGAAGTACAGCTACCGTACAGTACTACTGAACGCGTACAAGAGTATCTTCGTTATGTTGCAAATAAGGAAAATAGGTTTAAATCAAATTATACAGTACGGGGTATAGACGCATGTATTGTCGTATAATAAAATATGTGTAATTAGGAAACTAGTAATAGCATTGTAAGTTGGAACTTATCCTTGTTGTTATAATGATCTGTTTAATTAAAGTCTTTGTCCAACGACGGTTATTTAATCTTTTCTCCATTTCGTATTTCTCTTTTCTTTTTACTAACAGATTATAGTATATTTTGTGGAAGTGCCCAGAGATTCCTTTTCAAATTGATGACAGGGTGGTCTTTAGAAACCTTTTGTTTCGTTTATTGGGTTTAGTATTTGTGGGTTTGCTTCTGAACTTGAACTTTTTGAGTGGAGTTCTATGGATTCATTGCTGTGGTATGACTAGTGCTTTGTGCAGAGAAGATTCAGAAGTATACCTAGCTTCCAATCTAGAAAAAAATTACTCTTGACTCTGTAAAATTGTCTCTTTGTGAGAGACAGGTATTATACAAGAATATTATTTAAGCCCAAGGTGTGTGTTGGGGGTTTCTGTGGGTGTGGTTTTTTGTTGTGTGTATGTGCTTTGGTTTATTTTTTTTTTGTTAACTAGGTGAGTGTGGTCTTAATAGAGTTGCACAGAGAAACAAAGCTTCTGCTTGAGGTTAATCAGTCCTAATAAACACTTTAGCGAATGGGAGGGGGGGAAAGTGCAAATGAATAAATTTTAAATACTCTGTATTCAGAAAGAACTTCAAAGGATGTTATGCTGAGAACATGGGAGATGATGTGTTTCAAGAAGATATAAGATGCGTGTTGCCTAAATCTTGGCATAATTTCAAGAACATGTATCCTGTCTAAAAGTGAAAAAAAGAATAAAGAAACCAAAACAAGAAACCAAAACCGAAATAGAGATGTTTGGGGTAAGGAGAGAACAGTCTAAAACCTTTTCCTTAGAAATAGCCATTCCATGGCTCTAATAATAGCTGTAGACAAAGAAAAAACGTGGGACTGTGTCCTGAGCGACGTATTCGCAAAGTGTATCAGTATCATTGCAACACCTGCACTGGCATTCAGCTTTGGCAAGACTTAGTCAGTCCCTCTAGAAAGCAGAGAGAAGCTCCCACAAACCCTTACAAAACTTAAAATCTGGTGACGTGACCCATGGGTGCTTTGCTCCTTGAGATCCCGTCCCGTGAGATGGGATCAGCTGCCTTGCTGTGCTGCCCTCTGTGCTGCTGGTCATGGGTGGGCTCTTGGTGCCTTCATGACACAAGGGGTGGGTGATGGTGGCAGTTGCACATCCCCCAATGAGATCCGGAGCTTTCAATGGGGCAGCTGATGGCTCTTCAGCACCTTTTGTGCCCCACTGTGCCTGTCCTCATCTGCACGGCTAGGTTGGTGCCAAAGTGTGCAGCCAGTCACGTCCCCCCATCTCAGGGCACGGTGACTGTTCACATTCACCTCCCCCCATTTGGGGGGCAGGAAGGGTCAATAGACAGGGTCCTTTACAAAGGAGATGCCCAGAGAAGCTAAGAAGCTTGTGGGCTGTGCTCGTAATGAGCACAGCCAGATCCAAGCAGGCTATAAAACGGGGCCCGTGCCAAAGACCCCTTTTGGATGGTCTTCTTGGAGGGGCAGGTCTGTGAACAGAGCTCTCCCCTTAGACTGGGATGCTCTCTACAGAGACTTCCTGGGACTCAGGGCCCTCACCTTCTCTCCGGTGAGTGACTTCTTCCAGATATATCTTTGAGTGAGCCCTTGCCCACCCCAGGCAAGCCATTTTTTTTCTGCTGAGTATCCTTGAGTGGAAGAGACCTCTTGTTCCGGTTTTTGTGATTGAGTGCGTGCTGTGGATCCTCATTATTGTCATGTGGTCATACAATAATAATAATAATAATAATATGCTCAACTGGTATCTGAACCTGTGACCATCCCTGGGATTGCCCAGGGTCAATGCTGTTGGGCTCCCAGATCTTGGTTTGCGGACGGCTCCCACAGAAGCCACTCTAGGCTGCCTGTGGCACACAGGCACTGTGCCCAGCTGTGCGGGGGTGAGAAATTACTCGGATGGCCCCAGTGCAAGAGCTGGGACTGGAGGGAGCCTTAGTGAAAGAATCATTGAAACCAGAGCCCACCACATCAGCTCTTCGACAAAATGCTCCCTGACTCCGTGGCAGCTGAGCAGTCAGTACCCTATGCCTGCCTTCCCCAGAGAAGTAATGCCCGGGCACTCACAACGCAGCATTCCTTGAAACACAGAGTTTATTGGCAGCTTTGCACAAAGTAAAGCTCCCAGAAGGAGTGGAATGGCCTCTCTCGAAGAGGGAGGACAGTCGCTGTGCCAGTGGTAACGGAGTCTCTGTCACAAGCCTCCTTGCGATGGCCTCTTAAGCTGCGTCAGGTCCCACATCCCAGAGGATGCTTTTGCTGTGGAGGGCAGGTGTGGCAGCCATTTCCACGGCTGAGAGAGCAGCGTGTTCTCCGTGCTCAGTTCTGCGACACCAGCTCCCTGGGGAGTGTCTGGGATGCCCCGATTCTCCACCTGGACCCCAGTGAACGCGCAGAGGCACGTCAGCGCTGCCTCTCTCCTGGTCCCTGCCCGGCCAGAGCTTTCGGCAGGAGTCTCTGGGCCCACACGCCATGCTGGCTGTGACAGTGTGACCAGAGAGCAGGGCAGAAGTCCTCTTTGTCGCCAGTGTAGTCGTCCCCGGCTACGGCGCTGGGGAGAGCGCCAAGAGGAGAAGGCTGCTGCTCTGGGCAGAGGGCTGCTGCACAGGATTTTCCCTTTCTTTTCTGTGTCCTACGTTCTCCCCTCTTTTTCTTTCCTGCACGCGGTGTTCTCTGCCATCACGTGTGAGCCCCAGAGACACAGCTCCGTGCATGAAGACGTCTTTCACTGTCCGTGGTAGAGCAGTCTTGTGAGCCGATTTTGCAGCTCACTGAACTCATGCAGTGCCTCGGCATGGGCGGCAGGATCCTGCGCCAGGTGCTGGAAGAGGTTGAGTGGCTCAGCCGTTTCGAAGGCTGGGGGCAAGAGGATCTCTTGAGGCATGTCCTTATTGCCGAAGAAGAAGTCATCGAGGCGTCTCTCCATCAGGCAGGCACGCAGGTACATCATGATATCCTGTAGGCGCAGCAGGAAATGCCTCCTGCGCCAGGCTGACGGGGGTCTGGTGTTCAGGAGGTGCATGAAAACCGTCTTCAAGGTGTAAGTGGAAAAGGCTGTGTCCAGACTGACGTAGGCACAGAGCTGCAGGCATTTGAGGTGGAAGCTGTTAGGCGGGGTCTGCCTGGCAAAACTCCTGAAGAACCTCATCTCTGCCACAGCGTAGCTGTCTACCCACGTGGTGCTTTGGGTGAAGATGTGCCGTGCACGCTGGCTGCTCAGGAAGACGTCCGAGTCGCCTTGCCGCACCCCAAACACGATCTCGATGAAGAGGGTTCTCCTGGAGGCTTTCCTCAGCAGCAGCAGCTTGCAGAAGCGCTCGGAGGGCAGCACGTTTAGCTTGTAGCGCCGTGCCCGAGGCACAAAGCCCCAGAATGAGGACACGCAGTCCTGGAACCACTGGGCAGTTTTCTGCACATCCAGGTAGGGGCCGGTGCAGAGGGTGTCTAGGAGGCTGGGGTGCTGAATTCTCCTCAGCTCCTCCTGGGGGTGGTGGAGGAAGCACAGCGTGTTCTCCACTGCTTGCTCCCCGCTGCAGGTGCACACCAACTCCACGCGGACGCGGGAATGCGACGCCGGCGTCTCCCCTGCGGTGCCCAGCTCCAGGTGGAAGATGTGCCCACGGGGGGGCTTCAGGGGAACGAGCAGGCGGTAGACAGCATCGTCCTCACGGGGACTCCAGCCCTCAAAGGTGCTGCCCACCTTGATGGCAGATGGCAGCACTGGGAAGAACGGATTGGACGAGTACAGGTGGATGGCATAAAGGAGGTTGCCCACTAGATCCTCCACCACCTGGCGTCTGTAGTCAAGGTTCTGCACTGGCCACCGGATGCGCTTTGCAATTCTTCTGCTCTTCTCGCTCACATCATCAAAATCTTCTTCTTCACTTTCTTCCTCCTCCTCGTCCTCCTCCTCCTCCACCGGCTCGCTGTCGCCGCTGGAGCTCTCGTCTTCACTGCTGCTGCTGCTCCTATCTGGCTCAGGCTCACGGCTCCTTTTCCTGAGCCAGCAGCCGAGTCCGAAGAGCAGGGCCAGGCCTCCAGCAACGGCCCAGAACTGCCACTGCTGCAAGGCAGAGAGGAGCAGGGCTCCCCAGGCAAAGCCGCTCTGCTCCTGGATGCTCTGCTCCTTGGTCCTCTGCTCCTGGCTCATCTCCTCCACCTCCTGCCACAGCCGAGTCATCTCCTGTCTCAGGAACTCTGCACGCTGCCGCATGCGCTCGCGCGTGGCCTCATCCAGCTCGTCGCCGACCCCCCGCACGTTGTGAGTGAGGGTATGCACGAACCAGAAGAGTAATTTTATGGCAGCCATGGCCTGCAGGAGGAGCGAGAGAAGGGGTTCAGCGGGGCCGGGCGGCAGGGAGCTGGCGGCACGGGCAGCGGGGACGGGGGCCACAGGGAGCTGGGGGCGGGTAGGAGAGGGGCCGAGGCAGCTGGGAGGCAGCAAGGAAGGCCTGTGCCCAGCCCCGACGGCGGCACCGCGCCCTGCCCAAGGCGTTCGTTCCCGCGAGCGGCTGGGCCATGGCTGGAGGGTGAGAACCCACCCCCAAGGGCCCAGGTTTCAGCCCCAGCCCTTGTCCAGCCCAGCCTCCCCCCGCCTGCACACTCACCGCTGGCCCAGGCTTTACTGGGGCAGCGCTGCTGCTGGCGCCCCGGTAACTGCCCCGTGAGGACTCGTCCCCTCTGATGTCACAGGCGCCAGAGCGCGTCACGGCCGCGCCTGCTGGCCAGCCTTTTGGAGTCCTCTGAGGACTTTGCTGAAGGCAGCTGAGAAATTAGAATCGTGGAACAGAATCGTTTTGGTTGGAAGAGACTGTCGGGGTGATCGAGTCGAACCATAACGTAACTCTAGCGCTAAATTCTCACAGTACTTTTTTGTTTTCCCTTGAAGTCAACTGAGCACTTGGTAACCTGCAAAGACACATAGGATTCCGCAGTTTGGGATTTGATTCTGTAGTGGGTTTTGATTGAATAGCTTAGTCAGTGCTCACCTGTAAGGAAGAGTTTGTTTGTGACTGGTTACTGAGAAGGATCCATCTCGCTGCAATTTCTTGTAGACTGGCTAATCATGGAGTATTTGGAGAGGGAAGACAAGGAAAGGGAAAACACATCTTAATAGACCCGCTCCCATGTTTTCTAGCTCCTTCCTAAATCCGTAGACTTACTGAACTTGATATTGGATCTTTATACTTAATTTTTTTGACAGTCCTTTTTTTGTCAGCTTGTGTAATTGACGTTTAAACTCATCTAGGTTTCCTAGTGTTTTGTGTCAGTAGTTACACGGTTTGAGTTGCCTGTTCCCTTTTTTTGGTTCACTTAATTGGATGCCTTGTAGTTACTGTGAGAAATTGTAAAGAAAACAGAGTCGTTACTCCCTCTTCGTCATCTTCGTGCTTTTCTTGAAGTTAGGACCCAGAATGTACTTCTCCCCTGCCTTCATCCTTGCCAACGTTTAGCTCTTTGGTCTAGATTGAAAAACGATACTTTCGCACTGAAAAATTTCCCTGCGCAATCTTTGGTCATTCTTGTCATGTTACTCTGTATGGCTTTTAGGTTTACTTTACCTTACACAAGATGGAAGTACAGCTACCGTACAGTACTACTGAACGCGTACAAGAGTATCTTCGTTATGTTGCAAATAAGGAAAATAGGTTTAAATCAAATTATACAGTACGGGGTATAGACGCATGTATTGTCGTATAATAAAATATGTGTAATTAGGAAACTAGTAATAGCATTGTAAGTTGGAACTTATCCTTGTTGTTATAATGATCTGTTTAATTAAAGTCTTTGTCCAACGACGGTTATTTAATCTTTTCTCCATTTCGTATTTCTCTTTTCTTTTTACTAACAGATTATAGTATATTTTGTGGAAGTGCCCAGAGATTCCTTTTCAAATTGATGACAGGGTGGTCTTTAGAAACCTTTTGTTTCGTTCATTGGGTTTAGTATTTGTGGGTTTGCTTCTGAACTTGAACTTTTTGAGTGGAGTTCTATGGATTCATTGCTGTGGTATGACTAGTGCTTTGTGCAGAGAAGATTCAGAAGTATACCTAGCTTCCAATCTAGAAAAAAATTACTCTTGACTCTGTAAAATTGTCTCTTTGTGAGAGACAGGTATTATACAAGAATATTATTTAAGCCCAAGGTGTGTGTTGGGGGTTTCTGTGGGTGTGGTTTTTTGTTGTGTGTATGTGCTTTGGTTTATTTTTTTTTTGTTAACTAGGTGAGTGTGGTCTTAATAGAGTTGCACAGAGAAACAAAGCTTCTGCTTGAGGTTAATCAGTCCTAATAAACACTTTAGCGAATGGGAGGGGGGGAAAGTGCAAATGAATAAATTTTAAATACTCTGTATTCAGAAAGAACTTCAAAGGATGTTATGCTGAGAACATGGGAGATGATGTGTTTCAAGAAGATATAAGATGCGTGTTGCCTAAATCTTGGCATAATTTCAAGAACATGTATCCTGTCTAAAAGTGAAAAAAAGAATAAAGAAACCAAAACAAGAAACCAAAACCGAAATAGAGATGTTTGGGGTAAGGAGAGAACAGTCTAAAACCTTTTCCTTAGAAATAGCCATTCCATGGCTCTAATAATAGCTGTAGACAAAGAAAAAACGTGGGACTGTGTCCTGAGCGACGTATTCGCAAAGTGTATCAGTATCACTGCAACACCTGCACTGGCATTCAGCTTTGGCAAGACTTAGTCAGTCCCTCTAGAAAGCAGAGAGAAGCTCCCACAAACCCTTACAAAACTTAAAATCTGGTGACGTGACCCATGGGTGCTTTGCTCCTTGAGATCCCGTCCCGTGAGATGGGATCAGCTGCCTTGCTGTGCTGCCCTCTGTGCTGCTGGTCATGGGTGGGCTCTTGGTGCCTTCATGACACAAGGGGTGGGTGATGGTGGCAGTTGCACATCCCCCAATGAGATCCGGAGCTTTCAATGGGGCAGCTGATGGCTCTTCAGCACCTTTTGTGCCCCACTGCGCCTGTCCTCATCTGCACGGCTAGGTTGGTGCCAAAGTGTGCAGCCAGTCACGTCCCCCCATCTCAGGGCACGGTGACTGTTCACATTCACCTCCCCCCATTTGGGGGGCAGGAAGGGTCAATAGACAGGGTCCTTTACAAAGGAGATGCCCAGAGAAGCTAAGAAGCTTGTGGGCTGTGCTCGTAATGAGCACAGCCAGATCCAAGCAGGCTATAAAACGGGGCCCGTGCCAAAGACCCCTTTTGGATGGTCTTCTTGGAGGGGCAGGTCTGTGAACAGAGCTCTCCCCTTAGACTGGGATGCTCTCTACAGAGACTTCCTGGGACTCAGGGCCCTCACCTTCTCTCCGGTGAGTGACTTCTTCCAGATATATCTTTGAGTGAGCCCTTGCCCACCCCAGGCAAGCCATTTTTTTTCTGCTGAGTATCCTTGAGTGGAAGAGACCTCTTGTTCCGGTTTTTGTGATTGAGTGCGTGCTGTGGATCCTCATTATTGTCATGTGGTCATACAATAATAATAATAATAATAATATGCTCAACTGGTATCTGAACCTGTGACCATCCCTGGGATTGCCCAGGGTCAATGCTGTTGGGCTCCCAGATCTTGGTTTGCGGACGGCTCCCACAGAAGCCACTCTAGGCTGCCTGTGGCACACAGGCACTGTGCCCAGCTGTGCGGGGGTGAGAAATTACTCGGATGGCCCCAGTGCAAGAGCTGGGACTGGAGGGAGCCTTAGTGAAAGAATCATTGAAACCAGAGCCCACCACATCAGCTCTTCGACAAAATGCTCCCTGACTCCGTGGCAGCTGAGCAGTCAGTACCCTATGCCTGCCTTCCCCAGAGAAGTAATGCCCGGGCACTCACAACGCAGCATTCCTTGAAACACAGAGTTTATTGGCAGCTTTGCACAAAGTAAAGCTCCCAGAAGGAGTGGAATGGCCTCTCTCGAAGAGGGAGGACAGTCGCTGTGCCAGTGGTAACGGAGTCTCTGTCACAAGCCTCCTTGCGATGGCCTCTTAAGCTGCGTCAGGTCCCACGTCCCAGAGGATGCTTTTGCTGTGCAGGGCAGGTGTGGCAGCCATTTCCACGGCTGAGAGAGCAGCGTGTTCTCCGTGCTCAGTTCTGCGACACCAGCTCCCTGGGGAGTGTCTGGGATGCCCCGATTCTCCACCTGGACCCCAGTGAACGCGCAGAGGCACGTCAGCGCTGCCTCTCTCCTGGTCCCTGCCCGGCCAGAGCTTTCGGCAGGAGTCTCTGGGCCCACACGCCATGCTGGCTGTGACAGTGTGACCAGAGAGCAGGGCAGAAGTCCTCTTTGTCGCCAGTGTAGTCGTCCCCGGCTACGGCGCTGGGGAGAGCGCCAAGAGGAGAAGGCTGCTGCTCTGGGCAGAGGGCTGCTGCACAGGATTTTCCCTTTCTTTTCTGTGTCCTACGTTCTCCCCTCTTTTTCTTTCCTGCACGCGGTGTTCTCTGCCATCACGTGTGAGCCCCAGAGACACAGCTCCGTGCATGAAGACGTCTTTCACTGTCCGTGGTAGAGCAGTCTTGTGAGCCGATTTTGCAGCTCACTGAACTCATGCAGTGCCTCGGCATGGGCGGCAGGATCCTGCGCCAGGTGCTGGAAGAGGTTGAGTGGCTCAGCCGTTTCGAAGGCTGGGGGCAAGAGGATCTCTTGAGGCATGTCCTTATTGCCGAAGAAGAAGTCATCGAGGCGTCTCTCCATCAGGCAGGCACGCAGGTACATCATGATATCCTGTAGGCGCAGCAGGAAATGCCTCCTGCGCCAGGCTGACGGGGGTCTGGTGTTCAGGAGGTGCATGAAAACCGTCTTCAAGGTGTAAGTGGAAAAGGCTGTGTCCAGACTGACGTAGGCACAGAGCTGCAGGCATTTGAGGTGGAAGCTGTTAGGCGGGGTCTGCCTGGCAAAACTCCTGAAGAACCTCATCTCTGCCACAGCGTAGCTGTCTACCCACGTGGTGCTTTGGGTGAAGATGTGCCGTGCACGCTGGCTGCTCAGGAAGACGTCCGAGTCGCCTTGCCGCACCCCAAACACGATCTCGATGAAGAGGGTTCTCCTGGAGGCTTTCCTCAGCAGCAGCAGCTTGCAGAAGCGCTCGGAGGGCAGCACGTTTAGCTTGTAGCGCCGTGCCCGAGGCACAAAGCCCCAGAATGAGGACACGCAGTCCTGGAACCACTGGGCAGTTTTCTGCACATCCAGGTAGGGGCCGGTGCAGAGGGTGTCTAGGAGGCTGGGGTGCTGAATTCTCCTCAGCTCCTCCTGGGGGTGGTGGAGGAAGCACAGCGTGTTCTCCACTGCTTGCTCCCCGCTGCAGGTGCACACCAACTCCACGCGGACGCGGGAATGCGACGCCGGCGTCTCCCCTGCGGTGCCCAGCTCCAGGTGGAAGATGTGCCCACGGGGGGGCTTCAGGGGAACGAGCAGGCGGTAGACAGCATCGTCCTCACGGGGACTCCAGCCCTCAAAGGTGCTGCCCACCTTGATGGCAGATGGCAGCACTGGGAAGAACGGATTGGACGAGTACAGGTGGATGGCATAAAGGAGGTTGCCCACTAGATCCTCCACCACCTGGCGTCTGTAGTCAAGGTTCTGCACTGGCCACCGGATGCGCTTTGCAATTCTTCTGCTCTTCTCGCTCACATCATCAAAATCTTCTTTTTCACTTTCTTCCTCCTCGTCCTCCTCCTCCTCCTCCTCCACCGGCTCGCTGTCGCCGCTGGAGCTCTCGTCTTCACTGCTGCTGCTGCTCCTATCTGGCTCAGGCTCACGGCTCCTTTTCCTGAGCCAGCAGCCGAGTCCGAAGAGCAGGGCCAGGCCTCCAGCAACGGCCCAGAACTGCCACTGCTGCAAGGCAGAGAGGAGCAGGGCTCCCCAGGCAAAGCCGCTCTGCTCCTGGATGCTCTGCTCCTTGGTCCTCTGCTCCTGGCTCATCTCCTCCACCTCCTGCCACAGCCGAGTCATCTCCTGTCTCAGGAACTCTGCACGCTGCCGCATGCGCTCGCGCGTGGCCTCATCCAGCTCGTCGCCGACCCCCCGCACGTTGTGAGTGAGGGTATGCACGAACCAGAAGAGTAATTTTATGGCAGCCATGGCCTGCAGGAGGAGCGAGAGAAGGGGTTCAGCGGGGCCGGGCGGCAGGGAGCTGGCGGCACGGGCAGCGGGGACGGGGGCCGCAGGGAGCTGGGGGCGGGTAGGAGAGGGGCCGAGGCAGCTGGGAGGCAGCAAGGAAGGCCTGTGCCCAGCCCCGACGGCGGCACCGCGCCCTGCCCAAGGCGTTCGTTCCCGCGAGCGGCTGGGCCATGGCTGGAGGGTGAGAACCCACCCCCAAGGGCCCAGGTTTCAGCCCCAGCCCTTGTCCAGCCCAGCCTCCCCCCGCCTGCACACTCACCGCTGGCCCAGGCTTTACTGGGGCAGCGCTGCTGCTGGCGCCCCGGTAACTGCCCCGTGAGGACTCGTCCCCTCTGATGTCACAGGCGCCAGAGCGCGTCACGGCCGCGCCTGCTGGCCAGCCTTTTGGAGTCCTCTGAGGACTTTGCTGAAGGCAGCTGAGAAATTAGAATCGTGGAACAGAATCGTTTTGGTTGGAAGAGACTGTCGGGGTGATCGAGTCGAACCATAACGTAACTCTAGCGCTAAATTCTCACAGTACTTTTTTGTTTTCCCTTGAAGTCAACTGAGCACTTGGTAACCTGCAAAGACACATAGGATTCCGCAGTTTGGGATTTGATTCTGTAGTGGGTTTTGATTGAATAGCTTAGTCAGTGCTCACCTGTAAGGAAGAGTTTGTTTGTGACTGGTTACTGAGAAGGATCCATCTCGCTGCAATTTCTTGTAGACTGGCTAATCATGGAGTATTTGGAGAGGGAAGACAAGGAAAGGGAAAACACATCTTAATAGACCCGCTCCCATGTTTTCTAGCTCCTTCCTAAATCCGTAGACTTACTGAACTTGATATTGGATCTTTATACTTAATTTTTTTGACAGTCCTTTTTTTGTCAGCTTGTGTAATTGACGTTTAAACTCATCTAGGTTTCCTAGTGTTTTGTGTCAGTAGTTACACGGTTTGAGTTGCCTGTTCCCTTTTTTTGGTTCACTTAATTGGATGCCTTGTAGTTACTGTGAGAAATTGTAAAGAAAACAGAGTCGTTACTCCCTCTTCGTCATCTTCGTGCTTTTCTTGAAGTTAGGACCCAGAATGTACTTCTCCCCTGCCTTCATCCTTGCCAACGTTTAGCTCTTTGGTCTAGATTGAAAAACGATACTTTCGCACTGAAAAATTTCCCTGCGCAATCTTTGGTCATTCTTGTCATGTTACTCTGTATGGCTTTTAGGTTTACTTTACCTTACACAAGATGGAAGTACAGCTACCGTACAGTACTACTGAACGCGTACAAGAGTATCTTCGTTATGTTGCAAATAAGGAAAATAGGTTTAAATCAAATTATACAGTACGGGGTATAGACGCATGTATTGTCGTATAATAAAATATGTGTAATTAGGAAACTAGTAATAGCATTGTAAGTTGGAACTTATCCTTGTTGTTATAATGATCTGTTTAATTAAAGTCTTTGTCCAACGACGGTTATTTAATCTTTTCTCCATTTCGTATTTCTCTTTTCTTTTTACTAACAGATTATAGTATATTTTGTGGAAGTGCCCAGAGATTCCTTTTCAAATTGATGACAGGGTGGTCTTTAGAAACCTTTTGTTTCGTTCATTGGGTTTAGTATTTGTGGGTTTGCTTCTGAACTTGAACTTTTTGAGTGGAGTTCTATGGATTCATTGCTGTGGTATGACTAGTGCTTTGTGCAGAGAAGATTCAGAAGTATACCTAGCTTCCAATCTAGAAAAAAATTACTCTTGACTCTGTAAAATTGTCTCTTTGTGAGAGACAGGTATTATACAAGAATATTATTTAAGCCCAAGGTGTGTGTTGGGGGTTTCTGTGGGTGTGGTTTTTTGTTGTGTGTATGTGCTTTGGTTTATTTTTTTTTTGTTAACTAGGTGAGTGTGGTCTTAATAGAGTTGCACAGAGAAACAAAGCTTCTGCTTGAGGTTAATCAGTCCTAATAAACACTTTAGCGAATGGGAGGGGGGGAAAGTGCAAATGAATAAATTTTAAATACTCTGTATTCAGAAAGAACTTCAAAGGATGTTATGCTGAGAACATGGGAGATGATGTGTTTCAAGAAGATATAAGATGCGTGTTGCCTAAATCTTGGCATAATTTCAAGAACATGTATCCTGTCTAAAAGTGAAAAAAAGAATAAAGAAACCAAAACAAGAAACCAAAACCGAAATAGAGATGTTTGGGGTAAGGAGAGAACAGTCTAAAACCTTTTCCTTAGAAATAGCCATTCCATGGCTCTAATAATAGCTGTAGACAAAGAAAAAACGTGGGACTGTGTCCTGAGCGACGTATTCGCAAAGTGTATCAGTATCACTGCAACACCTGCACTGGCATTCAGCTTTGGCAAGACTTAGTCAGTCCCTCTAGAAAGCAGAGAGAAGCTCCCACAAACCCTTACAAAACTTAAAATCTGGTGACGTGACCCATGGGTGCTTTGCTCCTTGAGATCCCGTCCCGTGAGATGGGATCAGCTGCCTTGCTGTGCTGCCCTCTGTGCTGCTGGTCATGGGTGGGCTCTTGGTGCCTTCATGACACAAGGGGTGGGTGATGGTGGCAGTTGCACATCCCCCAATGAGATCCGGAGCTTTCAATGGGGCAGCTGATGGCTCTTCAGCACCTTTTGTGCCCCACTGCGCCTGTCCTCATCTGCACGGCTAGGTTGGTGCCAAAGTGTGCAGCCAGTCACGTCCCCCCATCTCAGGGCACGGTGACTGTTCACATTCACCTCCCCCCATTTGGGGGGCAGGAAGGGTCAATAGACAGGGTCCTTTACAAAGGAGATGCCCAGAGAAGCTAAGAAGCTTGTGGGCTGTGCTCGTAATGAGCACAGCCAGATCCAAGCAGGCTATAAAACGGGGCCCGTGCCAAAGACCCCTTTTGGATGGTCTTCTTGGAGGGGCAGGTCTGTGAACAGAGCTCTCCCCTTAGACTGGGATGCTCTCTACAGAGACTTCCTGGGACTCAGGGCCCTCACCTTCTCTCCGGTGAGTGACTTCTTCCAGATATATCTTTGAGTGAGCCCTTGCCCACCCCAGGCAAGCCATTTTTTTTCTGCTGAGTATCCTTGAGTGGAAGAGACCTCTTGTTCCGGTTTTTGTGATTGAGTGCGTGCTGTGGATCCTCATTATTGTCATGTGGTCATACAATAATAATAATAATAATAATATGCTCAACTGGTATCTGAACCTGTGACCATCCCTGGGATTGCCCAGGGTCAATGCTGTTGGGCTCCCAGATCTTGGTTTGCGGACGGCTCCCACAGAAGCCACTCTAGGCTGCCTGTGGCACACAGGCACTGTGCCCAGCTGTGCGGGGGTGAGAAATTACTCGGATGGCCCCAGTGCAAGAGCTGGGACTGGAGGGAGCCTTAGTGAAAGAATCATTGAAACCAGAGCCCACCACATCAGCTCTTCGACAAAATGCTCCCTGACTCCGTGGCAGCTGAGCAGTCAGTACCCTATGCCTGCCTTCCCCAGAGAAGTAATGCCCGGGCACTCACAACGCAGCATTCCTTGAAACACAGAGTTTATTGGCAGCTTTGCACAAAGTAAAGCTCCCAGAAGGAGTGGAATGGCCTCTCTCGAAGAGGGAGGACAGTCGCTGTGCCAGTGGTAACGGAGTCTCTGTCACAAGCCTCCTTGCGATGGCCTCTTAAGCTGCGTCAGGTCCCACGTCCCAGAGGATGCTTTTGCTGTGCAGGGCAGGTGTGGCAGCCATTTCCACGGCTGAGAGAGCAGCGTGTTCTCCGTGCTCAGTTCTGCGACACCAGCTCCCTGGGGAGTGTCTGGGATGCCCCGATTCTCCACCTGGACCCCAGTGAACGCGCAGAGGCACGTCAGCGCTGCCTCTCTCCTGGTCCCTGCCCGGCCAGAGCTTTCGGCAGGAGTCTCTGGGCCCACACGCCATGCTGGCTGTGACAGTGTGACCAGAGAGCAGGGCAGAAGTCCTCTTTGTCGCCAGTGTAGTCGTCCCCGGCTACGGCGCTGGGGAGAGCGCCAAGAGGAGAAGGCTGCTGCTCTGGGCAGAGGGCTGCTGCACAGGATTTTCCCTTTCTTTTCTGTGTCCTACGTTCTCCCCTCTTTTTCTTTCCTGCACGCGGTGTTCTCTGCCATCACGTGTGAGCCCCAGAGACACAGCTCCGTGCATGAAGACGTCTTTCACTGTCCGTGGTAGAGCAGTCTTGTGAGCCGATTTTGCAGCTCACTGAACTCATGCAGTGCCTCGGCATGGGCGGCAGGATCCTGCGCCAGGTGCTGGAAGAGGTTGAGTGGCTCAGCCGTTTCGAAGGCTGGGGGCAAGAGGATCTCTTGAGGCATGTCCTTATTGCCGAAGAAGAAGTCATCGAGGCGTCTCTCCATCAGGCAGGCACGCAGGTACATCATGATATCCTGTAGGCGCAGCAGGAAATGCCTCCTGCGCCAGGCTGACGGGGGTCTGGTGTTCAGGAGGTGCATGAAAACCGTCTTCAAGGTGTAAGTGGAAAAGGCTGTGTCCAGACTGACGTAGGCACAGAGCTGCAGGCATTTGAGGTGGAAGCTGTTAGGCGGGGTCTGCCTGGCAAAACTCCTGAAGAACCTCATCTCTGCCACAGCGTAGCTGTCTACCCACGTGGTGCTTTGGGTGAAGATGTGCCGTGCACGCTGGCTGCTCAGGAAGACGTCCGAGTCGCCTTGCCGCACCCCAAACACGATCTCGATGAAGAGGGTTCTCCTGGAGGCTTTCCTCAGCAGCAGCAGCTTGCAGAAGCGCTCGGAGGGCAGCACGTTTAGCTTGTAGCGCCGTGCCCGAGGCACAAAGCCCCAGAATGAGGACACGCAGTCCTGGAACCACTGGGCAGTTTTCTGCACATCCAGGTAGGGGCCGGTGCAGAGGGTGTCTAGGAGGCTGGGGTGCTGAATTCTCCTCAGCTCCTCCTGGGGGTGGTGGAGGAAGCACAGCGTGTTCTCCACTGCTTGCTCCCCGCTGCAGGTGCACACCAACTCCACGCGGACGCGGGAATGCGACGCCGGCGTCTCCCCTGCGGTGCCCAGCTCCAGGTGGAAGATGTGCCCACGGGGGGGCTTCAGGGGAACGAGCAGGCGGTAGACAGCATCGTCCTCACGGGGACTCCAGCCCTCAAAGGTGCTGCCCACCTTGATGGCAGATGGCAGCACTGGGAAGAACGGATTGGACGAGTACAGGTGGATGGCATAAAGGAGGTTGCCCACTAGATCCTCCACCACCTGGCGTCTGTAGTCAAGGTTCTGCACTGGCCACCGGATGCGCTTTGCAATTCTTCTGCTCTTCTCGCTCACATCATCAAAATCTTCTTTTTCACTTTCTTCCTCCTCGTCCTCCTCCTCCTCCTCCTCCACCGGCTCGCTGTCGCCGCTGGAGCTCTCGTCTTCACTGCTGCTGCTGCTCCTATCTGGCTCAGGCTCACGGCTCCTTTTCCTGAGCCAGCAGCCGAGTCCGAAGAGCAGGGCCAGGCCTCCAGCAACGGCCCAGAACTGCCACTGCTGCAAGGCAGAGAGGAGCAGGGCTCCCCAGGCAAAGCCGCTCTGCTCCTGGATGCTCTGCTCCTTGGTCCTCTGCTCCTGGCTCATCTCCTCCACCTCCTGCCACAGCCGAGTCATCTCCTGTCTCAGGAACTCTGCACGCTGCCGCATGCGCTCGCGCGTGGCCTCATCCAGCTCGTCGCCGACCCCCCGCACGTTGTGAGTGAGGGTATGCACGAACCAGAAGAGTAATTTTATGGCAGCCATGGCCTGCAGGAGGAGCGAGAGAAGGGGTTCAGCGGGGCCGGGCGGCAGGGAGCTGGCGGCACGGGCAGCGGGGACGGGGGCCGCAGGGAGCTGGGGGCGGGTAGGAGAGGGGCCGAGGCAGCTGGGAGGCAGCAAGGAAGGCCTGTGCCCAGCCCCGACGGCGGCACCGCGCCCTGCCCAAGGCGTTCGTTCCCGCGAGCGGCTGGGCCATGGCTGGAGGGTGAGAACCCACCCCCAAGGGCCCAGGTTTCAGCCCCAGCCCTTGTCCAGCCCAGCCTCCCCCCGCCTGCACACTCACCGCTGGCCCAGGCTTTACTGGGGCAGCGCTGCTGCTGGCGCCCCGGTAACTGCCCCGTGAGGACTCGTCCCCTCTGATGTCACAGGCGCCAGAGCGCGTCACGGCCGCGCCTGCTGGCCAGCCTTTTGGAGTCCTCTGAGGACTTTGCTGAAGGCAGCTGAGAAATTAGAATCGTGGAACAGAATCGTTTTGGTTGGAAGAGACTGTCGGGGTGATCGAGTCGAACCATAACGTAACTCTAGCGCTAAATTCTCACAGTACTTTTTTGTTTTCCCTTGAAGTCAACTGAGCACTTGGTAACCTGCAAAGACACATAGGATTCCGCAGTTTGGGATTTGATTCTGTAGTGGGTTTTGATTGAATAGCTTAGTCAGTGCTCACCTGTAAGGAAGAGTTTGTTTGTGACTGGTTACTGAGAAGGATCCATCTCGCTGCAATTTCTTGTAGACTGGCTAATCATGGAGTATTTGGAGAGGGAAGACAAGGAAAGGGAAAACACATCTTAATAGACCCGCTCCCATGTTTTCTAGCTCCTTCCTAAATCCGTAGACTTACTGAACTTGATATTGGATCTTTATACTTAATTTTTTTGACAGTCCTTTTTTTGTCAGCTTGTGTAATTGACGTTTAAACTCATCTAGGTTTCCTAGTGTTTTGTGTCAGTAGTTACACGGTTTGAGTTGCCTGTTCCCTTTTTTTGGTTCACTTAATTGGATGCCTTGTAGTTACTGTGAGAAATTGTAAAGAAAACAGAGTCGTTACTCCCTCTTCGTCATCTTCGTGCTTTTCTTGAAGTTAGGACCCAGAATGTACTTCTCCCCTGCCTTCATCCTTGCCAACGTTTAGCTCTTTGGTCTAGATTGAAAAACGATACTTTCGCACTGAAAAATTTCCCTGCGCAATCTTTGGTCATTCTTGTCATGTTACTCTGTATGGCTTTTAGGTTTACTTTACCTTACACAAGATGGAAGTACAGCTACCGTACAGTACTACTGAACGCGTACAAGAGTATCTTCGTTATGTTGCAAATAAGGAAAATAGGTTTAAATCAAATTATACAGTACGGGGTATAGACGCATGTATTGTCGTATAATAAAATATGTGTAATTAGGAAACTAGTAATAGCATTGTAAGTTGGAACTTATCCTTGTTGTTATAATGATCTGTTTAATTAAAGTCTTTGTCCAACGACGGTTATTTAATCTTTTCTCCATTTCGTATTTCTCTTTTCTTTTTACTAACAGATTATAGTATATTTTGTGGAAGTGCCCAGAGATTCCTTTTCAAATTGATGACAGGGTGGTCTTTAGAAACCTTTTGTTTCGTTCATTGGGTTTAGTATTTGTGGGTTTGCTTCTGAACTTGAACTTTTTGAGTGGAGTTCTATGGATTCATTGCTGTGGTATGACTAGTGCTTTGTGCAGAGAAGATTCAGAAGTATACCTAGCTTCCAATCTAGAAAAAAATTACTCTTGACTCTGTAAAATTGTCTCTTTGTGAGAGACAGGTATTATACAAGAATATTATTTAAGCCCAAGGTGTGTGTTGGGGGTTTCTGTGGGTGTGGTTTTTTGTTGTGTGTATGTGCTTTGGTTTATTTTTTTTTTGTTAACTAGGTGAGTGTGGTCTTAATAGAGTTGCACAGAGAAACAAAGCTTCTGCTTGAGGTTAATCAGTCCTAATAAACACTTTAGCGAATGGGAGGGGGGGAAAGTGCAAATGAATAAATTTTAAATACTCTGTATTCAGAAAGAACTTCAAAGGATGTTATGCTGAGAACATGGGAGATGATGTGTTTCAAGAAGATATAAGATGCGTGTTGCCTAAATCTTGGCATAATTTCAAGAACATGTATCCTGTCTAAAAGTGAAAAAAAGAATAAAGAAACCAAAACAAGAAACCAAAACCGAAATAGAGATGTTTGGGGTAAGGAGAGAACAGTCTAAAACCTTTTCCTTAGAAATAGCCATTCCATGGCTCTAATAATAGCTGTAGACAAAGAAAAAACGTGGGACTGTGTCCTGAGCGACGTATTCGCAAAGTGTATCAGTATCACTGCAACACCTGCACTGGCATTCAGCTTTGGCAAGACTTAGTCAGTCCCTCTAGAAAGCAGAGAGAAGCTCCCACAAACCCTTACAAAACTTAAAATCTGGTGACGTGACCCATGGGTGCTTTGCTCCTTGAGATCCCGTCCCGTGAGATGGGATCAGCTGCCTTGCTGTGCTGCCCTCTGTGCTGCTGGTCATGGGTGGGCTCTTGGTGCCTTCATGACACAAGGGGTGGGTGATGGTGGCAGTTGCACATCCCCCAATGAGATCCGGAGCTTTCAATGGGGCAGCTGATGGCTCTTCAGCACCTTTTGTGCCCCACTGCGCCTGTCCTCATCTGCACGGCTAGGTTGGTGCCAAAGTGTGCAGCCAGTCACGTCCCCCCATCTCAGGGCACGGTGACTGTTCACATTCACCTCCCCCCATTTGGGGGGCAGGAAGGGTCAATAGACAGGGTCCTTTACAAAGGAGATGCCCAGAGAAGCTAAGAAGCTTGTGGGCTGTGCTCGTAATGAGCACAGCCAGATCCAAGCAGGCTATAAAACGGGGCCCGTGCCAAAGACCCCTTTTGGATGGTCTTCTTGGAGGGGCAGGTCTGTGAACAGAGCTCTCCCCTTAGACTGGGATGCTCTCTACAGAGACTTCCTGGGACTCAGGGCCCTCACCTTCTCTCCGGTGAGTGACTTCTTCCAGATATATCTTTGAGTGAGCCCTTGCCCACCCCAGGCAAGCCATTTTTTTTCTGCTGAGTATCCTTGAGTGGAAGAGACCTCTTGTTCCGGTTTTTGTGATTGAGTGCGTGCTGTGGATCCTCATTATTGTCATGTGGTCATACAATAATAATAATAATAATAATATGCTCAACTGGTATCTGAACCTGTGACCATCCCTGGGATTGCCCAGGGTCAATGCTGTTGGGCTCCCAGATCTTGGTTTGCGGACGGCTCCCACAGAAGCCACTCTAGGCTGCCTGTGGCACACAGGCACTGTGCCCAGCTGTGCGGGGGTGAGAAATTACTCGGATGGCCCCAGTGCAAGAGCTGGGACTGGAGGGAGCCTTAGTGAAAGAATCATTGAAACCAGAGCCCACCACATCAGCTCTTCGACAAAATGCTCCCTGACTCCGTGGCAGCTGAGCAGTCAGTACCCTATGCCTGCCTTCCCCAGAGAAGTAATGCCCGGGCACTCACAACGCAGCATTCCTTGAAACACAGAGTTTATTGGCAGCTTTGCACAAAGTAAAGCTCCCAGAAGGAGTGGAATGGCCTCTCTCGAAGAGGGAGGACAGTCGCTGTGCCAGTGGTAACGGAGTCTCTGTCACAAGCCTCCTTGCGATGGCCTCTTAAGCTGCGTCAGGTCCCACGTCCCAGAGGATGCTTTTGCTGTGCAGGGCAGGTGTGGCAGCCATTTCCACGGCTGAGAGAGCAGCGTGTTCTCCGTGCTCAGTTCTGCGACACCAGCTCCCTGGGGAGTGTCTGGGATGCCCCGATTCTCCACCTGGACCCCAGTGAACGCGCAGAGGCACGTCAGCGCTGCCTCTCTCCTGGTCCCTGCCCGGCCAGAGCTTTCGGCAGGAGTCTCTGGGCCCACACGCCATGCTGGCTGTGACAGTGTGACCAGAGAGCAGGGCAGAAGTCCTCTTTGTCGCCAGTGTAGTCGTCCCCGGCTACGGCGCTGGGGAGAGCGCCAAGAGGAGAAGGCTGCTGCTCTGGGCAGAGGGCTGCTGCACAGGATTTTCCCTTTCTTTTCTGTGTCCTACGTTCTCCCCTCTTTTTCTTTCCTGCACGCGGTGTTCTCTGCCATCACGTGTGAGCCCCAGAGACACAGCTCCGTGCATGAAGACGTCTTTCACTGTCCGTGGTAGAGCAGTCTTGTGAGCCGATTTTGCAGCTCACTGAACTCATGCAGTGCCTCGGCATGGGCGGCAGGATCCTGCGCCAGGTGCTGGAAGAGGTTGAGTGGCTCAGCCGTTTCGAAGGCTGGGGGCAAGAGGATCTCTTGAGGCATGTCCTTATTGCCGAAGAAGAAGTCATCGAGGCGTCTCTCCATCAGGCAGGCACGCAGGTACATCATGATATCCTGTAGGCGCAGCAGGAAATGCCTCCTGCGCCAGGCTGACGGGGGTCTGGTGTTCAGGAGGTGCATGAAAACCGTCTTCAAGGTGTAAGTGGAAAAGGCTGTGTCCAGACTGACGTAGGCACAGAGCTGCAGGCATTTGAGGTGGAAGCTGTTAGGCGGGGTCTGCCTGGCAAAACTCCTGAAGAACCTCATCTCTGCCACAGCGTAGCTGTCTACCCACGTGGTGCTTTGGGTGAAGATGTGCCGTGCACGCTGGCTGCTCAGGAAGACGTCCGAGTCGCCTTGCCGCACCCCAAACACGATCTCGATGAAGAGGGTTCTCCTGGAGGCTTTCCTCAGCAGCAGCAGCTTGCAGAAGCGCTCGGAGGGCAGCACGTTTAGCTTGTAGCGCCGTGCCCGAGGCACAAAGCCCCAGAATGAGGACACGCAGTCCTGGAACCACTGGGCAGTTTTCTGCACATCCAGGTAGGGGCCGGTGCAGAGGGTGTCTAGGAGGCTGGGGTGCTGAATTCTCCTCAGCTCCTCCTGGGGGTGGTGGAGGAAGCACAGCGTGTTCTCCACTGCTTGCTCCCCGCTGCAGGTGCACACCAACTCCACGCGGACGCGGGAATGCGACGCCGGCGTCTCCCCTGCGGTGCCCAGCTCCAGGTGGAAGATGTGCCCACGGGGGGGCTTCAGGGGAACGAGCAGGCGGTAGACAGCATCGTCCTCACGGGGACTCCAGCCCTCAAAGGTGCTGCCCACCTTGATGGCAGATGGCAGCACTGGGAAGAACGGATTGGACGAGTACAGGTGGATGGCATAAAGGAGGTTGCCCACTAGATCCTCCACCACCTGGCGTCTGTAGTCAAGGTTCTGCACTGGCCACCGGATGCGCTTTGCAATTCTTCTGCTCTTCTCGCTCACATCATCAAAATCTTCTTCTTCACTTTCTTCCTCCTCGTCCTCCTCCTCCTCCTCCTCCACCGGCTCGCTGTCGCCGCTGGAGCTCTCGTCTTCACTGCTGCTGCTGCTCCTATCTGGCTCAGGCTCACGGCTCCTTTTCCTGAGCCAGCAGCCGAGTCCGAAGAGCAGGGCCAGGCCTCCAGCAACGGCCCAGAACTGCCACTGCTGCAAGGCAGAGAGGAGCAGGGCTCCCCAGGCAAAGCCGCTCTGCTCCTGGATGCTCTGCTCCTTGGTCCTCTGCTCCTGGCTCATCTCCTCCACCTCCTGCCACAGCCGAGTCATCTCCTGTCTCAGGAACTCTGCACGCTGCCGCATGCGCTCGCGCGTGGCCTCATCCAGCTCGTCGCCGACCCCCCGCACGTTGTGAGTGAGGGTATGCACGAACCAGAAGAGTAATTTTATGGCAGCCATGGCCTGCAGGAGGAGCGAGAGAAGGGGTTCAGCGGGGCCGGGCGGCAGGGAGCTGGCGGCACGGGCAGCGGGGACGGGGGCCGCAGGGAGCTGGGGGCGGGTAGGAGAGGGGCCGAGGCAGCTGGGAGGCAGCAAGGAAGGCCTGTGCCCAGCCCCGACGGCGGCACCGCGCCCTGCCCAAGGCGTTCGTTCCCGCGAGCGGCTGGGCCATGGCTGGAGGGTGAGAACCCACCCCCAAGGGCCCAGGTTTCAGCCCCAGCCCTTGTCCAGCCCAGCCTCCCCCCGCCTGCACACTCACCGCTGGCCCAGGCTTTACTGGGGCAGCGCTGCTGCTGGCGCCCCGGTAACTGCCCCGTGAGGACTCGTCCCCTCTGATGTCACAGGCGCCAGAGCGCGACACGGCCGCGCCTGCTGGCCAGCCTTTTGGAGTCCTCTGAGGACTTTGCTGAAGGCAGCTGAGAAATTAGAATCGTGGAACAGAATCGTTTTGGTTGGAAGAGACTGTCGGGGTGATCGAGTCGAACCATAACGTAACTCTAGCGCTAAATTCTCACAGTACTTTTTTGTTTTCCCTTGAAGTCAACTGAGCACTTGGTAACCTGCAAAGACACATAGGATTCCGCAGTTTGGGATTTGATTCTGTAGTGGGTTTTGATTGAATAGCTTAGTCAGTGCTCACCTGTAAGGAAGAGTTTGTTTGTGACTGGTTACTGAGAAGGATCCATCTCGCTGCAATTTCTTGTAGACTGGCTAATCATGGAGTATTTGGAGAGGGAAGACAAGGAAAGGGAAAACACATCTTAATAGACCTGCTCCCATGTTTTCTAGCTCCTTCCTAAATCCGTAGACTTACTGAACTTGATATTGGATCTTTATACTTAATTGACATATTAATAATAATATGCTCAACTGTTATCTGAACCTGTGTTTTATAACATCAGAGTGGTCAATAATTGGGATAACCCTGTTTTCATTTTGTTTCCTGGCTGAACCATTCTGCCTAGAAAGAAGTCTGTTTGGAGCTTGTTGATGGCCTAAATTGACTTTTGGGGTGCCGCCGTGACATTTTAATTGGCGTAGTGGGCAGGATATCAGAAACAGAGAAACTATGTTGGGGGCACAGCTGTAATTCTCCTGCGCTTACCTGCACGCGTTGGGCAGCAGAGAGGTGGTTCGGGCCTGGAGTGGCCGTAGCCACGTGCAGGGCCGTGTGCGGTGCCGTGTGCAGCGTTGTGTACGCTTGCTCAAAGCAAGCATGGGACCAGCTCAAATTCAATAGCCAGTTGGAAAGGAGTGACTTGGAAAAACTGGAAAGAGATAGTTTGAAACTGGAGTTATGGCGAGAGGAAGAGCGGACGCGTTCATTGGATTGAGCCGCTCTTAATTCAAGCGAAAACCCCAGCTATTGTCGCCCAAAGTAGGAAATTATTTGTGAGCGCGGACCTTGAAAACTGGGGATATCTGGGGAGATTCTGATGAAAACAGTGTTGATGGAGATGGAGGAGGTGGAGGCAAAAGATACAAGACCTCTCATTAAAACTGAGAAATGTACATGCCCACAAGCTGGAATCCCATGAACTGCCATTCGTACCAGCCCGTGGATGGGGCCCGAGCTCAGTGACTCGCTCAGTGAGTTCTTACGCAAGCCGGACAAAACTGAAACTGAATGTATTTGGTGTGTTTCAATTACGCAGGGGTGTGGGCGACCAGGTATTATTGAGTAAGGACAAACCTGGGAGATTTTAGGGGGCCAGCATTTTTTTAAGTGGTGGTCCAGATGGTGGACAGTCCACAGCATCTCGGGTGGCTTACTGGGCTGGTGATGTGGCTCCCAAGGAAGGTGGCGTGCCTGTCACCATGAGGTTATAGCGGGTGGTTGGAGTTGGCTGAGGGCGCACACAAGGCCGCTTGCATACAGGCGATGCATGAGAAAGGGCAGCAAGGAATCCCCGTGGCTGTGCCGGTAAATCCCACACACCTTCGTCAGCTTGCTAGAGGGCTGCCGGGTGCTTTAAAGATACTTGTCCGGTCCCTCAGGGAGAGGCTTGAGGGGGCCATAGAACGTAACAGACAAAGCCCCTGAAATCCGCCTTCAAGTGTATCGACCTGGGCTGAAATCCTGCACAATATAGTCACCCAGGCATGTGAAATGGCGTGGGCAGGCCCAGGCGGCCGCACAGACAGGAGTGGAGAGGGCCAACAAGCCAGTCCCGAGCCCAGCCTTGGGGTACCCGGGGCGCTGCTGCATGGGCTGTACCCTGAGCGTATGGGGAAGCTGGTGGAATTGCCTGAGGGGAGAACTGAGAACACAAAGGCAGTGCTGGCACCTGCTCCTTGCTGCCCCCATATTTAGGAGAAAGGGAACCTTAACCCTTTTGTATTCTCATGAGGGGAGCTGAAAGGAGTCAAAAAACGAGCAGCTACGGGTTGGGACCTGGGCCACCCAACCTTTACAGAGGCCATGGCTTTCTGCCGGGTGGCTACCAGTGGTCCCTGGTCAAGTTGGCAGAGCTCCTCTGCCCACCCTGCGCACCCTTCTGTGCAGACTGCTGCACCAGCTGTCACGACACGCTCTGTTATTAAACTATTGAAGGTCCTGCATATGTTTGTCCATATACCATTGTTGGATTTCCACCGGAGGTGTCCTCAGTAGAGGTGTTAGTGCATCTACACAGCTAGGTTGGTGCCAAGGTATGCAGACAGTCACATCTCCCCCATTCTTAACAAATATAAGAATCTACCAGCTGGAACCACTATAGATACTGAAGTGGCTTCTCTTCGTGCTTTGGCAGAGCTTTGAAGTTATCCTCCTGCTTATTAAATCTGTGAAATGTCTTAAGTATGAACAGTCATCCAAGGATTTGTATTGATTTGCATCAGCTAATGGGTGTACTTAAAAGCCATGTGTTTAAATTGGGGCTAGACTGGGACTTGTATCCTCTTGACAGCTTATAGACCAACTGGACAGTGCATAATATACCACAGTCCATTGAGAGAAACTTCAAGACTTTTGTTTTCAAGAAATGGTAAAGTTCTGAGTAAAATAGGCTATCTTTCGGTAAATCACTTTTGCTCCTAATGGTTGCATACCAATATATGAAAAACTTACAATTTCACTAGTATTCACAGTATCTGAGTTAAGACTGTCGTATTGTTTTTATGGAATTATAAATGTTTTATTCAATAAAATGGATACTTTTGAGGGGCCATTTGGGTAGTGTAAATCTCTTGAAATCACTGGACAAAGCTGTCGAAGCTTTAGTGGCAAAACCCTCCGCTTATAAGGATGATTATTTTCTTTAGGAATCTTTGACCCTTGTTTTCTTGGCCAGCTCTCATCATGTGATTTTTGAATGTTGCATTAAAGATGTAGGTATGACTTTCATCCATCTATAGGTATACCATTTTCTTTCTTAATGCTTTTAAACTAGGAAGTAAATATCTATAAATTATGTTCTGAATTGTGTAAGTACTCGGTTCATACTGATATCACATGGCAAATGTAAATTCAAAGGCTGTTGTGAAGTAACTTCTTTTTCTTCCATAAACTTAAGATGTGTATCATTAATTGATTTACCAGGAAATCTTTCCTGTTCTGCAGTGAAAATATGTAGTTTTACTAATAGGAGGTGAAGGAAGTAGTGACAATTTACTTTATGATTCTGAAGTTGGAAAGGCTATTTTTAAACTAGTTAGTCTAAAAAACTGTGAGAGAGAATAATTAACTGTATAGATTTGAACACTTTCAAGTATGTCTCAAGTATAGAGGTTCCCAACAAAGTAGCATAGTATGTGGGAAAATCTCTAAGTATCTTCTAAAATATAGTCTTAATTTATGTAGCATAAGCAGGAGTGCTTCAGGGAATATCTTAGCGAGGTGCTTTTGTGTAACTTTGAATCAGTATTCAGAATTTACTTTCTGAATTGCCAAAGCTGAATACAAGTGCATGTGTTGGCAGTGATACTGATGCGTTTTGTGAATACGTCGCTCAGGACACAGTCCCACATTCCTGGTTTATCTACAGCTATTATTAATTTAACAAATGCAACTGCATTTTTATTAATTTTTTTATAAAATAATTTTATATTGGACTTTTTGATTTTAAAAATGCAAACTGTTTCCTTTGAAGAGAACATGGCTAATTATTGGTCTCTCTAGTTACTATAATAAGGGTTTAATATGCTCTAGACTTTCAGCAAGCTTTGAAATAATTTTATTTCACATAGGGTAAAGGCTTAAAGAAACTGAAAAAGCTCTGGAGTTATTACTGCCACTACTGTAGTTCAAGGCCATTGAGTTCTCAACCTGAATAACACATTTCAATGTAGTTTCAAGCCCTTCAGAAACACATTGATACATTTAAACTAAGCAATTTACAGTAAGGACAGCACATATATTTTCCTCTTTGCTGCACCATTTAACTGGTTTTATCAATGAGTATTTATGGATGTCTCTAACGGGGTAATTACAGGATAACTTTCATAAAATAGGCAGTAGACAAGCCAACACTTGTGATTTTTGGCTCTAAACTGTGCAGTGGGAAGAACCTATTAACAGCAAATTTATAAGCAATGAGGCTTAAAATATTACGATATATTAATACTGTGTATTAGAGAACAGGAAAAATCACACAAATGCTCTACTATACATATATCTGATGAGACATAGGAGCTTTCAGGATGGGAATTGTCTGGTTTATGAGTATGGGAAGCAGAGAATAAGAAAGAAACTCCAAAAAAGTCATAACCACACCAAAAGTTTAAAAAGGCAAATACAAATACAGAAATGTATGTAGCTTGCATAGTAATAAATTTCATACAAGAAAAATAGGGATTGGTTAGTTAAATGTTCAAATTCCAGTTGTTAGTCCCGCTGTGTGGAGATGCTTCTATTTCTTGATATTAATTTGAATTTGAATGGGGAGAAGCGAAGGAGTGGGTAAATTGGTAGAAATATTGTGGGATTTTTCTTTTACTTAATCCCCTCACTTTAAAGTGCTTGCAGTTTTTACAGAGTAGCCAGCATACTAAAATGACTATTGGTGAGGATAAAAATTATGTATTATATAAAACCAATATCAAAATACAGAAGATCTATAGCTCACTGTTTTGCATTACAGCAGTAAATACATGTATTGATGCTTGTAATGGAATTTATAGAATGATAGAATGGTCTGAGTTGGAAGGGATCCACAATGATCATCGAGTCCAACTCTTGTCCCTGCATATGACAACCCCACGGTTCACATCGTGTGTCTGAGGGCCTTGTCCAGTCTCTTCTTGAACACTGTCAGGCTTGGGGCCGTGACACCTCCCTGGGGAGCCTGTTCCAGTGCTCCACCACCCTCTGGGTGAAGAACCTTTTCCTAATGTCCAACCTAAACCTCCCCTGGCACATCTTCTTGCCATTCCCTTGGGTTCTGTCATTGGTCACCAGAGAGAAGAGTTCGGTGCCTGCCCCTCCTCCTCCCCTTGTGAGGAAGCTGGAGCCACCATGAGGTCTCCCCTCAGTCTTGCCAGGCTGAACAGACCCAGTGACTTTAGCCGCTTCTCGTACGGCTTCCCCTCTAAACCCTTCACCAACTTGGTGGCCCTCCTCTGGATGCTCTCCAGTAGCTTTATATCCTTTTTATACGGTAGTGCCAGAATTGCACACAGTGCTCCAGGTGAGGCCACGCTGGTGCAGAGTAGAACAGGACAATCACCTCCCTCACCTGGCTGACAATGCTGTGCACTTATAAACCAAGTAAATATAACATCCCTCAGGTATCATGTGGGAATGTAGTAATGTAGAAGTGTAGCACAGCTTTCAATGTTTTGCCTTTCTGTCCTTGTAGGCCGATAGGGTATTTCGGGTGGAGAGGTGGACTGTGAGGTGAGGGGAAGAGCTGGGAGGACCACAAGGCTCAAAGGTGTGATTCTGGTTCTCCTCAGTGGTTCGGAGCCTAACTGGCCAGCTGCTGGTGGTATGGTGCAGAGGCTGATCCTGGAGCCAGTCCTAGCTCACGTCCTTGTCTATGGCTGGGACAACGCTGTGCTCCCCTCAGGTTTGCAAGTGATACCAAGTTGGAGGGGAGTAATTGATATGCAGGGAAGGAGAAAGGACTTCTTTTAAGTTGACTGTAGATGGGGGCGTGGAGAGACAGGAACTTCATGATGTTCAGCCCAGACAAAGGGAAGTCCTGCACCTGGGCTGGCCTTGTGGGAAAGACAAGTAGGTGGCAGTGGAGGAACTCCAGCGTGTTTAAACGAAGTAATTCCAGTCTGTCATGAAATCACAAATGTTTTGGGAATTGAGTGCTATATACAACAGGAGCTTTTTTAAAACTTCATAATGGAATTGGAACAAGCGAAAAAACTTTTCTGGAGGAAGAAGAAAATATTAGATTTAGCTTAAATCTTGTTATGAACATGCTTGTTTCTTCCTAAAGTTGTCACTGCTACCAGTGGACATTTTTGCCCCTGAAGACTGAGTTTAGAGATATGTTAGTCCTGAATTAACTTTATTTTAATAATGAATACATTACATATGAACTAGGATGCTGGTAAATGCAAGACATTTAGTGAAAGAGGGAAGCTCCTATCAAGATAAAACTAAACTGATTTTATCCTTGCTCCTGATAAGTATTGCCAACAGTATCTCTGCTGGCTCACAAGTTTGATGATCTTTTCCAAAATTTAACAGTGAAGTGTGGCAAGATTCTAACAATGTCATGCTGTGAAGGATATTGTATTTGATTTTGACTTCCCAGATTAATCTCCCTCATGAGGAGATTCCACAGTAAAATCTTATTTATTAAAATTGATATTTGAATCTTACTTTACTTTTCAGTTATGGCTGTTATGTATTCATCCTGTAACTATTGGTTGGACGTGGTTTTATTTGGCATGTTTCTTTACCTTAGTTTTGCTTTAGGTTGTGTTGCAGCAGATGTTCATAGAAAGTGAGCACAAATTACCCATTTTCTTAGGACTTCTGCAGCAAGTGTGCTGAACCTTCTTGCTAGATTACCATAGACACAAGAAGTAAGTAGTTTCATTTAGGGTCTCCTGTTCTAAAGAAGTCGGAAAAATTACTTTCACCTGGTGTCGTTTGATTCTTCTAGTGTCTGACTGGAAGAAAACAAATGCATTTTCCATTTCAAGCATATTTCCAGAGAGTATCTTGTAAAAACATGTAGCATGGTATAGGTCATCCACAGTTACCTCCAATGCACTGCAAAGGACTGGAAAAAAAAAAAAAATCAGTCATGAGAAAATAAAATGTCCTAAGACAAGAAAGCTGCATTGTCAGATTTCGGTTTTCAGGTTGTCCATCTTTTTATAGGTCGTTGTGTTTACAAATCATAACTTCAGATGTATGCTTTTAGAAAACCCACTGGAATTTGTTGCACTTTTTTTGCATCTTAACACTCTTGCCAAGTACCAAACTTGCCTGATCTTATGCTGGTGTGCACCTCCCTTCTTAACACAGAGAAGCTAAAAATCAGTCAGAAGTACAGGGAGACGTAATGAGCAGTTCATCCATTTTAAAATAAATCCCTCTCATTGCACTGTGCAATGAAGGCATAGTGACAATCGTAGGAACAAATCTTCGAGGTGTTACAGTGATGCTTGTACTGTCAGTTCTCTTTATGTCCAGACACTGATTTTTGTGCAAGGAGACGTTTGGTGACATGCAGATTGTTGGAGCTTTTTGCAGCATTTCTTCATACCCAGATTTTTCTTAGGTGTTTGTTTGGGGAATTATTTCTCCTCCAGATACTTCCATGGATTAGGGCCTTTTTTCAGTGTTCTAGCATTGATTTTTCCTCTCCTGATATGTGACTGTTTGTGGGAATAACTCTTTTTTAATTTGATTGCAGTAGTAGTATAGTAATGTCCTCTGTACGACCACCCCCAAGACAGCAGGTAGCTCCACTCCATTATAGCTCTTGTACCAACAACTGCAGCAAGACTGTAAGCTGAGGGGACACACCTGCTGGCACAGGTTCGAGCTATTGAGTGTCCTAGTTGTGTAATTGCTGCTAGATAGTGAAATATTTTAAACATTTAAGGTTCTTGATTTCTGTAATTTGTACTTCCTTTATGTTTCACGCCTGTCCTATCTTTGGTTTAATTTTTTTTCTCCTTTCAAGATCTTTCAAACTGTTGCATTTATCTGCTTCAAAAACCATATCTTTAGTTTTAACCTTTGAAGGTAGAGGAAATCAGGATCTTAGGAACAATTTTTTTTTTTTCCCTTCCACCTGGTTTTAATTTGGCTATACATATCAATACATCACTCATACACACCATTTGCTGTTGTGGTTTAACCCGAGCTAGCAATACAACCACGATAGCCGCTCACTCACCCCCTCCCTCACCCCCCCCCAACAGGGGAGAGAATCAAAAGGGAAAGGAGAAACTTGGATTGAGATAAACACAGTTTAATAAAATAACAAAATACTAATACACTACTAGTAAATATATATATATATATATAAAAAATAGAAATAAAAGATACTCAAGGTGATTCCTCATGAACTCCATCCACAACTGAGCAGCCAGTCCCAGCAAGCAGCACCCGGTCCCCAACAGCAAAAAAAGAGGAAAAAGGCAGAAAAGCCCAGAGGCCTCTGCAAAATGGGAAAACGCCAAACTAAACGTCCTGACCGAAACTTCCCGGCTACTCCTAGGGAGAGAGAGAAAAGAACCAGAGAGATCAGTAGAGCCAAAACAGGAAGTTCCCAACTCTCCTTAAATCATTAGCATGACGCTAATGGGATTGCATACTCTTACTCATCAATCTGGATGTCAGTCAAGCTCTGCCCCATCTCTGCCTCACTGTCTCACACCTGCGGGCAGGGCACTCAGAATGTCCTTGGCTCTCACACCAGAGCAATTAAAAACATTAGCTCTGTGCTGGAGTGTTATCTGCTTGTTCTCAAGCTAAGTCCAAATAATGAGCATGCTAGAAATGAAAAAGAAAGGTTTCTAACTGCATGAAGAGAAGTAACCCGTTTTCAGTCAAACCAGCACATTTGCAAAAGAAAATAATTGGTTTTCCCTTCTCAAAGACTAATATTAGTCTATTGTGTCTGAGAACACTATGGATATTGCTTTACAGAAAATACTCTTTGTATATGATTTTCCTTTATGTTGTCCTTTGTGTACTGTAAATTCATTTATCATTTCACTGACTGTTTTCTGGTGGGAAACTAATCCAATTCAATCATACAAAACACACACTTCCAGCCAAATAATTCATAGTTATCTGCATGGACAGATAAAATCCTATTGTTCAGATGGTGTAAAAAAAAAAAAGCAAGCAGTAGTGCTTTTAATAAAGTGGTTTTATTTCTGATTTGGTGAGGGTTTTGTGTTTTGTTCTGGGGTTTTTTTGCTGTTGTTTTGTTTTGCAAAGCAGATGCATGGGCTAGATGTGTAACAGTTTTGGTGCGTTTTATACTTTTCGGAGGAACAGGTTTTGCCTTTTCCTGTTTTTCTCTGAAGTGTGCCAGAGCAGACCAAGCTTAGCTCAGCTAGTATTCAAACGCTCATCTGCTGATGGATTTCAAACCAGGCATTAGTATGCATTCCCTGTCCATAGAATTTAACTGAGAGTACCTGAGTCATTAGCACAGTTGGCCCTGTGTAGGGATGATTAATAACCTTTCAAAAGGCCAACTCAGTTCATAAAACATCGATGTTGATGTCTTGTTTTGCACCTCTTGAGGTGAACGCTTCACTAATTATCACCTGAATTCCATCCTTCATCCTCTAAAAAAAGCAAGGTCTTGTATTTTAGTCTCTATATTGGAAGTGCTGAAAATAGTGGCTAATTTTGTGCCCTATGAAGGAGGAGAAGGACTTTTGTGGTTGCATCTTATTGGAGGAGAGAAAGACTCACTGTTTTTAATCTTTCAGAAAAAAATGACATATCAGTAAAATCTGCAAGGCAATATCAAAATTGTCTTCGGCAGTTGAAAGAAGTGCACACTATAGCACTTGGGTGCTATACTACTGAATGCCTCTGACCTATCTTGAATGGTGGCCACTAATGTATAGTATAAAAATAACGTTTTGAAAGTTCTGACTTCATTTTTTAATAATTTCTTTGGGTTTCTATGTAAGTTTTTTATGGTATCAATGAAATTTTTGCCTTCGGGGTTCATATATTTTAATGATGTTGTGTCTTTTTGTTTGTTGAGGGCTTCGTGACTTGATAATTGGTACTCGGTAGAGGGAAATTGGAATGTACTAGCTTCTATTGTTGACATTTACAGAAGATGGAAAAATTAGTGCAGTCTATACAAACTTGTTAAATAACACTTCAGTATTGAACTGGGACCTAAAAATGGAACTTTAAAATGTTTTCAGACTGAAATCTCTTTCTTCTCTTGGCTTCAGTTTACATTTCAGCTATGACTTGAGGTCTGACTTCTTAAGGTATCACTTAATGTGTCAAAAATTATTTCATGGCCTCTGGGTCTGTTAGTTTTCCTTCTCTGCTCTGTTTGCATTTTGGTAGGATCACAGTGCTTAGAAGGCTTTAGTGAGTGTCTGTCAAACTGAAAAGTGCTTTAATTGCAAGCCAAGCTGAAGAGGAAAAAATAATTGTGGATTGTTGTTTGGTTAGGTTTTTTTTTTTAGTTTGGTGTTCATTTTTTTTTAACAAAGTACAAAGGGGAGCAACACAGTGGCAGTAATATGTAAAATAAAAAAGTATAAGAGACTTTTATCTGTTTAGGTGGTCTTAGTACTTCTAACAGTGGGTTATTTCCTATGTTCTGATTTTCTTTGGAAACTTGTCTCCTTGGGCAGATCAAACATAAATACATCCCAAATGAACTATGTGCAAACTGTTAATCTGCAGAGGTGCAAACAGTTAATCCTGTCAGAGGTAGAATGTGAAAATATTACTATGGAACATACTCACATTACATGGCTTTTAACAATCCTGTTTGATAAAAATTTAAAGGAAATTATGATCTTAATGTTTACTAAAGACAGTGCTAGTGATCGTTGCAATTACTGGAAACAGGTTTGGGGTTTTTTTTCCAATTATAACTAATAACATGTCTCTAAGGTGGTAATGAGTTTCTGGGGGGCATTTGTGTGGAATATTAACAGTTGTTTTTGTTCAGTTTTAGGAAATTAAAAGGATGTTGTCTCTCATAATAGTGTAGTACAATGTGTATAGTACAGGATCTATAACATGCAAATAAATAAGTCGCTCATTTTTGTGCTCTAAAATCAATTCATGAAGAAGACTCCCTTTGTAACACTGGCAGTATAGATTATTTTTTGGAGTAATTTTCAGGGGAAAAATTTTCACAAATCTAAAGCTACTATAAGCAGTAAAATGTTACTGCAAATGAAAAATTAATGCTGCATTAGCATAGTAAATCATTAACATGTTTTTAAGATACTATTTTCTATTTAAAATGTGCAAGACTTATTTCTAGATTTTTTTTTTTTGAGACATTTCTGTGCCTATACAGTATCTATTTTTCTCATTAAGTGTGAGTCATCAGTTGTGTCTTAAACCTGTTTCCCAGTTTTTATTTGTTTTGAAATTTCATGTCTTAAGTAATAGCCAGGGACACATTGAGCTTCACAGCTGAAAGATTAAATCTGAAGCCAAATTGCATTTAATTGGGTTATGAATAAAGAGAAAAGCATAGTCTTCCACCTTACTGTGTAGAAAATTTGGAGCCTATACAGACTACCTGGAGTATATTCCTGTAAGAAGTATGCCTGTGAAATATCAGTAATTAATCCTATAACATAAAGAGGTATGCATTTTAAGATACACAAATCAATAGGCCTCCTTCAAATGGAGAAAAATACAAACTGAAAAAAAGAGCTGATGAGAAAAAAAGCCGATGGCATTTAGTCTTACCTTTGTACACATGCCCATGCACAAACATAATGAGGAAGATGGTTCAGTTAGATGTACCCAAACATTGCATCATAAATAATAAGGTAAACTTTATCCTTTGGTGTCTTTTTAATTGTGTTTTTCTGCCTAGAAATTACCTATTTTAGTGAACCCTTTAGGAAATGGAAATAGCATATTGACTAAAAACTGCTTTGGTCACCTGCTATTTATTATTAAATAGCATATTAAATAGCATAGATTAAATCTACTAGATTTAACTAGGTTAAATCTATACCTAATCACATTAAATCTAGTAGAAGTAATGAACCTGCTGAAAATCTTTGAAGTCAGTAAAATCCTTGATGAAGAGAACTGCAAACAATTTCTCTGAGATTTCTTACAACTAGTTATGGGAAGCACAAATACAGACATTTCAAAAATATGTGTTGTAACTGACTTGCCAAGAGTTCATGGAAGAAAGCTGCAGAAAGCCAGCCATCCGCCACAGTAGTTTTCGCTTTTCTGACAATATATCGGGTATTTCCATATAATTAATTTTACTGTGATGTCTTGTGTCTGTGATTGTAGATATTCAGCTTTTGTTCAGTTGAACACTCTGAAAACTTACCTTTTCAAAATACTCTGTTGTTTAAGTGCAACATCTTAAGTCACTTCTTCACATGACTTTGGAACGTTAGCCCTTTATGTAATATTTTGAAGATATGGCTTAGGTAAACTTCCAGTTTGCGGAGGTGATCTTCACCTTAAGCTTGTGCTAGTTATGTAGTTTATGTTCTGGGACACGGAAGCTGTTGCCAAAGTCCTTTAGCTATCTCCTAGTTGCATATCAAAGTGAGACCTACCTGTGCACAATTCCCTCTTGCCACAAAATGTTCCCTGATGAACCTTTGTTTGGTGGAGTACCTTTAAAAATTACTGTTCAAGGAGGTGTATGTCATTCCTTGATTGCTGTGGCACCAGGCTGTAAGGGGCAACCCAGAAGATGGGGGAGAATGGAAACAGGTTACAGCTCGGGGTGTCAGGTGAACACACCCTCAGCCTGCCCCACCGTCCCAGGTGCCTGTATACAACAGGTATGAGGCCCTGGAATTGGATGGGCAAGCAGCTGATACTGCTGGTGAAGACCCTTCTGGGAAGGAGGGGTCCTCCAAGCAGCCCATGCCCCATATGAAACCCAGCAAACACATTAAAACCTCACATGTAAAGAGAAAAAGAAGGGTAATTCTAATAGACAACTCCCTTCTTAAGGGAACAGAGGGCCCGATATCCCCACCTGACCCAACCCACAGGGAAGTCTGCTGCCTCCCTGGGGCCAGGGTAAGATATGTGGCTCAAAAACTCCCCTGGCTGGTAAGGTCCTATGATTATTACCCATTATTGGTTTTTAATGTTGGCAGGAAAGAGGCAAAAGTAGTATTAAGCAAATCAAAAAGAATTTCAGAGCTTTGGGGCAGCTGGTCAATGGCTTAGGTGCTCAAGTGATTTTTTTTCCTCCACCCTTTCAGTTGCAGGCAGGAATACAGAATTGAACAGACAGGCCCAGCAAATCAACACATGGCTAAGCGACTGGCGTCATCAATGGAACTTCGGGTTTTTTCGACCATGGGAAAGTCAGTCCTTTGCCATGTCTCTTAACACTTGACAGAATGCATCTCTCAGAGAAGGAGAAATGGGTGTTTGCCCAGGGGCTAGCAAGACTAATTGATAGGGCTTTAAACTAGATTGGAAGGGGGAAGGGGGCGGTAGCCCGCAGGTCAGTGACGAGCAGTGGGATGGCACTCCAAGGCTTGAGGAGGCACTTGGCACAGTCAACCACACTTGAAGTGCTTCTACACTAATGCGCGCAGCATGAGGAACAAGCAAGATGAACTAGAAGCCTTGGCCTGGTCCCAGGGATAGGATATAATTGGCATTAGCAATTGGTGGGATGAATCCTGTGACTGGTGTGCCATGATGGAAAGTTACAAGGTATTTAGAAGGGACAAACAGCATAGGAGAAGCAGGGGGACGGTGGGGTGGCACTGTATGTAGCAGAGGGGCTGGAGCACATGGAGCTGGCAGCTGGTGATGGCAAAGTTGAGAGCCTCTGGGTAAAGATTAAGGGTCAGACAAATAAAGCAGAAGTCATCGTGGGTGTCTACTATAAGCCACCCAGCCAGGATGATTACACTGATGAGTTATTCTTTAAGGAACTAAGTGAAACCTCCAAATCATCTGCCCTTGTCCTTATGGGAGACTTAAACTTGCCAGATATCAGCTGGGATTATCATACAGCTGGCAGCAACAGCCAGCTGAAGCATCTAGACGATAACTTCTTGGTGCAGGTATTAAGGGAACCAACCAGGAAAGGTGCCTTCCTAGATTTGATTCTCACTAACAGAGACGGTCTTGTGAGAGATGTGGCAACCAGTGGCTCCCTTGGCCACAGCAACCACGAAGAAGTCAGGTTTAAAATCTTTGCTAATGGGAGGAAAACAGCAAGACCTTAACACTACATATGAGGAGAGCAGACTTCAGGCTGCTCAGAGAAATACTTAGTAAGATTCCCTGGGAAGAAGCTTTTAAAGGTGTTGGGATCCATCAGTGGTGGTAATTTTTTAAGTACCACCTACTAAGAGCACAGGACCAGGCAATTCCAAAATGCCGAAAATCTAGCAGGTGAGGTAAAAAGCCAGCTTGGTTGAGCAGGGATCTTCTTCTTCAAATACAGCGAAAAAGGAAATTACATTCTCAGTGGAAGCAAGGTCAGGCAACATGGGAGGACTACAGAGATGCTGCTCGCCATTGTAGGGAGGAAATTCGTGCTGCCAAAGCTCAACTAGAATTGAAGCTGGCCAATACTGTGAAGGACAATAAAAAAGGCTTTTTAAAATCTATTAATGGCAAAAGGCAAGCTAGAAATAACATTGGCCCATTAATTGATGAGCATGGTCACCTTATTAACAGGGACATAGGCAAAGCTGAGATGCTTAATGCTTTCTTTGCCTCAGTGTTCAACACCAATGATGGACTTGGGGGCCCCATAACCCTGGGCTGGAAAACCATGGCTGCGAGAACGATATACTCTCAAGGAATCCAGAACATGTACGGGATGTGCTACTCCAGCTAGATCCCTACAAGTTGATGGGGCCTGATGGGATCTGTTAAAGGGTGCTTAAAGAACTGGCTGACATCATAGCAGGACCTCTCTCCATAATTTTTCAATGCTCTTGGGAATCTGGAGAGATCCTGGAAGACTGGAAGCTGGAAAACATTGTCCCAATCTACAAGAAGGGCAACAGGGATGACCTCGGCAACTACAGGCCTGTCAGCCTCACTTCCGTTCCTGGCAAAATCATGGAGAAGATTATTCTGGGAGCTATTGAAAAACATCTGAACAACAACGCAGTCATTGGCCCCAGCCAGCACAGGTTCATGAGGGGAAGAAAGTCTTGCCTGACCAACTTAATTTCATTCTACAAGGTTACCCACCTAGTTAACCAAGGGAAACCTGTTGACGTGATCTTTTTGGATTTCAGTAAAGCCTTTGATACTGTCTCTCGCGGTATCCTTCTGGGCAAGATGTCCAGCATACAGCTGGGTAAACGCACAGCAGTGTGTGAGCAATTGGCTGATGGGCCGGGCTCAAAGGATTCTAGTAAATGGGGTTATGTCGGGCTGGCGACCAGTCACTAGCGGGTTCCATCTCGGGATCCCTATGCAGGGATCCCTCTTAGGGCCAGCACTCTTCAATGTCTTTATAAATGACTTAGACTCAGGACTTGAGGGAATACTAAGTAAGTTCGCCGATGACACAAAAGGAGCTATTGACACTCTTGAGGGCAGAGAGGCCCTGCAGAGGGATCTGGACAAATTGGAGAACTGGGCAATCACCAGCCACATGAGGTTCAACAAGGGCAAGTGCCGGATTTTGCACCAAGGACATGGCAACCCTCGCTGTACGTACAGGCAGGGAGACGAGATGTTGGAGAGCAGCTCTGCAGAGAGGGACCTGGGCAAGTTGAACATGAGCCAACAGTGTGCCCTGGCAGCCAAGGGGGCCAACCGTGTCCTGGGTGCATCCAGCCCAGCATTGCCACCTGGGCAAGGGAGGTGATTGTCCCGCTCTGCTCTGCACTAGTGCGGCCTCACCTGTAGCACTGTGTGCAGTTCTAGGTGCCACAGGATAAAAAGGATATAAAGCTACTGGAGAAGCCCTCCAGAAGAGGGCTACAAAGTTGGTGAAGGGTTTGGCGAGGAAGCTGTATAAGGAGCAGCTAAAGTCACTTGGTTTGTTCAGCTTGGAGAAGAGGAGACTGAGGGGAGACCTCATGGCGGCTCCAGCTTCCTCACAAGGGGAGGACGAGGGGCAGGCACCGAACTCTTCTCTTTAGTGACGAATGACAGAACCTGAGGGAATGGCAGGAATGTGCCAGGGGAGATTTAGGTTGGACATTAGGAAAATATTCTTCACGCAGAGGGTGGTGGAGCACTGGAACAGGCTCCCCAGGGAGGTGTCACGGCCCCAAGCCTGACAGTGTTCAAGAAGAGACTGGACAACGTCCTCAGACACACGGTGTGAACCGTGGGGTTGTCATATGCAGGGACAGGAGTTGGACTTGATGATCCTTGTGGGTCCCTTCCAACTCCCTATGATTCTATTCTATGATTGATTTAAGGAGCATGATTAAGTTGGAGAAATAAAAACTGTTGTAATTGTTTGCTAACAGTGTGCATGCTTTCCTTTCTCTTTTACTCTTAAACCTGATTGATGTTTTACTCACCACAACAATTTTTTACCAGTTCCTGGGTTTTTTTCTTCTTTAAAGGCTAGGAAGGCTCCATGGTTGGAAATGGCAGACATATCCTTGATAAAGAGAGACAACTGATGCTTTGGAGAGTTTTCCCAAAGAATAGTAAATATGAGAAAACTATCATTTGAGACAAATTTTCAAATTGCAAGGTTGTCTAATGGCAGATGAGACTAGTTTTATTTCAGTAAAACTACCTGAGTTAAAAGAAGCACACAGGGTTGCTCTGAGATTCAGAGCTTTGCAGAGGATTTTGATAGTAGTAATACCAGTAACAATTCAGATGCTAAGTATTTACTTTTTAGTTTTCGCTCTGGTCCCTTACAGTGATATATTTTATCTTAATAAACGGAACTGTATGCAGTATTTCATATGTCAGGTAACTAAGATACTACATACAGCAGCGGCGTCAAACTCATTTTTCACCAAGAGCCACATCAGCCTCACGGTTGCCTTCAAAGGGCCGAATGTAATTTTAGGACTGTACAAATGTAACTACTTCTACATTTGTACAGTCCTAAAATTACATTCGGCCCTTTGAAGGCAACTGCAATGCTGATGTGGCCCCCGGTGAAAATGAGTTTGACACCCCTGACATACAGTAACTCAAAGTTATTTGCACATAGCACCTTCAAATAAAATCTAGCCCACCACAAATGTGAAATTTGTGATGTGGAATATAGGTTGAAAACTTTTCTTAAAGTTCAAACATGTTTCTACAGAGTCGAATGGGGGATACATTCCTATGGGATATATTTGATCTGTGAACATACCTGGGATCCAAGCATTATCCAAGCATTATCCAAGATAAATGAGCAGCTGTTCATAGCATGGGCAAAATCTGTGAAGCTAATATACTCAGATTCAGGTGTCTGTTCAAAGCTTGAGAAATTATGTATCTTTACACAGTTGAAGTACATTCCCAAAGGTCTTTCTGCATTGGTTTTTGCTTTTCTGAGGATACTGACCCAATCAATCAGCAGTTGATGGTGTGCTATAATCCTGGAGCTCTGAAAATTATTTCTGATAACATGAAGTATACATTTGCTTTGCTGTTAATTTCAGTAATGTTATAACCATTTCACATTAGTCTTGAATATATGTTTAATATAAAGTGTCTGTGTATTAACAAATACACAAGAGTTGCAGAGTTTGTTGTGGGGGCTCTTTTTGTGTGTTTCCATAGCAGTAGTAGAAGGCTGCCTTTCCTCAGTTAATACCATAAATACTTTTAGTTCACTCTTTCTTTACAACCTTGTAGTTTGACAATGGAAGACATGTGTACCATGTAATTCACTGAGCTACTCTTCTAGATTTTGAGCAGCTAATGATTTATTTCCCAAAAAAATCATACCACCTTAACGCATGTGCCATCAGTGAAATCAGGATCATGTTGATTATTTTAGAGTGTGCAGCCAAAGAGGCAGGGAGAGGGGAATTGAATTAGAATTTTTTTTCCTGTTTTTGCTGTCTAAAGAGAAATGGAACCAAAATATAACTATTTGTTGCTTTGAACGGTCTACTATGTGTTTTCTTCCTGTTTATTTTTCCATATTTTTTAGACTCGTAGCCAATTATTCAGTGTTTGTCACTCATTCTTCTGGTGTTGCCCTTGGCTGTTTGCTCTCAGTTTATTACAGTAGGGCCTTTTGATGTGTCATTCTGTAAGTAAGGATAGTAAAACTAGAAAACTACACACATACTTTAGTTTCTAGGCACTTTAATTACCTGCATCTTGTTCACAAAGTGAAACAAGCTCAATGGGTAGCTGCAATAAATCAATAGTTGAAAGAAAAAAAAAAGCAGTTTGAGAAATGCTATCCTTGTACAAGTTTAAAATGGAGCTGGAGAATAAACATAGTGGAAAAGAAATGGAGGGTAAATACACAACACAAGCGTTGGGTCCCAGTTCAGCAAGATACTTATTTCTGTAAAACATCAGCATGTAAAAACATCACTTCATAGTAACTATTGCACTTGCAGCGAAAGACACAAGAAAGGCTGGATATGTGGTTTCTGCTGAGTAAATGTCCTGTGGGTTATATACTGTTGGTAGAGTACTTCATAGATTGAGATACTGGGTTCTGTTGTTGCTGAATGGACAGGATTTAGATAGCTGGTTTCAGTTAAAATAATGTATGATGGTAACTTGGGATTGCAGCCATTGGCCCACTTACTTGTTTTTCTTCCTGCTTGGCCTCTCCTTTAGTCACTCCCTGTACTTCCCCACAGATGTGTTTCTAGGAGTTTTGTTGGTTTGATTTGGTTCGTGTATGTGTTTGGTTTTTAATTTCTTCGTAATCTGAAGCCATCAAAGTCTACCAGACTTTTTTAGTTGCTTATATTGCAATTTGCTGTTACCACGCCACATGTGAGTGTGAAGGTTTTTGTAAAATTGTGTCTATCTGAAAGTTTGAGTTGTAAGAATACAGAATAATTTGTACGCTGCTGTTGTGATCTAGGCTGTTGTACAGCAAAAGCTAGGGATTTTGTATTAAACAGATGTAACAGAGTCCTTTCTTGCATCTGCTCTGTACAAAGTGTTTTCTTTAGTAGGAGTTTCATCTGCTATACTGTAGGTCATTGATTCAGTACAAAATCAAGAAAACAGCACAGTTTTATAAGTCACTTTAAAAGCTCTAGTAAACACTCTGCCCCGTTACCACAGGGTCCTCTTAGACTGTAGGATCTTAAAAGTCGTTGGCTAATTTGTCCCAGAATCTGAAGCCTGTCAAGTTATCTAAGCAAACTTAGAAATGGAGAACAATTTCTTAATACCACACTTTTTATGTCAGTTACTGTGTAACAAATTCAAACTTCAATTTTCCAGAGCCTCTTCCTGCTCCTCAGGACACTTGCTGTGAAGTTCAAACATTGTTTTCAAGGTGGTGAGGTAATTCCTAGTGTACTCTCTGCATGCGGATGCACATCTGTTAACTTGTACGGGAATTACGCCAAATTCCACTCAGTAAGCTGAGAAGTACTTTTGTGGTATTGACTTTAACTTCTTCTCCATAGTTGTGGGTGCTGAAGTGATCAGAATGTGCTAAAAGGAGTGTCTGAAGCCACCCACACAGATATTCACTATGGTCTGTATCTTGAGCCTTGATTTGATTTCTAAACAAGATTGAAGTGGGATTTTCTGAAGTGTGCGTAAATGCTTACAAGCCTATTTACAGTATCCTGTTGAACAAAGCCTGTGTGGGATGCTGCTGCTTCTTAAGGAAAAAGGAGCAGAGAAGATTGAAGCTGCAGATGATCCAGACTAATTACAGAAGGGCACGTGCTATGGTGGGCTGAAATTCTCAGTCACTAAACTCCTTCCAGTTAAGAGGGGAGGCTCTACCATCCCAGGCTGAACTACTAATGTGCAGTGCCCTAGGCCAGGGTCAGCAGGAGCTCAGCACTGGTTGAGAGGTCCCTGGTGAAGACTTTGGTCCCTTGGTTGTAAGGAAGTCATCCCTGGGACCTGACTGCAATACCTGTTACCCCTGTTACCTTCCTCTGCAGCAACAGTGCCTTGACAGATCTGTCAGCGCACCATCCTGTTGTCTCAACTAGGTTTAAACTAAAAACATATACACAACTCAGATTTGCTGTATTTGACTAGAAGTATATGCAGAGTCTTCTGATGGAGCTGAATGTAGGCAGGAAGGTGGAGGTGGGAAAAGTTTCAGAGTTGGCTGCTTTGCAATATGGAATAGCAAAAGGCAATTCCAACAAAACCTGGAAGTTCAGTCATCATTCTGGAAGTTAATATGTGTTTAATAAGATTCCTTTCCAAATATTTGCAGTTAAGCAGAAGCTTTCTCTCTAGCTATAAAATGAATCCTGCAATTCTTTCCACTGTTAACTGCATCAGTCCCTATAACTGTGCCAATAGGAAAAGCAGTTGCTTTGGCATCAGTACCTTAAACTGTATTACTGTAATATATGAAGGGAACTTTCAGCAAGCAATTAATCTATAACTGCAATTCTTCTATCTTTGTAGTTTTTTAAAAAATTGTTAGGAATGAAAAATGAGTGTCAACAAACTATAAGGACTGTAATGTGTATGGTATGATGGGGGCTTAAACATGTACTTACATGGTTCTGTGAAAAGTAAATGTAATGGAAAACTAGGTACAAAACTGAAAGGCAAGGCACTCTGCCTGTAAGCAGCAATTTTATTAATGCATTCAGTGGTATGTTTGGAAAACATACAGTCTCCAGGCTTATAGCACTTTATGGTGTCTTACACATGGAAAAAGAAGCACCCAAAGCAATTTTTTTTTGGGGGGGGGGGCAGGGGCGGTATCAGAAAACTGCTTTGTCTAGGCTTTCATCTTGGGAAGATACCACATACCTTAGTCTGAATTTCCAGGGTAACTCTTTTTTTTAGTATTTGATTATTGTTTTACTATTCAGTAGATAAAGATAACTTTTATGTAGAAAGAAAACTTATTACTTAAACAAAACTATATTTTGAACCATGTATGAATAAAACTTAATTAACCGATACATATTTGGTACATTTTTATCTGGCAAGCAATGAGACTGAGTCTGGCAACTTGTTATGGACAGTGCAATAGATGCTGATTTAAGCAGACAGATGATGCAAATTGTTTGTTATTTGAACTACTGGGAAGGGCTCTGGGAAAAAAAACAGTATGTTTTTAGACTTTTGGGTAGTTTGCCTCCGTATCTGAAAGCTTCTCTTCATGTTTTCTAGTTTGATGTCAAAACATTATGCAGTGCCTCAAAAACCAGAACAAATTGCTTTTTGGTGAGATTGCTGTGCATTTAGGGCCACTGACATTCCCTTGTCCTGTTTGGCAAGTGGAGAAGCTGGGAACTGTGCAGCTTCTCCCTGGTTGCAGCTCCTTGGATCCCAGATGGTTGATAAAGTAGCATTGTCAAAGGAAAGAAAGACGAAATATAGGCAAAAAGGAGGAAATGCAGTTCTGAGAAGTCAAGTCTCAACTTATCTGATATTTTGACATCTGGCAACCCTCGAGCAACAAGTGAGCATTTAAACCTGCCCCAGTTTTAGCTGCCTTTGTTAATTTTCAGTGAGGCTAGCTGTCTTCTACTACAAACATCTCCTTTTTTTTTTTTTTTCCTTTATCTAAAATTAATCTTGGAGGTGGCAACATAAGTCTGGGTTATAAGCACTGTCTTCTCAGAGCATCTCTTTGTATCACAGGTAGCTGAGGTCTAAGAATCACAGCAGGTGTGAAGGTTACAAGAGGCAGCAGTGGGACAACCACAGTGGGAAGACTCAAAGTTCTAGAATTCATGTAGACTCCACATTACATAAGTGTTTAGTTGAAACTGCTCTGAAAAAATGTGAAATACTACAAGTTTTGGTGTCATACTCAAAGCTTCAGTTGATAGAAAGCAAAGCTTGCAACCATCTTGTGAAGCAGACTGGAAATAGTTTTCCTGAAATTCATGTGGCATAATAAGATAGTTCCATGTATCTGGTCCTTATTCTTTAATACCTAAATAAGTCAGAGTGTACCTATTCGCTCCATCTTAATCTTCAGTCTCATTTGCCTGATTGTTGGAAAGTGGCTTTAGGAAATTCTGGAAGTTGCTTGCCAGGACCATACTTTGCTTATAGGACCATGTGGTCTGAACAGTAGTAGTTCAAACAACCTTGGAGCATTGCAGAGCAGGAGTAACACAAGCTTCTATCATAAGGGTTGAGGATGTGTTATTTAGTGTCCTTTCCCCTGCTAGGTCCCCGTTTCCTCACTCTGGGAAGAAAACAGGGAGAAAGATTTTGAAATGTGGGGGAAAACAATTGTAAGTTTGTTCTTGTGACGGAAGGAATTGCTCCTCGTGTTAGAGGAATAGAGAGAAATCTTTTCTTGAATTTTGCTTTGGAATGATATAGGTAAGAATAGCAAATGAGGGTCAGTTCTTGTAGATATCTTATTGATGTTATCTTTTCTTTGAGCTTTTGTACTTTATGCCATTGGCAAGAAAGAAATCTGTGCTGGGTTTCCTCAGACTTCTGAGGCATTTCCACAAGTTACTTATGCTTTCTCCTCTGAGTGCAAAAGCTCAAACGTGTTGCAGAATTGAGTGGCAATTGGACAAAGAAAAAACGGTCACTGTTTTTTCAACAGTCAGAAACTGCAGATAATCAGCCCAAGCAGTAGCTGTAGCTTACTAGGATTGTGTACGTGACTGATAGAATTTTAGTCAGTGAGCTTTTTGCAAATTTAAGAAATGGTTGTTTCCTTGGTGGCTGGGAGTGAAGGGACTTGCAGAATGAGAATTAGATGTAATTGTACAAACAGAAGTCTGGGGGGAGAAGATAGCTTTTTAATATGCAACGCTGGAGAACTGGGAAGTATAGAAGAGTAATTATCTCTGTCACAGTCTGTTCATAACCTACTTTTAATCCTTAAGAACTACATTGAAGAAAAAATACATTTATATCACAAATACTAATACATAATCTTATTTACTAATAAAATCTATATAAAATATTAAATAATATTTTTAATTAAAATGTGCTGCTGCTTTTAAATTTGCTCATTTTATTCTGACTGAACCAAAAACTGTTTAGGAAACTCCTGGTTGTTTTTAGACTTAGTCTCACTGTGAAAAGAAAAGTTTTGCTTTAGGGCACCATTTCTACAAGAAGTTAGGAATGATTAAATTATAGGTACAGTGACCATCAAATCACATCACACTGCCATGGTATTCAGTTCAACGTTTTCTTTATCAAAGAGATCTTTTTTTTAAAAGGCTTTAGGCTATCTTGAGTGCATTCTAAAGACTTCCCTTCATCAATTGTTAACCGCCAGTTTGATGAACTTTGCATCATTGGTTATTTTTGAGTTGAGGGATGAGTATCCACTGTCCAGGATTTGACATGCAGGTAGATTATGCTGATCAAACTGATAGCCAGTGCCTTCAGTAGACTTCTGTAAGCCCACTCAGGAGAAAGTCTCAGTCTGACACTTTCACAAATGAAATAATTTTATAGATGAAAGTAATTTCTTACTTCTTTTGCAGGATTTTCCTTTTTTTCTTTTTCTGCTCAAGAGCTAGTGAAACAGCAGCAATAAAAGTTAAGGCTGCTTAATTTATTAGTCTGTGCAGTGCTCAAGTGGAAAAAAAAATCTTGTTGTAATGTGAAACAGTTGCAGTAGTCACTGCTGTCTTCAAGACTTTCTACTTTTTAATTTCTCCTTTCAGTTGTTATTTCAGTCATTCAGAACTTCAGAAATACACTGCAATATGACTAGAAATTTTGTGAGGCAATCAAGCCATTTATCATAAGATTACTAATTACCTAGAGTTTGAGTTATTAAATACACAGATATAAATTTAAAGAATATCGAAAACAAACGCAGATATCCAGAGTCCAGACTTCAAGGACAGATGTTGCTTTTTAAATATCCATTTCAATTCTGATAAAATAAATAAAAGTTCGTAGTGTGGTGGTTTAGAGCTTTCAGACAGTTTCTTAAGGCCAGGAATTTTGGAGTAGGTATTTAAGGAAATAACCTTTTTTCATTCTTTTATCTTTTCCATTCAAATAAAGATACTTTAGAAGACTGAAAAAATAATGAAAATATATTCTGGACTGTAGATGAAATGAAGTTGGACTGTGACTTTAGTCTCCCTTAGCTTTCTGTGTGAAGATCTGTATTGATTTGCTGCTTGAGATGCTAGACATGCATATGGTGCTGGATTCTAGCTGAGGTCTGGAATCCAAATCCAGTTATTTCCATGTGTTCCAGATGATGAGAACAGTGACTTTCATGACTCTGTAACAGCATTCTCTAAAGCTAATTCTGATCTATTTCTGTCTTGTATTCCCTGATCTGCTTTTGAAACAGAGTATTTCACTTAAATATATGCCTCTCAAGATTTAACCTCTTTGAAACTTAATGCTGTAACTTATTTTTATTTACTAAGCAAAATGGTTAATAATCTTAGAAGAAGCAGTGCTGTTTCTGACTTGGCAACTTTTGGTTGTATGTTAATCTAGTCTTTAAAAAAACTCAATCCTCACAATGTCTTGCATCAGAAATTACTGTGTCTGAATTCTCACACTTTTTTTCTTACTTTACCAATACCTGCATGTTCCCTTAGATTTTAAAAAAAAAAAAAAAAGTAAAAATAAAAAAGCCTATTTATTTGAATCTGAAATATGGACCCATAGCCTATTGATGGGTTCCAAATAAACATGCTTTGTCCACACTACTGCAGCTTCATATTTTGAAGGCATAATGTTAATTTCTATTGCCTTTTTTTAAAAAAAAAAAAAGGCAAATACACCACTAAAATTGAAACATAAATATTGTCTTTTATTAAGGTAGATAATGATTGTGGAAGATTTTAGCAAACACATCTGAATGACTTGTCAGAGAGGGAATGTGACTAGGAGCATGTCATTGCTTCCAGTTTTTTTCAGATTTAAGAAAAGACATATGTTTGCAAGGTAACACCCACTCAGTAGCTTGTGTGGTAGAAGTGCTCTAGTTTGCAAAGCAACATAATGAGCAGCTAGTGAGGGTGGTTTTCCCAGCTGCCAAAGGGTTTCACAGAGTTGTAATGACTGCCATGCTACTGTCAAGCTGTCATGGACTAAATGAAGGTTTTAAAGTATGTTTGTTGGGTTTGTGGGTAGCTGAGGGTTTTTTGAGTGTTCTAGAAATGCTAGCTTTTTCCTAAAATACCAAGACACAAAAGGTGAAATGCAGCTAGATCTGTTTGGCTGTGCGCAATGAGTGTGAGACCTAAAGGGAGAACTGCTGTTTTTCCAAGAGGATCATGTCAGCTTACTTGAGACTGAATTTCTACTTAAGGTACAGAACACCCTTTTGTGACCTCTTCTGTAGAAGAGCAACCCTCTCGGCCTCTACCAGAGTTACTGTGTGCTAGATGATACAGAAACAGTCATCTAATCAAGATGGTGTTTATAGTTGATCACCAATAGGCATTTGTAAGAGTTACCAAAGTTTAAGCACTTGACTTGATCTTCTTTTGCCGAAGTACAGAGCACTAATGGCTCCAGCTGAATACAAAGCTTCTGTTCGTTGATTATTAATAGTGCTATACAGAGAAGTCTGGAGGATTGGATTTTGGATATGTCAAATTAGCCAAACAGTTTCTGGAGATGTTGAGATGAGACATTTAGTGTTTAACTATTGTCTCTGTAAAATTTGATATTTTCACCTTGAAACATGTAATGACCCCTGTTTTCAAAAGCACTAGAATATATGTCATGTAGAAGCCTACAGAGCAGTGAGAAGTTTGCTGTATAAAAGTCTAAGGCTACACATCTCATAATTGATTATCCATGAGATTCTGAGGGGAAAAAAATAGTGTTTGATCACTGCTTCCTAGTTTTGAACACTTTGGTTTGCAGTGCTATTAGTGTTGATTCTGTATGTGGCTTATATATAGTATGCACAATTTTTTCTTTTTAATACATGGTTCATTCAGCAGTAGATGATTGCCTGTTTTGAATGGAAAGGAAATAATCCACAGACCATAAAACCTGAGTCCCTATTAGCCTTCTATTAGTACTGCTTTGTAGAAAATATGTGAAGCTTGGTCTAGCAGAATCCTGTAGAGTCTGCCAAAGTGATCACTGGAGTTTACAAAAAATACATGAGTAAATATTAGGGTGAATTTAGAGAAGGTTGAGACATAAGTTTATGCTCTGCTCGTGTAACCTTTGAATGTTTCCCACTTAGTGATGTGTTAAACTTGCAGTAAAATCAGAACCTGTACGTACTATGCAAGTATAGGTAGGATGCCGGTCACCTTCGCATTAGTGATACTGTTAGGCTTGAGTGCATAGGCCATTGAGCAATCTGTGAATCCTTAATACTAATCTTACTTCTAGTAATATCTGACATTTCAGTAGTTGTTCTGATCTAATTTTGCTGCTGATACCACATGGATTTTCTCTGTTCTGTGCCATTGGACATGCGATTCCAAATTGCATACTGCACTAATTTGGTTCTCAGTGCTTCGTCTGCTGATGAAGAGACTTCTGGCAATCTGTTATTACATTCTTATCAATAGTCTGGTCAATATATTGAGTCCAACTTTGCTTTCTATTCCAAAGAAACGTCTTAAAAACAATTATCTGCCACATGGAAAGTCAGTATCTGTTTGGGGTTTTTTTTGCTTACTAAAATTTCCTTGGAAGTGAATTTTCTGTTTATTAAATAAAGTTCTCATAAAGGCGGTTGGAATTTCGCATGCACAGACACATACTGAACTAAAAATGTGTAAATCTGAGATATTGAAAAGCATTTTTCATATTAATCTGAATTAATCTATTCCAAAGTACATTTAACATCAAGACCGTGATCTGTAGACTTTCATCTGAGAAACAATATTAACTTTTTAAATTTACAGAACGATGAGGTATTACATCAATGTTTACTTACTGTATACTGTGCCCCTGAGTGCAGAAGTGCATGCAGCATACAACTTCAGAGTGGGAAACCTGTTAGTATTCCTGATTATTTGGGTAAAGGGGATTATTATCATTATTATTAGTATTATTCATATAATACAAAAATAAGCAATCTTACTATTAAAGTCTTGATTAGTTTAAAAACCTTCGACTGCCAGCATCTAAAAGCAAAGAAAAGTCACTTTTCCAATAATACTCCTTCTGTAGAGCCATATGGATAGAAGGATTTTTGAAAATAAGGAGTTTTAGGAGAAAAATAAATGACACAACATCTTTAGTTGATTGTGTGGTACAATGATTCTACAAATTATTTCTTCACGAAATTGGAAATGTGTTTGGAAGTGACTTAACATACAGTAACAGATAAATAACATGTAAATAAAATACAGAGTATGACTATAGAAAGTGCCTAAAACTGCTTATAAATCTTTCATGGAGGATTAAAGTTACACAGGTGAAAAGAAAATTCGTTTGTTTAGAGAAAAAGTCTAATACAGGAAACTAATTTTCCTGCTGATGAAAAGTTAGCTTTAATGTTTAAGTACTCTTTGAAAACCCGATGCTGAGCTAAGGATACACTAATTGGAGTGGTTTATGTTGTCTTTCATTACTTACCTTGTGGTTTTTAACATATATTTTGTTTAAAAGACGTAAGATCATTATTCATGGTCTTTGTGGTACCTAATGTTTTTTGGAGAGGGTTGAGCAATTTTTTGAGGCTTGTCTGATTTGCTAGGTTTACTGTCTCAGTGCAGTGACTGCATATACTTAGGTGTGACTAGAAACTGGGAATTGAATGTCATAGATGTTGGTGTTGTTATACAAGTGTGACCTACATGTGACATGTTGTGAACAGACTGAAGAAACTTATATTTTTTTCAATCAATCACCAACATGAAAGTCAGTCTAAACTAACAGGTTTTTTGTAAAAAAGGTACATAAATGGCTTACACTTACGTGGAGATATCGTGGGGTTTTGTGTTTGTTTTTCATGTTCTCTTGTTTAAAATTATGAGAAAGAAGTTAAGAGGATGGGTATGAAAAACCTCAGCTAATTAGTGTGGGAAAAGAGAACAGTAAAGTGATTTTAAGAATACAGATGGAAAGACCTTTGGTTTAGTTCTGGATTTTTTTGTTGTTATTGTTGTTGGTTTGGGTTTTTTTAATAGAGAATTGGCGACTTAACCTAAGAATGGCCAAGATATATCTAATTTCGAGTAGTATAATGTTTGTTTGGCATCATACCATCATTCTGACAATAAGGAATGTGCTTTTCAGTATGTTGTCCAGGAAAGGAATGTTTTCTACTGTCAGAGTCAGTGACATGTATTTACTTTGTGGGACATTATAGAAAATATACCAGCAAACCAGCTACTGATACAGTGAACTAAACAGCACATTCCTGAAATATTAAGCCCGTTTCAGGTGGTTTTTTTTGTTTTCTTTTATATATTCAGTGACGAACAAGAAGCCAGCTCAGGCGTCTATTACGAAGGTGAAGCAATTTGAAGGCTCTACATCTTTTGTCAAGAGAACGCAGTGGATGCTCGAGCAGCTTCGCCAGGTCAATGGTATAGACCCTAATCGGGTGAGTTTGAACAGTTCTAGAAGATGAAAATTGAGCACTAAAGAAATAATGCAGTGGAATATGTGAAATAGATTTTAATGGGAAAGAGGGGAGGAGGCCGAAGCTCATAGTTGTATGTAGCTTTTCTTCCTGTCTTTCTCTGCTTTTCTTCCTACTCACTCTCTTCTTTGTGAAGAGCAAAATAAGAGCCTTGTTTGCCTTGTCTTCAGCTATAAGCCTCTTGGGGTCCATTTTGGCATGCAACTGTGCTCTAAGATAGAGCAGTAAGTAGAAGCAAGGACAGGAGAGGTTACTGAGGTTCAAGCTTGTGAAATATTGTGAACCTCGCATTTTTTGTAGGACAGTCTTCTCCTCAGATCCTTCTACATTTTGTATTTTTTTCTACAAAGCGTAGTAGTATGGTTTAGTTTCCAATGGCACGTGAACGCTGATTTAAAACAAAACAAAACAAAGACTAAATAGTTCTGGAATATTCCTTTAATGTGAAATATACAGATGGCCTTGAGCTGTCTCAAGACAAAGTCATATTAATATGTAATACGCTCATGAATACAAATCTTCAGTAATAAAACGGCAGAATTACAAGTTAGGAATGTGGCTTATACTGTGTGATCACAAAGTGAATTATTGTGTTCATGGTAAAGCAAAACATGTTTGTGACTAACCCCTTGGTTTGTTCAAAGCTGTGCTATCATCAACCACCTAAGCATCTTAACAGTGGTGCAGTGAATTCTGTTACCATCAAGTACAGTCTTTTGTGCAAAAAGGAGCCCTCTGGCCACTGCCCTATGAAATGTAAGGAGTAGAATTGTATTTTTGCTGGGTAAAGGAATAATGAAAATGAAAGCAATGACAAATAGGGAAGGGATATGAGTTTTAGGCTCTTTCACAGCATCTCCTATGCAGCTTTGTAAATAACAGATACTTGGCATACTCTCAGATTGAAAGTCCTATCAAGTTTTTAAGCTTAGACGTGTTCCTTTCAAAACTTATCTTCCTGTGAATTCCTAGTGTCCTCAATTCAAAAATGATGTTTAGCTGAATGTATAGCAATACTTCTTGCTTGAAATCCTTTTATTTTGGCAACTATGCATGGTACAGAGCTGGGCTTTCATTTGTTCTGGGAGTGCTCTTTTGTTCATGTTTTGCCAAGACCTATACAACACTTCACAATAATAAATTAAATGCAATAACTAGGATTTGCTATTTGTTTTCCTTCTTTGTTTGAGCATGCAGAGCAGAATAATATCTATAGTGTGAAAGTAGATTTTGTGCTGAGAGGCATAAATCCTTGCGTAATATAAAAGACACAAGTAACTATATATCTGTAGAGAACAAGAATTTCTTATGAGATTCCAACTTTTAATTTTTTGGTCTGAACAATTTTGTTTTCAGGCATTTTTGTCATAGCTGGATATTCCTCATTAAAAATATCTGCAAGAAAAAAGCTTCCTGCCTGGCTGTTTTTGCATCCAAAAATATGCAAAGGAAAAATAATCCCAGGGTGGTCTTGAGATATATGACCTTTCTGCTTTTTTCAACATAATACCTTTTAAAAATAATAGCTCTATATCTTTCTCGAAATCATTTGTAAAACTGGAATAATAGTAGTGTGGTTTTTTTTTCTTCTAGGATTCCCCAGAATTTGATTTACTATTTGAAAATGCTTTTGACCAATGGGTAGCAAGCACAGCTTCAGAAAAATGCACATTCTTTCAGGTTCTACATCACACTTGTCAGCGATACCTCACAGACAAGAAGCCAGAATTTATCAACTGCCAATCTAAAATTATGGGAGGTAAGTCAATTGAAGCAGAGTACTTTGTGCAGATTTACATGTGAGCTGTTCTGTGTTCAAATGAGCTTGCAGCCTAATTATATCTTGAAATCATGGATCTGAGTATGCTCACTTCACAGTAGTAAACTTCTAGGCTTCAGCATTTCTCAGTCAAGCACCACTTCACACTCTTCAGCTACCTTTGCTCCCCTGGTCTTCAGTTCCAGAGGTAACATCCCCTACCCACCTGGTGAGAAGTTATTCTCCTCCCTCTTTTTAGCAGCCACGATTGCTGTGTGTCTCTCTACTTTTGTTCATCCAGAAACATTTCTGGATGGTCTGAAAATTTTCCTAGTAAAAGCCTGTTCTGCATTGTTATTTCCTCACAAGTCTATGAAGAAGTGGTTATTACTAAACGTCCCTTTTTTTTTTTTTTTAATTTACTTTGATCTTGACAGAAATCTGTTAGTTTAGAGTTTTGTTATGTTTCATAAGTCATAGATGTTAAGGTGAATTTCCAGGGTTAGACTGAAAAAAATTCTGGTTAGGTTAAAAAAAAAAAATCTGTCAATAGGTAAAATTGGTATTTACCATCTATTACCAAAGCAACAAAAACTATTTTTAGGGGAGGATTTTCACATATTTCACAAAGCATTCTTTAGGAAAATAAACTGTTTTAGTTGTTCCCTTAGACTGAAATTTCTGAAAATAGTTGTCTTTTTGTCTGCTCTAAAACAGAACAGTTTTTAAAACTGTTACACCTCCTGTTCATCACAGCTGGAATAAAAATTTGTTTTTCTCAGTGAGTCTCCAAACTGTAGAAGTGCAAGTTTTGTGTAGTTGTTGTTCCTTCCCCCTAGTAGACTTCAATCATAAATATGGAGAGCCTTACTCAGTTCTTTCTGATAATTCTTTTCTTTCATAAATCTAGCATATGCTCCTGTACACTATGATCAGAACTATATTTTATGCAGCCACCTTAATATGTTCTTTTTTCTGGCTGTTATTTTGTCTTACATACCTTTCCTCTAAAACACCAAAGGTAAACTTGATGAAGGGGGAAATAATCTCCAGTTTGGTCCTTATATTTTAGCTACTGATGCTCAGGTTACCACTAACTTTGTGTTCATAAGTCAAAACTGTTCTGTCAATCATCCTTTTAGTGTCTTCTCAAACTGAGAAAAAAGGAAGAAAATTTATTGCAAACTTCCTCTCTCATTTCTTCCCTTTCCACATGAATAGGATTTCCTTTGTTTTCTTTTTGGTGTGGTGGGCAGGAGGGAGGAGCAGTTTCTGCACTGATGGGAGAAGAGATCCTCTACAATTTTTCTATTTCATATGGAGGAAATCTCATATCAAGCTTTTGTTTGGCATCTGTTTGCTGATGATGCTCACTTACATCCTTCCTGCTAGTAAGTCAGTATTAATAAACCACCACACACTTCAGCCTTTGAATTTTTTTATTCTGATAAGCTTGACCTGTCCAAAATTTAGTTCCTGATTCAACTGACCCAAATACGAATCTTTATCCTAAACAAGCGGCAGCACAGTGAAAAAAGAAAAGTAAAAATGCCACTGAGGTTCGTAAACTTCTTGAATTCTGCTTTTTTAACACACACTAGGCCATACCATGTCCATGAGGCATACCCACATTCTCTCTATTACAACTTCGTAACTATTATAAAAGGGCTTATTCAGCCATCGTCCGATACCAGATGGTGACAATTTCCATATTCCTTGCCTGTCGTTCAGACTGTGCACAGATGCAGTCTGTCTGTACACGCACAGTACAGACTATGGACATGGTACAGGGCCAAGGACTAACAAATCTCCTCATTGATACAGTGCTTCTACTCTTCTTCACACTGTCAACTTTTTCCTCACACTGGGTTACAGACTTCCTGTAGATAAGTTTAAATTTGACAGGATCTGTAATAACTGTAAACTAAATGATAGTTGACCCTAAATTCCAGTGACTCTGTGTGTCAGCCTCACCGAGCAATGAGAAACCTACCAATTTTTTTTTAACGTCCTCATTACAAATAACTGATATCAATAATTACAAAAGGTAATGCAATCATATTATTGAAAATTGTCTTGTAATATGTAAGGTGCAATAGTCTGTTTAAACATCTGCTGTTCCTTTCAGTATTTAGATTGGTATTCTTAATGCAATGCTAAGTTTTCTACAGAAATACCACATCTATACTATAATTACGAGCTTTATGGGCGTGTTCATGCATACGGATAAATTCTTACTCAGTTCCAAAAACATTGTTCTAGCACCAATGCTAGCAATTCTTGAAAATACAGATTTTGAAAAAATAAATATTATTAAATATAATATGGAATATAATATGGAATATATAATATAATAACATATATAAAAAATAATATAGTTAAATAAATTAAATTAGCTTTTTCAAGTTATTTTTTGCAATGTTGTTTAGCATTTTTCCTAATGTTCTAGTATACAAGGGTCTGGAGCACAAGCCTTACAAGAAGTGGCTGGAGGAACAGCAGTTGTTTAGCCTGGAAAAAAGGAGACTGAGGGGAGACCTTATCCGCTTGCTACAACTACCCAAAAGGAGGCTGTAGCATAGAGGGTGTTGGTCTCTTCTCCCAAGTAGCAAGTGATATGATGAGAGGAACTGGCCTCAAATGGTGCCAGGGGAGGTTTAGATTGGATATTAGGAAAACATGCCTTCACAGAAAGGGTTGTTAGGCGTTGGAACAGGCTGCCCAGGGAAGTGGTGGAGTCACCATCCCTGGAGGTGTTTGAAACATGTGTAGATGAGGTTCTTAGGGACATGGGTTATAGGTGGACTTGGCAGTGATAGGTTAACAGCTGGATTTGCTCTTAAAGGTCTTTTCCAATCAAAATGATTCTATGATTCTATGATTCTATATTTCACTAATCTTTCCATCATCTTCAGAACATTTTGCATTACTTTGTATTTAGATGTATTTATCTAGAGGAGCCATGCCTCCTCCACTCATTAAAAATAAGTAAACAACTGTCATAGCAGCTTTGAAATATCACCCAGTTAAAGGCAAGTCTCCTTGGTAATATGTAATACTGTGAAGTTAGTCCAGTCACTGGGTTATGTTTTAGACTATTACTTTGAGGCTAATAGAGTAATTAAGTGACCATGAGCAGCAGTTCAGTGACTTTAGAAGCTATTCTGTGAGTTGGTAGTTGGCAGGCTCAGACACTGGGGAGACACCTGCAGTTCTGGTCCTCGTTTGAAGTCCAGGGGTGGGCCAACTGTGTATCAAAAACCATTTAGTCTGAAACCTGCAGTATCAGAGTGGTTTATGGAAAATACAGTTAAATGTGTTGTTGATCTCAAATTCATCCTGACTGGAAAAAGTAAGGTCCAACTATAGTTGAGCAAACCAAAAAAACATATACATGAGAATGTAGCTTGAAATTAATTAAATTCAGTTCAGAATTTGCAACTTGGCTTTTGTTGTTGTTGCTATTGTTTGTTAGGGTATTTTGCTAATTAGCCAAAGCAGTATATTCAAATCATTCTTAAACTTTAGTGTGGTCAGATTTTTGAATGAAGCATGTCCCTTCATCTCTTCTACCAAGGCAGCATTTATGTTTTGAGTTATATTCTTTTGAGTTTTCTAGGAGATGTGAAAAGCAGTATTCTTTTTGGATGGTTAGTCAGTTTAACTTCTAATACCTTACAAGTGTTTTAAAATAAGTTATCAGAATATATATATGCATATACTCACGTGCTTTACGTATGTAATGATATAGATGTGCACATCATATAGGTAATGTGTATCTTGCAGCTAATGCATATTTTCAAAAACAACAAAAAAACTTCCACTAAAGAACACTTTGTCTCAAATGGGCCCAAACATGAAAGAGCTTGAAGGGCTTGTTTACAAGTCTTATTGAGCCTTATTCCTTCCGAAAGAATAGGAGCAAAGAAAGTGAAATTCATGCTGCTCCTACACACACACACTCACTCACTCACTTCCCCCTGCGGGCCAGAGAACCGCTCGTGATTCTTCTTCTCCAGAACCATTTTTGCTGTATTTTCATTTGAGTATCATGTAAGGATATAGTCTGCAGAGTTAAATAGTCTAGACTGTTTTCTGTAACTTAATTAATGACAATAGTAAATCAAGCAATAATGAGATCTTATTAAAGGCGTGGGTGCTAATTCTGAGAACAAAGAACAAATTCAAATTTAGGAAGACTGTAACAAGATTCCTCCCACTAGTATCTTGTTCTAAATATTTCAAGTTTGCCTTTTGTTTAAAATTCAGAAGAGTCTTCTCTATGGCTTACATGCATTCTGGATGTTATTTTGGAGAGGAAAGGAAAGGCAGGCATTTGGGAGTAGAGGGTTTTTTCACTGATGTCGAAAATATCTTCCACTTCTGTATCTTTCTAACATACAGGTTCTGATACTGGAATATGCCTAATTTAGAGTATCTTTGTGTTATGTTAATTGTTATTCAGTGGCTAGGTTAATCAGATTATGTTACTTTTACATCAGTAATGTAAAAAATAAAGTTGGAGATGAATGGTGTGCAGAAATTTTATTGCCTACAGATTGTGTTCATTAGAACAACTTAATTCTTGACATAACATTAGGCTGACAGTGAGGATGAATTTGACTCTAATTTCTGGGTAGAACCTTGTGATACAGCATTTGAAGCTCTTCAGAGTTTAATTCTAGACTTATAAGAATAAACAGTTACTGCCACCTTTAGATACGTGTTAAAAATGCATAATCCTTGGAAAAGGGCAAGACCTGAGGTTGAAGAAAGATGGTAATCTTGTGAGTTGGGGTTTTTTTTTGTTTGAGTTTTGTCCTACCTATATAATTTGATTTTAACAGTCATTCTGCCGAATTAATTAAAATATTCTTAGAAGCCCAAAGTAGTGACATCTTTGCTTCTGTAACCTTTCCTCTAGAACAGCTGGCAGGAGTTATTAATGTATCATTCTTTTTTCTCCTCCAATAATATATTGCCAGTGTGAGAATAGTAATGAGTAATTCTTTTTTCGTATGCTATTGACTCGTGTTAGCTGAACGCATTTGAGACCTGGTCAGCATATAGTAGTGTTTACCATACTGTGCAAGAATAATGGCTGACTAAAGGAGATGAATGAAAACTTGTCATTAGGAATTAGAATGGGAAGAAAAATAATTGCTCCCCTCTATCCTGTCAGATATCTGGTAGTTGTTAGTTTCTGTTCTTATCTGGTAGCCACTGAACATTGAAAAAAAAGTGTGTAATTGAACATATTATTCTTACAGGCTTTCACTTGTAAATTAACTCTGATGCACATGAATTTGACCAAAAAAAAAAATATATATATATATATAAAAGAGGGACAAAGTATATTTTGGTGGTGTTTTGCCATTTTAAGATTACTGACCAGATGCATCTTAGCAATGTTTCCATAGAGAAACAATAAATTTTTTTGCATTCTATTAAGGTATTTCTTGTCCGTGTATAACAAATACGTAGTTGTTTGCTTTAGAGAAAATAAAGGCCACTCTCAGTCTAGAGACTGAACTATTAGAGAAATAAGTCTGCTGCCAAAGATCATTTCAGATACTCGCTTTTATGCCCTGCATATTTGTGTCAAAGTTAATTCTGCTTACCATTTTTTTAATTTAACTGGACGGATTTTATTTATCTTAAGAATAAAAGCCATGTGTTGAGATCAGAATGGATAAGAATAGTTGAGTGCTTGTTCCACAGAAATATTGTGTATAATTGGAGCTCTAAATTAACTTTCTAAAATCAGAATCTTGGGCAAAAAAGTGCATTATGTTCTTGTAAAATCTGTAGGGGTACATAAAATGAGAAGGGACTTTATCATTATAAAGATTGATTCCTTTTTGTTCTGTATAACTCTGAGACAACATAGTATAGAAAGCATTAAGCAATATATTTTCTTGCCTTTTCTAAAGAATGAAGGTATAAGTGAGATGTTATCTTCAGGATGCAGAGTATTACTGTTTGTCATAGAAATGAGGAATTTTTTTGTGTCAAATTACCAGATTTTGGTGTTTACAGAGCCAGAGTGGAGTTCTGTGCTTTTGTAGTAATTACTGATTGTCCAGGTTTCAGCTGGGATAGGGTTAATTTTCTTCCTAGTAATTGGTATAGTGCTGCGTTTTGATTTAGTATGAGAAGAATGTTGATCATACACCGATGTTTTTAACTGTTACCGAGCAGTCAAGGACTTTTCAGCTTCCTGTGCTCTGCCAGTGAGGTGCACAAGAAGCTGGAAGGGGACATAGCTGGGACAGCTGACCCAAACTGGCCAAAGGGATATTCCATATTGTATAACATCATGCTCAGTGCATAAACCGAGAGAGTTGGAGGGGGGAATTGCTGCTCCTGGACAGACTGGGCATCAGTCACAGGTGATGAGCAATTGCATTGTGCATCACTTCTTTGTTTAGCCTGGTAATAGTAGAAGTAGTAGTTTCACTTCCTTTACTGTCCTATTAAATTGTCTTTATTTCAATTCACGAGAGTGTTTGTTGGTTTTTTTTTTTCTGGTTCTCTCCCCCACCCCACTGGAGAGTTGGGGATAAATGATGGAGCAGCCGAATGGCACTTGGTTGCCAGCGGGGGTTAAACCACAACAATGATTCTGGAAGTTCCTGGTTGGTTGGACCTTCATTAAGTATAAATATTAGTATTGAAAATATTACTAACTTAGGTTAGTATTGATTTTTATAAATGTATTAGATTGGAGTTTAAAGTTTTCAAGTTTAAATAAATTTCTCAGTTTGGAAGAAGGTAAAGGTTGTAGTAATATGAAACTGCAAATTTGATATTTCCTTGTTTTATAGCCAATCTGCAATATACAGTAATGTGCTGTACCGGCATCAATGCCGGTATTTAAAAACATCAATAGGAGACGTACATTTGAAATATAGAAGATAAGTTTTGCTGAAAGGCATTTGTGACCTGTTGATTTGGCTCTTAATCTCTGTGGTATATATTCTCCAGACTTCAATTATTAATTTCTAATTTCTGTAATTTTGACTGAACTTTGAACAGTATTTTTTTATTTGAACTGTATTTTGGAGGCAGGAAGGTGAGGACATCAAAACTACATAATGATGTTGAACCCTAGAAGAAACCAAAGTCTGTGAATGTAATTGACTTGAAAAATTATAGATAATATCTTATCCTTTTTTTCAATGGAACATTTATTCACACTAAAACCAGATCAAGACAAAAAGATCAAAGGCAGAAAGAAAAATAAAACCATTTAGCCTATGAAAATCCTTGCTTTAATGTGCTGCCTATGTAAAAAACATTTAAAATATTATGAAGATATGAATCTAATCATAATTTTATTAATAAGCAAAGATTGGAAGTAATCTATTATTCTATTGTTCTTCTGATCATCAAGCAAACTAATAATAATTGAGGCTTGGGGATGACTTCTTTGTGTAGTTACTTCCGTTTGCTCATGGCAGTATTACATCCCATTGAGAAGGTGGTAATGTGTTCCGCTAGACAGACCACCAGTCTGATCCACTGTGGCAGTTCCATTTACTTCTCTCCTCTACAAATAAAACACAATTTGTTTATAATGCAGTTCTGATGAACTGCTGTGGTATCTGTAGTGCATTCCAGCAACTTTGAGCCATATGCTTGTGTGTATTTTGTTTCACTGTGTGTCTGTGCCTTGGTAAATATTTTCCTAGGAAATTGCATTTAAACTGAGTATATTGTTTATTGTGGCTTGCAAGTTACTGTACTGTCGGTTCTGGTGCATTTGCTGCATTTCTGCCTGGAAAAGTGCTTTTGTGGAACAAAGCGAACAGCCTGTAAAAATAAACTTGATAGAGAACCAAGTTTCTGCATGTCAGTCAGGCCATGAATCTGATTCCAGGAGAAAGCGCAGTGCCACGGTGCTACCTGCCACAAGAAAAAGCTTATGTTGGTCCCATGTTGCATTGCAACATGCGTATCCTCTAGCTATAAATAAAGTTACTGTATTCCAGATGAAATGCAACTGCCTGGACTCATAAACTAATTATGACATTGATAAGAGGTTTGCAACATCTTTGAAATGCTTGATGTGAGTAGTTGATATTTGCTATGCTTCCCTAAAGAAAATTCCTGGTAAGTAGGCTGAAGAAAAATTAATGTTTTTCTGCTTCACTGACTGATTAGTCTTAGCACACCTGAGTAGTTATATCCACAGTTTGTTAATCCTGTAAGCCCACCTCGAGGACTGTTTAAGGTGCTTCTTACCCCAGGGGTGGAATTTGTCTTGAATATAATTTATGGTAATAGTGGCAAAGCTATTCACTGCCAGTTTGACCCAGATTTGTTTTACTGAGGTATCTTTTACTGTTTTGCCTTGCACAGCTTTATTAGTTTAGTTTTTTTAGTAGATGTTTGAAAATACAAGTCTAATTTACACATAGTCAGTATATTTACCTGTATATAGATATATTTCTGTATAGATAAAACATGTGTTTGCTTTTCTATATGTATTTTGTAGCATTTTGGAATTCATCAGTATTTGCTTAAAATGAATTAGGTGCTTGTTCTGTTTTGACGCTTCTGTACATTAATTGAGCAGTGAAGGCTGTCTTCTGGTCACCTTTGTGTGTAACCTTGTGAGACCAGCCAGAGTTTTTTCATCCTTAATAAAAATTTTTTGGTGTAGCTGAGCTCTGACATGGAATGGTAATTGTCCATGTTCATAATGACCTCAGAACATTAGAACATATACCAAAAAAAAGCCTTGGATGATAGCCAAATGAAATCCTTAAAAAGGAAAACTGCACCACATGAATGCCCAGCTGTTTCAAAAACTAAAATCCTCCTTTTCTCTTCCTGCAACCCAGTATTTCTTATGTTTCTTCTTTAGGTCACTGTTACTTCATTTTGTGAAGCCATTTTTCCTCAGTCTGGAAGGTGATTGCAAGTGTTGCATCATGAGTAACAACTGCAAATAAACTGCTGAGAACACCTGTATGGGACACACCTTTGTGTGAATCCAAATCCATTTCTTAATATTTGTGAGCTTTTTAAATCCCTGAGAATGAATTCTGTGTAAATTCTTAGGTTGCTTGAGACATGAAAACTCAGATGAAGCATTAAATAAGTTTTTCTTAAAATGTCAGTGCTCCAGCCATTTGACCTCATGTTGTTTGAGAATCACGCAGCCACAAGCTCATTTGAAATGCACTGCTTGGAACCATCTGGTGCTTAGTGAATTGATTTTTTTTTTCTCCAGAGTATCTTTATTATCTTTTTGAATTTTGATTCTTTCCAGTTTCAGTCAGAAAGGACAGAACTTGATCTGTCTCAGAATCACTTCTTGATCTGCTAGGTAAAAATCCCATACGACATATTTTTCATGAACTGGACCTTTAAAAGTCCTGAGGCAGTGACATTACTGTACATCTGAATGAAGTAAATATGGAGTCTAAATTATCTTCTCCAGCATTGTTTCTATTCCAAAAATCATTCTAAATTTAATACAGCGTAGTCCTTCATAACTAGCAGGAATTCATTAGTGTTGACATTTTCAGTCTTCTGTACCTGTCCTGTTGACACAGGTGAGAACAGTTCAGTACACATATTCCCCCCCCATCTGGTTTCACAGCAGTGGCTCTCTTGCTGCTTTGGTAGCGTAGGTCGTTTCTCTTCTGAAGGATTTTAGCATCTCCTTCATTTTCCACAGTTCCCATATTGGCATAAGAATGCGCAGAAGACCTTATTTGAATAGTCTTGTTTACTAACATTTAGTTTTTCTGACATTTAGTTTTCCTTTCTGATTTTTCACATGCAATGTTCATTTGATAGAGCTGTTTTAGTTTGTAACATCTACAGTAAAGGGGCTGCGTATTTTTGTTGGGTTTCGTTTGTTTGTGTTTTGTGGGGGTTTTTTGTTTGTTTATGAAAGTCTGTGGCTTACATTTTGCCTTCTTGTAAACCTGGTATTTGAAAACACAGAACTCAGAATGTGCCACTACAGTGGGGAAAAAAAGAAAAATCAGGATTGTTTTCGCTCTGATTTATGTTCTTGCAGTTCAAACTACCTTTGAATATGGCCGACCTTCCCATTTTTAGAGGTTCCAAAAAATGAATTAGAGAACAATGTTTAAATACTGGAGAAGTCCATGCTAAATCTGTGTGTAGATGAGGCAAATGACACCAGTTAAACTACATATGCTATCTCTAGACTTTCTGGGAATTGAGAGGAAGGAGGATAAAAAACGTTATTCAGCAGCTGGGATGTTGGGAGGTGATCCCTTTGTTCCACATGGTAGGAAAACATAACCCTTTCCAGGTCACCTGGAGTAGGACTTCCAGATTCAGAAGCCTGGTTAGAATAAAGGAATAGAACAACTTAAATTGTTCCTTTATTTGTTAATACATAGTTAAATTTCTTCCCAGCAAAACTAAATTTACAATGCTATCTAAGTGTGTTATTGCTAAACAATGTTCATCTGTGTTTTCATCTCTCTCCTCCATTTCAGTTCTGTGTACCTAACTGTTTAAAAACAAAATCTGCTGGCAATGCCATTGGATAAAATAGCCCATTCTAATTCTGTCTAATTCTGTTTCCTGCTCACTAATTTTAACAGCCATTCCATCCTGTCTTAATTAGATATATCCAGTAACCACATTTGGATAGAATGTCAGTCCCTGTTCTTCTTCAGCTTAGAAGAAAAAGCTGGTCTCTGGATGTCTGGCATCTTTCATCTGGTTTCCAGGTGAACATCTATATGAAAACTTCCTCCTAGCCCAGGTTTCTAAACTGTTTAGATTTCTAACCTGGGAAAAGAGGTAAATTAAAATACAGAGTTGTAGACCATCAGTCTAGGTAGGAGATAAGAAAATGTCTTCCAGGCTACTCAAGCCATTTGAAAAATAACGCATAAAATTTAGTTGCAATGACTCGATATTTTTATGATTTTTTTCATGAATTAGCATTATTGTTTAATATAAAACTTCAAGAAATAGAACACTCTATGTAGTCTTGATGATATCTTAGACCAAAGTGTTGGGGGTTTTGTTGTTCATAATTCTCTTGCAAAAGGATTGTTTCAGAATGCCCACTGTGGCAATATAGTAATTTTCTAAGGATATAATTTATTTATTTTCTGCCTTTTTCTTCACAGTATTTAAACTCATAAAATGCAAACCAGATTGGATCTATATCACTTTCACTCACTATGGACTTTAATGCATTGCATTACAACTATGCAGCAGTAGAATATATTGAGAGAAGAGGCTTGGTATGGACACCACTGTTTTTATTCCCAGGAGTGGAATGAAATGTGAAATGGCAATCACTAAAGTTTCCCATTATTGAAGGTTGAAGCTGGTCCAAGCTACCAAATGACCAGTTATGCTGGCTAATTGTGATAGACCCTGTGCTGCTGTCAGGCTACAAACAAATTCTGTAATGACATTTTTCTCATCTCTGCATTCTGTTAGAAGCTTTTCTTTATTAAAGTAATACGTAACTGATGGATGTATGTAATATTTTCCATTGTCTCTCTGCTGCCAGACCGCTAACAAGATGTAATATCAGATGGTTTCTTTCCCTCTTTGCTTTTACTTACATTTGACGAAAATATAAAATGAGTACCTTGGCTGGTTGCTGTTTCTGCTTACTGTTACATACCTTCAGTTTGCACGACCTGTATAAAAAATATTCTTTCTTCTGTTTTCTCCTCTTCTACTTCCCCACTCTGAAGGACTAGTGGTGAAATGATGCTATAAAGCTGGTTATGGGGACAGGATAGTACAGAAGGTAAAGTTCTCTCAGGTGTTCACTTGCAGTTAGGAAAGTCATTGCTTTTCTGACTTGAACAGATTTTTAATAGCAAATCCTTCCACTCCTGCTGAATGGAGGTCAGTAGTATCTTTCAGACTTCCCTCACCTCCCTTCAGGAACCATAGCAGACTCCATTCACTCGGAACTTCAGCTCAAAGTTATTTAGCTATTGAGCACCTGGATATTGTGATTGGTCTACATGGTTCATTTTTTATAGTGGTGCAAAAGTGAAGAAACTTTTCTCCATCAGTGTCTAATACAGAAAGTTTACACAAAGCTGTGATGAAAAAGCTCATGCAGACAAGTTGAGCATAGCTCTACTAGTAAGTCGAGTACTATCAGTAGTCTAATGATATTAGTCTTAAAATCAGACCATTTACTCAGTTCCTCAGGTGGACCTTGCAGCATCTTCTGAGCTTCGTGCAGCTGTGATGACATTACTTGCAAGACCCTGGATAGCTAGCAGTCCAGATCCGGAATGGCTATGTAGGCTGTAGTCATTGCAGGAATCTGAAATACAAGCACATTCTTCTCTTTTTTAGCTTTCTTTCCAGTAAATACGTTAAACCCAGGGCTAAAACAAAAAGTGGGATGTTACCCCGTAGTCTAATTTTTGTGTTTGTTCATTTGGGGTTTTTTTGTGGAACTTAAAATGTACCTTGCAAATCTAAAGAGCTGACGTGAATAATGAGAGCAGAGGAAGAAACTGATCTCAGTTGTCAATGAAGTTTATCTAGTTTTATTGTTTGCTGATGAAGGTTTTGCAGCTGAACAGTTAAGATTATCATTTTACCTCCTACATTCTTTATAATCAGTAGGATATTTTAAAAGTATAATGTTATGATTCACAAGATATTTTTTGTTAGTGTTAGAAATAACTTGGAAGCATCTGTTTAACTCCCAGGATGGAGATATTACTTAACTGGTAACAGGAATAAAAATATGCTGTATTCTCATGTGAGAACTGATATATCAAACTTCATTTGGCCTTAAAAGTACGAGATTACAGATACATATAAAGAAATTGTATCCAAATGTAAGTAACAGATTGAAAAGCAATGAAGTGATAAACTAGGGTTATATTATAACATGTTGTTACAGTATAAAATATTCTGAATTACTAGGACTAATGTAGGCTTCATTTCAGATGTTGCAAATCAGGAAGACTAAAAAGAATGGGGTCATATTTTAAGAGGTTTATAGAGGTTTCAAAAGTCCTTATAACTGACTGTTTTCCCTTTTATTCCTTCTGTCTATGTGCTTTGGACAAAATACCAAATAAGATGGATTTTTAATCTAAAATGCTCTCTACTTCAAAATAATATGCAATATTTGCCTTTCTTTTTTTATTCACAGCTGTTCTTGGCCACTATTTGGATTAATAGGTATTAAAAGATTCATTTGTGTCAGAAGAAATTACCTACCCCACATCGAAACAGGGGAAAGTCGTAATCAGTCTTAATTTGAGATCACTTCTTAGTCTGAAACATGCATTACTTTCCTGAGCAGCGTCAGATTTTTAGAAAGATTAAACATTGATCCATGACTCGAGAGTACAGCGACTCTTAATGCTGCATGGTCAGTACAGGCTGAACTACGTGCAAAATATGTACCACTGGAAACAGTTACCAGACCTTGGTAAATAATGCTGCTTTTGAAGGTCATAAATTTTCCAGACTCAGGTGCTGTCAAGGTTTAAGGCAAGGTGACAATAAACCGTGGCAGACGCTCTTTGTTACTGGTCTTGTTTTTAACAAAAAACAAGGTCACCTGTTAACTGGTCTTGTTTTTAACAAAACCAGGACAGGTGCAAAGACTACAGAACTGTTTTGTTTCCTTTCAGAGAAGGTGGAAGTCTATGGAAATCATTCTGTTCAGGCTAAGCTAGGAGATGTCTAAATTTTAAGTAGGGAAGGACATTATCCTTGAAAGATAAATTGAGAAATTGATGTTCAGATTTAAATTTGCAGCTTTAAGTGCTTCAAAGTTATAATTAAATTAATAAATCTAGCAAAAATACTACTTTCTATGAATGTTCTGTCTTTTAGATCACTTAGTCGTCCTTTCTGGCTGATAATTAAAATATTGAAATTATCTAGAGAACATTCCATTCATGTGATACAGGAGTTCATTAAGTTGTGAGAGGAAATTATCTAATAGGATTATAATCACATAAATGCTATTTCTGTAATCTTCTACTTAATAACTCAAGCTGTTTAATAAGGCTTTCATGTGGCTATTTAAGAGGTAAAGTTATAGTGGAGAAATAGATTTGCCTTCATGTCTTCAGTGCTGTGTTGCAGTAATGAACAACTATCTCAACTTTCTCAACTTTTTTTTTTTTTTTTTTTTTTAAATGAGTCTTTCTCCTAACAAAATTTATCAGTTTGATTGCTGAGTCTGGGTAGTATGTGGGAGTGACCTGAGCCTTGTCAGCCTAGGGGAAACTTTCTGACTAGAGAAATTTGTAACTTCCTCTTTCCCCTTTTCATTGGAAAAAAAATCTGTTTCTAGGCAACTGAATTCCCATCTGAATTAATGCCAGGTAAAAAACCTGAGCTGCCTGTGGTCACTTTCTTCTTTTTGAAGCGGTGTTTTCAGTGCTTAAGTACAGTGTAGAGGGTGGAGGAGGAGGTGGCTTTTGCAAAGTGCTCTCTTTCAGAGTGGCTAATCAGATACAAGCTACATTCAAGTTGATTCTTATTATTGACAATAGCTGATCAAAACATAGGAGAAATGTGCACAATTAGCAGAGAAAACATTCAGACGTCGTAAACATAGCTATACCAGTCCTAGATGACTGGAATGTTGCTAAAAGATTTCCCTTAAATGTATAGGTCCTAGATTACCAGACCACGTTCTGCCTGAGGGCAGCTGCTCTTGCACAGGCAGTCAGTCTCAGGCCAGATGCTGCATTTGATGTTCTCAGACTCTTGACTGACTCCATCCTGACCTTGACCAGTTCTTATTCACTCTTCTTCATTCTTACGTGTGAGCTACAACTTTATTTCATGTGGTAACAGAAGTTGGTGATTTTGAATATACTACTTAAATAGTCTTTTTGTAAATATGCAGATGGAGTTTGTAGCAGACATGAACTTACTGTCACCTGTCTGATTTAGAAGTGTGAATCTGTTGACAAATACACTGTGTTTATGTGCCTCCATTGTAGCAGGTTAGTGTATTATGTTTCTTAATAGTAATTAACACTACTTAATCAGAAGCTCAATCAATAGGATTGACATAATGACTGTAAGCAGTCCATTTGTTTAGGAAAATCCTGTGTTTTATCTTCAGGACATGTTGCTACCTGATTCTCCCACCCACCTTAAAATAAATGTCAATACTTTGGTGGAGTGAATTTGAAACAAAACAACAACAACAAAATCGCATCTGGAGAGATGTAAACTAAAGATTGCCTTGAGAGAGAAAAGGTGAATAAGGCTTTGTATTGTTTTTGGCTGAGATGGAGCTCATTTTCTTCACAGAGCCAGTAAAGCGGTATATTTTAGATTTGTGACCAAAACTGTGTTGATAACACACAAGTGTTTTAGGTGAGCAGTGCTTACACTATGTCAAGGTTGTCTTGGTTTCTCATTCTGTCTGCCCCCAGCGAGCAGGCTGGGAGGGGGCACAACCAGGGAAGCTGACCCACAGTGATGAGGGAGATACCCCATGCCATGTAACAGCATGCTCAGCAATGAGAACTGAGGGTTGGGGTCACCTTTTCCCAAGGTAGCCATTGCTCAGTGACTGGCGAGTGATTTGTTTTGCATCATCTGGTTTTTGTTGGTTTTTTCTATTTTTTTCCCCTTCACTTATTAAACTGGTTTTATATCAACCCTTGAGTTTTCTTGCTTTTGCCCTTCTGATTCTCTTCCCCCAACCCACTGGTGGGAGTAAGCAAGCAGCTGGGTAGGAGGTTGCCTGCTAACCAGGGTCAACCTACCACAGGTTTTAATTCAAAATAGATTTTTTTTCTTATGAAATATAACTTTTTATAGTAGTCAGTGTCTTTTTATCCTATATGAAATGTTTCCTCTTTCTGAATATTCCTTACAGAAAAAATTCTGATTTTGAAAGAATTTGGTTGGATAATTCAGCTTGCGGTCATGAGGAAATATAGGAAATACAGGATTTTGCCTACTAGTAGAAATATCTGAAAGGTTTCAACCAAAAAACCCATACTTCTTTATGGGATGATATCAATGTTGTAAAACTCCACATGGAAGCTATCCCATTTCCAGTGATTTTACCAGTCAGCTGACTGGAAGCGGCAAAGCTCGCAAGCTTTTTCAGTATTCACATCTTTCACAGCTCTCTACTTGTGGCTCCAATAGAACTGCATTTAAGACAAATGTTTAAATTGGGCATCTCATGCTCTAACAGAAGCTTCCCATGGTGCAGCGTTGCTGTTTTTTGTTTTAATTGCACATTTGGCTCCTTGACAGGTCAACTGTAATAGTGGCATTGCTTGAGATCCTGTGGAATTCCAGAACTTTTCCAGATTGAGCCCCTCTAACTCATAGTTGTTGTAATGGTCAAATATCACTGCTCAGTAAGGTTTATAGACTTTATTTGGTTTATAATCCCCAAGAACATTACCTTTTTTAGACAACAAATTAGGCTTTCTTCCTGCAAGGTTTTCGACATTATTACATATAAAGTCTTTTCCAGCTTGAATCTACATATGAAGCTTTTTCCAAAGGTGCAAATTTCTGTGTGTTTGTCCTGTATGTCATATACTGGGTTAATAATCTTGACTATAATTATTTATCATTGATATGAGCACTAATATTAACTGTCACCATTAAATGTTATTTAATGTCAATTTTAGCATGTCAGGATTTATCTGTAAGAAGATATTTGATTAAAATATAGTAAAAGTAGTAGCATAATCGACACATTTTGAGCAAAGTAAAATAAGAGACAAATTCCTACAATAAATTGAGGCAAAGGTATGTTAAATTAATTTTTCTGATTTTAGTCTTTGAAATTTGAATCAGTAATTTGGTCAGATTAGTCTCTTCCTGCCTAGCACAGGCACTCTTAAGAAACACTTTTCCTGTGCAGGACTTTTCTTCTTTTTCTTGATCTTTGACAGATGGAGAAAATATTTTTTGTGGAGAAAATATTTTTTGATCCTGTTTCTCCACCTTTTAATCTGATCTTATTAGATGACCCAACAGAGTAATACTTGTAAAGCTTTAGATAACATTATTTCACGTATCGTCTATGCAACATAACTTTCCTTAAGTATCTGTAAGAGCATTCATCTTTTCAGTCAACACAAATAATCTGTGTGTATAAAAGCATTTATATTAGTTTAACTGTTCAAAAGTATGAATAATTTCCTCGGCATTACTATGGAGTACCAAATAAAGCATAAGAGAATCTGAGTAGATCTGGAGGCATTCTCATTATCAAGAGATCTCATAAATGAAAAAACTTTTTTTTTTTTACTTTTATGGCCCCTATGTTGTTTAATGTAACTATTTAAAATAAAAGGGCACTAGCATCAGAGATAATACTTCCATTTTCTTCCAATTGTGGTAAGAAAGCTTATCCTACTTAGCTGTCTGTAGAAGAGATTTCTATAGTCCCTTGTAGGACCATAAAAAGAGTTCTTTTTTTGTAATACAGCTCTTTCTAAATCTAACATTTTGCAAGCCACATTGAGAATTTGGGTACACCTTGCTTGTCAGCAATGAAAATATTGAACCGTTGAACCCTGAAGGTAATTAATTTTTTTTTTTTAAGATCTCGTCTTCTTGAAGATACAAAACGACATTAGGTAAAAAAAAAGTCTCATTATGACTGTCTATTAAAAAGAGTAGTGAATGAGTTTAGTGTCGAGGAAACACTGTGGATCTCTGCTGTGCAGTAATTATGGGTAGGTGTTTTTCAAAACCTTTTATGAAAACAAAGACGGAGGTAGATAAAAAAGGTTTGACAAATCAAAAAGAAAGAAAAACAAACAAAACACACACACACACAAAAGCCACACTGCTGCTACTTTGAGACGTGCAAATGGTGGTAGTAATTTTTATCAAGCCTGGAGTTTGAAAATTAATGCTTGACATGGACAACTAAGACAACATCCAACTTGAATAGCCATATTATGTGTAGGACTGAAGATTAAATGAGATCTTCATGAGTTTGAATTCTGTTTGCATCCATAGAGAAGCTTTAGTATTTAACAATTATTTGAGCCAGGTAATAATTCTATCCTGAAAACTTCAATTGCTAGTTAACTCGAAATATATTTTTAACCTTTCTAAGGCTATTGAGCAAATCCTTATGAAAAACCTTTCTAGAAACACAGAGAGCAAGGAGTGCTGGCACCAGAGATTTGTTAAAAGCAAATTGTTTCCAACCATCTTGTCTTCTGTGATGAAGTGAGTGGTTTGGTGGATGAAGGGAGAGCACCAGATGTCATTTTCCTTGACTTCAGCACGGCATTCAACACTGTCTCCTCTACCATCGTCATAGCAAATCTATGGGTGGGTGGACATTAAGGGTAATGATCAGCAGTTCAAAGTCCAAATGGTAGCCAGTTACTATTGACATTCCTTTTAAGTCATCACCAAGGCTCATGCTATTTAGCAGTGTAGGTGACAGGATGAAATGCTAAGAGACACCTAAGAAATTAACTGTGGTACTTTAAGGGAAAAACTTAACTTTATTGTATTTCTGGAGTTCACTATAAATAGATGTATTATCTTTAAAAATCACATAAATACTGGACCTGAAATTAATGTTCATCTTGAGCATTTTGCCCATGCTTGGGTAACTTGCTGGTAAGAGATTTGGAACCTGCAAACACAAGATAAAAATATTAATAAACTGGGGTTTTTCTTTGTAATTTTATGTATAATTTAATCAAATGTTGTAGGTGTGTATGGAGTCTAATAATAATCTTTGTTATCAAAGGTTAGAAAACTGCTATAACTAAGGAAGAATTTAAAGCCGGTCTGTTATATAAGTCAAAAGGATCATCATTAATTTTAGTTGGAAATTAAAAAGGTGATTTATTTTCAAAATTCCCTTTTGAAGCTATATTTGGTCTTGGTCACCTCCATTTTTGAGGAATGATGAGATAAACTGGAAAGTAATCTTAATTCCTAGCTATAATTAGAAATACAGTCTTAAGGTTTCTTTCGTGATTCTTTGTCAGGAACACCAGAATTTATATTCATCTCTTGCCCTCTTAGTGTTTTTTTTATATTGGGCTTTTGTCAATTTTAACTGTTTTTTTCAGTAAGTGTTTTGTAACTTGGAAGAGAAATAATACTCTACTCTGTACCCTCTTCCCTTCTTCAGACCACTTTCCCACTTACAAAAAGCATCTCCGCGATGCTTGCTTCTTTCACAAGATGTTCATTCTTAATTGTTCAGCACCTTTCCCTTTGCCCCAGAGTCCTTTAGTTTTGTATTGATATTTTAATTGTTCAGTGCTTTTTGTTCTTAAGTGATGAGTGCACAGGCAGTTAACAAAACACAAAATAGTGAAGGAGAAAAAAAGCCATTCTTTTTATTTACAATCAATATTTCCAAAATTCTGTTGAGCTTTTTAGAGGCACCAGTATATCTGAGTGTAAACAGTATGCATAGGCATATAGAATCATTACATTGTGATAGAGATGATCTTATTAATGAACTTGAACTGATTGTCATTATGCCTTTAACCTTTATTTCGTGACACAGATCCAGTTTTATGTAGTTCAATGGGAACCATAAATATGTGTTTACATTAAGAAAAAAAAAGTTTTCATGTGATAGATGGAACTTCTTAATTATCATAGGTAATTGCATTTATTTCCTTCTTGGAAGAAGGTAGTTGCTAGATGCTGTATTTAATGCATATACAATTAAAAAGTGAATACTTGTATTTACAAATTAGTCACTGTAGAGTCTTATTACTAATGTACAGATAAATCCCCTGAAATACATTTGACATGGCTAATGAAGAATGCAATGAACCTTTTTATGAATGTGTGATAAAACAAATAGTGCAAACTAAATAATGATATCTCTAGAGACCAATTAGTTTCTTCAACAAATAGACTGGTTCCCGTGCTGATGGATGATAGTGTGTCTCTGTCTTTCAGGTACTGGGTTAAGGATGTACTTTTCTCTTGTGCATGATAAAAGGCCTAAAGCAATGTCACCTGATTTCATGGGCTGTAAGACCCTCTGATACAGCTTGTGAACATAAGAAGCAAAAATTTAAACATTAGTCTGAGAGGAGCACGGTGCTTCCTGCAAAGTGTTATTTCTTCAGCTTCTGAGTCCACAAGCAAGAAACACTGCTGGGATCACTGGTCTAAAGCACTCAGCCAAGGGCCACTGCCCTTCTGCTGTTTCTGTGCCTTGGGGCCCCAATAATGTTATGTATAATTATGCAGGTCACTAATGGAATTTTCTAAGGGGAAAGGGCTGTTTGATTCCAATGGTTTATATTTCACTATAGCAAATTCAAAATAAAATATATAATTTGCATAGCAAATTGGACTACCAAGCTGTGTAGTTATTGATTGATTTGGAAATCTGTATGTTCCTTTAGATGGACAACTTCAGATAATAAGACAAAAAGTATTATAGAAGAAAAAGCTGTATTAGAAGCGACCTTATTAAGCCACTTGTTTGAGTAACTGAAAATCAATTAGGAATATGTTTCTGTTCTTTTATATACAGCAAAATTAAACTGAAGAAACCCACTGAATTAAGATCAATTTGTTTAGTTTCAAACTGAAGTTGGCCTAAACGTATATGTTTTGTTGAGGCTAGAAATTAATATTAACCTAATACTTTATATTAAACTCAATATAAATTCATATTTTTCCCATGTTATCTGGCAATATTTTTACTCCAGTTACTCAGTGAGTCTGCAAATACTGTTAGGTAGCGGACAGCTGTGTGCCTGCCCTTAATAGAGACTTTAAAAAAACTTTAATTAAATGAAAACATATATAAACCTTTCTATTTTCCTTTCATGTTTATTTGAAAGAGAAAAATCTGTAGTCTCAACCTCTGGGATCTGTTCTACAAAACTACAGAAAGATATATGGGCTCCGAAAGTGGGAGGATCTCTGTATACCTTAGAAAAAGCAGCAATACAGGCATGCGACTCTTGCTGCTCACGGTGAGGACTTGTAGCCGTGCAAAATTTGAGATCACAGGCCCTTGGGATTGAACATCTTGGGAACACGCAAGTTCATTCTTACTAAAACCACCTCAGAGCTGACCCACACCCATATTTTACTGGTGTTTATCTCATCTTGCAAGTGTTACAAAGTCATTTTCCTGAGATGTATGTTAAACGCTATTGCAAGTTTTCCATTGAGGAGCTTGTGTCTCTAACCTAGTAGATGAGAAGTCCTGAAATCTGTCAGATTCTTCATAGAGGAAAAAAAAATGTATATATGCATCTATATATATATATATATATATATATATATATATAAAAAGGTGGTTAACAGCAGTTGTCACATCTTTGGTAAAAACTGAACAAAGATGGAAAACAGCCTTTCCAGACTCTAAGAAAGAGATGGTGACTGTCAACTTCTGTTTTTCTTCAGTGACTCAGTGCAGCTGCCAGGCATAAGTTTACACCTAAGTGGGTTCAGTTCAGACAGTTTGTTTTTCAGTCATGGAACAAGCTTCTCTGGAGATCTTGAATCCCAGTAGTTTATCATCTCCTGAAGAACAGCTTAAAGATTTTGCAGGCTGTAGGTGATTTGTTCATAGAGATGATTCTTCAATACATCCAGTACCAGCGTTGCTGTTCTTGCAGTGATACTAATATAAGGATGAGGTGCAGTCAGTCATACCAGCAATCACCTACACATGCTCTAGAAATACACTGGTGAAATTCAATAGACTACTGACACATGAGTTTCTGTGTTGCTCATAGATTGGAGTGGATTTTTATTATTATTATTTTACTGACATTCCATTGGAAAAGTTTATCCAAAGGTAGTCCTTCAACACAGTCTCAGAATAGCAGCTTCTGCAAGTCACTGCCCATAGAAAAATACAGCAGATCTTACCTGGAGAGAGCACAATTCTGTATTTGCTAGAGAGAAAAACAATTACTATCATTGTGCCAAACTTCCAAGCTCGTTCTTCTGTGCTGTGGAGAAATAGATATCAATCTTTGACCACAAATCCTGATAGTTTCAGGAATATAAAAATGCAGAATATTTTCATTCTGCAGTTTCCTACTGACATTGAAAGAAGGTCAGCAATGTGTTCTACTCCCCAGCACGTTTTGACTTCAGAAGATGCTTAGTTTTATAAAGCTCTCCATGTGCCCTGCTTCACTTGAACTCAGCTTGTGATCCTGTAAAGCAACAATAGAGCTAACGCAGTGTTGAGAGCTTTTAAAACTCTTATCCTAGAAAACTAGCTCTGATTTATACAAGAGGTTAGAGCCTTGAGATCACACTGCCAAAAAAGGGAAACTATTTCCAGTGACACGTTGACCAGCTCATGTGCTTATAGGAAAAGCTACCTGAACAGAAGCCAAAATAATCTGCCAAGAACTGGTTTTAAATGAGCAAATCATGAAGTGTGTAGTAACAAGTGGCTGAAAAATCTTGAAGTAAAATTGTACAATATTTGAAGTTATTCAGTTTTATTATCAGACTCCTCAGTGTCTTGAAGAGAGACCACTTGAAAAGATAAAGTTTTCTTTCTGTCTCTGCAAATTCCAGCTCATAGTATTATCAGATATTCATGTTTTAAATATTAATGCCAGTTATTTCATTTTCCTATTTTCCTTTTTTAAATGCAGCCTCTTTGTTCCATGCAGCAATAGAAAAATCCAAACCTGTAGCTGGTTAACATCCTTATACATCCATTATTTTTAATTACTGATGTGAAAAATGTAACAATATTGGTATAAAGGAGGCCAGGATGTTCTTTGCTTGGTATTTCTTACATTGACTCATAATATCTGAGTCACTGTGTGTAGGTTCTTGGGTCCCTTCCCCACCTCCATAGTTTGATACTAGTTGTGTTTTAGTTTAATAAACTTTTAAGGCAATTTTTTATCTCAAGTGTTCCTGCATGTGCAGTTTGGCCTGTTGTTCCACAGGCTACTTGGCGCAACCTTCAGTTTCACTCTTCATTGTTTGTTTGCTGTTTTTAGTGAAAGGAGTATTATCTGTAAATTGTGTCTGAATGGGTCTTTTGTTCCTCCTATTCTTGTGAAACTAATAGCAAAATAACCCTCAAATTAATGTTTGGGTTTTATTTTTTACCCTGGCAATATTTTTGAAGTAGACGCACTTTTCAGATTAAGGATAAAAGCAGTAGGTTTGTGTTGTCTTTGTATGTCCGTAAGAACAGCAGACTTTGTTGTAACAGATTTGCTGTAGTGCTCAGTTGAACTTCATATGTTGAACTCGTTTTGTACCTATATCAGCCTAATTCATTTAAAAGTATTACACGTTTGGTTTTAATACTGTGCAAAAAGGCTCTGTGCAATTACAGTATTTGGGGCAGCTTAGAAACCTGGCAGCAGCAGCATGCCTGGTGGTTAATGCTCCTTCTGTATTGGCTTTCTGGTTCTCACAGTGCCTTTGTATGTGTCTAGACAAGAAACTCCTAGATAACACATTCCCTGTAAGGTAGATTAAGTTTTAAAGCTTGTGGAAGACACCAAGGGACTACCATGTTGCAAAAAGCTGAATTTTTACTAGTCCCTTTGCTGAAAAGGTTAAAGGATAGGACAAAATATTTTTTTTTTGTCCTACAGGTATTTTAATATGTACCAGTTCATACTGATAACATGTAACTTTCTCTGAAGAGTTTTCACTTCATACTGTCATTCATATTTTAAACAGCAGCAGTTCATTCCAAAAAGAGGATAATCTCTTCTCTTGAGAAATGGTATAGAAGGGAGTACTGAAAAGAATGAGCATTTAAAAGGGGTGAATGATGAGGAAAATACAGTTCTGTTGAAAACTTGAAGAAAATACTGCATTGTGCACCAGAGAAGGAACAGTGAAGCTGATTAGTTGATTTGGATGGTAAAGCTAAAGGCTTACAAGATCTTGAGCCTTACTGGGACTTTAAATACTACGATTTAAATAAAGTATGTTGTCATATGAAACATGGCTGGCACTCCATGTGGAGAATGGTCAAAGGTAGATAAATCAGAGCAGCGTAAAATAACTGTAGTAATAGTGTTTGGGGTGCACTTGTATATGAAATATGATTATAATATGGAAAAAAATAGTGAATCCATACAGACATGTCCTGTGGTGTCAGCCTTTTACTCTCTAGGGAAATAGTGCAACTTCCAAAGAAAGTTTATCTATATTAACATGAGAGCATTGTGAAGGAGCTGTGTGAGCTTGTGAATGGTTTCAATGGTTTAATAGAATAGCTTCCTGAAATGATGTATCAGTATAAGGCTTAAAAAATAATACATAGCTAAGTTATGCCCACTGCTTCCTGCTATTGTGTTGCTGTATGGTACTTGTTTATAATTTGTTAATAATATGGTTTCAGTGAGAAAACAATAACTTATCCCATTAATCAAAATGTAACTAGATGGTAAAATAGCAAATAACATATCAGGTCTAGAACATTATAAATGAAAATAATTGTATTTAATACACAGCTTATATATATTTGAGTGTTCTAACAGTTTCTTTTGATATTGCAGGAAACAGCATACTCCATTCAGCAGCAGACAGTGTGACAAGTGCAGTACAGAAGGCAAGTCAGGCTTTGAATGAGCGTGGTGAACGGCTAGGTCGAGCAGAAGAGAAGACAGAGGAGCTGAAAAACAGTGCTCAGCAGTTTGCAGAAACTGCACACAAGGTAAGATTTTGATAGGTTAAGGCTCTCAGTAGGTTAAATTCACACAATCCTTTGTTTTGAGAGGAGGAAGCTCTAGAAAGAATTGCAGTCAGACACTGTTTATAAACAGCTGCTATTTTCCTTGATGCTGTTCCTCACATGGCAGATTTCTGGTTTGTAACTTCTGTGCATAGATCTGAGGTTTGCTGGATTTCCACTACCTACCTACCTTCACCTGAAGCGTATTTCAAATCCATCTTCCCACTACTCCTTGGTACTATTCCTTGTATTTTGTGCAGCAGTACAGTGAAATTGCTGTTAATACTCTCTGCTAAGTAGTCACAGGTCTGTAACTCTGTTTCTGAAGATGTATCTTTAATTCTGGAAATGTTATTTATGAGTATTTTGAGGAATTGTTCCCTCTCGGGAATGTGTGGAAGGTATTGATAGTACTGTGCCTGTTGCTTCTGCAAGTGCAGAATGGTGCTGAGCTTCCATCTCTGTGACAAAAAAATCTAGGCATCCACAGCATTCAGTTTGGTGGCTGTGTAACACATCCTCAGCTGAGAGAATACTTTTCAGAAAAAAAGGTAGATGTTTTCTCAATATGAACAGCCATTTTAGCATGCAAGTTTGATAGTTTTGCTGCTTAGCACATGTATTTGCCTTTATCATGCGTATGCCAAAAAATGCCTGGCTACATCATTAATAATGGAAATCCTGGATTGATATCCTGATGTTCTATACAAGCCTCTGTTTTATGTAGTCTTTAAAATGTCACGAAACAATTTATTTTAATATTTGCTGGGATAATCCTCCAATTTGTGGTCCATTTAGATTAGCATGGTTCAGCTTAGCGGCCTGAGTATGGTATGAGCCTACTCCTGGGCTCTTCCATCTAATACCGTCACTTTCATCCCCCCTACCCCTTGTCCCAGTGATGATAACTATGCCAACCTTAAACAGCAGCTACCACTACTTTAGTTTTGGAGGTAAAAGGTTTGCTACTTTAAAGTGTAGAGTGCTGCTTGGTAGGTGTCATGGAGGCATCCCAAATATAAGTTTAGGCAGACTAGCGCTCTGATAACATAAGATAAAGGTTTGGATATTAGGTTAGGAAATTATTTGGGGTGCAGCGAAATAAGAATGAGGATCCACAGTGTGCATATACGCACTCACAAGAAAAACAAACCAGAGCCCTCTCTGCCCCGTTTTGCCTGTAATAGATAAACACCAGCTTACTGCAGCCAGGAATTTACACTCGTCTGCCCCAGACGAGGAAGATACACTTGCCTACCAGGCAAGGAGTTACTGAAGCATATATTCAGTAATTTATCACTCACCCACATGTGGAGGTGAGGCGCTCCCCATCCCCAGAGGTTACCTTAGGCGGCTTCTCCGTCTAAGGGGAGGGACTCGGGCAGCATGGCAGACCCGCAGCTCCGAGGAGACCACACAAAGGGAGTCGCCGGCGGGAACCCCATTTATAGTCTGCTCAGATCTGACTGTGGGCATTCCAGAAGCTTCTCGGCTTCTCTACACCCCGCCCCCTCGAGTGTGGGCATTCGAGAAGCTTCTCAGCTTCTCTGGGCTGTGGGCGCTCTTGGCCTCTCCTCTGCTAACGACCCTGCCCACCAACTCTGGGTCTCCACAAAGAGAGCCATTAGCTGCCCCATTGAAGGCCCCAGTTCTGAGAGGGGGATGTGCAACTGCCAACACAGTAGGGAGTTCAAAAATGGTATTTGGGCTGCTATGAATCTTGGTTAAGATTTGAAATTAGTGTCTGTTGCCCTTTTATCTTCCACATGTGCAGAACAGCAGTTCCACACATGAAAACATGCTGTAAATGGAAACAAATCTTTTCAACAGGTTCTATTAGGAAAATCTTATTTTAAAAATCTCAGGATTAAAGGATGAAGTATTGTAATAAAAATACCATATTTGATAGGCTATGCTGTACCATATTCAGAAATAAAAGTGTACAAAATCCTGATGTAATAATTCAAAACAAAAACTGGAGGGAAATACAACAGGATTGGTGGAGAAGCTAAAACCATCCATAATACAAGTCTTTTATTTTGTTATTCAAATAAAAAAAATGTGAAAAAATCAGGATTTTGTACATCATCATTTGAGTTTACATGTCTCTGTGGCAGTAATGAGAACAGTTTCTGCAACAAATGTCAAAATGATGCAAAATAGAGAAGGATAGGCTCCATTTGGACTGTGTGCTGGCTTGAGATTTATGAAACCTTCCTGCCAGTGCAGTTCTACAGATTACGAGTTTCCTCAGATGAGTGTAAGGGCATGTGCTGTTGAAGCTATCCCAATTAACTAGCTGCCTGAAACAGGAGAGTGAAAATCTTTCAGTGCATGATACTTAAGAATTTGTAATAAATGCTTGGGTTTTGTCTTTTTAACAGGAAAACATCTTTGTGTTTGAAGAAAACAAAATATAGTTTAGTTCTTAGCGGACTGCAAAAGAATACTTGTCATCTTAAAGATGATAAGGATAATATAGTAAAATGGGGTTTACATTTTTTTCTTGCAATTTTTTTTGCCTTGGTGCCCCAAATCTTGACTTATATCTTAGAAGTGCAGTAGTTCTGCAATTCCTCTACTGTTATCTCACAAAAATGCATAGGGCAGCCACCTGGGAATGTATTAGGTTTGAGAGGACCGGGGAGGTCCCAGTTGACTGGAGGTTAACAGATGTGACGCCCATCTACGGTAGAAGGGCCAGAAGGAGCATCTGGGGAATTATAGGCCTGTCAGTCTGACCTCAGGGCCAGGGAAGGTCATGGAGCAGATCATCCTGAGTGCCATCACACAGCGTGTACAGGACAATCAGGCAATCGGGCCCAGTCAGCATTGGTTTATGAAAGGCAAGTCCTGCTTGACTAATCTGATCTCCTTCTATGGCAAGCTGGCCTGCTGAGTGGATAAGGGAAAGACTGTGGATGTTGTCTACCTAGACTTTAGTAAAGCCTTTGACACTGCATCCTCCTGGAGAAACTGGCTGCTTATGGCTTGAATGGACGTACTTGTTGCTGGGTAAAAAACTGTCTGGATGGCTGGGCCCAAAGAGTTGTGGCAGCGCTACAGGCTCGGGGAAGCACGCCTGGAAAGCTGCCTGGCAGAAAAGGATCTGGGGGTGTTGATTGACAGCTGGCTGAACATGAGCCAGCAGTGTGCCCAGGTGGCCAGAAGGCCAGCAGCATCCTGGCTTGTATCAGAATAGTGTGGCCAGCAGGACTAGGGCAATGATAGTCCCCTTGTCCTCTGCACTGGTGAGGCTGCACCTTGAATCCTGTGTTCAGTTTTGGGCCCCTCACTACAGGAAAGACATTGAGGTGCTGAGAAGGGCAATGAAGCTGGTGAAGGGTCTGGAGCACAAGTCTTGTGAGGAGCGACTGAGGGAACTGGGGCTGTTTAGCCTGGAGAAAAGGAGGCTGAAGGGAAGACCTTATCTGCTCACTACAACTACCTGAAAGGAGGTTGTAGCATGAAGGGTGTTGGTCTCTTCTCCCAAGTATCAAGAGATAGGATGAGAGGAACTGGTCTCAGATGGTGCCAGGGGAGGTTTAGATTGGATATTAGGGAAAAATTCTTAATGGAAAGGGTTGTCAGGCATTGGAACAGGCTGCCCAGGGAAGTGGTGGAGTCACCATCCCTGGAGGTGTTTAAAAGGCATGTAGATGTGGTGCTTAGGGGCATGGTTTAGTGGCAGACTCGGCATCATTAGGTTTACAGTTGGACTCAGATGATCTTAAAGGTCTTTTCCAGTCTAAATGGTTCTATGATTCTACTTCAGCTATATGTCAGGTTATTTTAAGATACAAAACATGTAATGGAGCCAGTGGAAGATGCATAGCATAGGAATACTCTTTCTACCATCTTTAAAATACACCTTAGTCACGTGGCGGGGCAGGGTGGGGAAACCACTGCCACTTGGTTTGCTCCAGAAACGGTAGCAATCACAGAGTGATTCTGTTTTGGTTATCAGAGTTTATTGAATGAAACCATATAGCTATATTTAGTTGTGTAAAGGCTGGAACTTAGTTCAGGGTATCTATCAAATCCTCCTTATTACATCTTCTTCACCTTCTTTGTTTGCCTCCAAAAAATTCCTTCTCCATGTTGGTGACTGCATGAGAGCTCAGAGTTATGGATTCTATATAATAAAAACTTGTTGGAGTTGCTTGCTAAACACAGATTTTTCTGAAAAAAATCGTGTCATTTGAGGGGAGAAAGAAAAGTGCTGTTTGGAGTTCTTTCATGCCGAAATGCCCTTCCAGTTTATCTCTACAAATAATAATTTTTAAAATGGCATATTTATGACCAAGTTCTTGAGTATCAAAGGCTTATATCAATTAAATTTGAGTCATTTATTGGTCGGCGTTTCACTGGCAGCAAATGAGGAAATGTTAACTACGCCAACCAGTTCCTGAGATCTAGGTTACTTCCTAGAGGTTTTACTCATCTCATCTTTGTTAGCATGCTATTATCTACAGATATCATTTCTTTATTATACAGAACCTAAAAATAAGTTCCATGCTTTGTTTGGCAAAGTCAGTTTGTCTGTACTTTTTATACAGTATTTAACTACTTTAGTTCTTTCTTCTCCCTGTCATTCCCAGGTTTAAGTCAATTTTTGGATTATTTGAAATGGAAACAATCAGTAATCACAGAGGCAGAAAGGCAATCAGTCCTTAATTTTTCATCATTATGTAGTGGCAGAACTGCTGAACAGGTGTTTTAAATTACTTGTCTAGAATTTCTGATTGTATTTAACAATCCAAATCATTAGGTCTAAATGTATGTCTCTGTTTCTAGTGTCTTGGTCTAGCCCTCCTCATAGGTACCAAAATACCAGAACATGGGGAAACGCAGCTATGAAGCAGATAAAGCTGCCTCCTCAGGATACCAAAAGGAGACTTTGACTATCTGCCACAGTAAAGGGAACAACTGTGTAACTGTGTGCAAGGAAATTAGGGATTTAAGGCATCTTTTGGATAATTCAGTTTGCAAACTCTTCTGATCCAGACTAACCTCATTAGCTTGATATAGCTATCATTACATGTGATCTCTCTTTAATTCAGTTTTTGTTTCTTTTTCAGCTTGCCATGAAGCACAAATGCTGAGATACTGCCCAAAGTTGAAATTTTCCCAAGAGAAACTGAAAAGGCTACGTTCAGCAATTTTTACAGGAGGTCCAGACTTCTGTGTATTTTTTTTTTCTTCCAGTTCAGTGGAGATGCATTCTTTCAGTTTCTGTGCAGGAAAAAGTGTCGCATTTCTACCTTTTTGACTTACTTTTGTTCCTCTTTTGTAATATTGCTACACAGTCCTGCAGTACTTTCTACCTGTATTTCAGTTGTTACAGGAGTCAAAGCAAACAGGGGAACCGGACCAAATGACAAGCTGATCAGGATTAAAATAGTAATATTCTTCCCCAGCTGTACAGAAAATTAGTTAACTGGTTGTGTGAAAATAAAATCCAAGAAGGGGGGTATACTTTTCTTCATTTTATGTAGCATCGGCAGGATATGAATGTTGGAATTAAACACCTGTGGTTGTAATTATGGTGGAGAATAGACTGTTTTGTCCTGGGAAATGGAAAAACTTGTTTTTTCTGCCCAGTGTAGGAAGTTTTGCATGTGCCATCACCAGCATTCAAAGTGCATATCTGAATTCCATAGGGGAATCTGTTACCAGTGCTGCGTTTTGAATATCCCTATTTTCTCTTCCCGACTGATCATTTGAATAGTATAATGACACCTACAGCATGTATGCTTGAGTTTTCAAAACTGAGGAAAAAAGTAATTTTTACATCCATACACATATAGCTGTGCCTCAAACACAATCTAGAATTTAGCAATCTGGTATAAAATAACATTTCATTTCCTTTTTCCCTGTGATTCTGTGGTTAAAGGCGTATGTAAATGAGAATGCAAGGGCCTGGGAAAATGAGAATGCACTATTTTCCATGTCATCTGTTTTTCATAAATTCTACAGTAAGAATTTTTGGGAATGCTTCAGAAAATTGTCTGATTAGAATGACCTTTTTGTTAGCTAGTCATCTGATTTTTAAAATAGAGGCTTTCAAAAAGCATGTTTTGGTACATCAGAATCGTAATTTATAGTTTGGGTCTCAGTTTTCAATATATATTGTCACTGGAAGGGTGACTCTACTTCATTCTATGTTTAGTATATGCAATATGTGCACTGTATTCTCTCAGAAAAATAAGTAGGTTACTCTTTTCCTTCACAGCTGCTTCCTTTTTTAAGACGTTGTAATATGCTTCTAGAATGAAGGAAAAAAAAAAGATTCTGCACTTTTTTTTTTTTTTTAAACCGGTAAGCTAGATACAGAAATCCTAGAAGTTTCAGCCTTCATCTTCTGAAGATGCCTGCTCTTAATTTTTGTCCTCATCTTACCGAAAAGCCAGAAAGCTGGCATTATATGAATGTACTGTAGTTTTCATTTTCAATGTAGAATAAGATTTTTGCATTATTAATGACACTAAACAGCCTAAAATCCTCAGAGCAGTGTTTGCAAGAAGGATAAAAGCTTTTGTAGTAATTGAGGATATTTTAGTTACTGCAAGCTGAAGTTACTGAAGATCTCTTAGAAATATTCACTCTGTAGAAAGGTGCTTGGCTCAAGGAAAACATTCCAATTTGAACTAAGGGCACTTTCTATTTAAGTGATTCCATTCAGACTTTACATCTGGGTTTTTTTTCCTGCAATTCAAATTGTTTTGTATTAAGCTTTTTATTTAATATCACACTGGGAATTGAGAGAAGGGGTGTATTTTTCATCTGTGTAGTAGCATACGATCATATAGATCTATTTAGCATCAGCTCTAACAGTTACTGCATCCAGCATCATCAACTGAAAAGGAATTTGGCCACATCTGTTATAAATCAGAACAGGCTCATTAACGACATGAGTTCTGAACATTCCATTGGGCTACATACGATTAATCCTTGCCCAGGAAACATCAGTGGCTTTCTGAGCGCTATTGTAACAACTATGGTATTTCTGCAAATTAACCAGGAAAACAGTCCCTCATTAGAAATTAAACTTCTGCTAGAGACAAAATGTTAGGCAGTTTTTTAAAAATAGCTGCATTAGAAATCAAGTCAGAGAGTACATTTTTGACCACATAGATGTCTTCTGTCATCATCTTTTCCACTCTCGCCTTTTTAACTGTATTCTGCTGCTGGCCTCACAAGTCTTTCTCTTGAGAGAAAGAAGGAATAGGTTTTGAACTGCTGCCATCTAGCTGGCCTTCTAAGCTTGTCAATAATTTAGAAGAAATGTCTAAAGCCCAGATCAGATAAACCTGAAAAGAATTAGTTGTCTAAATTCAAATAAAAAGCATAGGTTTTCAGGTGTTTACATGAATATCAGCTGGACAGGACAAGGTCACAGTTGCAGTGCTAAGTTCCACCTTTCGTGAGTTGAACTGTTCTAAAACATTACTTCGGTCTCACTGACAGTTTTTCAGCATTCTTTTATATTCTCCAGTTAAGTGTATTGTGTTAGGTATCATAACTCAGGACTTTTATCCAACCATCAAAAGCCACTTACTGTGGGAATTCTAAGTCACCTAGTGTTATCGAAAGAAGGAAATGCAGTTTGTCGACGTGTTTACTTTGTTCTTGCTGTTCATTAAACTACAAGGTTTGCTAGTTTTTAGAAAAAAAAATCAGAGGTGTATAAATGTCTATCCAAAGGTAAATCTTATAGCATTGTAATTTCTTCTGGAACTTAGCCTGTAGTATATACAACCTAGTATTACTAGATAGTCATGTACATAACATATACTATAATTCAGGTCAATGTTTCATATGAAAGAATGTATTTGTAAATTGTAACAACATCAATAGTTTCTTTATCTTTTTAAAGTTCTGCAAAGAATAAAAATAATGTATTGTTAGACTTGACTACTGTACTGCAAACTCTGTCTTAAAAGGCTACTTTTGTGTCTAGCAAAAGTTGTGCATTATGTGAAATATTAACAAAAATGTGCTATCTAAAAGTGATCTTAAAGGTAGGTAGGTTTTGCCATGATATGCCAGAATTGTAACACTTGCTGGTATCTATTGTAACCAATTCCTTGAAAGTTCTCAAAGATGTAGAAATTTTGTGCCGTTCTGGGGAAAGAAAAAGTGGGACCTGCTCTCTTGAGTCACTACTGGAAACCCTGATTTTGTCATTAAATACTTTAACTGTGATGAAAACTGTCCTTGGATTATTTGAGTTGTCTGTTCAAAATATAAATAATTTTTAAATCACATTTTTATATTTCACCCTAGCAAAACTGAATAAAAATTAGTTTCCGCTGTAATGATGAAAGCTTTCTCTAGAAAGAATACTATAAGTTAAAAAAAAAAAAAAAAAAGAAAGTAATGGGAACTAGGTTGAAGGATTTAATGTCCAGGCAAATTCCAGACAACGGTTAACACAGGTTTAATTAGCATCCTGCCTAAAGGCTGTACAGGTTGAAAACAACTTCTGTGTTAATTTGCTTTCAATTTGCTATGAAATTCTTATTTTCCAATCATTATTGTATTCTTTTAGCCATCTAATTTTATTGATACTTTCTAATCAAAGCAAAAACAATTTTCATTACCCTATGGGATAAAACTATAAAGGTAAAATTCTTCTACACACAGTGAAGCAATCCCTTATGTTCGAATGAGGGCTCCTTGCAGAATCATATGGAATATGAACTGACTTTCCTGCCATCTCTTTTTTCAGGCTTAAACCTGTTCCCCAAAATCCTGATCTATTCTCAACTGGTTAAATTACTTTAGTTACTAGGTAAATTTTGCTAGAATGCGTGTCATCCATCTAACATTGAATGCCATATGTGTCCGATGCCTGAACTGCATGAAACTTTTAGTAAAAGAAACAGATTTCTGGTGGATCAGAAGCAAACTTGATCAGAACAGCATTTTCTTGTAGTCTATGCATAACACTTTGGCACTTCTTTTCCATTGGTATTGTACATTTACCCTGTAAGAACAGAAAAAGAAAATGTTTGGTTCATTTTCTGAGCATTTTTTTTTATCAATTTCACCACATTGGCATTTTTATTTTAATCTTATGATTTTCGTAAATCATCAGCCGAATCTGCTGCTGTGTGTAATATATGATAAAGATGATGGGGTTTTTTTTAATGACCTTTGAGTCATGGAAGATGTTCAAACATGAATGTTTACTGATTCAATCTATTAGGATTTATAAGTAAAAGATATGCTAGTGTGTTGAGTGTGTTGGAGAATCTTGTTGCAGTCACACTCCTGAAGGCCTGACATTTGACTGAGAAAATGAAACTAAGAAGCCCGTCACCTTCAGCTGCAAGTCACAATATCACTACTTCAAATAGTGAGAAGATCAGTAGACCTACCTGGTACTCACTGAAGATTGCAATGTCTCAGGATAAAAATTGCTTTCATTTTTTTCCAAATTATTGTTCCTCATGGAAGTGGTCAGCTACTAGAAGGTTAACAACATGAACTTATATAAACATTAATTTTTCCAATTATTATGAAACCTCAGCATCCACTTCATAGCATATTGTTTCGACTTGGTTTGTGCATCATCTGGAAGCACTATATGGTATTATATGTATGTTGCAATTATACTTTTTTATTATCATTTGAGTTATTACATCTTTTTGCCTGTTGTCACCTCATGCAGTCCAACTTGTGGTAGTATTTTTTAATACATAATAAACATGATGGTGACTAGCTTTGGTAAAGGTTGACTAGGGATTACAAGACAAAAAGTAATTTGCTATTTGTTTTCACAATGACTGAACAACTCTAAACTGAGTGTAAAGATCCTGTTACACAGACACAGTAACATGGCAGATCATCAGTGTTAAGGCCAAATATTAAGTCTATATAAGGGTATAAAAGTAAGCTTGTTAGCTAGGGAAGTTAGATAGCTTTAGAAGTGTAGAGAATAGACATCTAATAAAATTCTAATTGATATTTTAAACAATTTCACAGGTCTCTGGTAGCTAAAATGGTGAAACCTTTTGCAGAGTTCAGGCCTGGTTTGTGTTGAAATTCTGTTGCTGCTAAAGATGGGAGAAGAAAGAGTTTTTTTCTGTCTTAGGTGTTCTCTTCTGGGTAGAACAGAAAGGAAATGTGATAAAAATAAACCAGAAAATGTTGATAGTGCATCACCACATGAGCAAGTCAGAAGAGGCGATGAAGGAACTGCCAAGTGAGCCCTGTGACGATGCAGCTTCCAGGGAAGAGGACAGCAGTGGTGGAGGGCTTGCCAGGGGTGTTTTCTCACAAGTGGGTAGAGAACCACCTGCAAATTTAGCAGCAAATTCTAGCAAAATTTCTTCAGGATAGTCCTGAGGGGTTTTAAACCCATTGAGTACCCTTGGTTTTTTACCTTACCTGTTCTGTCGCTTCCCCATGTGCAGTTGTTCAGCATTTCAGACAAGCTGAAACCAGGTCTGTTAAAGTCAAAGCACTCAAAACTGCATGACACGTTCTATTCTTCACTGAGGCCATGAACAATTGCAGAGCTGCCAGTTTCTGACTGAAATAATAGCTGTACATATAGGATCACTTGTTAGACAGATGGCTGAGAAAGGTACCGTTTATCTGCCAGGCAAGGTCTCATAGCTCTTAGCATCCATTCATAAGGAAAGCATCATTAACTGTTAGCTATTGCTAATTACCTCACCTTAGTAGGTGTTAAATTAAAATCCTTTTTTCCTGGAGTCTCTATTTTGTATGACATTTTCTGCAATGGCACTGGAAGAGGAAAAGTATGTGGGAAGGAAGAGGTTATGTGTTCATGTTTATTGGCTGGGTATGCTTCATAGGATCCGTTTCTCTCTCTCTGCCTGGCACAGTAAGTGTGCAAGGTTATTTATGGCTTTCCTTACTACCCCGTCTTTCCTAGTTCCCACTTCTGTACAGTCTTTCCATGTTTGGTATCATGTGTTTGCTTTTATTACTCACAAGTCCCTCATCATAAGAGATGGCTCCACAGTTAAACTCTCAGGATTTTTAAGGCCAACATGAAGTATGATCTTTAGCCCTTGCACTTCGAACAGCTCCTGTTGCGTTATTTGTCAGCTGAAGTTTCTTACTGTTTGTTGATGAAGATGTAGACGTGCACTGCACATGAAATGAGGATACTTCACGTCACAACGGCAAAGTTGAAGGTTTTTCAGCATGTCTGAAAGGATTTGAGAGAAGATTTAATAGAAATTCATAGTGCTAGATCACCAGCCTAGTCTTCCTTAATTTTGCTAAAGATTTTTCTCCAAAGTCTAAGCCAAACCTGTAATAATGCAAGGCATCTGTCTTGAATGTAGTATTCTTCACCCTTCTATAAGAATACAAAGAGGAATATCTAATTTCTTTCATACAGGTATAAACAAAGGCATAGAAATAAGCAATTTACAGTAAATTAATGGGCAAGAATAGGATGGAGGTCTGAGAATATAAACCCCAAATCTCTTCATTCCTAGTAGAAAAATATCAGGAACATAATGGAAACATTTTTAATTTCTTGTTTTGTTAAAAGCATCAGAAACAAAAGTAGGCTTCTGACATTTTTTTTTCCTTCCTGCTCTAGCAATGTGGTGTCTTTCATGATGTACAGTATACAGTGCCTGCAAAGCTCAATCTGATGTTGCAAAGCATTTCTGAGAAAGAGTGAGACCAGAGGAAAGCTGGACAAAGGCAGCAATAAAATCTCATTGCTTCTCTACTTGGACTTTACAAGCACTGCAAGAAGCTGTCAGCTTTCAAGCTGAATGCATTTGTATCAATGCAATGAAAGAAGCCAGTTTTTAAGTTATTTGGGGTAATGCTGTGTTTGTCTGCCTTTTGACACAGGCTTCAGCAGCTGTGAGGAAAAAACGTTTGTTGCCTTGTGCTCAGGCAGTTCTCTGACATTCTCTGGTCTAGTTTAAGGCACAAAAGCATCTCTGTGTCAGAGCCCCACAGAGTGCCTTGTCTGTGCCAGCTTTTGTTAAGCTGCCCTTTTGAAATACACGGAGTCTCCCTCCTAAAAGCATGGAAGAAGTAATTCAAGGAAAAGAAGATAAATCCTAATAAAGCATCAGAAATATTCTGCAATGGTATTTGCTGTAGGAATTCATCCTGCAAACTGTATTTCAGGCAGCCTAACTTCAGCTGTTTTCTTCACTCAGCTGAATGAAATTAAAAAGCTCTTCAAAGTCTTCCCTGTCCCTGCTTCTGAAATTTAGAAATTGAGCATGGGGATTGTCAGTTGAAGTGAAAGAGACTGTATTGCAAAAGATCAACATGGAATAGGATGAGAAGTACTTTTAGAAACAAGACTTACCACCACCCATGGATGACACCCAGTAGGGGAGTCATGCAGTGAAAACAGGTGGTGATGGTCCTTTACATAATCTTGCAAGTTACATTCAATGATATAGAAACTAACCTTCAATTTATTAGTTTGGGCTCTTAAATGTTGAAAATTACCAATAGAGTACAGATTCATTTTTGTTGTAGGTGTTTTTAGCCTGATAGTTAAAACTGACTTGTGGTCAAGGATACCTCCAGATCTGAGATTTCAGTTTCTGGAGTGGAATATTAGCTTGGATATATGCCTTGTGTTAGATAACAAGCTTCCCTTCTCCTCTTTTGCTTTCCCTCTGTATGCCTCTGAAAGAACAAAACCTGGCCATGTAGGATGGAAGTGAGCCACACACTTTGAAGCCCTTTAGATATAACTGGGGAAAAGAGAAGGTGGGATGTGTGGCACAGCACATTTTCCTTCGGTCCTGACAGACCAAAAAGATTAAGATTCTCCCACCCAACATGATAAATCTGGTCATTTAGAGCTCCTTTGAAAAGGTTGAAAAGTTAATATTCCTTATGTCTCAAAGTGTTAATTACAGGAAGTAGGACCTGAGAAATAGATTACTTCTGTGAGCACCATAGAATGGCTTACCAGCTCTAGGCAAGGAATGCAAGAAGAACAAAAATACTAAGTCTTTCTGGTCTAGGATTAAGATTTGAAAAATGAGGGATTAGCACAGTGGATTTGTTTTAAGAGGAAAAAAATGGATTTCTCAGGCTTTCTGGAGTATCTGAGGAAGGGATATGAAGAAATGCACTTTCTTAATTGTAATGGCTGTTAAAGCTAGAAATCTAATGTCAACTTAAAATCAGCAGAATTAAAAATTCAGTTTCTTGGTCAACGTAACTTTGGGTCGCAATGGAGTTAGACAAGGCAATGCATGCACTGGGTCAATTTGTCATGATCATTAATCATTGCGGTCACTGGAGTCAGGTTCAATTTACAATAAATCACATCTTTATTGATTTGCAAACAAAGCAATGCTGCAATGACACTGGCATGAGGGACCCTCTCTTTTGGGGGTTGATTTGTTTTCAGTTTAGACAGGTTTTTATCCCCATCTCCCTTGCTGTGTATTCACAGTTTTCTATGAAAATAACAACTGGTTGTTTTTATGTAAACATTTATCTCTCAAGCACTGTCCCTGGAGGTTGGAATTGACTGGGAACTTGTACAAGTCTCATTCACACTCAGCTAGTACTTGTTCATGGCTTTGTATGGAAAGGAAAACAATTCACAGATACACAAAATGTATATGTAGAAATTCTATTATGCATACACATGCAACACTCAAAACATATCCCCAATACATCACACTTTTAATTTGTAATGTGACTCTACAGTATGACTCATTTTTCACATAAAAATCCTCAATTTTCTGAGTTTTGTATCCCATATCCCTGTTTTTTATTTATGCCACCATAAGACAAAAGAGGAGGTCACCTGAACTAGACAACTGTCAAAAAATATTTTCTTAGAAAATTATTTCTGAAACAGTAGGGTATTTTTCTTCTTAATAATAAATCCTTAACTATCATGATCTCAGCCATTAGTTCAGATTCCCTGTTTAGTGAGGCAAGGTGTAAAGAATGTGCTACTACAGCTGCTGTTAGAAAAGGTATTTTTCCCCTTCTTAGATCTGAGTGATGAGGTCAGATTGAATGTGTGCATTTTTTTCCCTTCTATAGTTTTCCAACCATGTCAGTTCAGCTTTTGTGCTTTTGTTTGTTTGTTTTCTATTCATCAGGGGAAAGAGATTTCTAGAAGTCACTTTTAGTTGTAAATATCAGTAATTAAGTAGTCGACAATTAGTCTGAGAAACAGTGACTCAAGAGCAGAGTTCTTTGTCAACTAATTCTTGTTCCTGTGCAGTAGAAATTATATCTGGAGCTGCAGAGTAGAACTCATGATACTATAGTCCTTGAAATATGTTGCTAGTAATAGCATAATTATACTGAATTTGCAGAAAATAAAAAAGCAATTCACAGCATTTTTCTTCATAGTGCTTTTCTGTCATGAATTCAAGCATGCCTATTTGTTCTGAAGGAGGGAAGTGTCCTCATCAATCATCCAAGTGAAAAGGCAAAAGTACAATTGCCATAGTATCCTTTTTTACTGTTTCTAAACAAATGTATATGTGAATTGGTACATGTAGCTCTTACAGCATTACAGTTGTCTCTTGAAGCAATTAAAACTGATAAGCAGTTACACCGTTAATTATCTTGGCCTTTTAAAAATCACCTATATGTTAAACAGTTGTACTATTCATTATACATTTCTGAAAAAGCAGTTTTTCCATTGAGTCCCACATTTAATGTGCAAACTATCAGGAAAGTCACTAGTAGCAAAAAAGGAGGAAAATTTGAGCGGGTTCCACTTTTAATGACCATACCAGCTAGTTTTACTGTTGTAGCTGTCACCTCTTATGTTATGGTCATTCTGTTTCAGACACACTTCTTTATATTATCACTTCTGTTTTAGCTTATGCTCTGCCATCTTCTTCAAATAACGGAGATTGTTTTCTAAAGTTCTTCAGATAACATTCTGCAAATTGTACTAGCAGAGTTTTTTTCTTTTTTCTCTGTTACAATGGTTTCTTGTAAAACATCAAGAGATGGTCTTCAAGAAACATGAATAATCTGGGACTTTTCTTGCTAGTTAATTTTAACTCTCAAATAGTGGGTTGTGCTATCAATGTACTCATCTATTACATAATTTTTGTTTGCCTATTTTAGTGATACAAAGTTTAATTGAGGAAAGCTCTAAAATCCTTAAATGCTTTTGAATAAATTGTCTTACTCTTTAAGTACAACACATGAAATACTAGAATATAATTAATGCATTACTAATTAAAAAAAATAAGGTAGAAAAAATAGAGCAGTTTCTCCATCAGAATTTAATTTCCTCTTTCAGATATATGCCTGAACTACAATGTTGTATTAGTTGTTCTTTAAACTGAGGTAGTGGGTCAGGCTATATAGGAGATAATAAACAATTTTTCCCTAAACATCCTTCACAAATAATGTGTCTTCTCACCTTGCTACATCACATAACTACTATTGATTACCTGCTTTCTCTTAAATTTTGCTTCTGTTCAGCACTGAAGGGCACATGCAGGAGTTCTGACAGATTGATCAGGATGTGCAGAATGTCATTTAAGGAGATGAGACCTCTGACCCTCGACTGAGAAGCCAATCCAAGCTGCCGTGTGAAGTGTGTTCTCTAGCTACCCAAGTCATTGCACTGATATTTTCTCTAGCTTTAGAAATATATATGTGGTGTTTATGTAAGTTTCTATAGATACATGCTAGGCAAAGTTACACAAAGGAGTGTTACAATAACTATGGCTGACCATTAAAAAGAAAACAAAACAAAAAGAGAGAAAAAAAAAGAAACTTTGAATTTTAACTTATTTTGAAAGATGCAGTTGCTAGAAATAGGAAAACAATGCCATGTATCAGCAAAGTTATAATGAACTTAATTTGACAGTATTGCACTGCTGGCAAACAAGGCACCTGACTTAGACAAACTGGTAAAGAGTAGAACAGAGTTGATATTGTTTCTTGGAAGAATGTTCATTATGACAAATCTCAAAATAACCTTGGTTTCAAAGACACAATTACTAATATTGTATTTGGGAGTGAAACAGGTTAAAAAAAAGCTAATGAAAAAAGATATTAATGACACATTCCAAGTAATACAAAGGACAGAACTTGAATAATGTAACAGAAAAAACTCCCAAGAAAAGTGTCATTACTGTTGAGCTAAATGATATCTGAATATCTCACAAAAGAAAATGAGATTGTACATGGAGATATTTAACTTGACATTTGTCAGCCAACCCCTACGTCCCATGAAAATGTGGTCATTGAGAAAATGCAATAAGTGGTTGGAAGTGGTTTAGTTGCCTGCATCCTTAAAATATCTTGGAAGGGTCTTTGACCTGTATGTTGGACTGAGAAAGAAAATCTTCAAGAATATTGTCTGTACTGTCCTTTAGAAAACATCTTGGATATGGTGATATGTTCTCATCTGGGTCTTTAACTTGAAGGATAACAGGTGATTATAGCACCCCACCAAGAATGGAAAAGGAAAAAAGAAGAAAGTAACAAAGACAAAAAACTCTGCCCTGGTCAAAAAGAGATCAAGATAAATCTAGCACCATTTCTATCCATTTCTTTTATGTTTTGCTCGACTTGCTATTATTGAAATCATGCAAGATCCATAGAGAAGGACAAAGAAAAGAATTTAACCAGAAGCCCTTCAGCTACTTTCCTGCTTACAATATGATGTGATTGTATCCTAGGCCCCTAAAGATTTCAAAATGTTAGGGTTGCTGTGCTCAGAATTTCTCTTTTGACATTAGAAGTTCAGAGAGGTTCAGAGATTTTTTTATCATTTTGAGTGAAGAGAGAGGCATAGTAATAGAGTTTAAATTCCAGCCAGTGCTAGCATAGCAAACAATAGGGGGAAAAAAGTTCAGACACCAATTCTGTGATTGCTGAGACCTAGTTGTGCGCAAAAGATGGGATGTTGGCAAGCAAGACCTGGATATTGGCTTGCTATGTCCTCAGGTTGGCTTTTCTTGTTTCATATGCTGATACATTCCTCACATTATGGTTCCAATAAATGTTTGTATTGGAACTGAAGTTATTGGCGTATAAATCTTTACATTGTTTCACTGGCTTTTAAAAAATGAATCTAAGTTCTTGTATGCTGCAGAAAGCAGATTTGAGCAACATAACCAGGCTGCAAACTGAAAACTGCTGCATGGACTAGTTGTGGGGATATTTATCCCTTGGCATCCTCATCATGTTGTGATTGAAGAAACTCCAACACTATATTAGAGTGTAGACAATCATAGCCTTATGGCCTGCATTATTTTTTGTAACTCTTACCCCTTTTACAGTATTTATCGGGTGGCTCACTTTCTGTTGTCACCTGTGAAAGCAAGGGTAAGCAGCAGGAGATCTCTGTGGTTTGTTCTATTCTTAGAAGCCAATTACTGTCTGGTTTTGTACTGTTTGGAAAGGTTATTCTTCTATGTCAGAAAATACAAAGTGCAGCAGCTTGGTGAATGTACAGAGGAGGCAGGAATATTGCTGCGATAACTGTTGTCTTGATCCAAGAAGCTTTCATCTGAATGCAGGTTGTCTGGTAAGCCAAAGGAACAGAGTGACTAGTGAAGTTAATTTTTTGCATGTTTGATAGTAGCCATATGGAAGGACCTGGGACACTGAACACTGAATTTTACGCAAGATATTGGAAGCATATCAAGTCTTCAAAATAACACCTTTCTAACACTCATCCAGACAGCCACTTTGTCTTCATCAAATGCTTTTTCTTGAGCTTGCCATGAAAGGTTTGTTGTTGTTGTTGTTTGGTTTTTTGTTCGTTGTTTGTTTTAATGAAGCAAACCTGGGCTTTATGTTTTTAAAAAACCTGCCTCAGGTATTTGACCATTTTGTGGTTTAACCCCAGCAGGTAACTAGGACCACGCAGCTTGCTCACCTCTCCCCACCCCAGTGGGACGGGGGAATGAATCAGAAAGGGAAAAAAAACCCTCATGAGCTGAGAGAAGAACAGTTTAATAAGATGGCAAAGGAAGATAAGGTAATAATAATAACAATGATAGTAGAATATACAAAACAAGTGATGCACAATGTGATTGTTCCCTGCTCACACCACCAATAGCTCATTTATTCCCGAGCAGTGGTATTCGCCCCCAGCCAACTCCAGTTTATATGCTGAGCATTACGTCATATGGTAAGGAATACCCCTTTGGCCAGCTTGGGTCAGCTGTCCTGGCTTTGCTCCCTCCCAAATTCCTGTGCACCTGGCAGAGCATGGGAAGCTGAAAAGTCCTCAGCAACAAAAAAAAGTCAGTGAATTACCAACATTCTTCTGGTACTAAATCCAAAAGACAGCACTATACCAGCTACTAGAAAGAAAATTAACTCTATCCCAGCTGAAACCAAGACAGACCGGCAGAATAAAACATGGCTGGGTAGCACCATAGCTGAAGCCTCACCATGACAACAAATCTGAAATAAAAACCATTTGAGGTATTTCTTGCATTTGAACAAAAATAGACTTTCTCTGCATTAAGCGATAAATTTGTTCAGGTAGATAGCTTTTTTTTTTTCCTTCCCTCTCAAATTAGTTATGTTGGCTAATTTTTGACCTGCTATGCTTGTTCCTTTTTTCTGACATCTTAGCTGACCAACTTCCTCTCTCTGGCAATAATCCAGTGACATTCAAACTATCAATGCTAGAGTGTACTTCTACCTTATCCTTATTCCCATTTCTTTTTGCTTAATACAGTTTTGGCATCCTTCTTTCCCCAGCACTCTCCTCTTCATCATTTCTCTTTCACTACAAAACCAACTGTAAATTTCCTATGATTATTTTTTTTCCATTCTTTGCCTTTCCAGATTAAAAAAAAAATATATATTGTTCACACAGACCCAAACACTTTTTGCTACTTCTGTTATGGACAAGTGACAAATTTCAATCTTGATTGCATTTTGGTTGACTCTTCCACAGAGAGAGGTCTGATGTGAGTACAGAGTAGCCTGGAATTGAAGATCAACAAAAATGATCTGCAAAGTGTAAGTGATGAGGAAAGTCTGAACACATCCAAGTCATTTAGTGTAGCAAAGAAAAACAGAGAATACATGATAATGATTTCAAAATCTATAAAAAGGTAATATGAAGAACAAAGGATTAAAGAGGATTAAAGTGTTTCATAATAGATAGCTTAAGAAGCAATGATATTACAATTGTAGGAAAGCAGATGTTAGACAATAGAAAATATTTCTTAATGGTGTAAATATGGTTGAATGGGCATCACTGAGAGTTCTAAAGACCAGAAATGATGGAGGTGTGATTTATCTTCTCTTGGGGCAGGTAACCTCAATATCATTTTCATCCATATCATTAATGGTTCTGTGACTTCCAATCTCTATTCTATTAGCTGTTCACTTAAATAGACTCAATCAAACAGGATTTCACATCATCATTATCCCTGTAGTGGTTTCTCAGATGTACTCATTACATAGAGAATTAAATCAGATTGTAAGTGACCTTTACTTGAGGACAGTTTTTAAGTGTCAGTTCAGCACACGGCACAGTAGAAAAATCTATTGAGGTTACTCTGAAATACATCTCTCTCTTTGCAGAGAAATTCTAAGGCTCCTTCGAAATTAGGAGGAATGAGAAGTATAAAGATCAAAGACAAGAAAAGAAAAAAAAGGAAAACTGACTGGCTTGTCACACTGAATAATCTTAGACTATGTTGCTGGACATTGTGAGCAGGATCTGAAGTTCACAGTTGCCTTTAATCAAAACTGACTTGTTAAGATCTTTGTGAGGGTAACTGAACAGCTATGTTGCAAAAGTATAAGACAAATATCATTGCATAGCTACACAGAAATAAAATGTGACTTCATGCATAGCAGTTACTATGTGGGATTTTTGTTTGCTTGCTTGCTTGTTTGTTTTTCTAGTTTCCTTCCTTATTTTGTTCACATTTAATAGTAAGTATGAATGTAAAAACTTCAAATCAAAAAGTTCCCGGAAAGGAATTGTTAAGTTTGCTTTTTTCTACACTGCCTGTAGAAGATTTTGATGAACTAGTATTTTGGATTATATCTCAAAACAACAAGAGCGAAAGACAGAGATAAGAATAAAGCTCATACATTTCTATTAAGTCCCTTCAACTATGTGCAGTGGAATACATCCCATGGTTCTAGGTCTCTGTCTGAATTAGATGTTTCACATGTAATTTGCGCAAAGCAGTGTCTGATGTTGCTTAGTTGGCTGAAAGCAACGAGCTAGACATTTTGGTCCATGAGCTTTTCTGATGCAAGGTTTAACAGGAGCCAGTGATTGTGAGGCATATCTCATCATCTGATCTAGGGTTTCTCCCACTCTCAGCCATATTTTATCCTGTCAATATGAGACCACATTGTCTCAACTAACTTAGGTAAGGTGAAGAGTTTGATAATATTACAGGCCTTCAGGAGCTAAGGTACAGGACAGATTAGAAAATCTTCTATTGCTTATCATGTGTCTGTTCCTTAGCCAAAGAAACTAACTTCTTTCTGAACATCTGATACTCTATGGTGATCAGCCCTACTCACTTTTTAAAGTAAATATACAAAAGAAACTGCAAGTTTTACAGGTATTGGAGGCTTTTGTACTATAGTTTCTGTGAAGCGTATGAAATGGTAATTTAAAATTACTTGTTTACATTCTAATCAACACTAGGATTCTTTTTTTTTTTAATATGGTTCAGACCTCTTAAATAACATACATAATTTTTACTGACTATTTGTTAGTCGATTATTTTAATTCAGGCTTACAGCCATTGATCTACATCTTGTACATTTATTTCCTACAGTGTTTTCTATCAAGATTTAGATCTAGTTGATGATCCAATATGTACCTCCAGTTATATTTCCATTTAAAACAGATTAACCCTGCAATGAAACATATGGTTCTAACCAGTAATCACATATACCATATATTTAATTCCCATGAATGGAAGTGGAGTTGTTGGTGAATGTCAAAAGATTTAATTCAAAGTATTTATCCAGTACTGTTAATTTTATTTTACAAAATCAGAAGTGTTAAGAAATGAGTGATTTAGTGATTGTGATTTTATTTTCACTTTCTGAGTGAAATGTGATTAAATGTCTGATAAAATATTGCATTAAACAATGATTTCTAAGTTTAAATATTTGAATTCTGTGCTTGTATTTTCTACATTTTACTTAGCTATAATTTAACATAAGGATTACTTCATTATATTTTGTAGTTTTAAATAGAAGGTCGTGCTTGGTAAAGGTCTACTTTAAATCATGTCTATTAAAATAGCTCCTACTGTTTCACAAGTGATTGGAACAGTGGGTACATTTGCTGAAATCGGTTTGTGGTCTTTCTGTTAGAATGTATCAAAAAGAAACAGGATTTAAAAAGGAAAAAAAAAGAAAAAAGTGTCCTTTCTACCAATAGAGTTCAAATTTGTCAAATAATACTTGTCGAGTTCATTGATTCTGGACTTTTACTTGTCAGTGACAACCTGCTGTCCTCAGGAAGCAGATCCTGCTTTTAAGGAGAAGGTGGTAATTCAAATCTGAAGGTGTAAATCACCTCTGTATTTATAGCAATAAGCCCACACTTTTTAATTAACTATGTTTGTTATTAAAATTACTTCCATATCATCTCCAATGATGGAGTGACTATGTTTGCAGTAATGTGCATGAAGGGACAATTTGGCTTAAGATACCTTGATTAACTGAATGTCATCCTCCTAGTTTGCTGTCTGAGTGTGCAGAAGCAGAAGACTCTACAGCTGTATACTACACAAAATTGCAATTTATATGTTGTAGACCAAGAAGCAAATTCTGACAGAAATGAAAGAATACATCCCCATAAGATACAGTTCAGATGTTAAGCATAAAAAGTATGAAAATGTATTTTGCTTACTCTCTCAGTTTCTTTTATGATTTCCCCATTCAGTTGCTTAAATAACTTCCCTGTAGTCCTAGATATTAATGGTGAGATATTTAGCATTTGGTTCAAGCTAGTTTCTGACCACTTTTGTTCGTTTGGACTCCCAGTGTACATTTTGTAAAAGCAAGACTGTATCTTCAACATAATCTACAGTCATATTCTCTCCAATCAAATTCTCTTTGCATTTTTAATTGGATGTGATATTCTTCATCACCTGTCTTAAACTATATAAAAGATGCTTATACCAGTAACCAAATGCTAATTATATTAAAACCTTTGGGTCTGTATTTTCGAGATGATTTTACAGATATGCAAGCTTGATAGAAATATGTGCATGTACCTCTATATGTACATATATGCAAAATTTGCAAGATCAGGCATTTAAGAGTTAGGAAGGGCCAGTCTTTTTATGTACAACCAGCTTGAAACTGACTCCCATAGGTTCATGATTCCATATTTTGCAGTCATGTCACCAAGAATTTTTTCTCCACAGATCTCTGCCTTAATTCCAGACATGATAGTATTGCAGAGGTAGCAAGTCTGTGGAACTTGCTTTCATCTTTTTTTCCCTTTTAGATATAGTGGCTGGAAAATGAAAGAAGATGGCTGTAGAGCCCAGGCAGGTAAATGTTTCCTTGCGGAGTAAAATTCTGTCCCTATTTCATCAGATGTAAGTGGAATTCCATCCCTCTTTCATCTGATGTGGTCCTTTCTGATGCCCTGAGTTGCACTTTTCCAAGTATATACAGATAGGGCTGTGCTTCAGCAACAATAGGTGTTAGAAAATGTTTGCCTGCTCAAAAATTCAGCTGCAATAAATGTTCCAATTCATGAACCTAAAACTAATAATGTTTTTGGTTTTGGTGTTTTTTCAGTCTGACTCTAAAATGGGAAATAGTGTTTCAGATCATAGTAAGTATTGTAAAAATCAATACTAACTATTTGCGAAGGACCTGGACTTTATATGGGGATAAACACCACAGAGGACTTGTTGCCAAATGCATCAATTACTGCTCAGAATAGTGTTTGGATGATGGATAACATACAAAGTATGGACCAACAGCCTAAACACTGTGTTGAAAACAAAAATAAAATTGCTGCTTTATTGCTTCTTTACATGCAACTAAATGCCAAATAGTAAATGTGCATTATGAAATGTATGGAATTCAAAGATCTGCAAGCAAATGCTTTTTGCAGTAATATGTTATTTCTGGCAAAGCTTCATAGCAAAAAGCAGTTTGTGTGATTTTTTCTTTTTTTTTCTTTCTTTTTCAGTTTCCATTGATGAAATAAAATCAGGGTGGTTTTGGGTTTGGGTGATTTTGTTTGCTTAGATGGTTTTTGTTTGTTTGTTTGTTTTCTTTATTTATAATCCTTTTAACCTTCATTCCAATGAGTGATAAGAAGTTAGTTCTTCTCAGGAGATGTACTCCCCTTTTCTTCTTTTTTTTTTTTTCCCCCTCTTATTCTTGAGTTTTTTCTTTCATTTTGTTGTCTAGATTTCCAGAAGATACTGAATTCCCCATGTGGCAGGACAGAATAGGTGACTGAGCTGCTGAAGACCAATAGTATGAACCAAGTACCAGCCCATAAGAGAGGTAACTTAACTACCACACCATTTAACAGAGTAACAGAGGATTGTGGAAAAAAAAATAGTTTAAATATTCTCTCTTTTTTTTTTTATGTACTACTAATAAGTTAAGATTAGGGCTTTCTGGTTGCCGCACTGCTTAATGATGCCAAGTGTTTGAAAAGAAATTAAGGACAATAATGTGGGAGTTTAGCTTAACATTGTCAAGATGCTAAAAATAATATATTTTACTTATTTTTTTCAGGTTGGTTTTGAACAGTCAGCATACAATCAGGTCATATATGCAAGCTTTTCTTCAACCATGGGTGTTAAGAAAAGCATGTTTCTCAAGGAAAGCCAAAAGCCTTTCATAATCATGGGTCTCCAGAAACCAGAATTTTAAGACATGTAGAAAATACCTTGAAACCAGTAACATTATTACAAGAATTAATGACACTATTATTTTCCCCCCATAGTAGCAGACTTCTATTATGTGTTGTAAGGGAAACTGGTGATGTCAGACCTGGACAGCACAGCTGGATTCAGTAAAACACCTGTAAACATGTGCAGCTCTCATGACTTTCATGTGGATCAGCTTGTAGGACCTACAAAGCATTCCTGAATACAGGTTAACATCTATGTAGTTACTTTGTTATTAGTTAGCAGACCAACTAAGATAGGTCTGTGACAATAAGTATGAAAAAAAGTTGTGTGTTGTATTCATTTTGCTTTTATAAGTAACTCAAGAAGTTCTCACAGTGGCCAAAGTTATATAAAGGAATATTCAGAATAATTCTATTTTTTTAAATTTATTTACATGTACATGTCACTGTTTTACATGTAAGTATACTGGTTTTGTCTCAGCATTCTGAAAAGATTGAATTGCTTGATTTGCAGTCTGGATAACTTGTTTTAAAAAGAAAGAAATTTGGTTTTTTAAAGAAAACAGAGCTCAGACATAAAAAAAAAAACTGGAGACATTAAAGTCCCAACATTATAATAGGAAAGGCAGAGCTTGTCCCTTGCTGAAGCTGGTGGGAGACACATCTGAGATTTTTCTGTTCTGCTTTGGAGCTGTAGTTCAGAGACTCTTGAGATAGTGCTCTATATTTTAATACTTAATCCAAATATAAAGAATAAAGCAAAATGTGAGCTGAATAGGGCCATTAATCTTTTTCTGTGTGAAGAAAGAGTCAACCTCTAACTGTACTTTTTATTATAAAATACAGCCAGAAGTCCGGAAGATTCTGAAGTAAAGTCTACTTTAACACCCTGCTAATAGCTGTTCCAATTGAAAATTTTCTTGTGCCAGCACACCATAGCCCAGCTGATGCAAACGATAGATGCTTCCTATTTTCTTAAATTGGTTTCCAGCCTCTGGATTTTTTGCTGTGCAAAAGCTGCTGTCCTAGAAGAGTTCATGTAATCCTTTTAGAGGCTGGATATGCTCGCATTAATTTCCTCCATACCTTTTTCTGTGAATTAAGCCTGGCACAATTGTGACTGTTCCCTTTTGATCAAACATTCTGGACAAGGACTGCAGTTCATTTACTACCTCTCAAGTAACCATGTCGAAGTGCATTAGAGAGCGTGATGTCTGCGGAGGTGTTGCTACTATCTGCACTAAGCAGGCACATTTGCAAATTCATGAGCTCTTTTTGAAATTCATGAGCCATCCTCTGCCCAGTTTTTCATTTTGTTTTCTACAGTAGAATATTCAGAACATTCATTTGTCTTTTTCTTCTTCTCAAAGCACATTACTGCATCTTTTAAAATATAAAGCCAACAATAAAAAGAAACCAAGTATATAAATACAAGGTAAAACAAGCGTATGTGAATAATGGCCTTCCTCCTTAGCCACAATTCTTTCTTCATTCAATGCATTTCCAGCTGAAATCACGGGGCACATGCAATTTCTGTTCATTTCATCAGCTTTCAGTTACCTGTTTGTTTAGGTTTTGTTTGGTTGGTTTGTTGGGGTTTTTTTTTAATAGCAAATTTTCCAGCTCCGTTATATGTTCCAGTGACAAAGTATTTGTACTCATACACAGGAAGTGTACCTGATTGTGAATATATGATGGTGACTAAAGGTGTGCATTTTTCTACAGTCTCACCCCAGTGGCTGAGCATCTTGTCTGATAAATCCCATCTGGTTTTCATGCTGGGGAGTTTTCCTGCACACAGGAGAACGTTGTAAGGACAGCAACAATCACCAAGATAATTTATTGGACCATTTACATGCGCAATTTGTGAACACCATCAAAATGCTTTTTTATCCTATGCATATCCTATGCTACTCACATCATTAGCAGACAAAGTCAGAAAAGCAATTATTCCTCTCACCTATACAGGGCAATGTGGATAATAGAATATACTCTAGGGCTTGGGTGGAATTCATTATATATTGATGTATGAATTTTTCATTTTTGACTCATTGCAAAATCCGTCTTTGTAACTTGATGATCTTTGTAAAAGACAATAACACATATTTGTGGAAATGAGTACTAATGCTAATAAACTGCATTAATCTTTTATATATTGTATATTGTAGGCATTTGTGTCAGGATACATAGAAAACAAAAACCAGAATGATTTAAAGAGCTGATAGGATAAAAAGTAACTTGATGAACTTCAGTACAACATGTCCTGATTTTTTTTCATTGTCACAGTTGACTGTCTTTAGTCTCACACTAAATTTTTTAGTTTCACTTGGAGTAAGATGTGAACCGAATAAATAAAAGAGATGGCAAAGTTGTGGGAGAAACTATAGGGATTACCCTGTTCTCTGTAACCCAGCCTTAAGTAAGTATAGCCACAAAATATCAAAGAAAAAAAATGAGTAATGGGGCAGGGTTTTGAAATATAATTGACAGGGAAACATAAGAAAATTATACAAGCACCTTAAAGACAGAAATTGCTAAAAAAAGTACATCCAAAGAGAAATCTCTACCAACTCCATCAGTTCTAAAGGAGGCATTGCTTTTCTAAGACTGCAAATCTTGCATCAGTGAGACAATACTGTATCAGAAGAAGCTGCAAAATCTAAAACATCTTGTGTCTGAATGTTAATTTAATTGGATTTTTATAAATCATAGAGATATTTTGGGGATTTTATAAGAAGTATATTATTTTAAAAATAAGGGTAGAAAATGTTAAAAAATACATTTTTGTGTGTGTGTTGGAAAAAATCTTGATATAAAAACCAAACAATTGATGTAAATGTATTTTCAAACAATTTTTTTTTCAGGCTTTTTAGTCTTTTCCACAGGAAAAAAGTGATTGAAGCTTTTATATTTTTATCCCCTTTTCCATTAGTATTTTCTATTTTAATGTATATGGTAGTACTATGATAAAGGCCCAGTCCTACAGATGAGGTATGGACTGAATGAAAAAGTGCAGAACCCTCTAATATTAAGATAAGAAGGAGAATCAGAAATGACCACAGTCTTGACTTGTATTGGTAGCAGAAGTTAATCTTTCATCCAGTCAATTTCCACACTTCACTACTTGTTAAACCCTCTTATTGAGGAAGAAAAAAAAAAAAAAAGTCTCTTACAGTCTCCTATATCCTAACAGCTTTGAAGATTGATGTCCAGAGCAGGGGGATTTCCATTGCTCTGTGGAAACCTTACTGAAAAATTCATGGACCTTGCAGTTTTCATGGACTGCTGGCTATCGAGGAAATGCTCTTGGATGTTGTTGCACAGTCTAAGCAAGTTTATGTTAAGCTCAGTGTTCATGAACTGCTTGTGCCACGTGACTGGGGCATTTTCTGTTTGTCAGTTCTAAATACACAGACCCCAGCAATGATATAATGCAAATATCTAACGGCATTGTATGGCTTTGCAAAAAGCCAAAGGCTGAAAGTATGTGAACTTCCACAGAACTTTCCTACTAGTCCTGCCCCAACTCTAACTGCAGGGAAACTCACCGGGAACTACTCAGTTTGCATCATTTTAGCTCTTGTTTTTCCACACGGATGCACTGAAATACCAATTTCAGACATATCAACATAAACGTGTGCAATTCTGCTTTTTGTAGAAGACAGACTGTAAATACAATTTTGAAATCATTTTACTGTTTTCCTGTTTAACTTTTTGCAGTGAACAAAATATTGAAGAGTACTTTTGAAGAAAAACTAACAATATTTGGCATTGGTTAAGTTGAAAATGTCTGGAACATGGGATAAATTGAGTAAAGTTGTAAACTAAAGAAATTGCCTCAAAGTAGTACTTTTAAGCAGGAAAAGATCAAGTTACATGTAAAAAGATGAGACTTTGGAAAAGGAAATAATTAGATATTTGTATGTATATCCATGTGATGTATATGCCTTAAAATACCTTCAAGACGCTTTATCAGATCTCTGGACCAAGCCCAACACAGGTTGTTGTTGAGGATGACTCAGAAAACTCGGACTATAGTGACATGACAGACAAACTCCAAAGAAATGAGGGCCGGGTCTGAGTAGTTCGCAGTTTTCTTCCAAGAACCAGGTCAGGCAATGGAGAATCATGACTGTAAAGTCAGATCCAAGACTCAAGAGTTGCTTTGGCTACCCAGGGAGACAATCGATTACAGCTGGTATGAGTGCACTACCTGTGCCACAACTGGCTCAGAAACTGTTTCCTTATCCAAAAAGCACAGGTAGCTAACAGTAACTGGAAGTTCTAGTCCAACTGGGTTGAGCCCAGCAAACACCTGGGCTCCAAGACTCTTCAGAGATCCTACCTCCCTCACACTTTTCAAGATTTTGAGACAGACATTGGACTGACACCTTGGGGCTATCAATACAGATAATTGTGAGGAGGAGGACTGTAAGTGGAACCTAGGAGCTAGCCAGTGGGAGTATGTCAGCATTTCTAAAATATTTCATGTCAGAAGATATTTATTACTGCAATAAAAAATGACATTGGGGAAAAAAAAGTATCTTCCAATATTACTTACCTAATTAAAATAATAGATGTTTCAAAGTGTTTTTGAAAAGATTTTAAAAGTTCACTAGAAGAGAGATGTCTTAGTTATCTAACAATAAGTGCTTTTTAAGGTATGTGTGCAAAAAGAACAAAATTCCCCTGGCAATTATAAGAATCACTGCTTTAGCAACATATGCTCAAGCTTTTATTCAAATGTAGTGTGATAACATTTTCATGCTGTCTAGCTGAATGACATCCACATTACGGTTATATCAAGCATTTGCTACTAATGTGTAAAAGATTTGATTTTATATTGAATATTTTGGCAAAATGAGCACACAATAAGATATCATAGCTTTGTCTCTATTAAAAATTGTGGTAGGTGGTGCTGAGATAAATGCTGCTAAGTTTGCATCCAAATTTGAACACAAATTAATGAAAATGAAGGAAAGCTTGGCTGTGGGGTTTGATTGGGTTTTCTCTCAGCTTGAGAACAAGTCTTGACAAGTGTCAAAATTCAGAAAACTTAGAAGCAATCCAGTTTTCAGATTTGTCAGAAACACTTACAGTCTCACACACCAGTGATGAACCTAAGAATTCAAAGCAGTTTCTCTGAAGACAAAGAAATGATGCATAGAAAAACTGCTGTTGAAATTACCTGAAATACCCCAAGTGGAAACTACCCAGAGGATTCTGCACTGGAAATGTGGTATGAAGAATTTGACAGTCGGTGTATTATACGTGGTAGATAAGGTGTTTAGAGTAAGACTTCCAATTGCCTCTTTGGTGAAAGAATATCCTAGGGGAAAAAAAAAAAATCTTCACAGAATCAAGTTTGAAAATGTTTGCAAATCAACAGCATGCGATTAATTAATTAGAAGCACATAGAAATGAAAATGTTGTTTAATTTAAAATACCTTCAGCATTACTTGGCTTATGTTTCAACTGATGGTTGAATTATATTTCTAAGCATTCAGAGACTGATTCCACTCATATAGCTTAAATGTTTTTTCAGCCCAGGTTAGAAATTTCCAAGCTCCTGGGAATGAAGTAGAAAATTTAAGAGAATAGCTTTTCAGCCTCCTGCTACCTAAGAATGCAAGTCATTCTCCTTTTAAGCATATCTATTTGCTGAACGTTTTATTCTTTCTGTTTTGCAAGATGCTATGATATCAAGTGAGCAATATTCATTTGAGTGACTGCAGCTGGCAAAAGACGTTTACTAGTATGGAGGATTTCTCATCTGGAAAGGATTGCATGTAAAGAAAGATTTTAATGCCAATGATTGTTCTTGCTGAAGAACAGATTTTTAAATTAGTGTTCCACAGCATACCCTACTGAGTTTGCTAAGGATGTCTCGTGGCTGTACTGCCTCCACTCTTGTTTTGAAAGTGAAATTAGAAACTCAAATATCTGACACGCAACAGAACATGTTTGAACTTTGCTTTTTCTTTCCCCTCCTCTTTTCCCTTCTCTCTGCAAAGTCTGGGAACAATATCCTCTTGCTAAGGGACAGTTTGATCTGAAGAGCACAAAATAATCAATGGTTTGCACCATTATAGGAGTGTTATTTCTCTCAGGATTGCACATACAACGAAGGGAGAAGTCAAGAGAAGACAGTACTTTAAAAGTAAATTAGTGACATTTCATAGGATACTTTTCGTGTTTTGTTTTGGTTTGGTTTTTGGTTTGGTTTGGTTTGGTTTGGTTTTTTCCCAGCATGTAAATGCTCTACATTTCTGTAATATTGGTTCCTTTAAAGGTGTTCTAGTATGTTCACTTTGTACACATATTCCTTTATTTTTAAGTCAGGTATAAGTTTAGTGTACATTGAATAATACTACTGGTGTGAGCCACACATTTTGGGAAAATACCATATAGGCTTTCTCACACTGCTGTTTTAATGTACCTGTATGTTGACTTGTAATATGCCAGCCACTGGCCTCAGTAGAAGAGACTTACAGAAACAAAGAGGAACATTGATTTATTTTGCTGGTTTATACTGTGGGAAAAGAGTTTACAAGGTGCTTTAAAATAATGAACTATGACAGTGTTCAAATACTGCTCTCCAGACCTGCAGCACAAACAGATTCATTTTGAGTCTTAGCTCTTTTATACTATAAAAGTAGACATACTAAAAATGTCATTACTATACCACAGAGGTGTTCACAATATGTAAAACAGAACACTGCATAGACTACATGGTGATAATTGCATAGTTTGGTGTCTTAGGAGGCTTAAAAATGCTGTAAAGCCTAAATTAACTTGTCATACTGAATCCGAGACAAAATGCAAAGTTAATTTCATGGTCACTCAAGTTGAAATACTGTATCTGAATATTCATCAAAAATCTTTCTTGCGTCTCCTGAAATTGCACAGGAGGAAAAACTCAGTTCCAGAATCCTTAGGGTGGCGAAACACCAGCTTTTGGAAGTCCATCTACTGGTACTGAAAGGTGACCTTCAAGTTTCAGAGCCAACACTTGCTGCCGAGTCAATCGTTGCCATTATGACACTTTGGCTACAGCTTGCAGCAATGTTGTAATATTGTCACTCTTGGCAGAATTCTCTATATGCATTAGTATGAGATAGCATATACAAAGCCTGTATAGTCAGTAAAGATGTAAAGGCTAGAAAAATGTAGGAAAACATGTTTCATTTGCTCAGTTCCCTGGGCTCATTAAATTGGTTCAGTAGCTGGATTTAAAAAGACTGAACTGATATATCAGCTCCAAAATATTTTTTATGCCAGAAACAGTAGCACTGTACCTTATAAATCCAATGCTGGATTCTCCTGTGACATACTGCCCTCTTGTGCATCAGTAGCTTTGTTACAGAGATAATCTAAGAGTGAGAAACCCATTTACAGTCTCCCAAAATGCAGCTCTGATATTGATATGAATACAAGAATTTGCAAAATGTTCCCCAGAGCATGATGGACAGAAAGAATATGTAATAAACAGAAGTTCTCAGACTCTCTCTTGAACTCCTTTGACATTTTCTATTTTTAACCAGAATGAATAAGGCTTCTCCTTAGATAAATAGATAAATAAATAAATAAATGTTGTCTTCTTTTCAGATAATACCAAACCAATGAACAACCGTGATATACTGACAGGTAAGGCCATTCAGAAGGCTGTCAAAAGAATGGAGAAATGAGCTGGCAGAAACCTCATAAAGTTCAGCAGAGACAAGTGCAAAATCCTGCCGGGAGAGAATAAGCCTACGCAACAGTGCAGGCTGAAGACTGACCAGCTAGTACCAGCTTTGCAGAAAAGAACCTAGGGGTCTTGAGGGATGACAAGGTGAACACTAGTCAATGATGTACTAATGCAGCAAAAATCCCCTGCTTATCAGGCATGAGTATAGCTAGCAGGTCTGGGGAAATGGTCCTGTGTCTGACACTTACACGATTGTATCAGAAGTGCTATGTCTAATTTGGGAGTCCTCAGGACAAGTACAGATACTGATATGCTGGAGCGAGTACAGCAAATAGTACCAAGGTGGTGGGGGCTGGAGCGTATGATGGAGCAGTGACAGGCACTGGGCTTGTCCAGCCTGGAGAAGTGAAGGCCAAGAGGAGACCCCACTGCTGCTGGGAGGAACCAGGAGCGAACTGGGCAGAGCTAAGGGAGGAAAAACTCCCTCAGAGATCAGCAGATTTTGCTGCAACCTGAGAAGAAAGTGAGTTGTTTGGAATCAAACCTTGATCTTTTTAAAACTGTTTTCCTGTTTGGACCAGGCATTGTGCATTTTTCTGTATTTAAAATGTCATAAACACTGATTTACATTCTATGACAGCATGAAAATTTTGCATGTAAAATCCCTTTTGGTTATCTGTTGAGAAAGCACTACAAGGAGACTCTTCTCACTTTAGTGGTCCAGCAGAGTAGAAACACTTTCAGACCTGGGTTTCAGTTCTTGTGTCAGTGATATTTGTTTTGTACAAAATCAAACATCTTCATCAAGAGAGACTGGGTTCTTTTAGATTTTTTTAGCCTGGCAGAAAAGTCATTCTTCTGCTTGTAGGTTAATGTGGAATCAAACCTCCCCAAGCAAGAGGAAAAAAAATATGAAGCTGGAATTTCCACATCCCGGTAGGTATGCTGACTATTAAGCTCTGGGTGAAAGGATGTCCTTCTCTTTCACATTTATTGGACAGTTTATTCTCAGGAATGCTAACTACTTCAAGTACCACAGATGAAATGAACTATACATTTCACCAATGAATGCAATTATAATTAAGATGAGAGTTATAGCTGCAGTTACTCATGTTTGGCAAGGATTAGTTTAACTCTGGCAAGCCCTGTGGCAGAAATAAGAGGACATGAAAATTTCTGCATCTCAATTTAGCATGTCATGTTTCACAGTAAGCATTTAAGCAGCCACATTAGACATTTACATCTTTTTGTGGCCATAGCCCCCAATGTAATAGTAACTTCTGGAAAGGACACTAGGGCTGTAGTGCTTTTGAAAAATGTTACACTTTCTTTGGTTTTATATTAGAAAAGTATGTGGTAATAAAAAATAAATCATACTTCTCTTATTTATGGCAATGTTTGGCCCTTTTGCCTTCATGAGACAGGAAAAAATGCTAATACAGCTGTTCTACCATCAGTCATGTACCACATCTCTGTGAAAGTGCTACGTAATTTATCAGAGCTTTCAGAAACATGACAGTACAGATTTCTTATATAATAATAATTCTACTCTAACCTTTCTTGCCAACAGAATAAATGGTTATTTGGAGAGGAAAGAAAATATTTTCTATGTAAAAAATAATTGCTCAAAATATATAGAGGAAAACTTTCTCCTACACATTATATACTGCATAGCATATACTATAAACAGCCATAAGAAACAGCAATGACAGCTTCCTAGGGACTCTGTTTTTACAGCCTCATAAGTCATTTAATAGATAAATTCATTGTTAGTCTAGTATCTTACATCTATAGCAGCACAAGTCCTTCAAAATTAACATACAAATCCTTACTTCCTTACAATCTTTTGTAAAAATGTCTTTAAGGCAACAGTGCATACTGTGGTGATGTGGGATAACCACTGACAACGGTGGTCTTCCAAACTTTCACAATCTTTGCTAGCCAAAGCCATCACACTCTACAGCAATTTCAACTGACGTGGAAACTTTTTTATCTGCAAGGTCTGCATCCATTTCATGAATCTGTCAAGTGCAAAAATATGCGTAATAAAAGGTGGAAAGCTGGTGGTTAAGGCAGGGTGCTTGTGAGGTTACTATCCCCAAAAGGAAAGAGACGTTATGTGAAACGAGCAGGAGGACTGTCTAGCTCAGGTTAAAGTGTGTGACAGGTCCATGTCTGGGCTCCATGGAGAGGGAATCTAAAAGCCAGAAGTCTTGCACTCTGGCCATCTCCCTGGGTTTGATAGCGAAGTGACCAGACTCTGCCTGTCCCACAATACAGGTGTAGCAAAAATGTTCTGAGTCCTCCAGAAGATAATTCACAGCAGAAGTCTTGCTTTCTGCTGTCTTTAAAAGAATCCTAGAGACAACAGCTTTCTAATTTAAAGATCTTAGTTAGATGCCTAAAATTTTACGAGTTAAATTTTGCCAGTGTCTTAGAAAAATGAACTCTGAAAGTTCATACATTCCCCAGGCCCTGGTTTATTCCAATGTAAAATAATTAGCATTCATCAAGAGGGATTGGCAGTAAGTTAAATCCATTAATATAATTCTGTCCAAAAGTTTTGAACCAGTGAATGTTATTTTCAGAAGCCACTTTAGCCACAATTTTGTTATTAGAAATAAATTCAGACATCTCCAGTGTATTGCTCTTTTGCATGTTTAGCAGGGGATTTGTCACAAGTAATAATATTCAGTTTTAATCCATTTCAAGCTGTGCTTGGGGGAGAGCCAATGTGAAACAAAATAAAGATTGTAAGCTCAGGAGTAATAAAATAAATCTCTGAGATTAGTGTCAAATTCTGACGTGTAAGTTGATATATCTCCAGGAGAGCTGGAAATCACTGGGGATGAAATATTGAACAAAACCAAATAATAAAAGATGCACTGGTATCTTAATTAAAAAAAAAAAAAAATCAAAACTTGTCTATTTGAATTAAACAGCAGCTTGGTTATACTGCTATAAAATAGTGAAAGTAAAGCTGACACTATTGTAGCTATTTTTAGTAAATTATGTTATTATGCAAATAGTCTTTATGCATCGTATTTGGCCCAGATCTGCAAAAAACTGTGTCAATGTTTAACCCTATCTTGTGTATATAATCATAATGACTTTTCTTGAGAATCAGAGCCATTGCACACAGCAGAATTTGTCTTTGTCCTGAAACTTTTCTACTTTTCTATGTACGATTCAGCAGCCTGTTCTACATCTACTACAGCAGTTGTTCTGCATAGATATTATCTGGCCTGTGGAGTGAAATCAATTCAATTAGACTGAAGTAACAGTTAAAATCACATTTTCTTCCCACAGAACACATGGCGTTTCCAATTACAGAGCTTATTTACTGCCTGTTTTCTAAGCTACTTGTTCTGACTATTAGTAATCTTGTGGTAGGTGCACATTTCAGTTATATCAGGTTCCAAAATAGCAGTTTTTATTAAAACCTTCTATAGCTGCCAGATTATAGTGGGTATTTACAGATCATGAAACTAATTTAATGACCAGTTGCCTTAGTCCGGATGTACAAAAAGAAGCAGGAGTCAAGCTAAGAAAGCTAATGTGCACAAAGAATTCCTGGGGGTAAGAGGTCTACAACCCACTACGACAGTATCTTAACTATTATGGGGTAAAATATCTCAACTTATACCATGAAACTTGGTGAAACATGAGAGAAACCTTTGTGTTTCATTTCATGCAGCATGAGCAAAGGCAATGCAAACAAAATTTAAAGAAATAGAATATTTCTTGTTTGTAAGAGAAAAGGATGTGTAGCAGGGAGAACTTTGCTGATGTGAATACAGCCTAAATCTCCCTTGGAAAGTTATAAGTGCGGTTTACCTTCTTATGGCAAAGAATGATGATGATAATATGTTCTTCGAAGAAAATACACAAAGATTTAGAAGCCATTTTATTAGCTTACAGATTTATCATTTGGGATGACATTTTAACCTTGTGAGGTGGGATATCCAGACCTATACCCTTCTATGACTTTGATTGCAAGGCAATAAATAATCAGATTTAAAATATATGAATATCCTAATTTAGCCTCTGTATTTAAATTATGCTGAACAAAATTGAACAATGCCCTTATCAAACGAAAGTTACTGTTGCAATCAAATTAAATCCATCAGTAACACAGAATGAAGGAAGAAGGCAAACTGACTCATCAGGGAAGCTCATAACAGGAAATTGCAGTATAGTTGTCTGATTTTTAACATCTAAGCACTAACAAAGTAAGCTTCTTTAGCTTTTTGAATTTGGACAGCAAGGCCATCCGAATTACTGTTTATTCAGTGACTTATAAAGAGCCCACATTCTGTTTAAATCCTCTGTTTTGATATAGAACAGCTCATAATTCTGACTTGCTTTTGTATGGTAGAATACTTTTAGGCAAACACATTTCTGGAGCTGAAGAAAACATAATCTGATTCACGATATTGTCTTCTAGATGGCAGGATAATATACACCTTATCACTTAAGCACATGTTAATTATGCACATATTTTCAAGGAAAAATAAAGCATGCAGTCAGGAGACCTCGTAGTAATAAAATACAGGGGAAAAAAAAAAAAAAGGAGAAAATAGTAAACTTTTCTGGTCTTCCCATGATCAAAATCAAGAGTGCAGCTCAGTCCTGACGCCACTTAGTACCTGGTACCAGCGACCTTTGGTCACTCCCAGCACCTTTCTTTCCCTATCCAGTTCTGGGCTCCGTCATAATTGTTATCTTCAATCTTCTTTCTTTGGTGCTCTGCTAACAAAATAGAAACAAAATCTGTAGGTTTTTCATTACCACTTTACCACTCAATCTCTCCCTTCAAATAAATTCAGCAAAATTCATAGCCTTATAACAAAATCCAGTAGAGATTGAGGGATTTGATCTGTTCAGAATAGTGTAAAAGTTGTCTCTTATCTCACCAAAATGGATATGGTCCAAAAGTATTATATTAAAACAAAGATGACTTAGTAAGTTAGTTTTGATTCTTGCATTCCTTATCTTTAGCTATGAGGTGCATAAGGTCAAAGGTCCTGTAATTTCCCATATGGTACCAGCTTGAATTATTACCTAACTGCCACCACTGTCCCCTATTTCATTTAGGCTTCCTGTCTAACCATCAAATTGTGTTTATATTGTCTCGCTAGCTTACAAAATAGCTTTAAAACTGATGGACTTAGTGGAAACAGTCCCTGGACAAAGGATATGTTTGATTGTCTCTAGACAGATTTAAAAAATACTATTTTGACAACATAATTATATTTACTTCTTAAATGTGAGAAAATTGAAGTTCATTATTATGCATACTGACATTACAGATTATTATAAACATGAAAAATACTGTAAACTCTGCTCAGGTAGGTCTGCTTCTTCCATAGTTTTGTTCCTCTGAAGTTCCAGTTTGCTTATGGCAGTTTCTGAGCCAGAATAAGACACCATCTGTAGTTTGTTTTCTGCTACTTTTTCGACATTTGATGGTCCTGAAACACAAACAAGAGAAAGGTGATGCAGATGTACTGAACTTGTGGAACAGCCATAGCTTCCACTTAAAGGAACTGAATTAAAAGCTTTTTGTCAAGTACTTACTTCAATGAGTTTCAGAAAGGGAGGGAGTAGTAGGATACTTTCCATTTCTCCAAGCGCATTAAACCCTGTGACCAGAAACTCAGTTACTGCAAGACTTAGTCAGCTATCACGGTCCTAATTTATATGCCCCGAGGATTTTTTCTGAGCCTTTGGTCCTCTAAAAATAGACTACCAAGGCAAGCTTAGTATCAGTCAAGACTGGTCCCATCACTTCCCTTGGAGCATATATTCACAATCCGTTAGCCAACATCATCAGGAGTTTCATTCTTTCATTGGTCATCAGCATTTTTTTTCTTTTTACATTGTATTCTGTAACACTATTTCTATTTGATATATGTAAGTAAATAATATTTCTTTGTTCTCTCATGCACTCAGACACTCATAAGGGGTTAAAACCTTGCAATATTTGTAGGTGTTTGGCAAGTCCTCACTTATGCTTGTTCTGTATGACACTTGGCATTTAGGCATTAGAACTTTATTCAATACAGCTGTTTTGTGATGTGGTTTTGTTTTGTTTTGTTTTCATTTTTTCAAGGTAGATTTTATATTGTTTCTCTGTTAAAAACTCAAAAAGAGTACTTCAGTGTAGCTGATTTCTCAGCTTAAATTCAACATGAGAATCAGCAAATGAATACCTTGTAACACAGACACTTCTTTATGAACTTATCTATAGTTTATTGTAATTTTATTAGTTCCATTGATGACTGAGCTAATATGAATCATAGAATACCAGGTTGGAAGGGTCATCTTGTCCAACCTTTCTTGGCAAAAGCATGGTCCAGACAAGATGGCCCAGCACCCTGTCCAGCTGAATCTTAAGTGTCCAATGTTGAGGAATCCACCACTTCCCTGGGGAGATTATTTCAATGGCTGATTGTTCTCATTGTGAAAAATTTCCCTCTCATGTCCAATCATAATCTCTCCAGGAGTAACTTGTACTCATTACCCCTCATGTTTGCATCTCCATCTTCTTCGTAGCCACCCTTTCGATACTGGAACTTGATCCAGAGGCATTCAACAGGGCTTCCACGATTGCCGTACTTGACTTTTATACATTCAAGATTCCCCTTAACATAGAACGCAACTTCTCCTCCTCTTTTTCCCTGCCTGTCTTTACAAAACAGCTGATAGCCATCCATCACATTCCTCCAGTCATGTGAGTTGTCACACCATGTTTCAGTTATTCCTGTGATATCATAACTTTCTGACTGGGCACAGAGCTCCAGCTCCTCCTGGTTGTTCCCTAGGCTGCGTGCATTGCTATACATGCACTTGAGGTGGTTCGTCTTCTGGTTCTCATCTTGGGAGGTAGCTATGGGACATTTCTTGCTGCTCTGGTTGCCCTGGCTTATTCCCCAGCTGGTTGCAATGGTGTGAGCATTGCCACTTTGGACCTTGTCCCCCAAAGTCCTACAGTTTAAAGCCCACCTCAACAAATCAACTAGTCTGCTGCCAAAGATTCCCTTGCCTCTTCTACACAGGTGGATCACATCCCTCCCTCACAGGCTATAGTCATTGAAATATGTCCCATTGTCATAAAAGCCAAAACGCTCATGATGGCACCAACCACAAAGCCGGAAGTTGATGTGCGTTATACATCTATTTCTGGGTGCTCCCTTTACTCTAACTGGTAGAACAGAAGAAAAGATGACTTGGATACCAATACTTTTTGCTTGCACTCCCAGGACTTTGTAGTCTTCCTTGATTCTGCCCAGGTTCTGGCTTGTGGTGTCATTTGTGTCCATGTGAAAAAGTAGCACTTGACAAGTTGTGGCACCTCTCAGCAACCTCTCAGACCTCAGCTCCTGTCAGGCTGGCAGATGGATACCTCCGTGTCCCTTAAGAGACAGTCACCCACTATGAGCACGAGTCATTTTTTTTTTGCAGTATTCACTGTGTTAGTGGTGTATTCTATAAACAGACTAACCTTTTTAGTTTGATAATCATTCAAAATAATGCAGTTTTTCAAACTTATATTATAACTCAAAAATATTATTAACAATGAGACAGGTCCCAAATTCAGTTTTTAAACCTGGCATATGACTTGTATGGAGCATATCTGCCAAGGCAGAGGGCAGCTGTAGGTCCAAACCAAATAGGCAGTTGCCTAAGGCAGCAGCAGAGAGACAGGAAAATCACAGTGGTAGCAGAGCAGCTCCCGTAGGCACCACCTGGTGTGCTGAGATTATACTATCTTCTCAGTCTCAGCAAAGAGAAAACTTATTCCACTCCCTGGCCTTGTTTTTCCCTCATCCCCCTGCTGGTAGACAGAGGAGGTCTGGAAGCATCCCAGCATGGAGCTGAAAAAGGACAGCTCTTCCCTTCATCTCACGTGTCTTGGGCAGTCATACTACTTTGAGTTAGAAAGTCCAGGCAGGTGTTTGTTACTTTATCCTCATTAATTTTGAGTCACTGTTTTTCAACCTTGTGTCTGCCTGTTACAAAATCATTATATTGATATCTGTACCACTGTACTTGTTTTGGCTGAGATAGGGTTAATTTTCTTCATCCTATGGAACCGTGTTTCTGGTTTGTGACCAAAACAGTGTTGCTAACACAGGGATGTTTTAGCTGCTTGTGCAGCATCAAGATCTTGTCTGTTTCTCTCACTGTCGCATCAGAGAGTGGGACACTGTCTGCAGTACATTATTTGGGTCTTCCTTTCAGAATGTGGCCTAGAAAAATTCATGTAAGGGCACAGGAGGCACAGCTTACAGCTAGGGGACAGCCCTGTCTCTCATTAGATAATTAAAGCCTCCTGAGTGAGACTGATGCAAACTACGCAAGCTTGAAGTTCTTGTGTTTCCTTCCCTTTCAAAGTCAAAGAGGTCAGTTTAAGCCATCTGCTCAGCATACATCGGAACAAAGGACAAAGAGCTCTCTCTCTACTGGGATGTGCATCTGTGTCTGCGGGCCCCTTTTCTATGTTTGTCTTCTCTTGTCGTAAGTAAGCCTCTGCCCCTGGTAAAGCAGAGTGAAGAACAAATACACACATAGACAGGGTGCAGCCTCTCCCAGGAGGCTGAGCTCTTTGGTGTTACCTCCTCACTGAACATGGTGTCAACTCTGAGAAGCCTGTTTCTCCTCTTTCCCAGTTTATATGAGCCATGTGTGACCTATACCTGTCTAACTTTCTGCTGCTTTGTTCTAGAGTTCACTACTGCATCTATTGACAGTTCATAAAGTCAATAGATGTCAAGGACATACAGAAGCAACCTGAGTTCTAGGTAGGGGAAAGTATCTGACTATAAGACCTCAACTGAATGACTGGAACATGAACTAGGAATGGAATCAATGCTCCCACCAGTCTAAATGTCCAAAGTTAGAATATTAGTGTTAGTCTAAGAAGTATCACACTGAAGCATGCAAGATAGCACTGTAAATGTAGGAGCTTTCATTTGTATGTTAGTTTATAACTGTATAAAGACAGTGAACTCTTAACAGTAATTTCCTGTTTTCAGTAGATGGGAAAATGTAATGTTTTATGAGTTAATAAATTTAGATATTTTTATTTGTGACATTGTACTTTTTTCACAGATAGCACAACCTAAAATATTGCATTATAAAGGAAAAGTAATTAAAAGACAAAAATTTACCTGCCACAGAAAGTCCTAATATCACAGAGAATTCAATGAAAATTGTATTTGTAAAGGAAAGCAACTAGAGGATGACATCTATAATGACAAAGTAAGTTTTTCTAGTCTTACTGAAGTTTTTGCTCACAAAGTCGTTCTCTTTGGATTTGATCCAGCTCACATTGGTAAATTCCACTGTTCCTACTTGGTGGGAGAAGTCCCTCCTGTTTAGCATTAAGTGACAGTGGCATTAGATGTCTACATGCCCCTTAGTTGTCAAAGTCCAGTACACAATTGCCATTTGCATTCACTAAGGACCTACTCAGCTGCTAAGTTGACTTTCTCCTACTCGGCCTGCCTGTAAAGTCAGTATAATTGACAGTTGAAAGCAGCTGCTAATCATTACCTGGTCTGAATTACCACATTGCACGGGCTGCTTTGAGAGATACTTTCATACCCATGAAATATATTCTAACTATTTTAATTACTGACTCTTCAGGAAAAAAAGGCAGAAGAATGATTTCATTCCTTTCTATCCTTTTCATCCATTTTTGGTGAGGATGAAAGGATAAGTCTCTTTGGCAATGGCATCCACAAAGAGGGTTCATGTTTGTGAATCTTGAATTGGAGCAGGAGAACAAAGCCTACTTTTTTCTTTTTGGGATTTCACACTGGCTATCCCTGTTACTCTATCTCTTTCTCTCAATCATTATAACATCAATGTGAATTTCACCAGGCAGCAGGACAGACAAAAAGAAACCAAGTACTGCAGTGGTCAGCAACCCAATACTCATATAAACCTTGTCCCCAGCCGAGAAAATTATGTGTTTCTATAAATTCATTGACCACCAACTTTACATGAGGCTTTCATGGCCGATTTTTAAAAGCTTGAGCACAGTTGATGTAGAGAACAATCAGGAATTGTTATCAGGATTGGAAAGTATCCTCTCAAGTAGCTTAGCAAAGAACTTCTAGGAGTAGATTCTGTGAAATTTTCTCCAGAGCATGGAGTCTTTTAATGACTGGATATGTGGAGGAATTGTACCAGTATTTCATTTGGAAAGTTCAAATGCTTAAGTGTCATTACTCTGCAGTCTGATTTTCACCTCCATTGTTTCACGTGGCGAGAGTCTATATTCATATCCTTCTAAAATTGAGTTTTCATAAAGGCTTCTGAGACCTGTACACATTTTGCAACCTCTAGATATGCTTCAACCTTCTTTGCAATTGGCTCTTCGGAAAAAGTCATTAATATTTGTTGCTGGCAGAAAGAAGTTTCACTTTCCAACCCAGCTACATGGCCATCTGTGGTCTTCACAGATCACTGGAATTTATCTTCTCCTATCCAGGGAATTTCTAGATGTTTCTGAATCAGAGAAAAATTGCTGTTTGTCAGCTCTCATTACCATGTCCTTTGCTAAGTTGAATCTGATGTTGTAACAAAACCAGCAGTAGCTGGTTTAGGTTCAAGACGCTTTAAATAAGAAGAGGATATACACATCTGGGATTGACTCACTCACTACTAAGTTACTATTTTTTAGAAATATTTTGTATACAATTATTTTTCTTTTTTTTTGTTGTTTATTGTGCTGTGGAAACTATGTAGTACTATGTAGTGATGAGAAAAATATCTTAATAAGAGAACAAATTGTAAGATTAATAAATCAGTGAGAAAGGATCTATCTGGCCAAAATACTGTTTCATAATATCTTCATAACATAGGAATTCTAGAGAAAACTAATTGTACAGTAATTACATTTGGAGGCAATTGCAAATTAGGACAGCCTGTAAACCTGAGAAAAGGTAGAGATAAATTACCTTTTTCGTTGGTTTTTGTTGGTTGGTTGGTTTTGATTTTGGTTTTGGTTTTTTAGGTTGTTAAAACCTGCTATTTCAAGCATGACTGCTGAATCCACATGCTGTAATTCACTCAGATTTGGGATATATGAGTTCCATAGCATGTGACAAAGTAAACATATCTCCAAATCAGCAACCTCCAAGCTAGACAGAAGCAGTTGAGCAGTGTGAATGTGGCACATCACATGAACTGATCGGCTTTTCTGAGAGGTTATCCATTTCTAACCTGAATTTATTATAACTTGCTCCAAAGTAAAGGCAGAATGAGACTGGGACTGTCCGCACAAGGCCATGTGCACGTTTACCAAAAACACTGAGGAAATTTTCCTTAACTCCTCATAAGTATAAGTAACCTATCTTTTTGTTACTGAAGGGAGTTTTAATCTTAATCTGACACCGCGTCAGTCTGCACGAAGTGTCCTTCTAAAAGCAGGAACTTATAAACTTCTTTTTTGTACAGATTGCTTTTTACCATTCTAGTATATTTTCTAGGAGTTGTATAATAACTACACAGCTTTTAAAAAATTCTGGTTCTAGCCTTTTCATTGATTTGAAGGCTTTTGCGATTTGCTAATTGTTTAGGATTAGAAATAACCTCATAATGTTAAGCATCTTCTCTTAAATTCCACAAATGGACCAGGATAGTGATAAAATAGCAACGAATATCACATTTGCTTTCCAAAGATTTTGAGAAGGCTCACAGACTTAATGCGGCATACACTGGAAAGTAATTTTCATTGATGAAGACAGTTAAAAAGGGGGATTTTGCAGTGACAACGATCTATTGCAGATCTTCATTGTACAGCTTGAAGATTTTCTTGTAGTCTCACCTACTGTAAAAATACATTTTTGCTTTTGTGCATCTTGTTCTGTATAACACAGAAAGGTAATCCTATCAGTCCTAAACAAGAGCAGTATTTTGTAGGAAAAACAGTAATCTAGTTTGTGTTATATGAATATATGAAGATGGTAAAACACAGATTTATCAAATAGATCTGCACTTCCTTCCTGAGAAGTGAGACTGGGGAAGGGCTGATATAGGAAATGTAGCAAGAGAACTGCACGAGTTTTAGAAGTATGGAAACAACTCAGTGACTGAGGACAGATAACGGCAGATCTGCAAATCAACTCAGTTTGAGGTAGATCTGAAAAGACCACTTCATTTTTTCAAGAAAGCAAGTACCTCCCCACCCTAAAACATTAATCTAGTTTCCAAAGGTGAGAGATCTGAGGAGACTTAAGGGAAGAGCTATAACCCAGAAAACAATAGCACATGTCATCTCTACTAGATTGTGTTACACATTTAGTCAACGTACATGGCAGCAGAAATCAAATAATTCAGCATCAAATGAGAATCTGCAGAGTAGACTTCTCCTTTGGCTTTGCCATTTATTTGGACTGGGGCTTTCACTTCAAAGACGAATGCTGCATCTTGGTTGCATATGCCTTTATTCAAGTACCTGACACTAGATCATCAGAATTTGAAATTGTGATAGATTCTTTTATTATAGTCTCATTTAGAATCTTCTAACATATTGTTCTGACTTTTCATCAGTGATAACACCTTTATGGCAATTTTGACTGAAAAATCAAGGTTTCATTATTCATGAATTCTGTATTAAGTAACTTGTCAGACATCCCTAAAAATGATGTAGATCAGAGGTGTCAAACTCATTTTCACTGGAGGCCACATCAGCCTCGCGTTTGCCTTCAAAGGGCCGAGTGTAATTTTAAGACTGTAACTACTCCTATATTTATACAGTCCTAAAATTATATTTGACCCTTTGAAGGTAACCACGAGGCTGATGTGGCAGCGGGTGAAAAGGAATTTGACACTCCTGATGTAGATGGTCTCAAAATTTGTGTAAATTTTTATGAGGCCACTAGATGGTGCCACATGTGTTGTTATATGCCTCAGAAAACAAAGTTCTGGGGAAAAACAAAGGAATAAACGAGACATAATACGGCTTCATGAAATAACAATGATGGTTTTAGATATTATTTTCCGTCTTCTCCATCTCTCTACTACCTCAAATTGGACTGGTCTTCTTCTGAACATTGGGTGAGAATATACATTTCAGAGGTATTTTCACGATGCCACTTCAGTTTAGCATATGAGATTTCTCGTAGTAGATTTTGCAGAGTCTAATTTCTCTAAAATCTTCAGATATTTTGAGAAAGGAACAAGTTTGTAAATTTATGTACTGACTACATAGTTAGTATTGCTCATCTACAATCAAGTTTTCCTGATGAAGTCAATTGGCATTGGCTTCTGCACAGCACTCAGCTGAGTAAGACAACAAGTCTCCTGGAGGTCATATCCTCTTGGGTTTTGCATCAGAGTAAGAAGAACTATTTTATGAGTTGCATAGTCAGTGTTTTTAAGAAAATGAGCCTGATGGGGTTTTTTCTGGCCTCATAGGCAACTGTAGGAAAGTACATGGTACTTGACATTTCAATGACTCAACATGTGCTCTCATTATGCAGCGGTCATGATACAAGGTAGTGAGTTTTATTAAGTTGTCATGTATGTTCCTTTCAGATCCATCAGTTTGAAATTACCTTATTCTCACCTTTCAAGAAGGGGTTACACTTGTGCACAGCATTTAAGACAGCCCACAGCTCATTGGCGTCTTCTGAGATGCAGATGGCATTTGTACATTGTGGCCATACTCAAGGTATATTTAGAGTGATTAATAATGCTGCAGTGAAGACAAATTCCTAGCTGTTTAGTGCACTTTTGAAGTTGAGATTTCATTGCTTATTGTTAGTGTCCATGGGAGGCTTCAGATTACTTCAGAAGAAGTTGAACGTTTTAATTTCTGATCTACTTTTCATTTTGAAATATTTTTATTTTTTTCATATACAAATTCTATTTTTATATGCTTACTTTGGATAATGACCAGAGAAGTCAATGAAGCTATAAACAGAGGAAAGCAAAAGTGATCAGTCAGGTAAATTGCTGAATATTGAAAAGGCCAAAGTAATAAAGTGTAGCACTATAATTCATAGACTATATGAGGCATTAAAAGACATGCAGGTTCAGCTTTTGATCAAGATTTATTTGAGACAAAAAGCAGCCAGAACTTGACTATTTTTCCTGACAAATACGTCAGAGAAGATAACAAAGCAGTATAAATCTACTGTGTTCTAAAAGACTTCATGAAATCAGGCTGTTCACTTGCTGCTCTCCATCAGACACAGTCAAGGCTGACATTTAATGGAAGACCTTCTTTGTGCTATAGGAAAGTGATCAAGGTAGTGACTCATCTAGTACCACTATTTCTAGCCCCATCCCAGTATATTTTTACATAACGTTGCCGTAAGAAGTGTTTTTTCTTGGATTATTTCGACTGAGGATTAAAGCCAGATACATTTCTTCCCAATATGTCAGCAATCCCCAGCTTAAGCAGTTACATATAATTTGTATATGAATTCAGTTAGGCATAATGAATAGAATGGAATAGAATTTTATTTCACTTAATGGTGTACGAGTAAGTAGCAGAAGGTAGTACTTGGTTGGAAAGCCTTACTGTCTCATTTAAGATAAGACAGCCAACTCTTTCCATCAGGAACAGTAGAGTTTTACTATAGAAAATGGGCCACACCATCAGAGGATATTTTCCTAGCAGATATAGCTAGGTGCAAATTTAGATATTATGACTTAGGGATAAGACAGGATAGTAATAAAGGGAGTGAGAGGCTATTTGCAGGAGATAAATGTACTCAGCCCTCATCTGTATGAAATACAAGGAAGCAGCACCTTTGCCAATGAGTTACAGTGCTGTAGACATATAAGTCACACCAGGAGCCCACAGTTTCTATTCTTTGCTTTATAAATACGTGATTGGACATTTTCATTAAACATAAGTGACAATAAATTGGAGCTTAAAAGTATAGACAAAGAAGATGTATTTGCTGAAGCAGAGAAAAAGTTGTCAGCTGAAAGCGGTAAAGAATCTTATCAATGATAATTCAGAGACTGTTAGTAACAGAAAGCAAAACTGAAATGGTCCTACATACAGAAAGTAGAGAATCGGAGCATTAAAAACAGTGAGCAGACATAAAACTCATTTTTATATATATTTAATTCTTCAGACAGGTATTCCTCTTCCTTAACTCCCGCTCTGTCACTAATGGTAGCGTGGCATTGGTCACATTCCCTAAACCTAGAGGTGACTAAGGGTATAAATAAATTTGTCCAAACGTTTTGATAATTCTCCTTTCCAAAAGAGTCTTACAGTTTAACCATCTGTCCCGTTATGTCGGACCTGATCATGAATGTGAGCTAAATGGGTAAGTGTCAGTCAAGTAGAAACAATATTCATCCTTTAGTGCCTGACTGCTGTTGATTCATTCGCAGTGCTTCTTAGTAAGTCTTAAGAGTATGAAGAAGGTAATCTTCTATAACATATATGCAAAACATTTGGATTTGTTTATACTTCCAAAATTTGGAGCAACACAGCAAGGAAATGCGAATTCTCTTACTAATAACTCAAAAAACACATTTGGTTTCAGTGGCAGAATCTCTACAACCCTGGTTTAGATATACCTAGGAAGACTGCAGCTGTACCCCTTAGCCTTTTCCTTGAAGCTCAAGAAATCCTTTTCCTTCAGGTTCTTGTTACAGGGCATGTGTGGCAGCTCCTCTTATCATCTCTGTGGCCCTCCAAGTCTTTCTCTACTTTCCCTGTATCTCTTTGTTCTGAGGGTCTCAGTCTTGACTGGGTACACCAGAAGTGGTCTCCTGGGTACCAAGCAAGCAACAGGGAGCAACCATTTCCCTGAGCCTGTTGGCTGTGGTCCATCGGTGTACACAGCTAGCCCTGTCGCCACAAGAGTGCACTGCTGACTTGTGCTCAACAAAAACCAGCAACTGGATTCATTGACATCCCCTGGGTTTGATCGAAGTATAACTTCAGACAAGTACTTGTATTTTAACCAGACATTTTCTCACTGCAGCTCCTGATACAGTTGTTCATCAAAATGAGTATTGGTACCTGTTTGCACACCAGTGATTGTTTAGACTCCATGCACGAAACAGGAGCTGAACATGGAGCCTGATGAGTAGTGTGAGGGAGAGAGCCCCTGGAACAAGCATATTTTAATTTTGGCAGACTAAAAATATTTTTAGGAGTAAAACTTTTTTAAAGTGACTTTAGAGTAGTCTGGAGATTTCCTAGGTTTTCTTGCATGTGGGGACAGAATGCTGATTTTCTCACTAGCCTTAGTATATATTGTATATACACTGGTATCTTAATATTAGGCCAAAGTCCAAAAGAAGTATCCTATGGCCAAGGCTTGAGGCAGCTCTTTTGGCTAGAAACCATAAAGTTCCCCATTTTGTCAAGGCCCTCTATTTGTGGTCTCACAAAGTGGGATTTTTTCTGTAAATCACTGCCTTCTTAGAAGGTCAACCTTAAAGAGAGACTGAAAATTAAACTGAACAGATTTTCATTTGACCAGAGGTTATAAAGATGATAAAAATAGCTATTAAATTCAAAAGCTAGGCATCCAGAAAGTGAAGGTCCACTTTAAACTCACAGTCCACTGAAATGTTCCAAACACTTGAATTTGCTATAAGTTGTTCTCATTATTAAGTAGCAGTAGCCACAGGATACTGTCCTGTGGGAAGTGACCTCTGAGTGAGGGTTAAAATTTAAAGCCTGGATAGGGCCATCAAGATTCAGCCATGTGTGACATACTGGAAAAGGTCTGTGCAAACAAACCCTCTTACCCAAACAAAACATCCAGCTTGCTCTTCTACATTTACTGCCAGTCATGTCCGTGAGGTTTTTTTTTCTCTTTTTTTTTTTCAGAGGATCCAAGCATGTTTCACAAATTTGCATCCTGCTGGCAATAATGTGCCAGCTCCTTTTAGGGAAAATATTTTGATTAGCCTGGTACCATTCTAGAAATGTTGCATTCTCCTGAGGCGTAATGTAGTCTTGTTTATCTCAAGTGTTAAAAACGCCTGAGCAGCCTTTTGCCTCTTCAAAGCCCTTGCTTTATGGCATCTTACTGAGCTTCATTAGAAAATTTAAAGAGTCAAGAAAGTATGTTTCAGGCTGCCATCTTAACACTTGTTACTTCATCTCTGAGCTGTCTGTTCAACATCCAGTCTTGGGTGTTTTCCATCAGCTGACAACAGAAATATGCATTTTTCTACTATCCTATGAAGCTGTTCAAATCCTAGATTATTCTGGATAATTTGTCAAATATTTGCTCATTTGTGCATTTTATTCCTGATCATTATTACACAATCAGCTAGACCAAAAATCATCTCTGTCTGTATATTTCTAAATAATCTCAGGAAATTAAATCACTTTAAAATTACTACTTCACAGATTACCCCCTGTTAACTCTGTACTTAGAGAGAATGGTGCAAAAGTGTTTCTGCATTTTGATATTATGTTTTAGCTAAAATTGCAATAATAGTAAGAAAATTGTTTTGATGCCCAAGACCTCATAATAACACTAATTATGTAACAGTACTTGAATGGTCTTCATAAGCAAGCTACCTCATTTTGAACTCCCATTATTTACCCTTTCCAGTGCAGAACACCTTCCTAGTAATTTCTTTCCACCATCATTATGTATGATCTCTTACATATAGCATTGCCTTCTGTAATCTGAAAATTTCACTTCTGTTGAAACTTTATAATCCAAGCCACACAGTTCTGTGTCAGAGATTTCTCCTCTTCTATCAATGTCAAGAATATGCAAAACATTTGCCATAGGTGCTTGAAGAAATCTTTAAAACGTAAAAGCCTACAAACTCTAATCTTGTTATATGGGACAGACATCACAGTTCTATGCATCCCCTGATTCCCAGCCTTGGTTTGGAAAAGTTGCTGAAGATGACACAGGTAGAACCAGGAAGCAAAATCTGACACCAGCAATGAGTAGCTTAGCAGCTGAGCAGTGTCAGTTGGTGCAAGAGCAGATTTGCTGCCTCTTATCATTCGTATCTTGGAGATAAGTCTAGAATTTATGAGTGCTCCTCTACTATTGATAATATAAAGGTGTGAGTAGCAGTTTTAGGATTTTGATGAAAAGCAAACAGTGGTGCAAATTTTCAGCACTTGCATTCAGCAAAGCTTTGTTAGGAATGGGAGAAAGATACGTGGGAGTAAGCAGGTTTGGGATTAATGTGGTTAAGCAGGATAAAGCCAGTGGAGTAAATTAAATCAATAACTGAGATGATAACAGATTGCACAAAACAGAGAGTAAGAGTAGCATAGTCACAAAGTCGAGAACATATATAGTTTGAATGGGCCTTGGAAGGCCATTACTGGGTGGTGAATCACTTTAGTCATGCACACATTCCTAGCAATGCCATACAACTGTCATAATGTATCATCAACCTTCTAATTTACCATTCTTTTGATAGCTAATGTCAGTGCAGCAGCTTGCATGAGTGATTGAAGATCTTAATTCAAAATCTAACTGCAATCATATTAAGGCACACTTCTGATTTTAAATTAATGGAAGTCAAATAAATACTGCTGGTTACTGTATTGTTAAATTGCATATTCTTCTCACACTTTGGCTTCTGAGTGTTCAGAGCTCTGACTCTCTTTTCATCTGTAATTTTATTGTCATACAGCACATGACAACTACATTATAATGCTGCAGAGGGCACTAATGATGCACATGAACAGCTGTTGAGCTAACCCACAGTTTCAGCTGCATGAAATCAGGACAGCGGATGTCCGCAAGTATGTATTTGTTCATTCTCTGGTGTCAGACCTACGTGGTTTATTCATGCTAAGGGCCTGGTGGTGCAATCACACTTGACCAAATAAACTTAGACATAAAGAGAAATAAAATAAGATTCAAGTAATCAAGTAGTTCAAATTTTTTGTGTGTTTTAAACCTATTAAAAAGAACATGGTGGAGGGGAAAACAAAACAAAACAAAGCCACACAAACCTTCCCGTTTAAATGATGATTAAACAGTTCGTTCTAAATCTTTGTGCATTTTTCTCTGGAGCATCTCAGGTTTTAGAAGCCATCATTTGTGTGAACTCATACCAAATCATGATTTTAATATTTAAATGACAGATCAACTTTTAAAAACTTCACTTGTGCTTTAAATAGCTATACTAAACCATAGAACACACTTGATGCATTCTCTGATGAATATTCAAAGAGAATGTTTGTTTCTATTTCTGGATCTGTTTCTGAATAGTACTTTGACTTTAGGCAAGTGACTACTCAGTTCCTTTATGGCTGTAAATTGGGTATGATTGCTAGTAAAATGATTTATAATTCTTGGAGGAAATGCCTTTTATTAGTGTTAATATTTTTAGGAAAATATTTGGGTATCTACTGCCATTGAAATTCTCGCTTTTAGGCTGATTTCTGTCATTTTTAGGTTAGAGATTTTGGATGAAAAATGGAGATTTTGATTATTTGGGAAGTTTCACTATTCAAGTAATTTTTCTCCTGTTTCCTCCTGCAAAGTAAGCAGCCAAAGCCACAAGTGTCCATCCTGGAGGCATTTAGTTGACATCAGATGTCTGCCATACCTACTTTTCTGGTTGCCTAAAGCTGGCCTTTACCATAACTATGATAAAAAGAGTAAAAAAACATTCATAGTAGGAAGAAGTTCTAGGAAATATCTGTTGTTCGCACTAGCTTCAAGAAAGTCAGGGGATGATTTGTTCATAGTGTCTAAACAGCTAGATGGTACAGAATGAATTCTAAGACTAGTCTAAAAAAGTCTGACAGCATCCAGAGGCTGGAAGTTGAAGACAGATAATTTCACAGTAGGTTTCTTTGCATTTAAAAAAAAATGTGAATAACTAGCTACTGGAATGATATGTCATGCTGGCTTCTCCATCATTATGTTACTGAATGTATTTATTTTTATCTCTGATGGATATGCTCTTCTAAGGTTAGAAATTAATTCAGAAATTAATCTCTACCAAGATCAACCTAGAACCAAATCTGCCATATGATCCTAAAGAAGCGACCATAAAATATTTTACAAGTATATTCCCTAGCTTCTATGTGGCTTATGTAAGGTTTATTTTATACGATTGGCTCCTGACAGCCATTCATAAAACTTTCAGCATTTGCTATCCAAATAGCTTCCAGCCACTGACGTTATATCCTCTAGCATATCTGCTTACAGTCTGCTGTTGTCCTACTTCCAGATACCATTCATCTTTGAGCACAGTCTCACTAGATGCATCGTTGCTTGCTCTGCTGATATCTTCATTGAAAGTACTCAGATATGAAAAACAGCAGGTGCCATTGAAACAAAATATCCATGGGATCTGATATGTTAAAATTCTGCAGGTCTGTTCTAAACCTGCTGATCTCAAACATATGCATAAGATTGTTTACTCACTGACTGTTCATATTGCTTTTTCCAGATTATTGTAAAACTATTTAAAAATTAGTTATCTTAAAGGAAAATGGACCAATAGCACTAAACATGCCCGTATCAACCATTTTACAGTTCTAACATTCAGGTGCCTGTGACGATCTTTTCACAAACATTAAATCTGCATAGATCAGCATAGTCAAATAGGGGAATGGACCCCCATGTTCATTACTGTTTCTGTGCCTCTCTATCCCATCTTATCTCCCTTCCTCACCCTTATGCCATATGCCACATTTATAAGGCTATGAACCAAAAATTGGAGGGGGGGAACTGTCCTGAGTTAGAACCAATTCAGCAAGATATAGATAATATGTAGATTAGATAGATAGATAGATAGATAGATAATATAGATAATTGAAGGGTTCTTACAGTCTGTAGTTTCTCTGTACATTCACTATGCAGCCCCACAAACAATTATTCTGGTATTAAGGAATAAAACGGCATAGGGATGAAAAGAAGTATGAGGAGCAGCCAGCATGTCTTTGGGTCAACTGCTCAGGCTCAAAGTATTTGTGAAACTTCTTTTCTACTACCTTAGACATCATTGCCTGGTATGGCCTCAGCTTAAGGTTGAGGAACAATACAGCTGAAGTATTAGATATGTTCTTACCAAGGTACCATATCAATCAGCATTTTATTCATGCAGACTGTAAGGCTATTATAATAATCTTAATTCCCTGAAAACTTCAACAGGAAGTACTTTCATATGACATAGAAAGAGGACATGTGCAAGAGGAATTTTTAATGAAGTATATACAGATCACTTTCAAGCTACTATTTCATGTTAATTTTTTAAAAGTGGCTGAGGAAATAAAGTTAGGTTTATGCATCACTGAATTAATTTCATTATCAACTTCACTGGCAGTATGTGAACATCAACATCTTGGGAAAAGAAATGCAAAGTTACATTACATTAAATATAAGGTCCAAATAGGGCCTAAAGCAGAAGAAAATTATGCTTATATATCCTTTAAGGCTTGTTTCTTTTTGAGTCATATAAAAGGTAAATTGGAGCTTTAGCAAGAGGAATACTGAATCACTGTGTTCTTTGTTGGAGGTCTTTATAACTTTATTATACTTAGCACTGTTACGATTTTACTTGACAATCCTTGTGCTATTTTTTTTTAAGTAGGTTCAGTACAAGTCTTATTGTTATAATACAATTATATCACTTTCGAGGCTAAGCTGTTGAGCTTTCAGAACATAAATGAAATCTAGCTGGAAAGAAACAGTGAGTCACTTAATCTAATAAACACCTTTTTTAAAGCACTAGAAAAATCTCTCCAACCCATTAGAAGTATCTACAGAAAGGATAGTGTTCAGTGGATAAATCACTATGAGAGTAGTTGTACCTTTGTTGCATGTAATTGAAGTGTGACCTTAAATTCCACCTGCATAGTACTTTCCATTGATTACCTATAACTGAGTAATTCATCTCACCGAACCTCAGCTGTCTAAGAGTTAGGTATCTGTTTTAAGTTACTCACCTGGATTGCATCTAACTCTTGTCAATACAGACATAAATATGCCATTTGAATGGGATGAACCATCCTTGGGAGCTCTCTCCACTGCCAGTAGAGAGAATGTAGCTTGAACTGAAAGCAACCATTTAAGCTAGGTAAGGTTAAGTGAGCTAAACATTATACTAGTAGCTCCCTCGTTAATATTGTTTCTTTCTGAGTGGTTCCTCAAAGAACTTCAGATGTCATTGAATTAGGACTTTGGAGTAGCACTGGAATGTAGGCTAAGTACTTTGTCTTTAAGAACCTTTACCATCTCTTTTTTTTATTTTTCGAGGTTGCGAAGTAGGAATGATGTCTGCCTACTTCTGTAAAACAGATTCTTTTGCAATATAAGTGATAAATACTAAATAAATTAAAAGCTTATGTGATTTGACTTGCATGGAATTTCTAGACTGTCAATTCCGTGCTGATATTTATCTCTATGTTGACAATGACACACAGTAGTTATTGACATGGGCTTTGTTGCTCTAAGGCCACAAATGCCACATACTGCATTCTTAAAAATAGGCTGTGTTCCTATATAATCTAATTGAGATTTTGACTAAGACTGCAATACAGAATAGGTCCCCAAGTCTACATGCTTAAAATTGACATGAATATTCGTTTTAAAAAGATGAAAGAAAGAAATGCACATGCACTGAAAAACAAAAACCTCACTTCTAAGAGAAATAAATCAGTTGCTTTAGCAGCTCATCCCTTTGGGGCACCTAAAGGCAGTAGTTCATATTATGGACTAATGGGCTGCAAAATTTCAGTGTAATGTCAGAATTTTGTTTCTGGCAGATTGACAGAATTTTGTTATTTTGGGGAAGCCTGTAGGGGTAACCATAGCACAAAAGTAAGGTCAACTTAAGTCAGGTCATTTTTAGTAACTGGAAGATTGCAATGGTTGCCTGGCAACTACAGCAGATAAAAACTAGCATTTCCAGGTGACTTGGGAGTCTTACATCTTTTTCTCTTGGTTTATTGAGAATATTACCTTTTAAAAGTGTCTGGCAGTCAGAAAGGTAAGTTAATCACAGTTAACTTGACCTGTAGTAGAAGAAGAGACTGGCCGACCTAGGTTCTTCTGAGCACCTTTTTTCCATATTTTCATGAAGTGTTAGTATATCATCTAACTCAAGACACAGGCTTGATTCCGTTGCTACTTTTGGATAAACTGACAACATATGTGGACTCAAAGCATGTCTCTAAATTCCCAGTATAATCCCCTAAGCATTTCCCTCAGCCTGCAGAGAACACTCAACAGGTTCTAGGTGGGAACTACCCTATGCAGAACTCCAGCTTTATGCCATTTGCTGTGCATCGGTAGGAAATGGTTACAGAAAACCAAGCCTTGTAATCTGATCAAGGAATAATACTTCTAAAAGTAAAAAAATTACGTAGAGTTTAAAAGTGATCGGCTTCGCTGGGTCATTCTCATTCTCTGGGACATTTCTCAATGCTTCATTTCCCATTATTTCATTAAAGAACTAATTCAATCGGCAAATTGGATTTTTTTTTTTAAGATTGTCTTACTGTTTCATCCTAGCCATAGGCATAGCACACATTTTAGTAGGATTCTCCATACTGAAACCTTGCTGTATAAGCTCTAAAAGTGCACAGAAGGTATTGGTGGACTTCATTTGTTGTACCTAGACTCAGTTGGTATTACTTTCTCTTCTGGAATCCTTTTTATTCATCTGAATTCATTCTGATATGCCATTGGGTGTTTTTGTTGCTGTCTCAGCTCCTCTGGTATGTTCACATTGGCGATAAGGTGTTAATGGATGAGGATTTAATAATTTTCATGACTGAATCTCATAAATGTTGCCATTCTCATGTGGAGAATAAGTTATCTTGGAAAAAATCAACTGCATCCCCCTTCAACAAGATGCATTAGGCTATTGTCTTGCTTGCTTTATAGTCAGTCAAAGATCGCTGCTACCTTTTGCTTATCCTAGATACTTATGACACAATGGGTGTCTGTGGCAGCCTTGAAGCAGCCCCCCCATCCTTTGCAAAACAAAGGACTCATTAATGGTAGAAGTTATGCCTTAAACAGCTGGTTTTTGCAACTTTGGACAGGAAAAGATAGGTGGCTGTGAAGGCAGACACTCTGTCTTTTCCTCTCAAGGTCTCTGCAAAACGAAGGCATACTTTTTGGAGATAAAGACAACAGTGTTGCTTCCATGAGGCCTACTGAGGTCTCAGTCCTCATGCCTGGTTAACCGAGATGGAGCTAAGATGGGTCATCCAATGGACAATCAACCACTAGGAGAAATCATGAGCCACCAGCTATCCCTAGCAGATGAAACAGCTCACTTCTGGTCAGCACTGCGACTGTTCATCTAATTTTTCAACCACCGACTCATTTCTGGAACAATCTTCTTAATTAGTATGAAGAGTGAGGAGACAAGCAAATGGACTGGGTTATAAAACTTCCTCACTTGGGACACTGTTGGTGCATGTTTGTGTATGTTTGTATGTGTGTGTGTGTGTGTGTGCTGCGCGGCATTAACAAAGTTTCACACCCACCACCAAGATAGCTGCAGAGAACAGAGATCTACCTTTCTTCTGATATCTTAATCTATCTCTCCTTTTCCTCTCCCTCTCTCTTTCTAAGTTTATTCTGGGCACATAAGAGTAATATCTTGTGAGTTTTGTTGTTAAAGTCTTGCTAAATTTTACAACATAGTTACAAACTTTTGCCAAGCCACTATTCATTGCAATTCCACTGAGTGGTTTCTAGTAAATTCGTGATTTAATTGAACTTCTTGGGTGATTGTCATCACTTCAGGTTACTGCACAGAGTATTCAAAAGATAACCTTTGACCTTATCCCACTAGGCTGGGATGGGACAGTCTCTCACTGATTAGTTTAGACTAACTACTTTCAGAGAGCTACGGCTAGGTGTAATGTATTCCATACTTGATGTTGCAAGCCCCAGTGTCCTGACAAGTCTCACAGGCACCATAATCCTTTGACCAAGACAAATTTCTTATTTCCACAGTGCACCTGGTAACAATTTCATAGATAATGCAGAAATTGATCCATGGTAAGGTATGTTTGTTTTGTCTTCAGACTGTTTGTCAGTATCTCAACCCTGTCTTTCCAATGCATATGTTCCTCTTCCTCCCCTGTCAGTCTGATCTGGCTATCAGCTCTTCTGAAAAATATTCCTTCTAGTCTTGTTTTCTGATATTAGCGGGTATCATTGAAAAAGGTGATGTTTCACTGTTCCATCATTCTAGCTGATATTTTGTCATTCTTCTGAACCCATCCTCTTAGGTAACAGTACTATACAATTTCTGAGATAAGATACCATATATTTTTAATAAGGTTCCAAACTGTCAGATTCTTAATTGCTCATAACTGTATGGTTTAAGTACCATAACCCTACTTTTAGAGAAAGGTTGGCCTTGTAGCATCTATTTCTTTAGGAAACTACTAAAAAAACACTTGATTTTTTTTTCCATTTTGACAATCCCTATCAGATTCAGATTGTTTTGTTATTCTGTTTGATCACTACACTTTATTCCCTGTAACATGATCCACAGTCTGGTTACAGTATTACAAATTTTATAGTAATGTTTTGCATAACATTTTCTAGAAACGCTTGATCAAACATTGATTTCTCATTAAAAAATGAGAGTTTCACTACACATCCCTTGTTGCAGACTCAGAGCAGAATAATTTAATTGAAAATCAATTACCATAAAATAGTTTACCTTCTATATAAGTGAGTTGATGGATTTTGTTGGGGTTGTTCTTTTTACTGTTTAATCAATGTGTGTAGAACAAGTAACATTTCAAAAGCAATAAACAAGCAATTAGTCTCCATACTATTATAGCATCTACTCAAAGACCTGTATGCTGTTTCACTTGTCAGTGCATGTACTTTTTTTCAGCAGAAGCATTTAGGATTTCCACAAAGATTTTCATTCATTCTTCTCTCATTTTTGTGCTAGAAATTATCCATGTACATACGTCTTCAGAGCATTGTCCTGAATATAGCTTGTATGAAATTCTGTTGCACCAATTCATCAACTGTTTTGAAGATAAGAGATTTGGACACCTGCTAACAGTCACAGTACCTAGTATTATGGAATATTAATTCTTGTTAGTACCACCAGCTGCTGTAACTAATGTGTAAAAATAAAAGATGAGATTATTGAATCATATGTATAACGTTCAAGGCTTGGCAAGCGTTTTTTACAAGTCATGTTTATGTTAAGTAGACAAACATATAAAAACGCATTTTGAGTCACAAGAGTGTTGGTAGAATTAGACATAGTTGAGTGCGATTACACAGACATGCTTCTCTGAAAATATCTTCACTGTAAGTCTTCACATAACTATGCTGAGAAGTACTGAAGAATTTGGGGACACACCTGAAGGTCAGAAAGGTAGTATTATAGATTACTACTCCTTGTACATTATTTTCCTTCATGAATGAGATACTGTATCTTTTATTTCCCACCCTTTTTACTTGACCCACTACATCATCAAATTTGACAACCATTTACAGCTCATTGGTGAAGAATGGTAGGTAAAATAGGTGGTAGGTAGCATAAGGAGTAAGTTATGAATAGCTTTTATTCAAAGCAGTATTTTACAAGTAATCTGTAGGAAGTAACATATTCACATAGGGCCTTCATCAGATTACTGAAAATTAAGAACAATCTTAGATTATTCAGGGACAAAAAAAATCTTGGTTATATGTACTGGCCCACTAAATACTTCACCTAAGAGACTGTGTTGTAGAATTAGATTTTTATTCCTAATCTGTAGTCTAAAATATGGCAAATTTTACAGTTAATCCAGTACTTTGCCCTCCTTTACCCATATTTCAACAAGGTTAGCTGCAGTCCTTGTGTTAGAAAAAACACTGAGACATGTTAGACCACAGGGATAAACCCACCACATCTTGGGCTGTGAGTCTTGTTTTCTGCTACCAATGTTGGACATCAGGGGGTCAGCATGAAGCATTGGTGTCATGCAGGGAAAAAATTGTTCCCAGTACCAATACAGGGAACTAGGAAGGGAATGTAATGGTGACATCTTATGTCTTTGGTTTTGCCATTTAACCAACTACAATCATATACAAGAGAGTAAATTGTAGCACATGATGTTTAGCACTTTAATGGGAAGTTCATGAGAAGACATCTCAAGGACAGTTTTATCCAATCTCGGTTTTATTTGTCTAATATTTTAACATTAAGCATTCTGTTAGACCAGTAATGTCTCATAATGAATTACTGTTCTTACATCAGTCTACCTAAAGAACTAAGAAATATATTTCATTAAACTGGAATGCCCAGCTTTTTTTTCTCCCTTCATATTTTTTTCTTCTTTCCATTAATTTACAGATATATGTAGGCTGTGTCTTTTTAGTACCAGACACTAACACAATTACTCATATATTGTGCCATAACAAAATGTTAACTTGATGATGCTCATTTCTGATTTTATCAGAAATTGTCTGTATATGATTTACACTGAACCATTTGAGGAAAACAAACAAACAAACAAACAAACAAAAAACTGAGAAGTTTAAGAAATGAAGCAGAGGAAACTTTAGGTACTGGAGTGTACTTTAGTACAGAAAACATACAGAAGTGTTTCATTATAGAAAATCTAAAAATATATTAATTTAAGAAAAATTTAGACAATGCGGAAAAATTCCTCTTTTCTGCACTAGTTTATTCATGCAATGAATGTGCAAATGATCAAGGTAGAAAAGATTTCAAGCATAAATAAAAAAAAAAAGACAAAAAATATCAAAATGATCCTATGTAAGCACATTCGTGGTGCTAACTGTCTGGTAAAATTAAGAGGTCCCACTGAAACACTAGCGCAAGATGAACATCCATGCTATGCATTCATAAAACTATAATGGCACAGTGATAAGGGTTGATGTTGAGTCTCCCATTCATTGCATGACTGGCCACATGGTACTGCAGCCTATTACACCTCTCTGAGAGTTTGCAACTAGGTTTTCTCCAGTCTGTGTAGTCATCTTTGTTGCAGGAGCATGAAGATCTAGTGGTTCTTGTCAGAATTAGCTGCTCCAGAAATGTTTACTTACAGCTGGTAGTTACTCAGGAGAAGCATTGTATGCAAGGCTGCATAGAAAACATTCACACTGCAATACTGCATGCAAAACCATTCAAACTAAATACTTTTTAGATATTCATCAAAAGAAGCCCAAGCACAAAATACACAGAATTGGTACTTTGGTACTTGTACCTGGTCCCAGCTACATTGATCTTGAGACAATACCCCTTGTTCTTTCTTTTCCAGCCTTCTGTTCAGTATGAAGCAGCTATCATTCAAAGTTCTCTTTCAGAGATAATCTCCCAGTCTGTCACAGAGTTGACATTATCTGCCTCTAAGAAGACAGATCTTTGCTAGTAGCTTGACAATAAAAGAATATGACATTTTGTTGCAAACTCTACTGCTAGGCCACTGAAAAGTAACATCATAACCCTGAAGTGGAGGCCCTGCCTTTTTCCCAATCTAACGTTCACTGGTATAATTTGCTCCAAAAATTATTTAACTAATTTTAGCTCTAACGTCTATAAACCTCTGTACACAGACTACGGTTTTCCAAAATTAATTGTTCAAATAATTTGCCAAATATTTTGTGTTTCTATATTTTTTCTCCTGGTGGTTAAATAACATTGTGTAGCTTCTAATGTGAGCACACACATTTAGTTTCCTCCTCCATCTAGAAAATAACTCATCTAGGGCAAGATAAATAGGTAAAAAAAAAGATGTTAAATGATATCTATGAACGACCTCTCACAAACACGTCTCTTTGAGCTAAGGGACAAATTGAGGGGCACGATGAGGCATTAACGTAAGTTTTTATTTGAAAAATACTTACTTAAAACCAGCACACACTATAAATAGCATGCTTACTTAAACCAGCTGACCTAACCTTATTTAACATAGTCCTAGATATAAACTCAGTCACTTTTTGTTAACTTCAAACCTCTGGCTACTCCCTCAGATTGTTTCATGACTATCTGAGAGCCTCGAGCCAGAGCCACGGAACTGACAAACATTGGGAGCGCTGAGTGTCAAAGGACGCCTTTCGTCTACACACACAGGCGGGCACCAAGGATGCTGCAGATTTAGACTAAAATGTATTTATCTTGAGCTGTAATCTGTAATCCAGACAAAATCTTCTTTAGTAAGGACATAGGTATTCTTGTGCCGAGGTGTTAGATATTTAGGAAGGCTTTTAAGGAGATACGTTGATTTTCTGATGCTTTTGGAAGTGTTATCAGGATGCATCAATAGGTTTTGTCTGTTTCCAGTTTAGGAAACATACTGTGCTTTTCACCCCAGATCACCTTGCAATTCTCACATTCATCCCTATGTGACATAATGCAGCTGAAACCAGCCCTGAAGCTATTATGCAATGCTAATGCCTTTTTTGTTTATAGTGGAAATCAGCCATTTTCTGTGCAGCCTGAATGTTACCATTCTGAAGTGTCCTACAAAATGGCATAGACATTTTTTGTGTTTGTTCTAAGAGCCTTACAAATCCAGTGTCATACAAACTCAACGAGAAGGAGTTATCCTAGTTATTGCTGCTGAACTATTTAAAATAATTATATTTAATAATTTGTTTTGTTATGTCTGAGGTTATAGTTTCTGCACTTGAAAATAGCAAAAATAATGGTATGCAGACTAATTTTTTGAGTATTTGTTGAATGACTGATAAAAAATTGTTTAGAAGCATTAAAAAATTTATGAGGATGCCAGAAAAACAGAAGCCTATCATAAGAAGAAACTATAAGTAGAACTTACAGATCTTTGCTCCTACTGAAAATCAAGGGGACTTTTATCCATGACTGCACCAACAAAATATTTTTGAAAATCTCCATCACATGTTTCAGGGAAACCTACAAGGAAGGTAAAAGGAACAGCACTCTGCACATGAATGAACAGGTGAATTATCTGCCTTAGAAGGGAAAAAGCTATTCCTAAAACACTGATCACCAATGTTCCCTTTCTAAGGATTGTTGCAGCGATATCACTGAACATCTTTAAGTGGTGTGTGTCTGCTCTGCTGCAGCGGGCCAGAGAGAGACCATTATCGCAATGGGCTTTTTTCTTCAGTAAGGAGTAAGCTTACTGAGAATATACTGGGAAGAATAAAAATGCCTGCTGTTGTGCTGTGTTGTTCTCCTTTCATGCTAAAATACTTCTTTTGTGGTCATTTTCCCAAACTAGTCTGAGTTACTGGGCTCCATCTGCTGTGTAAGTGGCATATTACTTTAGGCATGATATGTTACTGCATCTGTTTTTACGCTAAGCTGGAACATGATCCTCCATTCAGAGTACAGGGAGATAAAATGTCTTTTCTGACAACACAGCATTACAGAGAAGGATATAGACAGAGAATTTTTTTCTTTGTTGTTGCTGATTATACAAACCTTCAATTCAGTCAATAAGCAGCAGTTTGCATTCTCCGAGTAGGGCTTATTTTATGCAAATTATACACATCTTTGCTCTCAGCTAAATTTATAACAACATTCATTTAGCTAAATAATTTATCTTATTTTTTTCACTGTCATGTGACAGCTCTTTCATTATTTTGAACTTTGGTATTCGCATATATACAATTTCAGTAGAAATTTCTAAGTTTAATGACTGTATACCTAGTTTGAGAGTTTTTCAAGAGAATGTATGTATTTGTCCTGTGAAGACTTCATTCATGTTATACTGTAGACACTGTACAGCACTGTACACTTCTTTATTTTATCGTGATTTCATCATCCACTCATTTGAAAGGAATTTTTTAAAAGGGCTTTAAGACAGCACAGGGCAGCAGCATCGATATGGTAAATTTTACTATAAACAAAAGTTTTCTGTTTTATCCACAAATGTAATCTAATTGTTAAAAGCAGATTTTCATTATTGTCATTGATAATCATTGGGCAATTGTCCCCTCCTTTGGATAACACATTAACATTTTACTTTGCCTGCAGGAGTCTTTAGCACTCTAGCAATAAAATAGAAGATTATATTTCCAAATTGTCATTTATTAGCCCTGGTTTCTGACCAACAAACACAAGGAATCTAGACATTTTTGGTCACTTAAACTTACTTTAATTCTCTAAGGTTTCAAGAACTGATAGAGGTTGTCAAAGAATAAAGAAAAAGAAAACCACAGGATGCTGAGCCCACAGGATGTTAAGACATATGGACATTCAGTTCCATCTGCTTTTAGTCATCTAGAGTTAAACTAAAGAGCAGGAGTTGTCTTTCAGGCATAAGATTTGTTGCTTCTGAAATATTGTACACATTAATTTTTATTGTCAGTTGATTCTTTACTGTGTTATTTATAGTAGCGTTTTGGGTCAACATTAACCTGTTTAATAGGTTAGTGATTCATGAAGATTATAAAAAATGTTAAACTTCCTGTTAGGTTGGAAGCAACATGATATTAATTATTACAAAGACAGGTTTATAGTTTTGCTGCTAGTAGACAAATAAACTCTAATGTATCAGTTGGTATGTTAGAGGTATTGCCTATAGTTCCACATAAAATGAGAACTTCCAGAGCAATGAGAGAACAGGGATATTGAACAGTCTTTATAGTCAACTTAGTAGTGTGCAGTATTTGCCTGACCTTATGTAGGTAATAGAAATATTATTCAGGTTTTTATAAATTAATCTCAGTTACACATATTTCATCTTGATAAATATGAAATCTAGTTAAGAAAATTGAGTCACTCAACAGCATAAGCATTAACTACAGGTTTAAGCATATTAGAATATGCAGTTCTTTGTATGAGATAATTTTTCTACAAACCTTTAAGTCTTGATCACTCATTAAAATTAATTGAAGACTTTCTATGAAATCAAAGTGACATTGGATCGTTAGACATGGACAAGGATCTTATACTTTAGTCAAAAGGCTTTAATAAAATGAATTAGATGTAAGATATCTCCATCTTTGTGTATTTTATGCCTTGTTTTTCCTTCAACAAGGAGATTTCCAAAGAGCCTTATGCATTGCACAAGGTAAAGTAAATCCTGTTCATGCTGAGATCAGACAAAACAATGGGAAACATGAAGAATTTAGAAACTGCATGTAGGAGACTGTTGGGTTGTTTAGTTTACGTTAATGTTAAGGAAGATAAGTGGTGTAACTGAGTCTAGAGAGAGATCACTGATAAGAGTTTTACATGGAAAGGCCACAAACATTACTTTCTGAGGAAGAAAATAAATCTGGCTTTTTTCTCAGATGATTGGCAATTGTTATTTAAAATATAAGGTCTCATAATTCCAAATTTTGAACATATTGATGTTTTTGTTATTTCTAAAGTGGAGAGAAATATTGGCAGTTATCATATCTCCAGATTTCTAAAATATGCTTTTGTTCCTAGCCAGAAAACAGTGGTAGTTCATGGCTACGGGTGGGAAGGGTCGGGGAAGAGGGAGTTTTTGCTTTTTTTGGTTCCTTAAGTTTAGTATCACACTAACAGGGAGGAAAGAGAAGTCAGTGATAATGTTCAGACGGTTTTGGAAAGTTGTGAGTCAGTTACAAGCAAATCAATTATTGTTATCTGTAGGGAAACGGGGGAAAAAAAGCACCCCACCTTGCAGTGGCATTTTGGTCATACGACAAAATGTGGAGTCAGCTTGGGTCCTGGTGGTACAATGGAAAGAACCAAGAAGCAAACCAAGAAGCATTAAGAACATGAGGAAAAAGATAAGAACGGCCATTAAATTTGTATCACTCATGGTTCCTGTTAGATAACTGATTTAGCATTATGAGATGTAAGGAGTGTAATTCTTTCCTCTGAAAAAAATGAAAAATGATAAATGACGTCAGCAACTTTTTTAACAAAAGTAATCTCTTCTATTTAAAAAATTATTTCATAATATGCCATGCAACTGTTTATAAATTGGTGGGTTGAGACTTTTTTGTTACAAATATTACACAGACTAGATAAAGCTTAAAGGGACTATGACCGGGAGATACAGCCCAGTCTTTTTACTGAGGAGAGACACCAGCTTTGTCTTGTCTTTTCTACATGGGCCATATGGAGGTGTTGCTGGGGCCTGTGTAGGAGGCAGACATTCCCATCCATCCATCCATCTCTCCACCCATGTGGAGAAAGCAGTGGCAGCTCATCTGAGGAGAAGGCAGCTGGCCAAGCAGAATCATCCCCTGGGCTACATCCAGCTCGTGGGATACCAGAGACCATCCTGGCCAGAGCTGCTCATGGTTGCACTAGTATGAGCTCTGAGAATACCATGAACCTCAGCTGAACCCAGGAGCTTACATTTCACAGAAGAATGTTCTTGTCCTGATAACTGTTTGAAAAAAAAATAAAAAATGCCTGTTAATTCTTCTGAATTTCTTTAATTTGTCATTTCAGACTGCACGTCTCCTGTGAAAAATTGAGTAAGATGGGTGCATTTTGGAGGGATTTCCTTCTACAATTATTACTAAGCATGTGTCTATTGCTTTTGGTTAATTGAGCAAACAATGCCCTTGATAGCCATTTCTTTTCACCATAGTCAAAGGCAAGGTAATTAGCTAATTGCCAGAAGGGGTTGTTAACTGCTGGTAATGAACCACTATTGAGGAAATTACTACTACAGTACTGTTAGATACAGCAAGCATGCATGAAGGGGAGAAATACCGTTTCTGTTATTTTTATACTTTGTCCTTCAAGGGAGTTTTAGCACATATATTGTTGAGAGAGAGGGAAAACAAAACCAAACCCACATTTAGAGCAATACAATTATCACGCTGTTATGAATTATTCTTCATGTGGCTAGTAATGACATGAATTTTCAAGACAACAGTCCAAACCCATTCTTAACCTTTCATCCTGAAATATTGATCATTTGATCCAGCAGTATATAGGGTAACAATACTTCGTTAATAGTTACATGGTGAAGTACAGTGTAATGTATTTTTATGCTATTTACACAAAATAACTTTTAAAAAAGCCTCATTCTAATCTATGTGTGATTTTGTAAATAGATCTGGAACAGACATTTGATATTATAAAGATTATCACAATTCTCACTAATAACTGTTCTTTGTTTAGCAATACCTCTGGTATCTCAAAAGAAAAAAGGATTAGGTTATGCTTATATCAAGTATAAGAAACCATTTTAAGAAGGCTAAATTATGGTGTAACTCCAACAAAAATAGGAATTAAAAGTTCAATCAATTTTTCAAGAATTATTTAAATTCTTGATAAAGCACGAAAAGCAGATTTCTTTTTAGTCTCAAAAAAATGTCTCTGTGCAGTGTATTTCAGATATTCATACAGAATCCTATAATAAATAAATTCAGTGTATTAAACCCAAGTATATATGAGAACTATCTGTGCAGGATAAGCCCAGTGCAACGTACATTATACTTCGTGAAAATTTAGTTTCCATGTGTACCGTGAGTTCACAAAACCACAGAATCACAAAATTATGGAAAGGCTCAAGTAGGGCTACCTAGAGCTGTTTGCCAGGACCATATCCAGATGGCTTCTGAATGTCTCCAAGGTTGGAGACCCCACAGCTTCTCTGGGCAACCTGTGCCAGTGCTTGCTGTTTCCTGATATTCAGATGGACCCTCCTGTGTTTCATTTTGTACTGAAAGGGTCTGGCTCCCTCTTCATTACACCCTTCTTTCAGGTATTGAGATACATTGATAGGATCCCCCTGTGCCTTCTCTTCTCCAGACTGAACAGTCCCAGCTCTCTCAGCCTCTCCTCATAGGAGAGGTGTTCCAGTCCCTTAGTCATCTTCCTGGCCTTTCATTGGACTCTTTCCAGCAGCTCTTTTGTAATGGAGAGCCCAGCACTGGACACAGTACTCCAGAGGTGCCCTCACCAATGCTGAGCAGAAGGGAAGGATCACCTCCCTTGACCTACTGGCAATACTCCTCCTAATCAGCCTAGGACACCACTGGCCTTCTTTGCTGCAAGGGCACATTGCTGGCTTGTGTTCAACTTGGTGCCCACCAGGACCCCCAGGTCCTTTTCTGCAAAGCAGCTTTTCAATTACATATCATAAGGATATGCACATCTGAGAAGCTGTTAAAGGCAATCACATCGATAGTATATCTGGGAACAAAATCTAGAAACCAGCAAGCTGTATGGAAACCTCCATCTCATCTGAGCAATTCTGTCTGTATGCAAACACTCCATAGATGTGACTGCTTGTCTGAACAGGCCTTTGAGGTGAGTTTTACATGCCATACATATACCAATGCAGTCATCTACTAGCTATCCATATCTGCTGTGTAAAGGATTATCGTTTCCTTTTACAAGAAGAAAAGCCCCTCCTCTTGCAAAATGAGGTGTTCGAAGTTGACAAAAAACTGCACTACCACATCAGAAGAAAGTTTAGTAGAAAATTCAGCAAAAGAGTACCATTAATTATGAAGATTCTAGCAAGCTGCAACAATGTAAATGGTATGAGTTTCTACAAATCAGTATATACTGCCAAAAATATTAGCTATTGTATCCTATTTATCTTATCACAAATATATTCATATTTATTAGTAACATATTACTATCTATCTATTAATATTAGATTATTATAGAGATTATATTGTGGGTTAACTTCTGGAAATATTTCCATTAAAATTAATTTATATAATTACTAGCTAACTGTAATTTATTGACAAATGTTCTCTCAGGATTAAAATTTAATACACAGCTTCTCAAAAGAAAAGCATTTTAGTCACAGAAGAAAAATGGGATACTTTTGGATAATATTATTTGTCATCGTTTTCTTTGCAGAATAGTTCTGCAGCAGATTTTGGCAACTAAGTATGGAGTTTAAGTCTGCTCTTGTGTGCAGGCAGTACATTAGAGAATGTACAAAAAGAAAGGTACTATATATAGGTAGCAGATTACATATTAGTTTACTACAGGCCTTTGAAGGACAGGAAGGAGACATTGGGAAGCAGAAATTGATGTATAGAAACTCAGAAACTAAACTGACTGTAACCAGATCTCCCATTTGTGATCTATTTCAGGCTACATAGACAACACCTACTTAAGGTATCTAAGTTCAAATACTTTAGTTCTGAGTACTCTATTAAGTAGGGAGGAGATTCAGAGCTAAGCAGGGACCTTGGACTGGCGGTGAATACTTCCCTGTATTTCTGTACAAGAAATTCCCTATATTTCTGTGCAAGAAACATATTTGTTAGCTCAGCATAGTCCCAAAGCAGCAAGTACTGAAATTTCAGTGTCTCGGTAGTTGTGTTGGTACATGCTTACCTTAGGTCCAAGCCTTTGGAAGTAGCTATCCTCCCCCACCAGAAGATTAGCTCCCTACCTCTCCCACATAGCTTCGCAAAGGAATTTAGATAGCACTTTAGCTCTCTAAATTTAGTCTGCCACTTCATTGCTCTAAATCCAGCTGTGAGACCCTCAGAAAGCCCTGCTTAGCTGCTACTTAACCTGAAAGACACTGAAATTATCTCAGCACCAAAACACTCAACCAATAAATTCTTCTAGGTGCCTAAATTTCTGATACTGGATAGTGATATCCTATGTGTATCCTGAAGATGCTGAGCAGCTGCAAATGTGAATGTAGCAGATTCTCAAATTAAGCATTTTGCTACTTGGCTTCTCTATTGAGACTAATCTTATAGACATCCTTATTTGCCAGCTATCAAATTGGATTTCAGATGTCCTGTTGCCAGAGGAATGGATGTTATGTTATCTCTGAATAATTTACTTCTAGTTCATTTTTTGCAGAGGTGGAAGATATGCTTTCAAATTCTTCTTCCAAATTAGGCATACAAGGTAGGTAAGAACCTGTATCTTTTCACTGGGAGGTGGTATAAAAAGAGAAACAATCATTTCTGCTTGTTTTCCCAGAGAAAGGCCATTAGAAGCTAGGATTAATAACCTAAATCCAAATTCCCCCTTATTGCAGAAAGACATTTCCTCCTGACTGCCTCAGCAACATTGCTGTTCAACAGTCTCTTCTTTTTCTTCATTGGTCTTTCTTACAGGCTGGCTTGGGTGACTTTTTACTCTCTGTCTGGTATGGGTTCTATTCTTAGGACCCTGGTTCTTTCCATGTGCAAGAAATTCCTAAATCTGGACTGACAAGTTCACTAGAGAACACATACCTACCAATCAGCATTACTAAAGCTAATCCCACTTGGAAATTTAAGTTCTGGCTGCTTCATGTCCCCTCTGCCTGATCCATCAGTTCAGCACTGCCTACTCTCCGTTTTATATGCTGTCTCATTGCAATAAATCCAGCCCCTGAGACAGATATGAGGTTTGTTCCTCTCCAATTTGAATCCTTCCTTCTTTAAATGACACAGAATTGGATGTTGTTCAGGATCACAGCTCTTTGGGACTTTTAACAAAGAGAAACTGGGCAGGTGCAGAACTGTTTGCAAGCCCATAGCCTCAGCTGTAAGCTCCTTCAGGCAAGTACTGTCTTTCAATTGCTTACAACATCTAATGCACACATGGAGCACTTAAAAAAATACAGTCATAAGAGGATGGAGAAAACAATTAGTGGATGAAAGGAGTTTGTTAAGAGTGACCATAAATAGTGAATTAAAAAAATATTCCACTGGGTTCATCTTGCCAAATAGAAAATGGATTTAGCTTGGAAAATCAGCTTTTGTCAGGATTGTCTGGACAACTGGCATCCAGCTAAAGTGTAGTCCACTATATAGCCTCTGTAAAAAAATCAAATCAAGGATTAGCCTTATCTGAGAATCCAACTTGCTGGTGATGTAAAAAGTTACTTCACAGAAGAATTTTATACTCAATAACTTCTAAAAATATAAAGAAAGAAAAATTCAGAAATGCTATTTTTTAACCTTAGGGGTGTTATGGTAATCCGCAGTTTTCTATTTTTAAATTGTATTTCAGAGAAAAATGTACACATTCTATTTCTGTAGCTGCAAGGGAAAATCCACAGTTAAGAAAAATAATCATTCTTGTTGCAGATTCTCCAGCTGTGTAATTGAAGTAGGTGAACATGAAGTGATGCACTGACAACTGAAAGCCAAATAAGATATTTGCATAACATTGTCCCTTAACAGCAAATGATGGATATATTTTCAAGTGTAATTATTACAAGCCAATTTGGTTGAACAATATTCGGGGGAAAAAATTAAAAAAAAAATATTTTAAAATGACTTTCAGATTTAGCGGTTTACAACATTTAAAGCATGCTGGAATCTTATTTTATTTAAACTCTAACATCCTCATAATAAAGAGAATAACTAAGCTTGTTTCATTATACCTGTAATGTTTTAATCGCTATAATTTTTAAATATATTATTTTTCAGAATTTGTATACTTAGTTTCAGACCAGAAATTAGGTGGGGTTTGGGGTTGGTTTGGGTTTTTGTTTCTTGATTAGGTCTTCTAATGTTTCGATATACTTAAACTGAACTAGTGTTATCATATTGCTTTGCAGTTCCCAGTGAGATAGAATGGACAAAACATATTTTGAGGTGACATAATGAACAGAAAGATGTTATGAGACACATTTTAATGTTCTTCCTGCAGAATTTGTCAGTTTTGTTTTCATCTAGGTTTGACCGATCATTTTCTTACTTATTTCATCTTGAAGATGATAAAATTACTTAAATGTTTCCACATTGTGTCATGGGTGACATTTGCAACTCAACTCCAGATTGAAAAGTAGTGTATCTGACTTCAGTGCCATGCTGCACCTGAGTTAACCAAGCTGGTTTACAGGTCTGACCTGTTAGCCTGGATGCAGAACTGAAGTACCACAGCTGTGTTTTTTTCAAATATTATCTGATAGCTCTGTGTTAGCTGTAGCCATGTATTGTGCTAAAGGACCATATCAGTAAGCCTAGAGCTAGCTCAGAGATCTTCAGGATGAAACCATGTGTTACTCTGTTTTGTCCTAGTCAGAACACAACAGGCTTTATGAATATGTGGGAGTTAATCTTGACAAGCTTTTTAATTTTCTTAGAGAAACTATAGCTATAGGAAAAATCTGTAACATATGTTGTTATCACTAGCTAAATTGATGTTTTTATTTCCTGTATTTTCCTTATATAATTTCAGCAACATATTACAAACCCTTTGTTTCCAGCATAAACTGATCTGCGAAACAGTTGGATCGTTGTAAGCAGAAGGTGATTTTATTTGATCATAGAAACTTTGAATGCTTTGGGTTGGAAGGGGCCTTAAGGATAATCCTGCCATGGGCAGGGACACCTTCCACTCTACCAGGTTGCTCAAAGCCCCGTCTAACCTGGTCTTGAACACTTCCATGGATGAGGCATCCACAGCTGCTCTGGGAGGCCTGTTCCAGTGCCCCACCACCCTCATGGTGAAGAATTTCTAATATGAAATCTAAATCTACCCTCTTTCAGTTTAAAGCCATTACCCCTTGTCCTATCACTGTCCCTCTCCAGCTTTCTTATAGGCCACCCTTAGGTACTTGAACAGACCTGACAAAATGTAATGTTGACAGAAATAATATACTGTGAGTTATGAATGTGTTTACTATTTCATCCAGGGTTCATTCTTATTCTAGTTCAGTTTAATAACAAGATGTTATTAAATTCAAAAAGGATGAGGGACTAGTATTAGCAGTGACGCTCTATTAAAAGTCTTGAAGGCAGCAAATCATTTTTGTAGGGAATTTGCTACTCCTCATTACAAAATTATATTAGGCTTGTAGGAAATGTCCTGTACATTATTCTGTATTTTACGTTGAGGAAATAAAAGTCTTCCAATAAGTGATTTCCATTATACAAGTAAAAATTCAGTGGCACGAGCTGGCAAAAATCCTGACATCTGAGTTGTAATGAATAGCATTTGAAGAAGATAATTTTCCCCATAAATATCACCATTGTACATCGCTTGTGAAATTTAGAGAAAAAGAAAATGCAATTAAAACAATGCAAGAGAAATGTTCAAAAGATGGAATTGCTTTGTCCAGTTTATATTACCTAAAGACTGAGTAGGTTCCTCAGTAGTAAGTAGTGATTATTCAGTCCTTCAGCAGTGTCAAGTTTGATATCTATGATACTGCAGTACAAGAAATGCAAGCTGCACACTGCTGAAAATGGGAGGAAACCCAGCTTTTAACACTGGGATGTTATATAAGAACCGCATCACTGTGCCAGGAGTTCTGCTGGCATCAACCAAAAAGTTGCAGGAGGAGCTGTCCTCCACCTCAACATCCCATGTGAATCCATAGCTACCAACAACCACCTCCAGAGTGAATAGGTCCACTCTGCATAAAACAAAGGATCAAAGCAGCCAAGAGTAGAAGCCGTGCAAATGCATTTGATAACTTATATTTAACAAACTTAGCTGGTGTTAGTTCCACCAGTTCTGTATTTCATTTTTCTCAGGTTTTGACCTTCTAGAAAATGTCAAAAACTTTGCAGATGATATTTTGTTGACAATATTATTAGCCTAGAATGTTTTCATTAGAATAATTACATATGGTAAGTATGGGGAGGTATTTTTCTGTTTTCTAGTGTCCCTGTTATAGGGTTGATGTTATTACAGGTAAGAAATGTTTGGGGTTTTGTTTGTTTGTTTGTTTTGTTTTGTTGTTTGTTTGTTGGTTTGGTTTTTTGTGGTTTGTTTGTTTTACTGTTTAATGTTTCAGTATATTTTAAGAAGACATCTGTCTCATCTTACGTGAATATAAGAAATTATCAAAGCAATAATTTGTCCAAAGACCCACTGCCTGCTATTTTTTACTGTTAGGTTTTTTCTGCCATGCACTTGCCAACTTACACGAAGCAAAATATGTGGGAACACAAAATTATATATCCAGACTTACATTCTATTGTGAATAACAGAAGATATTTGAATCTTGGAACAAATACAGTACTGAGAGAATAATATTTACATATTAAAGCAAGGGGTTATTAAAACTATACAGAGAAAGACAGGAAGACTGATTTTTTTTTTTTTTTTAATTGTCTTCTAACATACGGGAAAATGGGTAACAGTAAACAGAAAAAATGCCCTGGTAAAAAGAAAATATCTTTAATGTTGAAAGAAGAACAGCAAACTTAGTTTGATTTGATTATGACCAGGAACTCACCAGCTTTGCTTACAGATCTGAGAAGTTAAAACTGGGATAGTCCTGATCGGTACTGTAATGTTAGTGTATTGTGTTGCTGTTAAGAACATCCTGGCTAACCTAATGTGGATAGAAAGTATTTTATGGGTACAGCTATATCACTGAGATTTAACTATTTATTCTTGTCCAAGATTTACAATTTCTGCTGAAGAAATGACTCTCCAAAGCCATGGACTACAGCTGAAAAACATGCTTCAGGATTGCTGTTTGCCATATATCATTTAAGCCAGTGATAAATGACAGTCAATGGAAGGTGTTCAACCAGAAATCCAAGAGTACGACACATTGTTGTATCATTTACGTTCCATATACAGGGTTCAAATGTTGTGACACCAAAAAGTATCCACCTCCATAGCTAGCAACATGCGGGTGAGAAGAAACAAGTATTTTCAGACTGAGATGGAAATTAAGGCATCAGATTGAGGGGAATGTGTTAGACTAGAAGCTGGGGTAACACAAAAAAATACAGATTCTACTTAGTCATAATACAGTTCTGGCAAAGAACTGCACTGATCATTGATCTTTGATGGATTAGAATAAATATTCAGCTTGTATGGAGGAATTAATTTATACTGTTCCAAACTCCCTCCTTGGCCTCTGAGCCCTGAAATGTATCAGCCTACTCCACACTGATTTGTGGCAAGGAGGAAAGCACAATTTGATTCATTGCCCAAACAGAAGGTGAAACAGTGAATTTTCTTCTAATCTTGCCAGTACTCTTCCTGAGCAACTGCAGTATAAAATTTATCACAAATGCAGTGGCTTCTAAGGCTAAGGAAGATGGAAAATTCTGTGGTAATCCAAAATTTTAGATCAAGAAAGGGCAGCCCATGGATATGATCTAGTATACTAGTCAGAGGCTATAGCATCAATTTTCTTTAAATTTTGAGAGTGATTAATATGCAGAAAGGCAGTTTACCAATGTTTTACACATTTGTAGATTAAACTAAGGTTCATTAGCTCACATGAGACAGTTTGGTTTTATTTGTATCTACTGTATGGCTGGTGCAATGCCTCTACTTTTAGCATTTTCATTTTGCATTGCCTTCAGTCCTGACATGAAAGTTAACATTAATCTGCCAACTCATTCTGATTGGATTGCTTTGGAAGTCACTCCAAAGTCACAATGGCTAAATGGGATGAAGCTGTAAGACAGAAATGCACTGCAGTTAATACCTCTGCAGTACTGAAGTTAAGCTAGGGCCAGCCCTAATTCCTGAAAGAAAACAAATCCACAATAATCCATCCCTTAATTCTGAACAGAGTGGCACAGTGCCAAAAAAATATAAAACATGTATTCCTTACTAAAACACTGCATCTTATTCCGCCATGGTTTCTCTTGGCCTTTTATTCATGTAGTTTGAGGTCAGCGAGCAGCATACATGTGAAGGTGTTATCTGTACTGACAACTACAGCATTCCAGTGTTCTCCTGAAGTAAGAGGACTTGGGGAGAGAATGGCTGCTGAAACAAATAATTTCAGTTTCTGTTGTCACAATTAGAAGGCAAAAATTAAGATACCTCCTAAACCCACAGGCACACCCACCCAGAAATCTTCTGGGAATATTTTCAGTCATTTAATCCCTCTAATGTCCAATTGGATAAAAATACAATTGGTATTGTTTTTCATAATCTGGGTCAGATTCTGGTTCTGCAAAAAGCAAGGATGATCCCATTCATGTCTAATTAGTCTCAGACTGGAGATTTTGATTAGGAGCATGCTGATTTTAGCCCGAACCTAGACTGTGTTATTTAGAATCTATTCTCCCTAAAGTGCTTTTGTGATGATAACTTAGTGTGACAAAAAGAACCAGTTCAGACATTTCTATCTTTATCCAAAAATGTGTCCTCATGTAGAAATAAGACTTAAAAATACCTTACTGACATGAAATGTCCCACAGAAACAGATAAGCATGTTGAAATATGCTTAGGTGGCTAGCAAGTATTGCTAGAGGTCAGGCTTAATTTAGACCCCCTTAGGATTCCTTTGAAATAGCTTTTTTGTAATGTAAGCCTCATAAATTATTAAAATATCATTTTAAAATCAAACTATGAATAGAGATTTGTTCATTACGCAGCCAGGGCTGAAAAACACGAACCAAGTGTCAACTTGCCCCACTTGTTTCAGGGTTGGCAGGTGAATGAAGTCCTGGTAACTACTCTGAGGCCTGGAAGTTACACATCTCTACAAAGCGTAGATGTATTTCAAGAAAATCACAGAATCACAAAATCATAGAATCACAGAACATTAGGGATTGGAAGGGACCTCAAAAGATCATCTAGTCCAATCCCCCCGCCAGAGCAGGAACACCTAGGTGAGGTTACACAGGAAGGCGTCCAGGCGGGTTTTGAATGTCTCCAGAGAAGGAGACTCCACAACCTCCCTGCACAGCCTGTTCTAGTGTTCTGTCACCATCACCATGAAGAAGTTTCTTCTCATATTTAAGTGGAACCTCCTTTGTTCCAGTTTGCGCCCATTGCCCCTTGTCTTATCATTTGTTGTCACTGAGAAGAGCCTGGCTCCATCCTCATGACACTCACCATTTACATATTTATAAACACTAATGAGGTCACCCCTCAGTCTCCTCTTCTCCAAGCTAAAGAGACCCAGCTCTCTCAGTCTTTCCTCGTAAGGGAGATGCTCCACTCCCTTAATCATCTTCGTGGCTCTGCGCTGGACTCTCAAGCAGTTCCCTGTCCTTCTTGAACTGAAGGGCCCAGAACTGGACACAATATTCCAGATGAGGTCTCACCAGGGCAGAGTAGAGGGGAAGGAGAACCTCTCTCGACCTACTAACCACCCCCCTTCTAATACAGCCCAGGATGCCATTGGCCTTCTTGGCCACAAGGGCACAGTGCTGGCTCATGGTCATCCTGCTGCCCACCAGGACCCCCAGGTCCCTTTCCCCTACACTGCTCTCTAACAGGTCTCTAACTTATACTGGAACCCTGAGTTGTTCCTGCCCAGATGCAAATCACTTTAAGGTGCTTAATCAAATATTGAAAACAATGCCATTTTCAATAATTATAAAAATATAAAAATATATTTTTGCATTATTCTTTGTGAATTCAATTTGAAATACTTTCTCTGTCACTTTGTCAATGTTTCAGAAGTCCAGATGAGACAAGGAGGCGAAACATCTCCTTGTTTCCACTCTCTGGCATGGCTTCTCAAACACAGGTACAGAAAGCTGTACAGACAAAAATGAGCTTTCCCCTTCCACTACATTTTAACAACTATGATACACCTGCCTTTGGCGCCATTGTCAGTATATGGCTGGATAGTGGTACATAAAGGTAAGTAACCATGAGCCAGTTCCTCATAGCCTGGCAGATCTGGGTTCAGTGCTGTGTGATAAAATGGCATAACTTTGAAAACCAGTGCAGTTTCATGTATGACCCTACATTTGAAACAGGGCGAATCAGCTCATCAGTACCGTGCTGATGTGGCTGTTTGCTTCCGTTTGGATGGCTAGCTGTAGTTCTGTAGTAGACACTCACACATATATGCATGTAAGATAATATTCATGCCTATTGTTAACATCTATTTTTAAAGGTTGAAAACCCTACTTACCTCCAGCAAATGCTGCAAACAATTGACTCACAAGTGAACTATAAATAATGTTCACAGCACATAGCCCATGCAACATACTGTTCTAACGTTACTGAGTATTCAGAACCTGCTGCCTCTGGTAGCTATATACGTCATGTTCATGACAGGTTTAGGCTTCAGTAGCCCAGAGCCTAAGATCTGGCATGTGTTTTGGAACTAGAGCACTTGCGGATTAGTGAATACCAGCCACAGGGCCAGGTATGATGTGGAAACTTGAAAATACAATGTGTCTGCACTGACATTATGAATATTACCCCAAAATAATAAAAAATATAAAGGCTGGGAGGAAATGAAGGGAATGACTGACAAATTCTGACAAACATAATGCAATTTAGGAAGCTACAAGCCCAGCTTCCATCATTTGAAAGCTTCTGTCTTAGTTAGCTTTTTGAAGGAAAGACTGCAGGCGTGGAAAATGGGATGAAACTGGCTTTAGCAAGGACAGAACTTAGCAGGCTAAGCTCGTAAGTGGTTGGCCGACATCAAAGAAAATATGATAGAAGATGGAAGCAGCTCTGGAAGGGCAGCTGCATGTTTCCATCATGCTGTTTTGTCTCCCTTAGAGTTAACAAACCAGCCCCTGTGCTGCTTGTCTGTACCCCAGGAAGGGGCAGAACACTTGGTTTGCTGGTGGCACCAGGGGAGAAGGGAAGGAGAAGGAATGGATCTTCCACATATTGCCAGGCAGACTGATGTAGTAAGTCTCCAGCATCACCATCACAACAGGGCAGCCCTGCAGTCAGTTCCGTATTTAGCAGGAATAGAATAAGAGGAAAATGAAACACATGGGTTAAGAAAGGATTCCAGCTACTGCAGCCTGGTGCACACAGCATCAACTCAGTGTCTATGTTCAATGCTGCATCATACCCTACTCCAAGAAGGTTTATTGCCTTGGAGGCAGGAGGACAGAAGATCATGGAGGCAGGAGTCTAGTGGCGAAATGGCTCACATATCACGTAGTACTAATATAGTGTATTCACAACCAGAACCTGGAGTGATGTGATACACACATGTCTCAGCTGTCTCTGCATAAAGTCAGCTGGTGTTCGTCACACCTAGTAGCTCAAGATCTGTATGGTGAGAATGTAGATACTTCTACAGATATTGAAAAAAAACCCCACTGCATTTGTACTGTGTTACTTGTCAGTACGCTTGCCAGACCAAAGCAGGCTGCACTGAGCTATCTTGGAGTCTGCACACCTACAATGGGAACTGTGGGCTAACTGAGTGGTCTAGTTGACTAAATTAATGCATTTATCTGCATATATGCTGTCTCAGGGCATATCAAGGATAAGAGGGTCATTAGGGGCAGTCAACATGTCTTCACCAAGGGGAAGTCATGTTTAACCAACCTCATAGCCTTTTATGAGGACATAACCAGGTGGATAGATGATGGCAAAGCAGTGGATGTGGTGTGTCTTAATTTCAGCAAAGCATTTGACACAGTCTCCCACAGCATCCTCGCAGCTAAACTGAGGAAGAGTGGTCTGGACAATCAGGTAGCGAGGTGGACTGCGAACTGGCTGAAGGAAAAAAGCCAGAGAGTTTTGCCAATGGGAGGGAGTCTGGTTGGAAGCCTGTATCTGGAGGAGTCCCTCAAAGGTCAGTCTTGGGACCAGTACTATTCAATATATTCATCAATGACTTGGATGAGGGAATAGAGTGCACTGTCAGCAAGTTTGCTGTTGACTGGGAGGAGTGGCTGACACACCAGAAGGCTGTGCTGCCATCCAGTGAGACCTGGACAGAATGGAAAGTTGGCTGGGGAGAAATTTAATGAAATATAACAAGGGCGAGTGTAGAGTCTTGCATCTGGGCAAGAACAACCCCAGGTTCCTGTATAAGTTGGGGAATGACCTGTTGGAGAACAGTGTAGGGGAAAGGGACCTGGGGGTCCTGGTGGACAGCAGGATGACCATGAGCCAGCACTATGCCCTTGTGGCCAGGAAGGCCAATGGCATCCTGGGGTGTATTAGAAGGGAGGTGGTTAGTAGGTCAAGAGAGGTTCTCCTCCCTCTCTACTCTGCCCTGGTGAGACCTCATCTGGAATATTGTGTCCAGTTCTGGGCCCCTCAGTTCAAGAAGGACAGGGAACTGCTGGAGAGAGTCTCCTTCTCTGGAGACATTCAAAGCCTGCCTGGACGTGTTCTTGTGTAACCTGATCTAGGTGTTCCTGCTCCAGCAGTGGGATTGGACTAGATGATCTTTCAAGGTCCCTTCCAATCCCTAACATTCTGTGATTCTATGATTCTGTGATTCTGTGATTTCAAAGATTTGACTGTGGTGTCAAAATGTTAAGACATACATCAAGCTACAGATTAAATATTTGGGTTTTGAGCATTTGTTCTGAGATTAAACATATGAAACAGATAATTTACTTCTGATTATTCTCATCTTTTGATATTTGCCCAGGCAAAGCTATCTGGAAGATCATTCAGACATTGCTGTCAAAACCCAAGGCTATAGTATGGGAAAGGATAATTGCATATAGAAACACTGTAATCTTGAGTTACATTTTGTCAAAAAAAAAATCGGCTGTTGGAGTCCGTAGCAAATTTTTAAAATGCTTTCACTTTCTCATTGTGCTGCAAAAATCTCTCTGTAGGTACTTGTGGGAAAATACTAAAGTTGATTAAACAGAAATTCCATCAAATGCATAAAGGGCTGAATTGCATTATTTTGATCTAAATCCCAAGTAAGTGCATTCTTTTGCTGCCCTGACATACCAGCAGTAATTGAAATTCAAGGTCTGTATTCTGAATTATTTTCCAGCTCGGCTGTAAGGCTAAGAGGTTTGAATGAAGATAGAGTCCTGACTTGACCCTTTGCCCTCTACCTTATCACATTTTACTCATTATTCTGTTTCAATCTTCCATCAGCTTTCAGATATCTGAACATGACACATAAAACTGTGCCAGTTCAAATAAAATTAATATCCAATGTGCCCCTTTATTTTTAATGTACCAGTTCCTTGCAGAGAAAAATAATGTTTGAGCTATTCTTAAAATCAGTGAGAAGCATCAAAGATTCTTCCCTGAGATTTGTCTGTTGTGGGGTTAACATTTAGAAGAGAAGATTTAAAATCTCTGCTGGTTCTGGCCGGCAAAGGATTACAACACAGTCTTTTCCCAGAAATACTGTAGATTGTTCATGTTCTTTTGGCTTTTCTAGGGCACGGTTGAGGACTCCTAAACCTGTTGTTTCTTACAGGATATTGGATTTTGCTAAATTATGTCTTCACCAAGGGCTTTTGAGATATTTTTAGCAGAAGTGAAATAAAAAGAGGTTATTAAAAGGGCAACTAGCAGATGATTTGGCAGCATTACAGATAAAGCATAAATACCATCTTCTTCCACCGTCAGTTCTGCTGTTCATGTTCCTCTAACCTAAATATGTCTGATATTTACCACCGATTCATTTAATGTTAGGGAGAGAAGAGGGGAAAGCAGAGCAATATTTTTGGAAAAAAAATCACATTTCCTTACATAAAAACTTATTAAAAATTTGATTGCAGACAACATGTAGACCTCTTGAGGAGATATTAAAGGAATGATATTTTCAAACAGCTGGGAATTTATTTATTTAAACAAAGGTATTTGTTATGATTATTCATCAAATTATTTCTGTGTATAGCTGAAATAGTCTTCAAACTGCCTCTACATTTTATATGGTATATCTAAAATAGAATTGCAATAATATAGCTTCAATTAAAAGAAAAGAGCTTACAAAACAGTAAAAGAAACAGACTTCTGTCCAGAGCATTGATAGCTGGTGCTTGTTACAGGGAAGTTTGAAAAAAAAAATGTTGTTCACTAAGTATTATCAGATGCTTTGGGAAATAACCTGAAAAATATGACTTCACTTTCATTCTTTTCTAATGAACAAGCACATGAGAAAAAAATTGTCTGATTTTAATTTAAAATCTAATTTGTATTGAGATATTTTTGCTAAACAGACCAGGAATGTGTTCTATGAGCATCTGAAGTATTTCCAAGAATTCAAATTTCTCCAGGTGCTTTGGATGAAAACACTATCAGCCAGAGTACCTATTGCCTTGAGCCTTCAGTGATGTTAACAGTGTATAAGATACCACTAAATTACAATAGAGTTTTCCAGTGGTTTAGCAAACTTCATAAGAGCATGGCAAGAGACCTCCTTTCTGATGGTGATCTCCTTAGCATCTTGTATGGCCATCGCCCAGGTTCAGATAAGTGACTGAAAAGCAATCGCTGCACAGGACAGCTCAAACAGCACAGACTTAGGGAAGGGCTTAAAGAAGCTTGATAATAACTAGGAAATCAACAGAAAGAAAAGGATTCCAATACTACCTGGCAGATTTTTTTTCTTTGGTGAAATTTCAGACTCTATTGTTTAAAAGGATGTAGGATTAGCTATGGCAAAAATAATGTAAAAACCCTATTGAAGTTTTATCTGTCAGTTTAATAGCATGAATTAATTTTAATGCTAAGATCTGTAATGAGTGGCTTTTCTCATGTAAACTGATGGATGCTGAAAATTAAATTAGAAGGTAATCAGACAAATTAGAGAGTTGGTTTGCAGTACAAAATCAGAATTAGATACAATCTACCAGAAAATACATTCAACTGTTTCCTAGCAAAGATTAATCTGCCTAAGTTTTGGATTACCACATTTGCAAAGACATTGCATGTTATTTTGATAAAACAAAAATATGTTTGAGTTCCTCTTGCTGCACTGAAATTTCATTTTATTTCCTATATCTAGTATTATCTAAACTTTCTCATATAGAATAATGGGTCTAAAAAAATGGTTTTAATATTTATTATAAAGAGAGAAAATTGTCATTAAATCTTGTATTTTCAAATTTGAAAATAATGCATGTTTTGGTGCTATGCTGCAAATTCAGGTCCTCCCAACACCAGAAAACTTCGGGGTAATAGTAGGAGCAGTAACAAAACAATAAGAAAGAGACAAGCTGAGAAAAGTGATATTTATTAAGCTGCTCCAAAAAACTGTTCTAAATGCTTATTAGATACTTTTAATAACTGATCACCTCACTTAATGTTCAGAATTTTCCCTGTATGCAATTTTATAGCATCCAGCTCTCTGTAAGAGAGGGGAGTAAAAGACTCCACATTCCAGAAATTCCCAATGACAAAATTCTTTGGGGAAAAAAAAAAAAAAATATCGAAGCTTCTTTGTATACCCTACTGATGTAAAAAAAAGAACACCCCACAACTCCTGCTTTTTTGTCTTCAGAAAACTTTTTTTTTTAGAAATGGGAAACATAGCAAGCATATATGCTTATTTTCTCCCCTTTTATTTCTTGTAATATCCTACATGATGTCAAATTTAGATCTGGATTTGTTCCTGATAGCTTAAAATCCCAGATAAAGCTTCTTGCTGCAGTATCACAAGATGCCAGCTAGCTTTACTGGAAATGGCATCCTGGCATCTTGTGCAGCTGTCTAACCATGCAGAAGGCCAGGATTTTCAGAAGTGACTAATGATTCTGTTGCCAAAATGAAACTTCATGGGTCAGACAGTGGGTAGAGGCGTACCTTAAAAATCAACATCTAAATGTGTCTGAAGTAGCAACTTAAGATCTTTGGAAAGGCTTAGCTTACTATTTAGAACAAGGAGTGAGCTGTTAGGCAATGATAGAACAGGTGAGTGTTGTCTTTACCCTACAGAACTTATCCTGTGAGGAGTGTTTGCCAGGTTCCCTGGTCAGATGTTAGTCTTCTTGTACCATAAAATCATTTGAAAATGCATTGTGAGGTTTCATATCCTGGAAAAGGCTTCATATAGCCAGATTTATGAATTCCATTTGTGGAAAGAAGTATGATTCCTTCAGTTATTTTGAGTGAAGAGTTTTGAAAATGTATTTCCATTCCTCTGTGTCAATATGATACTGCAGGAAATTACTGAACAGTTGAAGTAATGAAAATATCATCTCAGAACTGCTCAATCATAACTGTATATCTTATTTCCACTCTAATAAAAACTGAAAAATCAAATTTTCTGTGATTCTGTGAAAATCTGAAAAATTTTTTCAGGCACAGTGTTGCATTGTGCTGTGCATTCAATAGAATATTTGCACAGAGTATTTTTGAAAATGTGGAAACTTCAGTGCAAGCAAACAGGAATGACTTGTCACTCATTTCTTCCAAGCCCGTCTAACAGACAACACACACCAAATGATCCTTCCATGTAACATGAAAAAAAAAAAAAGCTCTGTGTACTCCTAAACATTATAATTCAGATGTTTAGTAGGCAGGAAAAGTGCTTTTGCAGAAGAACAGTGACAACAAAACCCCAATAACTGCATGTGCTCTAATGTCAGTTTTTTCTGTGTAAATTCAGTATGCCAGCTAGGCAAGAAAAAACTTGTAGGAAAGGCAGCAGCTGTTTCACACAGAGGCCACACTTTCAAACCACAGAAGAAAATTTAATTTTAGAAAAGAAAATTTTATGTATTAAAGGATTAGGAATGGATTCAGGAATAAGATCATGTGGTAAGATACTCCCACTTGTCCTACAGAACTAGTCTAGGAAATGTCTACCACCTAAGTGAAAGGCATAACAGCATGTTAGGTGCTTTTCACATGCAGTTGTTCAACAGCTGTGGGAAGAGCCTCCACTACTCCATGGCCTTTAGCCTGTTTGTAAGACCATATGTTTTTAAACTGTACTGACAATCTCAGGTTTTTTAAAGAAAAATAACAATCCAGGATAGCAAGCCAGCAACTCAAAAATGTTTCTGGTCAGCAATGAACTGTATGTAATGTTTAGATATGCCTAATCTTTCAAGTAAGTCTGTAAACTTCTGCAAGACTTAATATCCTAGGACACTGATGTATTTTCCAAAGGAGATCTAGTAAAGAACTTTCTGATTATTAATAAGTGTAGATCCTAGGAGTAAATACATGAAGCCATTGTGCCATTAGTGGTATACATTCATAAATAGCTTGTTTGCAAAACCAAGCACAAATTCAGGTTTACAAAAAGAGTTTTGGAAAGCTGAGAAGAATATAACACTAACTATGGAAAAGGAAGCCACTTGTGTCAGTATTTGCGACGCTGGTTTCCCTTCTGCAGTGGAGAATGATGATCTTTTCCACACAATCTAAAAGCTTATAATTACTAATGAGATGGAGATTGTGGGCTTTAGTTTGCCTTCATTTTTAAATCAAAAGTGTGGTTACCAAGGGTGAAGTTGTGTCCTTGAGGAATGGCTCTGAGAAGTACAAAGTAGAAGATCCCTTATATGAAGGCCCTGATTTTCTTCCACTGTTGTTTTGAGCAAGAGCATTTACAGATATAGCTTTATCTCCTCTTGTCACTACAAAAAGTATTTGATTTGTTTCTTCTAGCATAGAGGGCCCTAAATCTAACCAGACTCATCGCCTGTGTGGATAGTTACTGGATTTGCCATGCAGTAACTTAACTGTTCCTTTTCTTGCACCAAGCTGGCTGTGCATGTTCTCACTTGATGAGATTGGAAGAAAGAAACACTGGGAATCTGCTCTGTATTATAAAGAAAAGAAAAAGGAGGAATCTGTCACAGCACTGTGGAGAAAGAGTCTAAAACTCATTATGGTCTTGTCCCACCCCCAGTAACAAGCAGAAGCCCCTAATGTATGTGAGAAGCCTTGGGAAATCTTTACTGAATACTTAAGGAATTTACTGACCTTCAGATTATAAGAGAATCTCGAGGAAGGGCAAGATCAAGAAGGTGGGTCAGCAGCACTGATACTCTTTTTTATGCTCGAACAGCTGTTGCTATCAGACCAAAACCATTTCCATTCCTCTTACTCCCACTTTGAGCCTGAACCTAATCCTATGGGCTGGCCAGAGTAAATAGCGCATAGATCAGGCAGATTTCGTCACAGAGCTTTTAGCAGAGGGCACTTGTGTGAATTACACAACTTGAAATTTCCACAAAAATAATTTCTCTCTCTTAGTTTCCTAAAATGATCTACTGGTTTGATTAATGATTTTTTGTGAGGAAAATCTTCTCTTGCCTTCCACCATAAAATCACCATAAAAATATCCTCATCTTGGAGCACCATAATATATATCTTGCAAAATATTTTCCACCAGTATAAATAAAGACTTTAAACATGTCACTCCTTATTAATATCACAGTATTAGAAACCAGAGACAAAAGGGAGGAGGGCAAAATTATTGTTGCTTTATTTAGAAACAAAGTACGTGGGGAAAAAAATGTCTCACCGCTTACAAGGTACATGGCGATGTCACATTCCACAAAGATTTTGGTGCAAGGAATATAACAGTCTGTATCTGTTAATTTTTATAACACTTAACACTAACTGGAGCAGAAGGAAAATACAGTATGTTCCTTTACTGCCGTTGTTCATGGCTAAATATAGAAATCCTATGGAGCCTGTAGGTAAACCGTTGTTATCTAAGGGTTTCTCATTACTCAGTCAAGTCTGCACAGGAAGACGAGGCATCATACACTGTTGAGATGCCTGATATTTGCTCAAGAGTGTCTAGAAAAGTCTGACCTGAGTTCGTTTTTAAGATAAGTTGTCTTCTTCAATATGTTCAAAGCCAAATCAACTATATGACAAAAGGCTTTATAACAGAATGATACCTGTATGCACACCAAGACCTCACACATCCTCCTTTCCTTCAAAGAGAAATTTGAATGTTCAGGGAAGAAAAGAGCAGCAGTGTAGTCAAACGCTTTCAACGGTCTGGATGACTGGGGACCAGGGCTGCAGAAGTAGCCAGTCACTTGCCATGTACGTGTAGCCAAACAGTGACAAGAGAATCTCAGTGCACTGAATGCTGTGTACACAGTGGTGTGCAATCTTATGTGACATGATTGCTCAAAGGAGAGGGTATCTTGTTGATTTGAATTAAAAGCACCTTCTGGCATAGCATGGTATTGACGAGATAGGCAATTCTGTACCTAGATTGTATACTTACACCTACCATGTGCACCTCCTTAGTCAAATGGGAGTTAGGTTTTGCATAAGAAATATTATAATTTTTTAAAGTTTTGTGCGTTGCTTGTTTCACCTTGTCAGATTTATCCCAGTATGATTTTTAATAGAAATTTTGAAATAACTTAATAAAAAATTTGACACATATATGTAGCAGGTATGAGAACAGAAGAATTAACACCTTCAGATGCTGATATTTAAATTATCAGTGCTTTTAAAAAATTTTTTATTCTGACAGATCATTAAAAAGTCTGATAGCAGCTGTTGATATCAGGAAGCAGGATGGTATCCAACATATGCACGGATACAAAATATGCAGGGCAGAAAGTTCTGTCTGTGTGGAATCTACTTCAGCTGTTTTGAAACACGAGTATGAAGTGGTAAACAGACTGACTATAATCTGCTGCACTGTTTGCAGTTCATGACTGATAAATGTTCCTTAATAATCATAATAGCTGATGGACACTTGAAACATAACACACAATTTTCTACTGTGCTTTCTCTGATTTGTTAAGATCCTCCAATTAGCCAAGTTTCAGTCTTGCATTTAAAAGCATACAGTGCGGCTTCCGCATCCAGCATCTTTAAAACCATCAGAACTCCGAGTGGGTTCAGTTTTTAGCTCCTTGATAATATCACTTGCAGGTTATTCAAAGTGTTTCATGAAATGTTCTGTTCTTGTGTAGTTTTAGAAGTGTACCATACGAAGCCAGCTGAACTTTGAGGTTAGATGCTACAAAAAGACGTATGGTATGAACATTGTGGAGACCAGACCATTCAAAAAATATATAATTCTCAAAGAAAGGTGCGTCAAGGAGGAGGGATCTCTAGGTTTTGGGACACATTTGTTAAATGATGGATAACAGCTGCTGAAGACTGGCATAGTGCGGCTGACTGTGCTGAGTGTAGCTAGGCAATGAAACCTGTAGGTGTTGCAGAGAGATCAAGACACTATTAACTGAAGCACGAAGCAGAACAAGGACAGCCTGTGGTGAGTGAAAGTAAAGAAGGAAGCAATGATTTCTAAACTGTTGTGTTAGTCCAGAGAATTTGGGGGTTTGATGCGTCCAATAGATGTTCAAAGACAAACTGCATCTTATTAGGCTGGTACAAAACTAACTGCAGTTTTGGACCATGAATATTAGATAATTATAACTAGGCTCAAGCACATCTTTATTAATCAAAACAGGAACCATTACAATCAACACATTTTTGTCAAAAAAAAAAATTGTTTATTCCTGTAGGATAAAAATCTGTGCTTCGGGATTCGATGAACTCTAGGAAAGCGTTTCCTGTATCCTGCTGGTTGTGGAAGCGTTTTCCCTGCAAAAAGTTGTCAAGATGCTCAAAGAAGTGGTAGTCAGTTGGCGAGAAGTCAGGTGAATATGGCGGATGACGCAAAACTTCATAGACCAATTCATTCAACTTTTGAAGAATTGGTTGTGTGATATGCAGTTGGGTGTTGTCGTGGAGAGGAATTTGACCCTTTCTGTTGACCAATGCCAGCTGCAGGCATTGCAGTTTTTAGTGCATAAGAATTTGCTTTTTGTCTAACATAATTTCCATAGTCTAAAACAAGTATAAAATAAATAGCAAGTAATAAGTCAGTAGCAAAAAAATATAAAGTGAAAAAAGTGCATTTAAATGATGTATAACATAACCACATTTATTTAAGAACGTATTCCAATATAAAATAGCAAATTTCAACAACACAAAAATTGCAATTCCTTTTGCACCAACCCTGGGCCCAACTGCATAAGCACCTATACAAATGTTTTATATTACATGGATGCTACTGACATTTTTAGGATTTTGACAAATACATATGTTTACTTTCCCATTTCTACACCAGAAACTGGACACAAACATTGACTAGTAAGCCTCCTGACAGTTCATAGACTGCACATCCTAGGATTTAAATGTGTCAAGTAAAAAAATTTCCCAGTTCTCCAAAGAACTGTATACATTAAGAATTTCTCATTCCATGATACCTCCAAGAACTGAAAAGTCCAGGCTCTGTTTTCCCCAGCTGCATACACTCCCATGTGAGTGATGATGGGCTCAGCCATTCGTGCGATGCAAAGGGAAAGAGTGTTCACATTACTCTGCCACAAATGTGTTGTATCCTCATGCCTTGTGGAAAGGAGGAATGTGGTAACTGAAGCTCCTCATAGCTGAAAGCTGACTGCCATGCAAACTATTGGTCATGTACTTCAGTTTCTTCAGATGTGCTGAAGTCCTAGTGGGGATACTGATTGCTACTACAGACATTTTAGAGATTCTTTTTATGCTACTGCTTTGGGGAAGTTGCTGGGAAAGAAGATGTCCAGCTCTTCCCAACATTTGAAGTGTTGCGGTGGATCAGTCTTTCCTCTTGACTGGGGAGACACAAATGCAACTTTAGTGAGTGCTACAAGTGCAGGAAAGGCATTGCTTTTTTGGGGATGATTAGTGCCAGCTAATTTACTGATTTGGAGAGGGAGAAGAATGGTAATGTGACAAAAGCCCAGGTATAGGAGTGAGAAGAATAAGTCTGATTTTTCTCTCTTTATGTTAGTTTAAATTCTCCCTTCCATTTGTACAAAGAAAGTGGTAGTTTTAATTTACACACATCCCAACACTTAAAGCACTGATTTTATTAAAAGGGGATAATTCGGTCTTTGTATAAATAGTGCTATGAAAATAGTTTTACAAGTTATTTTCATTATTAATTAGTACTGTTCAGCCAGTCCCTGTTTATTCACAGATTTTGCAAACTTTTTTTCTCTATTTTTTAAGGGAACAGTGAAAAAACAATTAAATTCGATCTCTGCCTTAAGCTCTCCAGGTAGAGAAAAAAAATGCAAAAAACACAGCACTTGGGGTTGTTGTAAAGTGGGGTTCATAACTCTACCCTGCTCCATGTTTTTTGTATATGAAAGTTACACAAAGGCTGAGAACACTGGATTGTATAAAAACATTGAGACATATAAACACTACATATCTAAGCTAAAGTAATTGCCTGCAGGTCATGGAGAAAGTGAGCCATTCATTCCACTTTAAAAAAGTTAGTTGTTTAAGACTTGCAGAATTAATTGTCCTCCCATTTCTCATTATCAGAGGGAGTATGAACAACTAGTTTAGAAAGCAAACTTGATACTTAGCAGATGAAATTAGTTACTAGAGAAAAAAAGTAGAATCAGTGTATATTTTTTCTGCAATCTTATAAAAATTTCTAAGATCAAAATGATCAAAGTTTGTGAGGTTTCTATCCTCTTTGGTGTAAATCTTTCATTATTATTCTGCCTGTAAAACTCTAATATTTCTTTCAGCTTGTCCCAGGTTTCTTCTAGATTGGCTCTGAGTTCCTGGCTGCATGTGAACACAGCTAGAAATTAGGTCCTATATGGTTCTGGACACAACCCAGCACTAAAATCAGAAGGGTTACTTCTAATCTGGGAAATCAAATCCACTCCATACTCAGAAATCTGGAAGCACTCAGATTCAAAGTTCTTTTTTGGCTGGGCTCTACTCAACATCAAAGGTCTAAATGTAACATGACAAGAGGAAGGCAATGCAGAGATAGGAAAGAGTGAGTAGGCAGAATTCCACTCTCTAAGGCCAGGAATAGATTTGCCGTTGTTAGCAGATCTGCCACTAAACACAGCGCACAATGCTGTAAATATCACAGCATGGCACTATCTGCATCTTACAAAAGATCACAGCAGGGCAATAATGATGTGGTCTCCTCTACTCTGCACAGCTCCAGCATTAAAAGGGGGGAGGGTTGCCATCATGCCCCTACATTTATGCTGTGAAAAGAATGCAAGATATTTTTATAGCTGTCTGGGTTCCCTCTTTTCCTCTAGGCGTCTTTCCTCAGGCAGCCTTCCAAATGCAAAGCCACCATACAAGCAAAATAAATAAATAAAGTAATTGGTTTAGCATTGCACATATAAAACCTAGGAATTTTAAAGGAACAGGTTGGAAATATGAGGTTTGCGTGGCTTGCAGTTTGAAAGGTCAGAGAACAGATAAAACCTGACAGCTAATCTTCAGTGATCACTGAGAACATTCTAAACCTGCCTTTTAATGCTTTAATTTTCAAAGGCATATAAAAGAGTCAATACTTGCTATAAATTTTGGGAAATTGAAGTTATTTGCTTATTCTTTTTTTCTTTTTCTTTAATGATGTTTCATTTGAGATCAAGCTATTCTAATCCATATGTTTTTCAGGCATATAGAGTGAAACAGTTTCACAGAGTTCTCTGAAACGAAATGGGTATGAACAAAGTGATAGACACCATTGATTTGGTGGAAGCCCATTGGCATTGGTCAGATTACTTTTAACAGAATTAGAACCAAGGAATAATTTTAGAGGTTAAAACAAGCATTTGTTCAAGCACAGATTTACCGGGAAGTATGCATTGGTGTTCCTGTCCTCTCTTAGCTTCTACCCATGACTCTTCTTCAAGAGCACTGTAACTTCTGAAACTCCAGTGAAGAATTTTTCCAATCTATTTCTTGCCCGAGAGAACTGTGAGGAACCATAGTACTGTACTGTTCTGTGAACATCACCAGTATTGCCAGCACTAGGACTAGGAGAGATGGGAATTGTTAAGGCCAGCTGATTCAAAGTAGGGTTTCCGCTCTCATCACATCTCTGAACACAAGTACATGCTCTTTTGACATGGTTCACAAGGTTCCTGTGAGGTATAGTACCCCAACCCTATCTTTTTTTTCCTGGAGCAATACAAAGAACCAGTCAGATAAAAAGAGTATCTTTGTAAAGACAGTGGGGATATAGAAGGAACCTCCAACATGAAGAGATTAGGTGAGCAGTAGACAACAATAAGCTAGTGGAATAAGCTAGAATGGGAAGTAGAATGGTAATAGTACTACAAAAGCAGATGATTTGGGTGTATACGACAAGAAGTGGAGGGAGTGATGTGTGTCTTAGGAAGGCCAGAGTAAGACCAATGCCAGCATTTAAGATACTGTCACAAAATAAAAGGGAAAATTCTGACAAGTATGAGTAGAAACCATAGAGAAAGAATGAGAAGTTTAATTTGGAAGGAAAAGTCAAGAAAGCTAAGTATTTCTAGAAAGCCTTTGTTATTATTTTTTGAAGTACCTGAGTTGCACATGGTAATGCTATAGAGTTAATCCTACTCTGCATCTTTCTTTGGTTTTCATCTCTCATCATGCAGAACCTTTCTGGTACTCAATGCTTCAATCTGACACTGGGAAACGAGGAACACACATTTTGCTGCTAAGCCTAGTCTTTCCGTTTATACTGAATATTGTCAATTTCTCTATTTATGTGCTCATTTTATGCACTGCTGTACAGTCATACCAGAAACTTCATGGTAAACTCATAAGGAACATGAAGAAGATCTGGTAGTACCTCTTGTGTGAGGTATTATTCATGTGATAAAAGAGATTTGTTATTCTCCTTCCTTCCTTCCTTCCTTCCTTCCTTCCTTCCTTCCTTCCTTCCTTCCTTCCTTCCTTCCTTCCTTCCTTCCTTTCATAGAGATTTACATCATATGTACCCTGAAAACTCAAGACTAGCATATTTTGACATACACATATCTAATAAGGCCAACCTGATTGAGGCAAGAAAGGAAGGCAATGAGAATCCAATATTTGAGTCCTGATAGACTTTGGTACTTCTAGAAGAATGACCAACTTGTTTCTTGAAGGGCAGAAGATCATGAACAAAAGGAGGGTGGACGTAGAAAAAAGACAGAAGACAGAAATTTAAGACATGGACATACATCAGAGGCATTACACAGGTAGTATTGCTTCACCAGGAGAGAGAGGAAGAAACATAGGTAGATTCAAGACTTTCTGCAGAAGTATTCATTAAGCTGGAAACACAAAAGGAGAGAGGGTATGATCTTGCAGACTGCAGGGTGAGAAAATACATGACTGAGGGAGATAATAGAAGGAATAAAGTATGTTGGTAGATTAAAGAGTACAGAACTGATTAATTGAGACTTATAATATTGCACATGGCATTACTGCAGGCAAAATACAAAGGAGAGAGCAATTTCTTGAAGGATATGATCAGCAAGTTGGGATTTTCTCAGATTTTTAACTTAGAAAGTGCTATATTATTCTTATGTCAGTGAAGACATCACAGAGTATAGTTGTGCCAGCCTCCTCAGTAAAATAGTGAAAGATATTGTGCCAGAGTGTTGTGGCTTAACCCCAGTAGGCAGCTCAGCCCTACACAATGGCTTACTCACTCACCCCAGTGGAATGGAGGAGAGAATCACAAGGGTAAAAGTGAGAAAACTTGCATGTTAAGGTAAAGACAGTTTAATAGACAAAGCAAACGTGTGCATGCAAGCAAAGCAAAGTAGGTATTGTAATTCACTACTTCTCACCGACAGGCAGGTGTTTAACCATTTCCAAGAAAGCAAGGCTTCATCATGTGTAACAGTTACTTGGGAAGACAAACACCATAACTCCGAATGTCCCTTCCTTTCTCCTTCTTTCCTCAGATTTTTATTACTGAGCACAATGCCATATAACATGGGATACCCTTTCAGTCTGTTGTGGTCAGCTGTCCTGGCTGTGTCCCCTTCTAAATTCTTGTGCAACCCCAGCCTAATTGTTGGCAGGGTGAACATGAGAAACAGAGAAGGCCTTGATGCTGTGCAAACATTCTTCAGCAACAGTGAAAACACTAGTGTGTTATCAACACTCTTTTTGTCACTAATCCAAAACACAGCACCATACAAATCAGCACACTGAGGAAATGCAGGACCTCCTGGAATGAATTAATGTGCAGGAAATGTAATGACTTCATTTAACATAAGCTCTTTTTTTTGCACTGCCTCAGCTTTGGGCGGCGGGGAGGGGAGGGGTGGGGTGTGTGCGGAAAGAGTCTCTATCTTCTTACTGCAAAAAATGAGACTTTATTGAGATTTAACCAGGCAAACAAAGGATGAGGAGACCAAACCTAAACACCTGCATGTGCAAGCAAGGTGTGACAACAGTCTGCCCTTACTTTTTGTGTGTGCTTTTTTGGTTATCTGTGGGGAGCTCTCTGTCGCACCACCGGAGCTTCCCTTTCGATATGGTTCTGAAAATGCTATCGTCAATACTGCCAGCTGAGGTGAAGTGATTGTCACGCGATGGGGGACATGGCTGAAGCAAAACCAGCCCCTTAGCAGTCCTCCCCTCTGTGCTTGCCTTCAAGGCTGCCTTGGATGAGTGTTCAAAGATTATATAACCTGGCATCAGCTCTTTAGGCTGGTTTGTGAGCCTACAATATCTGCTATAGCTTGCTCTGCATAAAATAGATTTGTTTGTTCAGAGTTACTTAAATACTGCTGTCAGAATGTAGCCTCTCTCAGAAGCCAGGCATCATCAAAAGTTCACATTTTTTCTAATTAAAACAGTATGCAATAATTAAATGGTATATGTCTGTGTTTTACTTCAAAAAGGCTAAATATTTGGCAAGCCTCCTAGAGCAGGATTAGACTGCAGACCAGCTCAGACAATGCTTCCAGGCATTGGGGATGTACTGCAGAAACAGTTTAATAAACTCTGATTAGATTATTTTCTCTGGTCAATTTGAAACACACTGGCCATGGGATAAATCATCTTTTTATCTCACTACACTGCTCTTTTTCTTTGCTGAATCATATTTTAAAAGCATTAAACATATATTTTAAACATCTATGTATTTACAGATGCAAAGAAGCATAACCTCATGAATCTCCTGCTGTTTCAGTGTAGTTTGATATTATAACCCAGCCTAAAGTATCCACGCGTTGCTTGAGAAGCTTGTAGTCAGTTGTTTCCCTTCTTAATATGTTATCTCCCTTTTTCCCCTGCATAAATGACATTGTTAGCATTACAAAACCAAAACAAAACAAAAACAAGCTTGTATTTCTTATCCTGATCTGTCAAGACAACAGCTTATGCACTGAAAATAGTGATGACGTCAGATGTTTTATGATAAATTACCAGTTTAAGAAGGGTGTTGAATTCTAGTCATTTGCAATAACATGTACGTGGATCTGAATATCTTTAAACTTGATTTATTGTATGCTATGTGGAACAAATAGAGTTATTCAGAACATCTGAATCTAGAACTCCTTTGTTCAATTTTCAGTGCTTGCAGTAACAGAGCTTACACTGTGTTAGTTTCGTATCTAATGCCATGACTAGTAGAAGAGGTATTTAAGTATTTAAGTCAACATGAAATATGCCTTCCTCTGGCCTCTTTCTATGATGCTGAGTTATGCCAACAAACCTTAGCAAACAGCTCAGCTCCTTCAAAATGCATTACTCCAGCCTGGTTTGCCTTTCAACCAGTCTGCGTCCAATCACTTCTTCAAGCTCTTATCTGGTCTGGAGCTTCTCTGCTGATATGAAATTTGGCTGCATTGTGTACATTTGTATTCCATTGTCCATCAGAATCAAGAAACATTTCACCTTCTTCCAAGGTTATTGTTCCTATATAGTACCATATTAAGAAATTAATGGGTGCAGGTGTTCCCCGTGGACTCTGGAATGACATTCTCTAAAACTATTTGAAGCACCTAAAGATGATAAGCATATACAGTGTCCAGCCCAGAGGCCATCTTCTATGTCAAGCACCAACACTATCAAATGCTGCTCAAGTTTCTGTTTCACTGTCTTAAGTTCTGAGCAAGGGTTTTCAGTGGTTTGCATACTCATTTCAGTGAAACAGTCTAGAATGAGTATCAAGGGAAAAAAAAAGTACATTATTACTGACTACTGTCACAAGAATGAAGAGTTATGGAAAATAAAGAGAAAAAATAGAATAAAATATTTCCAGAGTTCCAATTTAAATATACGGTTATATTAATAGTATTTTCATGCCTGTTTGAAGTTTATTTCATTAAGATGATAATTTAAAACATTATGTTCATGTGGTCTCTGTGTTCATATATGCTTCTAGTTTATTTTCTGCTAATCTAATTAATATCTAGAGATATTTACCTCAGATTATATTCATGTACTGTTTTAAAATACCCAGGCAGTGTATGATTAGAGAAAGGAGACGAAGAGCAGCAAAATCTTCTCCTCATATTTTCTGAAGTAGCTGCAAGGACTAGACATGGAGCCCTGGCACACTCTGTTAGGACTGTCTCAAATTCAATGAAAAACACAGACTGCAGTACTCATGTGGTGCTTTGTTAAATAAGCTTTCTGCAAATTTCTCACTTAGCACTAGCTGCCATTGGTAGCTGGTGCACAGGAAATGCAAGATGTATCTCTAGCTTCTACATGCTATAATGGCCCAGGCATATGTATAGCTTGAAAGCCTGAGATACCTACTCTGACAAACCATGTTTCCTTAGTTTCCTCTGGCAAATTCAGTCTCCTGTGAAATCTTACAAAAATTGAATACTGATGCACTTCAGAGCCTGGATTGGTGGGGTTTGTCAGTTTGGTAGTAAAATGTAACTAGATGCTGTTAAAACTTGGTTAAACCTTACAGACCAACTCACTCAGCAAAACATGTTAAAATAAACTGGTTAGGAGCCAGAAGAGATGAGACAGGATTATTTAAATCTAATATGTGTTAGAATACAGCTTAAGTCCTCTGACCCTAATCACTTTCCACCGGAGTACATCAAATTAGGATCCTGGGACAATTTACGTAGGAGTGTATGTACTAGCTTTGCCCTAGGGAAGAATTCATGCCCTTTAATAATAAGTGAAAAAACACGGATGGCCTCATATTAGTTCCAGAGGCAATCTATATGCATGAGAAAGCCCAGCATACAAATTGCAGTGCTGATTCTGATCCTTAAGTAAGTACAATTGCAGTGAATGATGAGATGCGCTGCACCTTTAGCAGCCTCTGTTGCTACTCTTTTTTACATTCATACATGAAGTTAACTTTATATAACAGTAATTAGCGTATAGTTAGTAAGCTTTCATTTTCTTTAGGTATTCTCTTAGATTACTATTTGCCTTCAAATCTACCTTTCTCAGCTTATGCCCTGGAAAAAGCTGAGGTGGGCCTGGATAACATGATCCTGTCTGCAGCGCTGCGCATTGTTAGAGAAATTTCAGTCAAGATTTTGAGCAGGTCATGGCAATGACATTGCCTTAATGGGGGAACGAAAAGTCTCAGGAGAGTTGTGACATGGCAGTACTCAGAGACACTTTGGACCTCTCCCATTGCATCTGTTACTGTGAATAACCGGATGCCTTGAAGTAACCAGAGAAGATCAGCAGTGCTGACACCTGGGATTGTTTTTTGGCATGGATGTATTTGTTCCTGTTTCTCTCAGCATGATGAGGACAGCTAGGTGGGTTGGGGGTAAAGTAGAATAAATGTGATTTTTTTTCACTTTGTTTTACTTGATTTTCCAACTTTTCATGATTCTTTTATTTTTTCTTGGGATGTTCAAAATAACCCAGTTCTCAAAGCAAGACTGTGTGCAGTTTGCCATCAAATCATTTGCAAAGCACCACATTTCTGATAATTTCTACCTTCAGCTACATTTTTTTCTCTAAACTCAGTTCTCATTTTCATGAGGCTCAGAGCAGCAGCACCAAATGTGGGGTCTATGAGTTTCTTATGGAAATTTTATGCAGAAGTAGTGATCAGTATCATATAGATACAAAATAGCAGTCTTCAACATTATATCATGTTCAATAGAGATAGTCACAGAAAACTAGTCAGATAAGCAAACAATTAGCTATACAAGGATATATCCTTAAGCACCTCCTCACTGCTTTTAATCTGTTCTATATCACAGCAGTCAATGCAGCTAGCTTCTGTATAGGTAGGAATAATCTATGAAGCATACTAAAGACAGGAAAACAGTAGAAATAGCCATTACCTGTATCTAATATATCTATGTAAGATTTACAAGTGTATAGTTTAAAAAAGTAGAGTAAGGAGGGGATATGTCATCTGTTATGATACTGATAGAAAGAATTCAAGCTGATTTTCAGTGCAATGAAGTCAGCAACAGGAAATATATGCTTAGAAGACTAACATGTACATGATATTTTATGGTGGTGCTATTTTAAACTGATAGCAGCCAAACGTTGCTGAAGTCTTTGACTCTTTCCAAATTAGATCGAGTTTTTCATTGCAGACATGTTTTTAAAAAACAAGTGCAGCTGTGACAATCTGTTTTGTAGATTAACATTTTCTGTTATTTTGTCTTAGTCAAGTTTCTTGCAGGGTAGCAGAACTGTGCAAGCAGTTCTGCACTCAAAGCAAAAAGCCAAGAAACTCCTGGCTTTTCACCAGAACTGAAGTATTCTAGAAAGATTTTAACCTGAAATACCGCAGTAGCAGCATTTACTTTTGTGAATGAAAGCTACTATTTCTACATAGGAAGAAATTCCCATCAGCCAGTACATTAAGAACTTTTAAAAAATACTCCGCATTCACTGTCCTCACAAAATCCTTCCATTTTTCAATAATTAAAGTAACATATTTCTCAGTGATTTAAATAATATACTAGCAATGAATAAATCATTTGACCATAAGGCCACATTCAAATTTTTATTTATAGCCTCAAAAGAGAGAAAAATGTTTACCCTAATCAGTATCTCCTGTTGTTTGGCTGTTCTCACTAGGCATAGCTGAGGCTGTGACTTTGAACTGGCTCTAGATCAAAATTTGTGTTTGTTTTGGGACTTAGACTGGAATTCCTACCAGAAGCAACCATAGTATCACGAGAGCAATTGTAACTAATATCGATCATCTTTTCCAGAATTCTCTCTCATTGCAATACAACTCCTCTTCTGAAAGCAAGAAATCCTTCACAGATCATGAAATTAAACTTTCGTTAAATGTAATTCAGATTTGTGAATAACCATGGAAAGCTGGTGAAGTTTCTGCTGCAGATGCTGATACAGTTCATCTCCAGCCATTCAGAGTAGTTCTTTTAGCAACTGAAAAATAATACAAGGATTATTGTAGTCTCTTTACAGGGCTGAGTAAAGGCCTTTTCCGGGACTATGTTTTTTACCTATACATCTCCTCTTCATCTAGGCTCGTATCTACAGCACCTGGTGAATTGTAGGACAGAAAAGTTTTCATAGGAAATAACTGTCACATTGTAGAAAGCTGTAAGGTTTAACAGAGACCTTCGCAGATCTAGAATTATCAAACCCAAGAGATACATTTAATAGTCAATCTGATAGGACACTGGTTGATCTGAGCTGTGAAATTTATCTAAGTTCGCCATAACTCCAGCAGATACCCAAACCTAGAGGTTATCATTTTCTCTCTTCTTTTCGCTTTCAGGATTCTTAAGTTATTAATTCCAAACAGAACAGGTCTGGCTTAGGTTTGCTGACTTTTTTATCTCTCTGTTTTCTGTTTCAAAATTTCAACCACCTTCTTCTCCCTCTTCAATCCTCTTCCCATCTTTGTGGCCAGCTTTATTCACAATTTCATCATTTTTGTAGAATCATAGAATCATTTTGGTTGGAAGAGACCCTCAAGATCATGGAGTCCAACAGCTGATCTAACTCTGGCACTAAACCATGTCCCTTAGTGACTCCACCACTCCCCTGGGCAGCCTATTCCAGTGCTTGACAACTGTTTCTGTGAAGAAATTTTTCCTAATATCCAACCTAAAACTCCCCTGGAGCCCAGTCCTACATGATGATCATATATGGCAGCACTGAGAAGCAAAATCTATAGCTGTGTTGAGGATGTGAATCTACTTTCATTATTGGCCTATATTTTAAAAGCATAATTTCTTTCTAATGGTAAAATGTTTGCTAGATAATTGATTTATCTTTATTTAAATAAAGTAAGATACAACACATTAATGTTAGAAATAAATCTTTTCTTTCCTCCTCTATTAATTGCTTGTATTTCTCTGACTGAGTAGGTGAGATGAGATGTTCTAAATCTTATAAATTCCCCATTTTCCATAAAGTCATCTTGGATGTATAAAGAAAGCAAAACAGATATTGTGTCTTAAAATAGTAAATTATCACTGTAGCACAGCTGGAAAATATTCATGGCTTCTCTGTCACAATGTAAAAAAAGAGAGAAGGAGAGAGAAAAACATCAGTTTGTTTATTCAAGCTGCTAGCAATCACAACCCTGCTGCTTTCAGTCTGTCCCTTCCTTCAGTCAGAGTGACTGGCAGTTGTAAACACATACTCTTCTCTTTCAAAATTCAGATATGGGCACCCTGGCTAGTACTGCTTGCTGACATGTAGAAATTATCCAAGAATACAATGTTATTTATAGCAATATGAACTTTTTGTTAAAAATGTGAACACTTTCAAACCAAAGAGTGGAGTGGCCGTGTTCTCACAAACCCATTACACGTGTCAGAAACCAAATTTTAATTTTTAATATTTGAATTTTTGCTGTTTAATTGAAAACTGTTTTTCATAATTATTAAGTGTTTTCAAAAATCAAGGAAGCCCTTTGTAATTATAATGCATCTGTAAATGAATACATGATTATTAACATGGTACATAAACTTATCTTCAGTGTGCCTTAGAGTTGTAAGCGGTGCCTAGAAACAAGCAAGTGCACAAGTGATATGAACAAAGATCGGTACAACAGCACCTGCAGGACCATGGCCCTTCAGTGAGATCAAGCTGCTCAAAAGTAGCCATCCCAGAACAGCACTAGTCTTCCTTACTGCAACTCTCACATTTTTAACAGTGTACACTGTAGCAGAGAAGGATGGGAGGGGAAGTTATTTCTCCTCTAATATTTTTATACCTTGCAATGCATTAAAACCTATTGCTAAGAATTCATGCATCTGAAAACTTCACCCGCCTACTTTGCAGATGCCAGATGAACAGCTCTGCTCGCTGGCTGAGGACTTGCAGGAAGTGGAGAAGCAGGCAACAGGTAGAAAGTTCACACCCTTCTAGCCAATCACTTTCGCTAATGCATGGTATGTTTAAGAAATCCTTTTACCATAAGCTTGCTTGACACAACCTTAAGACTTATTACTAATCCCTCTGAAGGGTTTTTTCTTTGCTGTCTAATGAAAGAACTCAAGGAAGCGTACTGAGCAAATTAAAAAAATGAGGCAGGCTGAGGGAAGCAGGACAGAAAATCACTGATGAAATACAGGGCCTCAAGAGACTTTCAAGTGGGATGATTCGCAAGGGTAGTGGAAATGGTTGTTTAAAGCATAAGAATAAAGGTGGGTTATGGAATTCCATGTTTTATTACCCAAGTGCAGCTATAGCACCATCTGCTCGTAATGCTCTTCCTGCGTTTTGGAAGAAGACTAGCTCTGGTTCCCAATGCATTGGCACATGACCTCCTGTTACAAATCAAAATTTCCACTTCTTCTTTCAGTTGAGCTACACTGATTTGTTTTTTTGAGAAGTTTACACACACAGAAAGCTAAGAACCACATTCCTTCATACATACAAAATCAGTACTATTGAGTAATAAATTCCAGAACCTCTTCTGCCATCATTAATACTTTAACTGCCTTAAAAAATGTTGTTCCTTCCTAGTAATTAAGAAACATTCTGGCTATGAAAAGTGAGTAAATTATTGATGGTTGTTTAAGGTTGTAGGTTTGTCATAACTGCTAGCAAGGTAAAGGAGATGGCTACAGAAAGGAAGTCACAATTTTGAGATTATATATTGTGATCCAAGTGACAGAAATGATCAAATGAGGGCAGTAAGAGTTTGCAATTCCAGACTTTAAAGTACATTTTTGCAGAATTGAAGGTGGGTAAGGTTGAGCCACCACTAGATGATATAGCGGTGATATCTAAGAAAAATGTCAAGACAAATTCAGAAAGGCTAGGGTGTATCTGAAAAATGTCCCACACAAATTACTGGTAGCATGAAAAATATTCAAATAAGAGACACTCAAATGCTGATTTCAATATCTGTTGTGGACTCAAGTTTAAATAGTGAACAAAAACCCCGCAATGGCTTCCTGCTTGCTTTTATTCAATGTCAAAGATGAAAACCTGTACCTAAGTGTAGGTAATAAAATTTTTTAAAAATAGTTTATTGAAAGCATTAAAGACTGCCTAGGGTATGACACTCTAGAACTACCAAAAATGTAACTCCAGTAATGAGGAACACTCAGAAGATGGTCATAATTAGCCTCAGCCTAAAATTTAAGGATTCATTCACCATTATTAACTCCTTTTGGATTTCTTTCTGTTGCTTCTGTCTTTGTGTGTCAGGCTTAGATTCATTTGTCATTTGTAACTTGCCTTTCTCTCCAAACTGTACCAGAAGTGATAGGAATGTAGACTTTCACAAGTTGGTGTTTTTTTAAAAAGTGGGGGACATTTTTCAAAAACAAACAAACAAAATCTTTACTTCCTGTCTTTTCTCCAATTCTGTTGACACTTCCTATAGAAACAGGAAGAGTATAGATTTTTCAGGACACTATGATATTACGTGCTTACCATGAAAAATGTGGATTTTTTTCAGGATTTTTTTCTTAATAAAAAATGGAAAATGTGTAAGAAACCTTCTGGAGAGACTGTAATTGACATGCTGGTTAAATCCAAATGTAGAAAAGGGCAATAGTGGCCAATGAGGTTAAGCAGAGATCTAAAGATTAGCAGAAGCAATAAACAGAAGGTTTCTAAAAATGAAAAAAAAATGAGGAGTCTGGGAAGGAGAAAGATTTAAGAACTATAGAGTAAAGAGAACAAAAAGCTGTATTGCAACTTCAGCTACAGATAATGTTTCAGTACATGTTCATAAGTCATCAGAATACATGCTTTAAAACACCAATAAAAGGCTCAAGGACTAGCAGCTGACTAGAAGTAGGAACACTAAATACAGCCAGTTTTATAAAGTGATGCATTTGCTGAAGCCATTTTTATATTTAAAACAGTAAATACAGTTAGTAATAAAAAGCCAGAGATCAGCTTGAAGAGAATAGTGGAAGTTAACACAATATTATAACACAGAATTGGTAAAAGAAAAATACTAATAAAACATAGTTATATGAGGTTTAAGTGAAGTTCAGAAGTTTGATATATCACAGAAGATTTAAGTGGAAGAAAATGAGATCTAAAATATATTTTACAGCTTTCATTTCTGTTTTCTTTTAGGGTTTTTCTCTTTTAAATTATCATGATTTTGAGCAATTTTTAATTCAGCAATTTAAGTTTCTGAAAAATACAGTATATTCAAAATCAAAAACATGTAAAAGATGGTGCTTTTTCTTCAGAGTTGATTCAAGATTACAGAACCAAATTCACAGTTACATGAACTTATTCTATTAACTTATTATTCCATTAACTTTTTATTCCATTAACTTTTTATTCCATTATTCTTTTCCATTTTTGTAACATAGTGTCTCTTTCATATCAATGTGCAAATGAGTTTTGCTCACAGACACAAGTGTAAGGATGTAAGAATAGAGAAAAAGACAAGAGATAACTTTTCTGTTCTCAAATTGTGCTAAGTGAACACTGATGCTGAATTAGTGAGCTGATTAAGTGGGTTCATTATATTCTCAAGAAAGCAAAGGAATCTTTCTTTAGTAGATACAAATTGCAATTTTGGTTTTTGCGTCAGTCCTGTTTTGGAAATAAGTACAATATATTTTCACTCCTGTGAGTAGAATGCTTCTGAATTTAACACAAAAAAAAGGTTAGGAAAAGCAGTCTTGCTGAGCATCATGCACTGCTGCCAAGGCTGTTCCAAATCTATGACCTTGAATGATCAGCTTATGGCCTACTTTCCAATGTGTCCCTTTGTAATACAAATAAGAGTGTCTAGACTATAAGAGCTGGATGACCTGTCCTTTTCCATGCATGCATGTGCACGTGCACACTCACAGAGTGGATGGAATTTCAGTCTTCTGTAGAGACGTTTATTTTACTGACCTAAGTGTTCTACAAATGTATAATAGGGAATGTGGCCACATTTTTTTTTCTTAAAAAAGCCACTAAAGTAAGAAGCTCTTTATTTTTTGGGATAAAAGCTAGTCCTTAATTTAAAACATAGGAAGTAAGTTGAAGAATATCTTTAAAAGAATCTCCTGTATTATTTAGCTTTTTATTATTTCATAACTCAAAGTGCAGAAATCTTGCTAGTATGAAAATCAGCATTCAGCTTTATAGTGTATAAGAAAGCAAAACTGTTTGTAATACTCTCTCTGACTGATGGCTGACCCAGAATTTTTTACCTTTTAGCTATTTATGCAGCTTATGAAAGGAACTCCTTTGTTTGTCTCAAGTTGAGGACCAACTTCAAGTGAAATTCCCATGTAGGTCCACTTTTTCTTCATGCAGGTACAATTATACATACTCAAATGAAATCAAGTTGTCTGTGTTCCTGTTTGAGTAAAGATGGTGCAAAAACCACTGTGTTCTTTACCATTTTACAGTCTCTGGAGTTGTGCAATAATGTTCACAAGAACCCATATCTTACAATCTTGGTATGACAGCTACGGAGTCCTCTCTTTTAGCCACTTGTCCTACTTACACTTTAATATCTTTTCACACCATCTCTCAGAGGACCATGCAAAATTTTCAAAATTGCCTAGTTTTGTGCTGGCCCTGGGAGCATAATATCAATATTTAATTTCCCCAAATCAATTCATTTCTCTGCTTTGGACAGCACAGTGGTTGATAACTGCTTCATTCATGTTTAAAAGGCAATTCTTGTATCATTTTTTTCACTTGAAGGAAGGTTATATAAGAGGGTAAAAAATGGCATGAAGAAAATAGACTTGGTCCAAAGCAAAAACTTGAAAACCAGGGGCTCAGATGTAGCAGAAAGGGATGTCGAAGGAGTCAAGAATGAGAATCTAAAGGACAGAGAGAGAAAGAACATTGTGAAACACTGTTCCAAGGGAAGCATGAGACATAGAAAGAAGCCCAGCAGAGCAAGTATGAAGACTTCGGAGACATAAGCAATCAGCTTGGTTGATGTCAATTACTAAACTGAGATGTCTGAGACATCTTGATGTTTACACAGGAAACCAGATAACAACATTGGTGATGTCAGTTTCATTGGCATGACAGGAGAAGGCAAAAGTAATTTTGCTTCTGAAACTTCCTAACTTATGATTCGCTGACATCCATTTATGTAGGTCATATTGCTGTTGTGGACATTTCATCAGTTTTAGGTACTACGTCACCTCTCAACGAAGATAGAACAAGTACAAAGATTTTAATCTGATTACAAACCATTTACTAGATTAAATTGTAAAATTATAAGAAATAATTAAGGGTAAAAAAAAAAATCACAGAAACACAGAGTCACAGAATGGTTGAGGTTGGAAGAGACCTCTGGAAATCATCTAGTCCAACCCACCTGCTAAACAGGTTCACCTGTACAGGAGTGTGTCCAGGTGGGTTTTGAGTGTCTCCACAGGCGACTCCACAGGGCAGTCTGTTCCAGTGCTCTGTCACCCTCAAAGTAAAGAAGTTTCTCCTCATGTTCCAATGGAAACTCTTATGTTTTAGTCTGTGCCTGTTGCTCCTCATGCTATTGTTGGGCACTACTGAAAAGAGTCTGGTCCTATCCTCTTGACACCAAACCTTGATATATTTATAAGCATTGATGAGATCCCCTCTCAGGTTTCCCTTCTCCAGGCTGAACAGATCCAGCTCTCTCAATCTCTCCTCATAAGAAAGATGCTCTAGGCCCCTAATCATCTTTGTGGCCCGCTGCTGGACTCTCTCCTTCTTAAACTGGGGAGCCCAGAACTGGATGCAGTACTCTAGATGCTGCCTCACCAAGGCAGAATAGAGGGGGAGGATAACCTCCTTCGACCTGCTGGTCAAAATCTTCCTAATTCACCCCAGGATACCATTGGCTTTCTTGGCCACAAGGGCACATCACTGATTCATGGTCAACCTATTGTTGACCAGAACTCCCAAGTCCCGCTCTGCAACCATGCTTTCCAGCAAGTCAGCCCCTAACCTGTACTGGTACCTATGGTTATTCCTCTCCAGGTGCAGGACCCCACGCTTGCCTTTCTTGAATTTCATCATGTTTTTCTCTGCCCAGTCATCCAGTCTGTCCAGATCAAAAAAATTGACCCATTTTGAGTTGGAAGGGGAAGAAACACTGGTCCTACTAGCTGATGGAGACTTTGACCAAATCTCCTTTGACAGAAGGAGTCAAACCTATCCTGTCCAATAGGAAAGGACCTAAGCCAGAATTATATGGAAAATGAATTTCTGAATAAATCCAAAGAAATCTTTTAGTACATCACCTTCAAACACTTTCCCAAAAATATTGGAGAACATATTCTAAACAGCAAGTATTTGCTTTCCAGCTCTAGATAGCTGTGTCTATCAAAAAGACCATATTTGTTTCAGGTGTCCGTTGTACTGAATGCTAAGATGATTCCACCAGGAACCATTTAGAACATATCTGCAAACCCACAGTGACTGCAGAACAAAGGAGAGTTGGTATGTTGATTTGTTCATCTCTCTGGAATTATTATTTCTAAAATTATCAGTTACTTATTCTGACATTACTTTGTAAAAACATAAAATCTTTTTGTATTTCAGCTAAACAGTGAGGATCTTCTGAGGATTTTCTGTGGTGCAGAAGAAAAACGTTTGTGTGAGCAAAGTGTGTTTCCAAAGTTTAATTTGGGAAGCTAACTGAAGAAGCTGACAAATAAGACTAATTGTAGTCCATGTTATCATGGTCCGTGGGGGTGGTGGGGCCTGAGCATAAGCATATACATACACGCACACAAAAAGTCATACAGCAGTTAAACATGTCCCTGAATGTCCCTCTCTAACAATTACTAGACTCTTTTTTTCTAGTTTAAGTAAGCTTTTTAAATAAACCATCTCTCTCTTCATTTGACCCTCTGAGCTTGCTAACATACAACAGCTTTGAATTATGCATAACTGAAAATAAATGATGCGTTGTTAGCTTGAATATAATAATTAATTTATGGAAATATTTAACCTCAAGTTTACTGAAATAGTATATGTCTGCCATCTATGCTGTACTGCAAAGCCTTTCCAAAGGCTTTTCTAGATTATATAGTGTTGTTAAAGGTAGCTATGATGGCCCTGGCCTGAAAAACAGTTGAAAAGCAGCTAAGAAAGAATAATCACTTAGAAATAGTTAGTCTGTGGTTACATTAAAACAGTTTACATTTTCATAGGGCTTTACTTTAACATATGAATTCTAACGTATTTGAAAGTTTTTGTCAGGCTATAATTAGATAAAAATTTTCTGATAATATTCTTTGACAGTGAATTTTACTTTTATTATAAGACACTTAAAAAATCACCTTACTTTAAGGAATTATTATTTTCATAGAAAAACTTCAAGAATAACAAATAAAAATAAATTAATTTCTAGGACCTGACTTTTAGGTCTTTACTTAAGCTTTTGGATCATATAAAATTTTGGAATGAAGTGTGAAATACTTTCATGGTTCACGTGGTTATCTAATGTATGTTGATGAGTACTCAAGAAACGTTTGCTGTATCATCAGCACATATGGAAAATCAAGTATCAGAGAGAGGAGAAGAGTCCTTTCAGAATCCATGTAAGACACACGTATCATCTCTGTTACAGGTCTTTCACCTGACCTCAGAGGTAAAATACATCTGAGACCAGGAAATTAAGACTTCGGTATAACAAACCGTATTTGATAAGAGTTCTTTCACTCTACTTCATTTTAACTCTTCTTTTGGAAAATATAATCCAAACTGAAGGATTTCTTTAATAGCTCCTGATCTCTGAAATAATTAAAAGTACATCGGCTTTTAAGAAATAGCAGTGCAACCTCCATCCTTATCCAAAAAAATGTTTACTGTTGGTGCAATAAGCTCCATGCGGCATTTTATATAAACAAAAAAAACAGGGGAAAAAAAAAAAAAAAAGACAAACTCATGTTTTCTGTCTTTCACTCTTTCAATCCCAAAATTTTCTGTTCATGTTTTCACAGGGAGATCAACTCTTACTGTAAAGAATTCTTTATATTTGATTTCAGATAATCTGAATTATTTAGATTACTGTTTTGAAGCAACGGTCAATTCTCTCAGGTAACTGTCTCAGGAGATCACGTTATATTAAAAGTTCTAAACTCAAAAATAGTGAGAAAAGATGTCTGCATCTATATATGCATATAATGTATATAGTTCCCTAAATCAGTTCTGTCTAGTTCCAGTTTTTTCTTGAAATTTTACAAACTGCTTTAGTATTCTTTTGCCAGTCCTGTAATGACAAGATACTTGCACTGAAAAATAGTTTGCAAAAGAGATGTGGAGAGCAATCCTGGTGTTCTTTTTTTTATGTTAGTGAAAAAATAGCACTGATTTCGGTGTTTTCAAAATAATGCCAAAGCAAACAATATTTGAAAATGAAACTGTATTTGAATTAGAATACACAGTATATTTCTCTAAATTTGTGAATTTAAATCCAAAACAATTAAATCCATTTAAAGCAGAATATAGTTAAAAGTTATTTCTGCATGAGGACTTTCTTCCATAATAATCCATTCATAGGTGTACCAATGCAATACATGGCACTAAAAATAAATAATAAAGAAAAAAATCAGGAACTATCAAAGTATTACTGGATTCAGGTTTTTTTAAAAAATTGGTTCTTCAGTGTTAATAAATGTTCCAAATCTAAACAAATGTTAATAATAATCTCAAGGACATTGAGACAGGAAAGCTTCAGAAAGGTGACTCGAAAAAGGGAGGATTTTAATAACATTTAATCTGAAAAACTAGGATAAATTGAGCTTATCCCAATTTGTAAAATCGTTTTAAATCTGGTGCACTGGAAGGGGATAATTTAATTTCAAGAGGTCAGGAGTTTGCCTAGATGTGTACACTCTTAAGTATATTTAATAGGTGACAAAGTCTGCACCAAGGGAAGTTTGCACTTACATGTATGGTAGTGTTGTGGAATACTCCTGATAAGGGCCAGGGCTGAACACACGATTTTAGATGCAGTTTTGCTAGGCTCATACAGATAGCAAATTAATGATACGATGCCTCTGTTATCTAAAAATGAATTATTCAGCCTCATTTGGAGTGGCTTAGACCAGTTTAAAACACCTTCCCTTTTTTTCTGCAACTACATTTAATTGAGGTACAGTTCTCAGTGAATTTCTTACAGATACCTCTTATAGGTATCTGAGTAAAAGATCTGGCCTCCTGAGAAGCAGGCTGTTCTCAGGGACGACTTTCTAGACTAGAGTTACAGTCAAGGTCTCTGGCAAGATGTTATATAACCTTTTTCTTGGCATGTTCAAAATGTATTAATCCTTTAAAGAAATATAACAGCTGGTGTTTTGAAGATGCCAGCAAAAACTAAGATTCAAAGAGTCAGTCTACAATTGAGCCAGACACATTTTATTTACAGCTCACTCACAGAGGTGAACCCAAGTGAATCAAGGAAGTTGAATAACTGACAATAAACATTAAATTTTTACTTGATGCAAGACTGATCTTGTTTCAGATTTGTTCATTATTATCTTTGATTAATCTCTGTTAACTTTCATAAACTTTTAGGGTACAGATGAAAGGAGGACAGGTTTTCATTTCCACTATTGAGATGATTCTCTGTTCTGTTTTTAGAATGCAATTATTTGTATTGTGTTTCTGAAATATTTATTTTCCATTAAAAAAGGGAGAGGGGGTGATACTAGAACATTGGTTTTAGTTAATCAGAAGCTATGTTAGATTCCACAGCCTAACAGAGATCTGATTCTTATCCTGCATATTCCCGTGTAAGGCACTATGTTGTCAGATTCACTCTCTTTTTTTTTTCTTTTTACTCTGATGATACATAATCCTTTTAACTTGTGACAGAAATTCAAGATCTGAACACAGGTATTAAGAAATGGAAATGTCAATATGTGTTTTTGTTCAATTCATTGTTCAGACAGACCCTATAGTAAGTTCTGTCAGAGATAATGAATTTGCCATATTTCACTAGATTTTTCTCCTCAAATGCCCCTTCCCTTGCCTGCAATACATAGCAGGTTCTCAGCTTGCAGCAGCTTCTACCACAACAAAAGTTAATCAGAAAACATATGTTACCTGTACTGTTGTAAGCAACAGAAAGAATATGAGGGACTTTCTACTTTTGCTGTCAGGCACAGGCTAGATGAGATAGATCTGAAGTTGCTTAAACTTGCTACAGGCATTTTTTCCCAGCAGCTAGCATCTGTTTCCAATGAACCGTTTTATCAAGGTATTATTTCACTGGAGTGTGAAGTGGCAAAAGTTATCCTCATATAAGCTGTTCAGTTGTAAATGTTAGGTATGGTCAGGCTTTTATTATTGTTTTTTTATTTTATGCATAATTACAAGTGAAATTACCTAACATTACATCACAGAATTTTTACAATTTGTTCCCTACAAAGTTATGAAAAACTTTCTCTTGATGGAAGAAACTTGGCTTAATGGAATGATCCAGATTTCAAATTCTGAGATATTCTTCCAAAAGTCCCTACATGCAAACTACTTACTAAAGGGACTGCATTTTCAGGAAAGATTCTATTTATTGGCTGATTAGTGCAGAAAAGATTTGGGGTTTTTTTAAGAAGAAAGACCAGAAGTGTTTCTGTTATTTAATAGACAAAAAGAAGTTCTGAGCAGGAGACAATTTCTTCATTTGAAATGTTGCTCTTTGAACATAAATGCAGATGTTAAAGGACCAGAAGCAAGCCACATAACAATGCAAAGTCTTGTTCTACTCTGTACCAAAAAAATGCCAGTGCTCTAGTTTTCTTGTATAATGTTTCTTTTTCAACTACAATGCAGTGAAGAAAAGCCAGTCATAACTATATTCACACACACAATAAGATGTGACTGTTTTCACCAAGAGAAAAAAAATACATGCTTTCCATCTGACAAAGCAGTCTTCTGAAATTTCCTGTTCCGAGACTGAAAAAAGTGGTGTTATGAATGGACAGAAAAGACCTCTAGGACACTTTTAAAAAAATTCTTAATTGCTTAATTTCTTACAAGAGGAAAATCATAATTTCTGCTTCTCTCAGCTGTCTGGAATTTTCATGTTTAACAATCAGCTGTTATTTTTCCTTTAAACATGAATTGCATCAGGCACGACAAAGCTTATATTTTTTCCTACTGCTTATCCTGCTAAAGTGTGTACGGTCAAAGTGGAGTCCAGCACAGCATACAGATGGTATTTCAGCAAGTAGATGCTTACTGTACATGAGCTGATGAGCACATAAGCTGTGATGAGCACAGACTGCTAAAAGTCTGGGTCAGGTCATATTAGAGCCTGCACTGTGGGGAGATAGTGTTGCTTGTCAATGACACATCATCAGTGCCCTTTGGAAAGAGGGAGAAAAGCTAAGACATCTATCTTATGTGTCTAGAGAAGGAAGTTAATGTCCATAAACTTCTATATATGGAAAAAAAAAAAAAAAAGTACATGAAGGCTCTTACAGAGAGTGATCTGGAGTATGTTCCTAACATGCTGAAATATGAGTCCAAAATAAGTAGCCTCCTGGTTTAGCCATAACCAGTGTTTGTCAATATAAATGACTATAAACTGTGGTGAACTAAGTTTGTTTCATAAATAAAAATAAAAGAAAAGCTAAGCAAAAGTTTTCTAACCTATTTTTGCAAATTCAGCTTCTTTAACATTAGTCAAAAGTCTGGAGATATTACCTGTCCCCCTGAAGAAATAGTACTTTAAAGGAATCTTTCTTTTTCATCCTATCATTTGCTTTATAAGTGGAACAGCTAGTGAAACTTTGAAAGTGAAACACAGCGGAATTGAGCTGAATAATAAACTAAAATTTGCTTCTAGCCAAAAGAAGTTTTAATTCTTTTTTCTTCTGCTTTCTTCCAAGCTTCCATGTCTCTAGTTCCCTGCAGTTCCCAAAGGACTGAAGATAATGGCCTTCAACACAGACACTGCAGAATGGGTAAGATGTCTGTAATGTATAATTCAGTTTGACTTCTCCAGTCCGTATTAGAAGAAATGGCACTCTTATCACCTTTTACAAAGACCTAGCGTCATTTCTTGGTTGCAGCTCCTTTTTCACCCTGTGTGTGCTAATCTGCATGGGAGAGAACATTGAAGGGAATGATGAATAGACTGGACTCCTCAGGGGATGAGGATTATTTATGAAGTTACTCCAGTTCAGTGAACAGGGTAATTCGCATTGAATTGTGTGACTTAAGCCCAGTGAATTACAAACTTCACTCCAGGAGATGATTTGAAACCTGGAGATCAGAGGAAGGCTGTGACAAGGCAGTGGGTAAAGCACATTTTCTAATGAACCTTTTCCATCACACACCTAATGAAACCCCAACTCCAAAATGCTCTGTGGAGCTTTCAGATCACAGATATAATCCACTTTTTCCCACTATTGCACCATGTCACACAATCATCTGTGCAGTGACAGGAAAGCTCATTTTTGCTCATAAACAAAACACAATGCTCAGTCTTAAAACATTTACAATTTAAGGGTCTGTGTGAGAATATACTGCAGGAAATATATTCTGCAGAGGATGTTAGTAGATCATCTGACCCATGAAATTTGTTAGGATCAAAGACAACTGTAGCATTTATCAATTTAACATCATCCAGGTTATCACTTGCTGTTTGTTTTCATACCATAGCTGTCAAATCAACACCATGGTGCTACTGGGAACTCTTTTGGTTGTGACTCAAATAATTCAGTCTTATTTCTGTTTCTCGTTCAACTGCTGCCATACGAAAAAGCATGTCATGCTCCACTATACTTTGTATACTGCAAAGGCACGTAAGGTTGACAAAATCTACATTATTTAACCTTGTTATTAGATATTTGTGTACGTTCAGTTGATTTTATTTTAATGAGCATATCACCGTAAACTATTAAGGAAAAAATAAATGAAACAAGCAGGCGCCAGATTCACAACAAAAGCAGTACCTCTTCATAAAATGAGCAGTTATTAGTTAGAAAGTTGCAGTGTATATAACCTGTAAGCACCTCCCAGTCAGCTAAGAAACCCAGCAGGATATTCAAGGGCCATCATTCAATATGCCACATGGAGAAGCCCAAGTGTGGATGAATTCGGACCCATTGATTCCTCAGGAAAGCATTGAAGAACACTGGCAGTTTGCCATGAATTCTGACCATGGAATAGGGCTTCCCCTCCTGAACTATGATTTTTCCAGTCTCTCGACATCTAAACCATTTAGAACTAGACTGAACCCTATTTTTTCCCAGGCAGCTTCCTCCCTTCAAGTCTTTCCTTTTTCTTTATGTTTTGATTAATTTTTATCATCACTTTCCTTTTTTTTTTTTTCTTTTTTTTGCAGGGTGAGAGGAAAGATTGTTTAGTTTTTTCATCCCTGTTTCTTTACATTTATAATCTTCTCTCATTTACCCACAGTTGGCCACCTGAGATGATGGCACACACTGGCTTCTGAGCAGCCAGCCTGAGCCAATACCAGGGCTGAGAGCCTGCAGCTCTCGCCTGTGCACATGGGCTCCTTCTTGACTGATTGCATTAAGGCGACTGTCAGCGCAGACAAAGTGGGTGGTTTTCAAAGATCTCTCTATGCAAACGTGGCTGCAAGAGCACAGTCACCCTGAGGATTGGTGGATCTGGGGCACACCATTTTTTTTTTTTTTTTTTTCAGTACGGACCAGCAAGAAGCTGATGAAAAATTATGTAACTGCAAAAATTAAATAAATAAACCCTTGACACAATATATATTTAAAAAAACTCTAAGTGTAAAAGTCATCAAATAATGCGCTCATGTTCTCATTCTTAACAAGTGTCTGCAGGCTAGCATGCAATTTTCAAATCCACTCTGTAAAAGTGTAATTTTGTAATTATTCTTAGCTCCTCCTCAAATTCCCTTCTGCTATAGGACACTCAGAAAGCAGAAAACTAGACATCAGAGACTAGAAATGCAGAGATCTGTTGCTACTGCTCTTGCTTGACCAGAAATTCACAATTTTAGCACTTTTGTTACTAATTTATCTCCTTAATTTCCTTCTCTGACCTACTTGTTTATTTCATCTACCTGATTAGGGTTTGCAATCCCATTGGCGTTCCAATAGATTTTTCCATGGGCGCTGGATGGGTGTGCTCTAGAAGTTCCTCAGAAATAATACAAAATTATAACTTGTTAATTAATATGTGTGTCTCAGTGAGCGTACAAACCAGTGCTGGAGTTCTGCCACGGTGGATATAATTCGGTTTTTAAATACATAAAAAGAATTAGAGAAACTCTCAGATTATGTATGAAACTCCAGAATTTCAGTAAAAACATGTATAGATAAGGTTGAGAAGAAACAAATTCTGTAGTAGGAAGGATTTTATCAGGAATACATTTCTATATTTTCACACAACTGATATATAAGTAGCATACCAAAAACAGTAATATCCTTTTTCATTGTTGTTGTTGTTGGAAATATACAATTTCAGAAACCATAAGTTTATTTACTCTTTTCTAAAGAAGTAAATGCTGACAGAAATATTATATTCACATCTAGTAAACTACTCTAATTTCTTTATTGCTTCTATAACTTCCAGCAATGCAAAAATAAATCTGAGGATTGTTCAATACCTTTTGGGCAGACAGGCACAACAAACATATTTTTCAGATATGCAACTTACTGCAATCTCTGTTTTGAATAATAAAATAAAACCTTAAAATTTAAGCATTTTTTTCAGCTGCTTACAGGGCATGTTAAAAAGTGTTAAGCCACAAGGTAAAATTCAGATTTCCATTAGCTCAAGGACTACCAAAGCTCTCTGACTTCTTGTCAGTTTAGCATTATCATGCTGTTCTCTGGTTTGAAGCCTCTACACTAAGAATGCTTCAAGTCCCTCACTGGCACCCTGTCTTCCATCAGAGCTGAGCTCAGGGATTTTTAGTGTCAACAAATTAAACTGAATGTCACACAGCTGTCTCGCCTAACAGCCTTGCTCAACAGGGAGCCTAGCAAGCTCACTTCAGCTGAAATAACCCCCCTAAGATCAACACACAGTTTCAGACATGCAAACAGGCAGAAAAGCAAGGTCAAGCAACAAAACACTGAATGATTCACAGTTTTGAGACAAAATTTCATGCCTAATGATGCTGACAGATATTTTTTTCTCCTACAATGCAAAGAATAATGGTAACTCGCCTAATTCAGGCCAAATGCAGTAGTATCCATGTTCATGAAATGAAGAGTTCATAAATCTAAGTAACAGGAGGGACTGGTGCTTTTTTTCTTCTTCCTTTTAAAATAGGCTGCAAGGACACTGTGCCTGATGTGACAACCAACCTAATTCCATATCTGAGGTTTGTCTGTTCATTACTATCTAGACAAAGGTTAAAAAAAAAAAAAGATTTCTGAACACTTCATTTCTAATGACTATACTGTTGCATTTTTTACTATTCTAAACATTAATGGCTTTTAGAGTAGCCGTTAGGACCTAGGATCTATTCAATCGTTTGCAGCAGTCACTTAAGAGTTCGTTGCTGTTCAAACTGGTGGTAAGAATTTTACAATTATTGTTTCTATGAACAGGGAGAAGTTAGAGTATGCAGTACCCTACAAAAGACAGCAATAGTAACCTGCAGCCTTTGTACAGTGACATTTCATTTAAAGCTCAGAAATGTTACTGATAATGAAAATAACTGATAGTTAAGTTCTGTCATTGCCATACTAGGAGTCCTGAAAAAATCACTCATGGTGATATTTTCACATTATTGCACCTATCAGTAAGATTTCCAAAAGACTTTGTACTTTTTTGAAATGTAATTTGCATTTGAAAAATTACATAGAAGTTAAAATCTCCTTGCAATTCAATAATACATATGCTCCTCAGTTACTTGTACCTAAAAATGAAATATGGGGTCTTGAGCCAAGTAGATTATTTTGGAAATTTTAATATAGAACAAAATCTAAGCACCAAATACATTTTTTTAAAAGGATAACTATTGATATAGAATGTCACATTTGTCCACTACTTTTGAAAATACTAGCATCTTTCCCTCTGTCCCATGTTCATTCATCTATAATTTTGAGGTATACAATACATCCATGAGATGCAGTATAGTGATATCTAGAAAACCAGTTATGGACCTGAATGAAACTATATATTGTCTGTTTATTTTATTCACATGTTATATGAAGTAACGCCTTACAAAGCAAAGTCTTGCCCTGTAATGACTGTGTCATGATCTTTAAATCATTGATAAAGCATTAGTAATTCATTATTCATTAAAATGCTAACTTTTTAACTTTTATTTGTAGCCTACTGAAATGGTTTTTAAGTATTTCTTTATCAAGATATTCAAGTGGCATATTCTTAACATTGGGCAAATCATTTTTTCTCTGCCACATTTTGTAAAAGAAAGCACATTTCTGCTATTGTGTTAAAGAGATCTGAGTTTTTTCTATTCTCCTCAGATGTCCAGTTCTGGTGTTTGGCAATTTTTTTTTCAAAGTGTTGTAAATGAGAAGTGTCACCTCCACTGTTTTTTCAGGTAAGCTGTTTTCAGTATAATCTAAACAACACTGCAGCTTTTGAGAATCTTCTGCTCAAGTGTAAATAACAGATTCAGAGGTTGGTTCCAGTATTTTTTGCCTGTGGTGGAAAACTGCTTGTCTGACAAGTTAATATTTCTTGTCTGTTTCCCTAGAATGATCAAACTTAAAATCCCACATGAGACAGAACATCTGTTTATCCATAAAAACCCTTCCCCATTCATCCATGCAAGCTGGATGAATATCAGTTCTGAACTTTTCTTCACCAGGAAGAAACTGTGGAAAGTCATTAATGTTTACACGTCTTTCTTGGGAGACATGCTTCAGTGATTCTCTGATTCTGTGAAATACAAACTGCAGAGCTCCGTAAGTGAATAACTGAGTGACTTTTGCAGCCATTGCAAAGCAGACCTCTGTACTGAGTCCTCTTTTCTTGTCCTGGTATCTGCCATCACTATAAATAGTTACTTTTGGGAAAATACACTCATACACAACACTGGATAACAGTACAATTTAAGTAGAATATAAATGCTGACTGAATAAGGTATTCCTAGCAGCAGCTGCATGGCAGATACTATGATCTTCATTCCTTAGTAACAGTATTAAATTTGTCTAAATAGAGCCTTGCCTAATTAGCTTCAATGACAAGAGAGAGCGTTCTAAACTGCATCATTTGAGCTGGCTGCAGGAAGGGATTCCAAACTAGGCTCAAGGTACAGCGCAGAATGTTCTAATGTAACTCATCTTCTGTTGTCATTCAGGTTCCTCTTAAGCTTATTAGTGAAGAAGGAATCCTAATGATAATATAATCCTCTTACATTTGCAGTATTTTACTTCTGCAAGAAGGAGGGTAGGACTACCACTGTGCTATCTAATGAGTCATTAAACTCATTTCAAAATAGCGAGAAAAAGAGGTCACAGAGGCATAATTAAGTATTTTGCTTCAACAGTTTAAAAGGATTTCTTTCCTGTTCAGATGTGGCCAAATAGTCTTTGAGGATCTTGATATCTGAAAGATCAAGTAATTTTGCCTTCCATTATGAAAGTTTAACTGAACCTATATTCCTAAAACAAATTGATCTTAAAGAACACGCTACAGCAGATATAAAAATTTAGTCATGGCTGACACATAAAGTGACGTACCAGCAACTGCTGCCCTCATAAACATTCACTAATTAGTCATGATTAAACACTTGCTTTATTTTGAGTGTGAGTTATCATATTCATATTTAATAAAAGACTTAAGTTTGTGCTTAAAATCCACCTAGGTCAAGTTAAGCATTTGCCGTAAGGTAAAGATGAGTTTTAGTGTCTTCTTGTAAGCTATGGTCAGAATGCATGATGAGCAAAATGGAAATGCATAGCTAGATAGAGTTCTTACCTTTATTTGCCTTCATTTTTTTCATCCATATTTACTTCACCTCTAGAAAAACAAAATAATGGTCACTCCGCTGTTCTTACATTTTTCTTTATTCTTCACGTGTTTATAGTGAGCGTTATCGAGAACTACAAATATTTATTAGTTTTTTAAGCATGCACTATTTAATATAAAATGTTTATAACTCTGAAGTGGGAAATAAGTATCTCTGTATTTACAAGTCACATCTCAAAACTGCTTTATCACACTTGTTTATATTTTAATAGAAAAGGAAGCAAAATTGAATTTTTTGCACTGAATTTAGATCATGTACATGTTCTACCGAATCATTGAAAACAGTGAAGATAACCAAGGCTGTATAGCATCATGAAGAAATTTCTCATGCTAAAATCACTATTTTGTGAGAAAGATTGTGTTCTTAAGTTGATGATTTTTTTTTTATTGTGGGCTACCACTTACTTTCAAACAGTTTTGAGACCTGCACTTTTATATACTGTATGTAGTGGATATAGTACCTAATACCATGTTAAACACCTAGAGGCATTTTGAATCAAAATCTGTAATCATGTAATAATTTTTAAAATAAGAAAACTGGTGAGCATTCCTGGTTCACTAGATAGTTTTTGTATATATTCCATCTCTGCAATAAGGATGCAGATGATTTGAGCCAAGACTCCAAATGGTTAATTTTGTAGGAATATAGACTTTAACAGACGCAGTCTCTTAAGCATAAAAGTCTCCCATGAAAATGGACACATTTGATGCATCAGTTGTTTTTAACCTATATATCCAGATTCCTCAGCCACACAGATCTCTAATTTCTGCATCATTCTCAATTTCCAGAAAGCTAGACTTTGGAGCAACTCTCTTAACATTATTACCAACTGCTTGCCACAAATGACATGTTTTTGGGAGAAAAGCCAAAATGGTGGCTGAACGTTAGAAGCGAAATCAGTTTCTGGTGGTTGAAAGAAAGGTGTTTCTCTAGAGAGTTAAGGGAATCAAATATCAAAAGTTCAGATGATAACTGGAATCTTTGAGTTAATTCTAAAAAGTTAATTGAAGAAAAAACAACTTTCATTGTATTATTTGCAACCATGCATTGTAAAAATTAAAGAACTGCCGGTGTTCTAAAAGAGGTACTATAAGCTTCTATATCTTTCAGAGAAAAAGAATTTTCATCATCACATTTGTATTAAAAAGATGTAGTTTGCTTTGTGTTAGCTTGAAAATACAGTTGTGAATATGGAATGACACAAGATCTTACACTGGTCACACCTGGATCATTCAGTGCATTTTGAACTGCCCTATTTAAATCCTAAATTCTTTGAGACTTGAACCATTTCTTCCTCATTTTTATTTTGCTCAGGATTAGACATATGTCAGTGAGACATATCTGTTGCATATCTGTAAGCAACAACTCATGATAACTACTCTTTAGAGAGTATCAGAATAATATATATATATTTTAAAAAGGTTTCGTATTGACAAATTAATAAAGTTTTGCCCTGAAATGAGGAAACCATAAACTGCATATCTCAGTTAAAACAACTCCATTCTCAACTTCAAGATCTGATTGGCAAACAAACCTTACAATCTTCACAATGTGAAATTAAACCTTAGGACTATAAAAGCAGCTGGGACATCCACCAGACAGTATTTCATATTCAATTGCTTGATAGCTGAAAGTAATTGCAATTCAAAACCCAGAGTTTTACTTAGGAGACTGAATTGCAAAATATGGACAGACAGATACCATGGGGATATTCCAACACAGCATAGATCCAGAAAATTGCAACTTGTCACTAAATGAATTTATTTGCTATGGTAGTACTGTTCAAGCAGACACAAGTAGCAAAGGGAGGTCCGTCTGATGACATAAAACGTTTGTGTTTCAGTTGGAATAACTGTCTCAGAGGATCTTTATGATTTGGGTGGTAGAGACAGGCTCACATTCCCAAAACTCAACGTGCCTTACTATAGAGCTTTTACATACCCACATAAATACCATTCATGACTAGTGATCCCTATTTACTTGATTTCTAAAATGAAGTCACAAAACTCAATTAAAAGAACAACATAACGTCAAGTAGAGGACAGACCGCCTGAGCCTCTGCACTCGGGGACTATCAAGCCACCAGACCCACATCCTATAAAAGTTTTTTGAATGCTCTGGACACATAGTTCACAAACTGCATTGAAATCGAGCATTCTTGTTATGTGTTTCACATAATCCCTTGAGAGACAGACTGTTTAGACATGGACATTAGTTTTGGTAGCACTTAAGTCCTAATTTTAAAATGAGACCAATTCCAAAAAGGACATAGAGTACACACACCATGCAGTGCAGCAATTCCTGAACCAAGAAGCAAGGCTCACTAGTTCACTTGAACTCGGTGCCACACGTCTGCACTTAGGCCATATCTGGGTCCAGAGTTAGCCTGAGTTTTGAGTTGTTCTCCTATGCAGACATGACTGTGGGTGCATAATTAGCAACTTAAGCATCTTAAGTTCAAAACTGCATTTCTCCAAGCCCCCAATTCACTGCCACTAATTTTTTGAGGTGCTCAACCTGTAGACAACCTACTTTTCAGTGCTTAGATTCATCTTATGCTCTGAGTTCAACTTCTACATTAAAAATCCTCAGTCTTTATAGGGACAGGAAGCTTTGCTCATATCTCAAATGCAAATTCCCTCAAGGTCTAGAATTTACGCATTTCTCCTTTGTCTTCAAGAGACAACTTCATTCTGTCAACGCCCCTTCACATATCTAAGACACAACTGGTGTTAGGCTCCTTATAAAAGACAATCTCAGTCAGCATTTTCTTTTATAAAAAGGTCTCCTTCTCATCTCCCAAAGCAGACACTCAGGCCGTGAAAGAGATTAAAGTAATTCTAACTGAGATTATTCAGAACCACACCATCCCCCAGACAAAACCCTACCTAGCAAATTGTAAGTTTTCTTGGACTTGGTGCACTTTCTACACTTTCTGTGAAGCTAAGTCACTGTTCAGGATTTATTACAAAAGCAAAAAGTGATCCGTCATCTGCCAAGTATGTAACCGAACTCCCCATCTCATTAAGAGGTCTTCAAACCTGTTAGATATTTGTATGAACAGCATCAGCAATGGATTAGCTACTGCTATAGGTAGACAGGCATTGCCCCAATCTGCATAGCTGATACTATCATAGGAAATAAATCAATAACTACCACCTACTAGGCTTTCAAGCTATTCAGGTTTCAATTAGCATTAGTATTATTTTCTACAGATTCTACAGCTCATTAGCAAGATGTGGCAGTCCTGACAGCTGGTGCTTTGGAGCGCTCCTGTATAGTATTCTTCAGTGACCTTGATGAACCTTTTAAATCACTTTAGCTCTGTTTTGGAGAACAGATTGCCCATGCTGAATTTATAACCTGCACTGCTACTGAGGCAGCTTTCTTGGCCTGCTTCTGCCTCCCAATTTCTGAACATCTGCTCTTCAGAAAATCTAAGTCATCACCTGGGTACTGGATTAACTTAAAGGTAACCAAGTTCATAAAAACATAATTTGCCCCGCTTCTCATATAATATATGGCCAGTAACATGTATTTTTCTAATTTTTGAAGTATTGCATGTTGCAAAATTAAACTACTGAAAGTGAAATTTTTGGTCATATAAATATATCAGCACAGTCAGCCACATCTGAAACTGTTTTAGGAACATTTACTACCATGCCCTAGAAAAAGTAAAGTTTGGTTCCTTTACAATATATTTTTTTGTTTAATTTCACTGTTGTTTCCATGCCAGCTAGCAGCACCCCTCCCCATAATCCTGCACTCTTTCCTGTGAGTCAGACACAATTTTATCTGTCACTACAGAGTTAGGATTTTTGGACTACTGCCCAGACCCTCTGCAGAGTCGCATCTCTCCTTTGATTTTCCAGTATGCACTAAGTGCTCATAAATCACATTAACCAGAACTGAGGCAAAGCAACAAACTGAACAAATAACTATAATGACCAGGCAAGAGAGCAGAGACCTGTTTATAATTGCTTGGTTTGCTGAGTACGTGGATGTTAACATGACTTACTCTAGGACAATTATGTTGTAGCTTCTGACAGGTGTGATATGGTATTGCTGATTTTGGCAGATATCTCTAGTACAACTATTCTGGGTGACCTTGAAAAGTCTGATGTCAGCATTCACTACTGTGGCCCTGATACTGACCTTTCACTTCTTTGAGAAACTGAACTTTAATCCTTTTGCTCAATATTCCAAATAAACCTCTGGTTTGCCAGATTTCATTGACATTTTTTGTTTGCATCTTCCTCAAAATGGCTGTTGATACAAACTTTTGCAGAATACCTTGCTCTATAATCCCTTTTCTGAGGTCTAAAAAGGACGGGGGGTTTGTCCCAAAGGTAAGGGAATGAAATTTGAGCATTATTTTAATGATTCATTCCATACTCAAAGTCTGAGCTGCTTCCACATGAGCCTGTTCAGTCTGAAAGTCCTGCAATCTTTACACCCCATCTTTCAGCAAGACTTACTCCTGCAATCTAATCTATGTAAGCAGGATCACATACCTTCAGGGTCACAGTTCACTTTTGTCTGGATTGAACATTTTTCTGGCACAGCAACCTTGGATCTGTGTACAAAGGATATACACTGAACAACCAACTCAGAATTACAAATGGATTTGGGTTCTTATTGTGTTTATGTATTTTTGATTAATATTCTAGATCAGTCCACCTCCATTTTGTGCTAAAACACAAAATGCAATAGAATGGAAAATAAGAAAATAAACCCATGACATTGGGATTCAATTAAAACAAACAAATAAACAAAACAAAACAAAACAAACAGAAACATACTTTCCACTACTTTTAGTATCCATATTTATTGCGGGTAAAAATGGATTTTGTTTACAGGCTTTTCTCTTTTTTGTTAATAAATTTTAACCCTTTGGGTGAAATTTTCATTTCTGTTGAGCAATGCCTAATTGTCTTAATGTCTCCACATTTTCTCGTGAAGCTCTCACACAATACCTGGGAGCGCTGGTAACTCATGGTTATTGCACAATGACATTTCCATTCTCTGACCAGGTGTCAAGCTCTGGCAGCATAAGCACTTGTAATCAACAAAATTTTGCTGACTTGCACATGAGGGTAGTGATCTGGACACCAAGCTAGAGCATTTCAAAATGAGCTGGTTTGTTAAAGATCAGTGTTTAGCACATCTTAAAAATCAGGCATTTTAAATTTATCCCTATTTGGCACTAAATCTAAGGGACAGAAAAGTGTACACTTCTAAAGTTTATAACTTGGCTTCTACACACATTCATTTCAGGAAAATTCAATTAATTGAATGTCAATGAAAAGCTCCTCCAAATGGAGACATAAACTCATCTGAAATAGACTCAATTTTCTACAGCAAAATGTTTGAGGAATATTCTTTTTTCTTTGCCAAGTCCTGATATTTATTGACCTTCAGCTGAGTGTAAAGTAGACTGCAGTTATCACTGCAGTCTTGTAATAAAGTTTAGACTAGCAGAATTTTTAAAAAATGTGATACAGAATGGCCAAACACATTTGGTGCTCTAAATGATTAATACACTGATTAGAACTCCCAGGCAAAATCAAAGACTGATTTCTTCCCTAGTACTCAAAGTGTATCAAGAGTAAGAATGTTATAATACATAATTTTAAAAAATATTTGGATACTTTAGCAAAGTATTGGATACTTCAGCAAAGACAATGGAATTATTCCCTACATTACTAGCAGATGCACAAGAAACTTCTACTGTCCAGAGAATGTGGTAAGTGACTTAAGTGAAATACTTGCCTTACACAGCAGTCTTTCATAGCATGCTATAACTAGTAATCTACTCAGGATCAGAGCCAAAGAGGGATTAACCCATCACAGAAAGACATTCTATTTTAGGCAGCAGGCACAAATGCCTAGTGACTGAACATGCTGAGCTTTGTGCAATATGCCACTGCAGTTTGCTGCTTGATGAAAAAGAATACTATAATTTATCTTGAGCTCACAATACTGTGTTGATGCATCACACCTGTCAAATTTGTGTTAGCACAGTGAACTGATAAATCAGATACACCTCCCAAAATCCTTCCTTGATGACTCTTGCAGTTTAAAAACAAGGCTACAGCTTAGCAGCAGCATTCTTGCATTGTAGGAAGAATCAGATCTTTCCTGTCAAGTCAGCAGGTCCCCACATTTAGAACAGAGAATCTAGGTTCACTACCTGATCAAATTCTTTATTCCTTTGCTAAACTGACTATTGAGCCGTTGATACAAGTGGCTTTACTCCCCAAAGAAACATGCTTGGGTCCTTGCATTATAATTCATGAATCTGATACAAGGACCAGAAAATATTTCTGTGCAAAGGGTATATGTGCACCCTTTTGAGCTATTGTCTGTAGCAATGACTAGATGTTTCTGTCTAGTCTTCTTCTACTACCTTTGAAAACACTGCAGACCTTAGAGTTGTCAGTCACAAGAGCTGCTCTTTGCAAATCAGGTCTAAAATTGAAAAGATTAAACATTCCCAGAAGTATCCCCCACCCCTCCAGTTTAAGGTTGCATTTAGAGATCCACAGTTCTTCTTTTTATTCCTCAGTAATACGGCTACCACAAACCCATGGATTCCAGGATCACAACGTGTGCCCAAGTGCTGTAAGACTGCAGTCATTTCCTTGGAACACTTCACACCTGCCTGTGCCAAGGGGCCTGACATAACACTGCAGAGGTTCAAATATTTGCTCAGCTATCGAGGGAAATGTTTACAGTGCATGAGGAACTATATAACTCTAAAATTCTATATATGTTACCTTAAAAGTATTTTTGATCAGGATTCCCCAGAGGGCAGACAAAGGAATATGATTTATAGACCCAAAAGTCAGCATGAGAATAAATGTTACTTTATGACATTTATTAAGTGCACATTAATCCCTTTTAATTTATTCTGGTTGTACATTGCTGTTATTGATTTTAAACCATAATGAAGAGTGTTCTCTGGCATTTGAGTGATCAGTCAAGATCTCTGTCTGATATAGGTTATCTGAAAGAGGCTGACACTTTAAATAAGCTGTAAACGTGAACTTTTATCTAGCTTTGTACCTCATTAGAATACATATGGAAATCAATAGGCCCATTTTAATATACTTTAAAATAGTCTTTAAAAATTAGGTTTATTTTCTATAGAAGCATTTCTCATTTCTTGCAGTAAGAGAATGAACAGTTATTTCGCGTTTTACTTTCTCCTCATGAATGAATGTGTGGTGCTGTCTTATTTACTGCACATCAATTGGTCTCTGTTCTGAACACAGTTATTTATTTCTTTAGGTAATTCTTCTATTTGTCCAGCATTTATAGCTCTTCACAAATATTATTGAGCTTATTTTTGTACCACTGTGGTGAGCTGGTATTCTTACTGCCAGATACATAAATATCAGAATTCTGCACTGATTTGGATACCAATTTTAAACATTTCTGCGAAGAATTTAGCGTTCTGTGCCATCATTTGTGTGCTTTTAATAGCAGCTTTAAATGTTCTGCATTTACAATAAAGCACTCAGTAATTCGACTTCTTCGGAAATTAATAATTGCATGTGGAAACCCAGTCTAAATTTACACTACACAGAAACTGTGTGATAGAGTCAAGGATAGAATCCAGTTCTCCAGAGTGCCCATCTTTTGTTTGGTTGGTTGATTTTTAAGCTTACCCATTCCACACTATATATCTCACAAATTCTGCAACAAATGGAACAGTTATCCCAGAGACAGCAAACTAGTTCAGCCACAGCAGAGATCTACCTGGTGCACTGAAGTAGGCATGGCTGAGGGGAAAATGGTGTGTGATCACGTCATTTTAGATCAGAACTCCATAGATTACAAAACTAGAAGGGCCCATCTTGATCATCCAGTCTGACAACCTTTATAGGAACAGGCCGTGGGAACAGCCCAGAATGAATTCTCCTTTCATAATGCATAAGAACAGAGGAACAGAATTAAAAATGTGCAGGCAGCTTTCTTTCTGACAGTCCACAATTTTGAATGCCTCTTTTTGCAGTGTAGATCTTTTTCAAGTGTGGAAGGGTACAACTGTTTCATGCTTAATATCTACTTGCTGTTTTTCCAAAGCAGTCATAAATTCCATCAGAATAATCTACAAACATCCTCCTGATCCAATTTCCTTCCCTCTGGGGTGTGTAAAGTACTGGCTTTAAAGTGTGCCAGTGGAGTGACTATGTTGACTTGCTACAGTAGGGAAGAAGGCTATGGAAGAACTGTCACGACAGATGAAGATATGACATTGGTGGGGCAGTGAAGGAGGTTGGGGGATGGGATGTGGGGCCATGTTTACAGCTGGAGAAGAGGGAGCTGAGACAGAAGCAGAGAGGGGGATTTATTATACCTTGTTCTCTGTGTGCCATAGTGGCTGCGTTCTCAGTCAGTTGCATGTGTTCCTTGGAATGATGACCGCTCCCATAAATATTTCACTATTTTATTTAATTATAGGCCAAGTACTGTTTCTATGTCACTATGATTCTACGATTGTAGTGGCAAACACCTACACCACTATATAATTTACAAATGCCACGTCTCAGTTAGCTTCACCTAAGGAGGTATCTGATAGACAGATTGTTTCCCTGCTAATAGCTTGTAAGTAACAAGCAGTAAAACTTGGCAATCTCTCTGCATGTAGTAAATATCAGAAGTCTTTTTCAGTGTCTGATCCGAATAGGGTAGATTGAGCACTCAGCAAACAGCAGAAGGAATCCCTTCTGCTTCATGCACCACCTGAAAGAGTAGATATGCTGAGGTTCCTTGAACTGAAGGCAAGGATTGGGGAATGCATGAAGCAGCAGAGCTCCCGTCCCTGCTGCCTCCCTGCACTATCACCATCCTCCTTGCCCCAGATGTGAGGCTGTACAACACACAATGTGTGCATTGAGACAGAAGTTCGGCCCAATTCCTGCACTTCTAAGGGGACTAGTTGCCACAGGCAGTGTTTTTACCTCTAGGTGTATGACTTTCTATAAATTCATACACAGAAAGTATGATAACAATATTAAAAGCTTGCAATTGTAGGCCAAATCCTGCTCTCAGGCATACTTGAATACAGCTGGAATGTTAGACATTTTTCTGATCTGAGAATATGCTTAATCTATTTCTCTCATCCAAACGTTTCATCTTTTAATCAATTATCCAAGAAATTTGATCCCAATGCATAGATTTGATTTGCAAAATCAAATGGAAATGGCCTGCATAAACCCCATATTACTTTAAATATCATTTTATCCACAGTCATCATGCAGTTAATGCTGTGAAAGTAACAGTGCTGCATTTGGAGGATGGGCTAAAGCCCTGCTTGAGTGTTTCTTACCTAAGAAAAGAAGAGATCTTTCTTATTGCTCCTATTAATCTGACAGCAGAGCTGGAGGGACCAATGCAAATTTAAGAGCTAAATTTAATCTGAAATGATCAATACCCTGGAACTTGCCATGTCCCAAAAGATTACACCAAATAACAGCATCATGTATTCTGAGCTCATGTTTCAAACCACTGTGTAGTTGCTAATTCTATTAGGGAGAACATATTTCCTCCTCCTCACCCATTTACAGTGTATAAGTCCATGCTAACAAATTTGACATTCAGTGTTCAGAAAGTCAGTAGTTAACATACAGAAGAATGAAGCAAAAACGTATCTCACATTTCTGTCATAAAATAAAACATTTTTTTAATCCAAATGTGTAATGCCTTTATCATCAGAAAGTCAATTTTGAAAGCTAATATTTGTTTGTGACTTACAAAACTTTCACTGGCACAGTGCGCATGAAGCTGTGTACTACAAGCTTAGGGGACCATCCATCCACACACAGCTAATTCAAAACCAGAGTCCTGGCTATTTTCCAATCATCACCGTAGCATGTATCTAGAAGTTACTGTGTCACTGATGTTGGCAGCTCATCTTAGTGCAATACACAAAAATGAGCTTTGGATTCTGGGCAATGTGACAATCAGTTTAAATTTAGCTTTTTCTATTGGTTAGATTTTTTGGTTTTCTATGTTACAGGGGTATTTTTTGTAACCCTGAATTCTTCCTGTATGGCACTTGGCATCAAATGACTGAACTATGTAAGGAGGGGCCTACTAAATCTAGAAGCTAAGAGCAAAGTTGCTACTATGATATTCCATGACATTATTATACTCTTGGCCTCATGGAATCAGATCATTTGTAAAAGTGTTGATACTTTTTCCATGCTTTATCTCATCTGAGCCCTTGCCTTGTCTCAGGTCTTGCTCTATATACTCCTTTTCACCACAACTTCACTCAATCCAAAGAAAAACTCTATTGTATCCCGTGCCTATGCAAAACCTGAATGCCTGTTAACAAAATTCGGAGGATGAAGGAATAAAGGTGAAATTTATCTCTCAGGCTTAGTATTTAAAAAAGAAATAGAAACATGGCAGCTTTCTGTGCAGTTGTGACTGTGTTTTAGTAAATTCACAGAACATTTAGATTCTAAAGGGTGCTGTAATGCTGATACTGTACACAGAGCTGTCAGATCTCAGGAGAATCACACATCACAAGTTATTACAACCTGGTAACCTATTATTCATTTTCTTACTCAGCTAGAAACAGTGGACTAGACATTGGACCAGATAAAGGGTTTACAAATCATGGAAGGAGGGGCTGGCCACTTGGGAAGAATATAAGGCTGTTGTCAGAGGATGTAGGGAGGCAACTAGGAAAGCTAAGGCCTCCTTAGAGTTAAACCTGGCGAGAGGGGTCAAGGACAACAGGAAGAGGTTCTTCAGATACATGGCAGATAAAACTAACACCAGAGGCAATGTAGGCCCACTGATGAACGGGGTGGGTGCCCTGGTGACAGAAGATACAGAGAAGGCAGAATTACTGAATGCCTTCTTTGTCTCTGTCTACTCTGCCGGAGGCTGTCCTGAGGAGCCCCGTACCCCTGAGGCCCCAGAGGAAGGCAGGGCAATGGAGGAGTCTGCCTCAGTTGATGAGGACTGGGTTAGGGAGCAATTAAGCAATCTGGACATCCATAAATCCATGGGTCCAGATGGGATGCACCCGAGGGTGCTGAGGGAGCTGGCTGAAGTCATTGCTGGACCGCTCTCCATCATCTTTGCCAAGTCTTGGGAAACGGGAGAGGTGCCTGAGGACTGGAGGAAAGCAAATATCACTCCGGTCTTCAAAAAGGGCAAGAAGGAGGACCCGGGCAACTATAGACCGGTCAGCCTCACCTCCATCCCTGGGAAAGTGATGGAACACCTTATCCTTGGTGCCATCTTAAGACATATCAAGGATAAGAGGGTCATCAGGGACAGTCAACATGGCTTCACCAAGGGGAAGTCGTGTTTGACCAACCTCATAGCCTTTTATGAAGACGTAACAAGGTGGATTGACGATGGCAGAGCAGTGGATGTGGTCTACCTTGACTTCAGCAAAGCATTTGACACCGTCTCCCACAGCATCCTCACGGCAAAACTGAGGAAGTGTGGACTGGATGATCGGGTAGTGAGGTGGACTGCAAACTGGCTGAAGGAGAGAAGCCAGAGAGTTGTGATCAATGGGGCGGAGTCTGGTTGGAGGCCTGTATCTAGTGGAGTGCCTCAAGGGTCAGTTCTGGGACCAATACTGTTCAATATATTCATCAATGACTTGGATGAGGGAATTGAGTGTACTATCAGCAAGTTTGCTGATGACACCAAGCTGGGAGGAGTGGCTGACACGCCAGAGGGCTGTGCTGCCATCCAGCGAGATCTGGACAGGCTAGAGAGTTGGGCGGGGAAAAATTTAATGAAATATAACAAGGGGAAATGTAGAGTCTTGCATCTGGGCAGGAACAACCCCAGGTTCCAGTACAGGTTGGGGAATGACCTATTAGAGAGCAGTGTAGGGGAAAGGGACCTGGGGGTCCTGGTGGACAGCAGGATGACCATGAGCCAGCACTGTGCCCTTGTGGCCAAGAAGGCCAATGGCATCCTGGGGTGTATTAGAAGGGGGGTGGTTAGTAGGTCCAGAGAGGTTCTCCTTCCCCTCTACTCTGCCCTGGTGAGACCTCATCTGGAATATTGTGTCCAGTTCTGGGCCCCTCAGTTCAAGAAGGACAGGGAAATGCTGGAGAGAGTCCAGCGCAGGGCCACAAAGATGATTAAGGGAGTGGAGCATCTCCCTTATGAGGAAAGGCTGAGGGAGCTGGGTCTCTTTAGCTTGGAGAAGAGGAGACTGAGGGGTGACCTCATTAATGTTTATAAATATATAAAGGGTGGGTGTCACGAGGATGGAGCTAGGCTCTTCTCGGTGACAACCAACAGTAAGACAAGGGGTAATGGGTCCAAGCTGGAACACAAGAGGTTCCACTTAAATGTGAGAAGAAACTTCTTCTCAGTGAGGGTGACGGAACACTGGAACAGGCTGCCCAGGGGGGTTGTGGATTCTCCTTCTCTGGAGACATTCAAAACCCGCCTGGACGCCTTCCTGTGTAACCTCACCTAAGTTTTCCTGCTCTGGCAGGGGGATTGGACTAGATGATCTTTTGAGGTCCCTTCCAATCCCTAACATTCTGTGATTCTGTGATTCTGTAAAGTAACATTGGCACCAGTGGTATTTAAAGACAGGTTTTGATGAAAAGGGATATCTTTCTGAATCAGAGCCATAGACATATCCTTACTCTGTTGAAATCAAAGATTTAGTTTTACTCCCTTGAGAGAAAAATAAGCATGCACTCTGAAATAAGATAAAGGAAAATTTACCCCACTAATTCAATTGAGTTTCAGCACTTTCAAAATACTGGAAATCTTGAAGTTTCAGAGTCAGTGTACGTGTGTGTATATATATACATATATATATATATATTCACCTATCCAAAAAGTTTATAAATTAAATGACAGGTGCAAAATACCCACACGAATCTCTAGCCACACAGAAAGGAGTACTATTTCTTGTCTGATGACACTGAATGCAAAGCAGAGTAAATAAATCTAAATACACCTACTGTGCAAATATTTTAAATGCATAATTACTATTATTTTAAAGCTAGCTCCAGATTATCACATTAAAATTAAAATCTGCATTGGAAGAAGCAATTTTAGCATGAAAACAAGGTTGAATGTGCCGACAGAAAGTTGAGCCCCAGCCTTTGTTTTTAACTTCACTCTTTACCTAACATCCAGTTGCTGGGCCAACTGCAGTAGCAACTGGTTGGCTTGGAGCACTGTTTTGCTTCTCTTTGTTTTGTATGAGTGACATGGCACTCTGTTAAATGTTCTTCCTCATTGAGTAGCCAGTTTGGAGACTGTGTAGAAGTCTTTAAAGACACCCTAAAACAGAGAGGGAGAAAGCCTGAATATAAGGACCACCTGTTGTCTGTAGTACAGCAAGTTCTCCCCTCAAAAGGAAAAAAAAATCGTTGAAACAGTTGCCTCAGTACATACTAGTTTAGTTATATGAAGGGTGTCCAGTTCTGAGTACTGTCAACCATCACAAATTGAAGTAATTTAAATATTCTATAGAGCAAGAAAAACACATTTCTGCTCTGCTTTGTAATTGTCATTACCAGCATAAGTGTTGAGCAAGAGCTAAATTCTCATTTCTGATTTACAGAAGAACAAGCCCTTCCACTTCAAGATGTTACTTTTCTATCCCACTATCAGTCTGAGAATACATAACATTCATTAATAAGAGAATCAAGTTCCCAGCCTCTTCTTGCTTCATTTAAAGTCAATACCAGAATTTCTTAGTCTGCAATGTCATAGTAAATTTGCCCCAGTCCTGCTCAGCTGCTAATACCTCAAAAGCATCTATGTTTGGCTTTTTACATTTCAGCACAGATGAGAGCAAAAAGACAAGTACATACCAAGTGACCTCCTTCTGCAAAACGTCACAAAACCTTAACAGGAATGTAAATCCAAACTCCCTTCCAGCTGAACAGTTCTGAGGGATACTCTGCCTTTCTGATCCATGGCTCATCCTTGAGTTTTCAAGAGCACCATTCTGTACTTGGTCTTGTGTATTGTTAATAATCACTCAGTTTCCTAACTTGACTAAACAGCTGTTTATATAACAGTTTCTATAAATCCGTGTTTCTACATCACATAATGCACAACTGTTCAGAGATACTATGGTTTATCCCACAAAGAAACAGAGTTTATTTGCTCACACAGAGTACCCAGCTGATATTGTTAGCTGTCGAAGCTACACTATGCCATATAAACATAACCTGATCAAATGATCAAATATCATTGTGTCGCCATCAATGGCAAAAAGCCCTCTACCAAACCAAATATGGCCAAGATCTCACCATAAATATATTTCAGCCATTTAAGTGGGAGGCAAGCATGCAAAGTCCTTCTTTAAAGCAAAATCACCATGTCATGGTGATACTTAATGATTTTTCAGCATCAGCAAGAGAACTCTAGCCATTTGGACTCTCAGAAATACCATAGAGAGATGCAAGTATATACATAAATCTTTAAGGAAGCTTTAACCAGCACATAAATCAGTATTTTGCATGTAGGAGAGTTTCCCACTCAGCATTTAAATACAGGGATTTAGTTCCCTAAATATAAATAGCCACCACTGAAACACTGGGTTAATAACAAGAAAAGTCTGGAAAAGTATTTGAAATCCAAGTACTTTTCTTGCAGCCTGTGTTGTGCCACTCAGTGCTCCTAGCCCCACATGAAACTGGAAGTCTGTTTCCATGAAGAATGCAGAGAGCCTGCTACAACTTTTGTCTGTGAGCGCCAGAAAATTCTGACTGAGAGATTTAATGGCTGACGGTTCCACATATGTTTCTGTCAACGTGATCCTGGACTCCAACTGCGTCCTACGGAGAAATGCTTGAACACAAGAGAGCTACAGCTGAGCCACACAATGACAAAGGCAAAGCTGACACAGTGATCTGGTTTTAGAGACAATATCTTAATTCATCATCTAGAATAGAAAATGTACTGCTTGAATACAATGCTATGATTCATAGCTAGTTTGACATCATGTATGTTTTTTTACATGAGGCAGCAAATAGATTTGATAGGACTCTTGTAATTAGTATCTGTTAATTTATTCTAAGGATTCTATTCCATGAATTTGCAGCTTGAAATCTGGTATAACTTATGCTATTGCACTCTTGGTTTACCTGCTGTACCTCTCCACCAAAATCCCTCTATTTTTCTATATATGGCAGATTCTCATCTCATTAATAGCTAAGCACATATTCAGGATTACCTACAATATTCTGTAAAGCTTTAAGAAAGATACTCATCACATTCCTTATGTTCACTCATTCCTTTCATAGGTGTGGACTTACAAACTCAGACCTCTAACACAAGAGGCTTGATAGATTAGTAAATTACTCAATAAAGCCAAGCTGGTCCATAAAATCTGAGCCACAATCAAGCAGGTTCAACAGTGTGGACTAAGGTTTTTTTTGTGTTTCAAATCAAAACCTGGGTCATAAACTCCCAATAAATAAATCCAGCTGTCATGCCGTTCTAATATCAATGCCTACTGATAATGCAAAGAGAAGCATCTTCCTGGGTGGAGCAGGTGCTAGAAAAAAAGCAGACAGCCTGAGCCTCAAGCCCAGTACTTGGTTGCATCTCACTGGGTTAAGTTACTATGAAATCCAAGTCATTCAGTGTGTGGGTGAAAGGAGAGTGAGGCCCATGCCTTTCTTTCTCCTTAGGCTCCTCATGAGTCTAACACTGCCCCTCCTCTTTGAATATGGTTATCAGCAAATCTGACTCTAAACAACAACTAAGGGATATTCATGACGACAGCAGCTGCTAAGTTGTTAAAAATACACAAAATGTTTCATTGTGTGGGTGGAAAGACTGCCCTTGCTGAACAGAGACAGAAATCCTAGCGGCCCTATATTTTTGGCCACAGCTTACTATATTTTGACAAATAGTCTAGGAACCCCAATCCTTGTCCTTGTTGTTGCCCTTGTTACCCTTGTCAAAGATCTTTTCAATGTAATCCTTTAAAATAAAACTGTGAGGCCATTTTTTCCCGCTCTTGAACAGGGCACTCATATTCAGAGATGAGAAAAGAGAAATTATTTCTTCCACCTGCTATCAATACACGAGGCCAAGCTGCCTGGGGTAGCTTAAAAAAAGCATTCCTCAACTCCACATGGATTCCTGTGGATTGCTTAGCAGAGCCAAGATTTTCAGCTTTCAGCTGCTCCTGTGGATTTGTGTGGCAAAGTGCATAGAAAATGCCATACCAACCATTCCTTCAGAGCAGATGGGGAGAGGCATATTTACTAATCATCAGAGAAACTGTTATATGTGTTTAAATCCTCTTTATAAAAACAATTTGCTTTTTAGCCATTTATTGAACAGCTACTAATCTGAACCTCTGCTCAGCAGTACATGACCACAAATTCAAGTTTTTGCTTTCTCTCCAAGATCCAGTTGGACAAAGAATGGCAATGACCACAACACGCTCCCACTGTAACTGTGACTCCTAGCAGCATTTTTGACAGCTAAAATTGTCTAGGATCTTATGGTTCTGTATTTCTGAAAATAAGGTTGCTAATTACAACCAACGCAGAACAGAATATCCAAAAGTGGGATTTTTTTTTTACTTAGTCTAGCTTTTTTCCATAGTGATATGAATTACCTGTAGAAATACACTCAGAACAAACTAAGAGGTCTATTAGGTATAACTATCATGACTCAAAGCTGCACTTTTGCTTCTAGACAGATATCCAAGTCTTTAACCTAATCTTGAAAAGGTCTGAGTTCCTTTGACTCTCTGAAAGCTTCTGAAAGCACCTAAAACAATTTTTAAAAAATGTATCCTAAGACTGAAATGACACTTTCTACAGCTGAAAGTAGACAATACTTCCAAATACTTGTGCATTTGACAGCCATTTTCCCTTGTTCTAAGCCAAAGGGAATGACTGTATGATTTCTTCTGCATGTAGTGAAGAAACAGTAAATAAGTAGCCCTGCATCCTCTCAAAATTGTTGTTGCCCTCTGCAATTATCTTTGTCCTTCGTCATAAAATTAGCACACAGATGACTTAAAATTTTAAACCAGATACAGGCAGCCCAGTTCTGTAGTTTCACAATTGCCGGGGGTGGTGGCTGCAGGAGGCAGCACTGCAGAATGAATGAGCACTCTGGCACTTGTCTGCATGGAGTCTCCTTGCACATTATTCAGCCGATACTAGTTTTTGTTGTTTGTTTGCATCTAGAAGAAACTCAGCACCCCTATTATATTTTCATCTTCAGCTGAAATCACTGAAAGGGTTTGAGACAGCGGCAGTCTTCTTGCCCTATGATTCAACATGATGTAAAACCTTAGATCCCACTCGTGGCAAGAACTCCTTGCAGCTACATTAGTGTAACGACTAATAATCACTAATAACAGTGTTATTAGTACATTGCAGCTATTTTTCTGTATATTCTGCAATATTTGCTCCACTGATTATTTCTTTATTTCTCTCTTCTCTGTGTTTGTCTCCAGTTTGAGGAAATTTCTTACTGATTGAATTTAAAACCGTTAGTTCTTGCTCTTTCATAAAGTGAATTGATCCCTGCCTTTATCTCGTCTATTTGCATTTTCATTCAGTTGCATTATCTGCAGTGTGCCCACTTTGCACTGCGAAACTTAATGATGTTTCTTAAAGATTCACTTTAAAGCAATAAATGAAAATAGCTTAAGACACCATCTTGTGTCCTCAAGAAACAGTGTCATTTGTTTACAGCTAAGAATCATGACGGCAGCTGCATTCAGTCCAGGATCGCACTCAAAATTGTGCCACAGTATCATGAGAATGTTTTCTCTATTTGTAGTTGCAGATATATTAGAGCTGTCAGTCAGAATGAAAATGTCTGCATGAAAACTCTGATGAGTGAAATAGATACTGAAACCTAAAATCTTGACACCTGAAATTGTAAGAGGAACCATGATAGAAGCAGGTCACAGAAATAATCCATTTCTTATGAAATAAAATAATCTAAAATACAGGGAGACAATTTGCCCCAGGAGGAGCAGAACTACAAAAGCATTGTTTCCTGCACATTTGTAACCTTTATCCCAGTCTCTCTCCCTGCTGCTTTCCTCATTATAATAATTACAGCTCCTTCTGTCTCCCTTTGAAACCTCCACTACGAGGCAGACAGCATGAGCTGTGGCTTGTCAGCAGCTACATTTGCTCTCATTGGTCACAGAGTTATTCTTAAATAGAGAGTAAGACAGCTGAGCTCAGTGAGAGCTTCTTCAGTGAGAGCTCTTACTTAGTCTCCCCCTCTATTAGTTTTCACAAAACTTGTAGGAGCTTAATTCTCTTTGAGATTTATTTATCTGTCAGACTCATTTGAAAACACTGTTAGGGTTCAAAAACTGTTAAGTGAGGAATAGATGCCTCAGTAGACAGACAGCTTGACTGCATAAGCCTGCTGTCTTCAGGAGACGAGGCTAAGAAACACTCTTTTTCTCTTGGCTAGACAGTTACAGCACTGCTAAACTGGAAGGGTCAGGAGTAAAACTTTCCAAGAACCATTTTCAGTAGTCATCTATCATGTAGTTGCTCTGTTTTGACAAGTACAGAGATAAGTACTGGTCTAAGACATTTAATTTATTCATGTAAGCAGACCCAGAAAGTACCAGAAATACAATAGGAATCTTAAAGTGGTAATCTCTTGTCTGAGCATGACAGCACGGGATAAAATAATCTAGTAAACAGAAGTGGATAGTGCCCCAGGTCACCAGTAGAAGTGAAAACTTATTATCTTCCACCAAAGAAGTGAGAGCAACTCAGCTGCTTCTGATTTTTCAACAAGGGCAGAGGACATGCACAAGCTGGATGAACTGATGGTAGAACCAAGCATAACCCATGCCTCTTTTTAACGAAATGGCACGTTAGTCTTGTGACATAGCCTGACATTCATCACTCTACCTGCAGCCAGCATGAAATCCTCTTCTGTTGTTGAAGTAGCGCCATGCTCTAGAAAAGAGAGATCAATTTTAAGTCATAGTCATGGCCCAGAAGCAGACGAGGTTGTATGCTGACTCTGAAAAGTAGTTTCCACTATGTGAGGTTGAGATACATACCTTGTATCAGCCTCATTTCATTTAACTATCTTTCGCTTCTCAAAAGTGAGCAGAAATTTACTTTAATGCCAAAATTTCATCAAAGATAGTAGGCAGTGATTTGGCAGATGTAAGTAATTGAATAATGCACTCAGGCTCAAAAGTAATTCTAGGAGCAGATCACCATATGGAGTGGAGACAGTTGTGAAAATGAGTGTTGAAAGAGATGGAATCCAAATGCCTGCTGATGAAAGACAGACGGAATCCAGGAAAGTACAGGACTTTGAAGAATGAGAAGACATAGAAACTGGAGGAAGGAGAATCTGAAACATCAGAGAAGCATGAAGAGTAGTCTGAAAGGTGTCAAATTAGTGTTACATGAAGATGACTTTAGTGCCAAGGAGCTGGAGACACTTAAAAAGAGAAGTGCAAGTCTTATAATATATTACGTAGTTTATAGCATAGGAGACTGAGTTTCAGATGAAGACCATGACAGGAATGAAGAGAGTATAAATTGTGGGAAATTACTGTTGATATAGTTTTGCATCACAAAATATTTTATTGGAACCAGGTTTTAAATATATACACGTACATCTATGTAAAGGATAATTCTTAATAGAAGGAATAGTTATACTCTCTGAAATAAAACTTTGTCAACCTAATTATGTGACCTTTGGAAGATGTACAGGGCATGAATACAAAAGCTACACTTCCATATGTGCCATTTCACTCCAGCAGTCTGCAATTTAAATACATTCTGAACCAGAAGTTAGACCAAGATTGTTGTATTCAAAGTCATGAACAATTTTGCTTCCACAAATCTGTCAAATTAAGTTGTTTCATTTAGGTTATAAATACGTTTCTCATAAAAAAATCCACTATTTCATAGAGAAATGTACATTTAATTAACGTGAGTCCTTTAAATATGTTGCTTTTTCATTTAATGCCCTTTGATGTGTTGTCAATATTAATAAATAATACATTTCTATTAAAGAAAAAAATTAAAAGGTTTTCCTTTTATTAGGTTCTATTAGTGTTTCCTTTATTATTTATTTATTATATATGATCTGGTGGCAATTACAGAGACATGGTGGGACAGCTCACATGACTGGAATGTGGTCATGGATGGCTATGCCCTTTTCAGGAAAGACAGGCTGGCCAAGCGTGGTGGTGGAGTTGCTCTTTATGTGAGAGAGCAACTGCAATGTATAGAGTACTGTCCAGGTGCGGTTGAGGAGCGAGTTGAGAGTCTGTGGGTGAGAATTAAGGGGCAGGCTGGCAGGGGTGACACTGTTGTGGGAGTCTATTACAGGCCACCAGATCAGGGTGAGGAAGTTGATGAGGCCTTCTACGGGCAGCTGAGAGCGGCCTCACAGTCACAGGCTCTGGTTGTTATGGGGGATTTTAACTACCCTGATGTTTGCTGGAAGGACTACTCAGCCAGCCAGCCTCAGTCTAGGAGGTTCCTCCAGTGCATTGACGATAACTTTCTGATGCAAATGGTGGAGGAGCCGACTAGGAGAGGTGCGCTGCTGGATCTCGTCCTCGCTAACAAGGAGGGTCTGGTCGAAGCAGTAAAGGTGGGGGGCTGCCTTGGTTGCAGTGACCATGAGATGGTGGAGTTCAGAATCTCCTGTGGTGGGAGCAGAATACCGAGCAGAATTGCAACCCTGGACTTCAGCAGGGCCGACTTTGGCCTTTTCAAACAGTTGCTGGAGGGAATCCCGTGGGCAAGGCTGCTTGAAGGTAAAGGCGCCCAAGATAGTTGGTTAACATTCAGGGACTGCTTCTACCAAGCTCAAGATCAGTGCATCCCGACGCGCAGGAAGTCAAGGAAGGGAGCCAGGAGACCTGCGTGGTTAAACAGGGAACTGCTGGGCAAACTCAAGTGGAAGAGGAGGGTTTACAAATCATGGAAGGAGGGGCTGGCCACTTGGGAAGAATATAAGGCTGTTGTCAGAGGATGTAGGGAGGCAACTAGGAAAGCTAAGGCCTCCTTAGAGTTAAACCTGGCGAGAGGGGTCAAGGAGAACAGGAAGAGGTTCTTCAAATACATGGCAGATAAAACTAACACCAGAGGCAATGTAGGCCCACTGATGAACGGGGTGGGTGCCCTGGTGACAGAAGATACAGAGAAGGCAGAATTACTGAATGCCTTCTTTGTCTCTGTCTACTCTGCCGGAGGCTGTCCTGAGGAGCCCCGTACCCCTGAGGCCCCAGAGGAAGGCAGGGCAATGGAGGAGTCTGCCTCAGTTGATGAGGACTGGGTTAGGGAGCAATTAAGCAATCTGGACATCCATAAATCCATGGGTCCAGATGGGATGCACCCGCGGGTGCTGAGGGAGCTGGCTGAAGTCATTGCTGGACCGCTCTCCATCATCTTTGCCAAGTCTTGGGAAACGGGAGAGGTGCCTGAGGACTGGAGGAAAGCAAATGTCACTCCGGTCTTCAAAAAGGGCAAGAAGGAGGACCCGGGCAACTATAGACCGGTCAGCCTCACCTCCATCCCTGGGAAAGTGATGGAACACCTTATCCTTGGTGCCATCTTAAGACATATCAAGGATAAGAGGGTCATCAGGGACAGTCAGCATGGCTTCACCAAGGGGAAGTCGTGTTTGACCAACCTCATAGCCTTTTATGAAGACGTAACAAGGTGGATTGACGATGGCAGAGCAGTGGATGTGGTCTACCTTGACTTCAGCAAAGCATTTGACACCGTCTCCCACAGCATCCTCACGGCAAAACTGAGGAAGTGTGGACTGGATGATCGGGTAGTGAGGTGGACTGCAAACTGGCTGAAGGAGAGAAGCCAGAGAGTTGTGATCAATGGGGCGGAGTCTGGTTGGAGGCCTGTATCTAGTGGAGTGCCTCAAGGGTCAGTTCTGGGACCAATACTGTTCAATATATTCATCAATGACTTGGATGAGGGAATTGAGTGTACCATCAGCAAGTTTGCTGATGACACCAAGCTGGGAGGAGTGGCTGACACGCCAGAAGGCTGTGCTGCCATCCAGCGAGATCTGGACAGGCTAGAGAGTTGGGCGGGGAAAAATTTAATGAAATATAACAAGGGGAAATGTAGAGTCTTGCATCTGGGCAGGAACAACCCCAGGTTCCAGTACAGGTTGGGGAATGACCTATTAGAGAGCAGTGTAGGGGAAAGAGACCTGGGGGTCCTGGTGGACAGCAGGATGACCATGAGCCAGCACTGTGCCCTTGTGGCCAAGAAGGCCAATGGCATCCTGGGGTGTATTAGAAGGGGGGTGGTTAGTAGGTCCAGAGAGGTTCTCCTTCCCCTCTACTCTGCCCTGGTGAGACCTCATCTGGAATATTGTGTCCAGTTCTGGGCCCCTCAGTTCAAGAAGGACAGGGAACTTCTGGAGAGAGTCCAGCGCAGGGCCACAAAGATGATTAAGGGAGTGGAGCATCTCCCTTATGAGGAAAGGCTGAGGGAGCTGGGTCTCTTTAGCTTGGAGAAGAGGAGACTGAGGGGTGACCTCATTAATGTTTATAAATATATAAAGGGTGGGTGTCACGAGGATGGAGCTAGGCTCTTCTCGGTGACAACCAACAGTAAGACAAGGGGTAATGGGTTCAAGCTGGAACACAAGAGGTTCCACTTAAATGTGAGAAGAAACTTCTTCTCAGTGAGGGTGACAGAACACTGGAACAGGCTGCCCAGGGGGGTTGTGGATTCTCCTTCTTTGGAGACATTCAAAACCCGCCTGGACGCCTTCCTGTGTAACCTCACCTAAGTTTTCCTGCTCTGGCAGGGGGATTGGACTAGATGATCTTTTGAGGTCCCTTCCAATCCCTAACATTCTGTGATTCTGTGATTCTGTGATTTCACCTGCTATTTTTAAGTTCTTGCTGACAGAACTGGGGGAATATTTCTATTTTCAATAGCTCTCAAAACTGGGGAAACATACTTTGAAGAATAGTTTTTCCTTACTTTCAGAAGTGCTTTATTTCAGAATAGAGAAAACTCCATCCTGAGAAACAAATTTTCTAGACATGGAAGTGTTTGCAAAAAAAAAAAAAAAAAAAAAAAAAAGAATATTTTTACATCTAGAATCCAACTGTGGTAATTTATAAGTGAGAACAGTACAATAACCTGAGCATGGAAGGCAAAGAGGTGTTGGCACTTGTGCTGGTTTGACTGAAAATGAGTTGATTTTCTTCATGCAGTTAGAAACCTGTCTTTTTCATAGCTAGCACAGTCGTTATTTGGACTTAATTTGAGAACACGAAGATAACACCCCAGGACAGAATTAATGTTTTTAATTGCTCTCATACTCTCCTGCATGTATGGAACTCTTAGCCATGATGGAGAAGAAGAGTATGGAAAAAATGAAACCAGCAGCTTCTTAAGGGATACTCAAGAGGGTCGCAGCTATAAAACGAGATGGAGGGCAGAATTTGAGTCAATTGCTTCAAAAAGGAAATTCAAGTGCTGTGAACAGGAGTCAATCAAGGATATGGTGACTGTAAAGCACCAAATCTAATAAAAAGATTTCACCCTAGTTCCAGCAAATTCCAGAAAAATGTGCAGGTATGGAGCAATGAAGAATAAACAGAAAACAATAACATATGTTTTATAACTGACCTCACTGAATACAGTAACAGAACTTCCTTTTACTTTGTGACAATGCCCTAAACGTTAAAAGGGATGACTTGTCTCCTTTCACAAATAAAGGCAATGGTGGAAATGGGATGCATTCATTATTTTCTCTTCCGATAAGGCCAGAAATCTACACAAGAGAAAAAAAAAAAAAAAACAAAAAACAAAAAACAAGAACAACAACAAAACTGAAGGATTTTTATTTTTAATTTGTAAAAATATAGGCTAAGATGAGAATAAAGGACTAAATCATTTATTTTCTACATGAATTTAATTATCTCTGCTTATACTGGTCATTTTTTTGGCAACAACAGGTTGACTATTGGAGCCTTACAGCCTAGACTACCAAGATAGGTATCTATATATTGCAGTTCAGTGTCATGGAGAACATACAAGAACTGTGATTTGGCTAACATTTAGATAACTCAGATCCCAGCATACCTCAATTACACCACTTTACGTAAATGAGCATGAGCAGTTATGACAATGAAACTCTTGCTTTACCCACTGCTAAGGGAAAATCTATTGCTAGGCAAGAGACTGTACCATAATAACCCATATATCCACCTGTGTTGTTCTATTTATGTGGTGCAACTGCAAAGGGAGGGAGGCAAGTTTCATATCACTGATTGTGGGAGCAGCTGCACCACATTCAAACTAAAAGAAACCTGGAAGTGTCACCATCAGCATATGAGTAATACAGACCCTTAGCAGAGATGTTGGATATAACTCAAAGCAGTCTTTATGGGTGATGAAATGGTGAACAAATGTTCTTTTTACATGCCCTTTTATTTTCAATAAAGCTGTTGGTAAAATAATTTAAATTTTTGTCAGGTCTCATTTAACCAGCTTCAGCCTCATGGCCACTGAACAAGGTCAAAGTTATTCTAGGCACAAAATTTCTACATAAATGGCCATCTATAACACATAATCACTCAAACAGACTCGTTCACATACCTGCTACATAAACAACTTCTGGTAGAAATCATAGAAGGTTCACGTTGTTAGCATGTAAGTCTCTATCTTCTCTAGGAAAAGTAAATATGTGGTCAGAATGAGAATAGAGCAAAAATAAATTATTGTAGCCCATGTAATTCACTGCAACCCAAACTGGACATTACATTTAGAGCTCTGATTTTTTTCCCCACTGGTTGTCATGAATGCTAACTAAGAGCAGATAGTGCTTCATTAATCTGAACTTCAGAACAAATATGCCAAAACTGTCAGAAATGTAACAGGAGCAAAAATTTTTATCTTCCTGATTAGAAGTTCCAAACTCCAATCTGTTTATGCCCTCCTCTTAAAGTCATCCTCTCCCTCAGGGATCCCTGTTTTCTCCTACATTAAACTTCTTGTCCATCTCCAGAGCAGAGATCGTGGAGTAGGGTAGGATGAAGAGATCTCCTTCAAGCGACTTTTCTTTATGTAGGTCAAATTAATTACTCACAACGGATAGCCTTTCTAGTGCAGTATAGTTCTGGGATATGAATCTACCCTTCCCCAGGCAGAGAGAGGAACAAAAGATAGAAATCCTGATGATGAAAGAATATTCTCTTTTCCTAACCTACTCTTCCCATGGGTAAGTACTGGTTGTTTTTCCATTTCTTGATGCCCTGTCTGAGATATTCCAGATCTCACTCTATGAAGTGAGAAACACAACTCGTAATCAATTGGAACACTTAAAGTGCTCCAGAAGTGCTAACTGCCCGAAAAGAAAGAAAAATATGAAGAGAACAAGGAAAAAGTAAAGTAATGGTCCTCCAGTAAGCCAGAAATGAAAGTGATACCTCTCATCCCAAAATAAAGATAAGTAAAAATATTTTCCATGTTATTTGCAATGTTTTTGTTACCATTTGTTATCAACGTTCTTTTGAACACATATACACACAAGAAATGACAGTATTTTCAGGGTGCACTAACACAATTGTTAATTTCATTTATATGACAAGTCAGAGGATGTTATCTTTGTTTAACCAATGCAATACATATGAATACTTCATATACAGCAAACTGTTGCAAAATCATAAGTTCTACAAAGAAGTTTTTCATGGATATCATGTAACAGAAGAACTCTAGAGAGTTTCTGTGTCTCTTTATGAAGAAAATAAAAGGTATAAACTCATCAGATTGTGAATTTTAGCATTTTGTTTCTCATCTTGAAATGAGCCAGAAGTTTTCTTTTGAGCAGTAGGCAAGCTGTTTCACGAGTACGTCCAGCCCACCACACAGCCTTATGAGACTTTCTAGGGTTTACACTACAAGCTACATAAGTTGCACCCTCAACAGAGCTTTATAAGCCAAAGGCAGGCAGCATATCTTTTTTTCTTGAGATTCCTGGTGAGCCTAATGTGTATGAACAGCACTGAGGCCCCTATCCAATGTTAGCAAGTTTGCTTCACTTGTTAACGAGGTATTCAAACCTGTGATACAGTTCACTAGAGTTTTGTCATTGACACCTTGCTGTGGACCCAGGGAAATTTCCACAGTACTCAGTCAAATGTTTTTACAAGTAAAGGTTCTTATACTGTTACCTAGTCCTTTCCCAAATATAATTCGATGTGTGTGTTGACAAGTACAGAGGAAGAGAAGCTCCTATGTAATACCTTTGATGAGCACAATACACACACTACTTGACAGGTCCTTAGATGACTTCATATTCAGTGCTAGATGCAAATTAAATCTTTGCCGTGGGTTCTCACCATTTAGAGATTGTCATTTATTGTTAATGAAATGAACTTGCATTCCCTCACTGGCATTATTTTCTCAGCAAAATACAATGCTACTAGGATTCCTTGCATGGCATTCATGTTCAGACATTAGATGTCTCTGGGCAGTTTACCTAGAGAAAGTATCATATTAAAAGATCAGAGTGGTAAGTACTGGGAACAATTTAAGTGTAAATGTTGTCAGATACAATAGTTCTTAAACTACCAGTTTGTTTTTTAAAAAATGCAGCAAGATACATATCCTACTGTTCCATTTTGGCTCTGACACTGCCTAAGCAAGGTCATTTCAGGTGATCTATATATAGAGAAAGATCTTAGTCTCTTGGATAGTATACTGAAAAAAAAACTGTATAATTGACTACTACAGGGAGAGGATCCAGCTCATTATTTGAATTACACATCCATCTGTTTCAGTCAGGATGGCTTATAAAAAGGTTGTAAAAGTTAGTTGAAATTGTCAAATAGAACATAAACTAATTTTAAACTATAGAAGAGATTTAATATGTTCTTGCTTTTATGAATCAGCATTTTTTTAAAGGAGAAAAAAAAAAAAAAGGACGTTTATTCTGTAGTCCAAGGATTTTAACAAGCTTATACCATTCCCTTTTTGGCCCTAGACTATCCATTATGCTGAGCCCAGATTTTATGTATTCCTTGCCCTTATGTTTTCTGATAATTTACTGTATTCTGTTTAGCTTCTCATGTTATTTCTCAGTGTTAAATATTAAATCATTTCTATCACAACAAATATACCAAAATGTATATCTTTTGCTCTTTCCTTTCTCTAAAACATTATGTAAAGGAAAAATGAAAATATCTCTCTCTACAAACTCTTGTATTTCATTGGCATTCAATTTTTTCATGTTTTGGCTACTAAGAGATTAAGTAGATTTTGACTATGTGATTTTACGCAATCTGTTAATGTGGCTGTCATGTAGAAATACACATTTTCTATCTTCTTTTCCTTACTCTTTGTGTTAGTTGCTCTGAGGGTCCCAGTGTGCCTACTGCTGCAGTGCAATCCATCATCTCTTATGTCCAATCTATATGAAATCACAATTCAAACCTGATTTTCATGACCTTGAATTTCTTATTATCTCAATAATCATCATTAGTAGTAATTTTCTTTCTCCTTTATTCTTTATTATGTACATACCCTTTTTCAAACCTCTGGAAGCCACTGATTTCCTTAAGCTCTGAATCCCTATAAACAGCTTAGTTTTATGGTTTTTAGTCTAGATGCAAAATTCAGAATGCTGATAGATTTATTGTTTTGAAAAATTACATTTTCCGCATGGTCTGGGAAAATACCTCACCCTCTTCTACACTGTTCTACACAGAAATATCTAAATCAAAAATGTTTTAAGTTATTTGAACCTTCCATGTTTCAGATATCTGACTGCTGCTGCACTGAAAAAGAAACTCCTTGCACAGAAAATTTTTTCTCCAGTTCTCAGCGTACCTTCTGTTTTCCTGTGATCAGAGGAATGTTTTCAGCTGAAATACGTCATAACTCCACCTATGGGTTATTGTGGGAGGAGAAGTAGATTCATGGAGCTAATTCAGTGATCCAAGCTCCCCTTATTGATTTCAGATACTAGCATGGGGAAGGAAGCAAAACCAATTACTAAGCAAGGCAAAATTTATTCTATGCTAAATGAGGTTTCATATGAATTTAGTGACATTGAAGCATGTATTCCGATACAGTTCAATTGCCCACAATTAAGGAAAACATGGTCGTAACAGGGAATTGGAAAATAGAGGAAAATTGCCACAAGTCTGTGAAGATCTGAGAGAACCAATACCTTCTTCAACAAAGGGACATAATAAAGTGTGGAGAGAATGGAAATGCATGTATTTGCTCACACTAGAGTTCAAAAAGTAGCTCTTCGAGCTTTAGTATATGTCTTTTCTTCTCCCATGGGCAGAATGACTGGAATAAAAGTGAAGTTGAGTAAATATTTTCAACTTTTCTTTTTCAAGATTACAGAAGGAAAGTTGATAAACCCAGAAAAAACTCCAGATTCTCCTCCTATATCTCCAATTCAGAGCTATTCACTTGATAAGGTCGTTCATCATATGCGAGACCATTAATTGTCAAGTGTTCTTCCAGTTCTGCTTCCACTACAACCTTTTTGTTAGTGTTTGTTGTTGTTGTTTACTTTGAGTATGATACTTGTGGTAGAGTTTATCCTCCAATACAGCTGATTAGAAAGGGTGTCTAAAAACAGGCTGAGAGAGTATCTCTCCTTATAAGGACCACTAAATGCGTACCTCTGCACTTGGTCTTGCTATTTTTATTACAAAGAAGCAGAATTTCCCCAGACCTACATTAGTGCACTCTTATTTCGGGGTATTTTTGTGTCTTTTAGATAATGGATGAAGTGGGAATTTCTCAGTAAATATGCACTTGTGTCATCAATTATTAACAAATAACAGATGCGACAGTTTATTTCTGTCTAGAAGAATGAATCAAGATAACAATTAATAATTTCTCTTCTTTTTTTTAACCACAGGACATGTGGAAAGCCTAACCTACCAAATATGCCTCTCATACCTTCATTCTTTGGCCTCCTATAAGCACATTAACTCAACAGTTAAGTACAGCATCCTTGTTATTTACACTAAGATGAAGTGCAAGAATAAACATTCCATTGTCCTCAAAAACTAGGCCAGATTTTTTTCCCCACTGCATTTTTTTTGAAGATAGCAATCAGTTTTTTATAGCACCCTCATAGTATTTTTTTCCAGATAACAATATAACACAGATATTATGAATCCCAGTCTACGGTCTCACAACTGCAGTGAAAAACAACAGTTTAACGTTTCCTCCCCAAAGAGATATTTTCCCACTTGAAAGGTGAATGTTTTTCAGCTGAGGCTGCTGTTACTTCTTCAGTCACCCTCCTTCAATCACACGTGGTCATCCGACCAGGTCTGTTACATACCACAAGGTCACAAGTCTCCTCCACAGTTTGGAGGAAAAAGGACAACTTGCAATGTCAAATGAGCTTAGTACATCTCACATGCTTGAAATGGGAGCAGGAACAGAAGTGCATTTAAGAGGTACAGGGCATTAGCACTTCACTCTGGCCAGGCTCAGAATATTGCTTCAGAGAGTCCAGTTTAGACCATCTTAAAAAAGCAGCTCGCGTGGCTAGGCAAGCAAAAATTTCTTCCTGAGACAGTAGGAAGACAGGAGGCTCCAAAGAGGAACGCAGAATACAAGTCAGACTGCCTCTCTGTGTACCACTGGGCTTTTACTGCCTGTCAAGAAAGCGAAATAAGTCAGTCTACTGACCTGCACATGCCCTCATCCACCCATCCCTTTTTTTGTTAATTATTTACATAACTTGCTTGAATAAGCCATGTTTTAAAACAGAGCCTTTAAAATGTCACACAGAGGACCAACATAGATGATTCAGTGAGCCAATGTCCTGGCTTACAAGCCCACCTGCCCCCAAGAAACAGCAAGGTTAGACCAACCATAAACTTTTTCTCAGCAGAATGGCAGGTTTCCAGATTGAGAGTGTGCTGCAGCTGACAATGCCTATTCTCCCAGCTGTAATGAAGGACAGAAAATGCTCACGTCACTCCCTCTACTTTTACATTAAACCAAAACAAGACTGGAATTTAAATAACCACACTAAGCAAAACCAGTCGTCAGACTGAACAGCCTTGATTTTAACCATAAAAATGTCCTAACTTCTACAGACTGCTCTGCATACAGGATTTGGAAGAATGTACAAAGACTGGAGGTGTTCACATAATGAAGTTCTGCTACCCAGTTTTACCTATTGATATAAACGAAAAGGAAAGACTGCTGCTTCATGTATGGTCTGAATCAGGACAATGTTTCAGAGTGCAACATTTATTCCTGTATTACTAAACTATTCTGATTCATTTGTGAATAGCACATAATTTATTTATTTCTAATGTTGGAGGTCATTCTTAGTAACGCAGATATTGTTATAATACCTGGAACAGGTGTTGTCAACAAAACTGCTCAAAAAGTATCAGTCCCTGAGAAAACAAGGAAGAGGGGAAAATCTTCTGTAGATTAGTTTTCTTTCTTATCAAATATATTCCAGACACTGGTGATAGAGAAGTGAAAATCAACTAGTCTGCATAATATTTAAGGTCCTGAGAACTACATACCTAAAGCTGAATTTGTTCTCAGGCTTTTGATATTCAGATTGAACATAGGAAAAATATTGTTGCAAGGCAGTAATTCCTGTAAATATTATAATGTTGCTGAAAAAATTTCCATTGAATAGAACTGACAAATTGAACACACTGTAGCCTTTAGTTCCTATTAAACTTAATAAAACTGGCTAAATAAATAGCCAAACTCGTAGACTGCAGTATGGCAAAGTAATAACCATTCTCTTTTAGAAAAGCATTCATATTCAGGCTGTCATTTAAGTATTTGATCAACTTGAGATGCTCATAGTCTGGTGATTTTCCTTCAGAATTTTCCCACATTATTTTTAATTCCCAAAAACATGACATTGTCTCAGCCAGTTTTCATTAGAACACCTAATACACTTTTATATGATAAAGGCAGCAGCTGTCCTGGCCAAATATGTCTGTCAGACCCTGTCAGCCTCTTCTGTGCGTACTCAAACTACAACCCACCACCAGAGCACAAGCAATCTGAATGGTGGCTGGAATACATATTGAATACCAGTTGCATGAAGGGATTCTACCAGTTCTTCCAGTTTGTTCAGCATGGCATCAGACCTACTACCACCTAGTGTCCCTGAAGCCTTAGCTTCAGGCTCCTCAGCTGTTCATTTGAAAATTAGAGTCAAAGTCAATCCAGTGTGGATATCAGCTTGCTTACTCCTCTCACACTTCTGGCTACAGACTATGTAACCACGCAATCTAATGCACCAGCTCAGCTACAATAGAAGAAAAGAGTATTTTTCCTGCACTCTTTATTCAGGAGAAATCCTTTACTTAATTTAACAGAAAAAAAAAAATACATATTTCAGGCAGCTGCTAGATATGGAAAATGTCAACTCCTATGATCACTTGATTACAACCACTTTATTCTATATACCATAGAATTTGCATATTCTAGGAACTTTAAAGCAGGCAGTCAATATCCTGTGGAACTGACTGGTTTGGAAACAAAAGATGTGCAGCACTTTGAAGTGCTCTGAGGAGACACTTGAGCTAGCTTGAGGTTTAAGGGGAAGGCTACCCATGTTAAAATGCTTGAGTAGCCCAAGGAGAAACTTAGGTTTATAGTCGCTACAGTATTCCTTCCTCCCATTGTGCACTGTAAACATAACCTCCCCAATAATTCAAACACAACTTTATGTACGTACACAGTTCCATAAGATAACTCTGTTAGAGTTACTGATGCATACAGAGTTATGCAGATTCTGTGTTGGACTGGAACAATAAAGTTGTGTTTGTCAACCCTACTGAAAAAGAAAAGACATTGTAGGTTGTTGGATTTCTTCTCTGACAGCTCCCTTAGGAGACGGTACAAAAGTATTTATTATTTATAGATAAGCCAGCATGTCGACACATTTTTAGATAACTCTCAATGTATTTTTTTCTGTCTAGCAATGGAAACTACAGAATAAATTATATATGACATTTGTAGCTATTCTAAGAAAGCTGGTATTGCACAGCCAGCAATCTACAAATTAGATATAAAATGCTCTATGGAAGTGCTATTTTTTGGTATGCTGTTGATGTTCCTAACTCTTTCATTCCACTATCTGTATAAAATTCAGATTAAATCTACTCAACATAGGCTTCTGTAATCTGATAATTTCTGTCAACTTTGTGCACTTTCAGATGTCCTAAGGTGGTATGTCAGATGTTATGAAGGTTGTATTTTACTTCAAAACCCACAGGTACAGAGCAAATATATTTTGCTATGCATACCATCTGGTACCTGTTTTTACCAAAGAACGGTGTGTTTAATCATTAAATCCCATCCTGTGGTATTTAAATCAAATTAATTCATACATATATATGCATTTTTCTCCCTGTGGATTTTCCTATCAAAATAATATGGTTACTTTTTGTGACAGCAGAAGTCACTGGACCAAATTTTACTGTAAGATATACACACACATAACCAACAGAAAGTCAATATGCTTGCACAGGTGTAAATGTTCACAGAATAATCAGATGTGAACTGTAGGTACTTTTAATATGATAAGTATCTTATATACATAGTCAAGCATTCTTTTCTATTTTACTATGTTTATCTTCATATGATTCGATTAGCAAATCAGAATTAACTTTATATTAATGTTAAGCATATGCATCAATATTATTCATTTTATTTTTTCCTGCAGTATAGGTTCAACAACATTTCATCTCCAGCACTAGTCAAAATTCAAACAAATGAAACTTTTACCTAGTGCTCTGGACAATTTCAATAAACAAACATTTTTCCAAATACCAGATTATTGTTAGAACTGTTGCTTCATAGCCTGTTCTGTCTGTTTTTCCCTTCACTGGTTTCTGCCCTCTTTTGTTGCAATTAATGATAGAACAAAGCAGGTGTTTTTATAAGCAGATTAGATTTTTGTTGGTCAAGTTATAAAGAACATTCGTAGAATTTTCTTGGTAAAGATGATTATTATTTCCAGTCAGTTCAAGAAGTAAGATTTCCACAGGATTTTTTTTCCTGCTCTGGCCTTAGATCCTCATGTCATAGAGCTGTTAATCTTTGTGAATTAATTTGCAGCTTTCACCAAATTCTAGCTTCATAGCATCCCCCGGTTATTTTATAAGCAAGACCACCTTATTTAAAAGACCTGCAATGTTCTAAAACATTCATGTTTCTTTCACAAGCAGACACAGTTAACTGTCAAAAAAAAAAGAAAACCAAAACAAACAAAAACCACAAAACAAACAAACAAACAAACAAACAAAAGCACAAACCAAACCAAACCAAAACCAAACAAATGAGAAAAAGAAAGGGTGGGAGGAAGACAAAAAAACCCACTCCGGACAGTTTAAACATCATTTGAACAGCAGTATCAAATGGCATGTTGTGGTTGAGAGACTACAATAGAGGTAAGAGTAACATTGTAAACAAATAAGGGTGATTACACAGACTAAATAGAATTGTTAAGGTTACCAAGTATTACTAGAAGATATTCTGTCGGGAAAACTGCTATGAATTTGCATACTTGTTTCACATAGACAAGCCAGGAACATTTGCTTCATGGGTAAAGAGTGAAAATGTAGCAGCACTAATCATATAGCTGCATTTGCAGGTGATATCTACTAAATAATCAAGAAAGTGACAAAAAGTGGGAATTATTTGCCACTCCTCTGCCAAGTCTCAAGCCATACTAGCAAAGCTGGTCATTGAAATTAACCTTGCACCAAGGTACTGTTCAACAAGCAGAAGAGTACATAAGAACAGACCGGGTACAAGGTTTTCATTTTCTAAAGGCAAATTGATAAAATAAACAAACTGGATAGTGGAATGCCCTCGGCTGGAAAGGGTTTTTTACCAGTGGAAGAAGTCTTAAATTTCTCTCAAACAAATGTACAAAAAGTACCTGGAATTTTCATCCCAACAAATAGAAAAAACTAATAAAGAAAAGATCTTATATTCAATTGAATGAACAGTCACTGTGAAAAATGAATACTGTTTTTCCAACTTATTTAAAATACAACAAGTTGATTGCAGTTTTCACAAGAAATCGGTGCAAGTTCATATGCACCTCCATTTTTTCTGGAAATAAAGATAACAAGTTCAGATTACAATCTGTACCTCCCTGAGATCAAAACTGTATTTGGTGGTTAGAAAAAGCAGACTTGTAAAGCTGGTACATGGGAATCCACTCAAATAACTTTGCAGAAGCTACAAGGCTGCAATTAGATGCATATCTCACTTTTCCTCCTGATATCAAGCTTTTATCAGGTGTCACAGCACTACATATGGAGAATATTTTTAGAATCCCCGGTTCTTTCACTTTCAAGATTTTTGCATAATGTTTTTTCTCAGGAGAGCTGATGAATTACACATTACTACCTTACAAGCATCCTCAGGTTGGATTTAAAGAATTAGAGACAATTAATGAACAGAAATTCTAAATGTTTCTTCTTGTCCTGGGTTTTAGACAAACCCTTCAGACATAAACTGGAGTACTTCTGACCAAGTTCTGGGTCCTTACACCTTCAACAGCACCAAGTGCTGGCTCCACACAGAAGGGCCATAGGAAGTTTCACTAATTACACCATGCAGGACGAACATAAAGAATGTTAGATGCTTTCCAGGGAATTTAACATCTCCCTTCCCAATCCAAAGCCTGTGCTAACCTTCTGTATACTGATAATAAGGCATAGCAAGGCTTTGAACCGCAGTCCCTGACCTAAGATGAGCTGACAACCCTCCACTGTGGCTAATCCTGCACAAGAAGTGCTCCCTGTCTCTCTCCCTTGCCCTTTCAGAGATGTACAGGCTTAATTTGCTCTTAGATCTTGCTTTATCTTTCTAGGGTACCTGTAGAGTGATAAATACCTCTGTAAGCAAAAAGGATGGAGCTCAAAGTTGAAAGAATTGCCATTATTTTGTTTTCAGTTTACTCCTTTTTCTGCAGCAGTTTAGAACAGAGAGTGTGGGAAGTATGTGTGAAATCCTTTTAATTACAAGCTCTTAACATGAATAAACTAATTCAAAGCAACAGTTTTTAATGTAAGAGTTTAACTTGGTAAACAGTATTAAGGAACCTTTTGGACCAGTTAGCTAAAAATCTCTCTTAAACAGCTTTCAGCTGCTAAGGAAAACCAAGGGTAGTATTTTAGTCATTGTGTTTTGTTACAGGCATGTCAAGTAGGAAAAGACTTTGAATTAAATTGATGTGATTTAGTACTGAAGCTCATGTACGAGTTACAAAGGTGAACAATAATGAATTTGACAAAACTGAGCTACTTAAAGTTAATGGCCTAGATCTGTGTGACTAAATATGTGATCTATGTTATATATCAGCTAACAAATAGATTCAAATAGATGCTTGAATGGCTTCTTAATTATTAAGAAGACGGATTCACCCTCTGCTAAGAGCAGAACACTAGAAATCAGCGTGAGATACTGACCTTTTAAGTTACATACCAGGCCTCGGGTATTCCTGTAAGCTTTATTCTAGACTCTGCCAATTATTTTACTGACATTTTGTAAGTTATCTTTACCCTTTTTACCCCCAATCTGTTATCCATGGACTGCTACTTGTAGGTAAGTTATCAAAAGATAGTCCATGAAAAAAGCTGTGTTTAAAAAACAAGCAGCCAAAATACAACACATCCAAGGAAAGAAATGAAGATAATAAATATTACAGAAGCAACAAAAAGTTGCTACAATAAAGGAACATCCATATTCGATCTTATTGTTATTTTAGCTTCCATTGTAATGTAACATGTAATACATTTTTCACAAAACTTCAGTTGAGACCTCTTGATCTATTACTGGCTTCTAATAACAGGGGGAAAAAAGGGGCTTTGCTTCACCGTTTCCTTTTTTATGACAGTGTAGCTCCAACAAAATCCAAAGGTTCATGGAAAACCCATAGATCACAGAGGATACAATCTCCGAACTGCCCACAGTGGAGTATAATGAAACCAAGTTTGTTTAAACCGAGGCCATTGAGCCTCAGGAGGATGGGACTGAGCAGACATTAAGAGCATGGTGTGAGTTCCCAGACACCACAGCCGGGCTCATAACAGCATCCGAGCACACCTGTGCAACTGCAGCATGGAAATAATCCTCATAGCATGAAAGTGACAGCAAGCGGCAGAAGGAGATGGCTTACAGAGACGTATACATTTCCTCAGTGCATGGTCAGGTCAGTGGAGTGACTGTAAATAACTGCTAAATTCAGCACAAGTGGTTGCACAATGTAACTCTTAAACAAAGGTGACTGAATTTTCTCTCACTATGGTAACAAGGTGTTCTGCTGTGCCATGGGGCTGAGCCACTCATTTCTCTTAACAAATGTTTCTGTTGTTAGCTTTTAAAGTCACCTGAGTGAAGCCAAAATAAGCCCATGGCTAAGCAGCTATCAAAGAAGAGTCCACATGGAAGGGAAGGCCTAAGATGTCTGTACAATGAACAGGATCTTTCATAATGTTTCCTTCTGTAGGTACTGAAAGGGCAGCTTAAACGTAGAGGGAGTCAATACAACCTCAGATCTTCACAATATGTATAAACATTCTGATGCATATATAAGTTTAATGGAGAACTAGCAAATTGACAAAAAATGTGACTGAAATAAAAAAGAAATCTTTCATATTCATTTTGAAGTATCATACATTTCATATGGACATAAAGCTGTAATAATTGTACAAGAGAATAAGTTTAATCTTAATTATATGTTTATGACATTGCTTAGTTGCAAAAACAGAGCCAGACCCTCTTCTCACTTGACATGGCGAAAATGTGAGTCTGCACAGAGTCTGCAAATATCCGTCTAGGTATTCCCTCTGTACACTGGTGAAGGGTGTCTAGACCACAATGGACAGCCTATACTGTAAACATCTCTGCATATTCTTTTTCATTCAGGTGTTTTCAGCCTCATGTTTGTTCTGTGCATGCTGCACTTACTGCACTGTTTTTGTAAGAGGGTAGAGAGTGAGCTGCTCTCTGTTTCACAGTAAACTCAGACCTGCTATCTGTAATAAAACACTGAAAATTTATTCAAGTAGGCAATTGCTGGGATTCTAACGGAACATTTGTGAAAGGCATTTTATATGCTCTGAAATACGTTCTTCTGAGCCTGCCTACAGCCATCAAGCTGAAGAATAGGGACCAAGTTACAAGCATAAAGGCTGAAATATAATTTGAACTAACCATATTAACAAAATGAATGAAACCAGAATAAAAGCAATGAGATAGGCCTATCTCTATGTGTTTTTAAGATTGTGTAAATCAGAGATCATCAAAATTTTCCAGATTTCAAGTTTTCATTATGTACTATCAATAACAAAGCTGTTGATAAGAATAAAAGCAAGGAAACTATACTATATATAAAAAGGGTAATTTTTTTCATCTTTAAGTTAAAAACTTCAGATGCAAATGACCTAAACACTCAAAAATCCCCTTGCCTTTACAGAAGCCATGGTATACTTACTGTTGATTTGGCCACAGATCTTAATGTCTCTGTTAAAAAGCAAGTCAGCAGATCCATTGGAGGACAGAAGCTGCTTTGCTGACAATCAGATCTAAGGATGCTGACAGGTATTGCAGAAGAACCAGCTGACACAGTTTAAGAAGTCAGCAGCCCCAACTCTCAGCTCTTCTTCTCTGCAGGAGACTTGTCAGGACTGAATTCCTTAGCAAATGTGAAGCCAACTTTCACTCAAGTTACTGCGAAATGCTTTCACTTAGTTGAGGAAAAAAATGACAAACGACAAAAAGTGATTGACTACCCTTGCAAAATAAGCAAAAAACCTTCTGTATTTGCACAGCTCAGCTTCTTCTTTACAAAGCTTACTGCATCAGTTAACGCTCCTTCAGCAATTTGAAATGAGTTGCAGGATCTCTTACAGATACATCTAAAGAAATTTTAGATTTTCTATTATGTATTTCTGCTATAAGCTCTGACAGAAGAATAGTGAAATTTCCAAAAGCCACATCTCTATCTAATAAAAGATTTTGTATGATCAAAGATCATCTGTACACCCCCAAAAAAAGACAAACACTGGCAGGTGGGGAATCTAAAGAATACCCTGCCCAACTACTGCAACACCCATCGCAGGAGCCATCAGCCCATAAAAGGCCCATCTCCACATACCCAGAGGAGCATAGGGGTACAAATGTAAGGAGACAACACAAATTAAGGACTCAAAGGAGGGTATAAACTGTCTAAGCTTCTCCAGAGGAACTTCAGCACCAGAGTCTGGGTATAAAGCCCATCAAGATAAGCCAAGCCCAGAGTACCTTTTGACAGTTTTGCTTTGACTGAGATTGGGGGGGGAAGGCTGCCTAGGGATGTGGAACACATCATGGTATGCAGGGAAAATGCATTTCAAGATCATGCAAGTTTTATTATGGGATGTCTTGGGGAAAAATCAAATCTGGGGAAAAGGAGGGATCTAGGTGATTTGGAAAGGAATAAATGTGGGGATAAGGGGAGACAATGGCACCAGTCAGGTGGAGTTTGCTTGTTGATAAGCTTGTCTGGCCATGCACCTGACCAGCACACTCTGTCTTATCTTCTTATTAAATTCCTCTCTAACTCTTTCTTGGGTGAGGGACTCTCTAACTAAGTGTGTCTGTATGAGGGTCTGGGTGCCAGCAACTGGAGTCAGACCACAAACTGGGGAGCCTGTGTGCCTGGGTGGTGGTAACAAGAGAGACCTGAGTGAAACCCAGTGTCAACCATAGAACTGGGACCGGGCTTAGAGGCCCAGCGGCCAGACACTGGAGCACATGCTGGGGTGTGAGCACAAGTGAAGATCAAGTCAGACAAACTGGGGAGTGGGTGAAGTGGCTGAGGGGCTGGTGGGGGTGGTGGTTGTGTGTTTCTAAGGCTGAGATTGCACCAGGAGTGGGCTATTGGAGGGGCTGGGGAGTCTTAGCCTGCTGCTGACAGGACAGTGGGGTCTGGAGGTCTCTATGGGTGAGACCTTCCAGTGTCTGTGTCTCTCTAAGGATAGGGCCATAGGGAGGGTTGGCTATTGGGGACCAGGGGACTCCTAGCCAGCTTTGGGTGGCTGTACATGTGTGTACCTGGAGGGGGCGGGGGGGGCTCTGCAGCAGCACCTGGAGTGGGGCGACAGCCTCAGGGGGTTGTATGTCCAGATGACAGCAGCTGAGGAGACTGGGATCCAGGGGCAGCTGCTGGGTAGACCAGGTGTCAGCCTGGCTGTTGCGTGGATCCACGTTGTATACATGTGTATATGTATTTCCACTAATGCACCTCCATCCTGCACAGCCAGAGAGGGGAGTGGGATGAGGTGCCTGTGAGTGCTCTGTCTGTCTGATCTGCGTGGCCAGCCATGTGTGCATGCAATGCTCATGTGTGTGCATGCAATACTCATGTGCGTACACTGTGTGCGTGTGCCCACTGGGAATACATGCTCAGCCTCGCTACTGTTTGGACTGGAACATGGAGCTGTGGCAGCCTCACCTTTCTCAGGGCTGTCAGATCCAGCAAAATACACATTCACCTAACAATATGTTAAATACTTTTCAGTCCATGACCTCACTCCCCCAATTCTTTAAAAAAGTTGTTAGTCTCTCAAGGCACTTGTTTAAAACTTTTCTGGATAAATTCTGTTTTAAAAAACAATTCGAAGTATTTCTAGAGAGTGTAGTCAACTATACATTTCTTCTTTGGAAGTCTTAGAACTTCATCTTTTTTCGCTTGAGGATATTTATGTATTTCAGTATGTTCATCTTCGGTGTTGAACTATCCTGGAGCTCTGAGTATGTGGAGTGCCAGAAGAAGGTGTTATAAAAAGTATTATAAAAAGCAGAAAGGGAACAATTGCACGTTATGTTCATCAGAAGTAAAGAAAAAATACCTTTTTTACATGTAGTATTTTATTTTTTAAAAAAAAAAAAAAGAAACTTTTTAGAAAATGCTGCCCTGCTGCCCTTATTTTTTTTACATTATATTCTTTCTCAGATAAGTCTAAGGATTTCTAATTGGCATTGACAGAAGTACCCTTACACTTTCTTAGGTAGAATTCAGCCTGAAATATGCACTAATTCTGTAATGAGTCAGCATATCTGGATGAATGATCCAACATAAATAATTTTGTTGTGTATATCTCTTAGCAACTGAGAAATTACAGTCCTAATTTCATAAAACGACTCTCATGTTTATTAAACCATTTTTTTGTGCTATGGATTGAATGCATGAATTATCGAGAGTCGCCTTGGGCATAATATTACAGTCAACTGTCTTGCACAAGAAAAATGCTTGTTGTCTTGCTGAAGAACAATGAAGCCATTCCTGGACAAGCAAGAGCTACCAACTGCCAGGGTCTTTCAGTTGTTGGGCCCATTACACTGCCTACAAAGGCACCAGCAGGCAGGACAGAACAACAGACACAACGACTGAGCTCGCCACAGCTGCTGGGTCCAGGGAATGGCTGCATATGCGAGGTGACAGCCGCCTCTGAGAAGTGAGGACAAGGGTGAAGGCAAGGGCAAGCAGTAATCACAGCTTTCCTTCCCCACTCCTCAGCAGCAGAAAACTGGCAAAGCCAGCTCTTCCTCGTCTCTCTCCTGTGATTTTGCTTTTACTGCTGAGCAGATTGGAGCCAGTTTTGTGGTTTTAGTTGTTGTGAGAATATGATCCACTGTCCTAGGCTAAATTTTGAGAAAACACGATTGCTTGAATGAGAGTTTTACCTTGTGATGGGAAGCTGCATGAAGAGTGATGCTGGGAAAAAAAAAAAAAAAAAAGGTGTGTTAGTTCTTTTTGCTAGATATGCAAGCCATAGAGTATCTTCGGGACAGGCACTTGGACCAGTGGCCACTCAGGAGCTAATTACATTTAAATATTTGCACACAGGAGTGCAGCAGCCTTACAGTAGCTGTCACAACTCTGTAGTATCATTTGTAGTCTTACAGTAGGGTAGCAGGGAAAGTTTCTGAGCAAAAGTCCTATTTGACTAGGTTTGATGGTTTAAACATAGTTCCATTTCATATTTTTGGTTTGGAAGCTCAAACACTTGCTAAGGAGGCAGCACAGTCAGGGACCTTAGCATAGCCAGACCTCCTGACCATGATATTGGTGTGATTCCTTTTTTTAATTTCCTCTTTTATTCAAAGCAGAAGGTCATTGAAGTAAATGGAGAAGGAATTCATAGGCTTTTTGGTACTGAGAGGAATCAAATATCCAATGCTGCATAGCTCTTTGGCACAGTGTATCACTATAAACCCTGTAATACTGCAAAGTGTAAGCTGCTATTCCAATGCTGCGACAGTTTAAATGTATCGAATTCGACACCTTTTCAATAAAATAGGCTAAATTTAGACAACCATATGCTCATGCTGACAAGCTAGCTTCTCCCTGATATGTGTTTTCATGAAAGAGTACACAAGGGCCTCAAAGTTTAATAAGTTCTAAATGAATTCAAAATATTGTATTAATTTACAGTAGAAAGGTCAAGTTGTTGAGCAAATAGAATGGATGAATATTTTCTACTTAATACTAAGATTCAGCTGTACAACCTCCATTAGTGCTAACAGGAGTCATGTTGCCTGATTCAAAAATCATACTAGGAATATTTTATCTGTCTATGCTCCTACTGCAGTGTAATAAACACTATACAATTAAAACCCCTTTTCTCTTGACTGCCAAAGTTAGGCAAAGTTGAGGAATACATGCATACAAGCCAAGCAGTATTTTATCAACAGAGATGTTTTTATCATTTTTGCCTCAGTAAATTAAGAAAATGGGCAAATTTCACAATGATATTCAAATCTTTCCATCTTGTTAAGGGATTTTTAAACAATCATTTGAGAAATTTAAAAATTAAGTGTTTTAAAACAAAAATCTCTCAGGAGTGACTAATGCTGACTTTTTGTTAGTGAGATTGCAGGTGATATACAATGATACCTATTCATTTATGTGTGATTAAACCATAAAGATTGATTTCATTTAGTATGTGTTATTTATAAGAGCAACATCACTCTAAAATTCACTTCTTTTTTTTATGTGTCCCTCTAAGCATTGTGATCCCCTTGGTTCCTCATGTGCTATGATCTTACTGGTCTAAGAGGAAGCCAAAATCTGAGGATGCACACCACATAGCTGAAGGCAGAGAAAATCTTCAGTCTCCACTTATATTCAAATTACATGCATAAATAAAGGAGACATAATCTTTTAAAACAGAGTAATAATTAAAGTGATAAGTAAAAACTTTTTTTTTAACCAAAATCCACAATTCCAATGATACATAACTGTCTGCCGCATACAAATTTAGCAAAACACTTGATTGTATTTGTTGACACTCTTTAAGAATTAAAATACCTTAAAATATGTGCAGCGTGTCAGTTAATTATCATAATTAAAGAAAAACAGAAAAATTGTACATCTCTGGAGACACCATCTAAATAAAACCTAGAATAGTAAATTGAAGAATACATCAAGAAAATTTACACCACACAGGAAAAAAAAAAAGTTGTGAAATTAATGTAAAAGTGTTAAATATTTTTTAGAAATATGTTTCTACCTCTTTTATAAATAGGAAACCTCAATAGATTCATGAGCTAGAAATATGAAGAGGTTTACTTTGGGGAAATTAGTACAAATATATAGCAGAGACAACAACATATTTCCTTGTTCTTCCCAATTATTTTCCCACTTGCATGTGAGAAAATGGTGGTAAAGAGTTGAATACATAATCTCTATAGATATGTAAACTAAATATTGCTCAAGTACACTTGCTTGTGGGCATCTAGCAATGTCAGATGGGGACTCTTCCCTCTGAGAAGCTGTACATATACACATTCTTACACAAAGGTTATCACTGGAGCAGGTTCGTTTTCTTTTTCCAAGGGAGAGAGTAAAGAAATTCCTACAGATGTTATCTTGCTGCAAAACATCTGGGTCTCTAGTACATCACAAATGTGAAAGCACTTTTATATTTAGGTTATTCTGACCATGCAGTAATTCCATTCATGATGCATATTCATCACAAGTCACCCTTTAGTGTGAAGCTTTAAGTCTGATCACTCCATCTAAGTCTGCTAGATATCCATGTCAAGTACCGTCTGTTTTCTGATGGGCAAATTTTATAATGGCAAAATGCTTTTCATTGCATTCCTGTGATGAAGATTATGGCGCATTTCAAAAAATCTCCAGATATGTTAAATTCAGTAAAGCTAGGGATACTCACAGGTACGTCAGTATTCTTTATGGCTTTGGACAGTGTAATGTGTCATTTAGATTCTTCAAAGAAAAAGCTGAAAAATATTTATAAATTATTTCTAGAATTGTTTTCCTTACATAAGAGGTAATGCAAGGAACCTTGTATATTTGCTTATGAATGTGTTTTGAACATGCTTTTACCCCTAAACTTCATAAGCAGAGAAAAGTAAGTCCATAGCCCACCTGTTTTTCCTTAATACCTACAAATCATTACTTTTTTTTTCCAGTTTTGCTTCCTTAATCTTATCTCCTCACAACCTGCAATTCTAATATGTTATAAAATCACTGCTCAATGTTAATTTTTCTAAAAACTTATAGATTTGACAAATAAAGCTTGTCATCAAAAAGGAAATCATCTCTTCCAGAGGCAATGCTGCTTTACTGGTGCAAATAATGATTTAACTTAACGCTCCAAAAAAAAAAAAGAAAAAAAAGCTAACAGATTTAAAATAAAGGATAAACTATTAATAATACTTCTTAAAAAAACAGGGATTGAGTCAATTTCAACCAGCAATCTTCTGACCTTTCTCTGGAAAAAAAATATATAAACATTGATCATGACTGCATCAGAACCTGCACAAAATATTTAAAAAATTAAAGTTGCATTTGATTATGTGCCATGAATATATTTATAGAGAAATCATATGCAGAAAATGCTGGTTTTGGTGAAAGAAACTGAAAGTCCAGAATTGCTTAATCACTTTAGGGTTTATTAATTATTCTCAGATACCAGTAACCCTTCTCTGTCCTTTCAAGCCACATCACATACACAAACAAAAAAAAAGTAGATGAGTAGAAAAATACCTTTCACATTCCGTTGAATACAGGAGAGATTTTCACTTTGCGGGGACATCAGAGAGTCATTGTATACATTCGTTTCTACAAGCTAGAGATCTGATCCATGCTGTATTTCAGTCACACCACCAGAAAAAGCTGATAGATTTTAAATGCAATGAAGGCAAGTCTCTTTTTAGCTATAACTTGGATACACAGCTGCTCACTTAAACTTGCTACAGCAACTAGTATAGCCCATAGCCCCGGAATTTCACAGGAAAAGAGTGATTGTTGAGGTTTTTTGCATGTTAGATATCCAGTCAGGTCATTGCACATGGTTGCAAGAATACACGCCTGTGCATTACTTGCACAGTTTTTAATTGTCTTTTTGAATATGTGACTTCTTCTGTATCCGACTCTGAAATTCAATCTGTAACACAGTAATATAATTTAGGTGAAATTCCTTTAACAATATTGCATATATTTAGCTATATATTTATACATATATATTTGTGGTTTATTATTAATGCAGCTCTATGGAATTCTCCCTGTCATCTGATTGCACTTATTTGATGGGTTGCTGACACCTGATTGACTTTTTTAGTACATTTTAATAGACATAATATGAAGCACTTCCCACTGCAATTTTTCTTCACAGAGATATCAACAGAGTTTCATTGGGAGGGCAGTGAGGTTTAGAATCTGGTGTAAGTAGCTGATACTAACCTAGTATGTTTTCTGAAAGCTTACAATAAAACAGAACTTCTGGGAAAAGTATCCCAAAATGTCCAGGGATGGGCGTGCAATATAAAAATAGTATAATCTCTCCTGTTAATCTCATGAAATAATGAAACCTGGTTTCTGCCCATCTAGGAATTGACTTGGTCCCACAGAAAACAAAGTCTCATCATTAATTTAGTGAAGAACAAGACCACATGCTAAATGAGGAATACCTATGCCTGTTCTCTCCTTCATAATTCTCTATTTCTTTATTCCCATTTCTATATTTGTACGCCAAACAAAAGCCTCTAACCTATTTCCCTGAAGGGGTAAATGGTTGTGAACTTTTTATATTCAAACAAAATAAAGCCAGAAGGATGCAGGGACAATATCCATCTGGTCCATCCTCTTGTCCTACAATAAATGTCTTCTTTTTAGATGTGGATGGAAAGAATTCTTCCTCATATTTAGCCTTAATATTTCGTGTACATCTTTTCCTATGGTGCAGCTGGGTCCTACCCTATTACAGATATGCAAGATGAGCACTGAGCCATCCTTGGAGTTTCTGAGTGGTTCTGACTTCTTTAGCGTAAAACAAACTAAAATCTGTCTCAACACTTCCATGATTCATTCATCTCAGTTGATCTCTTTGTTCTTCACATTTTCATTAAGAAAGATGAAAAACCTTATATTTCTTCGAAGTCAATGGTCTTTAAAACTGAACTATTTATGGAAATAGTCAATTCAGCTTCCCTATGTAAAATGAAGCTAGTTTTCATTATTAATAAAAAAAATTAATAAAAAAAAAATTTTATAAAATCTCATTGCAAATCACATATACCTAGTGAAAGGGTTCAAAACCTCTATGCAAATAGTTTTTGAAATTCACACAGGTTCAAGAAGCACAAGATCAAATTATGTAAAAATGAAATAATATTATTATTTTATGTAAATTTTAAAATTCCACAGAACCAATACTGAATTAAATTCTATCACAGTTTTCCATAAGAGCTTAGTCAACATAATTTTTATGTTTGCAAGCATGATGATATACAATATTGTCCACCGGTACAAAACAGGGTATACAATGAATAAAACAAACATGAACTTAATTTTCGTATTTAATGTCTGATTCTTCCACAGATGTCAATGGCAAGACTAATTCACTTCATCAAGGCAGGAGCAAGACCTAAGTGGCCGGTAATGTGCCCTTCAGCTTCATGTTCACTCAGTTGTGTTCAGTTAACAAACTTTTCCATTGCTGTGACAATTTTAATGCATTATTCTCTAAATGAACAGTCAGCTTTCATGCAAACAGTCCATTAGCATTAATCATATGACTCTCACATGATACATTGATTTTAAAAGTGTTTGCAATATTTCTCTTGTCCATGAAAAATAAGTAGTTAGTAAGAAATGAAAAACAACCATTGAAAAGGAAGATTAGAACAACTAATCTCTTGACACCATTTCATTTCTCTTCTGAAATATGAAAAGCTGTATTCTATTTAGTGTAAATATGGTGGATGGCATTTCTGTCGATCAAAAAAATGAGTCTATATGTCTACTTTATCACTGACCCTGTTGCATAAATTAACATTTACATTTCTTTATATGTTTCTCTTAAGAAAATTCCAAAGAATCCCGGCTTACTGGAGTACAAAATGTGCAACCGCATAAAACAATTGAATTAACTGAGTCGCTGGCATTGACTATTATAAACAAATCCTTTCTTGGTCTTACCTAAAGAATTCTAAGGTATTAAAACCTTACAGTTTTCAAGACATGAACGTTCACTAGAGTTTGACTAAACACTGCTATGCAGCCACTGGAAATAACTTGCATTAGGGCTTCTGCCTAACAGGAAATTATGCTGAACCTGAACCAAAGCCCAGGGAATTCAGCACGAGGTTTTTTCCTTCAACTTTAATTGGCACTGGATCAAGTCCTTTGCACATGATCTCCTGTTTCTTCAACATTAAAACAATGCTTATGACTGTCAAACAACATTTTTCCCTTTAATATCTATTCAAAAGAATATTTTGCAATTTTGAAAAATGAAAATTAGACTTGGATTTCTGTGTCAAATAATAATCTTCAGAAGCTTGTTATATTGCAGATGGAGATTTTAGCTGCCATGTTGTCCTTCTAAAAATAACATGCAGTTTTCCAGTGAGCATGCAGTCAACTAGCAATATCAGTGTGCATTTATATCGCAAAGAATCATTTCATAAATCAATCTTTATAGGTTTCTACAATCAAATTGGAAAAACTGTTCATTATATACATGAAATACATTTGAAAATATCCTTAAAAACATGATACATCTCAAAGTCTTTTTATGTTTCACAGTGGAAGAAAAAAGGCCACAGATGAAAATGATAATGAATATACTATCTAAGAATTAATCGATTTTTTTTAAGTGGCAATGCTGGTGAACCACAAGAATGAAACATTAAAGTATTTACTGTAAGCCAAAAAGAAAAGATTTATATGCATTATCTCCAAGCCAAAATGCTATAAAATCCATTTTTAGGCTTGAAATAAAATACAATCAAAAGGCCGTCTGTGACTCTGAGCCCCTGTCTCTTTCTTATGTTATAAAGCATCCTTGAATTTTCCAGCACCATTTTGGCCCTTTTCTTTAAAGGGCAGATACTATTTAGTTAGGAATGCACTTCTATATTTTTTCAGTCCTGATCCAACTCCTACTGTTGACAGTGGGATATTTTCTGTTGAAATCAGTGGGAATTACATAAGGTCCTTAGGAAAAACTTAGCCTCCCATGTTAAAATGGTTGCTGTTAACAGAGATTTATTTGTGACTGCCCCAGTCGCTTACCAGTAAGTTGATGGAACATGAAGAGTGTATTTCTTGAACCAGCTGTAATGCAGAAAAGCTGAGGTTACTATTTGGATTCCCTGATGAAAAGCTGCAACTGTTTCATTTATAGGTAAATGTACTCTGACTATTCCCAGAGTGACCTTGGCGGCCGACTGTGTTGCCCTATATGTCAGCAGAAAGAAGGCTGTTGGTGTCAGTGGGCTTTGGATCAGGCTTTAAAGACAGAGAAAGCTTGCTTAAGGAGGAAAACAGGCATGACAAATAGTCCTGACTTCCCAGGTTTTGTCACTTAGAGTTTAGAATATCAACAAGACACTTTGAACCCTGAAGAATAATTGTTATAAGTCAATTATTTTTACCCTGTACATTTCTACAACTGTATACAATAATAAAGAAGAATAAATCTTTCTGGCTTACAAAAAAAAAGGCAAGTACTTTATTTATCAATAGAGATTTTAGCTGGTTTTTACACCATTGCAATGACTAAACAGCATTAAATAAACAAAGGAAATTATAAAATCACTTTATTCCAGCTGGTATCCCAAGACGACCTTTTGACTAAGTACAGAGTTAGATGTTTCAAGTATGGCACTTATATAAATAAGAGCAGAGAGAAGATGATATATTCACAGTTAAAATCAATTAACTCTGTTCCTTTGGTGTGTGTGTCATCATAGGTAATTATACGTAAATACATAACTTGGCTGACATGAACCAGCTCCATCTTATCCATGCACATATTAGGGAATGAACTGTAATGTACTGATATATTTTGCAGATCACAGCTAATGTAAGATGATTAAGGTCTCTGGTGCATGTGTGAGGACAGGCAAATAAAAAAATGGCAAAATTATATTCAGCATTTATTGTTTAGCATAACTAATTGATGCACAAGCTATGATAGAAAATACCTAGTAATACATACCAGGAATAAACTCTGTGATTTGGACAAGCAAAATAATATAAGACATCTGTGAGATAGGTGAACGCAGATATCCTGATAGAACTGTGGTCAGGTTGCTTACAGTGCAATTACTCTTCTTTTAAAACATGCTTACACCTGCACATTGCAACTGTTTTCCCCACCCCACCCCATATAGAGTATCCTTGCAGATTTTAATATGAACATTCTACACGTTTACAACAATTAGGCAGTCCAAACTGTAAACTTATCCTAATGATGACCAAAAAGCCGCTCCACCAACAGTTAACACCCAATCATTAGAAAGAAAAGTAGGAATAATAGTAGCTGTGCTGTAAGGCTAGATCAAGCATAGTTTTATAGCTGTTTTTTCAGTCTTTTACATAGCACTGCATTTTGCAGCTAGTTCAGTAACTGCAGATCCAATACCTTAATGGCTTTCTTGGTGGTTTGATAAAATGCTTGCCTAAGCAATGTACCTTTCTCTAATGGTCTCTGGGTCTGTTCCACCTGGCACAGTGTTTCAGTTCTGTCACAGCCTCACACATAAGCTGAGTCACTTGACTGAGTCCTGCCAAAGTTAGGCATGCTCATTCTTGGCAGGTCCTTATTTCTGATTTCGTATATGGATTTCCTTTTTGCCTGTACTCCTCTCACTGCCATTTTGATCTTTCTCCAGCCCAAGTGGTTCAGTTCTGCCAAATTGAGCACCACACAAATCCCACTGACAGCAAACATGAATACCAAGAACACAGTCTTCTCAGTGGGTCTAGAGACATAGCACTCTACTTCTTTAATGCAAGGGTATCTGTCACATTCGTACATGGAAGGGACATTGAATCCATACAGAAAATACTGTCCCACTAAGAATCCAATCTCTAGGGCATTTCGAAAGACCACTTGGATGATATAAAATCGAGAAATGCCTTCTTGCCTCCTCATCTTTGATTTTGTAGTTCTGATAGCAGGATTGGGGATTTCCTTCACTTCTAAGCAGTCTGGTTCTGCCTCTTTGGTGGAGTTCTCAGTGTTCTGCAGCACCCCATTGACAATCGTGTTCTTGATTTTCTTACTGTCCTCACGCTTCATTGAATCCTGGTCCCTCTCCAAGGTGAGGAAGACAGTGGAGTACCTCCGTTCCCTCTGCTTAGCAGACTGGTGAACGGAGTACGTTATGAAGCAGAGACTGGGAGTGCACACCATGATGATCTGGAACACCCAGTACCTTATATGAGAAATGGGGAAAGCCTGGTCGTAACAAGCCTGGTTGCAGCCTGGCTGCAGCGTGTTACAGACAAACATAGTTTGCTCGTCATCGTACACCGTCTCCCCTACAATGGCCACAATGAGTATCCTGAAGATCACCACCACGGTCAGCAGGATCCTGGAACAGAGAAGCCGGTCAGTGCGCGCCGCCGCCGCGCCGCCGGGAGCTGTCCAGTGCTGACCGGGGCCCCGGGCTGGGGCTCCCCCGGCCGGGCTCCAGCCAGCGGCGGCCCGGCACCGGCGACCGGCGGCGGCAGCCCCGCTCCCGCGCAGGAGATGCGCAGCCTGAGCGGCATCGCCTCGGCGTGACGGTGTGCGGCCGTGCGAATCCGCCGCTGTCAAAAATCTCAAGCGGCCGTCAGCGCTGCCCCCCGCCCCGACCTCCCTTTGGAGGAAAAGCAATCACACGGGCCGTTAGAGTCCCCGAAAGCACGGGAGAGAGCGGCACGGGGTTGCTCCGGCCGCGGGACCCTGATGGCGGCGAGGTGTCCCCGATGGCCGCCCGCTGCCCCATGGCTGCTCGGGGACAAGGGCGGCGGCGTTTACAGTGTCCCCGCGCATCACACACACGAACTCAAGGCACACACTGCTCGGGCCCCGCGAAAAGGGTGCCCCGCACGGCCGGGACCCGGCGTGTGCCGCCGACCCGCCCGCCCTCCCGCTCGGACAGAAGGGGATACCCCCGTCCCCCCCGCAGCTCCGCCGTAGCCCTTACCTCCCTATCATAGTAGAATGCTGCTGCACGGCAGCTTCCAGTAGCCTCTCTAGAATAGTCCATTCCCCCATCGCTGATCATCCGGAGACAAAGACTTTGGCAAACGGAGGGGATCTTCACTTCGTCCTTCCTTTTCCTATGTCCCCCCCCCCCCTTTTTTTTTTTCAGAGGGAGGAAAAACAAACGAAAGAGCAACCCCTCTCTATCGCCCGCAGTCCGGTGCGGGGAAGGCGGCTGGAGGTGGCAGCCCTGCCGAAGGACTGAGGGCTCGGCTCGGCTGGGCTGAGTTCGGCTGGGCTAGGCTCGGCTCGGGGCCCCGCTGCGGCCGCCACCGGCCCGGTCCGCTCAGCTCGTGGCGCGGCGCGATGCGGCGGACCCGCGGCGTGGAGGGAGGAAGGTTGGCTTTTAATGTCTTGCTGCCTCTAATCTGCCTTTAAGTAGTCTCCGCCTGCGTCACTGACAGGTTGGTGGAGAGCAGCCAAAAGCAGGGCTCGGATTTTCTCATTTTTATTATTCCGGTGAATATAAATAAATAAATGCAATAAAATAAATGAAATAAATAAATGAGGAGAAGGAGGAAGAGGCGGGGGGAGGAGGAAGAGCTGCCCCAGCCGGCACGAGGTTAGTTGTGCAACCGAGCGCCTCCTCGCCGGCGCACCCCGGCCGGGCACCCTCTGCCCCAGCGGCCCCCGCCCGCCGGCACGGCGCGGCGCTCCGCCGGCGGGACCGGCCCGTTCCGGCCCGCCCCGGGAGAGCCGCCCCGCCAAGGAACGGGCGCTGCCCCTCTGCTGCTGGTTTGAAAAGCTGCTCTAGGGCGTGACTTTGACACCGTGGTCCCTCCAGTCACGAACGCCTGGCTGCCGGGGGGATTCCCGGGGATTGTGAGGCTCTGCTTCCCTCCCTGTCGGCTGTGTTTTCTGCCACTCACAAAAGAAAGGTGTCATACAGCAATGACCTTACCTGCTAGAACTCCTTACCCTTGGAAGATACTGCACTTAAAACTGCATCTTCCTTCTCCCCTGATTCCAGATATAAGAAACACTAAGGAGAAATTAAGCGTATTTATAGCCATTTCAGAGAATTCTGAGACTGGATTTATGCTACGAAAAACAGCAGACATTCACACAAAGTGTCTCTAAACAGCACGAGAATAAAATATCTTTAATAAATTCCTGCACTATAATCAGCCTACATATTTATTCCCATAGACTACTATAATGTGTTTAAAATATTTTTTTTATTTTACAGATTCCCTTAGAGACTGTACCTGAGACACCACCAAATAATTCCACACAAAACTCTGGCACCAACTGGAATTGACTGTTTTCTGGTGGAGAAGCATAAAATATATTCTGTAGATTTCCATAAAGATCAAATAAAGCTTCATACTTGCTGTTCTTTTTGCTCAACTAATCTCATTAAAAAGCAACATAAGAAAAATTCTAGTCAGTCTGATCATAATGCTCCTACTGCCAAACTCAGTAAAATCAGTCTCTTTCAAAAGCAGGACTGCTGAGGCCATTGTAAACAGTGTAGTCCTTTGTTTTCTTAGTAGCTCTCATGAACAAATTCATGTTGTATTAACGATGTTAAGTGTTTTCTAAATAGATGGGACCATGCTTCATCTGTGCAGAGGACATCTGTGTGTTTTAGACACCCCAAGGTTTGTTGTCTTTTCATTTGGAGTGTGCAGATGGTCTCTGATTCACATGATATTGGGCCAGTTGTCTGATTGGATCCCCAGATCTTCTAGTTATTGAAGTATCAAATAAAATAAGATCAATGAATACCTCTGCACAGAAATCTGCAGATTTTTCTTGTCTCTCAATCATGAGTTTGTGAAGAAGTATTCAATAATCTGAATTGTTTCCTTCCCACACTGTTAGGAATTATTGGGACAACTGAATAATCACTTTTTTTTTTCCCTTGAAATCTGACTGCATTCTTCTTGAAAACTGGTTCTCACAATTCCTGTATTTGTTTTTTGCATGTAGTTTGTAAAACTTGCTGATGCAGCAACACTATAACTACAAAGAAGAGATTGTTTCTTTTGTTTTAAGAGGACCATAGTATCTATACACCTACCCTGACAGCTGAGTGTCTCATATGAACCCCAAAGTATCCGACTGGAGACAGATCTGAAAATGGGAGAAATCAAAGCAGTAAAGGAAGCAGTAATGCATGTGTAGAAGAAGAGAGGGCAGGGGATACGCTAAGAAGCTAATGATGATAATCCTATTTAGCAAACCAAACAGAGAGAGAAAGCCCATGATTGAAATTACTGAAAAGAGGAGAGGAGATTTTGGTTCATAAACAAAATAAGAATTTCCATAAAGGAAAGCTGTTCTCTAGCACTGGAATAGAAAACCCACTTATCTGAGCTCTTAGGACCAGTAAATAAAAGGGAAATAAATTCTGATCATATCAAACACTGGCCTATTAATGAGCAGTTAGTGTTTGCTCTGTGTGATGATTCCTGCTTACTACTGACAGCCCAATGGTGGAGACATGGAGGGGAAATACCATAAATGAATGCTGCCAACATGTATGCACTGTTATGAAATTGCTTTTGATTTAAATATGGTTCAAAGTTAAGTACTTTGAGGCCTGCTCTTACAGGAGTTCCACCTCATTCCGAAATAGCTGACATCCCCTTTTTTAACAGTAACTTCATACACCTTCCCCCAGCCATATTCACATGCCAGGTACTTGGCCTTAAGAGTTGAAATATACTGAGCTGCAGACCTTAGTGAGTTTGGGAAAAAAATAATTTCAGCAATAAGAGTCTCTTTCATGATGCTAACATATGTTTTAAATGACTAGAAAACTCCAAGGAGTTTGATATATCTCAAACATACATGTACGATTTCTAGGACTATGAATTGCTATTCTTAATTTGAGCCCTGAGTTATTGTCAAAATAGAAGTAATAAGAATCAATGTGATGTTCTCTGACTGTTTAGTGCAACAGTGAAAAGTATATGAAGAATGTAATTGTTTGAATTCTCATTACCCATTACATGTGTAACAGCAACCTATGGACTTATCTGACAAATTTTCTAAATCACGAAGTGCTCAGACTATGTATAGTCATGATTGTAAGAGAGAGTTGTAGACATAAGAAGATTTTCAGCTTCTAAAGGTTCATCTTAGGTTTTACACCATTCCCCTGAATGCTTCAGCCTATGGTAAAGCTGGGATTTGCAGAGCAGCAAGCTGCCAAGCATGCTGTGGATGTATATTGCACTGTGTATGGTATTCACATTAGAAAACCATGCCAACATTTCATTCACAAACATTCAGGATTATCAAAGCTTTATGTCTCCCAGCTTACAAAGAACCATTTTCTAATGAAGCAGCAATACCAGATTGCAGCAGGGCCAAGCCTGTCCTGTTCATTTTTTTTAGTTAGTTACATACAAAGGAAGCCAAATCAGCTTCCCGCTCCACACATAGTCTTTTGGGTGGGCGGGTTTATTTTTGTTTGTTTTGCTTTGCATTTGAAGAGAATGAGTATTCCTCTACAGACAAAATTCGATATAAAGTCTGCTGTTCCTAATAGGAGCTCAAACAAACTTTGCAAAAAGAAAACTTCAGAGTCTGCATGTGTTCGAAGATGACACTGCTGCAATGTTCAGTTGTGATAAAATAATACAGACTGAGTTGATCTTGGATTAGGTCTGAACAATGAGACTGTATGTGTCCTCAGTTTGATGCCAAACCAAGGTTAATCTGTCTCTAAGAAGCTGTAGGCCAGATTCTCTCTAAGATATCCAACCCTTTTGCCCTGATCTGGTTTTGTAAAGGGTCCAGAGACCAGGTTGCATATTCCTCAGGTACGGAGCGGATCGCACCGTGAGCAGAGTTGACACATTTGGCTTGTCCATCAGACTCCCTGCAGGTGGGTGGCATGACTGGGGCAGGATGAAGAAGCCACATGGCTAGTGCCATGCCTGCTGTCAGACAGTGTCCTCAACAACAGTATTCCCCTGCCTCATTGTTTTCTATACTGAGGTTTCCTAATGTAAAAACAGAATACAGATTTTACACAAGCCTTCCCCAAGTACTACCTCCTTTCAAAGTTATATATTCATCCTATAGTTATTCCAAATAAATTATCTTAAAATCAAGCTATATATTTTTAGTACTATCCCAACAACCTTCCTCAATGATCTTTTTTCTCAGGTGTTCACAGTGGATCCATAATTGCAGCAAAGAAATAAATGCCATATTTAGATTCCAAAACTGCATGACAAATGACTGTATTTCATTATTATATTGCAAACCACTGTTTCCGACAGTTGTAGCAAACTGGTTTTTTGTGAAACGTGTTGCCCCATATCTGCTTTGTGACTGCATTTTCTATCTAGTGTCTCAAAAGAGATTTTTCAACATTACTTTCATACAGCAGTAGAACTTCCTTTGAAAGACTGATATGATAAGTTCTTCCTTTCTGATAGGATTTGGTGTAGTCCACAAAATGTAAATCATTAGCTACTAAACTGAAAATGCCTTTTTAAGACCTCTCATAACCATCTGCTAAGCTCGGTTTTCATTTGGTGCCATGTGTGTATTAATGAAATGATTGCATCAGATTATCTTTTATTCATAAAATCATCTAGGTCATCCGCTTCCACCTCCACTTTCTCTCTCATTAAAACGAGCATTTGTGTGTACATTCTCCCCCCACTGTATGAGTACAATCCTAGCTGCAGTCAGCTGTTATGTGCATCTTAATGAGAAATACCTCTTTGCTTTTTTCTTAAATTAAATTCCTTCAAAAGACAACTCCAGTGTTTCACACCACAGAAGGTGCATTTTTCCTACAGTTTGAAAAATAAAGACTTCTCAAAAGCTATGAGATCAGGATGTACTAATGACCTCAGTTCTTCATAAGGGAAAGCAACATTTCAAGAACACTGTAATTTTGGTGCCAAGAAATAGGTAGCAGAGTCTTCACGCCTGGTCAGCAGTGTTTGTGTCAAAGGTGTCAATAACAGGGCAAGCAACAGTGTTCCTTGTCATGAAGATGGAATATAGCCTGCATTTATACATTTAACGCTTGAGAATAGCAAGGTGTCAAGTGCACAGAATTCAAGGCTTTCCATAATGCCTAAACTCTCTCATGCATCAGGTGTTCATATCTACTACTGAAGAATGCTATAAATGGAATATTTTTCAGAAAATCAATGAAAGTTGTCAGTAAAGAAAGAATGAAGCTAGGAATATTCACAAGCTTTTAAAGTGAGGGGTCATATGTCATGCTAAATTTTACAACTATTCTTGCCACGGGGGGTATATCAGAAATATTAATGAGGAGAGCAGACATTAAGTAAATATTCCGCAATGTTTTGAACTAAGAGAATTTAAAATACCTAAATGTAACTGCTTTAATTAGAAAACAAATGTTAAGTATCATACTTTTCTAGTTACAGCATATTTGATTCTCTGACAGACAAAATCACTCAAGCTTCATGGGGGTCTTGTCAGCTGCCCACAAGGACCTTCTCATTAACAAAACTAACAGCTCAAATCAATTTCCTTGGAAATAATTTGGACATATATACAAAATCACAATTGCATATACTTCTGGCATATACACAGCTCTCAATACAGCAGAGTCTGCACTTCTTGCAAACTCCTGAGAGTAAAGTCCAATTTGTTTGCAGACAGGCTCCAGCTAGAAGAAGGAAAACTTCATGGAATCAAATCATTCTGAATTGACAGGCTCTGGAAAGAAGTACAAAAGAACGAAAATATTCCAGGAGCCAGACCATCTGCTGCCAGTCTCCTGATTTTCTCTTCTCTCTTTCATGAGTCTCAAAAGAGCACTCACGTTCTACTAAAGCATCCATTAATGCAGCTTCATGGACTATGATGGTTTAAGCATAAACGTGTGAGCATATCTCATGTGGATTCACATTATAGTCTACTTTAAGGTTCCATTAGTATGCATTGTAAAGATGCAAAGAAACACATAATAATAAATTCAATACGTGAATGAAAATGATCTTTCACTGATGAAAGATTGATTTTTTTTCCTAGAGTCTATTATTTCAAACATACAAATTCCAAAAGATATGCAGCCCTATATAACAGATTAGTGCATTCTGGTAAAATACCAGTCAATTATGCAGCCATTGTGTTAGAACCAATACAGAATATTGGTGAGACTCACGTTGGCAAACCCTATTTTCCTCTTTTCCTTAGAAATCAAAAGGAGTTACGAATTGTAATTAGAAGAAGCTTAAGTAAATTTATAATTTTTAATCATTAAAGAATTATAATTTTTAATCATTAAAGAATTATAATTTTTCAAAGAGTAAAAATACATTTATTTTCCATTTAGATTGTAATATCTCCATCCCATGGTAGTCAATTTTCATGCTACTAATGGCAATTCCTACTGACTGCAGTGGACCCAGAATTTAAAAACCCTTAAGATTTTATTTACACCAGAACAGTTTTAAATCTCTAATGGCAGAATATGAATTATGAGAAAGTTAATGAGTGCTTCAGAATACCCAGAACAGAAAAAAATAAGACTAAATAAGAAGAAAAGAGTCCTCTATATTGGAACTCTAAGCAGCATTTTGATGTTTCTTGTATTCCGTAGGAGGGGAAAAAAAAATCATGCTGATTTCAGTATGAATGCATTACATCAAGCATTTTTTTCAGACCTACTGCTTTGCTTTGCCTTGTCTACATGTATCTTCATCCAAATGCTGAATCCCTATACTCCTGGCTGCATTCATTTCAGTGACGTGATTTACGGCAGAGTTGCTTTCCTTTGTTTTGATTGTTACACCACCATATGTCTTCAGTATTCCTGGTGCCCCTCACTCTCCTCGTCTCCCTCCCCATCTCACCAGTCTCAGAAGGGAATTCACATTACATTAAAGCATCCCTTCAGAGGCCAGGCTGAAACAATCCCTTGAAATAACTAGGGCAGTCAAATGATTGATTTGAAGGTAAACTATGCCAGTGAGCAGGAGTCAAAAGCGGGAGCTTAGTAAGAAATGGAAGGGATTTTTTATCCTTCTGTCATTAAAACATTCCACAGTTGCAATAAAAATGTCTGAAATATATTTGATATTAAATCAATTACAGATATATAAGGTATAAATGTGTACACACGTATACATGTGTGTGCAAATTTATGCATGTGTTTTATAATTAGTGTCTTTGTATGACAGACTGTGAAAAGAAATATAAAATAATATTTAATAGATAATTCCGTAGGATCTCTCATTCTCTAGGAAACCTCTTCTATAAGATTATTGAGGTCATTTAAATGACCTGTGCAGGGAGAATAGATTTAAATTCCACATGATTTTAGAGTTTGTGCCAGGTAATACCCTAGGTTAAGCTATTGAGTTGTCTTTTCTGTGACATTAATATGCCTGAATCAAGAATATACAGTCATGGGTTCGAAAGAAGAATCCGACATATTTTGTAGAGTTCATGGAATATTAAAAAAAAAAATCAAGTCAATTAAAAGTTTTATAAACATTCAAAAGTATTAATTTTTCAGTCTAGAATCTTTAGTCTGGTCTATAGATCTACACACTTTCACTGGAAAATACCAATTCATAGAACCAGAATATTTTCCCAGACTCATTCCCATCATACACATCTGGTGTTTCATAGGTGGAGATTTAAACTGGCATTTTTGTGAGTTCCACAACGATTATTAATAAGCAGCATCCACTCAGTGCTGTGGAGTGTGCTTTGTTTTCGGAACACTATTTGTTAATATTTCCTAAACAAAAAGTTTTCCAGGATGTGCATTTCATTAGATTTTTGTAATGTTCCTGTCACAAAACTGAGCAAAATCAAATTTGGAATAACAAAATTTTGTGTGAATCAAAAGTCCTGACTTTTATGAATTTGTGATTACTCAATTTCATCTATCCCACAGAAAATTGAAGTGATTACCTACAGAGTTTACAAAAATATATAATGTTCTGAAATATTGAATTCAAAACTATATTTGCCAGAATCTACTAGAGATTGTGTATTTTTGACTATGCCACAGGAAAGACTTTGTGACACAGCAAGAGAAAAAGATAAATTCAATAATTCATAAAACATTGTACAACACCTACAACTGCATGATTTATTTCTGTGCTTTTAACAAAAAGACAAATCAGCAATATGTGTAATGTTGCTATGGTACTGGAAGTTACAGTTTACTTTTCTAGATAACAGTGAAACCCACGTAATTTCTCACATAGGTCAGAGTTGCTCAAGGGCTGCATTGATTTACACACATCCTATGCAAATCTGTCCTCATTTTAACCAGATATTTACTTTGCATTTTAAATTTAGAAATTCTGCTTTGCAGCTGTTTGCAACCTCTTTCACACTTTCCTGTAAGAAACTGTGGACTGTTTTTCTGTGAGAAACATAACCAAAACTTCATTGATTTATAGAAAAAAAAAAAAGAAAAAATAATTTTCACTGTACCTTGCTCTATGATTTCCTTCATGTAATGCTGTGTCTATCCTACTGAGTGGGAAACATTGTGGAAAGGCATACTTTCCCGTACTCTGTCCACATGGTCTATACACCAGTCCCAGGAGGCTTGTGGACCTGGTGTGGGCAGACGGGTTTGCACTGATGACAGCGCCAAGCAGCTGTTTGAGTCGTCCCTGGATATCTTTCCTGCTAGTGCTTGCCCAGCTCTACCTCTCCCCGAGGATCACAGGGAAACCATAAGGCTCCATCACCCCCCTCCTGCCAGGATGAACACCTGAAACAGATCCTGAACCATAGAATCTGCCATTTAAAATGTTCATCAGTTGAACTTCAAAGTCTACAACAGCATGAGAATAGTGCCATATGTTTACACTTACATGAAAATGGGTAAATATTTTATGTGTACATTATTATTTTGTATTAATTACTAAGATTTATTTAAAATACCACATCAGGTTTTGTCTACATTTTCTGTTTTTTCAGGTTTTAAAGCACCTCTTACATTTGCATGTGTCTGTACTTGCTGGGAACACAATTAAATAAATACTGAATTTTATTTTTCTTCAGTCACCTCCTCCAGAATATCTCCATTTTGCACACAAATTCCTCAGGGCAGACTCACTCCGTCTGCATTCAAACCAATAAAGAGGTCATATCTCCTGACACAGGACAGTGAGTCTCACTTTTCCCATCCAGATATACTGTAATTCTCCTTCTTCAGGGCAGAGCCACAAGGAAACAGAGACTTTCTAGTGGAAACTTCTGAGAACGAGTCTATGTAGGATTTGTCTCATCCCAGAGGCTTCACTCTTCCTCAAAAGAAAGGATAGGTTACAGTGAATCAAAAAAAACAGAAGGACCATGGCTCCTAAGATTTAGATTTAATAAATATTTTCACATGGTTAAAATAGATAAATATTACATACAGATAATTTTCAGACAGGAGTTTTTAATGCCTTATGCTGAGATGCAGCTGTCAAGGGCTTCCTCAAAACCAGATCTCTTCTGATGTTGAGGAACAGAAATCAGACTTCCAGCCCTGATTTCACCATAGAGGTATATTTATCCTACAGTTTCAGTGGACAAAAACCAGGCAAGTGGCTTCAAATTTTTGCTGATAAGCACTTAAAGACTTGAACTTTTTAAAAAATACGTCAATAAGTCGTATGTCAAAAAGACATGGATAAATTGTTGCTCTGATTTCTTTCATTAGTGTTGTTTGATACATTTCATTATTTCATATATGTCCTCAGAGCGAAGGATCTGCCTTGGGGCAGAAATTGTATTATAAAGAGAAAAGTCTTACAGGAAAGCTAGTGCAGTGGGACAAAGAAAACAATCAAACAAGCAAAAACCCAAATAAAAACAAAAACAAACTAAAAAATAAAATTTAAAAAAAAAAAAAAAAACGGCGACAACAAAAAAAACCAAAAACAACAACACAAAACAACCAGCCAAGTGTCCACAGGGCTTTAACAAATATTTGTGAAGCATATTTAGTTTAATTACACCAACTAGCTATCAAAGTCCAGTGTCGTGCTACCTGAAATGTCAGTGCAAACTGTTCCTTGGGTTTGAAGGCACTATGTATGGCAAAAACAAATGTGTGAAATCCAAATAAGACCGCCACAAAGACAAACAAGGCATGAGAGAAAACATAAGCTCATAGATAGATCAATTAATCCAAAGAACACCAACTAGACAGGTGGATGATTCATACACACAATGCGGGCAGATTTCCCGCTGAATGGAAAATACGCTTAATACAGCATGCTTCATGGTGAAAGGCAATGTGGCCAACAAGCTAAACTGGGTGTCAAGCTCCTACCTGTGCCAAGTGCACTGCTATAATGGCTATGAATAGCTTGTTAAAATACCTTTATTTTTAATTAAGCGAATGTGTGAATAGGAAAATCAAATCACAATACACATAGAAAAGGCAGTTAGAGCAGTACATGATTCAAAGTGACTTCTGTGACTGTGTAGCATTGCATTCTTACTTAAGAGAACAAAAAACTGTTTCTTATGTTTGATATTTATTATGAAAAACATCTTATTGGCAGTCAAAAAGTATATTCAGAGGTACATAGCTGCTTTGAACACATAAAACATCCAGCAATTTGGTGGGTGTAACAAACAATTCAAAAGTTACACACACGCATAAAAGTTAACTTTCAGTGCCTGCAGCTGGTTGCACTAGAATCCAGACCAAGACTCACAGTTTAAAAAATCCACACTAAGGGCCTTTGTACAAAGAGTGTCTCCACTTGACTCTTTTTGGCCACTATATTCAATGGTTAATTAGGAGCACACACTGGAGATTGACAGCATGAAAAGAAAAAAAAAAAGGAAAAACTGCTGAGGAAAATAGCCATACCCCCACCTACTTTAGGCAGTCCTACTAGGATCATTGGCTTCAAAACAAGAGCAGTGTTCCAATTTATCTGAACTGAGAGTTTTGCCCTTACAATTTTTTTTATGGACCTAGGAATATGTTGCAGCATTTTTGTTCTACATCTAAGTTAGATCTGAAGTTCTAGTCTTCCAAAATAATAGTAATTGAAGCAAAATACATTCCACTCTTCAAGAGATTTTTAAAGAGATCAACTTACCTATGGTTTAGGTAAATACTAAATTATTATAGAAATTAATGAAGTTGGATACAATGCCCTCTTTCCCTAGCATACTTCCCTCCATTGTTTTCACCAGGCATATTGTGTTTGTGGAAAGAGCAGGGAATTTGGGGGAGAATGCCAGATGAATGTGAAGAGTTCATGTCAAGGACTGACAGCAGGACTGACCTACAATACACAGGTTTTGTCAATAGCCCACGAATTTCATCATATACTCTTCAGTGCCATCTGCTGTAACCAGATGCATTAAAAAACTTAAGAGATAATCAAATAGTCAGTCTCAACAGCTCCACGGCAGAGAAATTGTCTAACTCTGGGCTTAGATCTGTCCTACAAGCATAGAATCTCATTAAGGAATCAAGCGTACGTCATCGCCAAAGATGAAGAACTCGGTCACAACTGTGCCCACATTCTTTCAACTTTTTGCTACACTTTCTCAAACTGTAACAAAATACCACATACACAACTTAATACCTATGAGAATCGTTGCTTTAGCACCACAGGACTTCTTCAGTCAAGCAAGGGCAGAGCTGCACCTGCAGGTAAGACTTGAGCAGCTATCCATTTCATATTCACCCTGTGAACCTGAGGAAGTCTAGAAACAATATTTTCCAAGGTACAAATGGGATTTGAGTGCCTAGACTTCAAAAACCCAACACTGTAAGAAATTGGCAAAACCTTTATCTCCTCTACACCAGTTAAAGTTGTTTTATTAGCTGAAGAAAAAATAGTTTGGTTATGCACTTTGCTAACTTAATGCTTTTTCTGCAGTTATTGCAAAGAAAATAATGATGATTTTCCTGTGTATTTTAGAGTATGTGCAAAACATGATTGATTATATCCATTCTGCCCTTCAGGATTTAAGCAGAGCTCTAGAATTCTTGAATTATGTCCTAGAGAATGACTTTCTGCTTGAAAGCCCATTTTCTCCAACCAGACTTGCAAAATGGGTTGTTTGTCACAAGATACATGGCATATTTTCTAGTGGAACACTTCCTAACTTTCATGTACTGGACCAACTCAATTTTGTCCATGTGAACATTATTATTTTTATTAGCTTTAGAACACTCAAACTCTCATAGGTACTCCATTTTTCCAGAGTCTACAAACAGACATGCAGGAATATTTCCTATACAAAAGACCTTTTGGTCTAAATAGGCAAGAAAAGTGTAACAAACTTTTTTCCTTTTCCATACTGAGAATTTCCTAGCTAGTAGCACCTGCAATGCATTTCCAGAACATAGAGTGCTGGTAGGTTTAACAAAGCACCACCAGAAGATGGTTGGGTTTTGAACAGCAGTATTTATCTGTTCAGTAGTATTTGTGGCATTCTCTATACTTAGATTGGCAAATGCCACAAATACCATGATAAATTTAACCACTGTGAGTGATAAATGTCAAGCTTTTAATAGCACCCACTGTCTCTCTGTCACCACACGACCCTATTTGGAGATTGCACAATCACCATCTCTGTATTATTATTTACAAAAGAAATTGGGTTTTAGCATTTTAGATAGCTTTATATTATCTTTCTATAATATATATGAAAAGAATAAGCAAAGGAACTCTTTGTATGCCTTTTAGTAGAAGAAAGATCCTGCAGGGTACTATTCCTGATAATTTCGTATGCTGTTTATTTACAAAAATAAGGTCATAAGGTAGTTTCCTCTTTCTGTTAAGTGACAGTAGAACAGATAGAATCCATATTCTCAGGTGAAATGAAAGGGCAGAAATAAATTTGTCCACCCAGTTCATGACAATAACTGATGTTATGTTTGATCAGAAAGGAAAAGTCCACACAACTATTGCTGCAGCCCCCACAATACAGAATGTGACACCAGACATTGCAGGCTTACTCTCTACATGACTTTGGGCACTTTTCACACTTTCAGTAGTGTGTGATGTATTCAAGGTACATCCAAAGAACATACCTCTGTGGAATTTTGACTGTAGGTTGTAAGAAGGAGAGAGTTTTTGACATCATCATTAAAAACACTTCAGTTCTGATATTTTCTAAGAATTGCAAAGTTCTGAGGTTTTGCCTTCCGCAGAAAACTAACCCAGGAATTAAAATCTGTCTTAGGAACCAGGTTACAATATACCCACAGTTTTGTCTTAGGCAAATATCTCTGTGATGTTTCTGACAGGAAATATTTGCCCTCCCAACTTCAACTATGCTAATTTTCTAGAGGAGAGACTCATCTGCTATGTCATACATACATGTTCTCTGAAACTTGTTACCAAGTCAGGGACCCTCTTCCATTGCAAAGTTCATGAGAAGACCTGGGGGAATATTTGTGTGTATATGTATATGTATACACACCTATGCATAAATACATCTATAAATATATATAAGTTATTACAGCAAACACTTTAGAGAATCCAGAACCAAATGCAAGAGTGACTATCAACGGCAACAACACAATCACTCATTTTCCTATGTACGGTGAAGATACAGTTCCATGTAAGTCTCTTTCAAAGTCCATTAGATTTAGCTGCCAAAATATATGGGCAAAAGATCAAAAGCTACTGCATTACTACAGTTTGTCTGGTTGCCATACACAGCTGGGCTGTACAGGAAAGCTCCAATCCAATTAAAAATAAATCTACAATTATTTCCACACCAGTAAGACTAGTAAGGCCTAAGACCATTTTTGTAAACCTGTTCATCACATATGAAAGGTCTTGTTTTTTACAATACACTACATTACAATTTAAAAGCATATCTAGGCATTTTGAAGTCTCTCATGAAGGATTCTGACATTTAGTAAGCCATAATATACCTTAAATACCTACTATATATTCATTCCTGCAAATATATGGATGGATTTAAAAATATGGATCAAAGACATCATTAAACATTTGTAAGAATAAAACTACAGATTGTATTTTTCACAGCCCACATTTCTACATATACAAACAGGCTGTCTGCTATGAGTTCAGTGTTTTAATTATGAACAAGACAGTAAGGTAATGGAGTTGAATTCACAACTGATGCTGCACTAGTACTCAATTGGTTAATGATATTAATTTAGATAATCAGTTACTCCAATTGTCAAACTAATACATTAGATAATGAAGTCACAAGTTTAGCACAAGAAAGGTGTTTTCTGTTTTCTGTTTCCTGTAACAGAAGCCAAGGAGGAGATAATGCCCTTTAATCTTTTACTCAGAGTAATGTTACAACCACAGAATGGCCTTGATTTAACCAGTGGAAAACAATGTTTTCTTGTAGGTGGTGCTCCTTGACAAGGAAGGATCTCCCAGTTTAGGTGCTAAATTCAAGATATAAATCATGCTAAAGAATTAAATAGCAAAGTGCATTTTTCTTATGACTTGTTCAGTGGTTTGTCTTTAAAATCTGCTGTGCTTTCTACATCTGCAAGAATTCTTCTCCCCTCTGGCTCATCAGAGAATCAGACCATTGCAAACACACACATACAAATAGTTAACTTCAAAATATTTTTAGCAACCAATAATATTTAGTTAAAAAAAGACCCAAGGTAGATAATTTTCTTGCTTAAGATTAATGTTTCTTATCCTGTTTGGATTTGGTTTTGGTTTGGGATTTTTGTGGGGTTTTTTGTTTGGTTGGTTTTGTTTTGATTTTGGTTTGGTTTGGTTTGTGGTTTTTGGGTTTTTTATATAAAATAGAGACAGCTTTTGAAGACAGAAGCCTGTGTCCTGAAAATTGTTTATATAATCAAAGCAATAAATAAAGAAGGACTAACATGAAATTCAGTGCCAAAACTCGTCTGTTACATAAACATGAGGATATAGCTTGAATTCCCTAAACTTATCTTTTTTCCTTTATAGCAGCTACTGTAAAATCTCTGTGCTTGTGAGTGCCCTGGAAGATCTCCCCACCCCAACTGGCCCAGCAATATGTGCCTCCTAGACCCCTACCTCCCTAGAGCAAAAGGAACTAGATCTTTCTCTCTTTTTCTTTCTTTCTTTCTTTCCTTCTTTCCTTCTTTCCTTCTTTCCTTCTTTCCTTCTTTCTTTCTTTCTTTCTCTATGTATTTCTTTCTCTATGTATTTCTCTATTTATTTCTCTTTCTCTCTTTCTCTTTCTCTCTTTCTCCCTCTCTCTTTCTCTCTTTCTTTCTCTCCTTCCTTTCCTTTCCTTTCCTTTCCTTTCCTTTCCTTTCCTTTCCTTTCCTTTCCTTTCCTTTCCTTTCCTTTCCTTTCCTTTCCTTTCCTTTCCTTTCCTTTCCTTTCCTTTCCTTTCCTTTCCTTTCCTTCTCTCAGCTGAGGCAGACACAGCCAGCTACAGAGATCTGGGGAGAGGGAGGAATACGTGGCAGCAGTTGCTGTGCTGCCACAGCCACCTATTTCCACTCTCTCTAGAAGAGCTGGTGTTGCAGGTCCTCTCTAGCACCCAGGAGCTCCTTGATTTCCCTTTGAGCATCACCTTTTTGCAAAAGCATGTCTAGAAGCCACGATGTACCTCATGAGGCATTTGGGACCCTTTGGAATGACAGCTTGTGTTGTTCTCATTATCACTGACAATACCCTTTCTGGTGATCTAAACCTGAGGGTCTTAGAGACTCAGAACTAATCTTTAAGTTCTTTCTTATGGCCTTGCTACCTGGATTTTATTGGATACATTCCCGGACCTATTGTATCATGTATTTGTTGCTTAAACCTATGTCAATAAAGCTTTATACTATTCTACATCCTGTTTCCCCCCTGCATATATGTATCACTTGACAGAAAATAGCTAAAAATATTTCTAAACTATCTCCTCTAAGAGGCCATACTGCTCTATATTTGGTAGTTCTCAGATATACTGTGATTTATGAATTATTTCTTTGTGATTAAAAATAAGATTGCCACCAGGTATATTAACTTTTGCTAATATCTGCTAAACCGTATTCATCCAACATTATTCACACAGGACAGCTTAATCACAAATTAAATCCATCCTTTAATTAGATAGCAGCATAATAAAATTTTCCCAATAATTAACATTTCTCCATGCTGAGTTTGCAAGTTTCAGCAATCAGTCATTCTCAGGAGAAAAAGCAAAAGTAATTGGTAGTACGTTAACTGCCTGAATTACTTCTTTCTTGAGTGTAATGAGATTTACTAATGACTCCATTTTATAAATTATTTTTTTTTCCTCTTTCTTGTGTCTTGATAATGACAGAGGCTTCTGTCACAGGGTGCTTCAGGGTGAAACTGGGTTCAGCTGTTACTGGAAGAAAGCAACCATCTCTGCCTGGGCCTTGTATTCAGTTTATCCAACCAGCAGAGAAGAGGATTTTCTCTATTTTTTGTGTTATTATTGTAGATTAATCTGACTGTCACATGCATTAGTCAACTAATGTTGTTAAGTACAAAACCCTCTTATTCTACATTTAAAAAATTATCACTCTACAGAATTCAATTATTCAAGCTAAAATTTTTCAGGCTTTGCCTCAGGTTGACATTTTTAAAGCTTTAGCTAAAACAGCACTTTTAGAGAAGATTAGTGCAAAGTAGACAACTCTATCAAATTTAAAATTACTGTCCTACCATTTTTTTTTAAAGAGCCTTGAAGCACTAAAAAGTGACTCTTGAAGTCTCTCCTTATTTCCTGTCAAAAACTCCATCGTTTTGAGCAGAATCACAAGATTTTCAGATTCTTCACACATACTTCATAGAGATGTTACAAGCTTTCTGTTCTCGTCATAATCCTGTGCCTCTATACTCCTTAAGTGCCAACAAACTCCTTGATTGACAAGGAAAGTTTTCTGTGAGATCAGGTCAGGCAACTGTGGCAAAACTCCAATATCCTTCAGTCAAAAGCAGAAGTACTGGCCTGTGTTGTTCTGGCTGCCAGAACAGGCCATAACATTTTGTCCCATCTCGTAGTGTTGTATAGTAGTAGTTTTCAGCACTTTTTAGCCCTTATTATTGAATAAAGCCTCTTTACCTAGATTAAAAATCAATTCGGATCGACTTCCATAGAATGGCTTCCACATCGTTTTACATGTAAAGCAACAAGGAGCTGCAAAGTCAAATAATGGGACACACTTCGGTGCGGCAAATAGACATTTTGCCATGTATGCACGCTGCTCTTCAAAATGTTTGTGTTGAATCTATAAGTTTGACTGAACATTAAGTTTCCCTCTTCCATCCAAAGACAATCTCAACAAGAATAATGAAGGTTAGCTGCAATCCTTCAGTCTCAAAATTCATGTCAATGTCTTCATTAGCTGAGGTGTTTCAGAGATGAAGATTGTATAATATGTTGAAGCCCTGGAGATGATCACAGCAGGCTTTTGGTACAGCTGGTTTTTAATTTGCCTTTTTCAAGCAAGTACCTGCAATAATTTTACTGGTTACCATATAGGTGCTCTCCAGTTAATTTCTGCGTCCCATTCCCCATCTTTATTTGCATAAAAATGTATACCACTGTTACTAAGGCTTACTGTAAAATGTGGCAGTGGCATCTCTTCTTAGAATTTTGAATCTTAGCTTATGTGACTTAACATTCAAACTCATTTCAATCAAATTCATCAGTTGCACTATCCCTATTTAAAAGAACTAAACCTTTCCCATGTTTTGTTTCCATAAATAGTTAGCATACTTCCCACCCTATTGTATTATTAAAGTTTTCACTGCACATGGCAAAATATGAAATTACTGTATTAAAACTGAATACAATTGGAAACACGCTATAAGGAGAGAATAAGGGTAAAGCACTGCTGCTTTTTAGTCATTCCCTACATGTACTCAAGCCTCTTGCACTATCCTTGTTGCTCAGACTCATTTCTATAAATTGGGAACTACAACCCCAAAAATGTCTGTGGAAAGAATGTCATGCAACCAGCGGCTTCCTTCAGTTCCCTCCTCATGCCCACATGCTCAAGAGTGAACTGATCACAGCCATGAATGCGGTGCCAGATGAACCCCTGCCATTCCTGGCTGACCAGCCAGAGCCAGTCAGTCAGGCATCCACTGGCTCTGACTTAGCATGCCCTTTGCATACTTGCTTAACATTTTAAGCTCCAATTAGTTGCAATTTATGTCCAGTATCACCCTATTCATTCGCACTAATACCTGAGATGACCTTTCTGACCAGTCAAATCTTTCAAATTAGCAAGCAAGACCAAGGAAGAAAAGTTAATTGTTCTGAACAACAATATGCAAATGTCACCGGCATATGTCATTTAAGTTTGAATGTTAAAATTTGTGTTGGTCAGAAATCTGTAAATGTTCCCATGTTTTCAAAACATACCAGATTTCTCCATGGTGTGAACTTTCGAGCAGTTCCTTACTCCGGAAACCTTCTTGAGAACAGTGGAAGCTGTTGACTCTGCCTTAACAGATTCACAGATTAATTAGTTTATACTGTAGTGTGAAAAGGACTATTTGTAACAGCATTTCAGTAATACTGTGTGCAGTGGGAGGACAAATATTCCACATTTATGTTTAGATTTTAATATTTAATGTTAAAACTTCATTTTTATGCTTGTTTAAAATGTTTAAATTTATGTTTAAATTGTAAAAAAAAAAGGTTTAAAATTTCATATTTATGTTTAAATTTTATTTATATTTAACAGCTCTATCCACTTTCTCTACCCAAAAGTAAAAATATCTAGAACTATTTGAATATTTCAATTGCAAGCCGATAGCAGGCAATTACAACAGTACTTCAGCAAAATGTCTTTGAATGACAAGTGGATTGAAAATAGATACTAAATGTGTTCATGTATTCAAAGAGTAAAATCAGTTCTGCTTAACTGCAGATCACATCTGATGGCTAGTTTTAATGCCTTTCCAGAAAATAAGAGGTAGGAGAAACAGCAAAGGTTTCCCTGCAAATGTGTAAACTGACTGTTGTTATCCGCTTTTTAAAAAAATAGCATTTGAGTGTAGGATTAGCATGAAATCTAATCTCTTCAAACACCTGTAATGGCTCTCAGCTGATCACATACTTAACTAACTACATGCACAGCACGACAAACGCTTTAATTGATTTCCTAAATAAAGTTCAGGCAAACTCATCTATATATAGTGCTAACTATGAAACTGACTCACTCCATTATTTTAATGAAAATCTCCCAGATCATTCTGTATTTCACCTTTTCGATACTACTTAAAAAAAAAAAAAGGCAAAAAAAAGCAGTTATAAAAAAGTCATGGTGAGGAATACAAAAGCCGATGGAAAGTATGAAATTTATGATTGTAGTATCTGGGTCAAATAACAACAAAGAATAGCAAACATTAAGCATTAAAAATTGCCTAGGACATATGAATGATGATGTGAAAATAATCATGATGATAGCAATTTTATGTTTATACAGCAAAAATTTGATTCTTGTGCATTAGTACAATAAAGGATTCACTTCTTTATCTGTGGTTTTGAAGAGATGAGGGAAGATGAGTAAACTGTCAGGTTGAATTAACATTTTGTCATAATTTTTTATAGCCCCCAGAAAATAGGATTGAGCTAATTAGTTATAAATCACATTCTAAATGTATTAACCTAATTCTTTTAGAGAAACTTTGCTTTCAATAAATTAATATTAAAATACTTGGGTTATAATAAATGCAACAGAAGAAATGTTTCTAAACCCATTGAGTGACTATGAGAGGTTTTGTTCCACTTGTTCCACTTATCTGGTCTACCCTCAAGGCTATTTCTTTGTAAGCCTTGGCATATGATGCTTCTTTTGTTTCAAGTTTCAGAATGAAAATTATAAATTCTTACTAACAGAAAACCATGACCTAATGCCTAGATCAGTTAGAAGGACATGCATGCAGTGAAGGCATTGATAGGTTTGATGGGAGTTTCCAAACCCCAGGGTGTTTAGTCTCATTTTCTTAAACGAGAATACTTATAATTAAAAAAAAAGACAATCATTTGTAGGTTGCAAGTCCCAGATCTTGTTTATTTATAAAGCAATAAATATTAGAAGCACAAATAAATTGCACGGGTGTGTAAACAAACTGTACAATGACTGAAGAGTTCAGGAAGGGTTGCCAGAAGACTCCAAGAAGCATATTGTCGTCATCCTGAATGGGAAGTAAATTTAGGGAAAAGCACTTAGAAGCACTTGCGGTGGACAATGGATGGGCCAGCTTCATCATACTCCTGTTTACTGATCCACATTTGCTGGAAGGTGGACAGAGATGCTAGAATGGAGCCACCAATCCAGACAGAGTACTTGCGCTCAGGTGGGGCAATGATCTACAATAAAGAAAAACAACAAAACTCTCATTTAACAGTCACATTTCTGAACAACCAAACCACATCAACAATGTAACAAAGCAATAGATATTTCCTTAAGTAAATAAGGAACTTTTCTATAATAACAGTATTGATCTTCAGCAGCTGGTACAATACATGTAATATTCTTTAAGAAAAACTATAACTGTGTTTTCCTCTTTTCTAGCACTTGCTTCCAATCAATATAATTATGCTGATTAAATGGAATTTCTTCCCCTTTGTCCATCAGCTCTTGATCTCACTTTCGAGTTGTTCCTATATCCTAGTTTAATGATGTGGACTTTTTCCCCATTCTTACCCACATTTTATAGTACAGAGTCAAATTCCTCACCTTGATCTTCATAGTGCTAGGAGCAAGTGCAGTGATTTCCTTCTGCATGCGATCGGCAATGCCAGGGTACATTGTCGTTCCACCTGAGAGGACGTTGTTAGCATACAGGTCCTTACGAATATCAATATCACACTTCATGATACTGTTGTAGGTAGTTTCATGGATACCAGCAGATTCCATACCTAGAGAAGAAAGAAGACAAGTAGATCAGTAAATTATACAAGAGGTCTTCATGATGAGAACTCTCAGCATTTCTCATCATCAATAGGAACTACTATGATATTTTTGTTGCAAAATTGCTTACTGATTATTAAATGTTATAGAAAAACATTAAAAAGTAGAATTACGGAACTAGCTAAGAAAACAAAAATTATTTGTTAGAAAAGGTAAGAATCATAATGCATGTGAAAGGGAAGGTACTCAAAATATACAGTAAGAGAAGAGGTAGATGCATAAGATAAACTCATTCAGTATATGGCAACGGGAGAAATTTAGAATAGAATAGAATAGAATAGAATAGAATAGAATAGAATAGAATAGAATAGAAACTATGTGCATCAGGTTATGTCAGTGTCTCACAAAAAGCATTAGTTGAGTATAGAAAAGACAGCAATAAAGACAATGAAAGCAGCTGAAGTAGAACTAAAGAAGACAATAGTAGCTTCATTTATTTTTCAGCCTACTCAAAATATAGTCTATACCATTTATAAACATTAGGGCAAGACATAACCAAGATATGGACCAAGATATTAGTACTTGGTGGTAAGGAAAAAGAAACCAGAAGCAAGTGTTTGTAGGTTGCATTCCAATTCATTAATTTTAACAGGTGCTTCCTGAAAGGGCTGACACTAGATCCACAGTAAGATGTCAGCTGATGAACAACTGCATTTATTGCTCAGGACTTAAGGTAAAAGCATTTGCTGTATCTGTCAGCTGCTCTCACAAAGTGAAGATTACCATCTTGACCACAGCAATGTTCAGTTACAGTACATATAAATATATGCACACCATTCCATTTTTTTTCTTCTCTGAGACAGTTTACTTCTTCTTGCAGTCAGGTACTATTTTAAGTGTAAGCTTTACAAATATAGCACTGGAAACTGTTCTTTCCATTATGACCTGATGATATTCTAACTTCATTTTATCATGAAAAATTGTGACCCTAAAATCTGGTATAAAACTTGCAACAAGACCCAGCTAATTACCAGCTGAGCTCGCACTAAGCACAGCTTACAGGGACCAGATGACCTAACTCATTATTCATGTTCGATTTCATGCCAAATTTAGATCAGCAAGAAGAGGAGTGGGACACCTAGATTTTCTGATTCTTTCATGCCTCCTACTGAAAGGAGAATTTCCTGGGAGCACTTACCAATAAAGGATGGCTGGAATAAGGTTTCAGGGCAGCGGAAACGTTCATTACCAATTGTGATCACTTGACCATCAGGCAATTCATAGCTCTTTTCCAGAGAGGAGGAAGACGCAGCAGTGGCCATTTCATTCTCAAAGTCCAGTGCAACGTAGCACAATTTCTCTTTGATATCACGAACAATCTCACGTTCAGCTGCAAGTACATGGGACTCAAATCAGTGTTTGGATAAACAAAATACTAGAGGAAGAAGATGGGCCAAGAGAGATATGAGGATTTTCACAGGAGGGCAGAGCTGAAGGACTGACCTGTTGTCACAAAGGAATAGCCACGCTCCGTGAGGATCTTCATGAGGTAGTCAGTCAGATCCCTGCCAGCCAGATCCAGACGCATGATAGCATGAGGCAAAGCATAACCTTCATAAATAGGTACATTGTGGGTGACACCATCACCAGAGTCAAGAACAATACCTGGGAAAGAGATGTCAGAGAGCAGCTTGAATCACCTAGCAAATGATTAGAGCCCTTCAGTAGGGTAAGCAGCAACAAATACAACAAAACATAGGATTTCTCAGGCAGTATAAAGTAACAGCATTCTATTTGAGCCATAAAAATCTTGCCCATTCCTTCTGTCTTTGCTTGCCTGGACATCCCTGTTTGGCTTGAACTTTCCCATACATATTTTAAGCTAATCCATACAAACAGCCTTCTACTGCTACTACACTGAGCAGTAAGTATATTTGCAATAGTGATTATCCTGATCCAATAATGGGCATCTTTTGGGCCCCATTTAAACCCTTAAACTGGTGTAATATTGTGTAACTGTAGTATCTTCACAGGAATGTCTCCTCATTCTCACCATGACAAGGCGGCAGGAGAGTCAGTTCCACAGTGCCCTTCTGAAAGCAAGGCAGACAGGTCCACATTGTCCTTTCCACAGACTATTTTGTACCGGCTTTTCTGCTACTCTTATCATTGACCATCATAAACTAAAAATACTTAGTTTTCTGCAGATTTGAATGAGTTATGTCTTTGTTTGTTTGATTGTTTTTCCTATTTGGAGTGAGAAGGAAGGAGGGTTCCCGATAAATAGTGTTTATTTTTTATTTTACCTGTTGTACGACCAGAGGCATACAGCGACAGGACAGCCTGGATCGCCACATACATAGCAGGTACATTGAAGGTCTCAAACATTATCTGGGTCATCTTTTCACGATTAGCTTTAGGGTTCAAAGGGGCTTCTGTGAGCAAGGTAGGGTGTTCCTCAGGGGCCACACGGAGCTCATTGTAGAAAGTGTGGTGCCAGATCTTTTCCATATCATCCCAGTTGGTGATGATGCCATGTTCAATGGGGTATTTCAAAGTAAGGATACCTCTTTTGCTCTGAGCTTCATCACCCACATAGGAGTCTTTTTGACCCATACCAACCATAACACCCTGAGAGAAGAAAATATGGAAAAATATTATTTGAGGAAAACAATATCACAGAGCCAAACAATTACACCACAGACAACTATGCTATTTTCGAGAAAGGTCACACCACAAAAAGGCTGTTTTGGAAAAGAAATTGGCATTACGGAAATATTAAGTCAACAGAACTTGAAGTTTTCACATAACTCCCTTTTTTCTTTAATACATCTTTTATTTTCAATTACTTCTTTCTGGTCCAAAAGTTTGACTGAGAGTAAACTCCACAATATCACCAGCAGGAAAAGATATAGCGAGACATACAAAGTTTATAAACAAGAAGATATGGAGGGAAACAAGCCTTCTAGTGAAGGAAGACACTGCCAAAATTACTATTGCTACAGAGTCTCAGCAGTAATGTATTCACAATAACAATACACAAACTTTGAACAATTTAGTTTGGGGAAAAAAAAAAAAAGCCTTACAAACTTTTTACCAAGGCAATTGTGGGAGAAAAAGTACAGTATTTTCTGTGTGCTGATTTAACTGTGACAATAGAGGAGAATGACATAGGAACAGAAAAAAGGAGGCTTAGAAAGGTAAAATCAGAGATAGACAAAAGAAGTAAAGGAAACTGAAAGAAGGTGTTTGCTATATGAACATGATGGGTATATGAACATGAACATTGGACATGACGGGTGGGAAGGACTTTAAACAAACTGTATCGTACGGAAATTCAGCCAATGGAGGTGCCTCTGAACTACCACCAGCTGCATGTCTGGCCTAGGGGATGGAGTGGGCAGCAGCTTTGTAGGAAGCTGGGTTTGGGCTCATTAAGAGAGAGAACAGGGAGAGAGTCAAGTTGAAAGTTGGTGAATTAGAAATAGCTGGGGGAAAGGGAGACAGTAATAGAAAGGAGATAGGGACGGTCAAAAGGGGAGTTGAGGGAAGCACCGGAGAGAACTGGAAAGGCATCTCTAGTACCACCACAAGAAGTGGGCAAAGGGAAAAGCAGGGCATTTGGGACAGGCCAGGAAAACTAAGGAGGGAAGGGGTGAGTGGAGGTGACTCCTGGAGGAGGGAGAAGGCTCGGTCCCGCTCCCCATGTTTACCTGGTGCCTCGGGCGGCCAACGATGGATGGGAAAACAGCCCTGGGGGCATCGTCTCCGGCAAAGCCCGCCTTGACCAGCCCCGAGCCATTGTCGCACACCAGCGCGGTGGTCTCCTCGTCGTCACACATCTTCGGAGGGAGGCACGGACCTGAAAAACAACACGGCGGCGCGTCTAGACCCCTGCGGACAGCGCGGCGCTGCCGCCGGTCCCTCCCGAGCCCCCGGGCGGCCCCTCCCGCCCGCCATCCCGAAGGGCACGGCCGGCGGCGGCACACGGACAGCGATCGGCGGGAGCGGGAAATTTGACTGGTCCCGGGAGGATGCTCGATGGCTCAGCCACGCGCGTGGGCAGGGCTTTAACTAGGATCTGTCAGCCTCTTTCTTCTCCGCGCTTCAAAAGGCGCCCCGGCTTGCAATGCGCTCATTAGGGCATCATTAGCGGTACCCTCAGGCCGCAGATCGAAACGGGAGAGAAAGCTTTTGAAATCGCGGAGTTCGGCCCTGCCCAGACCACTTCACCGGCGGCGGGGCGGCGCGCCCCGTCGGGCCGCGGTGTTTGGTGCTGTGTGTGGGGCGGCAGGGGACGGGAACGGTGTCCCCGGCCGAAACGACGCCAAGCCGGGACGTGCACAGGCAGAGCTGCGGATGGATATACCTGCAGGACAGGTACCCGCCGCCCGTCGGTGCCTCCCATCCATCCCGTCCCATCCCTCCCTGTCCGCCCCGAGCCGCCCCGCGGGGCTGCGGGCGCCGCCGCGCTACTCACCAGACCAGCACCGGCGGCGCGGGGGCTGCGGAGGAGAGCCTGGGTGCCGGCTCGGCAGAGACGCCCCAATTTATACCCCCGCGAGGGGCAGCGTCGGCCGGGGCCGCTGCGGGACGGGGCAGCCACCTTCTCCTTATTTGGTCGGCTCTGCGCCATTGAGCGGCCGCGCAGCCATGAATGGAGCCCGGCCAGCCCAGCCGCGGCCCGGCTGCCCGGCCCATGTAAGGCAGGCGCGGGGCAGCGCGCCCCCGGCCCGCCGCATGGCCAAATAGGGAGCCCCGCGCAGCCCCTCGGGGGCCAGCGCTCCCAGGGAGCCGCCTGGCAAGGTGGCCTCCCCGGCCGCTTCCCAGGGGCTCGGCTCGGCTCCGGCCGCCGGCGCCCCGAGGTGTCGACACCCACCGGGTGCTGGCCCAGATGGACCCAGAAACTGGAGGCGCTCGGGCTTGGCGGATGGTGCGGGGGAAGCTGCACGGCTGTTTTCTCCCCCGACTTTTCATTTTTCCACTGAAAACGAGCCAGTCGAACTCCTGTTTTTTCGACGACCCATGAGGTTTCTTTGGTGCCAACAACTGAGGCTTTTCTACTGCATGGAGGCAGCACCTGCTGCCTGTGTTGCCTTGGGAAGGAGCAGCATACACTTAATTTCTTCTAAATGAACACATTCAGCAAAAATCGTGCTTCTCTCTGCTTTTGGATGACATCTATAGCACAAAATGGCATCTACTTGTTTACTGTAATATGCATATACTTAACCTCCCATTTTTGCTCTTTTAATGCACACTTGATCAGTAATGAATAGTGATATGTATAGGGTGGAGGATGAGAGATGAGAATAGTTTGGACAAAAACCAGCTATGGTATTGATGTAATGTGGCAGTGGTTTTCCTGCTCAGTTGTTGAAACATCCACATTGATAATGTGTTCCAGCAGTGAAACCTAGAAAATGCATGTATTGTCAGATTTTTTTTTTTTTAGTTAAAAATAGAAAGACTGGAAAGGCATCCCTTGAGTGGGTTTGGCCTGGTATGTGAAGCAGAGATTGTCAGCGTGTGTCCCAGAGGAACTGCATTATAATGCAGAGTACTGTGACCTTCGGGAGCTCAGCTCATAAACTGCTCAACGTCTGCCTGTGTGAGACACAATGGGGGAAAAAAAGAATTGAGGTTTGGGACAGACAGGAAGAGTGGGGTGTAAAGGTCAAGAGGGGAACACTCAGTAAACTGGATCAACTGCTTAAACACAGGTCCAGTTTATTAGATGCCATACAAGGGCTGACAGCCATCACATGGTTATAAACATCTTAAATGAAGTGGAAGTAAAGAGCTTGTGAATGCAACCCAAGCTGCAGTTTGGGGACTTTGGAGGGTGTTGGTGCAGGAGCTATCTTTGCACAGTGGTTTGGCTCTGACAAAGGGTACAAGAGCTTGAAATCGCTGACTACTCATCTCTGAACTGCATCCAAAGGGGGCGTTAGAGGCTCTTAGACTTTAATTTCTTCTGAAATTGGAGACAGTGGAATCAGTTTGCTCATTTCTGGCACAATTAATGAGGTGGTTAGCTCCACCCCAACCCCAGTTTATCTTGGGGTTGTGCCCAGTTCTGAACACAACTTTGAAGCAGATGTAGCAACAAACTTCTCGGCCATTGATAGCTCCTGCTTGTCTTTAAATGCCTTGAGGAGACACAACCTGTTTCAGGTGAGAGACTATTTGTGTATAAAGATGCGTGCATGTATATTTCGCATATGTGTATATATAAATAAATATGCATGTATGTATTATATATACATGTATGTATGTGTGTATATATACATATGTTTTGGTTTGGCTGGGGGGTTTTTGTGGGTTTTTTGTTTGTGTTTTTGTTTTTGCTTTTTTTTCTTAGCTACCTAAGAAAGGAATGTGTAGGACTGTGAAATACAGTGACCTCAAAAGTTCAAAGCATGGAAAGACTCTACTTCATTGCCTCTGCTCTGGACAAACTTTGGTTCTTAGTTTTCCTGGTAGTAATGAAAAATTAACCAAATGCAATACCGGTGAAATAAGGACCTGAAGTGAGTATATCTTTCTCTAAATCGATTATGCACAGGTAACAAAGTATTTTGGTACTAGTAATGCTTATTTATATAGGAATATATATATATATATATTTATATTTCTGCTGGGATGTATAGGCATAGACACCCTGGAACAGAGTATCATTTCAAAGAAAAAAGCTTTACCATATGCCGCTTTCAATTTTTTTAAAAATCAGCATATTTTATTCTGTGGTTAGTTGCCATATGTAATTTAAATCGACCTTTTTTTTTTTTTCCCTAGCACTTCTTTTCTACAGGAACCATATAACGTGAGGGATTGACTAGCTTCTCTGGCACTAGAGATTAGTTTACAGTGTTATCTCAGCTGTTCTTCTGTTCAGAGGTGTTACAGTATTTACATAGAAGCCCGCTGCTGATAACTGCATTGAATTCCTCCCCAATCAGACTGTCACATCCTGCATTCCCTTTGGCTAGAGAGACAGACCCTGCTGAAACTGAGACAGAGCCAGCTCTCATTGCAAAATCTGCACAAAACAGTCTGTATTTTCTTGTTTCCTTTATAATTACATATCAGCTTTCTCTACCCTTTCCTCAAGTTTTAAATTTCTAATCCAGCAGGACTCACGTCTAGGATTCTGATGCACTTGAGAGCTCATCAGTCCCGCCCCGCGCCCCCCTCCCATGTATTGCAAGGTCAAATGGAAAGGGCACATCGTGATGTACATAAGTCCAAAATCTCATCTGCTTCCTTGTAGCCATTCAAAAAATACCCAGCTAAAGTTATTCCTTTGGCCAAAATCATTCCACTTTCTGCAATAAAGTGATATTACAGCCTCAAGTAAACCAATCAAGCAAATAACGAAGGAAAAACCTACTGAAGTGTGTTATGCAATGTCATCTAGAGGAAAAACACTCTAGCGTCTGACTGATGAGGGACGCCACACGCTGTGTACATTTCTCATTACTTCACTGTCAGGAGTGACACCAGAGACAAAGGAAACACTGGCAGTGTGGAGTATTGGGGGAGCAGACAAGATCTGCAGAGGTCATGATCTGCATGTACTCTAGAACAGCCTGAACAGACAGGAGCAGGAAGCCTCAATGTCTACACAAAATTAATGTGGTAGAAAAATTATATATGTGTATATATATGTGATACATACACATGGGCAAAATTGGATGTATTATTCAACTAACGAGACACTGTTGTGACTGCAGCTAGAATCAGAAAATGAGTTCTTACCTCTGCATGGTAAAAATGTGAATTAAAAAATCACACTGTGATCTTATGATGCCCAGAAATCCTCACACTGCTATTCAGCTTTTGAATGAAAAAAAAAAAAAAGAAAAGCTTAAAAATAAAGTCTCAATTCTTCAAAATCTTTAAAGCATAGAACACTTATTGCAACAGACTTCAGATTATTTACAGTAGTTAACATTGCATTCAGAAATTGAAAATGCATAGGATCAAGCCCTCTCTGTATTTTTTTTGTCTTTCAGATTATTGTTTTATTATCTGTACATATTCCAATAAAAACAATAAACTTTTCCTAATATACCAATCAATTGCATGTACCATATACTCTGACCTAGCAGGTCTTAGAGCAAATGACTTCTCACTTAAAATCTGCTATTTCTAAATCCAATGGATGATGACATATAAAATCTGTCCTAGCACAGAGCCAAATGTTACCTCTCTTAAGCCTCAGGCCAGTGTAATCTTTGTAAGAAATTTTACTTTTTCAAGAATAAGAAGCGAATGCCACTCTGACAGGTTTTCTTTTGTCCCATGACAGCTGTTTGGAGCTATATGTGCTTTAGAAATAGAAGAATCATCACAGTGAAGTCTTATTGATAGGCAGGAGTCCTGGTGAGATGAGAATGCCAAACATACAATATATAATGAATATCGCTGTCATGCACAAGTCACTGTCACAAAGGAATCATATGTGGTTATCTGCATCTGTATAGTTATGCATCTGTCTCTGTGTGTATGTAGACATACAAAGAGAAGCCAGAAATTCTGCAGTCACCATCAACCTGAAGTTGTTCCCTATGAAAAGGTCTATTACACTTTTCCAGTCAGATTTTCAACTTCCCAAGTGAGAAATCTTTCTTCTGTTCTGCTGAGAGTCTCCCAATTTAATAACCACACTGTCAGGAAAACTTCTCCAGAGAATTCATGGGGTATTTCCCTTTCTCAGTTGTGTCTCATCCACCCTAGTAATAGCCGATGTTTCATACTGAATACATTCTCTGTCTTCTCAGCATTGAAAGCCTTTGCATAGTTGCAGGCTGTTATCATCTCTCGGCGTCTCTTTCTCTCACTCACTCATGTACCGCTGCACATCTATAATTAACCTAAAAAATCTTAAGTGCGCACTGAAATGATAGAATAATGAGGAGAGCACTAGGAGTTAGAGATGCAGCTAAACATCTCGTTATGAAGCTGGGAGAATCAAGCATGGGCAATGTAAGTGGAGATGACTGGCAGTGAAAGGAATTTGTGCTTCTGAATCTCTGACTCTTCAGAATCTTTATTTGCCATGTGTCACAAAGAAAGGCCAAGACTCTCACACTTGTTAAATCTGCTTTGCAACAGAAAGAGGGCTCAGAGAGTGCCGGGAGATCCCAAAAGCACTGTGCCTGCATAGGAGGAATGTCTTGCTTCCAGAAGTGCTATGCTTCTCTCGCAACCCAGAGCATGACAGGCCTCTCATGAGGGTAGGACTTCAGCATTTCATACTGTGAAGGCTGAAGGCTACTCTGAAATGAAATGTAGCCCATGGAAACTGCTGCAATTCAGGCTCCTCAGGCTGTCTTATGCACTGAGGGATGTGGAGTAGTTCAAGGGGACAGAAATATGTCCTGAACACTTCAGCTGTTGCCAGCACGTATCGCAGTTGCCAGTCCTGTGCAGCGTCTGTGGGAGATACCTGCCCAACATTAGAGAGCTGATGGGCAGTATTTCTAGTAGCATTTCTAACAGTGTTTCTAAGCCTCATTTCAACTGTGTGTATGTTTGTTCGGTATCACACAATCATCATTTCATACTTTACAAGTCCCCTGGCTGCTAGTACCATATCAATAAATCACAATTTCAAAGGCAATGGGTAAATGCTAGGTGTATTAAAGATGGTTTGACAATATCTTACATTAGGAATATTTCCAAATCCCACCAATGCTTAAGGCTAAATTCTGCCCAGCTAAATTACATTTGTGATTATTTTAATCTGAATTATATTTCCTTCTTATATGTGACTGTAAAAAGCTCAGAATTGCAAGAAAGCATAATGAAATTACATGGAACGTTAACAGATGTTTCATATGTATATAAATTATGTAGATTAATACCTAGATGCTTAAAAATGACAAAGGAGGAGTGAGAGAGAAGGCAAGATACAGACTCTGAAACTTGCAGCCAAAGGCACTTCCTCACCGTGATTTATGTCTCACTCGACCTTCAATCTCCTTCAAGCTCACTGTGCTCATTTCTCTGCCATATATTCTGCACCTGTCATATTCTACAGAAAGTGATCAGGACTTCATAGGCCATGTATTGCCCTTCAAATTCAGCATCACAACTGCTACCAGACCAGTGCCATAAGCAGATGCAAATCTACTACCCATGGTGGTGTTTTTAGCACATGGCTGTAACCTTTCAGTTTAGTCTAGTTCTCTACTGTGAGTCCTTCTGCAAGGTCTCTGAGTCACAACCACTTATGGTAATTCATGTCAAAGAGTTTCTAAGAACTGTTTAGAATGTTTCATACTAGGTATTGACCTTTTCCCTTCTTTATTTCTTCTTATGTCCCACTCTTCAGCAAGTTCCATTTTATTTATGTTTTTATCACTTTCCCACTATCCTCACTTTCCTTCTCTTTTCCATCTTTGTTTTCCTCACCACATAAATGTAAATTCTCCAGCTTCATATTCTCCAGTATGCATAGATTGTTGTGTTCAGTGACCTACACGTAAAATGAGAAGATACTGACTCTATGAAGATAAAAGAGGATTTAATTTGCAATGAAAAGTTTCCCAGAGAAACAAGAAACCTATCAATTTTCTTCCCCAGCTAGCATACAGTTGTAGGAATATTAAATATAATATGTGTTTCTTGTCTTTACTGGCTTATCGCATAGGTTGGTCTTCTTATATATAACCCACCACATTACTTTGGTCTCACTGACCTGCATGAGCAGATTTGAAGTCCTTTGCAATGAGTAGGGTTCAATAATCTGAAACAAAAAGAAACTGAATCTACCAGCTGCTGCAAAGCACTGTGTGAGTTTCCAGATTGTTTCTCAGTTGCCTTTTGTTTTTCAGAATCAGACACTGATGTCTCATAACTACAAGAAAAGCAACAATGAAGCATTCTAGCTAAGGAATTAACTTTTAATAATGGAAACCATCAAATGCTGGCTTTTCTGTTAACATCTCTACATGCATTCTCTTGTACTGTGTATTAAAGCAGGAGGACCTACATTTCTTAATTTGTATAGATGGAGAGAAGGAAGTATTGCCTTACAGATGAGAAGCTAAGATTCAGCAGTATGAAGTGACTTGACTGAAGTCATACTGGAAATTAGGAATTTATGTAAGAATTGAATCCTACTTCTGAAAACCAATTTCAGCTGTTGAATAGGAACTACGCCATTGTTTTCAAATATGAGTACATAAGGCTCTCTGAATCTGTGGTGTATGCAGAAACAGTTTGTTTTGCCACAATTGATAGATATATCCTTCTCAAGAAATATAATTTTACAAGACCAAAAGGTTCTACTGCTGCTATTAGGAACACAAAGGTACTTGATGAGCCGCATGTGATGATTCCAACCTACAATTTTGCAGAGTGGTAAGATGATTTAGATAGAAGCATCTCAGTTATTAGCAAAGGATGTAGCTGGACCCTGATCTATGGAGAAAACATTGCGGCAAGTGAATCTGAGAGCAGAACTGGAGGATGCTGAGACTGGCTTGGAACTTTCTGGCAAAGTTGTTTCTCATCCTAAAAACTAGAGATTCTTCAAAATACATTTTACTCAATAAGTTTTGTACTCCATTTTTAAAGAATGCTCTCAAGTCTGCTCATTTAATTTTCTTACAGGTTAAAAAAGATCCACAAATCTACAGATTTATTCTTTAGAAGAGCACTATCTGGATTATGAACAAAATATTTTGATTGACAGAAACACATTTTTTTCCAAATTTTGTTTCTGAGTATTTTCAAGATTTTTACCTCTTAGTCAAATTCAGTAGAAAAATATTTTTATCTCACCTTTTTCGAAATGGAAACATTACCTTAAACATAGCAGTTTATTAATCAAGGCTTAAATTTTATAATAAAAATAAATTTTCTCTGGAATCTTCCTGACCATTAGAATCCCCTGAGAATTAAGCAATTAGCTAGAACATTGCAGAAGCTTCCACAAAGCTACCTTATAAAGAGACTTTATGTAATACAGAAAACATACTACAAGTTAATATATTCTGACTACATATCATGTTGAAAATGCAAATTTTATCCACTTTTTGCTATTAATTTCTCCTTATGTCCAGTTGGAATTGAGCAGAGAGAGATAAAGCACCATTTAAAAATCTAGACTTTGCAGTGAAGAAAATAGGTATGGAGTCTCCTGGAGGATTAAAATTGAAAGGTTAAATGCATATTTAAGGAACAGGTAACCTACCTAAAATCTCAGTGATTCAAGATCAGAAGAAGTACCAGATGGCATCAGTAAAATCTCATTGGCAAAAATTCATCATTTAAGTCAACTGGGGAAAACATTGCTGAAAATACAGTTTTAATCTGTTGCCTTAAGCATAGTAGATGTTTGCAAAAAAAAAAAAAGGTCAATTTGATGGTTCATAAAGCAATTATTTTCCCATAAAATATCTTCTAAAATAACACACTAAACACAACCAAAGGCAGTCATCACAAAAAAAAATCTAGATGATTTTCTATTTTGCAAAACAGTATCAAAACTACTAGGTTGCCCTCAGAGGAAAGACTCTCATGATAAGCAATTGTTTCCCAGTGAAAAATGTCTTGGATAGACCAAGGTATTGGATAGATATTTGACAAAGCTTGACAAGCTGAAAAATTCAAATATAGCACACTGCCCTTCAAAAAGAGAATAAAATTTCCCTAAGACAAGGAACTCAGTAAAAATCAGTAAAAAAAAATAAAATTTACTTGTAGAGTGAGGTTGCAAAGTCTCAAATCAGCCATACTCTACAGAGAATAGGGGCACAGAGATGGGCTGACATTGCAATTATCCTCCAATAGAGATAGTGAGGGCCAAGGTTTCTAAAGATTCAGACTCTATTCAAGTAGACAGATTGAAGGGGGAAAAAGTATGTTTGTTAAACTTGGTTTAACCACATGACATTTGGACACTCTATGTGCCATGGCCTTGAGGGCACACACATCCCTGACTGTCTCTGCCTGGCCTCCTCCGAGGCTCCTCACCCCCACCCTGCCCATGGCCCAGGACCCCATGTCAGCCCCCCAAGGCCATCAGCCCCTGCCCCGGTGACACTGCAGCAGGGCAGGTCTCCAGCTCTCCACATCTGAGCCTGCTTCCCCTCACCAGCCCTGTTCCTGATTCCTATCTGAACCTTGATGTCTCAGCCCAGCCTTGTCACTATGAACCTGCTGGCCACCAGTGGACCTGAACCCTGCCCTGTAGATTGACTTCCTGGCTTGGCCTCAGACCTGCCTTATCACCATGGTGTTGCCTTGTGATCTGGAATCTTGCTCAGACCTGGCTGCCATCTCTAGGCCTGCCCTGCTTGCCTACTTGGGCACTGTGGGACTGGGACCTGGCTGGTGGGACCCCTGCCCTGCCTTGGCCTGGCTGACATATTGTTCTCCATGAGATCCCCCATGGATGTTGAGAGACCATACTGAAAGCTTTGCTACTGATGTTGCTGGCTGCACCACCCATTCCTTGTTGCTCTTTGCCAGCCATATCACTGCTCAGCTTTTCTAGCCAATATATTACTTGCCTCTGCTCTGCTCACCACCATTCACAGAGGCTTTACGTAGACATTGGGTTAAAAAAAAAAAAAAAAAAGAAACATCCAGGACACCTTCAGCCAAGTATAGTAGAATGCAGAGTTGTGTTTCATCTCGTTTTCTCTCCCCTTGCTTTTCATATCCAGAAGCCCACATGAAACAGAATGAGGCAGAATTTTATCTGTTGAGCTTCAAAGGCATTATGGTGCTTAGGATACTAACCTGACAGCTGAAGAGAGCATGAAATTTGTACCTCACATCCCAGAAGAGTACTCTGACCTCTAATTTGTAATATAAGGGAGAAGGAATAGTCTCCTCTCTACCTCCACCTCATTTTCCCTGCCCAGGTGGCACTTAAAAAAGAAGCCAAAAAATAAACAATAAATAATAAGTCCTGTCTAGATTCTCAGGGAGAAAAGATGCTGACAATTTCCACACAGATTTTGGGTTCCAGCTTCCGAGTGAACAGGGTATCTATCTGCTATCTTCTCCAGTTCAAGCACACTAACGCCAGAATGGAAGAGTGTTTCAGCTACATCCCAGGATTTAGTGCTTAAAATATATTAGCTCTAAATGTCTTACAATTACTTCAGCCTTTCCTGGCATCTTCTAGTGCCTAAATCACCTCATATATTTTAGGTGGAACCTACACACCTACATAAATTCCTACATTCCTGCCTGAGTGACAGGCAACTAAGAATTAGGTACTGCAGCATCTTCAGCCTTCCTTACCTTTAGCATGCTACATATATTTTTTGAAAGCAGAAATTAAAATCCATGGTGCTTTCAAAATATACACCATTTTAAAGGTAAAGGCCTTGAATACACAATCTCTGTGAAATGTAAATTGTGTCAAAGCTTTTGGAAATTAAAAAGAAATACTTTATCTAGTGTAAGGCTCATCTACACTGTTTCCTTTTTCTGTTACTGATGGCCAAGCTGGTTCCCAGTGAAGACCCTATGACAAATCAAGTAAACATTATCTAAACGGCCACTGTAAGAATTAAACTATTGCACCTAAAATATTGCAGTGTCTTCTAAGTACCCAAGTGCAAGAAAAATGGGAATTAACTAAAGAAGTTCAGAAAGATTATTAAATGTTTGAGACAAAGTCCTGAGAAGAAAATTTAAGGAATCAATAGAAAATTCACCAAAATTCTTAATAAACTCTCGTTGACTTTATAGGCTTTGGAGCAAGCCTAGAGAGTGTTGTCTGTGTATATTGCTTTCCTATCAAATTAAAGAGGACATAACTATTTGTAGTTGGCCTAAGTACCAAAGAATAAAGAAATATTTATTTTGTAGAACTATAACTAGCAAATTTACTCTTGTCATGAATTCTGAATCATTGTATACCTTACAAACCTGTTAATTTATGTTGTTGCCTTCAAAGGATACTGCGGGAGTTCAAATCCCAGCAGGAACTGTACAGTGATTTCCCTAGGGCTATTTGTATTGAATTAATTGACTGAAATATGATTTTGTTGATTGATTTCTACAGCACCAGGAAGCAAGTGAAATTCTATACAAACGTAAAATAAATTAAAGGTTAAATAAATAATAGGATGAATGCTGAAAATATCATGTCTAAGCGTATTCTGACCATTGGATCATTTGGGCTAGAAGCATATACACTAAGTAAGCCTTTAAAGCTTGAGACATTAAGAGAAAAAGCTAGAATATGCACTGTAATTACAGTCTTGTGCTAGCTAACAACCTACTACTATCCTAAAGTCAGTAGATTTCTAGCTCAAAACATAGGCCTTCCATGTTTGGTATAACTAAGTTGCTCATATTTATTAGTGAATTTTAAACTCTCAAAATTCCTGTGAAGTTTTTATACATAAGGCAATGAGGTACAGATTAACCAACTTAACGATAAACAAGAAGTTGTTGATTGTTCTGAAAAAGAAAAATGAATCTTAGAAGTACCACTCCAGTGTTTTAAGCATCAGTCCAGTACTCCTCAAATTTTCCACTTATCACCCCATTCCAGCTGGTGTTTTAGGGCATGCAATTTTATAGATGACTATAGCAAGGTGAAATAGTTGTCATGATGAAGAAATTGCTTTGCTCGGCCAGATTCTCCTAGGTGATCTTCTTGAAAGCCATAGAAAGTTCTTCTGGTTTCAGCAAAGTTGCACCCAGCTGTAGCCACAGAGGAGTGAGATTGTGAGTTACATTATTAACAACAAGGAAGGGAAATTCTGAAGGGTTTACCTTTAGGAAAAATATCTCTGCAGTATTCAAATGAAAAGAAAGAAGAGAATCTTGAAATTCAAATGAGAGTAGAAAAACTAGTGGGTTGAAAATCGCAACAGCTTTACTTAAATTCTTGGTTTGCCTCCTGCATCTGGAACTGCTATGAAAATGCAGTTGGCTTTCAAAATGTAACTGCTGCTAAAGTAACTAATATGATGTGACCAGCAGGTTGATTACTTAACCTGGGGAAAAGTCATGGGGGATAGATTAACTCTAAAAGGAAAACTAAAGGAAGACAAGATCCTGGTTCTACATAGTACCATGGAAATTGGAGTCAGAGGAAAGAATGTTACAAAAGGTAAATATTGGGTAGATATGTCTACAAGTAAAATTTCAGTAAAGCTAAATGGGAGGTTATTGCTTTTGAATATTCAGGAGTTTGAATGGCCTTTTATTTGTAATGCATACTCGTTTAAATGATCATATATAGCATATATGTAGCATATTTCTACATTGGGCTCCATCAATTCTTGTCTATTTGTCATACATCATTGCTCTTACAGGAAATGAAAGAAAATAAATTTTAAAGTATTACAAAAACACAGCTTGTTTAGTAATGACCTCTAGATTCATTGTGGGAGAGTCTAGTTATTTTTTTCTTTTCCTGTCATTAAAGGACAGAAAAAAAATGGTAAAGCAGTAAGAGCAGCAGTGCTACTCAAACTAGAGTACCTGGAATCACTCAAAATCAAGCCCTCCTATAACAAAGGGGAGATGATAATTTCTTGCTGTAGAATTACACACTAATAATGCAAATCTAAATAGTTTCTAACACTAGCACAGACTGAATAAAAAGTTCTGTTATGATGAAGTAAAAAAAAATTTTGTTACACCATTAATAAAGTGTGGACTGGTTTAGAACTTATAACATAGTACAATTAATAAATAAAAAATTTAAATATTTTAAAATAGTATTTATTTTATCTTTAGCTCATTCTCTTTTTAATTTCTATTTTTTGTGGATGTTTTATAATGTACAGAATGTGTTAGTACAGTAGTACCCATACATAACTTATACATTAATAGATATACATATATTGGGGGTGTATGCTCAAAAATTTTTTACTGGTAGGGGTGCACAATCAAAAAAGTTTGCAGACCACCAGTCTGGGACACTTATTGCTGAAGATCCGTTCCCACAAAGAAATAAAAACCAATAAGGTGAAGTCCAAAATCTGATCAAGGGTGGCTGAAAAAGTAAACTCAATAACATAAGATTTAACAGACTGAGATCCAAACACAAAACACAACAGTTCCTTAAGACATACCCAGCACAAGGAATTCTACAACAGTTATGTCAGGCATAAAAGCAACTTTATAAATATAAAAATAAGTACAACAAAGTAAAGTAGATAAAGGGGAAGGTAGAAAACATAAAGAAATAAACTAAAATAAATTAATGAAGCCCTAAATCAAAAGAATATCAAAAATCTCACAGGAAAAATAATGGGATGCAAATTATGATGAATTAAATAAAAAGCAACAAAAATGGAGGGAAAAAAAAGGAAAGAGATAAGGAGAGTAAAGACAAACAATGAGACTAGGACTGAAAGAAAAGAGAGAAGAATGGAGGCTATTCTGGCAAACCTTCACATCTGTCTTTCTTGCTGGACTCCAAAACCACCTGCTAATTTCTAATTTGAGAGAGACAGGGAGAGAAAAGCAACATAAAGAGGTCTTTACAGGGATCACTAAGGATTCAGACTCCCAATGCATCTCTCATAAGAACTTCTGGGACTCGGCATCACAGACACAGCCTTGACACAACAGGTCCTCTGTGGTACCAACCAGGTATGAAATACAAGCAAAATCAAGAGCAAAACTAATGCTCCAGTAGTCCCAGAATGTAGCTGCTAGGCTTAAGCAGTAACTTTAAAATGTCTGTACATTTCAGGCTCCATTTTACCAGCTAGTACAATTGCTGTTGGAAGTCACACAGCAACATTTATAATTGAAAAGGTAGTCAAGTTATAACATTAATTTCAGAAAGCTTATTTCTATGCAGAAGAAAAAGTTACCACAGACAGATATTTCAAAAGTAGCTTTCAACAAAAATCTGATTTTTTCAGAAGTTTGTTTCACTTCTGTTTGATTATTGTGGAGCTATAAAAGAGGAAGAAAAGAGAAAATATCCAAGTTATTCTGTTCATGCTGAATAAGTCAAACAAAAAATTATTCTTTTGTGCCAGCACTTTGAAAGCTCTCTACAAGGAGTCCATCACATGAACCACATGCTAGTGTTAGGGCCTGAGTTTGGGTGCCTTCATTTCTCTCACTTTCCATATTCAGAACACATACCATGGTCAATCTAAATTTCATATTTCAACCTTTTATATTAACATGCATGTTAGATGAAAGTTTAATGCCTAAGTTTTAGCTGCCTGCTCTGCTCTAGCAGAATTCACAGCTCCTGAGTTCAGTGTTAATACACAAGGGAAGTTAAATGTTTCAGGGAACAGAATCAGCAAAAAACCCCAGTAAATCCCCTCAGTCAGCATTGTATTTTCTCTGATCCTATCCTCTAAAATATTAATCTGCTCCTATGTATCACCTAATTCATCGTAAGATGGTGCTTGATGGTTGAGCCTAAATCAGGACAAGGGTCTTTCTGAAATACCATTTGTCTCCAAAGCTTAGATGCTCTTTCTTACCAGTCTAGATTCACATCCCGAAACCACCTTCTAAGGGCTCAAGCCCCTTGCTACTCTTATTGAAAGAAACAAAATATACGTCAGTTATAAAATCATAGAATAGTTTGGGTTGGAAGCGACTTTCAAAGATCATCTAGTCCAACCCCCCTGCAATGAGCAGGGACATCTTCAACTAGATCAGGTTGTTCAGAGCCCCGTCCAGCCTGGCCTGGAATGTTTCCAGGGGTAGGGCATCTACCACCTCTCTGGGCAACCTGTTATTATGGGCGACTCTATTTTACAATGGCTTTTTAATTACAGTAGCTTACAGGTAAATACCCTATGTGATCCTCTTGTGTTCTTACTGTGGTAGAAACATATATCCCCACCTTCCAGAAGCAAGTTACAGCCCATTCTAGGCAGGAGCTATTACAAGAACAATTGTGGCTAGATATACACAAGACTGAATCTCTTGCTGTAGCTTAATGATGAGGTACTTACTCAAAAGAGAAAATGTGAGGTATTTTGGGGCTGCTTCTGTACCTGTTCCTCCCTTTCAGTACTTTATCAAGAAACTGTTGCATATAAATTCTGTAAACTGGCCTTGGAGCTTGTTCTCTAAGCTGTAGGCTAGCCAAGATGCACTAGCTGATTTCCTCAGGGACTTTGCTGTACCCCTCTTTACCACAGAGTTTCCCAAGGGTCCTGCGAAACAAGACCATACATTAATATCCACATATGAGAAGATCTGAAATAGATTTGATTATATTAATATCCAAAGCATCACATCCAGAGCACATCCCTGTAGTAGCCAGAATGATGCCAAGATCCCTGCTGAACAAGACATGTACAGTAATTTAATTTCTACTGAATTAGGAGCTTTAAGAGGACCATCCCCGACTTTCGGTGCTTTACTTTGCAAGCACGACATACTTTCACTGAACTGCCTTTGCACAAAGGTTTTGAGGAGGTTAAAAAAAGAAAGCTGGAATTCAGAGGTGACATCATATGACATCGTAATGCCACTCTCTTTCCCCAGCAAGGCTTGTGCCTTTACATTCACTGATATCACTGTTACAGGAGTCACAGGTTTCTTCAACTGTGTTGGAGAAAAGTATAATTCCAGGGTGTGTTATTTTCCTCCAACTCTTCCAGCATCTCTTCACCTCCACAACCTCATTCTTACCTACTCGCGTTCAAGTCCAGCTCCTCAACATAATCTTGTCTGGCTTCTCTAGTCTCCTAGTTTCAGTCCTCTTCCAGAAATCTATGTCTCTGCTGAAAATAGTGGCTAACCCCAATTGCCTCATCTCTGAACCCAAACATTTACAGTTTCACTTAGTTTTACCTTCTATAGTTAAGTCAAGAACCTTCTTCATTCATGTTGGAAAGACTACTGCAAAAAAAGGCAAAAAAAATATCCCTCTTCTGCGTTCTGATGTCTGATCCCACCCAGCCGAAGGACACAAGGAAAAACACCAGGTTCCCTGTGTATGAATGGGCAAACATTGCATGCTCACCTGTTCTACAGGAATGGTGTGAACGTAGCCCAGTCTCATGCAACAGATGAGCACGGCTGAATACAAGCAGAGAAGACACATTCTTCAGAAATTTCAGCTGCTCAACACATACACATGGCTTTTCTAAGAGTTTATGAAGCAGTTAAATTTCAGCAGTTTTTCCTGAAAGCAGCAAAAAAAGTTATCCATCACCTCTAGACTTCCCTGTGTCAAATCTCAAACGTGTGAATACTGGGGTGATTAGAACCTCTCAACAAAATGGCTGTACTTTTTTTTTTTTTTTTTCATTATATATATATACTTTTCCCCAGCTTTGCTTTCAAAAATTGCAAAGTAATTTTGGGTCAAACTTTCTAAAATATCCATTCTGAGGGAGACTTTTTACATTAAAAATTTCTGATGAAATGGTTACAGTTTTGGCAAGATGGAGGAGGTCTATTAAAATATCAAGTGCAATCTCCAGCTACCACAGAGACCATGTCATGTTACTTACTCCTTCCATAAAGTAATGAAAGTCCTACTCAAAAATAGTTAAGCATTTGATCCCAGCGTGTTCAGTCTGTCCTAGTCTCTCACAGCTGAATTGGGGGAAACTTTCATTTACTTTTTAGCCAAAACGCATTCTCTCAGTGACAAATTGGATGAAATTATAAACAACCGGAAATCATTAACAAAGGAAAGCAAGACTTCTCTATCCTAAAGGGAGTTCACTTGTACCATTGAGTGTAACTGAACTTACTAGGCAGCCACTACAGACCTCTTTGAAGGCTTTCTGATTTTCTTTCTTTTCTTGGTACATTAACATGGCATTGAAACACTGTTTCATCTAATCATACCCTCCTCTGGATCAATTAAACCTCTTTAAACTGCCTTCTAGACTTGCTAATTTCTAAAACATTTCTGGAAACACACAGGAAATTTTAGTTACTGTCACTCTGCCAGCTGGTCACTTCGAGCTATGCAACGTCTTTTAAAGCAAGAAAATAAACTTTGAGAAAAACATTCTTATTTTTCATATAATTACTCAATATAATAAAATATGAGATGACAGAACATGCAAACACAGATCTTAAAAAACAAAATAAAAAATATTTTCTCTAGAGACCTACTAAAATTCTTAGAAATCCAAAGTATTACAAGTAAATGGTTGTACAAAGCTTAGTGTTCAATGGACCATAAAAACATAAAATATGTCAAACAAAGGGCAAAGTAGGAGACATTTCAAAGAGGGTGTTTACAGAAATTTTTTATTAATTTAATGTACTTGAAATCAGTATAGTGAACCCACATAAGCAAATCTGTTTCATTGAAAAACTGTTCTTCACAGGAAATTAGCACAAAATGAGACGGTAAGGCACAAGATTTCTAATGTCTATTACAGAGGAAAAAATACACACTGTAAAAACATCAGATCAGAATTTTGCTTTTCTTATTGCTGAGTAAGGTACGCTGTAGATTAAAATAGTCACAGAAGTAAATTTCCAATTCAGTAACCACTGTTCTCAAGTGTCTTAACCAGACTCAGTAGGTGCATTCCACCTCTTAGGCAGTATCTTAAACTTTTTCATTAGATTTTGACACTGCACTCGAAACCTGAGAGAAGTGTACATAGCTGCCTGCTCCAAGTACATGGTCTCGTTACTCATTTTCAAAGCAATAGCTACAACTTTTATCAGATATCAGTTTCTTAGACACCCTCAAGAGAAATGTACACAGCTAGAAAGTAAGAAAAGTTTGTTTAGAACTGAAAAATTAACAAACTCTGAAATCCAGCAGCGTACATCTGAATGCTTTTCCAAAGCAGGGCTGTCTTTGCTGCTTAACACAGCGCTTGCCATTGTACACATTCTGAGCATGCTGCCTCCCCAAACGGCAACACTTCGCTTAGTTCATCTAGTCCTATTAAAGCAGTGAGAGGAGAAAGGTATCAATAGAGGGCACACAAGGCTACACCTATGGGCCAGTCAAGAAACACCAGCACGATGAGCCAAAATATTCCCCGCAGTTGCAGTCTGCCATCTGAAACCCAGAGACATGGAAAAGAAGGGTTAACTTTGACTGCAAGTTTGTCTCGAGTTGTATGGGTAAAACTCTCTTTTGTTTGTAAATCTCATTTTAGGGGGAGGAAGATATTTTCAGCCAAGAAAAATCTGTTTCCTATGTTTAACAAATGTCTAATGTAACAAATATCAAGTCACATATGCCTCCTGAGAAACTTTCTAAGGAGGAAAGGGAAATATCAGATTTGCTTTAATGAGCAGTTTTCTAGAGAAGAATGACTAGGATGCAAATTTTTAACAGAGCTTTACAGAGATAAGTTGCAATGTTCCTTCAACGCTTGAGAAAATATGGCTATAGATGAAGAACACAACTAATGTTTGGAATATAATACGTTTGGCATGCAATGTGTTAAGAGAATCCCAAGTTGCAGACTATGACCGGACCACAAAGCTGCAGAACTACTCAGGTTGTCAACAGGCAACCTAAGAAGGAGACCTTTCATTGTGCATTCTCTGGCTTAATGAGAAACAGGTTGCACACAGCTAGTACCAGGTTAATTGAGTTTACATATCTGCTGGTCTTCTCGTTATCACATACTCTCTGTGCTGAGCTTTGAGACCGGGAGCTTTATTTAACAGATCCATCAAGCCTATTATCCACCAAGACTATTAACAGTTACCTCCCCAATGACTGAGACGTGTTGTGAGCTGTCAGAGTATTTTATTTCTGCCTTGTTCATTCTTTCAGCAGTCTGGAAAATTGCAGATATGTTTATATGTATGAAAATGCTACATAGTCCAAACCACAATCTGGCATTTTCTGCTAGTCATGTAAAATATCCAGCAGCTAAATAAACCAAAAAATAAACTGATCATACCCAAAGCACTTGAACATTTCCCAGTGTTTCCTTTTTAATAATTCATAACTGAGATTTCATGGTACAACTACTAACTGCTCAGGAAATTATTTTAAAATTAAAAAGTAAACATTTACTATGTGCAGTATTACTCAGCCTAATGAGCAATCACTGTGGGTGGCATGGTATTATTGAATTAAACAGATTTCTTTAATTCAGATGCTAATAAAACACATAAACAAAACAGTAGCTGGCACTTATTTGAAATCAGGGAAGGGTAAACAACATCACAAAAAATAACAGTAACTTTGGACGTATGGGCAGCCTAAACAGTCCCATTTCTTTAGCCATTCTCATTTAAAATATGACCAGAAAAAATGTTTTCTTGATCAATATAACTCTACCTAGATAGCATTGCTCATGGACTAATCTCATATCAATCACACTAATGTTTCATACTAACATACTAATGCTGCTTTTGCTGTTCCTGTTTAGAAAAAGAGACTGTGGCAGGGCTCAGCAAAAGGATGGTTTGGATTTATTAGCTGAGTTTATGCTGCTTTATGATATCACATTGAAAAGAACACAAGTTGCTCAATTATCAGTAAAAGCAGAAAAATATATGGAAAACAGCCTTACCTTTATGGCACAGCTCTGTGACTTTTTAAATTATCAGATTTTTCTCTTCCAGTGAAGCAAGGTGAACACATTGTTTGACAAAAGCCCTTGTCTCCTCTTTTGTCACCAGAACGTGACCAGCCACACTGTACCAAAAAGCAGACATGCCCACAGTGACAGATGTGGCCTCAGCAAAAGATTTGGGTCTTGGTGGGGCTGCAAGAAACAGAGGGATCACCACAAACAGCGAATGTCTCTCAGGAACGGAGGCGCCCTGAAGCCTGACATTCCATGACATTGACACCCATAAACCTGCAACCTTGGGAGGAACTCTCTCTGCTCATGAAATCCCAGCAGGGTGGCTGGGCTGGCTGGAGCTGCCAGGCAAGGACAGAGTGTGTTAAAGTCACCAACGTCGGCCAGAGACAGCACATCCCAAAGGGAACTGCCCTGTTAAAGCCGTGACATGTCACCTCTGCCACAGAGCTGAAGGTGCCGCTGCCAGCCTCAGCCGCGCTTTTGGCAGCGGCACCTTCTGATCTCAACCAACAAAAGCACGAGGTAGGGAAACTGAAGTTAGACACTAATACATGTGCACATCATGTTTTGATTAGTGAAAACTTTTGGAGGAGAGACCTGGCATATCCCATATCCTAGAGATACTAAAAATGAGTCTCCCCCTTCCTTCCGTGACAGGGACAGAGAAATAAGTAAGGCTAAAAAAGTTTTGCAGTGATCTTACAGAAAACCCCGCTGTGCCCTGTGGAAAAGAGTCCGTTTTGGAACAGAAGTACAATAGAAAGAGCAAAGAACCAAACGGGGAAGAAAACATGTCCAAAAATCCCTATAGGTAGGTTTCTGTTTGTTATCAGTTATATGAGCACTTCAGATATTCCTCAGATCCTCCGATTCCCTTCATTTTGTCTTTTCCATCTTTTTGTTAGATATCAAGAGCATTCTACAATTTCCAAGGTATTTTCAGTGCGTATTTCTGTTACCACATTTGGTATTTTTTTAAAGAAAGTTTACAATTGCTGTTGTATAGGCAGCTTTTTATAATTAAACTACGTTTATGCTTCAGAAAATTCTGGTAAAATCCACTTAGGCTGTATTAAATCACATCAGAATGAAATGCTGTAAGATATCTTAGGTAACTTTCTTGTTAACTAGATATCTCAAAGAAAGTCTTAGCCACAAAATAACTTGACCATTTAGTTTAACAAAACATCTTATAGCCAACGTAAATACATGGTGATCTGAATTATGTCAAAATTAAGTCTGAATTTTGTCTGTGGTTTTTTCACATTGTATACGAAGAGGTGTGGGGTTTTTTTTCATTTTTTTTTTTCAGCACTGAAGTTGCTAAACAAATATTATGGTTGAAAATTTAAGTATATGGATGTCATGATATTCACAGTCATAACGCTGCTGGCAAGCCTGACAGCTTGACAGCTGAAATTTTAAACACCCAGTCAACTTAAACAGAAGAATGAATTTAAATAAAGAAACTACACAGGACTAGCAAAACGTTTGTACCATATCTTCAGTCTCGTCTTTGCTGTGCAAGCACTTAAAATTCAGTTGCAGATGGTTATTTTTTCTTCCATTAGAAAATAAACAGGCTAATCTTCACTCTGAATATGTACTCACTGAAATAATACTGCAAATTAGTGCTCAATTTCCGATTGCCTTTCATAAACAAACTAGTTAAATAGCTAATTAAAACTGTCTTCAAACATCTCAGTCGCCAATATATTCAAGAAGTCCTAAATCTGGCTTCAAGCTAAAACAAGACAAGAAAGTATAGTCTTTGTTGTTCTACTGAATGACTTCCCTGTTTGAAACAGATTTTACTAGGGTATCTGAAATGTTGGTGGCCCACAAAATTTAATGAAAGCACTATAAATACGTTCAAGTCTTTTCTCAGAGTTGCCAAAAAGATTGTTCTGGATAATTGTTCCTTATTTCCAAGATTGCTGATTTGAAAAGGATGCTGCAAAACTCACCATTTTGTTGTGTGGGGTTTTTTTATGTGTGTGTGTGTGTTTGTTGTTTGGTTTTTGTTTGGTTTTGTCTGGTTTTTTCCCATCTATTGATATCTATACAGCCTACAGCTAGATCCGGAAAACAAGCAAACAACACCACCACCAAAATCCCAACCAAAACCCACCAAACACACACAAACCACAATTTTTGTGACTACAACAGTATGTAAACATCAAAATCTAAAACCGTAACCTGAAAATCTGCACATAACTCCTGCCAAAGGGTTGTATGGCTCATGAGAGACCTTGATGTATGTGGCCTAAATTCAGAGTCAGGCAGCAGCAAATTAGGTTACTGGCAGTTTTACAATTTAGCCCAATTACCCTAATACAAATTTTGACTTATGAGGACATCAATTTTTTTCATGTTACATCCTTCTCAGGCATACTATATCCAGTCCAAAATGTAAGCAAATTCCCCTCACCCGTGTGAGTAATGTGACCATGTCCAAATTGCAAAAGGCTGCAGCAGAAAGCAGCAAAACTCAGCCAGCTAACAGTTACCAAGTCAGGGGAAAAAGGTCCCACTACCGGAAAACTGAGACAGTGAACCCATGTCAGAAGGCGGAGGGTAGGGGAAGGTTCCCACCCAGGCTTTTCTGCTTGACGTGAGGAAGAACGTTTTTTTCTGCAGGCATGAGAAGAATAATGAACACCAGACAGTCCCCTGCCTTTTCAAAGGAGAAAGGTAGCCTAAGGTGGAGACAGGTGCCAACTGGGAAAATATTTGATCAAAGCAGATTAAAGAAAGGCTAAGGACATCCATGACAAGTGAATCCAACAGCAATCTCCGATTCCAGGATTCTTGTCATGGTTTTTAGCTTTGGGTCCCTTCAACATCCTCACAGACTCACTGTTGTTCTGCTAAGTCTTTTCAAATGAGCTACTCTGAAATCCCAAGCCCAGACATCACTTATAAATGCTCTAAGTGGGCTGTTGGTAACCTAAACTTTCTCATTTGAATTATTTGGGATAACGTGAAAGAAAGTGTGAAGTGCAAGTTCAGTGAGTCAAATAGTGACTTCGTTCTCAGGTAATTTCCAGCCTCCAGAAGAGAAATCCTGACATGCAGCAATCATCTTCATATTTGGTAATGGCCAACCTGCCTGCACACAGATACTGCTTTATTACTAGTTTGTCTCCTTACCATGTGTTCCATTGGAAGATTTTAATTCTCTCCCCAAAGATATGAACTCCCACATTGAACAAACAGATATGCTAAGAATGGAGTCCATGAAAATAATTAGTCAGTCAGAAGCATTTCTCAGCTTTGAGTAAAACTAGCAGGTGTCCTCAACATGGTCAGTCTGAACAAGGAAAGAAGCAGTATGTTCTCACATCTCGTACCAGGACAGGAAAGCAGGGCACTGAGGACAATTTCAATAACTTGTACTACATGAAGGTTATAGTGAATCATTCATTTCTGTCTCTAGGTTGGTCAGTTTTCAAAACTGGAACTCAAGTGGTATCGCACAAAGGGTTCAACATCCAAACATATTTGATCATAGCTGGTCAGAGTTTCAAGTTCTCATTTTGTGTGAAATTCCAAATTTTAACATTTCCTTTCAGTGCTAATTGGACCAAATAATCAGATTTTGAAAACACTGAAATGTTGTGTTTTTCTGGAATTTTGAATACTGTCTTTTACTTTCTATTTTGTCACTTGTTTTGACTTTCTGATAATATACAATTCATGTAAGGGAAAAGTGTACTACTAAAGCCAAGTGCTTGGATTGTTTTTGTTTGGCATCATATTTAAAAACAAAAGAAGTGCAGCATTTAGCTAACCTAATGTTGTGGGAAAAGTATTGATTTGGAAAACTTATTATCAACTTCAAATAAAGACTTCAGCTTGAGTAAAGATTTTTATCAGTCAAAGAATACCCTTCTGATAAGCAAAATTATCATCTTTTGAATAGCTGTTTAAAAAGACAAACGAAATAGAGGCAAGATTTATAGCTGGAGGTTATACACACATACACACAAGTATATATATGTGTATATGAAGAACAACTGATACAAACATAAGACTAAGATGAAACTTGGGCACAACAGTGTGTAAAGCATAAGTAAGGGAACACAGACTTGAAGTTTCTTGAAGAATATTTCCAACAGGGAAAATGAACAAGACACAGCAGCTTGGTAATAATAAAAGTTATGGATATTCAACTTTAGTCATTATTAGGTTTTAATTTAGAGCCATACAGAAGCAACATTTAGATATACATGAGTTCTATTCAAGCTTAGGTCATATTTACGTATGTCGCAATGCAGTAATTATTTGTTTAATTCTGCTCATGTTTCCAGAGGTGGTCAGTGACAGACAGCAAGAGAACTCTTCTGCAATTGGGCTGCTTTTTTTTTTTTTTCGTGTCTTGTTAGTCTTGCTTCAGTGCTCCTGCATGTGTCCCCAGCACAAGAGGATTACCGGTATGGCGTTTTCTCGCCTCTCTGACTCAGCATGCAAAACATGTGGTCTGTCCTATTTTAGAAAACACAGTATTGCCCGACAGGACATGACTGCTACTGCCAAAAATCACCCTAAAAAAATAGGGCAAGTCTGTACTGCTGCAGATTAAGGTCAGAAACAGAATCTTCGTGCCACTGTACTGAGTTTCTCCCTATCCACTTCTCCCTATTCCCCTGAACTACTTCTTTTACAGTAGTTAAGATGCGTTATGTCCCTAATGACTGTCCCACCTAAAAATAAGTGCTCTTGGCACACAAGAGATGTCAGGGTAGCACAGCAGGATGCTGAAGCGTCTCTAGATGCATAGCAGGGCTTCTCTTATGCTGGGGTGCAGCAATTTAGGAATTCACACTTGATAAATGGAATAAAGGCGGTTTCCTTTAATCTCTCGCAAACGGTGCCAGAACTGATATATTCCTGACCCTTACTTGGGTCTGTAGTTTCTTCTTTTATGCTGTTCTCTGGAATCATAAAATGCTAACGTTTCATGGAATGAATACATGTAGTTGTACATGCGTTTTCACTGACATCTATAGATGAGCTATGTAATTTACAGCAGCTGGCTCAGCTTTTTGCTTCGGTCTACATTTTCTTAAAAGTCTCATACAGAAACACACTCTGTTTACTCTGATAGCATTTCTCAAGCAGAGAAAGATAATGCCTGAACTCTGGAAAGTTTCTTACCTATAGCTGCCATAACTCTTCTTCACCTTTATATTGTTTTCCAGATATAACAGTACAGCAAAAGGTTTCTCTGAGCTACACTACCTATTACTTGACTCAAAAATCCAGGTCCTTGCTCTTTTTTTCAAGGTGAGTGATGGAAGCCAAATGAAACATACTGTTTTTCTTAATAGCAACACATGACATTATCCCTGATATGGGCTAGATTAACCTGACTAAAGCCATGCCGGAGCAAGGCCTGGAGAAATAATCTGTCCTTGTTACCTACCACAGGAATGGGGAAAGATCACTTTCTCATTACAGTACTTGCATTTAGTTAGTCTGCTGAAATATTACTATTTACAAACTGAGAGGGAGCAGTATTGCAGGTGTTGTTTCTCCCTCTTTTCTTGCATCCTCTTCACTGCAGTAATTTTGGAGATGCCTGTGTTGGCAAGGGGGAATTTTATTTTGGAAGTTGGAGTACTATCTCAGGAACCTCCCAAAAGTTATGAAACTACATGGACTTACAGAGAATGCTTAGCTGAAAGTCTTTTAGGAAAGTTCTTTTCCAATTTGCAATGGAAATGGCATTCTTTTAAAATGTGTTTATCAGTACTATAGCACATAAACATTACATAGTGATTGGGCTTTTTTCGACAGGTAGCCAAGCAACCAATCCTCTGAGAAAAGCAGCTGTAAGAGAACTACACTGGAGAAACCACACAGCAAAGGAAACACTAAGGGACATAAAAACAGACTCCGAAACTGCCCCCAAAACATTCATTTTCTATTGATTGTTTCTACTGAGAGGATGACCATGTTTGGCAAAGGAAAGGACACTGCCATATGTCTTAATGGCACTCACAGCTTCTTGACTGCTGTGGTTGTGATTCATTTGTTGGCCAGGACATTCGCTTTTGTCTGCTTGTTCTACAAGTTTTCAAGTGTTACCTAATTCTTGTTTCAATAAAATTGTATGTCATGTTTATTAAGTATGTCATCAACATCGCCTCTAGGTCTTCTTTTTTAAAAGAATTCTGTGATTTCAGAGAATAAAACTGGTCTCTTTTGTCCTGTCAGCAAAGCCATTCTGTCAGGAAAACTTAACTTCGCCTCATAAGAATACTTTTCTTCAGGATTCATATCCATTTCTGTCCCAGGAAACTGCAGAGATCCATTGCAAGAGGGAGGAGAAAGGGCCAGATGTTTGCTTCCCTTTTGAAGGAAGTTAGAATCCATCTTATCCAACACGTAGCGCAGCATTTGGTACCCATTGCTACAGCAAACGGAAGGCAGGCTAGGAAAAAGGAACGGTTCTATCTTTACGAGTTTACGGACATATTCATCATTGTAAGCCACTTATTGAGACCTCCAGCTTGTCTCTTTCCCTTGCCAAACGTCCTGAACTTTTTAGAACTAACATATCCAGAGTCTTGGCCACATTGTCAAGCCATTCCAAAGTCCCATACATACCGAAGCAAAAGCAAGCCATGCTCTGAGAGCATCACTAAGGCATTTTCTCTGATCAGACCTAAACCCGCACTTACTGCATTATTTCAGTCACAGATGGAAAGGGGCCTGTATTTATACAGAACCCTAAGTAAATTGCTCTTTGCTTGTGTTTTTCTGGCTACGACAGAAATGAACAGTACATCGAATTACAGTAATATTGTGCTCATATAAAAACGATAGAGTCCAAGGGTTGAGCTGTTTCTAAACTAGTCTCTATTTAAATAAATGCAGAAAGTAGTGTCCAAGCTGTTTTACAGGCTTGGTGTAACAGAGCAAAATTAAGCAATTCATGAAAGCATTGCCTTAATAAATAGGAAAAAAACCTACTAATAGTTCTTCAGTTTCACTCAAAAAGTCCTTCGTAATTGTTGGGGTTTTTTCTTGTTATTCGGGGGGGGTTATTTGGTTGGATTTTTTTATAATACAGCTTTGGAACAATAAAGTAATTTGTATGTGTGGGGTTTTTTAAATTCCAATACATTTAACAACTGGATCTTGCCGTTCACTAGAATAAAGGGGATGCTAAATCCCAAGTAAATATCGTCACTGGAAAACAAACCATGTAGATCAAAACAGCAGTTTTAAGACTGCTTCATTTCTCCTACTTACTCTTGCTTATAAGAAAATGTAAATAGAACATAAAACCTACTTTGGTGTAAAAGTTCATCCTTTACCAAAAATGAAAAACAGAACTGAAAAGCTTTTGGGGAAAAAAGCTTCAAACCCCTAATTTTGCACTCCAAATCAAAGCCTCAAGAACTTTCCCACCACTGCTACAAGAAAAACATGATTTTCCAGACTTCTCAAAATACATTCTCCTAATGCTATCATGTCCCTGAAAACAATAAAGTTCAAGCTTCTGCACCTTTGCCAGAAACAACCTTCACTACAACTCCACTCACCATTTCAGGGCAACACCAAAGTCTCAGACAACTCTGTACTTGGCTGTTGTTCCACGAGGACTGAGCCAGAAGTGACCACGCACACCTGGGGCCCATGCACAGAGCCCGGCATAGCACGGGCAGGTGTGGTCACACACCGACAGCAAGACTTCATCCCAAACTCTGCACAACTCCGAAAGGTCTTCACAGCTCCTTTCAGCTTTGGGTGCTTGCTAATAGGCATTCTGTCCTAATTACTGATAGAATCTCTGTCAACTAAATTATCTGTTTTGGAATAAAAGCTCCAGAATCCTTTTCCAGTTCCTAAAGTATTAAAGCACAATAAATGATTGTCAGACTCAAATATTTATAGAAAACAGGCTGGAAAACAAAGATTACAACCCTGAGCTGAGCTAGCTGCTTGTGGCCTGAAGACCCTGTATTATTTGACCCTGCATGGACATGTGAATGCTGCTGCATGAAGCTTATCACTCAAACATTCACCACTCTGACATCTCTTCTCCCAAGGCAGACAATTTGGTAATAAACTGTACACTCCCTTGCAATCAAAACAAGCAATGAGCAAATGAGCACTTTGCTCAAATTATTAGTTTTCTTGTTTTAGAAAACTTCACTTCAGCAAATGAAAAATGTAAGAGAACACTGTGTACCCATGGCAAGTATTAAGATTTGTTACTCCTGAGCTCTCCACTAACTGATGGGGGGCTGGGGAGAATGATTTCAGGGGGAGGGGTAGATGAGATCTCAGCACAGACTCACAAGTATGCAACAGATATGTTTCATGGAGCTTGGCTAAATTTTGTACCTTTTTTTTTCTTATTGTACTACAAAAATACTACAAAAAATAAAGAACTTAGAAGCTTTTATTAATAGCATCAAAGTTAATTATTCTCTAGTCAAATTAGTGAAGAAATCCTTCTGGCAGCTTCACAACTGCAACACTTGAAAACCAAGTATTTTCCCCTTGACAGCAATAAAGGGTGTTCCTATGGTTATGGCTTTGCTTAAGAATCTACTTGAAATTCTTAAGTCTCATTGACCCATTGAATAATTTGCCAAGTTGGCAGGTATTCTTAAAGAACCAGGGAAAAGCCTTTCTTTGATCACTTTATGAAATATGCACACTTGGAAGTTACCCTAGAAAATCCACTCAGCCATTATATCATTAATATCAATATCGTATGTTTTGAAAATCCTGCGTTCAAGGAATTAATTTCATTTTTCTTCCTCATGTGTCTTTGTCCTGGGCAATTACTGCGTCCTTTTAAAGTAAAAGAAATTTACTTAAAAGACTAATTTAAAAACCAGTGCTGTTGAAAAGCTGCATCTCCTCCTGTAAATAACCATCAATTAAAAACAGGAGCAGAAGTCAACAACAAAAAATTGCTACAAGTACCTGGGCCTTATGAAAATCTGAAAACCTGCTAACATCCCAGTTCAATACAGCTTTAAAACATTTCAAAGTCCCATGGTAACCCACATTTCTCAGACATACAATTAAATATCTTACTGAACTTGAGCCTATGCCTAAAATACCATCTCAGTGTATAAGAGTGCAGCTCTGCACAAGGAATTCTCCATTGCAAAATGGAACTATAAAGGGTGTCTGACCAATATTGAATGCAGTTATTCAGTGAAGTTTAATGGATAACATGGTGACGGAATTAAAGGTCAAATATTCAAAAGTGGTATAAAAAGCATCTTTACTGAACAACTTATGAAGAGGAAATTGTGTATCATTTGAAGCCATTATACAAATTACATTAATGATACTGACAAGAACTCAGTAAAATGTTTGCCAAACATTTTGCTTGTCCACAAAGCATCCCGTGAAAAAATACATGAAACAGGTCACATTACACAAGCAACCATTTTCAAAAGTCAATGTAAAAATAGCAATTGTATTTCTAATTGCTTTCTTCCCTGTCCGTTTTCCAAAGCATGTAGACGTAAAACATCACGTGGGTCACTTCTCAGTCTCATTCTCAGGTTCACTGTCTCCACTGTCACTGTCTCTTCCAGGGTGTTCTGGCATCATTCGATGTTCATCCACTTCAGCCACTTTCAATTCTCCTTCCTTTACAATTTCTTCCCCTGCCTTATTTTCTTCTTCTTCTACATCTTCCTGCATGCCTTGCACTTCACCTTCTACTTCAGTCTCTCGAGTTTGAGTAGTTTCTGGTTCTTCAATCATGGCAGGTGGGGGCAGTAAACGCTAGATGATTAAAAAAGAAAGGATTTTCAGTTTTTACAATGAATACATCTATTTGGACATCTATTCCTATTTTAGCTTGAATTGTTTTGTTTAGGATTTTGCAACAGATAACAAGTTAAAGACTTAAAATTTAGAAGACCTAATAATTTCTAGGGACTTTACTATATAAAAAAATTAGGGATAATCTTGGCTCAGACAAAGGTCTTAGACACATTTTGTTTGCCTGAAGAGGGTGTGAAAAACTTCCAATCCAAGGATATCAAACACATTTCATTATTCCAAACAGAGAGACAAGTAATAGGGCTATGGTAGATCTCTACTTGGAGCAACAAGCACGTCCCTACCATAATCTCAACTATTACCATTTCAAACTTCTAGATATGTTTAAGCTGCTTTTTGAGGCCTTTAATAGGCATGTCTTTAGCAATTAATTCCAGTAATTTCTCCTTGAAACATCTTACAGAATACTGTGTGAATGTTATCTATACAAGTTTTACCTACGGCTGCAAATATAGAACAACACAAGTTCCAGTAACAGTTAAAGCAATGCTCAGCTATTTTTCACATAATGCTTCTGGAAAGGTAATTTACTATATTCAAAATGTTCTGCTTGCAACCAAAAAGGTAGCTTGCAGAACATTGTAAGCATCAACAGTAGTCATATTACAGACTTCGGAAAAAATACCAAGAATACAGTGAGCTGAAGAGTATGGATGAATGCGACATAACTCCAGGCTGTACAGAAACACTCACACTTCTTGCAGCCTGACATTATTTAATGACATGATGGGTATTTCCTTGGATTATTGCGAAATGAAAGCTTGAGAAACCTTCCATGGATGATTGTTTAGTTTTGTTTTGCTTAAAGGCAACTTTGCTTCACATGATAAATTAAGTATTTAATTATAGTGAAGTCTTATCTTCAATTAGATGACACTAATATTACAAATTTCTGACAAGCATAGGCAAATCTATGAAGCAATTATGATTACCAGAAGAGATATGAAAAGCATTTTTAATAGACTTCGAAGTTATCCTACTAGTTTCTATAAACCATCTGTTCACAGAAAAAGCATATTTCAAAACCAGAGATCCTTTAATTACAAAAATATATTCTTGATGCATGAGACATTCAGACTGTGATTTAGTTGGATGCATGTTGTGCTTTGTGACTACTACTGTTAATACTAGTGTAAAAGAAAAGGAAAACTACCATGTTGTACTAAATAGGGTAAAAGAAATTTAATGTCTGCTTTTTAATTTGCAGTTCACTTTTTGGCTTTTCCTGCAAGGACAATGTGATTCTCTGCCACAGTAAGAAAATAGCAGTTTTGTAACTAATGGATAAGATTAGGATGCTAAAAAGAACACCTGGTCTTAGCAGAAGGATCAGGACTACACTTGACTAAGGTGTCAAGCAAACCCATCTTTTGGTAAAATCTAGATGCTATCACTGGCTTTTCAGGACATGTATTCATTTCTGAGTTTTCACAGGGCTATCCACTTGCATCTGAGTCTTCATCACATACAATCTGCATCATTGAGAGATCTCCTACTATATTAGATAAACTGGCTCCCAAACAAGTCTTGTCATGTGCTTATAGGACTGGGTTTCTAACAGAACAGGAGATTTTAGTAGTGTCATTCCTCTTTCCCAATCCCCTTTTCTCTACAGCAGACAGAAAGAACACTTCCTCCAAAACAGTGAGAAAGTATCCTGTCCTCTTGGCAAAGACTTTTTCTGGATGGCAACATGTTTCAAATTTGGTTGAAATTATGCCCCCAGAAGAAAATTTAAAAAAATTCCAAGATTCACAGGATAAGAACTGCTGAGAAAAAGAAATTTTCTATCTGAAAGTCTGATGTTCAGTTAAAGGAGAAGTTTTGGGTTCTGATCTCTACTGATTACACTGCTCCATACTAGATGAAACAGTTAGTGGAAGGAAGAGAAGATGACAGAGAAACATGCTTGCATTAAAGAACAAAATCTGTATCTCACAGACAAGTACCTTGGACTAATCTGTCCAAGGATACAAAGCCATGCTCACACTCTCTTCCCACAGCTAATACAGAGTGAGTTAACATCCTTTTACATCAATTTTTTCCACTTACGGAAATGCTTCAGAAGAGCAAAAACCAGCAGGGAAACTTCAGACTACCATGAAAGAATAGATGCTAGGTAATATAATCACGATACACCCAGACATTAAGTGAAAGTGGCATTTAAGACTTCTCTCATCCTGTTTACTATCAACTACCTCTAGGCACCTATAGATCCAAGTATGCTGAGTAAAGGCAGCTTTCTGCTCAGTATACTACCTAAACTACCTTACAGCTCTGGCTTACATTAAGAATCCATTAAGAAGTGAAGATGTTTCTGTTGGGTTCTGAATTCCGCTTAAGGAATTCAACACTGACAAAATTAGGTACAGAAGTGAGAAAGCATCTACAACTGCTTCCATCCCCGTGCTATTCTGCTTGGTGCTGAACTAGTGCTGAAGAAAATTGCTCCAGAATAAAAGTGCTACAGCTGCTAACCAGCTAACCAGTGAGCTAACATGGTTAAAATGGTTCCAAGACATCATCTGTTCTTTCTACACACTGCAGGCTTGTCATGAAAACCTCTGTTACAAAACACACAAAACATTACTGCACCATGCAGTGGTGCTATAATACCACTTGCTGCACTTGCCTGAAACACAACATACAAGTTTACTTCAATACTGGACAGACTAGTTCTTTAGTACTAATGATGAATTCTGGGGTCCAGGCAGAGCCATGTCTAGCACTCAGCACCAATTACTGCTGGTTTTGGGGCCTTAAATTGGGGATCAAATTACTAAAATATCCAGCTCTTGCTACTGCAAGATTTTAAAGACCTCAATATTCTCACTCCCGGTCATAAAACCTTCCTGACTTTTACACATGACAGCAACAGTCTCAAACCTCAACAGCATCTCATGTCACTTATTAAAAGTTTCATTTTAAATGTACACCTTCCAAAAATCAGAAGGTCCTTACCTGTTGATAGTGGCGTGTGCTCTGTATCATGTGCATATACATATTGTACACAAAGTTAGCCATTTGAGGCATGTTCTTAATAACATGTATTTGGTGAGATGGTCTTTCTCCATTCTAAGGGAGGGAAAAAAAAAGCAGACATGCAGCAAACAAAGCAAAGCAACCATTATTTAACTATATTAGAAAACAAAAACCCCAAGAAATTAAGTAATTCTTTTCAAAGAAAAAAAAAACCAGCTGAATTATTTGGAAAGATAGAAAGTGTAGGTCTTACACTTTGGGGAACTGGATTTATCATGATACGGCAACCCAATGATGACATTTCAAAAGGAATGGCTGGGTTCTGATGCTTACTCCATAAAGTATATTTTGGTCTTGAGTCATTTAACATATTAATGTCACAAATAGTTTACAGTCAAATTAGGACTTAGCCTGCTTGTCCACCAAAGTCCAGCTTCTTCTTGCTCTCACCCACTGACCGCACACTTTGCATTCTTTGTTGCACAGTGGAGTTCAAAGTTTCAACTGAAGGACTCCCTTCCAAACTTGTCAACAGCACTTAAGGGCAGGGAAAGATACGTAACTGAATTTTGGGTTCACGTAGGCACTCCTTCTCAAAGCTCCAGGAAGCAAAGAAGGTATGCTCCTCCATTTCTTCATTTAGCATCGTGCCACGCGTATCCTGTGCTTAGATGCTTAATACAAATCTTTCCCTAACGATCTAGTGCAGGATTACAAATTACGTTTTTGTACATATGAACCTAGCTCAGCAACAAAACTTTTTTGTGATTCTGGATCCTTCCTTTCCCCCCTTTTTTTTTTTTCATTTAATTGGTTATCTTGAATTAGTCAAGTGTAATTTTACCTCTTTTAATGATAAGCTATTAGCTTTGTGTGGCTTTTTTTTTTTAAAAATAACATTATTTTGTTTCATTACAAGACAAATAAATATGTAACATACTAAAAACTTACCTATTCAACACAAAAGAAAAATACTGAATCACTTACACTTGTAGAAATTAGGAAAAAGCAGGCACTACAGAGTTACACTGATAACCAAGTTTTGTGGAAATGTCAGTTAAAAACAGCTAAGTGTGCATAATGATAAAAGTTAACTCTAGGGACATGATATCCATGAGTAACTGGCTTAGCAGAGAAGACAGTCCCAGCTCGTACAGCCCACTCAAAAAAAAGTGGGCGAACACAGACCCCCCCCCCCCTTACAGGTAACAAAATTCAGAGCAGCTGTTCCTACCTGTCTTGTCGTTGGGAAACATTCTGTGGGAACGATCTGGAGGTGAAGTGGTCGAGCTGTGAGCTGGCTGAAAGCTGGAGTTAGCTCAAAACAGTTCTGAAACAGTGATACCCTTGCAAAGATATAAAGCCCGAGCCTGGCTCTTGACATTGCAACAACTAATCGTCGGACGTCCCTTTAGAATAAAAAATAAAACCAATCATGTTCTTTTTCACGGATGACACAGTTACAATAAAAAGAACTAGAAGTACACAGAGGTCTGAATTAAAAACATAAAACCACCTGCCAAAATACTATTTTGTCTTTAGTTCCTTTTCCCCCTATACACTGTTTCAATAACTACCAAAACCACTATATGTAAGTGGGTTCACTGTAGCAATAATGATATGAAAAATTACCCTTTACTATTTTCCTAGTCTTAACAGATAAAGATTTACATTGAGAACAAGTCACAGTAGCATTTATATATCCTTGAATGAATAAACATGAGTTTGATAACTCATGTAATTATTGCTGATTAGACAAAACCTCCTCTACCTCACCCCAAAAACTGAAGTGCAAGCATTTTAAACTACACATTATAATGCAAATTATGTAGTGATCAAACATTTATTCAACAAGCATTACATTCCTATCATTCTATTAGGGTGAAAGCAAGTTCAGCCTATCTGCAGTAATATAAACTAATTACAGTATAAGAGCCATTATTAAAGGATAAAGTGGTTGAGAAGAGGGTAACAGACAGTCATAAAAGGAGTTATGTTTGAACTTCATTCAATATATAGCATTAAACTCCATTTCAAATAATTGAACACTTTTGTATAAAGTACTATAAACATCTTTTGGATACAGAAAACAGGTAATTTAATGACATTACAAGAGAATCTTCTTACATACCTAAGGTGGCCAACAGCTTTGGTACGCACTAGTGAAAGGAGAATATAATCATTTTGTTGACCTTGGAATCTGTCCACGGTTGTTACCTAGAGAATCAAAAACCAAGAAAAAAACCTCCACAGGTTAATCTTTGCCATTTCAAATTAAGATGGGACACCAAAATTTTAACATCATTTTCTGATTGAAATTACAGTAAACATGAAGAGAAAGGAAAATGCTTTAACTCTTATAGTTAGTCTCTAACCAAAAATCAGACTGTTCTTTTTGGGACATGTTGGGAAGAGCTTTTATCTGACTGTATGCTGTTTCTTTCACATTTTCATTCAATTCAGACAGCTAACGGTGGGGTGCTAAGACCAAAAGACTGTAGAAAAATACCAGTTTTATAACACGGAGCTTTAACCATGTTTTTTATGTTTCATCATATTCACCATCATACATTTTATCAAATAATTTCTACTCTGGGTGGATCTTCCTAAAGGTGTGGGCTTTTGGTGGTGGTGGTTTTGTTTGTTTGTTTTTCCTTTTTTTTTAAAAAAAATAATTTGTTTGTGTTTTTTGGTGTTTTGCTTTGGAGGACAAAATAAATGACAAAGAGTTATTCTGTCCCATGTAGTCTGTAAGCCATTCCAACTTCATGAACTTCACTCCGTATGTCAAATTACAAACAGGCAGGAACAAGGGCACTACTCCATGAAATTCCATAGAATGTAGGTTAATATATGCGTAGTTAACCAGGGAGTACTTGCGCAGAAAGCTGTAAATTTATTGGGCCACCAAGATGGTCAGAGGGCTGGAACACCTCTCCTACGAGGGCAGGCTGAGAGAGTTGGGGTTGTTCAGCCTGGAGAGAGAGGGTTCCAGCGAGACCTTATTGTGGCATTTCAGTACACAAAAAGAGCCTATGAGAAGGATGGGGACAGACTTTTTAGAAGGGTGTGTTACGATAGGACAAGGGGTAATGGCTTTAAACTAAAGGAAGAGAGATTCAGGTTAGACACGAGGAAGAAATTTTTTTACAATGAGGGTGGTGAAACACTGGCACAGGTTGCCCAGAGAGGTTGCTGATGCCATTCCTGGAAACATTCCAGGCCAGGCTGGACGGGGCTCTGAGCAACCTGATCTAGTTGAAGATGTCCCTGCTCATTGCAGGAGGGTTGAACTAGATGAGCTTTGAAGGTCCCTTCCAACCCCAACTTTCTATGATTCTAAATCAGTCTGTTCTATAATATGCCAATTTAAAAAAATCAACAAACTGGAACCACTCCAATGACTGATATATCTTCAAAATCACCTTGTTTGGCCGCCCAATGAGTGGATTATTTCCACATCGCTGATTAATGACATCGCGGATCAGGTGTTTCTGTCCATTGTACGTTGTCAGGATACTTATCTTGTCTGCAGGATAACCAAGCAGGCACATGTACATGAAGAGTGCCACAACATACTCGGCTTCACCAAGATTCTTAAGTTTAAAAAGGGAGAAGAGAAGGAAAAAAAAAAAAAAGGGGGGGGGGGGTTACTCAACTTGTAAGGTTGGAAAGAATAAAACCTATGACATTATCATGTATTCAGACAAAAATCTCAGCACTGAGAGAAATGTCTCTAGATCTGATATTTCTCTGCTCATTTGATAAAAGCCATTTTGAACGAATACAAGAACCACAAGCAGATTTAATAACTTTGTTCTGATTCCTCTTCGGAGAACTGCTCAAAAAATCTACAGCAATATTATTGTTAGTCATCAATTGACACTTTCCAATATTTACTCAGAAGTTCCCAGTTTTATTTCAACAAGATTAAATTCTAAATATTTAATAGTCCTTAGATATAATAATTAAATGTTAAAACACTTATATTTATGGACTATTAAATATTCACATATTTGTATCTCAATGCATTTATATGCTTATAGCTGTCTGCCTTAAAGTAACTGCCACTCTAACTGTATTATTACAGGACACAACCAATACAATATTTCATTTTTTTTCCTTCTTAAATGTCAAATGCTGAAAAAATCTGTTATGTAAAACTGTGGAATTATTATATGTTAAAAAGTATTAGAAGCTTATAATCTACAGATACCCGTATTCTAATACAAGGGTTTAAGAAACACTTAAGTGTCAATATAACACAGCTTCAAATAAGCATGCAAAAGAAGTTGCAATGACGCACTCTCCAGTAAGCTGGAAGTAAGAACCAGTTCAACTATAATAACTCAACTCCTTTCAGCTAATTTGGAGACAGACATCCGGATTACCAAATCCAGTTATTTCTGCAGATCATACCTATTCAATTTCAAATGACCAGCTGTTATTTTGTAACTTTTTTTTTCCTGTGACATACTTAAAAAAAATGTCTGTCCCAAAGCATCACTCTTTTGGCTACGGGAAGTTTTGTCCTATTTCCAGACTGAAGTTATTTGTAGCCTATTTAAATCCCTTTTCTGTCAACAAAAATTATCTTTCAGGTTAAAAAGTTGTTCTCAATTGCTGACATTTATTCCTGCTTTATTTATACTGGGAATCTTATCCCTGCTTTGCATATGTTTGACTAGGCTGGACATACCAGCCTCATTTATTTTTTTCATTAAGTGGGGTATGCATTACTTGGAAAATGCAGGTGCCAGGCATATCAAACACTGGTGGGTGTAAAGCTATTCTACAAATTTTAATCCCGTTTAAGTCTGGAAAGAAATGCCCAAATTCACAAAGAGAAATAATACATGGTGGAAATGCCATCAACATACTCTGTTAATATCTCTCAATACTCAAGATCATGAAAAAAGACCCAACTGATATTAAGTATTAGAAGAGTTTGTTCATGAAAGCACTGTTGTAAGGTAAAGGTGTTCTGTGACCTTGCATGAGTGTTCTCGCTCTTCTTTGGCCCAGGAGTGGTCTGAACCAGTGCTTAGATTCTCAATTACCAGAATCCCATTTTTAAGGCACTAATTTCAGCTGTCCCTGTTCCATAGGGTAACTTTTTAGTACTTGTACACTACAGTGTTACAGCTTCAGAAACAAAAGAAACTCTCCCCTCCAAACGACTCTGTCCTCAACTTAGAGATGAGATAAAGTGGATTATGATTTGCCATTACTTTCTTCACAGCACACGAATTTGTATTAAAAAAAAAAAGGCAAGAGGAACCCAAGCAAAACCTACGAATGTTTCATACCTTTAAAAAAAAAAAAAAACAGATTAACATAACTCTCAACAATATTCACATGAGAAAAAGGGCCGTGAATATTATAATTTTAAAGTATATTGTTTGCTTTCCATAATATTATAGTTGCTTCCTCAATCCCCTGGCTCCTGCCCCCAAACAAAGAGGAGAATTGCAAGGGAAGGGAGAAACTTGGGGATTGAGATAAACACAGTTTAATAAAATAACACTAACATGCTGCTACTACTACTAATACGTATAACATGGAAATGGAATACAAAATAAAAGATGCTCAATGCAATTCCTCACGAGCTCTGTCCGCACCAAGCAGTGAGTCCCAGGAAGCAGCACCTGGGCCTCAAAAGCTGATCCAGAGACAGAAGAGAGGAAAAGGCAGAGAGGCCCAGAGGCCTCTGCAAACAGCAGGATGGCAAAAGGTCAAACCAAAGAAACTCCCAAACAGACCTCCACTGAAATGGAGCAGAACCAGAACAGGTCTCCTCCATCCCTCTCCGTCCCAACTCCGTCCCTAGCTGGAAGATCCTGACTCTCCTTAAATATGCATGACGCTAATGGGATGGAATACTCTTATTGATCAGTTCCAATGTCAATCAAGCTCTGCCCCATCCATGCCCCCCTTCCTGGCTGCCTCACACCTGTGGGCAGAGCACTCAGAACATCCTTGCCTCCCAGACAACAGCAATTAAAACCTTTAACTCTGTCCCAGGGTGTTACCTTCCTGTTCTCAAACTAAATCCAAACAATGACTGTGCTAGCTACAAAAAATAAAGGTTTCTAACTGCACAAAGAAAAATCAACTCATTTTCAGTCAAACCAGCACAAGTCATTAACTTGCATACAGCTCCAGCTTATAAATTTTCCGAAACCCAAACTGGTGATTTAGGTACCAGAGTTTATCACTGTTTTTAAAACAAGAAAAATAAAAGGACTGAAAATATAAGCATCTCACTACAAGTGTAAAAAGTTTTCCTATATTTAGGAGAAATAGATGGTGGTTGTTGCTGATGGCTTAATTGGTAGTCGAGAAATTCCAAGGCAAAGGTTTTTTTGGCATTTTGTTTCAGCCTTAGGGTCTCTCTGCCTCTTACATATATTTCTTGCAGTACTGTTTCAGTCTTTTATGAATGGGCTTTTTAGTGTTCTTACATATGGATCAAATCAATACAGTGACTCTTCAAACATGTGCCACAGAGCAGAATTTGATCCTTCATGTACAGGGGAAATGCTATTGTTTTCTTTACTATCATAGTTGTACAGCTGAATTACAATGAACTTTAATTTGCCATAGGCTGAAACAACATTTCATAATCAATTACACACCAAATCTCACCCCTCCCATAACATTGTGAAAACACAAATATCAAGCAAAGTCTTTCACTTTGAGCAAAAGCACCATATGATCCGTTATCACTTTCAGCATTTAAAAGTCATTAAAAGGAGAAAAAAATGCATACACAACTCAATTAAAGAACAACATGCATTAAACGTGTTTACTGCATTTTAGTCTGTCCTCACTGCAGATTTAATAAGTTATCTCCAGATCAAATAAAATATACATGTAAAACTTCTCTTACCTGATAGAAATAAGGATTGGGCTCAGACTCTCCCACACCATTGAAGTCTTCCACGTTTATAAGCTGGAAGTCATACAAAAACCCAGCATTTGCTGTTCTGAACTCTGGCAGAAGCTGCACGTGAGGTAGGTTACCCAGATTCTTGTACCGCCAGTTGTAGAGGTTACATAAACTGTGCAAAAACACACAACCCCAAATGGTCAAAGAGGGTTCTTGAACTCAAAAGTAGTTCAGATGCACATAATGCCTCACTTTCAAGATTAATACTTCTGTAGGTTTTCAATGAAAAAAAAAATTGCTGTGTAGTCTGTACATATATAAATGAACATACTTGTACAAGCTATCCAGCAATATAATTAAGTTTTTTTTCTGTTTGCTTCTCTTCCACAGAAAACTTTGGATTTCACTACAGTGCAGTACACATAGCGCTAAGCCTGTTCCACTTCAGCTTTACATTGAAGGGTACAAATTTTGCAAAGAAATCTAGTAGGAACTTTTATGGGTAACAAAACATAAGGAATACTGACGCTTCTTTACAAAAAGGAGTAGGGGAAAATGGATTTTCTGCATTATCCATTGCAAAGCTTCGCAGTGTAAAAATAAACTTATTTTCTTATTTTGTGTATTACCATGTATTAACATGGGACTTGAAGGGAAGCAACTAAAATCTACCCCATTCTGAACCACCCCTGGTATTTATTGGGATAGTCATGTAATCAAAATGCCTCATTTATTAATGCACAACAATATCCAGACCAGGTAAAATAGCAGACAGTTCAAGCGGAAACTACCTATGATCAGAAAAGACAAAGTGTAGGAAGGCATGGAAAAAATCCTTCATCAAGAAATTGCTTGCAAAATGAAGGAATTCTTTTGCTCTCTTATTTCTAAGAATTTTGCTGAGAAGGCAAAATAAACTTCATTTATCATCATACTCAGATATAATGTGCACTTTTAAAATCATACTGAACTGTTGTTCATATGACTAGGAAATAATATTCTACCTTACCCAACATTTCCTACATGAAAAAAATGAAGTCCTCCTACATATTGTTCACTCCATTTTATGACTAAAAAAATTAGGATTTAAAACTAAACTTACAGTAGGAAGATTTTATATGGAATAATTTTTTCTTATTTATTTTTATTTTTCCTTCTTAATGTGATACCACAAATATGCACTTAACACAATAAATGAATTTGACATCTTAGTTATCACAGTGAAATAACATACATGAATTTAAAAAAGTTCTCTTTCAATATAAAAAAAGGCTTTATGCTCTTGTGTGAACAACCTGGTTGTCTCCAATCAAAGCTGAAGCTCTGCTGAAGTACTACAAGAAAAACATCCTTTTGCAGAGTTTAGTATTTTCAACACTATATAAATCAAATCTTTATTTAGTCTTGAATATATTAAATACATTAATCTAGAAAAGGAAGTTCCTGCAAAAAAGTCTCAGCTGCAAAAAACCCAAAACACTTAAGACTATTCAAATTCCTTAAATATTATTTTTCATTAAATTTCTCATGCAATAGCGGAATACTACTATATAAAAAAGAAAAATAAATATGATTGCATTTCAGCAAAATAAGATCTGTCTGCCTAGTCTGAGCCGAAACAAATGGAACAAAGTAGTTAAAATTACAGTTTTGCAAACTCCTGTCCTAACAATATAAAAAAAGTTTCCAAAATTATATGTGTACTTTTCCCATTTTTAACCTGGTACTTTCTTACAAGCTAGACATGCCAGTTTCTCTGTCTCACCTTGCTCTTGCTCTTCCTTGTGCATCCAAATCAACGGTTGGCACTCCAATACGAACAAACCGTGTAAAAAGGGACTGCTCCATGTTGGAGTACTTTTGAAAAGCCATGTTCTTAATAACTGGTGGCAACTGATGATGGTCACCAATCATAATCCACCGCTTCAATCGACTGAATCCATCCTGTGGGTTCTAGAATTAAATAATTACACAATTATAACTATTACAACATAATCAAGGCACTCTATAACACATTAATAGTCAAATTGGCTGTCTTAGTCTAAGTCCTAAATTTCAGCATTTGTTCTTAACTACACTGCGCTGCAGTCATTTTAAAGACTATTAGCTTCTTTCCAATCTATCAGCAGAAAAAGGGAGTAGTATTTTAAATAAAGTATTGTTTATCATAAAGCCACAAGAAAGTTTGTATTTTAAAATCAGTAGGGAAACATCAGGATAAATATATCACATTGTTATAAAGGCCAGAAGTAACATATTATCGGAGGACAAAAGGAAGAACCACAATTACAGAAGTTATAGTAGTAAAAAAACTGGTTTCTACACAGTACCATTACACTAGAACAGTTTTTTAAACGTTATTTTTTGGATTCTGAGACAGTGAATATAAACTGCCTGAAGCATCTGAAACAGTTTTAGTGCACACATGCCTGAGGCACAAACCAAACCTGCCTTTTAAGTGTCTCTGTAGTTCGTGTGTATGTCTCTGGAACTCCCACCTGGCCTCTTCTATGACCAGGATGTGCTTCTAATTAATCTTCACCCTGATCCTTGGACTGAATGCTCTTCAGTATGTTTGGTTTATTTCTTTCCAATTCCTCACCATCCTTTGTGTGCCTCTGTTACACACTGACAGAGCTCACCAAGGAATATTGTAATACAGTGACAAAAAAAGAACAGATATGCAGGTAACATCATTCAGGAATTAGAATCCTGAAGACTTCCACCTGCCAGTTTTACAATTCAGACCCTCATTTCTTACACACTCCTGTGATATTTCCTTTTCCCCATAGGAGCATTATTCAAGACAGAGCTAAAGTTCCTTTTCTTGCCACTTGAAGTAGAAGAGCTTTGAAGCCCTTCTCTGATCAGAGAGCAAGGAAGGAAAACTGAACTGTGGACTGTCTAGCTTATCAAGCCTGAAGATGCCTTAGTGAGAAAGTAAGAGTACAGAAACTATTTTCAATGGCATGGAAAGAGATGTCATTTCTTTCTTCCCATCCCAAAAGGCTACTGCTTTGGAGGAGACCAAGCATTCTATATAATCATTTTGCTCTTATCAGCAATTTCAGTCTTGAACAAAGAGCCCTCCAAAGAACTCTTTTTTAAAAAATTTCTTAATCAGAATTGCAAATGCAAGAAATCAAGTACTACTTTTCACTAAAAAAACCTCTCGATTTTCAAGGATTATTTGGACGGTTCGTGTAAATAAGGTCATGGAATATCCCCCAGAATATGGCTGTACGGTGAAATGGTCTGCTCTAACTGCACAACTATTCAGCTTCTGCATTGCTCACATACTTATTTCCTCTCATCAGCCTGATGCATCTGGTTATTCAATGCTTATTCAAACATTTGGAAAATGCTATAAGATGCTTATTTCACTATAATAATTTCATAAACAATGAAAACCATGGTAAAAGCCAGGCAGGATTTCTTCATAACACAGAATTGCAGTACAACGTTGTGTTATGATTTGTGAGAAGCCTCACCATAGAAGTTTGCTCTCCAGACACCCCAAACAAGATGGAGAAAGATGTGCTCCTGTGTTCAGACTTCAGGCAGTATTTGAGGTTTAGAGGGTGAATTAGTTGCTTATCTGCCCAGAATTATCAAAACTCCTCAGTCTTTAACACATCAACAAGGTGTTAAAGAACTACACTAATATCCCTAAAACTTAAAAATCTACAGAGTTAAACAGCAACTGAGAACAGGACTTGGGATTTAATACAAATATGGTTAAATTGGACATGCACATTCTTTTGTGCACTAGGCCCATACTGAATCACTTTCCTGCAATTGTATTCTAATCTCCATTGTTAAAGAGCAAAGTGAAAAATTATGAGCTGCAAATACAAACATATCAAATGTTTCATGGAGTTTCTATCACGCCTTTTTCAATTGAGGCTAATTTTCTTTTAGAAGAAAAATGCAAAAGCTTGGATGTGGTTTTCTAGAAGACTTAGAATTATTGCTTTTCAATGAAAATACCTGATCTAGGCAAAATTTTTGAAAGGAAATTTAATTTTAGAATATTAGCAAATGCAGACTGTGTATTTTTCAGAAAGCCACTAGAGTAAGAATCAAATCAACAGCACAGACTGCTAGTTTTACTGACTTCCCACACGTCAGCTTCTGATTTGCAACTAAAGAGATCATACAGAGTTCCTGAGGGACCCCATACTTCACTTCCGGAGGTGGAGTTTCATCTCATGATAATCTGAGATTGCAGAGATAACAGTGACAGACATGTCAGAAGCACATTTTACTTATATCTGAAACCCTCTAGCTCTTAAAATAATAAAGTGATGCCTCTCAAGCTCAGGTTGCTAAAAGCAACCACAGATGATATTCACTGGAAGCACAAAAAATTTCAGGACAGTCTGAACATGTTATTGCATAATATTAAAAACCAAGGATAAATAACTAATGTAGAACAATGTGAAAGTTCTTAGTGTCCACACAAATGGCAAATATCAGTTCTAGGTTACTTTCTACACAAAATATTTTCCTTTCAATATTCTATAATGTTCAAGAACACAGATTTTCATTTATCACTTTTTATAATACGTTTTATAATTTAGGTCTAACCTGCAACAGGAGAGGTATAAAGGTTTCTATCTCCAGAATCTGAGCAGACTCTTCCATTAAGATGTTGTCATACTGAGAAAGAAAGAGAGATGTCCATCAACCAAGGAATACAAATTAATGCTGTTATTCAGCCTACCAAAAGAGAGCATCAATTACTCATTCAATTTTTGATGGGCAGGACAGTTACAACAAGATTTAACCTTATAGGCAAAATATCAGTATTATTGAAAATCAATGTCAGAGGGTGAAATCCTGCCACATCAATGGCAGATCTATCTGTGCCAATCAGGGCTTACATCTAGAAGGAATCCACGACTGAACTACATGACGTGCTTCCCTTATGCCATAAGCCATCTGCAACAGAAAACCTTTCTGCAATGAAGCAAACTAATTCGGCACCTTTGAAGTGAAGCAGAAAAGGAGCACTTCTGCGATAAAATACAGTGCAAAGTTATAAAGGCCATGTTTTTCTCCCCAATTCTGCCTTTACTTTATTACTCAATCATGTCACTGCAGTTTATCTGATACTGCAAAACTAACTTTTCTTTTATAGACATTTTTGTATATACAAAAAAAGTGATCTCATCTTTTACTTACAGAAGTTAAATTTTTCTTCAATAAAATTAAAAATTGAAGCATACTGGTAAAAAAAAAGGCAACTCAAAATAATCTATTTGCCTAGGTTTAGGACAGATAAAAAGGTTTATACAAGAGAGGGCGGACAAACCCAAAAAACAATTAGTGTAGTAACACTAGTATAATCATTACTTTGAAACCTAATTCAACCAGGTCATGTCGTTTCAAAGCAGCATGAGTACAAGTCATGGCAATGATTTTTGCTTCTTTCACCAACAAGTATTTGGATCTATCCAGGCCACTGCGGAGAAGTTCAAATGCTCTGAATTCCTACGGAGAAGAAAATAAAATATTGACATTCAGAATACAAAAAAAAATATTGCTTATAAAATATATTCACTCAAACTATCTGGCCAACTTCTTAGTATAATTAGGCAAGAAAGTTATTAAGGTATCTACTGTTAACAATCCCATCTGAATATTTTTTTTATGTTAAACCTTGAAACAACATTATTTCAAAAAACAATATATTAAAAACACATAAAGTAATTCTGCAACCTCTGTTCATATATAATTTTGCAGACAATTATTCAATTAATTCTGAGGAACCGTCTCAGAATCCTCCCAAATTTTGTTTTACTATATCTTCTTGTTTCCTACTTTACCGCATCACAACGTCACATTGAATTCAGTATCAGGAAGACCAACACAGTTAATAGGACCAAGTGATACATGGATCACATTTACCCTAACTTTTAAAAGTCTTTCAAGCAATTCTGGGAAAAATACAAGATAATCTGTTTAAGTTACTTCTAGGTTATCTGATTAAAGGCAAATCACTGTAAATAAAAAGATCCTGTGAGGATGAGAGGAGCAGTGACAAGCGCACCAACCCCAGTGACCAAATCAGTGAATGACTCCTTACTAAGATCAAAATAAAACAGATTAGACCCTTGTCTCTGTTATGAAACATGCCTCTGTTACTCTAAGGTGGAAATTCTCACCTAAATGCCTTGCAAGCTAATGAAGCTGCCTCAAAGTGTATATACTGCTTTTAGGATGTAGTGCAAAAGAGAATTTTGGAACTGTAAAGTCTTTCACAGGATTAGACAAATCCGCTTACCTTTAATAGTTACATGTCTTACCTCAAGCTGGGTAAATATTTTCTTAATATGTCTAAAACACCCTTCAGCAATTTCCATATCTTCTTCATAGGATTTGCCTTTAAAAACTGGTTGAGGAGCATTTGCAAAATACTGGTGAAAAGGAAAAAAACTGGAGACATCTGTAACATCTGGCAGTTTTCCACCTTTAACCTTCACTTTGCTGATATACTCCTCCCAACGAGACATTACCTATGGTAAACAAAAGTGTCATACTTAAGTGTTTTTATATCATAAAGTCGTTGGCAAGGTGCAGTCTTGCACACATAGTATTAAAAAAAAAAAATCTAAATTATCACAAAAGCAAAGTATAACTAAATTAGCATTTGACTTTGTATCAGGATGACATTTTTGAAGCTGTGGTGGGTTGACCTTGGCTGGCCACCAGACTCCTACCCAGCATCTCTCACTTTCCTCCTCAACAGGACAAGCGGAGAAAAAAAGATGGAAAAGCTTCTGGTCTGAGATCACTTAGCAAGTACCATCACAGAAAAAACAGAACTGACTTGGGGAAAATTTATTTCATCTACTGCAGATTAAGAGTAGAGTATGATGGTGAGAAACAAAGAAAAAACAAAAACAAAACCAACTTTCTTCTCAAGCCCCTCCTGCTTCCTAGGTTCAATTTCACTCCTACATTCCCAACTCTTCTACCTCCTCCCCACCTTGAGCAGTGCAGGAGGAACAGGACTTGCCATCCACATTCATTCCACCACATCTCTGCCATCCCTTCCTCCTCACAGTTCTCCCCTGCTCCAGTATGGGCTTTCCACAGGCTGCAGCTTCCTTCAGGGCCACATCCACCTGTTCTGGCATGGGGTCCTCCACGGGCTGCAGCATGGATATCTGTTCTGACATGGTTCTCAATGGGCTGCAACAGACAACCTGCTTCACCACGGTCATCTCCATGAGCTATGGCTGAATCTCCCCCTGCTACCAAAAGCTTGCCAGATAAGCTCAATACAGAAGCAAATCTCTTGATCATTTCCATTTATAGTACTTTGGTTTAAATTCAAAGTGGGACTCCTTTAGGAGGAAACTGATCCAGAAGATGAACTCTAGCAGTGCTCCTAGCACTCCCCAACACCTAGTTTCCATTTAAGGTTTAGGCCCACACTACAGCCAACCCAGAGTAACTTCTGTAAAAACACACACAGTGTGCACATTCGGTCCTAAGTACCACTCTACAAGTCTGCTTAAGCCACACTAATCACTAATGTAGACCATGTCACTGATAAATACATGGAAGGGAAATGAGGGATATAGAACATACAGAAAAATCACTGGTTTGTATACTATACATCCGATTTCACAGTCATTTAACATCATAAAAGCTTTCTAGCAGGACCATCAAGTAGCTGCTCTAATGCTTGTCCAAAATGTAAAGCAGCCCACAGATATTCCTATCCGAAGGAGAAACTTCAGGTTAGAATCTTTGCCATCAGTCATGAAGGGCAGCGACGCTAGTCTTTCAATTGGCGAGTCATCAGGCAGGACTTAAAACAATAGCAGTACAAGTAATGTTACAATTACAGCTTTAGCTGTTATTGTATTTTGAACCACCAAAGAAAATACGGGTTTTTTAGACTCTATTCTGAAAAATTCATTCCAGTTTTTACAAAGTGTTTCATAACATATTGAGGTCATACAGTCTCTGTAGTAGTATTTCAGTCCTTACTTGGTACAAGAAGAAGTGGCCAGCTGTTTCACAAGTGTAAGAAACATCTCCTGGGACTCCAAGACTTTCCTGCAATCGCCCAACTTCTCGAAGAAGTTCAAGTCTTCGAGCCAGCACATAATTAACTCTTCCATACCTACAAAATGGATTAAATATAACATAATTTGTATTTAAATGTATTTAATTCAAAACTGTTTTATCTAAGTATCACGAGACGTCACAAAAAAACCGCAATACTCCTCCTAAAAGCAATCCACAAGTACCACCTGGTTCCAAAACCCAAGAATGTGCTACTTGCCAACTATTTCTATCAGGTGAACCCTAATAATTTTGAAAGCCATGCAAGAGCCACTACTGCAGAAAAAGATCATTTTATCCTGTCACTTCAACAAAATCTTGATAAGTGTTAGTAAAACATTCCCATGATGTACCTGTAAAGCAGAAGAGCATTACTCCCAATGGACTTTTTAGAAACTATGGTACACTGCATGTTACACAAACAGAAGCAAATTATACAAGCCCATGGACCATCATAAATAGAATCTATATCCGAAGTTTCAGTATGATAAGGCTGACTTCCTTCGGCAATGTACAAAATGTCTTGCAATAAAGCTTAGCCCAGCATAACAGACAGGTCTGCATCCACACATAGAAGGTCCTGTACTCATAGCTGCATGTTGAATGGCTTTTATTGATTAGTTTGTAACCTACTCCTTTAGTTCTTCCTCCTCTTACACAATTCAAGCCCATTTTTTTCCTTTATGAATCCATTTCCTTATTCCATGCACTCCCACCCCACCCTCCCAGAAGCAGTACAAGAAGAACAACAAAAAAAAAAAACAAAAAACAAACCCAACCAACCAAGCAAAAAAACACACACAAAACCAAAAAAAACCCAACCAACTAAACAAAAAAAAAAATGAATCACATTTTCTAAAAAAAAAAAAAAACCAACCTAATTAAAAGGTGGTATAAATGGGGGGAATTAAAGAAGTGAGAGGAATGGGTCACCTTTGTTTAAAAATGCATATGCAGTTAAAAGCTCAAATGTGAATAAAGGCTAACTTTCAAGTTCTTATTAAGCTTATTATTCATAAAATATCCTTTCTGCACAGAAAAAAATCTGTCACAATCCCTGGTAATCACAATGGGTTCTATTGTTTTATTTAGAAGCGTAAGAGTAGTTAAAGCTGGAGATCTAAATTTACTAAGACACAACCGAATACGATATTGTTCGCAACTGGAAAAAAGATCCTCAGGAACTATGAAAATTAAAATCCTAGGAATACTAAATGGTTTTTTTTCTTCTCCAGCAAAACTAATCCATCATAAGTGACGGCAACCAGTGGTTGGTTTGTTTTTCCTCACACTTCCAATGTCCTCTTATTTCTCACAATTCAAGTAATGTGTCCTCTTTTGTGTATTCATTCATCGCTACAAAGATTTTTTTAAGCTGTGACTCCCTTTGTGTTTAAGTGATAGTACCAGTTAAATCTGCTCCTCTCCACCTTGTTCTTATATCTTACAGTTGCAGAGAGAGCAAAAAAAGGAACGCTAATCTTGCAGCGTTGTGCCCTCTAAAGCAGACTGACACAGATAACCTAGATTATTACTCAGAAGCAAGCCAAAAACCAAACAAAAGGCATATGGGAGATAAACTTCTCAAAGTAGTGCAGCCCACCTTCAAATATATTCCTCAACCCTTATCCTCCCTCCCAAACTGCCAGAACCATTACTTGCAATAATGTCCCATAAGTCTAGACTCATTCTGAAAAAGAATAAAATAAACAATGTAAAGTGTCTCAAAACTCCTTTTAATGATGAGCACTACTGTTCAAGGAATATACTAAACCACTGATAATACTAAATAGACACCTGTCATGGCATCATTTCGCTAAGATTTTGGCTATCAAATTATTATAGGAATAATTAAAAAAAACCCCACAAAGTATTAAATTTTCTAAATGAAGCTCAACTATGTATATGTGGGTAGCTTCTAGTGATTATATATAATTTTTACTACAGCTTTTAAAGTCAGAGTATTGTTATAATAGTCCAGGACAGTTCTGTTATTTCCAGTGCGTGACCCTTATGCCCCCGCTTATATTTACAAATGTGTGCAATCCTACTGACGTCAATTGGACTAACACATAACAAACGTACCAATATTTACAAGAACGTGTTCTTAAGTCTTTGTACTGATACAGAGTTGATAGCTTTCCTTACGCATGTATTCCTCAAAATGTGTTATTTACCAATGAAATATGTAACTTTGTAGTTAAGCAGTATTTTGAAGAATAAAAAGCAGAAAGTTTAATTTCATGTTTATACTTATTAATGCAATATTCACCACGCCAGTAGAAGTGATATCGCATTTGCACAAAAAAATTGTAACTGTAAAAATCTATCCTTATGATTCAACTTTCTCTCATAAACCAGATCAATTCTATAACATGTATATGGGCCCAGACTATAATGAAATACTTTTATCCAAACGCTTGAGTTGCTGAACAAGCTATGATATTTATGTGAGTTTATCATTGCCACCTCCTTTCTCACCTGCTGAAATCTTTCTCTGTCTCTAATTCCTCTTCTCCATGACCCAGACGCAGGAGGTGGCGCTCATCAATGTCTAGAGCCATGATTTTTTCAAACAGCTGGTTCAAAGCCTAAAGATTGACAAGAACAGGAGAAAAAGTAGTTTTTAGAAGTTCAGAGGCTCTTGCAGGCAAAACTTGAAGAATTACTGGTAGGCCAGCTAGGAAATTATACTTGTTTTGGTACAAATGGAAACCAAAGCAACATTAAGTTCATAATGAGCTCTTAATCTTGACAATAGGTTAATTAGCCTACTAAAACTCTTGTATTTTCTTACTTCATACAATAATTAAATCTGATTTTGCAATTTTAAAATTTGATTCTATCACTTAGTTAATTTAGTTGATAAAGCTATCAGTTTATAAAACTGTCTCAAGAATCACACTTTGTAAACACCAATTTTGTTAAATGACTTTAAACCATTGAAGTTTTACTGTACATTAAAAGAATATGATCTGGTACTGACCAGCAGATGCTCTGACTCTATTCCATATGGATAAATAAATTTTGCTGAACTAAACTTCAAGGTGCTCTACTGCCTTAAACTTTCATTTCTCTAACAGCTTCATATCAACTGTCCTATTCAGTGTATTTCAAAGGAGTAAGTTTGTAAGCACTGGATCATCAAGTTATGAAACTAAGAATAAACATGAGCAAGCTCCACTTGTACTTCAGGTCAGCTGGAAGACATGCAAACATGCTGAATTATAGTGTCAAGGCACAGAGAACAATACTTGCTGAGATATACTTTAGTTCCTGAAGTACAATTTCAAGTTCATGTTCTCATATAAGTCCTGTCTGGTAAGAAGTGTCTCCTACCTGCCTCAAATTGTTTCCTTCCTTTACTGTGCAATGGAGATGCTCTCAGCCCTTTCTCTCAACCTCACTATCTGTTACTCTCCCACAACCCATCGTAGACTAGCCTATATTATTCCAGGTCATAACTCCTCACCAAAATGAAGCACCATCCATGATTTGTTTGATCAACAGCATAAGTGCCTGACCTTGCTTTGATGGAAAAAGATTAATGTTTTCAAAGTAGTATGTTCAGTAAAAATAGCTCATAACTTAGATAGGGCAGACTAATTAGGGAGATCAGGAAACAGGCAACACTGCTTTTGAAATACATCCTTCCAAACCAGATGAAGATTTAGAGTGAGAATCTTTAACACTTTTTTAATTATTATTCTTATTTTATATATGCTTGAGAATTAGCAGCTAGGCTCTATTTCTTATGAATGGGAAGTAATCATTCAGCTGAAGAGGCCTTCTCTTAGAAGCACAACGCAACCAGTGTCAGTGAAAGCTAATTTGCAAAAATCTGACACACATGCAGTGAATGCATAACTGTAAGAACTGTGCAGATACTTTCCCAAAATACTTCATAATTTTTACCCGCAACCAGTCAAACAGATTGAAAACTTCTGATAAATAGCTCAGAACTACAAACCTGAAATTCAAAAACTTAATTTCAGACTATGAAACTGGCAAAACTGCACACAATCCACTCGAGTTTTCAGTGTTAAGAGACAACCGCAATCCCAAACCTACTGACCACAAGACCTGCTGTTCTTGATTTTAATAACAGGAAAATTTCATACGTGACTGACACTTCACCTGATTAGAGTGGGTAACTATAAGAGTTCGTTGTTCTGGGAAATTATGATAAAGATTGGATATTATCTGGACTGCTACATCAGTTTTTCCAGTACCAGGTGGGCCCACTACCTAAAAAACAACAAACAAATTTAAAACAAACAAAAATCAACACACAATTTAACAGAATATTGCACAATACAGAAATATAGCCTCGGGACAAGCTAAACATAGGTGAAATGGTGAAAAAAGCATCAAAACACACAGCTGAAAAATAATATGGTGAGGAAGATAAAAAACAAAAAAATCCTTTCTTTTTATTTACTGAAAAATCTACAACTGATGATATAGAAGTAATAGTGACACTTTATAGACCAAATTATACCAACAACATTCAAAAATTGACACCTGAGACATTTTAAAGGTATCCAAGTATTATAAAGCACCTCAAAGTAATTTGTTCAGCCTTAAGAAGCAAAGAATAGCAGGTTCCTTATGTATCTCCACAGAAAATTGCTATGAAACCACTTTAAAGAATCTCATTGATCACTGCATTCAAAAGCAATTAGGATTGTACTGCTTAAAAATATTAGACAGAAATACATGACATGACAGGAAATCAAACACAGGCCTATAGCATGTAATTGTTTTCTCAGTCTGCCTTCTCTCCCTGCAAAAAGTGGGTGATGTAGTTAAAAAAAAAAAATAAAAAAAGATCAGAAATACATGCTCAAAACCAAAAACCGGACTTTGTCATTGTTCTTCTCTTTTGACCTAACAGATTCTCACTCTGTAAGCTCTTAAAATATCAACAAATGTGGTTTTAGTAAAGTTCAAATTGCATAACAATCATCTTCTCCAATATTTATGAAAGCTGATGGAGTACCAGGCACAGGAAGATATTTTTCTTCTTTAAAGCCCTCCAAAAGTGAGGTAGATGGTATCTTATAATGCATTACACACTTGCAATTGAAGTTCATTAACAGTTCAACATATATTGAACACATATATAGACATTTTAATTTCACAATCTTCTTACCCATTGACAACACCATTGATATAAAACAATACTCCTGTACACTGCTGTGGGTATTTGTAGACAAACACTCTGATTGTGTAAAACCCAGCAGTTCAAATCATTCCAAAAAAACCCTTCCAACATTGTTTAATAGCCACATTTAAAGCATCTATCACTGTGGCATTTTCACAACATTCAAAAAAAAGAACGAACTTTAATTTCTAAATGTATCTTAAAGTTGATATTCTATCAAAACGAAGAAAGCTCTGCTGTGGTCTACTACAAAATACACCATACTCAAAAACACTGCCAAGAACTCAGGTAACTTTTATATACATTTACAATACTACTAATTTAAGCACACTTCGGCAGGGACAAAAGGCATCCAATTCTACTGAAACTTATTTTTTCCCTTGCATTGTATCTTTTGTGTGCCAGCTACAAAGTGTATAGGGAGTGGTAAAACATAAGGAGGAAAGAGAGGAGAAAGAGTACAGTACAAAACAATACTAGTACAAAAACCTAAATATTAGCATTGTTGCCTATATAAACCAAGAAGAATTTAAGATTATCAGAAAAAAGTCAAATATTCCACTGAGTCATGACCAGTACAGAGTGCCCTTCATTGAGAGACACGTAGTTAAAGCCTGAGAGCGGTAAACCTTAAAGAACTTTGCAGAAATTCACTGAGCAAAAATTATTTTCTTAACAAATCTACAGCTTTGGATTGGTTTGTAACTTCTTAGTTCTAAAAGTTAGTAGGATATAAAGGATTGCACATTACGTTTCACAAGACAGCAGAAAAAAAGCTCCCTGATGACAATTCAATGACTTCCTTTAATGAAGTTAGATCAAACTAAAAATGATGCAAGTAATTTAAAACAGTCAACAGTGACAGGCATGTCAACAGCTTTACAGTTTAAAATGAGCTATTTAGCCACTGAAAAAGTAAATTCAGTTGTTGTGGAAAGTCTTCAGCCACTGAAACACAAGACAGTTACACAGAGTTCAAATGTGTTTCTGTATGATTTTGTGAAGATGAGAGGACATTGAACTTTTGTATATTAGTTTTTCAGATTTTTTAACTATTAACAGAAGTGACCTCAGCAAGGCTACAGAAATGGGCATTACTGGTATTTCACTGAATAAATCCAGAATCAAATAAATAAGAATATAAAATCCTTAAAAATATTCTTACCATAGTTAGTCCAGGTTGCATTCCTGCACGTATGGCTTCAATCTGAGTATAGGTAAACGGAATAGTATTGCTGTAACAAAGCAAAACAAGATCAGAGAATTGATAGATTTTGCCAACAGTTTTGATAAAAGCAATTGTTTTAACAAGTTTGATTTAAATTAGTTTGCCACGTTTCTCCAGAACTACATGCTTGCAAACTTTTATATAAACTAAACCAACATTAAAACTGTCTTCTTTATAGACATAACAATCTTGCAATTTCTAAACAAGACAGTAAATCACATTGTTCACATGACAACAAAATCATCCCATCTAAAAGACTGTTAGTATTTAGTTATTACTTTCTGAGAATGCTGTAGAATTATTTAGGTATGATCCTCCTAATATTTAAAAGTCTTGACACAATACTAAAAGTATTTTTCATTGTTCTTCAAGGGAATTTTTTTAAACAGAGAGGGGATAATAGAATAGTTTGATTTAAATACAAAACAAAACAGTCTCATACTCTAATCCTCTTTTGGTAATGAAAACAAAATGACATTTTGTTTATAATCAATGATACTATTTTTAAGTGTTTCTGAAAGTGAACTGCCATGCATTTGTTACCACTTTAAATAAATTCTCATCCATTTATTACCGTTTTGGTTGATTATATGGATATGGTCCCCTGTTCGGAATGACATGAGGCTCTACAATCAGAGTTTTAGCTTCTTCAAGTTTTTCTTCATTCCCATCCTCTTCTTTTCTTTTCTTTCCTTTACCTCCCTTTATTGGGAAAGTTATCCTGTAACACACAATTTAAGATTATACTTCAACACATTCAGTATGGCACCAGACTGTCTTAAAAGTTTATACAGAAAGATTTTTTTTTTTGTCACCATAAAGAGAAACTTCCAGACAATATAGAAACAAGAATTGCAAGCAACCAAGTATTAATGACGATAAGGAAAAGGAACGACAAATTGATTAAGTTGATTTTAAGAAAGCATATTTGACAGAAAGTATGTCAAAAGTGCTCTTTACATAGCTTGAAATGCCAGGAGCAGTGCTGAGAGCCAGCTGGAAAAACACTGAAGGCAAAGAGCTCATAAATGAAAATGGAAGGGACAGGAGGAAAGTTATAATAAGAAAGCCACCGGCGCTGTCTGTTCAGCAGCAATAACTTCATTTTATTCTAGAACTGATGCACTTTTTTTTCTTCTACACAAGATATATCAACATTCTGAACTGCTCCAACACATGAAGCCTTTTATCTTCCCATTTCAATTTTTGTATAGCCCTTTGTATCATATGTTAGCAAGCTTCTCTACTTCAATTCAGGAACAAATCATGGTGAAGGAATTCCAATGGCTATTCAATTATCTTAAGACAACAATGCAGACATCTTTAACAGCAATAATCTCTTAGCCTCTTTACAGGGCAAATGCAGAAGTAGGAAGAGCAATAGATCTTCACAGAGAGGAATATCTGTATTTTAATCTATGAACTGAAGATGAACGCTAGTTTATCAAGGGACTTTGTGTGTGGTATCTGGTCTTGATATCTCTGGACTACTTTTTTATCATTATATAGTGTTAGTGCCTTCTCCACACATATTCTACATTCAGTGTTTCAAAAAAGAGCATGGCAGATTACCTCCCTCCTCTTCAAGATTCAATTTAGTCATGATCAGAGCTGACTGGTGCAGAGGGAAAGTCTTTTCCTTCCCCAGTCAAACATATTCCTTCAAAAGGAAACATTTCAATTTTCATTAGCTTGTAAGGGGAAAGAAATGTAGTTTCTTCAGTCCATCTAAATGAACTACTCTCCAATACTATGCACTGTGAAACTCAGTTGCCGAAGTCCAAGGAGGTTCATCAGGAGGGACAGAACTGTCAATTCTAAAAATGCTGGACAACAGTACCACTGAAAAAAACACGTGTAAATCTCATTTAGTGGTCACAAAGGTAGGCATCCTATTTCAGAAACCGTTTCTAAAATAAAATAAGCTATATGAGATTTCAGACTTAATTCTTCATTTTGATTGCATGGTGCATTTGAAAGCTCAAATTTTAACTGATGTTGAAATTGCTGTTCTTAGCTTAATAAGACACGTAAGGAAACTATGTAATTATTAATAAAAACCTTCAAGCTGAACTTGAGGAAGCTAGATACTACAATACTAATACTTCGTGTCTTGATTTTATCTCATTCTGTTGCTTTCCCCCTATATTCAATAGGCTGATCTACGAGCAATGCTCTGATGCATTTTTGTACAGAATAGAGCAGAAGCTGGTCTTGAGCCTAACTGTAGTACAGTCAACTCTGTTATATAACTACCTAAATCTTAATATGAACATATTAACATCTTTTCTTGAAAGAAAGAGCACACCCTTTCGACTACTGAACTCAACTCCACCTGACAACGCAGATAAGCAAGAATACCAGACCAGGAATACTTGAAATTTTGAGGTCACCTGAAGGGGGGTATTTGCAGAACTGGATTGTCAACAGTCACTTTGATACGGTATCCAGGAAAGCTAGCTTTTAAGTGATCAATGGACAGGAAAGTGTCATTAAAATCCAGAGTCGCAATCTGATTTGGCATTTTCGAATAATGTGCACTACTTGGGTCTCCATATCCGAGAATTATGTCATGCAGCCAGTCAGGAACCACACAATCTGTGTTCATCAAATTCCTAATAGTCTCCAGAACAGCCTGTAAAATAATAAAAAAAGGGAAAATATCATTGGAGAGATTGAGTTTTTACCAAGAAAACATGACATGCTGAAGACTAATTCAGTCTATTCTAAGATGTTAGCATGTAACAGTCTTTAACTGACAGGTGTTTGATCAGATTGAGTCAATAAATATACAGCATATATATGCAACAAACACCAGTGTCAAACCATATAATTCTTAAACTAACCTGTTAGTAAAGAGGACTGTAATTATCAGTGAAGTTTTCATTCAAGAACACGGTGGGGGAAAAAAAGCATAGAAGACCCTCATGCAGCTTAAGGTTTCTCTTTCAATTCTGTTAATTTCATCCCTGTGGCCAGCTTAAGTTTCCCTCCAAAATCTTGCTCTACATCCTCAAATTTCTCTGCTCATCTGTGGTTATGTCAGTACTTTCTCTCCTTTTCTGTTCCCACGAAAACACCAGTGCCCCAGACCCTGGACTGCACAGAGGGTGTGCATTTTAATTAAGGGGCAGCTGAATTTTAGTCTTCCTGTTGACATCAGGAACATCATGTGTCTGGTCTTCAGAAGAACACTGGTTATGAAACCTGCACTGATTTCCAGATACTCCAACTTACCACACCATCAAACATGGACACAAACAGATGTGCATCAGGAGTCCACACCAGGATAATACAGACCTTCCAAATGCTGATGTTGAAAAGAATAGTGAGCCTAAACAAAGTATGGCATTTTATTCTGATAGTCTAAGTTTACATATCCAGCTCTAAAGGGCAGGATTCTCTGCCCTCTTCCGGTTTGTGTTGTATCATTCCAGGAATCAAAGTAACATGGTCATCATTCCTGCTTAAACAGTCAACCTATATAAAGGTTCTGATTCTTCCTCTCTACTCAGCATGGGTCAAACCGTATCTGGAGTGCTGTTCCCAGTGCTGGGCTCCTCGGGACAAGAGACACAGACATACTGGAATGAACCCAGAAAAGGGCCACTAAGATGATCAAGAGATTGAAGAATCTGTTATATGAGAGGATGAGAGAATTGGAATTGTTTAACCTCAAGACGACTCAAGGGTTGGTTGGAAATTTTATAATTTTGTATGAAAAAATATAGTGGGAGGAATTAAGGATAACAGAACCAGGTTTCTCTCAGTAGTGCCCTGCAAAAAAAACAAAAAGGCCATGGACACAAATTGAGATACTGGAAATTCCACTTAAATACATGAAAAAGTTTTTACTGTAGGGGCAACTGAACACTGGAATAGGTTGTCTAGACAGGCTGGGCAGGCTCCATTGCTGGAGATACTGAATTCCAAATATAAAAAGTCACAAGATCTCAAATAACTTGCTCTAGGTGACTCTGCTTTAAGCAGGGCCTGGACTAAACCTCCAGAGGTCCCTCTAACCTCAACCACCCTGTGAATCTGTGATTCTTTTCCTTCCAATCTTGACCATGCTGTGGATTCTGTGACAGCTCTGTAAAGTTATTAACTTAAAGGCAACTTAGCACTATAAAACTTAAGACTGATGTTAAGTTATACACTCTGTTCTTTCCTTATCTAAAAAGGTTGTTTGAATGTTTACCAGCAGAATGGCTCCTGCTATTTCAAATTTAATTCCCATACCAAGGAAACAGGTCAGTCCTTGTACAGGAAGCTCTGGATAGTCAAATTCCTAGCTGTGAGAAGAAGTGAACCTGTGTGAGATAATACAGCTGGCATTATCAAATATCAGTGCGACACAAAGTATACTCTCAGCTCAGCCTCATTTTATTTTAAAGAGGATGGCTCAAAGAAACTTATCTGATGCCTACAAACCACTCCAGAAACCTCCTCTCCCTTTGACTTTCCAACACACATAGCATACTTCTTCTTGCTCTTGGTCTTACCAACATTTTAGCATGTGACCTGCGGGACCACAGAGGTCCTGCACTTAACTTCTGAAGCCTGAAGGTCCTGCAATTACTTCAGAGGCCCAAGATATACTGATGGACTAGTCCCACATTAACTAATAATATTTATATTTTTGTTGCAAATATAAAACAAGTGTTTCTGGCTTAAATGTATATTAAGCATAGCATAATACATTTGTGATTAAAAAAGCACAAAGAAATCTGAAAACATGGCTTCTCCAGGTAGTATTCCTAAATCTAGATGACAAATTTCTCAGAGGAAAGTTTAAGAAATATATTCCTAACAACGAATGTGCTGTGTTTACATCGCAAAAACTTTGCTTCAGCTTTTCAAAAGCAACATCTATACATGTAAATATAGTAAGATTATTTCTTGTAAGAACTAATACTGCTGACTGTGATGTAGTGGTGCCACCTCCAGCAAATATGTTGTAATTGCAATTCCACATCTGCTTCATTTACTGAGACTGAACAAGTGTTCTTTTGTCTTCTCTCCTTAAAACTTCAAGCTGCCTTCTATCTGCTCAATACACTATCAGAGATACTTTGTATTCTTCTAACAAGCTCAAGTTTGAAAGGCTTACAGATGACATGGAATGTTTGTGCCTAAACTGGTAGTGATGTGACAAATCTGGAAATATCTTAGTTTGTCTTGACAAACAAATGTATGAGACTTAAGAAAAACCCAACATAGAATGGTTTTCACTGTGATTTGCCAGTAAATTAGCTGCCAAATACACAGGACAAATTTGAAAGCTACACACATCTAACAGCAATTCTGAGCAAACTTAAGTATTCATGGCAGCAGTTTCCTTCTGACTACATGAAAGTGCATGCATATGCAAATAAAAAAACCACCTCTATAGTGTCAGGGCACAGATGGGCTTTGGCAGAGAGAACTTGTGCTTATAATGTAAAATGAACCTGCCACAGGCACACAACATCACCTATCAGTTCTGTTGGGGTTTTTTTAACATAAAGTTATAAAGAACTCTCTGTGAAGTACCTCCAGTATACCAATCCGCAGCTGGATGGCACCAGAATGGTCTGTGCAGACCATAAGCTACTGTTCCACACCAGAGACAACTTTCCAGATACAGAAAATAAAAAGTCAAAATCTTCCCACTGCACATCCATCAGTACAGAACTTGCTGCAGAATCCTTCAAAATGAAATTCACTTCAATTATGCTATGCATGATTTTAAGGCACCAAAATAAAAGCATTTTTGTTCATGTTGCATTTTCATAATGGGAAACCCAAGGAATATTAAAGATTCAAAGGTCTAAATGATCTAATGGCAAAGAAACTGAGCATGCATATAAGAAATATTTTCAGGTATACAAAATTACACACCCTTACAGGAAAAAAGCCAACAGTATCTTGTGCTGCATTAGGAAGTTGCCAGAAGGTCAAGGGAGGTGCTCCTTCCTCTCTGCTCAGTACTGTTGAGGCTAAATCACAGAATCACAGAATGGTTTGGGTTGGAAGGGACCTTAAAGGTCATCTAGTCCTAACCCTCTGCAATGAGCATGGACATTTTCAACTAGATCAGGTTGCTCAGACTCCTGTCCAGCCTGGCCTTGAATGTTTACATTGATACGGCATCCACAACTTCCCTGGGCAAAGTGTTCCAGTGTTTCACCACCCTTATCGTACAAAATTTCTTCCTTACATCTAGCCTGAATCTCCCCTTCTTTAGTTTAAAACCATTACCCCTTGTCCTACCCCTACAAGCCCTGCTAAAAAAGTCTGTTCCCATTTTCCTTATGAGCCCCCTTTAAGTACTGAGAGGCCACAATAAGGTCTCCCTGGAACCTTCTCTTCTGCAGGCTGAACCACCCCAACTCAGCCTGTCCTCACAGAAGAGGTGTTCCAGCCCTCTGACCATTTTTGTGGCCTTCTCTGGACCCTCTCCAACAGGTCCATGTCTTTCCTGTGCTGAGGGCTCCAGGGCTGGATGGAGTACTGTGGGGCCTCACCACAGCAGAGGGGCAGAATCTCCTCCCTCGACCTGCTGGCCATGCTTCTTTATATGCAGCCCAGGGTACAGTTAGCCTTCTGGGCTGCGAGAGCATGCAGTAGGCTCATATCTAGCTTTTCATCCACCAGTACCCTCAAGTTCTTCTGTGCAGGGCTGTTCTCAATTCCTTAATCTCTCAGCCTGTGTTGATACTGGGAGTTGCCCCTACCAAGGTGCAGGACCTTACACTTGGCCTTCTTGAACCTCATGAAGTTCACATGGGCTCACTTCTCAAACTTGTCCGGGTTTACTACTGACAACACGGACTGCTTGGTCAAAGTTAAGTTTATGTCAATTCATAATTCTAGAAACTCAAATATACATTTCAATTTTGCTGGAAAAATTTCCTCTTCGTAATGAAAGCTAAGTTATTGATAAGCCTCCTTAAAAAACAACATTTGCTGCATTCATATGCAAAACTGAATTGAAATAGTGTGCATAATTTTAACCTTACTTATAGGCAATATACAGTATTGTAATGCATTAGCAACATGTTTATTTTGAACTCTGACCAAATTTCCTGAAGGCTCTCTTGACAGTGAATACCCAAGGAAGCAAAATGCCAAAGAATCATGCACTGCAACTGTATAAAAACTGTTAGGTCAGGAAAAAAAAAAAAAGCACCATGCAATCTACAGAGCTCCAGTTAGCGTACAATCTCTATAAGGACTACCAAAATCTCACCTGACACTCTCCAAAGCCTAATAAGACACTGATCTAGTGATGCTCCCAAAAGCTAACAGGTTTCTCTGATTTTCACCTTTTGACTAGTGACTCCTCCTTATCCTACAGTCCACTATTACATCAAGTAACAAAAATGTCCCACATACTCCCTTGACCCAAAAGGCCAAATACAAATAAGCTGCAGGCTATCTGTTAAGAGACTGAAATTATAAAGTAATGTTTTATTATACACTCAAGTGAAGTAGAAGTGCTCTGTTTTTCAGTTACTTCAACAGTTATCTGCAGTGGAAAGTTGCCATCAGCTGACAGGCTCAAAATTCCTGAAGTGATCCAATGCCACCTAAAAAGTCTAACTACACGCACCTAAAATGAACATCTCAGTACAGCTGGCATATTCAGACAAACTCTTATCCTAAAAGTCAATGAGCAGTACCTTACCTTGAAATTGTTTTCTTTTGGTTTTCTTCTCATTATTATATTAAATGTCTCATAAACATCTTCTGCTCCATTTTGGATTGTATTGGTCATGTCTTGTTGATACTGGTTTGGGTCCAGAAATACTCTGTATGTTCTGCAGTCCCCTTTAAGTCGTGGTTTGGGTTCAGGTCCTGCCCACAATGAAAAAAATAATATTAGAATTTGAAGCAGGGCTAAAAGCAGATTATAATTCAAGTGAGTGCTCCATAATTGTTTCTGAAATGAAATTTAGACAAATGATGAAGCTAATTTCTGCATGGCATTACAAACATTCTTATTTCATGTTTTCATCCAATTTCTAATAGAGATTTTCAATATAAGCTATTTATTCCTAAAACCAAAATATACTGGATTTATTTAATTAATCTAATTACATCAGATTTTACCAGAGGAAACTGGTTAACCTTTCTAAGGACTACTTATGGAATGGGTTTCTTTTTTCAAGTAGATAATGAATTCAATGAGCATTGCTTAAAAGAGAAGCAAGTCAATGACTACGCAGTTAATTTAAAAAAAAAAAAAGAGGAAAAAAAAGTATTTCAAACAAGTTTTGGTGTATCATACCTTCTTCAATGACACGTCCTTTCTCATCCAACATGCCCTGGATTTCACAGCCTCTGACATACACCAGACCGGTTTGCTCAACAAAAGGTCGTCGTCGGTCAAACTTGGTGCCGTAAGGTTGTGTGGGACGTACAGTGATCAAAAAGCAGACATCGTGTTTACGCAGACCTGATTCCAAAACGGATCATTCAGTGGTTTCATTGAATGCCATTTTCCTTTTCCACTACACAATAGTGGAATACAATAGAACACATGAAAATTTCCTTTAAAAAGCCCCACCTGTTTAGAGAATAATGTGTTCTGTTTCAATATATGTCTTTAACTTAGAGGTTACAGAACCAAGGATATTGTCATATTTGCCACTATTCTTGCACACCAATATCTGCTAGAATTTCAGACAGGAAAAGGAGAAATTGACTGCTTTTTTCATGACAAAGTTATTTATTTTAAGACAATTCTTCTCCCAATAATCTTACTCAGGTTACACAACATAGATTTTTCCAGTGTTATCTCAGAAGCGTGTCATTATTCTCATTGCCTTCTTCTGGACCAACATTCAATTTTTTTTTTTTTTTAACCACACTTTAAGTGCAGTGCCTATAACTGGGCACAAAATCCTAAACGAAGTTACCTTGGTTATCTAGTTAATACATTAAAAGGTCACTTCACTGAGGTACTTGTTTTCCATGCTACATTCCAGTTTATAAATCCCAATATTGTGTAGTTTAGTGGTTTTCCCTCAGCAGTAACATATTGTTGTAGAGTCACATTTGGTTTTGAGCGATGGTGACCTCGGACTCTTTTCATCCTGCAGAGTTACTGCTTAACAAGATATTCTCCTAACAGACACGTGTGCAGTGACTTGCTCTTGCTTTAGTATTTTAATATTTATCCCTATTTAATTACACCCTACTTCTAAAATACAATTTCTCCAACTCACTAGTGTAATTTTGAACACTAATGCTTTTTCTCCAGTATACCTACAGATTCTCAGGATCTAAGACACCTTCAGAATTTAGTAAACACATGCTGTCTTTTTCATAGGAGAAAAACGATTTCTTATTATTCACCAGATATTACCAAACCTAAAACTGTTTAATCGAGCCCTGTTATGCCAGGCAATATTGTTCGCCTCAGTTTTAAGTTAAAGCCCTACTGCTTTTGAAATCACAGAGGTGGTTCTAGTATTTCAGAAGCTAGGTACACCACTATCTAGCTACCTTCAGAATAGTGAAGTCTGCTGCCATCCTCCTAGCTTTTCTACTTCAATAGAAATCGACATTCCCAAACTTGGATCTGCTTATTTATCACACAATCCAGCTTTAGCATTTGTGCTATGTGACCTGTAATCACACTATGCAGCTCCAGCACATTTAACAGGTTTCTCTAACAAAAGAGAAGGGAATGACATTTACTGATAATGCAAGTACATGTACATGCTTCTATGCCACTTGCCAACATGGTCAACTAAAGTTCAATTCCCCAAGCAAAAGAAGTGTCGCCTGTGGATACTTCTAAGAAACAGTATTTAGTACAGTCAGCACTTCCTAACAACATTCAAATATACCGAAAACTACTAAAATGCACTGCTTTGAATTAAATCAGTGTGTCCTTTCCACTTGTATATGAGAGAGATAACACATTCCCCATTACTTTTCCAATGTGACATTATTAGCGTGCATATTAATTTAAAATGCTAAGTTACTTTTCCACCTTCCCAGGGAAAGGCAGAATTTTAGAGTCATGAACTGAATGACATCAGTCTGAAATAGCAAACATTCTGTTCCCAATGGGCGTGTAAATATTTTAATAGTTTTAATCTTCATTTTAGGAAAGTATAAACTACTTAGACCTGAAATTTGAGTAACTGACTTTTAAACAGTGTATTAAGACTAGCAAATCTGCATCTTGGATAAAAAAAACCAAACTCCTTCTTACAAATAAGATCACAGCAAAGTGTATTTTGATTAGCACCTATTTTGAGCACCTTATTTCAAAGAACATAAGTACCTTCCCATTCATCTTTGATGCTATCTCGGACATTCAAATTAACTGTAACATCTGCTCGTACTCGCATGGGCCAGTTTTCACCAATATTGGGCTTTGCCACCTCCACCACTGTGAAAGAGACAATGGGTTGTGCCATCCTTGCCCATCCACCAAAGACCACACCTCCATACTCCGATAACCTAAAAAAACCAACACAAACAACAAAACCCCCCAAACACCACAATTTTGTTAGTCATCTGATCAAAGATTCAGGTTTTTTTTTAAACTGTGAAACAATTTATGTCACAGCCAGCTCTAAGACAAAAGTAGAAGTCTAAATCTTAAATGCTCCTGAACTAGATTCACATAATCTTGCATTTTAGAACTGAAGCATAACACAAATTGACTTATATTTCAAGAAACGAAGGCAGCTTAGACTAGCATTATTTTAAAAAATCCCCAAAATCTCAGACAGAGGAAAAGGGAAAATAACAAAAAGCAGCTACTGAGTATAAGAGATATCACACCAAATGATCCCTTGAAATCTAACAAGAATTAAAATGTGGTAGATGGCAAAGTGAAGAATACTCAGTAATACCTCTCATAAACCAGAAGAGTTGGTGGTAAGTTTCCAGATTTTGTAATGTCAGCCAAGGCTCAGTATTTTCAGAAAACTAACTCACCTGTCTTAACACAACAAAGCTTGGTTGGCAGCATCCAACATACTGTTTTAACACATCTACAGGGCTACATATCAACACATCCTTAAAAACTCATCCCACAGGATGGCAACACCTTGTGGAAGAAGTTAGTACAAAACATAGTATCTATGCAAGAATTTAAAATACATTTGTTACTGTGTATTTAGTACATACACAATATCAGTTGTTCATTCTCAATGCACTTTGATTGCAATGGAAGATGAACTGACTGGTTTGCACCAGTTAATAAATATTACCATGGTTTCATCCTACTGACACTATCTTCAATGTCCTGTCTGATCTCATAGGTGGATTCTAAACGGAAGAGGTTGAAGTTCCTCAGCAGGTAGTCATGAAGAGTCAGAAACTGTAGATTCAATTTGGGAAGTGCGAGACAGCCTAAGGGGGGAAGAGTGGAAGGGAGGACGTATTTGATGGATAAACAAAAAGAAGCTGAATTAATATATTTGTTCTACAAATTCATAAATACATACATGTTATTCTGTAACTGCCATGGTTGTTATCCTGGGAGATTCTAAGAACTACTCCTTTTATAAACATATGCTATTAAAAAGCAGACTTTTTCAGTTTTTCTCTGAATGAGCCTGCACAAGATTAAAGGAATTTTCATCCTTCCAGCAGTAACATAGTGAACTATTTAGAGACTGAATCCTTCCCTGTATTCAGACTACAACAAAACTCATTTTATAAAAATCAAATGCAGGGCAAAGTAATGGTACTTTGGGAAGTCAGCATTACATAATGACGAAAAAGGCTCATTAACTAATAAAAAAAACATTCATTATCCAACAATTCTCCAATTCCAATCCTTTATGTTTATTAGAACCCACCAAAACCATCAACGTAGAAAAAAGTTTTAAGCCAAGAAATCAAATTTTAATACATGACTTTCCTCAAAAGTTTAACTGATTATAATTTTTTTTTAATTAGAATAAGAACATGGGAAGATTAGATCTAACTAAAGAAGGGGTATTAAAACTCCTAGATGGGTGCTAAAGCTTGCATGGCTTTAGGATAGTCTTAGATGCAAATTTTCTGGAATAAACATTCTCTCATCTAATATTATCAGACTAATGTTCCAGTTTGAAACCCATGCTTAAGACCCTGCAAAGCATCAGGTTTTTGTAACTTGCAATATTATCCTTGAAACCATTTACTGGTATATGTACTACATATTGGCTTTCACATGCACCGAGATAGAATGGCAGTGAAGAAAGGTGATAGAACACAGGAATTTCTATTCTGGAAAGCCTCATGGTGATAAAATACTTTAACACATTTCCCAACACCAAGTGACAAATTCTGTCTGTAAAGCTGGTTACATGCACAACAGGCAGGGCCTGAAGCAACAGCTCTTTAAGGCTGTACAGCATTAATGAGACAGATATTCTTCTTCCCTCATTTTTTAAAATAAAATGGAAACAATACTCCTATCTTTCTTGGGCTAAATTACTTTAAGTTTCACCAAAAAATAATTTAATTACTTTTAAGAACACAAAAAAACCCCCAACACCATGAAAACAAAGTTGTCTTGTTTGAAATCAGTGCTGGAGAATACATGCAGATTAAAAAGAAAATGTAAATTGAAACCAAGAGAAGTAAAATAGAAAAATACTTCTTAACAGTCTTGACAGCAACAGAAATGCTTCACAACAGTGCTATCAATACACGGATAATAATAGCAAAAGAGTTTGCCAGAGAAGAAGGAAATGTTTCCAGTAACGACCACTGTTGCTACACCAACTTTCAGTAATTATGTGTACACTTCTACCTTGAAATAAAAGACTAAGATAATGTTAATTTTCCTCCCACTACCACCCTTTTTTTTTTCCATTTTTGAAAAGGCTTTCTTGAACGTACTTCAGAGCAAAGCAGACAACAGCTTTTCTGTTGCATGTTTACAACCTGTTTCACCTCACAGTAACTACCTGTGCCACAGCTGGTGGTACAGCACATCTGTTACCCAGATTATAAGCAAGTAAATATCTTTGTGTAAACATACGCTTTTGGATTTTTCTTTAAATCCACTATAAATTTGCTAACAATTTCATCTCGGAGTTCCTGATTCACAACTCAAAAATAAAAAAGCTGATCTTATTCTAACATACTGAAATATGCCAAAGTACTGCACGTAAGTTCCAAGGATAGAATGAACACAGACATCAGAGCTGCTTTTTTTGCAGCATTTATTGTCCTGCTCAGCATTTACTGAACTACTAATCATACCTTCTCCAGAATAATATTCAGTTGGTACAATATTTTCATCCCAAATAATCTTCTCTGTTGGATAAAGAGGCATCTGGTTGAGCTGCTGAATTTGAGATATTCGTCGCTCATGACGGGAAACCTAAAGAAAAGATGCATTTGAAATTTCCGTAAGTCTAAAAGGGATACTAAAGCTATTTTTGAAATATACACATTAATCCATATGACTTACAGTGGCCACTTGCCATTTTCTCTGTTTTAATAAGTTTTGGTTTTGTTTTGCATTTTTTGATTAAATATAACTAAATGCACACAGTGACAGGAGAAGATGAACAAACACATAGTTCAACTATTGGTTATAGTACTAGAGTCAAACAATCATTTGGCCACTCAGCAGGCCAAAAATGGCACAACAGAACTGAAAATATTTAGTCAACGCTTAGCAGAGAACCAACTTCAAATAAAAGTTATTTTGCTTTCCGTTAAACATTTGGTCAATAGCCAACTAACCCTGCTCATTCAGCACCAGCCAATTTCCTCACTGGGAGGGAAAAAAAAAATCCAATACTACGATATGTCATTGGAACAGGCATCTCCCCATGGCATCCATAAGTATCATATTACTACCATCTAAACCTTAGGAAATTATGTGAACGTTTTGTAACACAAAATACACCTATGAAAAAGATTTCAAAAATCAGCTATGCTGTTCTAATATCAGATTAGAAGCCTACAGTACTACAGTTAAACCCTGAATATCCAAAAAACCATTACGTGCATCAAATAGTATTTGAGATGGGCTTGAGGAACTAAACAGGTACTGAATGTCAAGATGTACTTCAGCAATTTTTTGTCTTTAAAGGGGACAAACAAGTTACTACATAAAGAACATCAACTTTTCCAGAAGAACTCAAAACTGTTGCTGAGACTCTGCTTATTGATCTTTACAATTACACGAAATACACACATACTAGTTTCTCAGGGGAACTACATTTATAAATAAACATTTTCAAATACTTAATTTATATGGTTTTAAACCCCATCTTTGTATCCAGTTTCACCTATAACAATGTCACAGTTCACATGTCGTTCAGCAAATGGTCCTAAATGGCTGCTTTACTACAGTGTAGTTGCTAGATTTAGCTGTATTTTGAGTTTGCAAAGAAAAAATAAAATATTCATTCTGGTTTTACCAGCAGCTCCAGCAGAAAGTCCTTGTCGTAGGTGGAGTCCTCTCCAGCCAGCAGGGGCGGCAGCAGGCAGAGGTGCGACGCAACCTGGTGGAGGGTGTTTGAGCTGCGTGGCAGGAGGTAAAACGGACGCTTGAGTCACTTAACACTGAAACTGGAGAAAGCACCTACCGTAGCTTTTTTTCTTTTCATTAGAAAAAAGGAAAATAAAGATATTTTTCTTTTACTGGAATTCTAGTACTTCACTATAAACTCTCCCTGTCTCCCTGTTTCAGCAGATGAAAATGCACCATGACAAGTCAGAAAGACCTGAGAGGGCACATGACAAGTCAGAAAGAAAAAGGCTAGAAATTTGTTACATTAAAACACACTAAGACAGAGAATTTCAATTTAATGTGAAATTTCATTCTGATATCTTACCTTAGGGGTCCAAATAACTTCACCAGTGAATCACGAGTATCTACTGCAGCTACATTTGAGAGTGCAAAGTCATATAACTCTGGAAAATGTGCAAATGCTGTTCTCTACAAAAGACCCAGGCCAAAAACTGAATTTAAGCATATTAATGAAACAATTTAATAACAATCTAAGTATTTATACAAAAGCATAGCTTCATCTGATTCAAACATATCACCCCGTGGACACTACCAGGATACAAATAAAAACCAAGTGAAATCTCTGTTTTTCTTAGATGGTACTACCTATTTGTTACTCCTGTGCTTCCACCACAGTATCTTTTTTTATACACCCTCTTATCAGCATGTGTTCTGTCACTAAACTAAAACACAGAGAAGACATGCAAGCTTGCAGACAACTACGAAAAACATAGAACGAGTTTAATTTAACTGTGCTTCCTTGGAATTTTGTTGTTAAAACTGATGGCAAAAATTCTGAAAAGTGTAACTATATGACAAGTAACGTGGATTTTTATTTTGTCTCTTATGTACATAAGACCACTACTGCTACCATATGTGTGTACTGATATTGAAGAAATGATGCCACCTACTGCACAATCATGAGTTTCAACAGCATTTAATTTTTCCTTCCGAATAGATTTAATGGGAGCAGTTCATCTCAACTTGACAATATCAAATCAAAAGTGGCGGTGTTTTGCTAGAGCATGTTATTTAGTCATAGTCATATAACACTGAAGTGTTAATGTCTTCAACATGGTATAGAAAGTCAAGTTAAAACTACTGCCGTAACTCAACAGGAAAATAAGGGGTTTTCTTTGGGAAATAATGCTTATTCTAGATGCAAATTAGGCTAAACCAGCAAAACCAAATTCTTTCTCTCTCATAAGCACTTTATCATCTGCCTACCTGTAAAGAAGTAATTCTGTCATAGTGAATCGTTGTCATCTCATTCTCTGTCAATGCATTTCCAGTCTGATCATTGATTTCAAAGCCAGTGTAGAATTTAAGCATATCTAAAAGCTGAGACATCATGCATATAAATTAGTGGATTAACAATAAGAGACATCTTACCACAAACAAAAACACAATTTAAGAGAACAAATCTAGACAATGTGCAAGAACAAGAGCTCCTCAAAATTCTTGAAGAAATGGACTAAGGAGTGGTATCTAAATTTTAGACTTGGTTGATGCACAAAATAATTTTGTTTAGGTATCTCACAGCCATAGAAATTACAGCACAGCCCACAACCAATGTGGTTTCCTTTACCTACTAGGACTTGAAACTGAAACTAATTGCACGAAGGTGACCTAGTCAGAGGTTCACAGAGATACTAAACCCAACTTATGGCTTGCTGCTACCAAAAGGGAAAGGTCTTGCTCCCTCCTGCCCTCTCTGATGCCAGCTCTGGAATTCATCCTACCTTTCAATGAGATTCTTTAACTCAAAAGAGGAAAATTATTCAGATGTGCTTCTGCCTTTGTGTTTCATCAATACTGACCCTCACAGAAACTGAACAAATGCCTGAGATGGTGCACAACAAGCAGCAGGAAAAGCAGCTGAGAGGCAGGAAAGGGGGGAGATATTCAGATCCTGCCATAAAAAACAACATACTGTCTATGAGTAAACTGAAGGACAGTAGTGAAAAACAGCTGTAGAACAGTCTGAGGTCAAAACAAAGCACAGAAGAATGCACTGGCAACAACGTCTGCTTTACATGGAGTACAGCATGCCAGAAGCTGCACTGTTTTCTAGGTTGTACTTTTAAGAACTGTTAAAAAACAGAGCCAGAAATGTAAGAGCAGTCACGGACAGAGAGGTCCAGGCAAGAAAACACTACTGTCTGAAGGAATTAAATAAACATCAGAAACAGTTATAAAAACCTGTCTTAATAAACAAATATAAGACAAAACAACTGCAGTATTAAGAACAGCATCAGAATGAAAAAGTTATTTTCAACAACTTTGTATCTCACCTGGCAGAAGAGGTGACCCTCCTTCTCTCTTTTAGCAAGACTGGACAGGTAACAGTGAACAACAAGATGGGAGTCATCCAACACTGTATTAAACCAGCGCCGGGTGGGAAGCAACGCCTGCAGTAAACAACCTCAGGTTAGCACAAGCAGTTCTTCCAAATGTAAGAAATCCTGTTTTCTCCTAATTTTCCATTTCAAGAAGGCATATCAAGATAGATTGCTGCACACTTATTTACATATCTAATATCCTAACAGAGGTTCTCATATTAAAGCAGCGTTTACGTATGCCAAAACACTGGGTTTATGCAGGTAGGCTGCTGTGAACACAGCCTTTTATAGGACTGGGAGCACCACACAAACTTGCCATTAGTGAGACCGCATCCTGCCAGTAATAAAAGTAAATTAAATGAAGCAATTTTTCTACCACTATGTGTCTATATAATGACTATGTGCTACAAAAGATATGTCAAGCTGCCGCGACATTGTTTTAAATGTTTGTTTTCTATACTCATTTCATTAATTTTAAACTTGTCTTAACACTGCAAACTTTGTTTCTTTTAAATATGATATGGTATCTTCTATTCTTTGTAAGATACCCAAATTAGATCTAAGAATTTTTAAAATCTTAATTAAAAACCCATAAAAGCTTTTCATAAACGAGAGATCAGTTCTTCTCAATATAAACGTCTTAAACTGCTATATGTAGCAACTGTTCAACACCATACAGTAGTACACCTTAACAATTCAAGAGAAAAATGAGTTACTCTCAATGGAATCTAGAGACTGAATTTAGAAAGCCGAAAAGCATCAACATGGAGTCTAGAACTAAGCAAAAAAAAAATAATAATCTGTAGGAGAAAATATTAATTGTCCTGCGTAATAATTAGAAAAAACAAACTTAGAAAACTGTAAGAAATTTCCAGAGTGATTAGTTTCAAATCAACAAATCACCAAGTTTTGATCGCAGTCTATATAACATAACATGAAACAAATATTCTGAAAAGGGCCATGACATAGGTAAAAAGAGCCCATTAACACATTACATGCTACCAAGGCCAAAAGACTTGGATTTACAGCTGATTTCTCATTTGTTTGTTTCAGTCATTTAAACAGGCTTCACAGACTGTCTGAATTCTAACTTTCCTGTAACACCTACCAAGAACCAGCATTAAATGTACTGCCTCTAAGCATTTTGGCTAACAGCCAGACTTAAGTTTAACTTCAAATAGATATTTTCTCTTACGAGAGTATATTATAACCATAAGACAACCAGCTCTAATTTAAATAATTCATTGTATTGCAACTAAAAGTACAGGCTAATTAAGTGATTTAGCAGAGGACGGTTAGCCTGGACAAGTTCGAGGCAAAGCCAATTTTAAAGTTCTCTGTGCTTACTCTTTCAGAAAACTCTGTTTTCTTTCAGAACGCCTTCTAAATCTGAAGTTACTTAAATAAATTGCTACTTGTGAGAAATTGTAAAATAATGTCTCTTATTTCTAATTCTGGTATTGTGAAAGTTAAGATGGTCCCATTTTCTCAATACCTGCTGAAAAATTTCACAAAATCTTGGTTGGCCTCCTATTATTCTATAAGAAAGCTACATCACCAGAACTGTTACTCCTAAATAATGAATTCTAGTCAAATAGAAGTAGTGTCCATTTCGGAACTCCTGATGCTTTCTGGGATTATATCCTACAAAACAAAAGATACTTAAAGTGACTTGCATTGGGAATAATACTTCTGGGTTATTCCTAGCAGACTAAAGCATCATTTTCATTAATTGCCAGAATTATTACCACCACTCCAATTAACGAGGTCTTCTACACTAAGACAGAGATAGGATCTTAAATTGCTAACAGTTCATCTGGTTTATAAGCATTACTAGTCATTTCCCAATGTGGCTGCACTGCTACAAACTCCTATTTACAGATGGAAAACCACTATTAAGCAACCATATGCACAATTGTGACATAACCACTTTATAATTGGAATAAGGCTGTAATAATGACTTCATGCATTTAAAACATAGAAAAGTAGACCTGCAAACAAGTTGAAACAATAACTTACCTCAAGATCTAGCATGAGTTCAATGAATCTCTCACAATAATGAACTTTATCCATAGAAATAGGACCTAGATAGAAAGAAAAAAAACCACAACAATTTTTTGCAACTGATTCACACCACATTTGTACTTGAACTACTTTTTAAAAGTGTAATAAATGCTACTAATACACCAGTATTAGTTTTTAACAAGATTTAAAAGTTAACTAGCACATTATTCTATTTTTCTGAAACAATTCCATCTTTCATTGCAAAACAGAATTTTTTTTGATAAAGTGGTGGAGCCAGAGTTTCAGGAGTGATTTTATCCACTCTAAAAGAAACATACAAAAATGCATGCTTCCAAAAGACACCAATGGCCTGCTAGGCTTCGTAAAAAACTTCTAACTCCAGGCACTCAAAAATACCTTTTTAAAAGCTACAATCAAGATACGTGCAAAAGGCCTTGACAATATTCAAAGATAGTCAGTGGTGACTACTAAGGAGCCTTTAGAATCATGACAAAACACAACACTACATCTGCTTTAATGAATATCTACTTCCTAAAGCCTCCAAAGAACTGTTAATGTATGTCTTCCTAAAACAGGTCTTGTGTAATCAGGAAAACAGAGGAGATGGGTATCCTTTTTGCGGAAGTCACAACATACAGATTTTCCCCTTACAGTTCAGTTAAGAGGTGAAGTTTGCTAAGACTTTAAGAGCAAAAGCAGAACTCTGGGAAGTGATTTCACCCAAATCGTGCTGCACTTAGAGCACAATAAGCCTTACTTGTCAAAAGGGTAACACCTTCCTGTACAAACACTTTTCCGCTCTAATTCAGGCAGGCATATAATTTTGCTTGTCACAATGATTTATAAATCAAGAGCAGTCAAATCTTGCAGAATTTCACTTCACTTAGGCTTCTGTTCTTACCATAAATCAACAGTACTGACAGAATAGAGCCTTATGATATGCATTTATACCAGCTGTTTAACAAGGCATCTAAGTACACACGAAATGCTTTAATGCTGCAAGAAGGCTGTAAGCACAATACCACTACCCAGAAATACTTTTTTTATTACATCCATACTGAACAGAAGAAGAGGTTTAAAGAAGCTTTCTGCTATTTCATTTTTGAAGCATAAACAGATACAAATACTAATTTTGACATTAAACTCATTCAGACAGGCATGGATTTCACTAAAACCCCCTCCAGATAAGGTCTCCAACCTCAGGTTGGTATCCTACAGAGTAGTTGTTTCAGCATCAGAAAAGAATTGGAGACAAACTACCACATAACAAAGTAACATAAGAACCAATTACCTGAGGCAGGTATTGATTTTAGCACAGAAATGAATTTCTGAATGAGCTGTGAAAGAAATCTTCTCTCTCGATATGCTCTAAAATCAGACATATGACAAAAGCATTAATATTCCGTACATGTAGACTAGAAGTACATCGTATCTTTCACTAATACAAAGTTAGCTGCTTTAAAGTTTATATAATGGTAGCAGGTGGCTTTGAAACACACCGGAACTGTTTAGATGATAACTCTTCTCTCTGCACTCAGACAGATAGATTAGCAGAGTCTACATTTTTAAGCACAGAACAGATTAACAACCCATGCTTCTACTGCGTCAAAGAAGAGGAGTATGTCACCACCTACACCTTACCACACTGCAACACAAAAGTATTGTAACTTTTAGCTTTGGTGAAATACACAAATATATTCAAATACTTGCATAAGCTCTTTGGTTAAGAACTAAACATTTGCTAAAGGTCATGAAAAAATTCGCGCAATTACATGAATACTCTCTTATGGCTTTCATCCTATAGGTCTAAGATTTAGTATCACAAATTCACCAATCAAATAAAATACTAATAGTTATATAACAGTGTTTTGCATAAAGGCTACTGGAAAACAAAATATTTTCCAGGAGACCACGTATGAACAATCCTTATTTGCCATCTTCACAGTTAAAAAACAAAACAAAACAAAAAACCCACAAACCACCACTTTTTAAATTGAAACAGTTTATTTCAGCTGAAACACAATGAATGCATTAAGGGCTTTGGACTTAACAGGAAGAAAGGTTTCTGTAACATACCGCATTCTTGTCTCCTCATCCATTTTCTCATCATTCTTCTTAATTAGATTCCAGAATTTTCTTAGTTTTGGTGTCTTTTTCAGCTCTTGTTCCAGCCGTTTCTGAAATGTTAAAATGCTATTCAGTCACCAAGAATCCTTGTTTTCATGAGAAGTAGAAATACAATCCAGACTTACTAAAAAAGAAAAAATATATAACTGAAAAAAAAAAAAAAGCTATCTCAGACTTATCTCAATAAGTAACTCTGTAAACCAAGAATGTAACACTGCTAGAGAGAGTCTGGCCATGGCCAGATGTCAGATCCATTCCCCAGTCCCTGTGATCTCATGGCCTTATCTACAAATTCTAGCTTGAAGCAGCTATAAGCAAAACTTAGTTTTATGAAAAATTACATAATTAATTAATATCTACAATTACATGGAAATTTGCAACAAACAATGAAGAAGATTTTATCAAGCACACAAAAACATAATTGCGTAGCAATGCAGGCAGCTGTAAATGTTAGACTTCCATAATAGTATTCCACAAGAATTCACTTTACAGGACTCGCATAATGCCTAGAAGTTTGCTTTGCCGGTTCCCAGCGTTATGCTTACAGGTTGTAGAGCCATCCACATTGGTAAGGAAATGAGCTGCTGCACCTGACCTCTGATCAGATCCACTTCCTGTCGGAAAGTTACAGACAGAAAATGGTTTTTTAGAATTCTTGTCTTCTGAAGTGCCAGTCTTACCAAATACATCAATGTACATTACCATCTGACAAAAAGATAAATGTTGTTGTATTAAATTCACAATTTCCCAACAGGAAACTGCACAATAGCCCTAGCCAGTGACACTTAAAACAGTTGATGACTTTCACATTTTGCGTTCTTTTCATAGATTCTGTCAGTTCTTAATACTTCAGCAATGGCCCCATTCGTGTAAGTATTTTTAGCACAGAAGTTGATGAGAACTGATGTCCCTTCTTCAATTATTTCTCATTTCTGAACTGAATTTTCTTACTGTGCTTGCTCTACTTGTTTTTACTCTATTCCTTCTCTCCTGAAAGCCTTCATTTATAAAGTTTCTCCCACTTCATCTACACTCTTCCCATTATCTGAAATAACTAATTTTCTCTATAATTCAGTGTAACTTCAACTGTTGTTTCAAGCGTTCTCCTTCCAACTCTGCCTGTGACCTGGATCCACAAAGTCTTCTTTCTTTCTTAAACACTGAAAAACTTCCATTAACATCTTAAATATGTCTTCATAAACAAATGCTCTATTTTCAGCATGCTGAAAATTCACTCCTTACTTAAAACACTGTGATTACACTATTCTGCATTCCACAAAGAAGTGTGGCTTCAAATAGCAGTACGCTTTCACGAGCACTTTTTTATTGGCTTCCATATCATGTTATATGAGAAAGCAGGATTCCATACAGTCACTATCAAACCCTCCTACAAAATGAAGATCCACTGTACCACGGCCACTACAGAAAAACACTATTAATACCTCAATTATCTATACGCATAAGGTTCGTGATAATTACTGGCTCCAGTAACCACTCCTAATTCCAAAATCAAAACATACACTTCATCAGTTGTTTTGCCTGTGAGACATGATTTTGTTCTTGTGCAGACCCTGATTTTGACTGATACATCCTGTGTGCAATATAAGAAAAAACCCAGTAGCAAGAGAGGTAAGAGTACTGTTTCATATAACAGAGAATTGTAAACTATTCTCCACACTTCCTAATTAGAATCTGTAACTGTGTTTTTACTATAGATTGAGAATACAACTCCAATGCATTCTTAAAACTAACTTGAGAAGTGCAGATGTTATCTAAACCTGGTTTCAAAAGTGAAAAAATTAGTGTCTTTCTCAGTAGTTCATGGAAATAATTTTGTGCAATTTCCCAGCCAAGCTAAAAAGAGTACAGTGGTAAGCAATCTGCTCTTAAGTGTAAAGCACTGTTTCAAATACAAATACATATCTAAGCACCATTTTAAATATAAGTCCAAATAGACGCCTTTAAATTGAGTAAGTGCCAATCCTCCAATTTCGAGTCTCTTTTATGACCTTGTGTCAGAGAAAAGCAAATGTGATGAGACAGAAAAAGCAAGAGTCAAAGAGAGAGGTAAAAGCCCTCTGGTACCATCTGCTTCTTTAAGTGGGAATTTTGCTTCACCTGTCTTGTACAAGGAAATTGCTCAAACTAAACTTCTATTAACACAGAACAGCATAAACAAACTGGAAGTATTACAGTTACTTTTAACATACCAAACTATTGAAACAGTGATCAAGGAAAAGCAGCAGGACTGTCTGTTCATGCAGAGAGTATTCACTATCATTTTCAACCAGCGACGCTTCCAGTATACATTTGAAAAAGAAGGGAAAGTGTTCTGGCTTTTTTTTGAAGGTCTAGGAATAGAAGAGGAAGTTGATTTTGAGTTAGGTTGATACAAATAATTTCAGTCTTCATTCACATAACACAGTTTAAGTTCTCTAAATCAATTTAAATCTATAAAAGGAAGGATTAGTTTTTCTCTTTTTTATTTATTCTGACCAGGCAGCACCAAAAAACTACAGACTAATAATATCCTCCTGACCAGGGATCCTCATGTTATTGGAATGCTCATAGTGGGAATACTGCCTTCTGCGTAGTCCAACACAGGTGATACACAGGACGAACTGACCAATAAGCACAAGCAGAGTCGATTGTGTTGCCAGAATGTTCAACTGCTGATTGCACAGAATTACTGTAAAATGACACAGGTTAGAAGAGAATTTGTAGATTTTGGTCAAAACTATGGCAGCTATTTAGTGATCTCCAAAAGTGAGCAGGTAAAAGCCACCACAGATTAATTACACTTGTGGAACTCCCATCGAGCTAAACAAGAAAAAGATAAATCAAATAACTCTGGAGATAAAACAGGTTTTTTTACAAGGGCAGCCATATACCACATAACAAGTTTAACTAAGCTGCTTGGAAAGTAACATGCACCTGTCATTTTGCATCTGGTACATATACTAGAACAAAAAAAGGCAGAGACATCATATGAACAAACTATTAATCCTTTGTGCTTTGCCAGAACTGAAGTAATGGCACTACTATCAGAGTAAGTGTATTTATGAAATAATTCTTGCATAGAATTTGTAACTAGGATCATGTTGTTGAGATGGCCCCAAGAACTGGACTGTTTGTAGAAACACTGAATCATTTCTACATCTATTATTACAAAAAAACAGTACACACAGAAGCAGAGATTATCTTAGTATAGTATTTCATGCAAGAAAGCTACAAAAATCATATTCACAGGTTTGAAGCAAGACACTACTGGATAATATGTCAGACTTCCAGTGATGCCTTCTTATATTCACAGATATAAAAATCCTTTTTTCTTTCAATATCAGAATAAGAACTTCTCTGCAAACGCCCTACTTTTGTCAAGTACCAAAAAAGCAAATGCTGGTGATGATGTAAAGGCATCACACAGCAAAACAAAAGGCACACACTCCAGAAGGAATCAGGTGATTTTTTTCATCCATCTATTGCTTTCTCCGAAAAGAACACACACTTTTTAAAACACTATGTGAGACACTTCAGCTAAGGTACCATTTACTTTTAACACTACAAGCTTTGCTACTTTCTGTCAGCATAAGAGAGTACACCGCAAAAGCTGCAAAAGTCAATTCTAGCTGTAATTGAAATTGGTTACCTCCCACGCAGGGACATTCTCTCTGAACTTCTCATTCACCATACAGCAGATTGACATTAAATATGCCTTACTGGACACCTCTGGAGAATAATTCATCCATAGGTAATTTTCAAGGTACTGGCTGTGAAGAGACAAAGAATATTTCATTAGTTGCTGTCAGCCACATTATCTGTCATTCATTTGAAAGAGTAGTTATCCACAGGGTTTTTTCCCTCCTTCTCCTTGAAGCCATCTTTACAGTTTGTGAGTAGTTCCTTAAGTTACCTCTCACCTAGGTCACTGCAGCAAAACTTGTTAGACTCTGTAACTGCTACAAGAGACAGACAGACACATTCCCTAGAGGGTTTTTAAATACAACAAGCAGCTGCAGCTCAATACAAAGTCAGAACATGAACCCATGTTGATTTTTCAAAAGGAGAAAATGAAAAAAACTTGTCTAAAGATAAACAATGTCACATGCAGCACTTCCTAGCACAAGCAGCAAAGGACAACTATTATATAACAGTATCTGTATTAACACATACCCTTTCTTGTAAAAAATTAGCAATCATCTACAGACATTTTATGCTTCTAGTCATATAAAGGCACTAAAAATATCATAGGGTGTTTCAAAAAGATGGACCCAATTTGAAAGCACTATAGCTCTGCAACCATGAACCACCCATGAATGAAACTCTTACTGCTTGAAAGGGTGGGACATACAGTTTCAAATTATTATTGCTAGATGCCTCATTAAACTGTTTGTAAATTTTTGTGTAACTGTCACGTGTTGCCATCATGAAATATAAGGCTTTGCAATTGGGTCCATCTTTTTGAAACATCCTGTACATTACAGTGCGACTAAAATAAAGCACTGAATATTAGGGGAGTGATTAAGTGTTTTCAAGAAGGTGGAAAAAAATTAATGAACGTTTCTTCCTCACTAATACAGCACATTTCTCAAAGCAGAAACTCTTAAAATTAGAGATGAGAGGCTATTTGGACAAATAACTGTCTCCCTCCCTTAACTTCCTCTTGAAGCTATTCAAGATAGTCATTCCTGAGGAGGCAATCCCTAAATCCTTCATATTCAACAGTGCACTCGCACTTTGTGCTACTTTAACAACTGCCACCAGAAAGTCAAAACTCTTCTTTCTTCCTAAACAAGCTGTTCATTCATTCTTTCCTCTCAATGCCTGCTCTAACATTCCTTTGGCCTGCCATGAGACAACCCGGTTTTACCTATTTAGTTTTTTCCACAGCTTATTTTTCTGATGCCTTACAATAAGGTACTTCAATAGTTTCAGACAAGACGAGTAGCAGAGATGGTGGTGAAAAAGGCAGTAAAAACGTGTATGCAAGCAGGAGCAGAAGGCTCAGTAACGGTCAGACAGGGACGTCCACTTTCTGGGACCTCAGCCAGAATGAGTAGCTTCAGATGGAGCTGAGACAACTTCATAGGCATAAAAGAGATGAAATACATACCACTTCCCAAAAGCTTGGATCTGCCAATGGGTGGGGGAAAAACTCCACAAAATCCACAGAACTCCATATTTCCATTTCACCCAGGAATTCAAATAAATTTCAATATGTTTTAGTAAAAATACTATTATGCCCCCAAGTGAGGACAAACATATGTGAGCAAGAATGAAGGACAGGAAAATCTCACTTGTGTGAAAACGGGAGAGTTTGACAGACTGATGGGGGAGTAAGGGGAAGAAACCAGAGAAAATGACTTACAGGACAAACGGCAGTAGGTGGGGCTATAGACCAGAAAGTACTGAAGTGACATTACAGGCCGGTAACATTAAGAATGTTCACAGAAAGGATAAAAACCTCTAACTCCATGGTACTGTTAGCACACAAATTCCAGAAGTCATGCTACCAGCATGCCATTTGTTAGTGTCAAACCTCAAGCCACAGTTTGCATTTTCCCTTCTGCCTTCTCTAATAAAGAAGCAGGAAACAGAGGGAAGTTTGTCCTACTTTTCTAGTTAGTGGTACTACATATATATTTCAGTCTTTTCAAACAAATAATGTCTCTCAATCAAAAACATTTCATTCTATCTGCTCATAAGTTTTGAGAGAGAAAACAGAACCAAACAGAACACTACATATCACGTTTCTAAATATGTAAATACTGCAAATATTTATTTTACATCATTTTAGACACGCTTTGTAAGTTCTTCCAGGGAAGTCTGACATAGCTGTATGAATCTTCTAAACAGATTTCCACTTCAAGTGAAGAAAATATTAGTGATGCCTCTGCAGCACAATTCATTTTACCCTCACAGTAAGAGACTTAATTAAAAAACTTTCTCTGACTTCTGAGAGTTCTGACATAAGGCTTGACGACACATTACAAATTACAGACCCAAGTGTCTCACCTGTTTCGTTCATACTCTCCGGTGCTTCACTTACACAGGAAATTCAGGATCATAAAACAAAATACCCTGATACATTACTTAATGGTTTTGAAATTATTTCCTCCCAAAATTACGCTCTCCTCACTTAATTTTCCTATGTACCCAATTCAAGGCATTATTAAGTAGGAATAAATGACTATAATACTGTTAAATTCATTTACTGCCCTGCACTTGCTTCTCATCTTTACAGGTGCCTACAACAAAATAACTTAAAATTTCACTCCAGTTAGCTTACCTGAATTCAAGAAGCATTATTTTTCTAATAGCAAACCTAAAAATAAATAAATAAAAGAAATAATCAATTAACACAGGAAAGAAAGACACCCATGCACATCCTAGCTGTATGAAAAATTGCTGGTCTCCTCCTTATTTTGTTACATAAAAAAACCTGTACAAACATCTAGGAATTATCTATGGCCCTGCCCCGCCACACTTCCATTTCCATGCATAAGCAACCACTTGAACGCAGAAGCAACTCCTGTTAACACGGTGTAAGCTAAAGTTCATGCAGGTTCAATAAGCAATCAAATTTGTATTAAAAATACAATCCGTCTAGACCTTTTAAATACGAACGGCTTCCAACAGCCTTGAAGACATACATTGCTAGAAGCTGAGTGTCTTCTGGAAAACTATCACTATATATTTAATCAGTTCATAATGATATTGCTTCTTAGTCAATGGAAATAAAAGCTTGCTCTGATCCCATTTGGCAACTCTTAGATTACTTTCATAAAGGAATCATAAACAGATTTCTTTCCAGAGATCAGACTTCCCCTGAAGAGCTCCAAATAGCTACAGTTGCAACTCTTTTCTGTACAGACAGCTGTAGAACACAGTTTATCTTGAACTGTTTGTCTCACCCATCTAACATTACAATTCACTGAAGTGAGACTCACCCTTTATACCCTTATAAAACTGGTAACACTAATAGGGAAAGAGCAAAAAGCTAGAGGCAGCATCCTCCTCAACTAATAATTTTTCTTTACATTCCTTGGTGACAAAGAAAGGGACCAGCCTTCAATAACCATTGCAACATAAACAACACAAAACACAACAGAACAACAGATGACAGAACTAAACAGTACTATATACAACTGTCACATTTAAGGATTATGAGTTCACGACCATTCTTTTTGCCACGTTCAGACTTTGAAATAATGTAACAATTAAATGACTCCTATACACTCGCGTCATTTTCATCTGCTTTCAACACATTAATGCATTTTAAAATATTCTACGAAACATAAGAAACCACTCCAATATAGATAATGCTGGAATGCTATAAGTGAAAGTAACTAGTGTACTTACTTTGACTTGACAATTTCTTTCGTATATACATCTTCAATAACCTATGGGAAAGAATATTTCCAAAAAAATGGTTAAGAATTTTATTTATTTCACAATATGATTAAAAATGCATTAAGATATCTTAGGCACTCCAAGTTAACTCTGATTTAGTTAATCTCTGCTTACTGCTATTTGATCAAAAATGTTGTAACAATTATGTTTCACCTTTGAAGAGCCCAAAAGCTTCACAGGCACATTCTCACAAAGAATGTGAATCAACTTAGGAGAAAGTACACAATGATATAGTATTAATAGGAACCTTCATTCAAGTTATTCTGAAGGAATAACCTGCACCTCACTGAGATATTTATCTTAAAGTCAAACAGCTATGCAAACCTTTTTGTTGTTAAACTTCGACTTACTGTTGAATTTAAAAAACAGTCTTCAAGAATCAAGTCTGCATCAACTCATCTGTTGTCACTGTTTCTTTTAGCTGACATTTAACCAAGTCCAGACACTTCTACCTAGTTTTTCCAATAGTGCAGATTCTTTCATACCTATCTCCTGCAGCAGGCACACTTTGACATCACATGACACAGATGCAATTCAGCTACTTATGTACATCCTAGTTCTAACTATCACAGACAATTACTATCACAAATACTCCAAAGTGAGTGAGTAAACTGAGACTAGAAAACTGACACAAAACCAAACATATCAGGTCAAACTTTAAACATTCAAAACAGACACATCCATCAGAACAGCAGCAAAGTTGTCTGCTCAAAACCATCTGAAGAAGCTTTTAGAAATATACAGCTCAGTAAAACCTGCATCTTTCACTCTTCGATTTCTAAAAGTACTCCCTTCTCAAATATCTTTTAACCTCAAAGAAGGTGCTCAAAAATCTTTACTCTCGCAAGTTCACAGCCAAAATAAATTAAACAAATAGCACACAAATGAACTACAGTGCTACAGCACATCTGCATAACAGTGCCTATATTTATAAACTACAAATACATAACAACCAATTTATAATTGCATTGTGTTAAGTAACTGTTGACCTTCCAAGCAGACTCCTATGCTCATATAAAGTAAGCACCACTGGAGCCTGGTACATCAGGAAAGGGTTAATCCTCATTATTTTATACTCTAAACACAGTTCCAGTAGAAGTATTTACCTTCGAATCAAAAGACAATTTTTTCTTCACATGTGGAGCCCAGTATTTATTTGCTAACTGTATGGAGGGAAAACAAAACAAAAATTTTAAAAGTTAAATATATTTTCAGTTGTAGTGATATAATAACTCTATAGTACACCCCATCTCCAAACTGTATTTCACTAGTATCTTAACTTCAGCTTATGGTAACTACAGGTAACAAAGTTATGTTTTCCAACAATGCTTTACAACCATCTAAGGTTTTACGCCTAAACCTTTTCAAACAGAAGTGCAATTCTCTGTAAAAATTTCAGACACACTGACCACTACATAATGAACTTTTTTTTTTTTTCTTAAGTTACTTCTCAAAAATTACCGTATTTCAGGGACTGCAAACCCCAGAGTGCAAATTATTATCTTCCCATTGAGGAATTTCACAAAGAGCTAGAAGGTAGATGTAAAAGTCTAATATTTTAAGGCTATTCGCTGTGGCCATCACTTCACCAAAACTCGTAAACTACGGTGGCAAAAACTTCCCAACCATCCATATTCAATTCATTTCTAGCACAAAAAATGAACGCGTGTATAAAACCACTTAAAACGTCCTGCTACAAGAAACTGCCGGCAACTTGTGTATTACAACAAACCTGATTTATTTTGTAGCGCTGCTCATGTAAATCTCTCTACTCTGGAAACGCTGGGAGCACAAACTCCTTCATATGCAACACAAGCCTTATCTCTCTTTTCCTCAACACCCACGGACAGCGAAAACTACTCAAAGACCGCGGCCCCGTCGCGCCCGCCTCCAGCCGCGGGAGAGGCTGCTCCGCCGCCGGCCTTACCTGGGTCACGTACTCCGCGTTGATCTGCGACACGGTGGGCGCCACCACCTTCTTCGGCGGGGCCGAGGCCGCCGGCGCCGCCATGATGCCACCGGCCCAAGCCGCCTGTCCCCCGCCGGGCAGCGCCGCCGCCCCCCGCCCGGGCCGGGCCCAGCGCTCCGCGCCTGCAGCGGAGGCCGAGCGGAAGGAAGCTCCGTGCGGGGAGCAGCGGAGAAGAGAGCGCTTCCGGGGCGAGGCGCGGCAGAGCGGCCGCGGGGAGGCGGCTGCGCCACCTGGCGGCGGCGTCGCTGCCACTCGGCCCGCCCGCTGGTCCGGGCGCTTTGGGCCGGGGTCAGTCGGGGTCAGCCCGGGCCCAGCAAGGAGCACCCCGGCGGGCTGTCGGGGCGTATGTAAGCCGACATTGTGTGATAACGGAGGCAGGCGGGTAACGCATCAGGTTGCTTTTACGCTCGCCCTTCCAATGCTCTGTATAACAAAAATAATAAATTGAAAATTAATAAAATGTAAATAATAAAAATGAAAGGAGCCAGCCCGAGTGCCGGCGCTGTCTGTCAGAGGCCGCCCCGCTCGCCTGAGCCAGCGCTTCAGGAACGGCTCAGAGCGGTTCACAATTAACTTATTGTATTTAGTAAACAGGTTAATTAAAGAGGAGATTAACGGGCTCCCCAGAGAAGCTGCGGTGCTTTGTTTCTTACCCAGCACCTGCCACTTGAGCACCCTCCGCGCTTCCAGGCAGGTACCGCTGAAGCCTGTTTGAATGTGACCTCCTTTGTTTTGATATCGAGGTGATCTCCGTTTCATTTCTTCAAGCAGAGGTTAAACTTAATATTCTTTCTGAAGTTGAATTAGAATGTACAATGGGAACGGAAAAAGCAATGGCAGTACCTCGAGTAGGATCAGACAATGGTTGCATTCCAATAAATACGCCTACTGCATGCCTTTGCTTTAAAAGATCCAGAAAAGTTAAATTTTCTGGATGAAAACTAGTAAAATCAAAAAGTTACAAAAGTACAAGGAACAAATTCTGTAAATAACAAGGAATGAGCATTGTCTTGTCTAATGATGGAAACCTTCAGAGAGATCTATATTTGATGAAAAAATATGCAAATGCAAAGCAGTTAAAATACACTTAAACCAATGTACCCCGTCTGACACTGTGATTAAAAATCAGCAAATTAAGATGCATCAATTTAAATTAATCAACCTAGAGTTTGCAGCTTCATGATTGACTTAGGCTATTGAAATCTATGCCAATATAACTACGCCTTTGGTGCCTGCCTTTTCGCCATCACTTGGTACAACTGCGGCCATGAATAGGTGTAGAAAATACAGGTCAAATTTGCCTAAGCTCAGAGCTGGCTGTCTGAACCATATTATTATGTTGCTGCACCTTAGCTGACAATACTGCCGACAGTGTCCTCCACAACTTACCTTCTACAATTAGGTTGTTTTATATTTGACTACGTCAAAAACGAACATACATAGCTTACATTTGTATGTATCAGAAAAAGTAGAAATGTAACAGCTCGTCAGTTTGGCAAAAAAAAGAAGAGGGTACTTTTAGTATCTGTAAGTAGACTATGGGGATAAATGGCAGGAAGGGAGAGAACTATTGAAGCTACAAGTCAGTGATTAAAAAGGACAAAGCAATTTAAGTTCATTACCTACAAATGCAGGCTGAAAACAGAAAAGTTTCTAAAATTGTCTTTCAGATGGGAGCCAAAAGTTTGACTTGTGTTTAAGATGGACCACAGGACACTTAAGAGAAGCTATGATGATTTATTGGGATCAGATGTGACATTAACTGATGACCTTAGACTTACATGCTCAAGCATGATTAGAAGTGACATTTTTTTGGAATTATTATCATGCCAAAAAGCAGGCAGGCAAATAGATTTTGGACTTAGTAAATTTTCTAGAACAGCCTTGAAAGGCTAACTTAAACATTCTGACTTCTGCTTTTGATAGATCATTAGGTATGTGTGAAAACCCACAAAATTTCCATATGGTATCAAAGCTATGAAAGCTCAAGGAGGTATACATGTTTACCTAACTTTCAGCAAATTTGGACTAATTAAACTGCTCCAACTCATTTTCTGAAGGAGCTTTTGATATCAGAAACTAATATTAGATGCCTAATGTTAGGCAATATGATTATATTCCTCAGTGGCAATGTCAAATAAAGTGATGAAGATCTCCTCCCTATAAATACTGCATTAAATATTTCTCTATAAGGGGTATTGTTTAGTTACAGAGTGCTATGACAGTAGGACTACAAATAAATAGCAGAAGTATAAATTAGGACTTCGGCAAAACACATGGCTTTCAAGCCTCAAGAGCAGCTGAACCTTTAAAGAGGAGTTGTGGTGATACCAGGCCTAATGACACCCAGTGTTGTACCTATGTCCCCACCTGTGAGTGTCAGCCCAGCTCACAACTGTCTTTTAAGCATGGTCTCTTGAACGCTACGCTCAGTTTCCCCCAGAGTGGTGGCATGTCTGTCCCTTTCCACCCCAAACTGCTTTGTAGTCAGGGGAAAAATAAAACCCTGCACCACATCATCCCCACAGCCTTCTGTGAAGTTCTCCATCTTTCTGTATTCATTGACTTAACACATCAAGAAAATCAAATATTCTTTCTCTTCAAAAACCTGTTAATTCATTCATGAAGACATGTATTATTTAGAAAGTCACACATTTGAATAGATGTGATTTTCAAGACTATTATTCATTTCTAGGCTGCTTACAGTCCTGGTCAATTTTTATTCAATGCTGCTTTCTTGCTTAATTAGCTCTTCTTGTTTTGGATGCTTGCCTTCCTATATCATTGTAGCCAGGAAAAATATGCATTTCTCCTCTTCTTTGTAAACTACACAAGCCAAGGTCATCAATAAGTTGGCCATGGCTTTTATCTCAATGATACTCTCCCAAATACAGTACCAGAGGGTCAGGAAGTACCTAGTGATAATCAGTAGGGGTTGATTTTATGTTCTGTCCTCTTTACCTTTTAGATTATTTTAGGTTCTACCTAGAGTCACAGAAATGATTAATTTCTAGCAATGAAAAGTCCAAAGTATTCATGTATAAGGATTTCTAATATTAACAGTTTGTAAAGTTTGTTATTGTTTTAGGGTCTTCAGTGAGACATGACCAGTGCAACTAGATTCAGCAGCTACATACTTCTAACACAGAAGTTGTTTCACTTTTTATTGTTTGTTTTTCACACAAATAGAGAGATTTATCCTTTGAATCTTTTATCTTTCAGGTTCTTAGACATAAATAAACCTTGCACTAAGAGACGCAGACTCAGTATGGATACCATGTTGTGCCTATGTAAACTCTGGTGGGACATCTTTATTCCAAAGCAGGTAACCAATACAGCACTGTGCTCAGGCTCCAAATACCCATGCTAGTCATCAGGGTCTTTCAAAATGATGAACAGACATCAATCAGCAGACTCCTCCTCCTCCCAGCAAGCATTGTGTTAGGGACAGATGATTCCCCACATGCCTCAGTGTCATCACCGTAGAGAAGGAGCAGCAACTTCTCCTGGCTCTTTGATCTGGGACAACAGGGTAGCCACTATCACAACTCTACTATCAGCTGAACTCCTGGTCACCAGGGGAGCAGAAGTGGTTGAGGTTCCCCTAACATAAAACAAAGTTGAAGATATCAAAGCCTTCTTGCCAGGGTGGGGACTCTGTTCCCTCATAGCTGCAGGGAGGCACGCCAACATAGCTCTGATGGAACAGAAGAGAAGCTCAGTGATGGTGTTATCGAACTGCTCCACGTTGTTCCACCTATGGGTTGTTTACCTGCTGGTCCACCAGTACAAGCTCAAGCCAGGCCTAAAGCTCCAGTGCATGATCAAGGCTGTTGAGTCTTTGGCCTGCATTACTTCTTGATAAGAGATGCAGAGGCCTCTTCTTCCTTCCAAAATCATTGAATGTGGCTGTACTTCTGCCTACAATGGTAGTTTTCAACTCTTTCCTATGTATGTTGAATACCCTTAGTGTTTCTTGGACCTTGTGGTATGTAACTCAGAGGCCAAGCGACGTCTACATAACTTTTTTCAAAAGCAAGCTGCGATTGTGCTGACAGTAATGTTCTGTAGGCAGAAAGTCAAAAACACCCAAGTCCTAGAGGGAAATGGCTGTATTCTGCTTTCCCTGTGTACAGCTTAAAAACATCGAAGTGGTCCAGGTGATTTTTTAATAGCACTATGCTTCTCAGGTTGGAGGTCTAGATCTCTGGGGTACATCTCACTGCTATATGCAAATTTGTTATCTGGTCTAACATAATTGCATTATACTAAATGCATAAGCTTAGCTTTGGGGAAATACCTAATTGCACACTGAATACCTTAATTTAGGGCAGATGAATCTCAGCTGCAGTGACATTAAGCCATACGTTGGGTAGGCTTTCTGTGAAGCAAGGCTGTAAAGCTTAGGAGACTGCATCTCTTTAAAATCAGCTTTTATCTCTAGCTTGTTGACTTTTACACATAAACACAAGGTTTTTTTCAGAGGCATACCTCTGAAAAGCTCTGAAACAGAAAGCTCCAAACATGAGCTTGCACACACAGCTTTTCTTCTAACCAAAGAAGAGAAGTGACTATGAATATACAGCATTTTGAAATATTACTTGCAAATTTATATGAAATAAGTTTTTCGAAGGGGATGAGGGGATGAATGGCATAGAAATGGAATAATATGTACATTATTCAAAGAAGACCAAAAACCTCCTGTGTCTCCTGCCAGTTGAAACAATAGAAGAAACATATTGATTTAACCTGCTTTCAGGTAAATAAAATTCGGAAAAGCTTCTCAAAAAAGATCAGAGGAATCTTTCAACATGTAAAAAGCTTAAGCACAATAAAAGGGGTTATTCCTTTGGTTATAGTTTATCCTTCACAGCCGTTATTACTTACATAAACTAAACGTTCAGCCTGTTCATTGTAGTTTTAATTCAATCACAACACATTGCTTTTACGGTTTTATTTATGTGCATTCTTTTAGTCTAAGAATTTGTCAGTGTGTTCATCTCATTAAATATGGGTATTCAGTAAATGTGTGCACTTCCACTCAGTAAATATGGGTACTTTCAAAAATGATGCCTCAGTTTAGTAACAGATGCTTCTTAAAATATTTAGAATTTTAAAGTGTAAAGAAGCCGTCAGTAGCATTCTGATTTGTGTATAAATATTTATTTAGCACACGTTCTGGCCAATGTACTGCCCTTGATTTTTGTGCAAATCTTACAGTAACTTGAATGGAAATTCTGAGCTCGTGACTAGAGAAAAATATGGTTTATTCAGCAATGCAGCTGCTTTCATATGCCAGAATAGCAAGCAGTGCCTCTAGTGAAGGAGGTGGGGAAATACGGGAGTTTATGTCATTCCTAGCTTTCTATTGCTGGACACACATTTGGGTAACAGTTCGAGTTCGAGCAGGCTCTGGGCTGTTCTAATTCGCTTCAGAGGCTTTTAGCCTGGAGCAGAACTGTGGTATCACCATAAGAGACCAATGTCCAGTAAAGCTCTAGAAATTTTTTCTAGAAATACCATAAGGGACTGTTATGTGATAAAATTTCTATGGGGCAAAAAAAAAATAATGTGAGATAAATCTGTTTGATGGAGGAATATGAGGCCTTTGTCACTGAAATGAGATTCTAAGGCAAATAATTTCCTTTGTGGTAGCGCTAGCATGAGAAATTTTTTTTATTTACAGAACCATTGTAAAAGCAAATTCTTGATCACATAGCCTTTCTCACAATATAGAAAAAAAAACAGATTGCAGACAAAACTGAAGCATACCTACTATGCAGCATAAAACTTAATCAGGAGCAAACAATTCTAAGATGCTGAGAGCTAGCTCCAGTCTCCTAAAGCTTTCATCCTGCCTTTCTCCATATTCTCTAGGCTTTTGGTAGACATTTCCATTAGCATGTCAGGATTTTAAGAGAGGATAAAATGGCAATAAAACAAAATACCTACTGAAAACAGCAAAAATCACACTGGTGTAGTACCAAAAAAATGATTTATTAACTTTTAATAATTTCTTTTACTGAAAAAAACCCTTTCTACTGTGATATTAACTAAAATATTACACAACAAATCATTTTAGCTTATTGGCAAATGGACATTTTTCCTGTGCTAATTGCACTAGCATCAGACACGCTATTGGATGCCTGAGGGAATTCTTAGGAAGCTATTCTCACTACCCAAGTACCTGCTATTAAGGCCCAGAGTATAAAATACAAGATAAAGTGCACTATGAGAAACAAGGTTGCTCTCAAGGAAATGAAAAAATCTTTAAAATTATCCTCAAATTGATTGAGACACTTGAGGTGTCTAGATGTCTTAGCAGATTTCTACTCAGTTTAGTAGGACTGCGTTGTCACCAACAGGAATTTTTCTACTCAGCTCTATTTTCAGGATCCTCTTAGAACCAAAACAAAGTAGAAATCCAGGAAATCATTTGACTTTCTGTCCCTCAGCAAGCTACTTTTGCAAACACATACTAACCATTAAAATTTATACTCTTTAAAAAAATGCACAAATAAAATAATGCAAATTTGCACACCAGGAAGATAGTGTTTTGCTTGATGTCAATAGAAATTCGGGGCAAGGCATTAGCAGTACAAATCGGAGACAGCACGTGTAGTTGGTTTCTTTATGTTAGGAATAGAATTTTACTTTTTTATATAGCAGTGGCCACATAATTCTCTGTATTCCCTTCCTTCACTACGTCTGCAAGGCACACTCCAGTGAAATAGCCATAGGCAAAGCTGGATATCCACCATTTCCATATGCTTTTACTACCCTACATACCCAGACCACTTTCAGTGGAGAATGACAGGCCACAGCCTACATCATAGCTGGTCACCACCTCACGTGCTCCTGCACTCGCATCCTCAGGCACCGTTTTGCAGGTCATGGCTGCACACGTGCAACAACCGGCTCCATGGCTCTCTGTAAGTCACATATGGGCTTTCATAAATCCATACAAATTGGGATCAGGGACACTAGAAAGATTCCAGTGAAGAGGAGAAATTTCAGCCATATGTCCCAACTATGTCAGGTGTATAGCAGAATCCAGTCACACATCAGCATGTCTGAGGAGCTGATGGGAACTGGAATGGCAGAGCACACAAGTAAAACAGCAAAGACTTGTGATAAGTCGGGGCAGACATGACACTTCCATGTTAGAAGGGCGGTTTCTGAACAAGAAAATGATCAGTTCTACTTGTGAGTGACTTTCTTGGTGATTTCTCCTTCACTTGCATGGACTTTGAAGATTCACTTTTTAACAGACGCTAAAAAGATGCTGTTTAAAAGCTGCGTGACAGAACTTGTCATTATTTGAAGAAGTACAATTAATTTGCCCAACCTGGAGAAAATAAGGTATATGAGAGCATAGAAAAGTCACTTCTGTAATTTCAATTTTCCTTATGATAACTGCCTCTCAGACACATCTCATCCATAGTCATCAGACCATAAAAGTAGGCTATTAAGTTAAAACTTGCACTTCAAAAATCCACAAAACCTTGTGCTAGGAATATGAACCGTGACCCCTTTAGTTACTTAGGAGATCTAGGCATTTTCAACATTATTACAAGGGGCCATTAGAAGGGCCAAATCCATAGTCTTTATTGATTTAAGAGTCATCCAGCTGTACTTACCTAAGTGTTACTCGAGTGAGCTACTGTTGCAAGAATATGACTTACAGAGTTTTACAGTTATACTAGAAGGCAGCCAGGAAAACTGAACATTAGATCCAGCATCTCAATTTGAACCCTAAGGTCTCACTACCTTCAATTAAGCTTTTGTGTCTGTCTCCAATTTACCTCACTAACTTTTCTTGTTGGCTCTGGGCGTAATAGTGAGAGCATATCAGAGAGGCAAGAAACCAAACACTCATTAAGAGTCATAGAATCATTTTGGTTGGAAGAGAACATCAAGGATCATCAAGTCCAACCATAACCTAACTCTGGCACTAAACCATGTTCCCAAGAACCTCATCTATACATCTTTTAAACACCTCCAGGGATGGTGACTCCACCACTGCCCTGGGCAGCCTGTACCAATGCCTGATAACCCTTTCTGTGAATAAAGTTTTCTTAATATCCAATCTGAACCTCCCCTGGCACAACTTGAGGCCATTTCCTCTCATCCTATCACTTGCTGCTTGGGAGAAGAGACCAACACCTTCCATGCTACAACCTCCTTTCAGGTAGTCGTAGGCAGCGAGAAGGTCTCCCCTCAGCCTCCTTTTCTCCCACCTCTCTGGGCAACCTGTGCCAGTATTTTACCTTCCTCATTGTAAAAAATGTCTTCCTCGTGTCTAGCCTGAATCTCCCCTCTTTTAAACTATTGCCCCTTGTCCTGTTGTAACATGCCTTTCTAAAAAGTCTGTCTTGATACAAGCCAGGATGCTGTTGGCCTTTTTGGCCACTTGGGCACACTGCTGGCTCATATTCAGCCGGCTGTCGACCAACATCCCCAGATCCCTCTCTGCCAGGCACCTTTCCAGCCACTCTTCCCTGAGCCTGTAGTGCTGCCTGGGGTTGTTGTGACCCAAGTGCAGGACCTGGAAGCAGCTAATAATATAAAAGTGATAAAACAGTTTTTCTGTGGTTTATCATGACTTCTTTCCCTTTTGATTTTTTCCCTAGATATATATAGGAATACATATATTAATATATATATTTTGCAAGTTTTGGCTTTCTGCGAACATTGCAAGGATAGCACAGCAATAAACATTTTGAAGTTATCCATAGCTCCATTTCCTAGATAGAAAATGGACAATGTAATCAGTTAGTACTACAGTTCCCGTGAATTTTGTATTGCATATTTCTCTAAAAAAAAAAAAAAAATCCCTTTTACCTTATAATTCTTGTTTTAAAATATTTGACCCTTCCTTTATTCCACACCGAACTACCTCAAAGCTGAATCCACAGTTCGATAATTTCCCGTCGGCGGAGCTCAATATTAAAACAGGAGGACCCACTGTTTTCTTGTTCACAATATGCTTTGGTTCTGCGTATAGTATAAAAATTTTTGCTACTTCAGTACTATGAGACTATTACTATTAGCCATTAGGCAATGTCTCTGCCACCAAAGATACTTTAAAGATCCATGGCTTGAACTTGCCTTGAAGCGTTACGGAAAATGACTAAAATACTAATGAACAACACAACCTGTTATTGTTAACACTTGGAAAACCATTCTGGCTCAAATTCTCAAAGGTACTTGGAGAATTTTACTGTGAGCTTCAAAAGAGACAAGATTGCAACCTCGCGCTTTTTTCCCCCCCTGATTCTTAGATGCTGCTTTACCCCTTTCCCAATGAGTTTACGCTATAATCCCCCTAAAATCATGAATTTATACTGGCACAAAACTTTTCATAAAGGGGGCAGAGAGCCAGATAAACAAAGTGGCCCTTACTGCCCTTCTGAAGTCCTGTGGAGCCCAAAGATTACATTAGTTTCCAAATTAATCAGACAGGAACATCTCCCACATACGTCTGTCCATCTTTGAAAAGTAGCTTTCTGTATTACCTTCCTCTCATTTTACTCAAATTGATATTTTCAAAGCATACCAAGTTTTGTGTTCTCTAAACATTACTCTCAAACATAACATTTTTTAAAAATGACTGACTCATTAAGAAAGATCTTATCTTTAAACATATTTCTATTTTATTTCTACAACAAAAAACATCCAAAACAAAACCTATTGTTCTAACATGCAAAGTTAGTTATTTTGATATGTAGAATTAAACTTTTCTGCACACTGAATGTTATGTAGTTTCAAAACTAGTTTGCACATGAAGTATACAACAGAAGTACCATATCAATAAAATAGTTTATTACAAGTATTTCAAAAGGGCTCTACAATACACTTCCCACACATTTTATAAAATATTCTGTCTTTCAATATGAAACAATTCACATAGGGAGAAAAAAAATCTCAATATATAACTATAGTCATTATTAACATATTGAATTACTCTGTCATACAAAAGTCATAGTAACTATGGACTGTTTCTGAATATCTTTCCTAGTTTTATTCTCTCTGAAAATGAGAAAGAATAATGTGTGAAAATAAAAACTCCCTTCACTTCATTTACACCAAATACTGCAAAGCTCATGCCACAGCAAAACCTATATAAACCACTTCAAAAAAAAAAAAAATCAAAACCATTTTACTTAAATAAATACAGTTCTATTTAAATAGTGAAAAGAACACAAGATATCTTACACATATGTTAATTCAGAAATATGATTAAAAAGTTAAGGTTTCACATATTCAGATGTTGTTGCGCAACAAAGGAAAATATCCTAAAAGGTAGTTTTTTCAGAGGAAAAAAACCCCCGAAACTTAATTCCTGTTCATAATGAATAAACCTCACTGCACTTACACTTTTTGCCAGCCCCACAGGCACAAGGCTCAAAGCTCTCTACTTACCAGAAAGTATAACTACAGATTCTATTAATACAAAATCAGAATTACTTAATTTGAGCTAAAAGCTATTCTCAGTCTCTTATATTTAATGAAGCAGGAACATGACTTTCTAAAACTGCTCGTCTGAGTTATTACCACATCTTAGAGAACATTTCTTTTACTGGAGCAATATGTACACTAGAAAAAAAGGAGACCTGGAACAGATAGCAAGCACGTTTGTAACAGTAATGATGATTTCTTGTTCTCCTTTCTTGTAGAATAATAGTTCAGTATTCTATGAATTGGTCAAAAAAACCTAGAAAAGGCAAGGGATATACAAAGAAGTGGAGATAATAAAGTGGTGAAATGGACTGATTATAAACCCTATTTTAGCATTGTCTACTTACATTAATATTTTATCATAAAAAGGAAAAAGACCTAATTCCTTATCCATAGACCTCCAAGAACATTTCAAAGCAGTTACATTTTTTCTATTATCTGTTCTATAGTGCCACATCAACATTTTTTCCTCAAACTTTTCCCCCATTCTCTACTTACTTCTTTTTGGATCTTTTATCTAAAAATAACACCTATTTTTTTTAGAAAAGTATGAAATAAAGCAAGTGCCCTTTGTGTGCAACATATATGGAACCAGAAGAAAGTAAAAGGACCATTTTCTCTATATGCTGGAAATTACCTTTTTATCTCTACTTTTCTGATAGTTATCATTAGACAGCCTAATGTAATAAAATACTACATGGAAAAAGGTGTAACTTAAAATATCCGATTCCTGGAGCGCTGCGGATTGCTGCAACACTTTTAATACAGTAAGAATGTGTATTTATAAATTAATTTAGGAAAAAAAATGGCAAGTGGCTTGTTGCATTTTTTTGTTTTAAATATCTCACATTTGTTACAAATTATATCAAGTAGATAGTTCTGAAGACAGTAATTAACTTTTCACCAGGTTATGCCATTAAGATAAAAATATAATCCCCTTCAGTCAATTGTTCAGTCTAACATAAACCTTTTAATAATAATGCAAAAATTTGAACCTATAATTTCATAGGTCATTATCTAGTTTTGATAAAAGCAATAAATTCTCTGGTTGTTCCTCAGTGGAACTCAGCTTCAAGCTCTCTTTAAAGTGAATAAGGTGATGTCTTTTCAAATGTGGGGCCTGTCTGAATTTTTTACCACAAACTAAACATTCAAATGGCTTCTGTCCAGCATGCATTAAGTAATGTCTTTCAAGTTTAGAAGGTGATTTGAAAGTTTTAAAGCAGATACTGCATTGATACAATTTGCTAACAACTTCACTTTTTTCACTATGTTCAGAAAAATCATGCCAGTAGCTGTAGCAGTTTTGCTCTGTTTCCAACAATTTACTACACAAATACGGCTGCGTGTTTCTACTGCTGGTGTCAGGAACGAAGTCCCCTGACTCAATTTCAACTTTGATTTCAGCTGCTTGGTTTGACTGTATGAGCTCAAATTCCTGAAAGCCAGATGCCTGTGAAGGTGTTTGAGAATAACCCACAGGCTGAGAAGACTTAAATTCAATGTGATCTCCCAGATGATTGAAAAGTTTGTTCAGGTTTTCAAATTCTACCTGGCAAACGGGGCTTTTATACAGTCTCTTTTCAGTATGGGTGAGCTGATGTCTTTTTAAGTGAGCTGACTGTCTAAATGTCTTCCCACAAACATTACAGCCAAAGGGCTTTTGTCCCGTGTGTATAAGATAATGTCTTTGAAGTTTGGATGAAGAGGGAAAGATTTTTTCACATCTGTCACATTTACACACTTTGTGTCTGTTATGTATATTTTTAGCAGAAGCTGAAAAAGCACAGTGAAGTACTTCTGCATTATCAAAGGAACCATCATCTGGTGAACCATAAAAAGCGTCATCTTTAGTATGCAGTGAATCACCGACGTTTAACATGCTTTCACCAGTGAGCATACCTTTTAAATTAATTCCAAAGTCAAGAGGTTGTGGGTGCTCTTGCCAAGGTAATGGCACAGCGAACGTCCTTTTCATCCGATTACCGAGTGCCTTGTGCATGTCAAGCTTGCCATGGCAATCCTTGAAAGGTTTAGTGGAAGCATGCTGATCAGAACGCTGATCTCTAGCTGCAAGCAGGTCAGGGCTTTTAAAGTGACCTGATTTTATTTTTTTCCTGTCAGTCAGAGAAAAATCTGTTGCCTTTCTTCCGGTACGCTTCAGCCTCATCAGGATCTTATTTTTCATGCTGACTGTGCGCCTGCATGCTGTTGTACCATTACTTGAACTTTTGCCATCTCTCAGATAACAACATTTGTGCAAATTTAGGACCTGCTCTGTTTCAAAACACTGCTCACATGCTGGGCACTGAAAGGGTACAATATAAATTGAGTGAACATCATGTGGGTCATTCTCCTGTGACTCGTAAGTGTCAGCATTCTCAAAATTATCCCTCTTTCCTTCCAACAGGTTCTGTGGTCTGGGATATTTAAGAGTCTTTGCTTTGTATAAAATATTGGGGAAAGTCTTATTTCTGGCATGGAGCTGTTTGTGCTTCATGAGTTTGCTCTGTATTTTAAACCCTTTCTGACAAAAGCAGCACTGAAAAGGCCTTTCTTCTGTGTGTGTGAGCTGATGGATTTTCAAGTGTGTTGACTGTCTGAAAGATTTACCGCATGAAGAACACTTAAAAGGCTTCTGACCGGTGTGAATCAGGAAGTGTCTTTCTAGCTTAGATCTTGATGGAAATGTCTTGTTACACGATTCACAAGCATGAGTTTTCTTTATCCTTCTGGCACCACGTAGATGATCTGCCTTCAGGCACCGATGCAGCATCCACATCTCTTCAGTTGTAAAAGACTTCCAGCACATAGGACACCGAAATATGCCATAAGTGACCCTGTCTTGCTGAAAATTCATAGAGTTTTCTGCCTCCTTGGTATCATTCTGATTATTTTCATTATGAAGCTGCTGATGCTTTAGGAAAGTTACTAAGTTTTTGAAGTTTCTGTGACAAACAATACACTTAAAAGGCAGATTATGGGTTAACTGATGCCTCTCCAGGTGGACTAGCTGCCTAAATGTTTTATGGCATACATAACATTCAAATGGCTTTTGACCAGTATGTATCAGATAATGCCTAGCTAGTTTTGATGGAGTTTCAAACTGTTTATAGCAAATGTCACAAATATATGGCTTTTTCTTGGGTATCCTGTCAGCTGTTACACACTGCTGAACTTTTAACATTTTTAAAAAGCAATTACACCTCGCCTCCTGTTAGTTTCTTCAAATAGGTATTTCAAGTGAAATCATCAATTGCATACTAAGGTGGAAGGCTGTAGAAGCAGCAAATTTTCTTAGAAGAGATATTCCTAAATCCCACAGGTCCCTAAAATAAGAAAGAGAGCGTTATTTAGCTGATGTTAATACATAATTGCCCAAGTTTATCTTGTTTTCAACACAAGACCAAAAGCATCTAGATTAGAATACTTCCAATTTAACTTACCTTAAAATGTTTTCCTCATAACAATCACTCGTTATGTTACATGATATGGAAAAAACCAGACTACTTTCCAGAAAAAACAAACAAGTTTAAGTCATCTGTGTTGTAATGCAGATATTGCTTAGTCCTGCATGTTACTGCCAAATAATATACAGTTCAGCTACATTATATTTAGCCTATATACAAATAAAGCATATTCTTAAAAAAAAATTCCACAAAAACTTAGTGTAATACATTTCTCCCCTACAGCAGTAATTCTAACTCTCAGATATAATATGTGTGAAGATGAGAGAAAGAAAGAAGAACTAGGGATTCTTGGGCTTCAGAAATAAAAATTAAAGGAACACAGTGTTAGTGGAGTAGTAAAAATTAACAATACATTGAAACTAAGTATAAAGTTACTATTCACATTTCTGCATCTTATCTACTGTATCCAGAAGAAACAGTAATGTAATCATTTTTGATTTATCTCAAAATAGCAAACACCAGAACCAGGCAGCAAGAGCAACACGTTAAACTACGACCAGAATAAGGACAACCCCTCAAACAAGGATGAACACAGGCTAAGTCCACTGTCTCACCATAGAGTTAGAATATCAGAGTTGTGATACCTATCCATGTGTATACTCTGAAGTCATCATAAATATAGAGGTCGTTATCTTAAGTAATGTTAATGAATATTTTAGTCTAAAACAAAGTCATTACATTGGTTTAATTTTCCTTGAATTTTCAACAGACAAAACACACTTGGGCAAGCTACTGTGTCTCGGCCAAGGCATAATGACTTGCTAACAAGAAACAATAACTTAGCAAGTACCCAGGTGCATGAAAAGTTAAAATATTCACTGGAACAGCAAGAAAGGACCTCAAGCAACCATTTAGTCCAAGCCTTTCACTGTGAAGCCAACTCACATCTAGACAGCCTCCAAAGTGGTCTTAACAACAACTGCTGAAGGAGGTTCCTTAACCTCAGCAGGGCTCCCACTCCAACACTTCGCCCTCTCATAAAGCTTCTCCTTGCGCTCAGCTGAGCCTTTCTTTACTACAAAGTTATTTTGACTGTCTTTTCTCCATGAACCTAGAAAATAACTAAAAAGTGTTCTCTGTCACAACTGTACGTACTTGAAGACTCTTTCCCCTCATTTTTTTTTTTTTAACTAGGAAAATTCTGGGGTTTTTTAAGTATTGCTTTTAGGCCCGCTTTAAAACAAACACACACATCAAACACAAAACCAACTGACTGGTCATTTTGTTTGTCTCTGGACTAATTTAAATTAGTCAGAACCTTCCTAAAATGTAGCATCTAAAATAGCTTAATTATTCATCCACAAGAGTAGTAAGAATAACAGAATAAAAATAAGTCTACAGTATTACCTACATTCTCTTATTAAAAAAGGATGGAGGGAGCAAACTTTAAAGCAACAGCATAATGGTTAGGACTTGTAATAACTCTGAGATACACAATACATTTCTACTAACTATAATTTGTGGTATTTTGATACTACAACTCACAAGTTGTATATTCTTTCTACATACCAGCAAAATAAAAATTAACTTATTCAGTGTCTCTAAAAAGCCCTGTCTCTTCACAAAGAATTAATGTCCCTAATTTTTGAAAAATTCAGAAACATCTGAAAAGTCCATTCAAAGTCATTGCAAAGAATAAAAGCCTACTGCAATTTAAAGCACATTACAAAGAGATTCAAGGCATATGCACAGAAGACTGAAAGTATCTGGTGAATCAAGACTTTTCTTAAGCTTAATGGAAAGAAGCCTGGTCATCTGGTAGGCTTGTTCCACCTCTAATAGATAAGTTCCTATACAATTGTAGGACTTACTAAGTAACATTTGGATGTATACCTTAGATGCGGTTGTCGCTACACTGATGAGTTAGTTATCTGATCTCACTGAAATAATTCGGGATAGGTCTTATCAATGCCATGAAGCAGTTGAAAAAGTCAATTTTTCCTTTCCTGTTCTCTTGTCCTGTAGAATTTTAACAGCTACACAGTTTCAGTCTCTTTTGAAGATGCAAGAAAACACAACGCTCTTAGGAGACCCCCTTTTCCTTCCAATTGTTGTCACATCATGTGAAGGCAGGGAGTTTAGAGAGATTAAGTGTGTGACACCAAATGCTCTCTAGTTTGTGCTACCACGAAGCCAGAGACAGGTGGGCTGAGAAAAGGAGTAAAGCTTTTCTGCTATGCTGGAAGTTTCTGTACAGCTCAAGGCAGCCTCCATTAGCAGGGAATGAAAACCTCCTGAGAAAGAACTGTGAAGACTGATGAATTTTAGTTAACATACTGTCATACAGATCTCATTTACACATCAGGAAAGTGCTCAAACAGTATAGTGACATGCAAAGAAAAAAAAAATCCAAAGTAAGAGACAGCTGTGGCATATTACACAAGGGATTTTGTTTTTAGCTTATAAATTTTTTAAAGATTTTGCCTGGTGAATGAGTAAAATGCTCTGTAGTACAAGGTGCCAAAAGCACAGTAGAGCTTCTTGCTGTGGTCTTCTTGCCCTGTGAAAGACTAAAGGCTCAGATGAGGTAAACTTAGGGAATACAGGGGAACGAGAAAGGAGCCAAGATGGGCATTACTGTGTGGCTCAAATATATTTTCAAATCCTATTTACTAAGGTCAGGCTTCTCCACATCTATTTCAGGGTGCTCTGTGCCTTGTACATCTAAGGAATAAACATGCTGCTGCTAAAGATCAAAGAACAAAAGACAAGCTTGGAATATTGTCTCCTGCCAGCCTTGGAAGTATACAGGCTTGTCCTAATTTGAGTCAGAAAACACACTTCCCTATGTAATAAGGATTTAGGTTGTGACATATGTCCAATTTAATACAAAACTGACACTACTTTTCATCTTTGCTGCAAGGTCATGCAGAAAAATAGAGTCAAGAAGTAACACAGGCCATTGAAGGTCACAGAGGACCCTCCTAGGTCTAGTATTATTTAATGACTAAGTAAATATTATGTTTATTAATATTACAGATGAAAGCAAGCTACAAGTGACAGAAGAGAGTTCTGAATTCTAATCCAGTCTTTACTAATCAGAGGGGTTTAAAAAAAACCAAACACGCAAACAAAAAAGACAAACATAAAATGAAAACACAAAATGGGAAAGGAACTTTAATAAGAAGAAATGCAAGATTTTTCTACTTAGGTAGGAATAATCAACTGGAAGGGGAACAACTTACTAGGTTATAGTTATGCAGAAAAGACCTGGAGTCTAAGTTGGATCAGAAGCTGAATATGCCAACAGCAAGCATGCGATCCATATCAGGATGCATAAACAGAAGTAAAGCTTTGATAGCACATAAATCTTCCATACTACTCACCACTGTTTAGAATTCAGCTGCAATACTCTTATCCAGTCTTGAATACTGCCCTTCAAATTGAGTCAAGTATATGAACTAATTGGAATGAGTCCAGAGAAAAGGATCAAGAATGATTTGTGCTTAAATGCATAATATACACGAAAAGATTAAAGTAACTGGAAATGCTTAATATAAAATAGCAGAGACCTGATTTTTAAAAAAAAAAAAAAACAACACACCAAACCAAAACCAAACGTAAGACCAGCTTTAAAGAAAACAGAAACAAGCTGTTTCCCAAGTCATTTATAGTTGTGACTAGAAATGGATTCAAATTATAGCAGAGAGGATTCAAGTACATAATAAGTCCTTATACTTGCAAAGTTTTTCTTAATCAGCATACAAATAAGTTGTGTGAGGAGACTGCTCTGCCTTCAACACTGGAGGTCTCCAGAAAAGGTTGGACAAACATCTCTCAAGTTCCCACACCCATACAACCGACCCTATACAAGATGAATATTCTTGCTTGTTTTCCTATGACTCATTAATACACTTCAAAACAAACCACTTAAGAATTGAAAATCCCATCAATCTCCAAATTTGCCACAGAAGGCTTCTTTCGCATTGTTGTTAGTATATGCTCAGACCCGTGAGATAAGCTAATGCTTAAAAAGTTATTATAATAAATGTGTGAAAGAATACAGCGTGCCTCTCGTAACATTAACTGCAAAAAGTGAAAACAGTGAAAAAACAGAAAAAGTGAAAATAGTGAAAATGTAGCTGCTGATTTAGGAAGCGCGCAGCCAGCGGCAGAGACGGGGCTCGGATCGCTGTGCACGCTGGATTCCCCCGCCAGCTCTCCCCAGCGAAGAGCTGGAGTAGCCGCGACGGGGCGGGGGACAAACGGCACCAGAAATGTAACCTCCACCTGCAGTTACACAGAAATTAACATCAAGCGTTACGGCTCCTCAAGGGTAACACATCTAATTGTCCCTTATTTTGCACGTATTTTTCAGCAGATTGTTTGAAGCAAAACCAAAAGCTACATAATGGCGAAGCGGGGCTGGTTTAAGACCCGAAGTTCTGCTGATGGGGCCCGAGACCCCCAGGACTGACACACCCTCCCCCGAGCAGGACACACTTAAATCCCGTTAAAAACCTAATGACTCAAGCGGCTCCTGGAGCAGGCAGAGCGCGGACGGGCACGCAGCCGCGGGCGCCGCTCCCACAGCGGGACGCGGGCTCCCCGCTGCGGGCTCCCCGCTGCGGGCTCCCCGCTGCGGGCTCCCCGCTGCGGGCTCCCCGCTGCGGGCTCCCCGCTGCGGGCTCCCCGCTGCGGGCTCCCCGCTGCGGCCGCGCCGCCCCGGCCCGTACCCGCCGCCGCCGCGGCTCCCCCGGCGCGCAGCGTCCACCCGCCGGCCGGCGGGGCGGGCAGGGCACAGCCCCGCAGCAGCACCGGCACCGCTCCCCGCGACAGCCGCGGGCTCTGCCCCGACGCGCTGCTCTGGCGGCCGCAGCGCCGCGCCGGGCCCGTAACCGGCCCGGGACCCCGGTGGAGCCCGCAGCGGTGCCGGCCGCGGAGAAGAGCGGCAAGCGGGGACCGGGGGCGAAGAAGGGAGAGACCTGGAAAAGCAGCGACCGCACCTCCACCTTCCTCATCCCTCCCGAGGTTGCTGCCGCCTAAACTCTTCCCCCCGGATGGCACCAGGACGCCGGGAAACCCGGGCCCGGAGCTTTCCGTTCCCCCCGCAATCTGGCCCCGCCTCCCGCCGCTCTGAGGGCCGCGGCCGGCACTGAACCAGCCGCGTTTATTTCTGTCCGGCAGAAAACGTCCCCTGACTCTGCTGTGTTATTAGTCGCTGGTCGCACGTTATTCTCTACAAATAAGACGCATTTTCTTCTTCAGCGTCCTAAAAGCAAATATCCGATTCCCGTCGGTTGCAGGGTTTGCAAGTGAAGCACGCTGGCGGAATCACCCGGCTGTGTGATAAATGCACCCAAAAGCCAAACCCAGGTGCCCAAAAGACTGGGAAGTGTTGCCTGGAAGGACGGAGGGAAATAGACGTTTCCCTGGGAAGTCTAAAAAGACCTTCGGTAAGGTGCACACAAAAGTAACAGTTTCACAGAGTTTTGCCTCGTCTGCAGGAGAGAGGGATCAAACAGGTGCGGGGGCTCACGGGCTGAGGGACGGATGGGGGTCCCCGCAGTAGCCAGAGCCCCCTCAGTGAGCACAGCTTGGCTGAGGTTACCTCAGAGGAACAGCAGTCAAAGGGCTGAAAACATCCCAAAAAGACAGAAACTGTTTACAGTTGAGTCCTGTGTCCAGTACTGCGGTCCCCAGCACAAGAAAGGCGTGGACCTGTTAGAGCAGGTCCAGAGCGGCCATGAAGTGGTCAGAGGGCTGGAACACCTCTCCTATGAGGACAGGCTGAGAGAGGTGCGGTTGTTCGGCCTGGAGAAGAGAAGGCTCCAGGGACACCTTATTGCAGCCTTAGTACTTAAAAGTGGCCTAATAAGACAAAGGGAGAAAGACACTTTACCAAGACCCATAGTGACAGAACAAGGGGCAACAGTTTTAAATCAAAAGAAGTGGACTTAGATTGGACATAAGGAAGAAATATTTTACAATGAGGGTGGCAAAGCGCTGGAACAAATCGCCCAGAGAAGCTGTGGATGCCCCATCACTGGAAGTGTTCACAGTCAGATTGGACAGGGCTTTGAGCAACCTGATCTAATGAAAGATTTCCTTGCCCACAGCAGGGGCTTGGACTAGATGATCTGCAAAGGCCTCTGCCAGCCCAAACCACTCTATGATTCTACCTCATAAAAGAACACACAGATGGCAAAGTGTAAGAGACTTGTAAGAGATTCACCATAAAAGCCTGTTCATAAAACAGAAGGACATGAATGATGCTGGTTAGGTTAATAGCCCCATTGGGACGGAGAATTTTCAGTCACCAGAGTTTTGACTCACCCACCTGCATGTACAGCTCAATATGGACCCTATAAGCCAAATCTTAAGCTCTTCATCAACATATTCACATAAAGACTGGCTGAAGTTTTGTTTGGTTTTAAGAAATCTGCCCTAGCCCACGAATTACAGATGGCCAGTAGATGTCTTTTATGCTTTCCTCTCAAAAAAAAAAGACAACAACCCACCAAAACTCATAAAAACCTATCTTTAAAAAGTCAGATAATTTATTAGACCATCTTTGTGAGTGAATTTGCAGCAGTGAAGACAAAATAAGTCATTCTATTCTATTAAAGGTTTATTTTTTTGATACAGATGCATTTTCCTAAGATGTTTGATTATTTTCTTTGTTTGTTTATGCAGACTGGAATTAAGCAAAAATAATTATTTGCATGTGTAGCATTAATTTCTTAGAAAAACAGGAGTACCAGCTCAGCCATACTTTTTCTTCAGCTGTCTTTTTTCTAAGACTTCACTTCTGTGTGATGAGTGAGGTTAAGATCTGACTTCTAGCAGGAGGAATGGAAGAGAGCAGAACAGAACAGACAACAAATCAAAGATTTAAATCAGTGGAAGGCTGGACCCCTTGGTATAATGGGGAGAAATGCCATAGAAACTGTCCTAGAGAACAGCTGCACTGGAACAGAACAGCTAATGTGTCTCCACTGGATTTCTCCACTGTCCAACAGAAGAGGTGGCTGCAGTAATTTTTATTGTCTTTCTGCTCGGTGTGTTGAGCCTCCTCTCTCAGCTCTACTGGGATTTCAAGAGGCAATCAGGTATGCTAAGGAAACTCCCAACAGCATGGCAGTTTCAAAACTGTTTGGGTAAGCTTGCTGGAAGTCAAGGATATAAGAAAGCTGAGAACCAGGTGGCAGTGAGGAACTCAAGTAGCTTATGAGGAGAAATTTCAGCTTTCTTTTCCAACACAGGCATGATCTAAATCCATCCTGCTCACAACGTAGTGACAAAAGATCTGCCCATGATTTGTCTTGTGTCGATGACAGTAATGAAGAGATAAGCTTTCACCCAGGTTTCTTGTCTGGGATATGTTATTTGGTTTTGACCTTTTAAGTTAGCTGCAGATTGCTAGCAGCCCCAGTAAGGATATAGGTACGTATTTGTCAGTTAGACTGTGCTGAAGACGTCATCCTTGCCCAGTCCTATGCTCCTCACTCATGGGGCAGAACTCTTAACTGCAATGAAATATTGAGAAAGACAGAATCTGACTAATAACTTATATGTCTCTTTTGGAAAAGAATGAATTAACCTAGGAATCAGTAATCTTTCACTGATTCGCAGCTTACGATGCCCGCTGATTAAACCAGAATAAAACATAGAATTTGATAATCATAATTCTGTCTTTGGACAAAAGATACATGCAACCACCTCTCCCCCACTGTTGATGAATACAGATAGATACCCTGTCGCTATATTAAAAATAAAAACTTGTTTACTCGTGGATTTTGCATACATTAATTAAACAGAAGTTGGCAGCATTTACGGGTCTAAGCACAAGATAATTTTACAGGCCCCAGTATCTCTACAGAACTATCTTTTAGATGCATTTTTTGACATTTAGAAGCAACTGCCTATAGAACAATCTCTACCTCTTAGTTTAGCAGTGTTAGAAATCAAATCAGTCTCATCTCCAGTGATTCTAAATAATATCTGACCTAGTTTGCAACACACAAGCCAAACTTTTAACACTACAGAACAAAATTTATTTGCAGTTAAACTTAAATGGTCAGTGAAACAGCTTAAATAGTGTTGATCATTACTTTAATAGCATACTATCATTTATTAACCTCATTGAAAGACAGCCAAGCCTTGTTGCTAAGATGTGGACTAGGACAGTGTATAGCTGAAAGCCTGGAAACACTACAGGAGCACTTGGCCTTCTAGATGTGAATTTCCCAGCTGTAAAAAGTGCATAATATTTGTGGCATACATCTCATAACGCTACTCAGAAAACTAATTAAATGTTTAATAATTGCAGATCACCTGATTATGTATCTTTTTAAAGCACCTCTTTCATTTTGAAGTATATCCAATCTTAGCAGTCTCTTCTTCATGAAACCTCTGGTCTGAAGCAGAAGTGTAAGTAGCTGAGTTCTGCTTGTGCCTAATAACAAATTAATGTAGCAGATCCACAGCTGCTGTAGATTGTTGTAGCTCTCTTGATTTTGATGGAGCTGTAGCATTGTATACCAGCTGAGGATCTGCTTGTTTAGTTCTTGGAGTTAGCAGAGAGCATAATCCAGAAATGATGAATTCTATCTTGTAGCAAAATTAAAACAGGTGAATTTATTCAATATGTTTTTTGTAGAAAACCCTGTGAACACTGGGAATTGATTATTTGCTTTTATGATGCTAAATAATAAAGTATGCAGGATTTGTAGGAAATAATATTGCAACATTGTAGCAACAATGCAAGGCCTCCTAGGAGTTGAAAAAGGGTTTATTTTCAATCTAAACTGATTTCAGTCATTCAATTGTACTTTCTTCCCACATCTTGGTTTTAGATATGCCTTTTTGTAACCTGACTGTGATTATTTTCACTATCCAGTACCACTTTGGCAAACCATTTGGATTTACTCACTGCCATTTTCCTCCTCATCTGGGTGCGCTGCTAAACTGTAGGTAGATATGTGCTAGGATCTGGATGACCTGCTAATCCAGGTGCTATGGATAAATGCCACTCTTGTAACTGTTCTCCAGCTGTTTTTTTCTTTCTGATACTTCCACAGCCAAGTATTCCTACTCATCTTCCATGCATATGAATCTTAACATTTCTGTAACAATTCTCTACATCCTGAGAATATGCAGAATGTGTGTGTTTCAGTATACCTTTTATCTCTATTTTGTTTTTCTAGATTAGGTTATATTTAATAGATAAATAAAATAGGAACATACTGAAACAAACTGCATTATTGTAATCTGACTTGGCACTTGAAAAGTTAAACAGATCTGGCTCTAGCAATAGTTGTATTATAAGATTCCTTTTTTTTTTTAATTTATTTTTTTCCCAAATAAAAGAAAGCAGAAAAAATAAACAATGAAAGAATTCCTAAATTTTCCTTCGAGAAAAATTGGACAATATTATGGTTTCACTGGTTAGTACTGAATTTTGAGATCCTGAAATGCTGAATTCTCCCTTCATTTGTGAAAGAAAACTTTATTTCCCACTGGCTACAACAACATAAGCTATGTAACTCTTTTACGCTACTATTCTAAATGCATATTACTCCACTCCTTATAGAAGGTACAATGTTTAGAGTAGGTATTAGCATCTTAGTTTTAATGTGAACAAAAAATGAGTGATTACTCTTTTTATGGGTCTTCACTATAGTATATTGATATAGAAAACCAGATTTGTTCAAATAAATTTCAATTCTCTTTAATTTTTTATTTTATTTTATTTTATTTTATTTTATTTTTTTAATTTATTTTATTAATTTTAATATTTTGCCTTAAAATAATGTAAGGATGCCTCTGCAAACTAACAGTTGGCAATTCAATTAAATGAGTTGCAGAAGCAGTCTGCCAGTTAACTGCAACATGTTATCATTAATGTTGTGTCTGCTTTTGTAAGGTGTTCCATACTTTAAACATGTGCTGTATATGCAATGTGTTACAGTGATTTCCCTGGTGTTATTTTTATTGAATTCTAGGCTAAATAGGCACATAACACGGTATATAACTTGCTAGTGTGTCAATTAATGCCACCTAAGGGCTGAAGTAAATTGTAAAGTATTTAAAAACTGTGAATACGCATTTCTTGTTAGTTTTAGGTTTCTCTCTTTTTCTCTTGTCCTATTTTCTGCCTTTTTCCCCTAAATAGTCCATCTTAAAGCCCTCTGGTGCATAACAATGAATTTCCTTGAGGGGAAATAGTTGTTTTATGAGTCTCAGAAATACGTATTCTATACATGCAAGCGTCATATTTTATTTGATTAAGCACTGTGTGGCAAAAGCTCCATAAATTCTCTCTGTATGCTCAAAACGAAAAGCAACTTTCAAGAAAAGTAAACTTTTTTTCAACCAGACTTATAAAAAGCTAGACTATCATATGAAAAAAGAGCAATTTTTAAAAAATATGTAATTTTATAGGGAACACATTTAGTTCTGTGAAATACAAGAATAATTATCTTTCAGTATTTTTAACATATAGTTGTGCCTGACTACAATCACTTCCATTAACTTTTTGGGTTTGTCTAGGAATGTATTTTGGTTTGTCTGGCAGTATATTTTGAGACAAATTTCATATGTGGTATAGTGTATTTAAAACCAATATACAAAATAGTTTATTTAGATGTACATTTGTTGAGTAAAAAACCCACAAATTGCTGGCTCACAGTCCTTAATCTCTAGAATCCCTTAAGAATCCCTGCTTTGAAATTAGTTGCAGACTCTATCAATTATATCTGTTTAAATGGACAAATTTAATTACTACAGAAGAGCAATTGATTTTTAAATTACCACTGATTGCACAGTGGGTATCTTAGTGGGAAGACAGGTACATGCAGGCTCTCAAATGGAATCAATGTATTAATTAATCTACAGATTGACATATTCCACAGAAAGTTCCCATTCTCTTCACCTCCTTCCTGTAGATTCATTTGTTTAAATTCAAAAGGAAATTCTGATGATCTAGAAGTGAAAAATTCAAATGCAATATAAAATTGCACATGCTGTGCATACTATAAGTTTTTGTTTCTGATTTTGCACATTCGGTGCCATTTGCTGGCCCAGGTGGCCTCTGAGTGAGAAGCATTCCTTACAACATTGAAACATTAAACTATGAAAAATCTTGCCAAGGTATATGTATGTATGCAGGAGTGGAGCTGAAAATGACTCTAAGTAAAATAGAAATTAATTCCTTTCATGGAACCAGTAAAATTAACATAAAACCAGAGCTGTACAAAACAAACATCCTCAGTACTGCATCCAGTGCTGGGCTCCTCTTCTCTGCAAGAGAAGAGATGGACATACTGGAATGAGTCCAGAGAAGAGCCATTAAGGTGATTAAGGAGCATCTGTTATATGAGAAGAGGCTCTTCCTCTGTTTAGCCTCAGGAAGGGAAGACACAGAGGTGATCTTATCAATGTGTATATATACATAATGGGAGGGAATAAAGACGTTTGAGACAGATTTGCCTCAGTAGTGGCCCCTGAAAAGAGAAGAGGCACAGATTGAAATACAGGAAATTTCACCTAAATATGAGAAAAAAGCCTTTTTTGCTTTGACAATGGTGAAACACTGGAAGAGGTTGCCCAGAGAAGTTGTGGAGTCTCCATACTTTGAGATGTTCAGGACTTGGCTGAGCCTGTCCCTGAGCCATCTGCTCCAGCTGACCCTGCTCTGGCTGGAGGCTTGAACTAGATAATCTCCAGAAATGCCTTCCAGCCTCAGTCATTCTGTGATTCTATGGATATTGTTAACATGCTTAACATATAAGAGACTTGTAATATTTCATTTTTAAACCTGCTTTCTAGTCATGGAGTGTGCAGGTTCTTGTCTTCAGAAGTAGTTGGTTTCTGACGCCTATATAGTCAAGGAAACATAAACATCAACCTACCTACTAATATTGCACTTTTAGAGTAAGACACTGAATCCCACTATATTGTATTATAAATTATTAAGCATGCAGTTTCACTGAGAAACTTGATCTAAGTCTATAAATGATATGAATTGTCCTGCATTGGCAGCAACTAACTTTTATAATTTTTTCAGGGCAAAGCTTTTTATTTGTCATTTATTTTTGTGGAATGGTTATGTTAAAAATTTAAAGCCCACTTGGAACTAGTACATGGGAGAAGAATCCACAGTTGGAGCAGATGGAGGCTTGAAAGACCAAAGGAGCTAGCAATTAAACTGGCTTATAGTTCTATAGGACCACAGAAGCATCGAGTTAAGGAGCAGTAAATGAGCTGGGAATGTAATAGTCAAAATTACTGACAGAAAGAACAGTTTCTGTGCCACTCCCTGGGAAACAAGTGTCAGTAACAATATTTGGAAACAGTTATTCCTGGATGTGGTAGACAATGCTGAATGATTACTGAATCAGTTACAGTTATTTTAGTTTTATCAGTTATTTTAGAATTTATTTACATTTGATTTTGGCAAGCAGTAAGTGCACTAAAGAACAGTCGGTCATAAAAACAACCTTTTAAGTGATCACATATAAATTACATTTAGATAAACTGGAGGATTAATTGAAGTTGGTCTTCAGGTTTCTTGATTCAAAAGGAAGAATGAACTTCAAGAAATTAGGAGAATTAATTAAATCAAAGAGCGATCAGCTAGGAAAGCTAAACCTCAGTGATGGGAAGTGTAGTGGTGAAATAAGAATTGCCAAAAATCAAATGTTATTAGTCTTAAAAATATATATAGCAAAAGGTTCTTCGTCTATGTCAGTTTAAGAGAACAATGAGATCCCTGTGCACTAATGCTGAAGGAGCAGCAGAGGATAAATTAGGCATGGTTCAAAATGCATTTGAATATTTTGCCTCAGTTTTCAATATGGATCACAAGAGAGGTGAATGGAAAGGGAGACTGAAAATCTGATGTAGCAGCAAAACTTGTAAAGCTTGATGTGCATCCAGAAGTATAATGGAAGTAGTATATGAAACACATGACCACCTGTGACAGCAGGAAATTGGACTTGATGAGCCAAGAAATCCTTTCTATTCTTAAACTCCAGTGCTCCTGTATCGACTTGCACAAAAACTGCTATCTGTCAATATGATTAGTTTTTTCTACACTGCAGAGAATTTTGACAAATCAAATTATCCTGATCTGTAATGTAAATGTTTTCATTTAGACTTGATCTTGTAATTTAGAAAGTATGGGCACATCGTTGTGTGTAAATGCAGTGGGATTGAGATCATATAATTATTTATCCAGGGTAACTAATAATTAAGTGTTTTAAATTTCAAGATCAGGAGCTGAGTAACAATCTAGACTCATTCTTGCAAGCACTTATCCACAGCCAGATGCCTACACACATGTAGAGTAGACCTCTCTGCAGGTGCGAGAATCTCCACCATAAAGCTGCTCTGAAGATTAGGAACTGAGCCACACATAGCTACAAGTAGCCTAAGTATTTCTGAAAAATCAAGTAATATGTTGAAATTTAGTAGATACATTTAATGTCAGTTAAAGTCATATTGCAGGGAGCATAAATTTATTAACTTGGAGAAAAATACATATTTAGCTTCTAGGGATAGGTTTTTACTTGCATAGGATCTGTAGGACTGGATACTAAGGTAAAAGGTATTTTTTGTCTCACAGTGCTTCACCCTGCTGATTTCAGCTTTAACTTTCAGTTAATATATGTAACAAAAATAGGGTTTTTTTTAAAAGTATAAATTTTACACACCCTCCAAGTCTTCCAGTTATTGTAATATATTATGGGTACCCATGTGTACATATTGACTTGTGTGTCCTCTGCCAACTAGCATGACACCTTTTCACTTAAATGCCGGCCTGCAGCTACTTATTGCCCTTTGCATTTGAGAGCTAGAAAATGCCGATTCTTCAGGGTCTCATCCCTCTGTTCCACAGATTGTCTACCTTTTACCACATTATTGAAGTTATCAGCTTCCTATTTGTAGTTTAAGTATTCTTGGAGCCCTGTGAGCAAAGGGATATAGCTTGGATGTCTGGTCAATCCTATGAGCTCCATGCGATCCAGGATCCTCTTAAAATCTGGAAGCAGTCGTATTTCCTTTGGAAAACTGAATTTCTTCTGTTCACAAACACTTTCTATCATTGGACTAGTGGGGATATTTTGGCTTTTCTAGGACAAAGTCCAAACTACCTTGTTTGCTTGATATCAGTCATCTGACATCACTGCACAGATTGATGGCATAAGCAAGCTGGCACTCTTAGGCATGAAGTTCCAGGACCTGTCTTTACATAAGGTACATCCTTGAGTCAGCTCTAAGAAGCAGCTTTCGTGCTAGTAGTACTGAATGGGTTGCCCAGACCCAACCCTGAAAGCTTTCCGGTAGTCAAACAGTACGGATAAGTGATGCTTGCTGTCAAAACTGACATGGAAGCTGCTTCTGCCCAGCAGTGTGGTCACTAATGTATAGGTGTGTATGGGTTTTACATAGAAAATCTGAAAACTCTGCTGCATTCCTTAGTTTGTAACTTCTTCTGCTTTATGTCCTAGTCAAAAAGCAAATAATACTATGAACAACTTCCTGGGCTCTGTGGTCTAAGTTTGGTGACTTTCCATTCAAAGGAAAAGGCAAGGCACTCAGTAGTTGCAAACATCTTAATTCAAGATGAATGAATGATTAACTGAGAAAACATTGCCATAGTTCCCTGCAAATCAGCAATAGTCAGAGTTGGCCAATTCATAACAGTTTTACTGCTCTTCACAATGGTCCTGCACCATCCTGTGTTTTTGTCTGAGCAAACCGTAGGATTCCTCTCAGTCTCATTCAATGTTTGCTGACCCATGTATTCATTCATATCTTCATAATCTTTGTATTTATGTCACGGGACAGCTTTGCAAGCACAGGTTTGCATGCTTTTTTGTTGTTGTTGGGTTTGTTTGTTGTTGGTTTTGTTCGTTTGTTTGTTTCAGGAGCCTATCTATATTAATCACTGTAAAGAATAACAGATCTTCAGTGTTTTCTCCATGCCACCTACCAGTATCTTTAAAATGGCACTATTTAAGGAAAAAAAAAAAAAGAAGAGTAAGAATGATTAAATGATTAAATGATGATTAAATGAAACAAGAGAAGTTGTAGGAACTATTCAGTTTAACTTCTGGTCTGAAATTGTATTGTTTTCTGATAGGGATCCACCAGTGCATGATGCGATAAATCCTGCAATCTATGCAGTACACAGCTGAGCAGCATAATGTATGACTGTGATGTTCAGCACCGTTTTAAAAACACTGTAGTGCGGTGTAATTGCAGCAATGCAAATGAAAGATGTTTAGACGTGTGGGTCTGGACACAGCAGGGTGGGAGCTGGTGTTGCAAAATATCAAACCCTCAGAAAAAAATTGGCAAATTTCAAATGTGGAGGTAACCCTGGAAGAGCCTGAAACTAAAAACTTAGGATACTATCTTGATGCATGCAAGGGAAGCAGAGGACGCATTTCCAAACTGCCTCACAGAATGAAGTGTTGTACTATTCAGTCTGAGTGTTACAGCTTCTTGTTAGGTTCACTTCAAGAGGGATGTGCAAAGAAATTGTATACTGCAGTACAACTCACTTGACTACTTCACCATCATAGTAGACAGCATTTATAAAGAATTACAACCCTGAAAACTGTACAATGTATTTTAATCTTAAAACTTACCAGATCGTTATGACAAGCAACATCATCCTGATTTATTTTTCCTGCATTTTGTTGTCATCTACTTTCCTGTCGTACAGCTGGCTTGTGACAATATACTTAGTGGGTGAGATACAATTATTTTTAAATTTAATTATACCCTTTGCACTTGAAGTGCTGAGGTTGTGTTAGCAGGTTGTGTTAGCACTTCCATTATAAGCTCCTGTTCGCCAGGGTTTATGTCACAGCCATAAAAATGTGCTTCTGGCCTAGTCTGACTACATAAGATTGCTGTCTAAGGAATAATTAAATTATGCATAATTAAAATACAGTTTTCTGTGCATTTCCATACATTGGAACATAGTTAATAAAGATTCTTAGTATATCGATCAAAGGCTGCTGAGTGCTCCTTATTTATAACCGAACCGCATATCTTTTTTTTTTCTCTGCATCTCCTTCTCTACTTGGCTGATAGAACTTCTCGGGTATCGTTATCTCCAAGGAGAGTCCAGTTCTGTACTGAGAAGAAAAATTAGACCAAAAGAAACTTTGTGTTTCTAAATATTCCCAGATATATGATCATAGATTCCTTTAAAAAAAGGTAGATGTTAAGTACTGCATTAGTTTGCACGCTAAGGATTATGAAATTATAATTATACTATCGGGAAATGTTTTTGTATAAATTTATTTAGTAATATAGGACCTTTATTCTTCATTTTCTAACATATTACAAGGTCACCAAAATTAATACCAAGCTCATGTATGTGGAACTGGTCAAGAACAACTTGGTGAAACCACCTTTCTATCAGGAGATGCTTGTTCATTAAAACTAATTTTTTTGGAGCCATCTATCAGTTTTAAGACATCATTTTTGGTGAAGTTATCTCACGTCAAGTACGTGGTTTCCTGATTGAAACTTGGAAGTGAGACCGCCCCCCTTTCTGAACAAACAAACAAATAGATAAGGAATTCATGAGGGATGTGCCAAATGCCAGTTCAGAGCTCTGTTCTGAATTTGGCGAAACTGGAATGTAAACCCATGTATGTGAGTGTGACTAAGGCATGAAGCTGCTGAGTGTCACTGTTTTACTAGTTAAAAACCAGCTCAGAGTTAACCTACTTTACTGCAGAATCAGAGATTTCCTGAAATCTGCCTGGCTCTAGATATATGTAGCAGCTGTTGTCAGTATAAATTGAAGCATTGTGGTCCCATAAAATATTGTGTCATGTTTACACAGGTACAAATTACCACACATAATATGAAGGAGCACAATGGCTGCCTCTGGAAGTGGTCGAACTTGCTTCAGATGTGGACTGCATATAGTCAGATCTAAGAAACCAGAGACGTGATTTAATGTCATTGAGATGATATATTAACATTTTAAAATAACTAAAATTGCCAGTGTATGCAAATGGTTCCAAGTATATATCAACAATCTTATATTGTCTGAATATGTGCTCAACATACACACTGCAATCAAAAATCCGTTGTCAGGGAACTCATTGACAATACTGGCTTGAAACTTCTGTATCTAAAATATATTCATGTTCTTCCTCATCTAAAAATAGAAAGCTCGTAAGCCAAGATTTGTCAGTGGGCCATGTCTTGTGCTGCGCTCAGACGTAGTGTGATTTTGTTTATGAAGTGGATGATGAATGTGCTTTTTGTCTTAGTGATGAATCTGCTGCCTTCTGCTTTTTGAGGAAGATTCAGGTAAAGCATTTGGAATTTCTATCTGTAAGGTGAACTTATCTATAGAGACCAATTAGAGTGAAGATAGGTGTTCCAGGATGAAATGTTTGGTTTCCAGGGCAGCTTGTTATGTGGAAACAGAGTGCATTGAGGAAGATCAAAACATAAGACCTTAGTTTTCTTTATTCTCTTCATTTGCCATTTTCATCCCAGCATTCTAGAGAAGGATTTATTTTCTGGGGGAGCCATCCATAAATCTTTTTTTTCTGACTTTTGGGGTCATATTTCCATAGGATTAGCCAACCCACCTCCTCCATGGAAAAATGAATAAAAGGAAATGTTAGTTGATTTCAGTTTATTTATCAATTTTGATCAGAAATTCAAGTGGGAGAAAAGTGAGGAAGATCAAACTGTGTTTTCATTGTATATTTGAAATTTAGGCAAATCCTTTAGTAAAGTCAAACTTCCCCTGTACCTAAAATGTAGTCTCATGATTAGATTTCAGTTAGTTTAAAGCAGCATAAACATATCAAGTCTTTATACAAACTCGCTTTCAACATATGGCTAGTAAAGGGTATGATGAAAACAGTGACCTGAGAATTTTGAAAACCTCTGGCCTCAGTACTTCAGTTACAGATGAAGATATAGTGAGAAGTATAGGGAATTTAGGAAAACGCTTGGGGTTAATATTCCAATAGAGAACATGAAGGATTAGTCTGAAATTAAAGGCACTTTTCATATCTCTAGTATAATTGAAGCAAGGAAAACAGTTGGTGAACATGTCACTCACATTTTAGACATGTCACAGCTGTCCACGTGCTTGCCACATCACCCTGTTCAATTTTTAAAGTTTTTAATATGAATATCAATCCTTCTTTTCATAAATGTAACCTATAAATGCCAGGAATCCCTCAGGAGTTTTCTCAGACTTTATTTAATGCCCCACAAGAAAGGATGTAAAAGAGACCTTTCTTTTGTAAAGTGATCCTATAATTCTCTTCAATATCCATCATTTTCAAGGCCAAGTAATCATATTTAATGGATCCTAAATTACTTTCTGTCAGGCAAGGATTCCCTCGATAACATTAACCAGTACAGAGGACTGACACTTGGAGGGCTGAAACTAAGAAGGTTTTTTTATTGCAAGCAGCTTACACGTACTTAGACAGGGGTGATGCTCACCAGCCTGGCAATAGGTAAGGGTCAGTGTTTCCATTTTGACCTGTGCTTTCAATGGGGTTCAGCTTGGCTATAAATACTCAATGGGGTTCAGCTTGGCTATAAATACACAAATTGGTTTCTGCCGAAAAGCAATACCTAAGGTGACTTGCAAGGGATTTTTATCCTTTGCCATGTTTTTCTTCTATTTTTTCTCTCATTGTGTTGAGGGAGTGCGTGTGTTAGGTCTGGATTCTTATGGCATATAAAGATGTTGTCAGGGAGCAGAAAGAGCAGGATGGTCTCTGCGGGAAGGTGAACCAGGAGCCAGGGGTGACCCAAGACAGGTGTGGGACTGGGATTGCAGTGACAAAGGTCCAGTCTCACAGTACCCAAAGAAGAACAGAGCAAGTCTGGTGATGGTGATTAGGGTCAGCCAACAGTCCAGGGGTTGCCAGACAAATCCGTAGTGGTGAGACAGGTGCAAGTCCAAGCTGGGAAGTCAAATCAATGGGTCAGGGTCAGGTCTGGGTCAGTGGGGCACATGGCCAGGCATCAGCAGGCAATCTTGGCAGAGACCAAGGGCAAGGCCAGGGGTTTGAAAGCAGCTTTCAAGCAAGGAGGGTGGATAAGCATCCCTCTTCTTACAGTTCTTTCTCACACGACTCTTTTATCAACAGCCTGAATGCAGATTACACAGCTGCACGATGTCTGTGTTGACTTGAGGACAGCCAAATCCCTCGGAGCAGGGGCATGGGGCTGCACTCAGGGTGTGGTAAATGTCTGCAACTTTTCCCTACCTCAGTTTTCATTGCTTTTTTTTCATATTGATAAACTTTTTCCAGTGGAATGTTTAGGAGTCCAGATGAGCAGTGTCATGTCTAGACTTTCATGTTGTGTTAAGGCTTGTGGAGGTTGCTGGAAGTGCAGGAGGTGGCTGGGGAGGAATCCGCTCTAAAAAGCACTTAGAATTTTATGTAGAAATCTTTCACTAATTCAGAAGTTATGGCACTGATATTTTAACAATGACACTGTTTTCCCAAGGATTCAGTAGGCATTTAAGCTCAAGAAATATTTAACAAAAGCTTCTTAAACTCATCGATCAAACATAATCAAAACACTTTCCATCTCAATTTTTTCAGTAGAGAATGATACTGGAGATTTCAGGCTATGAAAACATGGGGTTTTATGACCTGGACTGGGTTTGATAATAAGCAGATGATTTTCTGTGGCGTCAAATGGAAAATAATGTATTTTGTATATCTATTGTATATTTTACTCCAGCAGTAATGAGGAAGGGATCTGCTTTGTCTTACTGGAATTAAAGAGCAATATTGGGATACACTGAAAACTTAGTGCTGCCAATCTATTTCTTAAAATGATGTACTCTAAGGATCTGGGTAGCATTTCTAGGTTTGTTTGCTGAAGACTTATTTTCACTACAGATTAGTCATTTAAAGACTGATCTTGCTCCCATATGTAATTGGTTACAAGAGTGGGGTAAACATTATTCAGTATGAAGGAAAATGTCATTAATCTTCCATATATAAATGGTGTCATGGTCTAGTACGGAGGAAAATATGACTTTTAGACTTCCTCTGTGCTTCAGTTTATTTCTGTAAAATGGAGAGAGCAAATCTTTTCTTGAACTAAATACACTGTAAAAAAACCAAAACTGTTATTACTTATGAAGTGCTGAAACACCATGATATTTAGTGTCACGTAATTCCTATGAACAAACAGTCATTCTACCTGGAGAAAGTATTAATAACTTCTTTTAAAGGATCTTTAGTAGGATATAGGAGTGGGAGAAGATAGTTGGATCAGTTGTGAAAGCAGCTGAAGGAGGCATTATGATTTTGGATTGTCATAGAAGAGAAAAAGGGGCATAAAATGAAGCTGAGCCACACTAACATCTCCCACAAACAGCCTAGGTTTCCTTAGCTAGAGTCAGGACAAACAAGGCAATGGGCAAGCATTGACACAAGAGAAATGGCTCAAAAAATTTATGGGAAATAAATTTTCTTAACACATGTTCTTTCCTTCAAGATGTACCTGAAGTTATCTGGAGGTGATGATTTAGTGTATAGGCCTTGGGTGGGGAAGGCACTCAAATCTGTTTTTTTCTGATTTGGAATGGCTAGGGAATAACACTCTGTCCTGAATGGAAAAGGCAAAAAGTATAAACCTGAGTACCTTAGGCCAGTACCCTAACCAGCAGGAAATGGGCTTCTTCATGGGAATTTCAGCACCATTAAGGTTTTCAAAAGTCTTTTACTCATTCCAAATGGAAAGGAGAGCAAATGAAAAAAATTGCTACAGGAGGAGGAATAATCGTTATCTATTTAGCTATACCTTCTTCAGCCCTGTGTTTACCACTTTTGGCACTTCAAAGCACGATCCATTTTATACACATTTTCCAGGAAAAAATCAATATGAAACTCCAATCTAACCTATGAGTAGTTCCTACATGGAGCAAAAAATTTTGCTACACTGAGCTTCTCAACCAAATAAATAATTTAGATAAGTGAGTTGATGGCACTGAAAAGTAAGTCTTCATTAATGGACATCACTGAGAGAGCAAAGAAAGCAAAATGAATCATCAGTCCATTGCCTTTAATAATATGATTAAAGAAAGAAGGTACTGAATTATTAAGAACAGTGGGGATGGAAAAGAAAAAGAGCAAAAACCATAAAGGGAACAAGTTTGCAGAATGATGATGAACTGGGTACTCTTGCTATTCTGAAGGGGTTTGTTTTTCTTTTAATTTTTTAACTCTGAGAGCCAACAATTATTTAGGCCTTGATTCTCCACCTAGCAAAACCACAGTCCTCTCCTTCCCCTCAGTTTCATTGAAATCAATTATTTATGTGATTTACATATAAAAGTAGATTAGTGACTGAACCTAGAGAAGGTCCCTGAAGTAGTATTAAAATCAAGTCCTGTTCCTTCTGAGGTTAATAGCAAAACTCACACAGACTCTAATGAGGACAGAAACAACCTCCAGGATTTTGAAGCTAGGACAGGAGGGTAACTTGCATAGATTTTATTTTTTACAGAGAAATAAAGAATGAATACACAAAATGTAATTCCATGAAAGAAGAGTATTTTAGGGTGGTAGTAGTATGCTTCCTTCCAAACAATTACACAAAGCTAATTCCTTCAGATACCTTGCATTGCTTCAAGAAAAGGCTATTATAGCCTTACTGCTCCTTTTTATTCCACTATGCAGCTGTTTTGTTCTTTCTATACAAGCTTATAATGTACACTCGAATGGCATGTTCAGTTCAAAGATTTCATGTATGCTGGCAGGCTTTTCTCTCTCAGATGATCTGATTCAGCTCTCTGGATATAGAATCCCTAAGTAATTTTACATTTGGATTTAGTTTTAGATTTCCAGCTCTTCAAAAGAATATTGTAAAAAGCTGAGGTAAGTCCTTGTCCATGACATCTGTGTATAAAGATTTGCTCAGCTTCACTTGGTTATCTAAGTATCTGCTTTTTACATGCCATTAAAGCATGATGAAAGGGTATGCTGGGGATTCTGTATTTTAATTTGATTTGAGCAGTTGTTAACTTTTATTTCTCCTGAATTGGACATTCTAATAGCAATGATAACCTCATTTGGAGTATTACAGAGACCTCTGTTTTTATCATTACAAAGTTCCATGCTATAAAAGAGATAGATTTATTTTATTTTATTCTCATAAATTTACTTTGCTAAATTTACATTTACACGCTAGCCTTTGCTGCCTAACCATATAGCTGTAATGCTATATCCTCTGTCTTTACTCCTCTTTCAGCTGCCTTGTTTGTTTGATTGTTTTTAAATTTCATTTTCCTACATCATGTCTAAATTTGATTGTCAGCTCTCCTAAGAAGAACAGAGAGACTTCTGCATGGTTTTGTTATAATAATAACAATAACAATAACAATAACTGAACTCTGATCCCACTTATAAAAAGTCCTGTACCCTCTCCTATATGTTGAAAGCATGTATTATAAGTTGTCTGACGAAACTACAGAAGCCAACTGCAGAAGGAAGTGAAGAGTATGGTCCCAGCAGGTGTGCTCAATGACCAGCATATCAGCATCCCTTATCACCTGGTATGTACGTACCTGGGAGAGGAACTGTTTGCTCCTTTGAGCAGATTGCCAGGGCAATCCGTCTGTCTTTTGATCCTTATTTAAAAGAGTGAGGAAAGAGAACGACATACATCAATAACTGAACTGCCCTTACAAATTTTCCCTGACCTGCAGGCTGTGAGCAAGGCACTCCAGCTCTACATTGTTGCTGAAGACTCTATACAGATATCGGAATATGTTGCCTCATGCACTGCAGGCAGAAGTTTGTGTACTGCAGTAATGACTGCAGTATTGAAATCTCTCTATGGCACAGAGTTCTGCAGTAGAAATCATCGTACATTCCAGAATGAGCAGCGATGGAGGAACTGAATAGGTGTCTGCTGCTTATTAGCTCTTCCTGTGCAAGAAACAACAGCCCACCAGCTGAGGCTGATGACAGTGCGGTAAGAACAAACAAAAGGCTGTGGTTTGCTCGTTTTCAGAAGTGGCTCCTATAGAAAGGACAGCAGATGAAAAGTACTATTTCAGTAGTTGAAAGCATGGAGAACCTGTCACTGGCTGGGAACCAGCGGGTTTTACTTCCAGGCTCATCAGGAGTAGTACATATCCCACAGCAGTTTCTCCTTCCTCTTCTCAATCTTCTTCACTAGTTACATACATGACCATGGGGCTCCAAGTCTCTGATTAGTCACATTGACCCAACTGAATCATTTCATGCCAATTAAGTATGCATTCTCCAATTGATTCCATTTTCGTAAAGTATGAGATGTACAAAAAAACCCCAAAGTATAACTGAGTGGCAGATGTCCAAGATCCACACAGAAGATCAAGGCCTCTTATGTCGTCTTTTTGCCAGAATTGGTAGAAATCTGCTAAATAAATTCTTATCGCTCACTGTGGCATTTCTGGATTGTTTCCATATTGGCAAACTGTCTTCATTGCCTGGCTCAGAGAAGAAGCTTTCCCTAATGTTTATGTTCTATCTTGAGATACTTAACCCGTTGCATGGTAAATTTTAGAGAGTGGCCAGACCCTGGATTCCTTTCTATCAAATTCGCTTTAATATAGTTCACTGGACTTAACTGCACCCACTAAGAAGGCTTTGGGGATACATGTTTTCTAATTTTGCTGTCTTAATTCTTTCCCATGTTTCCTCACGCCCAGTATTTTATGTGGTTCCAGCATCTTACTGATTGTACAAAATCAGTGTGTTGGCCACTAAGACCCAGGTTTTAAAGTACAGATTGAATATGTCTTCTTATGCCTGGACTTTCACTTTGTGAAACTTCGGTGAAATAATAATAAATAATTATCTCTATCTACTTCAAGGACACAGTAAGGATTCAGTGACAATAGTAGTTGTCAGTCTACTCCCTTTTTGCACCTATTAAAGAGCACGATATCTTGACAGACAGTGGTATGATTACACTTACCAGCAAACATGAAGGCTAAAAGAACAGCTAATTAAGACTGGCATAAAAACCCCAATAATATGCCCTATTCAGAACTGTCCAAAGCAGTCAAATCCACAAGTGACAAGTGTTGTTTTACTCGGCTCGGGTGAGAAAGAGTAAAAAATGGATAATCAGAGGGCTATGATATATAGGATCATCAGGTCATCAGTTATTTTTGTTGTGTCATCTCTGTCCTTCTCCTTTAAAAGAACTTTTGACAAAGGGACTTTACAAACAATGTGTAGTTGGACATAACGTAATCTTCTAATTAAATATATTGCAATGAAAGACGATTTAATTTTTGCACTTTGGGGACATTTTACTGCATCTAATAAAAAACATGACCTCAGTGGTAATGTTACAGACATTTCCTGTTTTGCCTTTGGCAGATCGCTCAGTTATAGGAGTAATCGTTTGTCTGCAAGTGTGGCTCTTAACTGAAATACATCAAGACTTCTGCTTGTGTGTTTAACAGTCACTGAATCAATGTTTGAGGAGAAGTAATAAAGCCCTTGTAGTGATTCTGAAAATAGATTGTGATTTGAACTTGCCCTAATATTTCATTGCGGACTCCAGAGAATGATGATGACCAGTCAGTAGTTATTCAGGCAGTGGAGGCTGCTGCTGACCACCATCCAAAAACCGAAGGTAGTAAAGTTACCAAAAGTTGTCAATATCTTCAGGATATTACCTGAAAAAAAATCACCTTGGCCTCTGTAGTCAGGTGATGTATTTTCTAAAGTCCGGAAAAGTGCCTAAGGGCAGCTGTGTGTCTGGTGATAAAAGTCTTGCAGTGCTGAATCTCTGACCTTCTTTCAAAATCTTTAGTTATCCTGTGGGCTTGAACACCAAGAGAAAGTTATTTGAATCTATGAATAAACAGCAGACCCAGTTTTTGGAATTAATATCTCTTAGAAGTAATCTCATTTATACACACCAGACACTACATTATAAGAGAGGTAATTCAGAAGAAGGGGAGATGTTAGAGATGCTACAGCAATCTCAGTTTCTGTAACTTCTGCAACCTCAGAGCCAGCTCTTCCAAAATAAAAACTGTCTGGTTGTCAACTTTGTCATTCCACCCAAAGGAAAGCTGACAGCTTCTAGATAGTCTGCTTTCTAAATCCTCCTTTAGAGAGCACTCTCCCCCAGGAGCCTGACGCATGTTTTTGGCAATTGCAGGTGAATCGAAACTCGGACACACAGCAATCTCCATTAGCTCTTCTTACTGAGCATTTCATTAAGTTCCAACAGCCTGGGTTTCCCATGGCTGATACTCAATGGTAACGTTTCTTCTATAATGTTTGATTTAAAAAGACAACCATCTTTGCATAACCTAACTGGGATTACCTGATCTAGTTGTCTCTCTGTAGTAGCGTTTTTCACCTTCAGTCTGTCTACAGTGATAAAAATGAGCCTCTGTGTCATACAGATTCAGCTTTTTTCATTTTAATCAGATGCCCGTCAAATGCAGGCAAGGCATAACAAATATTCATGACAAAAAGGCAATAATCTAAGACTTTGAATTACTTCAGGAATTCCAAATGCTCTCTGGAAAACAGGGCTGGAACTGGAATCATAACTGAGGCCTGATTCATCACATCTGTATTACTGACAGGGAAAAATATTCTAGAAAATAGCTTCCAAGGATGCGAGTGTGAATGTATACCTCCGTGTGTGTGTCTATCGAGGATGGGGAAGTATTAATCTGCTGTAAAAAGGCTCCTGATTCCTTTAAGGGAAAGCTGATGTATAGCAAACTACATGCAAACGTAGACAAAAAAGTGAAAAACAGACATTTAAAAAAACCCAGACTATTATTGAACAAATTCCTATAATGCTGTTAGTCTTGCAATGCGGGATATAGTTTCCACCCTATATTCTCCTAAATCAAGATTTTCAAGATCAGCAGTATTTTGTGATGAAAACAAACTTTTACTAAGGAAGACAAAGGCCACCAACTGCGAGACTAGTGACTGTGCCACCTGTGACCCTTTCTGTCGTTCTCATTGCAGACAAGATGTACTTTAAATATATGAGACTGCTTAAATGACATTGAAGCCTCCTTAGGGGAATGTTAAACAAACAGAGAACTTGTTAACATAACATTTATCAGCACACACACTGGTAGAAACAGTCTCAGAGATTCTGAATAAATCACAAAGCTGTTTCCATCTCCTTGTTTTTATTTTTTTCAAGAGACAACATATATGGACAGATGACTGTCTTAAGTGATTGGTGGTAAAAATTTTATGAATGTCAGATTAATAAAAGGACTTACATGTTCCAGTAAAGCTCTACAATGTGACCAATTTGGCACTCATTATTTATAAATATTTTATAGTATTTATAATTACTCTCTATGTAAAACAATAGTAACTAAGCTGTGCTTGTTCCAGACAAAGCTGAAAGAGTTTGGAGCTATTCCATCACCCAATATTATAGTAATTTCCATCTCTTGAATCTGTCTCAAATGGAATAAAACCGTCCAGTCATGCTGTGCAACAATATTTTCTCAAATGTGTATCAACTCCTTTGGAGACCTGTTAATTTATATTCTACATATTAAAGTCCTTTTCCAGAGGGAGGAAGTTGGAAAAGGCTAGAGGGGAAGGAAAAGAATCTTGTCCAAATATTTCACAGTTCACTCAAAATCTAGTCAAGTGTTGAATCCCTGTTAGCTTTCGTGACTGTATTTCAGCCCTTGTTTCGAAACATCTGCTGTTCCAATCCCTGCAGAAGTCTCTACTGGTTGGTACCCTTTACTCCACCTTTGATCAAGTCATACGCAGTCACTCCAAGCTGTCAGTCAGCCTTCATTTCCTCTCAGAAACCTGCCGATCAGGCCTAGTGGGGCTGCTGCAATATAGAAATCACAAGTTTTGGGTTGAGGCTTTTTTTGCACAATATGGTATACTAATTTAAATCACTCCTCCAACTTAGCTTTGCTTTTTGGAAAACAGCCACATTTAAGTCTCCATTTCAGCCTCTGGGAATAAAGGCTATACAATTTCTAAAAAAATACTGTTAAGGCTTGATGTAAGAAAAACTAATACATAACCAACCAAAAGTACTTTTTGAACCTCCTTTAAAACTTGCTAGCATGGCAGTCCAAACCCTCTTAATGTTTATGTGTTGCTCAAAACTAGAAGGAAGTCAAAAGTCCTGGCAATCTACAATGGTGTCCTAGAACTGTGTGAACCTCTAAGGAAGCAGTAGCTATTTTGTGGTGGCTTCTGAGCCTATTTTCCAACCCTACCTAGAGTTCAGAGCAGCATGGAAACAATTCTACATTCTTCCTACTTCTACCTACTTACAGCAGGCAGCTGTAGATCAAACACTGTACATACATTAGAGCTTTGCAGGGAATTGCTGGTAGGTCACTGATATGCAAAGCTAACCTTTAATTGTCTTCAAATATTTCAGGATCATTTAAATCGCAATTCTACAGGGAAATGAAGATGGAAGTGTGAAATAAAGAGTCTATGGGCCTGATTCATGAAAAAAGTTACAGACCATTTACATAGGAAAGGAACACATGAAAATCCTTTACAGGGTGCCTATGTGATATATTAAATTCCTTTTCCCTGTGTAATTGGTTAACTGCACTTGAAAGGTGTGGAATCCAGAGAGGAGAGAAAGAGGCTGAAGAGAATGAGGCAGAGCATTGTAGCTTGCTCAAGATTTGTGCCCAGCAGACAGACAAAAAGGTAACTGTGGTGAACATAGAAAATATTTTTGAGGTTCAGCAGCCTGCCTTCAAAGTGCTCATTAGCGATGAGCTCATGAGTGCTCCAAGTTCTCCTGTGCTGGGAGCAGGAAGCACTGCTATGCTGAAACATGAAAAATGATGCTGGTAGGGTTTTTTGTCCTGTTGTTGGTGTTTTTAAAGTAACCTCAGTATATGAAAAACCTGGGAGTAGTAAAATTGTAATGTTGAACTCCATAGTCAAAGGAAGATCCATCAAGGCTAAACGTTCAGTATGACTGAAAATATTTTCACCTACTTACTGTTCTTTCTTCAGCATCTTTTCTTTGTCTGCTGTTAAAGCACTTATGTCAGACACAGTTTCACCAAGGGGTACTTTCTCTTCATGCTGCCCTATTAGCAATGGCCTGTGGAGGCCATTCAGGTTCAGAGACCAGCAGTGGCCAGGAAGGGATAGTTTAGTTTTTGATGTAGAGGGAACTTCCTACCAATAGCTTCTAAGTGTAGCTTACAGTAAATGAAAACATACAATGAGAAGATTGAAGAGTGGAACCAAGAATATGTTATGAATATGCAAAGTGGGATCCTGCAGTTAGTTATGATTTATTAACATTTTAAGTGGGAATGTCCTTACATTACAGACAATATTGTTTAACATCACATTAGATAGAACATTCTATCACAAGATGGGTTCTGAGCAGACAAGCTATTGAAGAGCAGACTTGGAGAGATGATATCAGACTTCATCAAAATGTGAGATTAAAACTTCTTTTAATTAGCCATGAATGAAAACTGGGAAGGCTAAGGAAAATGTAAGAGAGAAGGGAAAAGGAGAGGAAGAATCAGAAATACAAAAAAATTATTTGAGAAATAGAGAACGAAGAGAAGAGAGTCTGGAGAGTTTCTTTATTTGAAAAGAAAGGTAATCAGGAAGTTTTAACAGGAAAACTCATTGGAGAAGGAGAGAGAAAAAGAATGCAAAAATCTCCCAGCATCTCTTATGTCTACAGTCATTGCTGAACTTTATCAGACGGCAAGGCCAATATGGAGAAGAACAGAGAACCTGGATCAATCTATATTACTGTGAGTTGTGCTGGAGTTCAAATGAAGAGGATAAGCTGAATGAACGATACGTGGCCTGAAGGGTATATAGGACATGCAGGACAATCAAATCTGTACATGTCCTGGGATATGCTGGAGAGATTGAACAAGTATGTATGGAAAACATGAGCGAATGAACTGAGGTATGTGGGTTGAGTTGGCATGAAGGTAGAATGAATTTCTGCACATATCAAAGAAATGGTTTGGTTGTATTTATGGTTTAGAAGATGAAAAAGGAGCACTTTTTACCATTGTTTTGCTTAGCAACAGCAACAAAAAAGAGTACTCAGCTGGGACTGTCAGTTGCTCAGCTCATTAAAATATTAAGAGAGAACACATCTTAGCGGAGCTCTGAGCCTTCAGAGCTGCCAAAACCAGCTTCCTAATACCCAGAGAAGGAGTGCTGAGAGTTCTCCTTTTTCTTTTCTTTTTTACCACTTATTGTCATCAGTCTTGAAGCAGACTGCTTCCTACTGTTAGTTTTCATTAGCTGCTTTTCCTGTGTCTCAAGCAAAGAGGCGTGGGGCACCATGTTTCAAGGCTTCTTCAGCAAATAATGCAGATTCCTGTCTGTCCCAGAAGACTAAACTGTTGTAACAGGTTTCTTTTCCTGAGGTTCTCATGTAGGTAAAGCAATGCAAAGGTTCCCCAGCCTTTCATGGCAGCCAGATTCATCCAAGAGGAATAATAGGACCAAAACTGAGAAGATAACTGAAGAGTCTGAAGATATAGTAGCTTTTAATTTTTTTCTGGATGCCAGAATACATTGCTTAAAGTAGAAATTTGAGTAATTTCGAGACATTTTGACTGACTTTATTAAATTCTGTTAGATGTTGCTATGGTGGGTTGACCCAGGCCAGCAGCCAAGCACCCACACAGCTGCTCGCTCACTCCCCTTCTTCCCCAGTGGGATGAGAAAGAGAACAGAAAGAAAAAAAGTGAGAAAACTCGTGGGTCAAGGTAAAAACAGTTTAATAGGTGAAAAGAAATGTGATGCCAAGTGATGCAAAGGCAATCACTCACCACCTCCCACAAGTGGACCAATGCCCAGCCAATCTCCAAGCAATAGCCACCTTGGAAGACAAACTCCCCTTCTTTGCCTTCTACCTCAGGTTTTATTCCTGAGCACACCACCATATGGTATGGAACATCCCTTTGGCCAGTCCAGGTGAGTTGTCATGGCTGTGTCCCCTCCCAACTTCTTGCCCACTCTCAGCCTACTCGCTGGGGCCACAGAGTGGGAAAAAGAGGCGGCCTTGAAACTGTGCAAGCACTGTTTAGCAATAGCCAAAACACTGTTTTAGCCACAAATCAGGAAAAGCAGCACCATATGGACTGCTATAAAGAAAGTTAACTCCCAGTTAATCCCAGCCAGGCTCAGTACAGTTGCTATGATAGACCTATTTGCTCATAAATTCTGAATATAACTGGAAAAGAGAACAAAATGAAAGAGTGAAAATACTGATTTTTCAAATGTGGCTGTTTTAATTTCACAGCATAGTGCATTCTCTCATTTATAATTCTCATTGCCTGCCCTGTGTGTATAAGGTAAGGAAGAGTAGTGGCTGTGACAGCGTAAAAAATAGTTTTCTGCATTTCTTTCTTTTGTTATTCCCTTTTAATTTATTTACCATGGCTGCCTCTCTTCTTTTTCCAGTATCTTAATTTTTCTATTTCTTCCTGGTATGTTCCCATTCTTCATTCTTATTCATTCTGTTCCTTTTCTTTCCCACTCTTTTCTCCACCTCCTGCCCAGTCTCATTTTGGAGCTCTTACGTAGCTGTATTTGACCACTGACTTGTGTGGGCAAACCACACGATTTAAAGTTATCTGGCTCCAGTAAGCCAGTAGTTTTCACCAGGGCTTTCCTCCAGCTTTGGAGCCAATGCCTTCCCCTCTGCCCATGTCACGTGCAGAGGCCTCACCAAGAGGCTGAATGCTCTGTTGCTTTGGAGAACTGGGATTTCTCAAAAACCACCTGCTCAGCTCCTAGCCCCAGAAATACAAGCTTTCGTTATCCTAAGACCAGTAGCCTAAAATACTTTCCAGTATTCTAAAAGCAACACAAGGTGTAGCCTCTTAGAAAATGTTGCTGATGTCTCAGATCCTCAATTTTCTGTGCTGATGCAAACTGTGCTACTTAATGGTGGTCACTTTGGCCCCAGTTTGTCAAAGTGTATAAGCACAAATGGTAAATACGCACGGCCTTCCTAATAACAGGAAAGCATTTGTTAAGTGTCCTGCTGAACTGGCGTTTTGATCAGCAGTTTCAATGTACTTCAGGAACAAATTCTTACTGTTAAATCAGTTTTAAAGCAGGTTAGCCCAGCGTCAGTGCAGTAGCTCTCAATGAAAAGGAGGATTTCCTAAGGAAATAGGAATATCATTGACAGTTTGATACAAAATAGGTGAGAAACATGCACAAGTGTTTTTTTGTTTTTGTACTGAGGAGATTGTACCTGAAATAGCAAAGCTGAGAGAACAAGTACAGAGAGAGAGATACCATTCGTTTTGTTTTTTCCTGATATAATTAGCCACTTATCAATTCCCGAAGGGAACACAAATATTCAAATACATTTAAAAAACAACAACAACAAAAAGTATTTCAAAAGCATACACGGTTTCAAGTTTGGGGATTTTCTATGAACACATCTTTTTCTGGTCCTCTGCAATCATTGTCAATTGTTGACCAACACGACAAGCTCCTACCAACGTGACCTGCATTATCTTGCTGTGTACTCACCAAAGCAACTGATAAGCTTTGTTGGAATGCTCTTCTTCCCGAGTTCCTTCATGTCACAGCTATAGTGGAGCATACGTCTTTGTCCTTCTTAGAGTGAGGGATTAAAAATAGTTTATTTCCCCTATTAAGCCTAGTTGGCACCAGTTTTTTTCTGTTGTTCTTCTCAAAGGCTTCTGGGAGAGCTGCTTGATATCAGCAACATGGAGAATTAGGATGGCAGCTCTGTAAATAAACTTTTAAAAGCAGTTAGGCAAGCACATCTGAGGCACAAAATTTCTCTAACGAACTTGATAGTGACAATACAAGGATTCTGATATTTAAGGTAGACAACAGAAGTATGTATTTCTTTGGATTCTAGTCCTCACATTGCACTGACTTGTAGCCTTAGTGCCAAAAGAGATACATCAACATGAGCCACTTTTAGGACATTTTAGCTCGCAGACCCTAGAACAACATCACAGATTTTCCCTGAGCCCTGGTACATAGACCAGGTTTATGAATGTTCCTTAGCACCTTTGCAGAGGAACAGAAGTGAGTAATTTTTGGGAACAGCATAAAGACTCTTTATAGCTCCAGTAGGCTGTGCTTCAGCTGCTTTTATCAGTGACACAGCTCTGAGTTGAGCTATGCTAAGATAGAGATGAAACATCTCTTCCGTGCCCCATCCTGTGTCACTGGCTGCTGCTCCACCTCCCTAGACGGAGAAGTTTGTACCCATTAACAGCAGTGACATTGGGCTCATGTCTAAGAACCCAAGACTGGATGGACTGATTAAAGATTACAGCAAGAGCCAGAAACTCAATAGGTCAGCGATTGATAGTTACAGTATTCCAACAGCTAATGCTGATTCAAAACCCTTCTCCAAATTTTGCAGGAAATGCATTTTATTATGGTTGTCCTGTATCCCAGTGAACTGTACTGCACAATGAGATGAGAGGTCTGTCTCTTTCTCTGGGTTGGGTTTCGTGCAAGGTCCAACCTGGCTTAGGTGTTTGATCAAGGAGGGGATTTGTGACTATGACTTCTGAATGGCCCCTAAGCTTAGAGCCAGGGATCTGAGTCCTTCCTTCAGCCCTTCCTGCCAGCTGGATTCGTATGTACCTATTCAGTATCCTGGGAAACTGATGCAGCTGATTTAAGGAATGCATTCTTGGGATCTGTGTCTCACAATATGATTTATAAAAAAAACAGGTGTGTAATCCAGGTCTTTGGATTCTACTAGATGACAAAGCACCTATGAGTTAGTTACTGTTCTTTTATCTGCTTTCCATCTGGACAGTGCAGCATCCTTGCTCCCGCAGCTGCGACCAACGTGATCTGGGAGAACAGTTCCTGCCACAGGTGTTAGGACAGCTGTGTTGTAAGGCTTAGACAGAAAGGAGTGGTACAGCAGAGAGACATACTCATATTGAGGTCACAGCTTGAGGTGGTTGTCTTGTTTACAACCCTTTTGATCTTCAGGGTGAGGTGCAATGGCCTGTGGCTGAAAAACTGCAGGAATGGATGCCAGCACAGGATTCACAGTGGAGCAATCTGTTGCAGACTTTCTAGACCTGTCCTTCCTACTGTTTGGTTTTGTGCTGGGAAATTTCAGCTGGGAATTCAGTCTGAACCGGGGAGCTAGCACAGAAGATAACACAGGTAGGGCAAATGTCAGCCACAGTTGCTGGTGCCTGCACTTCTTGGAGCTGTACTTCTCCAGGAGGAAGGGAGGCCTTGAAAGAAATACCTGCGATGAGATTCTGCGGTGCTCTGCCCATCAGTGCTGCTTTAAATACTCTATTTATCATGCCTGGAGAGTCAACTGCTGCCGATTCTGGAAATTCAGTGGCCACTAGGACAATCTGCTGTTGCTTGCTGATCTTTTATGTCCTTCCTCCTGGGAAGCGTCTCATCCAAAGCGGCGTGGTCCTAAGTGCATGAGTACTTGTCTACACCTTGTGTGCAGTGTCACAGTGTGCCGGGATAAAAGCGTCTCCAGCAGCCTGTTTCCTTCAAATGCTTCATAAGTGCCAAGTCAGAAAATGTTAGGGTTTTTTTTTAGAAAGAAAACAGATGTTTCTTTTATTTTATTTGAATGATGGTGTGGATTTTAATTCAGCAAAGACATAAAGTATGTTGGTAAATTGTGAGTGTGTGTAGGTGGGTGTGTTAGTGGGTGTAGGGAGCATATGGAAGAAGCTGCAGCATGAGAAAGCAACCAACAGAAGGGCTTAAGGAAGTACAAGACAAAGCAGACTTTTTCTCTTACTATGTTTTAACTCGTCTTTTGGCAATGTCTCCTGCTATAACCTTTTTCTCATGCCCTTGTACTTGATAAGTTATACTCACATCTCTATACTCCCTTTGAATGTCATTCTAGTATTTATCGTTCTAGGACCAAAAAGGCAGTACAAATAATAACAAAAATGTTATCGGTACCACGAAATTAGCAAAAAACTTCATTAGCGATACAGAAAAGTGTACAGTAACATTTTGTGTGTGTTTGCTGTGCATTTCATGCATTAGTCAGGAACCATAACAATTACCGTGAGTCACTAATTGTCATTATCGTGCCCCGTTTTTTGCACAAAATTTGAAGCACTTAAGGCACGCCCCCCCCCCCCCCCCCCCCCGCCCAACAAAGGGCCGCTGAGGCCACCCAGGACATTTCGCAGACGTGCGGAACAAGTGCCGGGTGGGCGTCATAACGGCTTCGGGGCTGGTGCCTGGAGCTCCGACACCTCCGCGCTGCTCGTCCCCGCCCTCGCCCCGGACTCGCCGTGCGGGGCCGCGGAGCGCTCGGGGCCGCGCGGGGCGCTCGGGGCCGCGCGGGGCGCTCGGGGCCGCGCGGGGCGCGTGCAGTTGCGCGGCGGGAGCGAGCGGGGGCAGCATTGCCCGCGGAATCGCCGCCGCTGCCGAGCGGGCACACGGGAGCGGGGTGAGGAAGGGGGAAGGAAGGAAATAAAAATGCCCTTTTTGTGCCTGCTTGGGCTCTGCTGAGGCTTTCTCGGCGGTACACTCGGAAGCAGCTTTATCGCGTTTCTCTTTCGGGTGAGACTGTGACAGTTAAAAAAAGATTAAAAAAAATCAGGTCAGCGCCGGCAGCTGGTGTTCACTGCAGCGTCAGCGACAGCCGTGCTTGGGAACAGTTAAAAAGGCTTTCAGCAGGATTTTTAACTTGTAATGTGCTTAACCTGTAAAAGTTTACAGAAAACCTTGGACCTTATATTGGCCAACAGCTCCAGAGTATTGGCTGCTCTGTACTCAAAACCAGGTCAAATAATCAGAAGAATAGGATAGGATAGGATAGGATAGGATAGGATAGGATAGGATAGGATAGGATAGGATAGAATAGGATAGGATAGGATAGGATAGGATGAAAAGAATAGAGTAGAATAGAATAGAATAGAATAGAATAGAATAGAATAGAATATTTCAGTTGGAAGGGACCGACAATGATCACAGAATCATAGAATCATTTCGGTTGGAAGAGACCCTCAGGATCATCGAGTCCAACCATAACCTAACTCTAGCACTAAACCATGTCCCTAAGAACTTGTCTAAATGCCTTCTAACACCTCCAGGGATGGTGACTCCACCACTTCCCTGGGCAGCCTGTTCCAATGCCCGACAACCCTTTCTGTGAAGAATTTTTTCCTAATTTCCAATCTAAACCTCCCCTGGCACAACTTGAGGCCATTTCCTCTTTTTCTATCACTTGCTACTTGGGAGAAGAGACGTCATCTATTCCAACTGCCTGAGCACTTCAGGGCTGACCAAAAGTTAAAGCGTATTATTAAGCGCATTGTCCAAATGCCTCAGAAACACTGACAAGCTTGGGGCATCAACCACCTCTCTAGGAAGCCTGTTGCAGTGTTTGCCTACTGAATAAATTAGTTCCTCTTTGAGCAACTGTGCAAAGACTCAGATTTTTTTGACAGGCTTTGCTCTGCAACATTCAGCCTAAGCAGGGTGGAATCTTTGTGCAGCTCCTTTAAAACTGAACACCTTGTGTATAAAAGAGACAAGGAATAATGAGTATTTTTAAACACCTTTTGCAGCAGATTTACTTTACAGTTTATTTATAAGGTCTGCTTTGGTAAACTTTGGAAATCTTGGTTCAAGGTCATAAAACATTACCTTCTGAAGAAACATTTCGTCAAAGGCACTTAAATGACTTGGGAGCATAAATTCTCCTCAAAATCAAAATGAGAATTATGTTCCCAGTCACTTCAGTGCTTTTGAAAAATGTACGTGGAGTGCTTGGGCTTGGTAAAGGCAACAGATGATATTTCACTGGTGAGTCTCATTGTTGAGATGGAAATAACACCAGGGTAAAAGCGTGGAAGGCTTGCTGACCTTTCCTCAGATCTATGAAACTTCACAGTTTGTATTTCTAGATCTACCTGATGCCAAGAGGGCCAGCTGCAATGCTCAGTTGCTTTGTGTGTGTATGTGTGTGTTGGCTCACTCAAGCTTATGGTCCTCATCCTAACTTGGGTTTTTCAGGTCCTTAGATGTGACTACAAAAGAAAAGTTAACATGAGGCTTCCATTTTGTTGAACATATACTGGCCAGCAGAAGTCAGTATCAGGGAGAGAGGGGAGAAAAGAAAATAGAATGAAGAGGAACACATAGAGGGGGAAATTAAGGGGAGAAGAGAGAAACATGGTGGTAGCAGAGTCTTACCCCCCAACTTCTGTAGAGAAGTATTTTAAAAAAAAATCTCTGTAATATTAAAACCACTGTTTTCTAGTTTTGAGGATACAGATAAAACCATGAAAATGTAAGAAAAGACCCCTAAGTCAAAGCATGCCTATGCTACTTAGTGCAGAGACAAACAAATCCAGGCAGAGTCTGGACAGTCACGCTGAAGCTAGACAGGAGACATGAGCCTGGCCTGTGCTCCAGGCTCCTGGGCTAATCTGTACCTGCAATAGCATCCCCACACCATCCTGAAGTCTGTTAGGTAGACTGGAAAGCAAGTGAAAACCTCTCACAGTGCTGTATTTTAAAAAGTCTCTGTACTTCACAGCTGGCTCGGGACTCAAAAACATCCGCCTCCTCAGCTAACGGCATAAAGAGCATTGGGTCTATTCTCCTTTCGCTGACATTTACCACTTACAGAATACTCACTGTAGACCTATCACTGCCTACAAGAGAACCTTCACCACAGTCTAATCTAACCCATTAATATTGTCCTCATTTACAGAAGGGAAGAGGTCATAAATATATAACTTACAACCATTGCGACATTCAATGTCAACATCAGAATTCAGGAGTTCTTGTCTCTGAGGACTGTGCTCACACCTCTGAACTCTATTTACACCAGAGAGAGAAGGTTCTTTTTTTACTTGAAATAAGGTGTCTCAAAGGATCACAGAAAAAAAAGATCTTTTAAATAGAATTTGGCATTCTAGCCAAACATTTTAAGAGATGTAATTTGCAACAAATTCTGCAACGGAAATGTTTCCACGGTCCAACACTTTCTGGTAATTCCAGAAAAAAAAGAATCTGAATAGAAAATCTGACCTTTTCAATAAGAAAATAAACACTTTGACCCAATTCCTTTTTGGGAAAAATACGTACAATCACTATCAAAAAAATCCCCATTTAAAGTCTTTTATTTTCATTCAAATAGGAAATAAATATAAATCTGAAACCTTGATAGTTGTTGTAAAGTGGAATTGAAGGCCTTTGGCCAGCTCTTTTTATCCTTGAAATCACTTTGTGACACATATCAAAAAGTCTGGCCACCTCTGATATATGTACATATTAGAGTGTGCACTCTGTGTTTGAAATACAGTGTATGAAATTGCTCACAGCACATTAAGAATGCTCAGCAATGTGCAATTTTAGGGTCGCATTTTATGCTGTAGGACACATTGTGCTGTTAGCAATCTTTTTTCTCTCACTAAGCACACATTATTTGAGTTTTCTAGTTGAGCATACACCTAAAAGAATTTTTACTCTTTTTAAAGAAGGCCATAAATTATCATCAAAGACTGGGGTCTCAAATCAGTTGTTATTTGAACACTATCTGCTGCTTCTATCATTCTTACATCAATATCCTTTATAGCAAAGCATAAATTCAGAGGATATTAAACCTACAAGCCCAATTAAAGAGGCACTATATACAAATCGCACATTGAAGGTAGCGTGGCTTTTATAAACAAAATTCTGTCCTCTTGTAGGTTTTGTGACCTTTCTTCATCTCTTTATTTTATTTTTCAAAGATGACTGCTTTTCAACCATTTTTTGCCAATAAAAAACTGTGGTAGCTGCCTCCACTGTATTACACCCCCTCTTTCGCTTCCTCTACAGGGGGTTGATTGACCCATCTTTTAAAAGAGGGGAAAAAACAGCTTTGGGGAGCACCTGTCAAACAAGAAAGTTGCACAGTGATGTGCCTGTGTGTGTGTGTGTGTAAGAGAGAGAGAGAGAGAGAAATCAAATAAAATCCGGAGCTGAAAAAATAACTCACTGTATGTAGCGTAGAAGAAAAATCATGATGAAGTCCTGAGCTAACTCACATAATGCTTTCAGGAATCAGAAAAATGACACTGTCAAAACACAACATTAGTTCTCAGAAGCCTCCAGGCAAAATTTTATTTATTTAAAGTTAGCTCCTATTTTAATAACAAAAAAGTGGCAGCATATTCTACATCAAAGAAAAAACTTTTCCTAATGTTTCCATTCCTCTTGTGAAGTACCGGAGCTGAAGTAGTGGAGCTGTCTTTCTGTAAATAATTACGTGAGTGGCAGGATCTCAACCTGAGAAAGCTTTTTGTCTGCACCAGGGACTGTAGCATAAAGAGAACCACATTTGGCTTGCCTAATCTGAGCAGCGAGATGAGATATTCTGACTTTTACTATTTAAATAGTTAGTTTTAAATAAGATCCATAACAATGAAAGGCAAGTCCTGGATCAACATCTTTGTACACTGGTGCATGATGAAGGATGAGTATAAATGAGAAGAACATTCATGGGCTGTATCTCTCCAGTCAAGACCTATTAGCCATGCTTCTTGTGGCAGTGCCCAGGAGAAATGTCCCCTAACAGCAGGGTGGCCCACAGCTGGTGGCTCCTCTTGCATATTACCCTCATTTCAGGTATCCTTAACTTCAGATGCCAGACCAATGCACACTGTTAGGAACAGTCAAAGCATTTACCATTTTATGCCTTGTCGAAAGGATGAGACGTGTTTTGCAGTTCACTTCCGGATCTCTTTCCTGGAAACTCTATTTATTCCTCTTTGTTCTTCGTATGTTAATCTCTTTTAGTTACAACTAGCTATAGCGAGAAGGCAGTCCAGGGTCCATTCCTTCAAAGACATCCTATAAATAAAGAATAACCCCTTAGGTCCCTAGACCTGTTGTTTGCCTTTTTAGCTTGGCTTCTCCACCGTTTCCTACTAATAACATTCCTTTGGCACTGACTTCTTGTCTGCGTTTCCTTTCTATTATTTCATATCATTTAACACCTCCTGCTTTGAACCTTAACAGATCCAGCTTCAGAGCTGCGGAAATTTGGTTCAGTTACAAAAGGCTCTACATTTGCATGTATCTGGGTCTTGCTGCACAACGGTTGGGGCTGTGTGGGAGTAGGACTGAACTTTGTTGCAATGAGATAACTCTTAAATCAGATAAATGTATTTCTTCCTTCTGGATCCCTGTTCTTCTATAAGCAACAAAGTAAGCTACTGTTAAGGCAGCTACCAACAAAATCATGGGAATCAGAGAAGGTGAAGTGATGCTTGCATGAGCTTTCATCCCCTATGCACTGTCACGACTTCTATCTAAGACAAATTATATCTTCCTGATAAAGTGGTGGTATGGCACTAATACGATGTACCAAGGATGTTATGGCTATAGAGTGCTGCCAACAGCTGTCAGCAGCAGGAGCTGCAGAAGGAGAATACAGATTGCTGCCTGATGGAGCCCGGAAGAGGGATTTTTCCCCTCTACCACGGCAAAATCTAAAGTTGAACAAGTCTTCTTAAGAGTAACAGAAAGTAGTAACACTAGCTGCCTGATGATGGGGCTCTGAGGTTGAAGTCTCTCTGTGGCAACTGTGCTTCTGCCAAAGCAAATACCCCTACTCAGGGGTCTGCGAAGAGCCGAGGAGCTCTTCTCCCAGCAGCATCCCCACAGAGACCTGCCTGCGTTCAGAGGCCTCCAGTGCCTGTGTGGCTGCTCCAGCGGCGGCCCCGGCACATTGTATGTAATGGACTTGGAAAGCACTTCAGGATCGTCAGGGATGAATCATGCTGTAAAATGTATCATTAATGCTACTAGATGTATTATAGACTTCTCCTGTGATCTGAGACTGCTGCAGGCAGCGTGCTGGGAGAGCAGCTCTCCAGATTGCGCTCATGCAAATCGCGATCTGTGATCACATTCATTCTGGTTCCCACCACAACATTACGTTCACACTCTTGTGTGCTGCTCACGCAGTCTAAACTTTTTGTTATTGCAGGTTGTACGACTACAACATAGCATCTCTTTGCCAACACCTTTGCAAGGGTGAGAAAACATACAAATATGGAAATAGAGGCACAAGAAAACTAGTGTATATGCTTAAACTTACCCAGAAAAAAAGTGGTGTGATCCTAACCTCTGCCTCCTGACTCTGGTGTCCCCCAAGAGGTTACTAGATCGGGGCAGCTGTCAGTTTGTTCAGGGTGTTTAGTTCGGCTTATCTTTTTGTTCTGAAACATTATTTTCTTCTGAACTGGAGTCTGTGTAATTTAGAGAAGAGCAGGAATTTCTGAAAGCTGGGAAAAGCAAAAGTGAAATCTGACCTATTTTGAGCATGTCCTGTTTTTACTGTGGACAGCAAGTCTTGTCAACTGGGTTGAATTATGTAAACAGTATTTAAAAAAGATTTTGTGTTAAATGAGACGATCACAAAATAGCAATATAATAGGAAATGGAGGATGAGCAGACATATCCAAGAAATGGTTTTCAAACATTGCAAATGAAATGGAGAGTCAAGGCAATGACAAGGAGACTGCTGCCAGTGACATATCCTGTGGGAAGATCCTTGTAACAACCTGACTATTTGGGAACATAGGGAAAAAGCAGACAGTGCTCTAAAATATGAGAAAAGTAGGAAACCGTAGGCAAAACCTAGTCATGCATTAATCCAACAAAAGTCAAAGCCAAGAAATTGCGAGCAGTAAGTCATCAGTAAAAGGGCGCTTGCATGTAACATAAGGGTTCAGTTCACAGGTACCCAGGCTGTTTTTTAAAATTAAAATTTTAAATATGTCAAAAATATTCAGTGTTCAGATAAAAGTTGAAAAAAAAAAAGCTTTCGAGATCTCAAGTCTGTATTTTGAATGTTTGGCTAATACATTGACACAGGCTGCCTTGCCAAAAATATTAAAATACAACTAAAGAGATCATAAATTAGTAAATTGTCAAGTATTCTTAATATGTATTCCCAATGCCAGACATTTATAATAGTAAAAGCAGGTTACTTAAATAATGAGTGCCAGTTAGTACTGAGAAAGCTCAGGAGTTTAACAGACAGAAGAAACTAGGTTTGCTTCCTGAAAGAAGTAACAAAGATTTAACTTGGACACATGAAAAGTTTCTGTGTTTTAGGATTTCAGTGTTAATTTAGAGAACTATTACACCATGCAGTACAAACCTTCTATTAAATCAATGCATTCATCTATTTGAAATAAAAGTTTTATTCAATCACTGTATTTTGATAGACTAGACGATTGCACATAGACAGGAGATAATGGATTGAACAGGATGTCCTTGAAGGAGAAGAGCTGCTTCAGATCACCTCTGTAATACTCTGGAGACATCCCACTTCCAGTGCCCATCAGACTTCTGAAGGTTAAGAGAAAAGATGCACCAATGGCATCTGGTGTAACAAATCAGCCCCTGAATCACCTAACTATAAAACTCCCAGGGAAAAAAATTAAATAATCTCTGCTTAAAATATGTCAATGTCAATTTTAAATCTAGTTAGGAAGATCAGCTCTGGTGCCTTTATAGCAGCTTAGCCACGTGCACTGTAAAGGCTCACTGGTGCTGTAGCCATCACTGGGTTTTGAAATGAGTAAAACACAAAGTTATTAAATCAGTTTTGGTCTTGCAGTCCCATTTGATCAGTTCACTTTAACATGCTTTCAAGCAATTAAAGAAATTGATATACAGAGATTTCTAAAAGAAGCAGGAGATAAAATTTCACTGACATAGAGATCTGTAACAAGACATAGATTTCTTTCTGAAAAAAGATGTGTAAGCCATATTCTAACATGTTACAGCAGAGAAAAGAAAAATTAAAATGTCAGATTATATTTTTAAATACGTTTTCCCACCTATTACATAGCCCTTCTGTGTTCTGAGTGCTGGAACCTAGATCAGCCAACTTTTTGTGTTATAATATGCACACAAAACATTTTCCTGCAGGCTTAGTTGAAATCAGAGAAACAGAAGAATTTGTGTACATAAAGTACTCAAAACCAGTATCTTAGCACAGTATAGGAATTTATGGTCTCAAGATTAAAATCTGCTGTGGTAAACACTCAGCACAGCTAGTCATCAGAAAAAAACCCCCCAGCAAACCCTGTATGTATAGATTTTGAGCATTAGGTGTCTTTATCTTTTTTCACTAAAGGAAATGTACGTGTGTGCGCACCTGTCTCCCCACCTCCCATCTTCAGCTAGTGCTTTTGTTACAAAGAAAGTGAAGAAGAGCTTTGTGAAACAACTTATTCACAGTAGGACCCAGTAATTATGATGAAAGTACAGCAGCATAAGGCAGACAAAATGGTGTTATTTCTTTCTATTGTAAGTCTTAGGTCTCTATATGGAGCAGCACTTTACTCACCTACCTTGCATATCAATGTTGAACAAATTGCCTTGTTCATATTTTTAACACTGCAGACCCAGCTTACAGTTTTAGTTACACCACTTAGAAGCTACAAGAAGCCTCTCAAGGAGAAAAAGTCAGCAAACTATTATTTTTCAGCTGTTCACAAAGTAAATCATTTGAAGTTCTAGTTGTCTCAAAAAATGAAAAGGTTTGCTTTCTGTTGAGAAAAAAAATATGATCACACCATTTTTCAATGCTCCTCTACTGAGGCCAACAAGGATAGTTTGAATCAGGAATCTTGCAGGAAAACTTGCAGGAAAAGCTTTAGGAGCAAATATCCCGCCACCTTAAAATATGCAGAACAGCACAAAAGCCAAGATCGACATGTTTGGGCATCTTTTGTAAACTATGAAAAAAATGACTGCTACAGGAGACACAGTCAAACTTCTCTATAAAAAATGAAGCTTCGTCGTCATGTCTCTGAAAGTACTGTCTCCTTCTCCTGTTTCAGTCCAGCTTGTGTCTCTGGTCTGTGGGCACTTCACACTGAGAGAAATAAAATACTGGTATTTCCAGGGAGAAGAAAATTATTTAGCCTTCTAAAATAGAAGAAATCAAACAAAACAGGCACATTCAGGTATTAATAAGTTATTTTCTGATCGTGGGAAAGAAAGAGGATCAAATATGTTTAAGTCTGACCTAAAAATGATACTGAATGCTAATTAATGAATGTATTGTTAACAGATGCTTCCCTTTTTTCTTAAGAAATTTAATATATCCATGTATTTATATGCTGGTATATAAAAAGCTCTTTGCCTTCCCCCTTCCAAAAATATCTGAAGCACTGTGAAAAAAAGTAATTCTTACTAAAGAGGACGGCAGCTTTGCTATATTACTTGAAGTAATCCTAAGGAACAGTAACATTAAACAGTCTCTATGATCAGGATAGGATGCTGGACATGCAAAGCATCTAACAGAGGAAGATCCTCTTTAGTCACTGGTTTCATATCAGCTGCTGCCAAGTGCATCTCTGATAGTGGGTAAGAAAATGAAGCTGGAGTGCTAAGTCCACCTCTTGGTCACCCCAATGTAAACTGCTGCTGTGCACTTGAGTTCTGTGGAGTCATCTCAGATGTGCTGGTGTAAGAGAAGGACACCGGAGTGCTGGTCACGTAGCTCCAGTGCTCACACGCTGGAAGAGAAGCAATGAGAATATGTAGACGCAGAACACAGGCAAGGCAAATGTTTTATACTCTTTCTTGAAGGTTTGATTTTATAGCCTTTGTCTGAAAATAAGATTTCTCTACAGTGCCTTACTGCCTCAAGCAAAGTCCAAAAGGCTTTTTCTCCTATACTGATCTTATATGATGTTATGAGTAAAATATCAGTTGCAATGAAATCGATAGGAGCTTCACCTGTGTGTCTGAGGCTGTTTTAATGAAAGCAGTGGTAAAACTCCTGTTGATTTTCTGGAGAAGACTGAAGCCCTGGGGAATACTGGTAGCTCTTTAATAAGAGCTGTCTGCCAGATGTAAAGCACGAGGATATCCACTATTGCCTCAGAAAGCAGGGTGGCAAATCCTCCAGTCTGGCCATCATCTCCGTTATGTGCTTTGGTAAAATGTGCATCCTGAATACCCTTTTCAGTAGTTCTTCCCTGGTGCAAGAAAAGGTTTAAAATCTGGCCACAGATAAGGTCTTCCTGAGTTGGCCTGAAGTCAGTAAATTCAACATAAAATTGAAAGGAATCAAGTCTTTAAAACAGTATTGGAACTAATGTTCTGGTTATAATCAGTTGCAAACAGGCCTGAATATATCAAACGAAAGAACTGATGTGATCAGAGCAACTGACATCTTCCAAGAGCCACCTGCTATTACCACAACATATCTAAAAATAAGTGAGAAAAACCACGATATTTTGAGAATAAACCTTTATTGTTCATACAAAGCTGACTCTGTCACATATCATGAGGCATCATTAACATAACTTTGCTTAAATCAAACAATATTGCTTAATGAAATATCCAACACAGTTATAATCAATTATTTTCTTTTTCTTCTCTCCTGGATGGAATGTGTGTTTCGATATCAACTCATCTCTTTTAAACTGCTAGCTTAGCCAGCATGTTATATGAATAAGCTCCTTGCCAGGTAAATCCACCACAGGTACTAAAATCAGAGCTGGGGTCTTCTTGCCCAAATATTTTTTGAGGTATTGTTGCAGTCCTGAAATAGAAACAAACAATTAATGAATCCTCTCTGCCTCATTTTCTATTGTCTCATATTTCTTAAAAATGATTTCTAAATAAATTTTTGAAAACTATTGTGAAGTAACAATTAACAAAAGGAAATGAAATGCAACTCTAAGTTTTCCCTTTATATAGAAGGAAGAATCATCATCTCCCACCCCCTCATCAACTAATTTGAGACTAACTTTACATATTGCCTAAGGCCATAATTTAGCAAAACAGTTAAAACAACAAGTTTCTAACCTTGAGCGAGTGGTCTGTTGATTACAGATACAGCAAGCTGAAAATAAGTGCAAGTAGTAAAAATAACTGAAGGCCAGTTGAAATGAAGTTTTTTGTCATTTTTGATATTTAGATGATCAGCATGTAGTACTCTGTAAACAAAATTCTGCTCTCAGGTCCCACTGTGGTGCATCAATCTACTAGAAGTTAAAGTAGGCCATTTTAATGTTGCTGTCAGGAACTCTAAGGGGACAGGTATGTGTGGCAGAAGTTTGTAAATTTGAAGTCCATTATAGGAACAGATTTAATAATGGAGAAGATCTAATTAGGAGAATATAGAAGAAAAAGAATGGAAAATTTAAACTCAGCATCAGGATGTTACTGGACATGTTGCAGCCTCACTGGACATGTGAGAAATCCAGCCACACAGAACCCTTAGAGATGAGTGCTGAAAACCCTCCAAACGTCCCTCCAAAAGACAGCTTCCTGATGGTAAGGTATGGCCTGTATGGGTTTTGGTTGCGATAAGTTATTTCTGTCTGCAGCTTCTGTGATTATGGCAATTCTTTATAACACTAAGCAATCTTGGCTAGCGAGGGTGTAAAGAGGGCAGAACTTGAAGACTGTCAGAGCTTTATTTTTTGGCATCACTACCTGTGAAACTGTGAATAGGCAGTTCAGTCAAAGTGTTACTTCATCCAGGATAAAACAGGGATTTTGCAATTGTATTCACTGAAGCCAAAACTCTTCCCTCTTGTTACCTGGCAGCAGTAGTATAAATTAATGTAATCATGGCAATGCTGCCCACAAAATATTGCAGATAGTACCAGTCTTCTGAAATCCTGCTGACTTCCTTTGGTATTAACATCATTGACATTAGAGGTAAAACCAGACAAAGCTGAGCGAAAGATCAACAGTCTCCTCAAAGGTCAAAGGACTTCTTCATGTTGTTTGTAAAATGGGACTCAGTCTTTGGATCACAGATATTCAGCAGTGACCTGATAATTTAGCATCAGCTAAAAATTTCATTCTAAACTTTGATGTCAGAAAACTTTATAGTTATGCTGGCTCAGAAGGCATTAAGGGGAAGGCAAGTGACCTCGAAAATCACCAGCTCCACCCTATTAAAATTACATTTCCTTTTTTTCCTCATTTAAAATTGTGAAAATATAATTTTAGTCTTTAACTATTTTCACAGGCTTAAAAGCTGTGAAACAGCATTAAAATACAAAACCAGACTGAGGTATTACTTTCAAAGGGAGAATTTGAAAGTGAGGCTATCTGGAAATATAACTCCATTCTTTTGGGGTTTTTTTTAGGTGGTCAAAATAGCCATAAATAAGAGCCACCTTTCCAAAAGACCACCACATTTTCTATTGCAAGTGCAAACTGTTGCAGCAAAGCCTACACATATCATTGAAATGTGGATGAAAATCTAGGACATATGCCTCTAAATGTTTATTATACTTATAAATCGAATAGTTTGATATGGAAACATTCTACCTTAGATGTGCATCTTTATACATTTAAAAACTGTGGATAAAAGTCTGCTCAGCCAAACTTCCCCTGAAAAGAGGAGACTGAGTCTTCCAGAAAAGTAAAATTCCATGAGCCAGCACTGTGCCCTTGTGGCCAGGAAGGCCAATGGCATCCTGGGGTGTATTAGAAGGGGGGTGGTTAGTAGGTCCAGAGAGGTTCTCCTTCCCCTTTACTCTGCCCTGGTGAGACCTCATCTGGAATATTGTGTCCAGTTCTGGGCCCCTCAGTTCAAGAAGGACAGGGAACTGCTGGAGAGAGTCCAGCGCAGCGCCACAAAGATGATTAAGGGAGTGGAGCATCTCCCTTATGAGGAAAGGCTGAGGGAGCTGGGTCTCTTTAGCTTGGAGAAGAGGAGACTGAGGGGTGACCTCATCAATGTTTATAAATATATAAAGGGTGGGTGTCACGAGGATGGAGCCAGGCTCTTCTCGGTGACAACCAACAGTAAGACAAGGGGTAATGGCTTCAAGCTGGAACACAAGAGGTTCCACTTAAATTTGAGAAGAAACTTCTTCTCAGTGAGGGTGACGGAACACTGGAACAGGCTGCCCAGGGGGGTTGTGGATTCTCCTTCTCTGGAGACATTCAAAACCCGCCTGGACGCCTTCCTGTGTAACCTCACCTAGGTGTTCCTGCTCTGGCAGGGGGATTGGACTAGATGATCTTTGGAGGTCCCTTCCAATCCCTAACATTCTGTGATTCTGTGATTCTGTACCCTAAGGTCCCACAGAAGGCAATGCACAATTACTAAATCTGTGTCAGATTATGTATCAATGAAAAAAATGACAGCTATATATTTTACCTGCAATAATAAGATACTCTAAATCGTCCAATACTAATTGTATGTTTTTAATGACATGACACTAATAAAGACACAATATTTATCTTCTTCACTGCTGCAAATTATGCTTTTAGATAAATAAGAGCCTCAGTCAAGAGTATGAGTGTTTTCTGAAGCATGTAACTCTTTGTTCAAATACATTTGAGATTTCAAAAACTTATTTCCTTTATGCCACTTCCAGAAATGTTTGCTCAGTTGCATGCCATAATTCTAAAAGTTGATCTTAAAAGTGAAAACATGGAAAGGACAGAGTGAATGTGGCTATTGGAGCTTTAACAGGAGCTATGTATGACTGATATCGGTCCTAAAGTTATGTAATCTGCCCTGACACAGACTGCATATTAAAGTAGAAATAAAACCAGCTGATTAGCAAGCAGCAAACAAGTGGTGTGTATTGTGCATGTTTTCGTTTTCCCTGACAGTCGGCATTAATTATTATTACTACATGAAATTTGCTGAAAGCTGGTGAGGTTCATCCTGTTAGATGGATCCCTGCTACTCCCAACTGATCAGCAGAAGTTCAGGGTACAGGTTCCATATTGCACCTCTATGCATTTGTTTATTGACCTGGGTACAGCTGAGGGATATGGACATAATCAAAACTTAAAATGAACAAAAATAATTCAAAGTCTTTCCCTATCTCACAAAAACCCCCTAGCATTACAATCTATTTCTGCCATTCCTCTGTAAGGACAGGATACTGAGATCAGTAGTTTGATAATGTCTCACGTGGGCTCAGCAGCCCTTCCATATAACATGACACAACCTAACACAATAAGCTATTGTTTTTAAAGGGGCTTTTCACACTAAGTAGATAAAACAATATCCTCAGGGTCCCTAAAGGGTCATTTCAAATGATTAGGAAGATGATTTTTGTATCTGTGCTGTCATTGGCTTCAGCAGGATTTAGACAGTATGAGGTGAGGCCACAGAACCCACTTATGTTTTCAAAATCAGATCCCCATTACTGCTGCCATACTCTTGCTTCACTGGATATTTGCAGGGGAGGAGTAATCTAATGGCTCATATTAAAAAGGAAAATAGTAACAAAAAGGAAGATTGCATTTAGCCTAGTACATAAAAAAAATCATTTTCGTGTTACAACTACCATCCTTCCTTCACTTTTTAACCAAAAGATACTGTTACATTGCTTAGAGCAGGTTTTTAAATCCCTGAGCTAATAAAGCTCCATTGCTTCAGCTGTGGAGACCTGACATGCAGCGTGTACTTTGAAAAGAAGCGTCACAGGGGATCAGGTTCCTAACAGTTGACTAAGAGTTCCAGTCCCAAAAGATGTGCCCCTGGTACGCAGAACACTTAACCCTTCGACCAGTATCAACATGACTATTCACAAATTATTGATGTCCCTAAATCCCTGGCAGATTGGAGGCAGTTCTTGTCTCCCTTGAAGCCAAAGCATATGGTCACTAATGAGATGGATTAAAAAATATATATACACATTTGAGGCTTTGCCATGTGGATGTAAAGCCACAGAAATGATAGAAGATGATTGAACTGGACTGAACACTGTTAAACACATGATTAGCCTCTTGTTATGGATCATTTCCATTGATCTATATACAGTTTTGCAGCATAGTTTAATTAAAGCTGTCTGGAACAAGCCTCTGCCCTAAATGATCAGGCAGAGCAATGAAAAGGTGAAACATGAGGAACTGGAGACCTCCCCTTCCTTTCTTAAACATCCATCTGTTTGTCTCTGTGGTTTACAACCATAGCAAGGAAAGAAAATGTGCTTTTTAAAAAAAGTCTGCTTTTGCTGCTGTTTATGAGGCTTATGTGCCAGAGAAATCAGTGCAGGATTTTCCCCACACTTTTACTTAAGATAATATAAAATGATATAGCAGAATGTAAGATTTTAAAACAAAACCTGTACAATTGCCTTGCTTTATTTTATTTTATATCTTCCTGTCCAAAATAAGCCCAGTAAACAAAAACGTACTGTTGGAATATAGAAGCGAGTCACTTTGCAAAATATGATTTTGTGCTGAATTTTTGTTGCAGCTGTAAAGATTTTAAATGACAATAATGTGGACATTTTGCATAGTCCAATACTTGGCTTTTCATACGGTACCTCATGGTATCCTTTAGTATTCTTGATGTTACTTCACATTGGTCATATTGGTCATTTCTCTCTTAAGGGACTATGTTTTCAAAATGCTCTGCTCACAACAAAACTGGAGGCAACGTCCTCTGAATAATTGTATTTCCATTTTGAAAACATATCAGCTGGATCTTCAAAAATACTAAGAGCCCAGCAGCTCCAGGGAAAACTGGCCAAAGATATGTTACTCAATGCTTTTATAAATTTCTTCCAAAATTATAAAATTCAAAGTCAGTCTTGGTTGTTTTTGTTTGTTTGTTTGTTTTCCAAGTGGGAAACATTCCTATGCACAAAAAGAGAAAAATCAACAATAAAATTAGGAGGATAGAAATTGAACTTGCTTTGGAAGACAACCACTCCTGATTATTTATCTTGGTTATTACACTAATTTCCCTTGGTCCTTCTGGTTTTGAGCGAGTTACAGTCTGTCTTTGCCTACTTATTTATGATATCAGACTATTGATGATCTACATACTTATAATGATGATTGGCGTGTAATTGAACTTCGTTAAGGACTGGTAACGGGGGGTTCTGTGGCACCTTTTGGCAAACCAGACTAGGCACAACTTCTGAGATGATATAAAATCCTTCATGCAATACCGATGATGCACTTCAATCACTCTGGCCTGGGATATTTAGCTGAATACAAGTTAAGCAGCTGCTTTGAATTGCAGGGAAAGTCTGTTATCATGATATATGAGACAAATGACAAATACGAATTTGGATAAGGCTGTGAAACTGCTTTAAACCTGTGATTACCTAAGCCAGCCTTTGAAACTATGACAATCAAAGAATCTGTGTTCTTTGCTACATAACTTTCAAAACCTAATCTGTACTGTAAAGATTTCTTAAGCTGTGTCTAGATTTCTCTCCCTTCTTTCAAATTCAACAGCTGATGAATGAGCTTTCCTGTTGCATGGTAAATACATAATAACATTTGTTTAAAAAATTAAAAACTAACTGGCATAATTTTAAAAAAACCCCTCAAATTTACTGTTTCCGGCCTATTTGTAAACTATACATACCTCAAAATTAAAAAACCAAACAAACGAAAAAGAAATTACAGAGGGAGTTGCAGTTGTATTTGGAACACAGGTCTCTACAAACACATGCCTGCTCAGATGCCAAAACAGCCACTCAGATCTGCACGAGTCTGATTTGCAACACTTCTTTCACAAAATTGTATCCTCAAGGATTTGTCTGATTTCATTTCAGTTTGCCTTGCATTTATGGAGCCATCTATACTGAAAGGCTTCTTGCTTCTCACACCAAACTAGGTTTAGTTCCAACAATGGAAATGTCTTTTTCAAGTAATCACATAACAGGCAAAAATACAGGCTGGACTGGAAGCACTAAAGCCAAAGTTAGCTATCCTCTTTCGGCTTTTCCCTAATACCAAAGAACCATTTCAGATGATTGCAACCTTTTATGTGAAGGATATGTTTATTAGGATCCAGACTGACAGGACTCTGCCATTTTAGTCATAAAACACTGTGGGATGTAGGCACAGATACATACAAAACAGGGTAACACTTCACCTAGCAGACCAATCATCAAATGAATTCATAGAAGTATTGAATAGTTTGGGTTGGAAGGGACCTTCAAAGGTCATCTATAATAGTCCACCACCCCTGCAATGAGCAGGGACACCTTCAACTAGATCAGGTTGCTCAGAGCCCCTCCAGCCTGGCCTTGAATGTCTCTAGGGATGGGGCATCTACTGCCTCTCTCGGCAACCTGTTCCAGTGTTTCACCACCCTCATTGTAAAATAAAAAATTCTTCCTTATATCCAGTCTCAATCTCCCCTCCTTCAGTGTAAAACCATCAGCCCCTGTCCTGTCGCTATAGGCCCTACTAAGAAGTATGTCCTCATCTTTCTTATAAGCCCCTTTAGGTACTGAAAGGCTGCAATGAGGTCTCCCCAGATCCTCCTCCAGGCTGAACAACCTCAACTCTCTCAGCCTGTCCTCATAGGAAAGGTGTTCCATTCTTCTGATCATCTCGGTGGCCCTTCTCCAACAGGTCCATGTCTTTCTTGTACTGAGACAATGATCTGCAACAAAGAGTTTTATTATCTTTTACTGCTAGTCTTGTTTGTGCAGTGAACTTCTTGCCCCTTTGGAATCTATCCTGAACCCGAAAAAACAGTTCTAGCAATGTTTTTACACAGGCTACAGTGAAAACATAATGGAAGTTGCTGTAGGCTTGGATGGGTACCCACAGGAGTCGGAGCAACTCTTTCTACAGTGGAGCAGAGGAAGAAGAAAACGAGCTGTGTTTCCCTGCATGCCTTACTGATAACTCCTGCTCTCAGAATCAGTGAGAAACTGAGAGTGTGCAAGGTAGCAGTCATGGACATAACTGTTTATGGGAAATACAAGAAAGATGAGTGATTAGTTTATCTTAATCCGAAGTACTGGCCTCAAATGACCAGCTCTGAAGGAATCCAGAAGTTGCCTCTTCTCCTCCCAGCCTCACCAACCTCTCAGCTCTTCCTCTGCTTTGATGGGAGGGTGTGGAAAGAAAAGAGGGCCCGCTGACAATCAGGATGGGCATTGACATTTACAGGAACCTCACTTTTCTAGAGCTGAGTCACTTGGCTGAGTAACTGTGGAAGTTTTTTTAGACTGTAGCTAATGTATTTTTTAGCATCTGAAAGAAAATTAGCAGACAAAACAGTTATTTTTAGTGCTGGTTTGATTGCGGGCCTGTCAGCCTTGGCAATGCATCTCTTTTATCAAGCTGCCACGATACCTTGTTTTGTTTTCAGAGCAAAGTTTGATTAAAGACCAATTTCAGAAAAGTTACTCACTGTGGGCGTTAATTAGAGCTTTCCGGACTCTGCAGGGTTTAGCTTGTGATCCATTTCACTTACTAAACCCTGTAATTCAAGTTACATGAAGATGGGAATGAACCAACCCCTTTCTATTCTATTCTTCTTAAAGCTTCTGTTTAACTGAGTCATGAAATAAACTCTCTTCTTGCCTTCCCTAATATGGAATACTAATTTCTGACCATTCCTAAACAAAATTAAAAATAATACTTCACATCTATAAAGAGTTTTCAAACTGATGAACTGAGACACATCCAGGGAGCTTCAGAACAATGTAGGTAAACATCAGGAAGCCTTTGCCTCTAAATAATGTTTTCAGTAGTGCGCAAGTATACTGTACATCTTTGGAAAAAATAGGTAAACATCTATTTCCCTTCCCCTGCATTTTTTCTGGGAGTGGTATACGAATATTGTCACTTTGTAAAAGAAGGTCCCTGGCATTCCCCTCCTCTCCTCTTATTAGCAGACAAGAAAAGCCTTTTGCCTTTCTGTAAGCAAAAGGCCAGCTACTAGCTCAAAAATCTTATAAAGGTGGTTGATGAAAAATGACTTAGCATTACTTGTGGATAATAAATAGCAGATTGAAGCAGAATGCATAACATGTTAATAAATTAGGAACTGTGTAATAAAATGCAAACACCAGCAGACAGAAAAAACAGCCCAAACCAAAACCTAACCCAGCTACATTGGACATTTGAAACTAGGCTAGACAAAACATGAAACCACGTACTAAAGATAACAGACCTGTGAAGGATAAGATTACCTAAAATGGTCCATCTCTTTTTTTCTCCAGCAGAGAGCCTCCACATGAGAACTGAGGCTGGATGAGGCAAGGTATTTAAGGAGAATTCATGTATACTATCATCTTAAAATATCCTCTCCCAAGTATACATTCTCTCCTGAACTTCCTCCCAAGTTTTGAAATCTAAAGTTTGAAGGCTGCTATGGACTCTTCCTAGGGTTGCACAGGGTGACAAATGCATCAGGAATGCTGAGGAGGTAAGCAAATCAGGCAATCATAATCATCAAATGAGGTTTTATACTGAAATTTAGAACTATTCCAATTTCAATCCCAAATGCCATCCCTAAGGCAATTATACACCACCTAACTCTTTCTGGATATACAGAATTTACCTTCCAAAGTACACACAGTACCAGTCAATTTAGGTGTGTTATCATGCACATCAACAGCAAGTTGCAGAAAGAAATGTGACTCTTTTAAAGATAAATAAATGTTGCTGAGCTTCTCTGCACATTAGTTATGGCTGTTTCTCAGTAGAAAGAATTAAGATTTAACTTCCATAATAATTCTTTCAAGCTGCCAGCTATGGTTTAGAAAATAGCAGGGCATGAAAACTCATTGTCTTGTGTTTCCCAGTGTTCTGTTTTTAGCCATGTCCTACCTACAGGTTGAGAATCGGCCTATACAAGGTTATAAATGTGGACTTATTTTTAAAATGTCATTAAGCTTCTGCACTAAATAAAGAAACACTTAAGCATGCCCTTCCAGTACTCACAGTGAGGTCTAAATATAATTTCAAAAAGATTGGGAGGACTGAACCTTCTGACTACAATCACTCAGGGAAGAACTTGCGCTTTTTCTAAAACCACGACAAAGTGCAAAGATCACGCGCCTGTTTTCCTTGTGTGCTATCTTTCAACCCTGTAATGACCCAGACTCTTCTAGGGGTAGATGGTCATTGAACTTGTGTGCCACCTGTGTTCAGAATCTCTGGGGAAGATGGGCTGTAATGACACCAAACAGGGATGAGTTATGAATAGAGACAGATTATTACAAACATATGAAGCAGTAAGGACGAATTTTTTTCAAGAGGCATCTAAGAATGCACTTCACAGTACGTGCAGGCACTTTTTTGCTCATATAGTCATCCGAACATGCTTATGCAGACAGATAAAACTGCAGGATTCACTACAGGCTCACACACAGGTTTTTCACTGGATGCAAAATCAGATAAATGTGCACTTCCTTGATTTTTTTTTTTTCAGATTAATTGAACACTTGGTGTGAAAATGATCAACTGCAACAGCACCTGTGCAGTAATTATGAAACTTGCCTTTTCACCCTTAGGTCACATTACAGCTACTGACTCTTGGCCCATAGTCCAAGAGCATGAGATGGCACAGATTTGCAAGATGATGGACAGTTGGTGGCTGTGCCTTCCAGGTAGGGTTGGGGACACTGGTGGGGCAGTGTGCGTGGGAAGCTCAGCTGTGCCTGCTGGTAATTCAAGAACTTTTATCTCCAGGGCCTGTCAATCTGGCACCTTTCACAAGTGTTAAATTCACTTAAGTATATTTTTTAAGAAGCTGTCATGAGACATACTGAAGCAAATATGTCCTTCAGTGGTTACACAAGGACTTGGTTGTAACAATGTTTGTTAAGTGCTTTGACATCCCCAAATTATATCTTTGGTACAGCTTCCACATTTGTTGGTTTATTCAGGTCTGCTAAAACCCATGGGTTGAAGAATTATCTGATTGGACATACTGCATTCAAAAGGCCTGATCATGAAGAGATGTTTTTATAACCAATAAACACAACATACATCTGCTGATGGGATAATTTAGTCTACAAATAATATAAAAGGTTTCTAAAGTACTTCATGGTAAGTATCTTTAGACAGGCTATGAAGAAGATCATATAGTCCTTGCTTTATGTCAAGTTAAGCTATGATCATTTAAAATAATATTAATGGAATAATTGTTTTCAGTTTCCAGGCCAGATTCTCAGCTTCCGTAAATTGTAGCTATGCTAATTTACACCTGTCGAGGAGCATGCACAGTAGATTATACAGAATCATAGAATGTCCTGATTTGGAAGGGATCCACAAGGACTATTGAGTCCAACTCCTGTCCCTGCATATGACAACCCCACGGTTCACACTGTGTGTCTGAGGGCCTTGTCCAGTCTCTTCTTGAACACTGTCAGGCTTGGGGCCGTGACACCTCCCTGGGGAGCCTGTTCCAGTGCTCCACCACCCTCTGGGTGAAGAACCTTTTGCTAATGTCCAACCCAAAACCTCCCCAGGCACATCTTCCTGCTATTCCCTTGGGTTCTGTCATTGGTCACCAGAGAGAAGAGATCAACGCCTGCCCCTCCTCCTCCCCTTGTGAGGAAACTATAGACCATGATGAGGTCTCCCCTTCATCTTCTCCAGGTTGAACAAACCAAGTGACTGTAGCCGCTCCTCATATGGCTTCCCCTCCAAACCTTCACCAACTTTGTAGCGCTATTCTTGACACTCTCCAGTAGCTTTATATCTCTTTTATCCTGTGGCACCCAGAACTGCACACAGTGCTACAGGTGAGGCCACACCAGTGCAGAGCAGAGCAGGACAATCACCTCCCTGCCCGGCTGGCAATGCTGGGCTGGATGCACCCAGGACACGGTTGGCCCCCTTGGCTGCCAGGGCACAGTGCTGGCTCATGTTCAACTTGCCGTCGAGCAGAACCCCCAGATCCTTCTCTGCAGAGCTGCTCTCCAGCATCTCATCCCCTAGTCTGTACATACAGCCAGGGTTGCTGTGTCCCAGGTGCAAAACCCGGCCCTCGCCCTTGTTAAACTTCATGTGGTTGGTGATTGCCCAGTTCTCTGATTTGTCCAGATCCCTCTGCAGGGCCTCTCTGCCCTTGAGAGTGTCAACAGCTCCTCCCAATTCTGTGTCAATGGCAAACTTACTTAGTATTCCCTCAAATCCTGTGTCCAAGTCATTTATAAAGACATTGAAAAGTGCTGGCCCTAAGATGGATCCCTGCAGAACCCGCTAGTGACTGGTTGCCAGCCCGACATAACCCCATTTACTAGAACCCTTTGAGCCCGGCCCATCAGCCAATTGCTCACACACTGCTGTGTGTTTACCCAGCTGTATGCTGGACATCTTGCCCAGGAGGATACTGTGAGGGACAGTGTCAAAGGCTTTACTGAAACCCAAAAAGATCACGTCGACAGGCTTCCCTTGGTCAACTATGTGGGTAACCTTGTCATAGAGAGAAATTAAGTTTGTTGAGCAGGACTTTCCCCTCATGAACCCGTGCTGGCTGGGACCAATGACTGCATTGTTATTCAGATGTTTTTCAATAACTCCCAGAACAATCTTCTCCATCATTTTGCCAGGCACAGAAGTGAGGCTGACAGGCCTGTAGTTGTCAGGGTCATCCCTGTTGTCCTTCTTGTAGAATGGGACAACCTTTGCCAGGCTCCAGTCAACTGGGACCTCTCCAGATTCCCAGGAGCATTGAAAAATCACAGAGAGAGGTCTCGCTATGACATCAGCCAGCTCTTCAAGCACCCTTGGATGAATCCCATCGGGCCCCATCGACTTGTAGGGATCTAGCTGTAGCAGCAAATCCCGCATGAGTTCCGGATTGATTTGGAGTTTATTGTTCACGCAGCCATGGTTCTCTAACCCAGGATTATGGGGGCCTCCGAGTCCATCTTCAGTTTTGAAGACTGAGGCAAAGAAAGCATTAAACATCTCAGCTTTGTCTATGTCCCTGTTTATGAGGTGACCATGCTTATCAATTAATGGGCCAATGTTATTTCTGGTTTGCCTTTTACTATTAACATATTTTAAAAAGCCATTTTTTTCTCCCTCACACTACTAGCCAGCTTCAATTCTAATTGAGCTTTGGCCACACGAATTTCTTCCCTACATATTTATATATAGTATCATGTGCAAACTAATGAGGTTATTTCTAGATGTTTACCATTGTAAAGATCTTCAAAACTTTAAATCAATCTGCTGCACTCATGTAAACAACTTGTCATAAAAAAAAGAGATAAAAGTGCACCGAACATGTTAAATACATTATTAGGTTGATGAAGATCATTCATATTGATCCAGGTCTGGCTTCACAGCACAGTTTAATCAAACCTGCCTAGAAGAGGTAACAAAGAGTGGTTATGGCATTCACTCCCTTTCGTCCTGAGGTCACTAATTTAATCCAAGAGTGAGTCTACAAATGACTAACATTTCATTACTGCTGCATCTGACAAATTCTGCAAAATTAGCTGGAACAAGCTAAAAATTAGGGTAGACCTGTATTTAGAGGTGGGACAAAACCCGGCTTCTGTTCTAATGAGGAAAATGTGCTGCTGGAGGTTGCTGACGATCCACCCAGCGTTCTGTGGGCTCTCAACAGCCACACAACTACCTCTCCTTGATCTGGCAGATTTACATTAATTGGATTTTTATCCTGTATTGCAGAGACCAAAAGTATCAGTACCTTCTTATTCCCTACAATCAAGGAAGAAAAGGAGAGAGATGAAAATCTTTTGTTTCTCTTCATGGCCACCAAGGATGACAAATAAATCTTGGTGCTATTGCTTCCTGTGTAATGTGAGCTCATACTTTGTTATAGATTTGGGAACAGGAGACTGGGAGAGTCATTCAACTGCGTCAACCAACAGCAAAATGAAAGAAAAAGGGTCTGAAACTTGGCCACATAGTGATGTAAGCTGCAAGTAATTTTTTATCTAACTTGAATTTATTAACAGCAGAATTTATAAAAGCCTTCAGCAAGACTTATGTGCCATTTTATCAGGCACTGAATAAACACTAAAAACCAGAAAAGGTCTACCACAAAGAGTTTACCATCAACACAAAAAAATAGTGAGCTGAAAAAGGAAAGTAGCACAGGTAAGAAACTAAGTCAGAAAGCTGTACCAAATTCGTTAACGTAATTTATGTAAAAGCCAACAACTGACCCCAAATTCTGACCCACCTCTTCTTCCTCTCAATAACACACCACAGTGGGCACATGTACAAACAACACAGTGGCCAAGAGTGGAATCATCCTTTTGCTCACACTGTGTTTGGATCTCTGGAAGCTAAAATCTCTGTCCCAGAAAAGCATTGCTGCACGTGTTGTCAAACCACTTTGCTGCTTGGAGGCCTCTGCTGTTCTTCCACCAACATCAACTGCTGGGTGGTTTACAGGTTATTTGAAAATTACCTGTAGGCTTTAGGCTCTTTCAACAGGAATTTCTACTTCTGGAGCCTTAAGCCACATCTCCACCAAAATCTATGTTATGTCAAAGAGATACGGGATTAATGAAACTGAAAATGCTCAGAAGGAGAAGGGACGTGATGCTTTAACCACTTGTAAGAAACATGAAGTGCAAGTGATGGAAGGGTGACCTTTATCTTTCCCACAAACAGAAGGCCAACCTATAAGGCACAGCAAAACATCCTTTTGATTTATCCTCGTGCATCCTTCTGTTTTAAAGATGTGATCTGAGGTATGAGATCTGTTTTTAACAATGTTGTAGCACTGCTAGAGGGAAATAAATTGTTCAAGAAGAGATGTCAGTTTTAAAGTAAAGCAAAGATGCCCACACAGCCCTCTCTTTGGTCAACACTGATACTTTATGCCATGGGCCTTAACTTGTCAGGGAGTATCATACCCGCTGCATTGCAGAAGACAGCAGTGAGAAGGACAGACAGGCTGTGGGAAGCCATCAGCAAATGTTTGCAGAGAGACACTTCTCTCCTGGAACCACTGGAGTGGTCTTACCAGTATTTTCTACACTACATTAGCTGAATGAGTAGGCTTTTCATTTTTTTTTTTTTTTTTTTTTTAAAAAGGGCTTCTCTTTCAAGGTACTTTTTCAATTACACCACTGCTAAGAAGAATCAGGCCATCACCTCTTTTTCGCTTTTGCAGAAAGCACGTGTTGGTAGAAAGGAAGGCAATAAATTATGCTCAGCCTAGCTGAATTTTTGCCAAATCACTTTGCAGGGCAAAGGAAACTCATCTACAACCTGCCACAAGAACATTCAGAGTCATTAAAGCCCTAAAAAATCTGGTAAGTCAAAAAGGCGAAACATGGAGATGCTAAACGACTACTATTATTAGTATTAATAATAATAATGTTTCATTTTCGACTTACCAAGAGCAAAGAGTCATGAGAAAGGAAAACTAACTGGGTCTTATAATGTATATTCAGAACTTCATGCTAAGTATATTTTGTGTCCTCCTGCAAATGTTTCAGTTCGTCATTTTAGCAACTGATCTAGGTAAATCTAGAACTGTGAAATGCTACAAATATCAATACTGCCAGATTCAAAGTTATTGGCACATCTCATTTTAATGAAGCATAGCGCAAAAGAATAAAATAATAATCCACTTGCTTAAAATATAAAAGTTGGTTATTTATTCCAACAGAATTCTAGCTTTCTCTCAGGAGGAATCTGGAAGTTTAAAATTAATTGATCCTTCACTTGGCCGTTATTCTTCTCTCCTTTGACCTTTTAGACATTTTTTGTTTGCTGTCACATTTTTGCTGATTTGCTTTTAAATTATAAATCTGATTTAAACTTCATTTTTCTTAAGCCTCTTGCCACAATCCTTTAGAACAATCTACTTGCACTTCTACTCTTAAGGCCAACTGAAGATTTACAATATGCTAAACTGGGCAAAAATTCTGTAGTATTCAGCACAATATATTTTATACTTCACCATAATAATTTTTTCTAGCTCCATGTAGATATAACTTTTTCTGCTTTTTACAATGGTTTACAACTTAAATAATTTAATACAACAGTTGTTATATTTTTATTGCAGGCTTATAAAACTTGTACCATAAGTCTCTGCCATGCAATATATTAAACAAAGAAGTGACAAAGAAGGGCAGCTGATGATTACTAAAACTGTAATTCAGTCTCCAAGTTCTGAATGTGTCATAACGTGCTTGTGGCTCACTTGAGTCCAGCATGTCTTGTCTGCGCTCCTCAAATGAGCCACCTCTTCATGTTCAGTTCTCCTTGCACGTTATTTTAATGTTGATATGTGAAAAACAATGATGATTTCACATTCCAGGCAATGCATTGATGAAGTGGCGGTCAAGAGGAAAGGACTTGGCATAAGGAACCACAAGGCAGGAATGCCTTTGCCAGCTCTGCCACTGAGTTGCTGGAGGTCCCTGGGCAACTTCTTTTGGCTTCAACAACACGTACAGAGCTACGGTTCATTTAATTTTGCAAGGGGTCTCAATGCTGTGAAGACAGGTATCTCCTTAAGTCTCAGGGAGGACCTTTGTGTCTGATTTTTGTGTTTCTGAGCAACTGCAATTCTTGATGTTTTGTAAAAATCAATCTCTGAACGCCATACTTCCATTTTTTAGAACAGAAAAAATACTTCGCTGCCTTTGTGAAATGCTTTGAGATTGCCTGATGAATAATTGTTGCTGCCTTAGTATATCTGAGAGCTTATGTAAAAGATGCTGCTTCAATGCTTCCCTCAATAAGACTATTTTAAACTATGTTTTTTACATTAGAGACCCACTTTACATACTTTTACAGACACAATTCTGTCTAATCTATGAAGTAGGTCACTGTATATACACAAGAACATACAAGTCTGCTACATCCAAAACTCCTTTGCTGATAATATATACAAAAATAGTAACTATTGATCTAAATTTATCAGAAGTAAATTTTACTGGCTTGGAAATGCCACATTTATTTCTGTTTCTAGAGTAATTATTAGTATTTTTGAAACTTAGGATAAAAACTTAAACTAGCTGTGGTACAGATTATTCACCTAGCACATTAAACCATTTCTGCACAAAAGGCATCATAGAAACCTTTCTCCTCTATGCTGAGCCTTTTAATAGAAAAGAAGGCATCACATATACATTACAGAGGTAAAACATTTCAGTTTCTAAGGCCAGGCTTGATAAAAAATATTCAGAAGATATTTTTTATGGCTTAGTCAAAAGAAATGCGTAATTAATTCCTGTAAATCACTTAACTGTGCAGCCCTAATGCTGCTAATACAAAGGCTCTTTGCCTAGATGATTAAGATTTCTTAGTAGAAATCAGTCTGTGACTCCTAAGAGATCAACATAGTCAGCTGAGAAATCAGTGTACAAACATTTCTATGTCCAAAAATATTATAAGAGTGCAGATATATGCAGTTTAGTTTCTGAATTGTGTTGCTATGATTTCAGCCCTTGCCTACATGGATCACTCACTCTGTAAGGTGAAGGACCACAGATGCCTGCGTACTCTCTGAGATATTTTTTTTTAATCCGGTACTTGAATCATGCAATGCCAAAATAAATAATAGAAATAAAACCAGCATCAGACTTCTAGATTCAGCAGCAAGATTTCCCTCCCCCCCGCGCCGCCCCCCATAAATATAAGGCAAAATACTTGGAAGACAGGTATACGTATAGACTTGAGAAACTTCAAGAAATGTACCTAGAAGATAGCAACTCAATTTATTGTGACAGCTACATGTCTCCTCCTTGTTAAATGTCTTATGTATGATACTTGCCTTTGTATGTTTGTAACTACTAAGATAATTAGATCTAGCCATCTGTATTAGATGATGAATTTTAAGAAATGTATTAAGCTCTCCCAGTCCAGAGGTGGTCGCATGCTTGATCAGTTGCATAATCCTCAATAACTGGTCAAAAATGTGCTGCATGTATTGTTCTAATTTCTGTTTACTGCCTATCAAACCTGAAATCTATGGCTAGAATATTGTTTCCTATAGAGCAAGACAATGTGTGGATTTGCTTCTGTAATCCTTTACAAAGGATTCAATAAGGGCAGGCATATTAGGAAGAAATTATGTGGAAAGCAGGAAAAATTTCTAGGTAATAAACAAGAAAGCATCCTTGTAATTTTAATCACTAACGCCTTAATGCCAGCCTAAACAGATAAATCAAGATCACAAACATCTAAAGAATGAGCTAGTTTCCATATGGAAATGTCCAGAATTCGTCCATTACTATGGCTGCTTTTCCATATAGCAGACACTGAAATCAATATGCTGCACTGGTTCAGTAAATTTGTCTCTTAACAAGTTAATAAAACAGTGATCCCCACATAGTCTTTCCATCAAACTTTCATAGAAAAAAATGAGAATATTAAATGCACTAAGATAGGGAAGATCTGCTCCATTTGCTCTGCAATGATAATCTTTTACAAAAGAGGATTTTTATTATTAATTCTTCACCTTCTGGGGATATTATAATTTCCTAGAATGTAAAAATGCCTTAAGCACAGCAATTTGCTGAGCTAGACTGAATTTTGGGATGTTTCAAATGAGCTGATAAACAACTGCATAATTAGCAATTATTAGATCAAGACTGTACATTACAGATACATGAGTGAACCAACCAATGGACAAGCAAGTTGCAGATATTGTTTTTAAAACTATGAGTCAGTGTTATGCTTTGACGTGCATCATAACTTTTCTTTGAAAGAATTAAATGCCCTACTGCTTATTTTTCCTTTAGAAATGCAGATTATTCTATCAACCAAATCCTTGGAGTCTTAATCATTGGCACATCCCTCTGTGTATGAATAATAAGGAGTTTACAGGCTGAATATAACTCATGCGCTAAAAGTGATTAGACTTTTTTTTTTTAATTAAATAGTTACAAATCACTTGTATAGGCATGTTAAACTCATGACCTAGTGTATTTCTCAAGCCTTGCATTCTGCAGCTCGTTAATGAAATATATTATTTTCTCTTCTAAAATGAGGATTGCAATCTACTACAAAAAAAGTATAAAATTAATGTATATTACCATCATGCTTTCAGGATATGGGTATTTGTTACTTATATATAATTCTGTAAAGCAGTCAGAGAGTGGCTGGGAAATGTGGCAGCTAGATGAGAGAGACAACACCAAGTCTGTTTGGGATGCAGAATAAAGTTACTAGCTGAGTTTTTCTCTAAAAGAATCAGACATGGAACAGTTAGTAGGGCTGATACCTATACTGACAGTTTTAGGTTTCAGCACAGGTCTACCAAAACAACATATCCATTGAAATGAATGGCACAATTCACACTATTCAAAACTACTGTTTTACTTCTGACTTGATTGCATCTAGGACAACTACTGTACTAGAATTTACAGTGATTAATAATTTTAGTCATGAGCGATATAAACATAATTTTTAAAACATGAAAATTCAAATTTGAAACCATTGGTTTGCACCAAAACAAGATTTTGTTTTCAGTTTAGGATGGAATTATTATAATGTAATTTAACGGTTTAAAAGCTAGTCTTCTAATAAAACCAGCCCCCTGTTCCAAATGATTATTAATCTCATTGTAAAATACACTATAGGATGAATGGTCCCTTAGAGGTGTCTGCTGCCCAACACAAAGAACCTGTTAGGTTAAACAAAAAAGCTGACTTATTTTAGGCAGTTAGACAAAATTGATCTTATCCTAGCTGTCCAGGCACCTGTGAATTGTGTCACTCTTGTTTATAACAGCAACACGGAATTTAAATGGACCCCTGGTTAATTCAGTTATTGCTGCAGGCAACTTCATTGCACAGTCCCTTACATTAAACAATCAGCTAATCCTTCCTGTTCCAAATTCTTCTGGAATGGTTTTCCAGTCTCAAAACACCAGCTTCAAGTAGAAATTTAATCAGGGTTCATAAAAGACAGTGGAGCTAAAATGCAACACTTACAAGAGCAGAATGATTTAGACATGCTTTATTTAGAGATATATTACAATCTCTTTGCCTAGTAAACTTTTCCTCATCACTCTCATTGCTCAAAAGAGTTTACTTAATTTTTAAAAAGTGCAGAATAGAGAAGTTTGCCATTCAGTGATTCCAGTTTGGAAGAAATTTCAAACGAAAAAGATTAGCTGCTTAGAAGCCGTTATAATCAGAAAAGCAACAATATAAATTGGAAGCTTCTTACTCAGATCTGCTAGTTTGTAGTCTGCATTTCCTCTTATCTCTTCAACTGTGAGAGCATTTCAAAACCCTTAGAAAAGTGATTGGTCTTCACATTTACCATGGCTGCAGGGCTAAATTCAGACTTTAGGCCAAGCTTAATTTTAAGTGCTGAAAACAAACAAGCTTTCTCTGACAGGTTAATTAAAATAAAGGCAGCTATTTAAATCTGCCCAAGGATATGCATGTCAGTGGTAGTCTCAGTGGTGACATTTGGTGGGCAGTGTGCAGATGAGGTAGTCAAATGGACACACTATAAAAAGTAATATTTTATGAAGCAAGCAAATCATATACATACTGTTAGGTAAGCTATATGCACATTCTTTTAGCCCTAAAGAACCAAATTTAGCTAAGACTAATATATTGGTTCTGCTCTAACCAATGTAATTATTAATTAAGGGTCACCAAGTAAATCTTCATCTCCTTTTGTGAAAGGAAGAGGTGCTACCTCAGTGATGTATTTCCCTGCATTTACAGGATTACTGGCAAAGAATCCTTATAAAGCATTGTGGAACTGGGAGGTGGAGAAAGGATTCCGGTGGAACAGGGCACCACTTCTTGTATTCTGGGGTTCAAGTACAAGGCAACCGCGAGGCTGATGGGCCGCCGGTGAAAATGAGTTTGACACCCCTGTGATAAGGTTTCAACAAGCACTGAAGAAAACAAAAACACTTGATACAAATGGCCTAAATGACCTGCTAGTTTGCCCAGCACAAAACTCTCCTGAATACTGCACAAAGTGCTGCAAGAGAGACCAATTGCACACACAGGACAGTTCAGAGAATGCTGAAACTTGGAATGTTTTCTGGCACTATACCATCCTAGACATATCTGTAATTACCTACAAAAAGAGACCATAGTGGCTCGTGGGACATAAAAAAAATAACCTTACTTAGCCACCTATGTTAAGAGATCAAAAAAGGACCACTCGGTTGGAGGCCTTTGTTTTTTCTTCTGGTTTTGTGTCAAGATCAATTAACTATCAATTAGAAACATGTCTTTCAATTCTGACAGTTGTCTGTCACCTTTTGAATTAATGAAAATATCTTGTAGATAAAGTCAGCCAGCCAGAGCACAGCAATGCAAAGCTATTCTGCCTCATGGTAACTCCAGGAATGGAATTACTACTGTTAAAGGAAATCCGTAACAACTTCGCAGAAAGGCCTGATATTAACTCTTAATTTGTTATGAACATGAAAAATGAAATTATCGCTTCCTTATATACATATAGAATAGTGGCAGACATAAAAAATGCCCAAATACTGAGAATTATGTGCCTTCTCAATACTTTGGACTCACTACATGGTAAGAGTTAAATGTTTTTAGCAAGCACCATAGCAAGATTGAGTAGCTTGTCAATTTTTATCATAGATTCATAGAATAGTTTGGTTGGAAGGGACCTTCAAAGCTCATCTAGTCCAACCCCCTGCAATGAGCAGGGACATCTTCAACTAGATCAGGCTGCTCAGAGCCCTGTCCAGCCTGGCCTTGTATGTTTCCAGGGATGGGGCATCTACCACCTCTCTGGACAACGTGCCAGTGTTCTACCATCCTCATTGTAAAAACAATTTTCTTCAAGTAATTGTAAAATTTATATGTTATCCTCACCTAATGCCAATGACTGGCACACTTTTCACATTGCTAGTTTTAGCCTATTATGTTGAAAAAAAAAAATCTGAGAATGTACTCTATCACAGAGAAAGATCCAGTTTGGCATATGTCTATACTATACTATGTTTGACACATCTGTGTGGATGGAAGTATGACTTTAATATTAGTTCTGACAATAAGAAATAAGACTTAAGTGTGTGCAATACAATCACATCACTGACTCTTGATAATCCTCCACTGGTTACACTACTGTCATGAATTCTTAGAGCACAGCCTATATAATTCTATTTTACCAGTACTATTTCAAGGGTTTGACTACAGGTCATGTGCATACATTGCTGGTGCCTTACTTTCAAAATGAGGCTTATTTATGCAATGTTTGAAAAATCTGGCCTAAAGCCACAGTATTCACAAAAAATTTTTAATTTTTCATCTTTGGTCTTTGTCACAGCCACTAAAACCATTTTAATAAGCAAGGCTTAATCCTCTCATAGTAAGAGTAGACTACATATCTTTGTTTATATATAGATTCATTTACTTACGTGACACTGAGGTTCCAGTTACCATGTGACAGGTCAGTATCTACCACTTTGAGCACAGCTTTACACGTATTGTGTAAGCCAAGACCTTTTATTGCTTGACAGTATGTCAACTCAGTAGAATGAAATATTTTCTACAGCAAACACATTGTTAGAGAACAAACCAAACTACTCAATCCAAGCTGTCAAAAGAAAATTAAATACATGGCCTGTGTGGTCTATGGCACCACACATAAAACCAGTAATAATTTAACTTTTGCAGGACAAGTTGATGTGTTTAATTTCTGTATCAGTTGCTTTTTCATTTACTCTTCTAACATTACAGCAGTATATTTTCAGAGGTGATATGTTGGAAAGGATGCTGTGATATGGTGCAGACACAGTCCATTAATATTTCTAATTTCTTAAGTTTCAAAAAATAAGGCAACTTCTCAAGAAACTACTTAAAAATGGCCATTATACATCAGATTCATCCTATTCTGACTTTCTCTCTTCAGTTCTATGCAGTGTTCAATGGCATTTCTCATCTCTCATAAGCATTTCCTGTCTTAGATCCTGGTTACCATTTCTCTCCAAACAGAGTAGACTCTCCTCTGAGGAATAATAAGCTATATACTTTTTGGAACTACTTTAATTATATTAGGTACTAGCCAGAATTCTCTGAAGGTGATGAGTAAAAGAAAAGGAGAAGGGAGGAATATTGTCCTCAAAAAAATCATTTGCCGAAGAAAGCATTTGCCCTCCTGAGCGACTTTGTGTAAATCAGTATCAATATATTGTGTAAAAGACTATTTTATGATCGTATGACAGTTTGCTGTAAGGACTTTACTGCTTTCAGCATTTTGCAAGTTTCCTTATAAACATTAAGGAAAAGAAAAGTACTTTCTTTCTCAGGCTTTTTTAAAGACGCTGGTTATTCTGAGACCAGTTCCTTCCTGTTGATTGCAAATTACCTCATTTTGCCACCAATTTGCTTCCTTGTCTTCTATGTGTCAGCACATTCTAATTTCCCACTGCCACAGACTATTTTTTTAAGGAGGAAAAAGCTCAGTTTAATCACAAAAAAGCAACAAATAAAATCAGACTAGAGACAGTGAATAGCCAGAGCCATTACCACAAACTTAACTGTCAGGACCAAACTATGTTCTTCACCTAAACTTTGAATTATGAATTCACAAATTACTAGTAACTTTACTACTTACTGAGCAAAATTAACTCATTCTGACCTTTAAAGCTATCAGTAATTTTTAATAGCAAACATGCATGTTCTAAATCCAAGACACACAAATTTCAATAGCCAATCTTTCTTCAACCTGCTCTGTGGCCACAGAATAAATGAAAATGTATTTCATTGAACTGTATACGTAACAGTGAAATTTGCTACCAACAGATAAAATACTACTTATACAATGACATTATAAAGGAATAAAGCCAAGAAAACAGATTTGTCAAAATGATCATGATAAAAACAAAGCTTAGTATGTTTCAGAACAGTCAGTACATGTTTTTTTTTTCTTTAAAGCAAAATGAATCCAAAGAAAGGTGTTAAGGTCTGGTTTAGAAATATAAGCTGACAGCGAATTATGTACCAAGTTTAATTAGAGAACCTATGGCAACTCAAACTGTATAAGGAAAAAAGTAAAGATATCAAATTTGAAAGACCCATTAGTGTAAATATGGCGCTATTTTCTTTAAAAGATGGTCTGACCTGATGAGAATCCTGACTCCATTAAAGTTGAAGGGAGTTTTGCCCCCAGCTTAAGTGAAACCAGGATTTCATGACCTGCATGTTCATTTACACCTGTTTACATCATCTGCTTTTTATGTCTTTTACCATTTTGGAATCTGGACTCCTGTGCAGAAGGAGAGTAGGCTGGTGAAAGTATTTGGCTAGAATTCAGGAGACAAAGGTTCAGTTTCTGTCACAGGCTTACTGAGAAAACCTGAGTAAGTCACTACCTCCTTCTCTTGTGTCCAGGTTCCTTCTCAGTAAAATTCAGATGATGACACTAAACTCCTTTCGATGGTCCCCTGAGATCAAAAGATAGAAAGTGCTACAGCTAGGTATATTTTTTTAAAATTTTTCATCACTAAACCCACCGCTTACTAAATTCCAACATGACACCGGTGTGATATCCCTGAAGGCGCAAGATGAAAAACATTACTGGGAATTTTAGAACCTTGTTTTGCTTAATGAGAATGCATAAGAAAACAACTAGCTTTTAAGTTAATAATAGTGGCCGGTACTAAAAACATTTGTATGTAAACACAAAACTATTACGGAAATAGCTGAGAAATAAAAGTAGAAGTCCAAAATACAATTAACATGCTTATTAAGAAATAGTGGAGTCTCTACTTCCAGGTAACTGTTTGCTACAGTAGGTTGTATATTACCCTGGAAATGTCATCAATGCTGCATTTCATGAATTTTCAACAAGCTCTGCATGGACAGAACACTGAGCAAGATGAAGTCTTTCTTTAGTCACTAACAGTTTGAACTTACTCCAGCAGTTATAATTTTTTTGGTCCAGAGCCTGCAGAATGGCTGGAAACCATCTGGCCTTTCATTTTAACTTCAATCTTGCAGTGAAATCTGTGTGAAAGGTTCCCTGTGGCTACAACTTCTATCCACTTCAGCAGAAGGTCATGATTATGCTTTTAGGGACAATAAAAGGTTTTAGCAAATTTTAGATAAATTCTGTTTCTATCCTGTTCATTACTTGACTTTTTATGAGTTTTATCTAATGTAAAATCTGTGATCCATGAAGAAGGCAAGCAACAACAATCACAGTCAAACAGCTTTAAGTCAACCTAGTGAACTAGTCAGCTCCAGTTCACAACTACCGAATGAAGCTTGGGGGTTGACCAAGAACGTTACCTCAAACACCAGATTCAAACACCCGTAGGAGCTTTAAGATCATGAAACAGATTAATGAAGTTAATGCAATTAATTCCAAACATGCAGAAATGTTTAGCCTTTAGGAGCATGTGAAGATTCATATCTGGTCAAAAAGTATTTATCAGATGAGCTAACATGGAATTGTCACTTTGCAAATTTAACACAACTAGTAAAACTAACAAATATTGCTGAGGGAACACCAGCAGTTAGTTTGCAAAATATTGGCTAAGGATTACAGTGCGTCTGCAAGCCTGTTTTTTTAGTGAAGGTGAACAATTTGGGGGAAGGGTTGTTCCATGAGAACTATATCAAGAGCTCTAACCTTGAATCTGATCATTCCAGATGCAAAACTTACTTGTTCCCGATTTCCAGTCTTGTAATTTAAGTTGCAATTATATGAAAATCAAGCAGAGCTGTTTCATTCTTACATAATCTAGCCTTTGCAAGAAAAATGATGCATCTCCCATTAGTTTCCAGTGAGGCAATGGATGGCAGAATAAAGATGAGAAACAGTCTGTAAAGTACAATATCAACAGTATACGGCCAAATTAGTGTTCTATTACTTGAAACGGTCTCTCGAAAACAGAATTCTGGTATATTATGAAATGGCTTTCGAGAACCCTGAACAACTATTGCCCAGTGGTGTTCCTATTTTATGCATAGGCAGAACACTTCAAATGCTAGACACCGCAAACCAAGAAGAAGCCAAGATGAATTTGCAGGGCTGCAATCAGATGCAAATAACATTTTGCATGAAAACTGAAGTATAGTGTCTTTGAGACAGACTTCATAATACTATAAACTTGAAGTGGTCTCTAAAATCACTGAGCCTGAATCTCAGCTTAGAAGAAAGTATCTGAAACTTCTTTTAACTTCAGAAAGAGTCAGCAGCCTGCTCAGCCAAATAATGAACTCATGAAAAACTCAGAAAACATTAAGCATTTCAGCAAGACAAAAGTAAAAAGAAAAGCTTAACACTTAAGCTAAATATAACCACAAAAGTCTTGTATTTACCTACATACAAACCATAATTAAAATAACATGAAGGAAAAGAACTCTGTACTTTCAAATGTCTTCTCTATTCTAAGATGATATTAGGATCAACTGACTGACAAGAGGAAAATTTTCTTGGCAGGGAGTTGGGAGCCAGAAGAGATTCATGTGCACCTATATATATATGAATATGTATATATACTTCTTTTAACTGTAAGGCTGTTCTTACCCCTTCATGTCTAATCTAATATTCCAAGCTGGGATAAATCAAATTGACTCAGAAAATGATAATGAGAGGAAATATTATATAATAATTTTGGCATCTTTTAAAATATCTGGTTTTACATATTTCTGCAGTAGTTATTAAAAATGAAAGTTCTATAGGCAGTAACAAGTAAAGTACTTTAAATAGTATTTCAGCTTCTGTAATAACCATATCTGAAAGCTGTACATTTTAAGTTTGTAAATGTTATTTTACTGCAGTGTCATAATGAACTTAAAGTAGATGAGAAGCTTTGTATTAGAAAAAGTGGATTATTGAAAGTGAAGAATTCACTGTAAGTTATCTTAGGTTTTTAAAAGGAAGGAAACAGTACAGTCTAAATCAAGTTTCTCACAAGCATCTGCTCTTACTGGCATACTTTACCTCTGCATCCTGCTGGGTAACTAAATGTCAGCATTCACTTAATTTGGCTGAACAGCATGGAAAAGTTTGAAATATCTTTATTTATGTTATGAAAGTGAAGTTACTATAACTTAAGAAAATAGGAATGAATACAAAGAAAATATCAATATTTCTAAAAAAGTATATCATATAGACATAAAAAGCACAGAAAAAATCTATTATGCTTCTAAACAAGGAAAGGAAAATATTTCTGTGCACAACATCACTGTGGCATGGAAATGGAGCTTCTTTGATAATAATAATAATTAGTTGCTCAGAATAAGTTAATTACACAGAATGTGTTTCTAAATGTAAGCTTCACATGTAAATTGTGCTTCTGTGGACAATACAAAATTTTTACATTTCATTCCATTTTCTAATCTACACTTCTGATTTAAGGTATTGATCGTAGTCCTCTGGTTACTGGAGACTTAGTTCTTCAGGCCTGCTAAAAATTTGTTGTAGGATTTTTATTGTTTCCCTTAGAGTCTTTACATGGGGTAACTTCTAGCAGGATAATTTTAGACATAAACTTCCGTTCAGAGAAGTAGATACATGTTGAGATGGGTGGATTCCGTATGTGCATGTGTATTGAACTGGTGCCACTTTTGCTAGTTGAATTTTCTTAAATACATTAATTTATATATCTTAAAAAGAAATACCATTTCAGACTGGTCAATTTGTATGATGTATGCACACATACATAAAGACTTTATAATGCTGTACACGTTACTGTTGTATTTTGCCCTTCCTTTTAAAGTTTTTTCCCATTGATGCCAGAATAATCTAATAAAAGATAACATGGTATTTCCTACCACTCTCAGATACTTTCTTAAGTGTTCAATTTATTTTTTTATTCTGAAAGGGTTTCTGAAAAATACATAATAATAATTCATGGCTATTTCATATCCTAGAGACATGATCAGGATCTACATTACAAACCACATTATCTGTGAGTATTTTGCAGTAACTAAAACGTAAGTATTTATCATCATACCATCTTGCTGTTTGTAATTGATAACATGAGGTTTGCTATGGGAACAATATAAATAATAAGATTATTCCTCAGTTTACTTTATATAAAGACTAAAAGGCTAAGCTATCATTGCTACAGGTCAAATTTGTGTACCATATAGTCGAATGTACAGAAGCTCCTTCATGTTCTATTTTCAAACTAAGAGTGATGCACCACCAAGAAATCAGGAAAAAGGTACTGTGCTGCAGTCCTCTTTATCTCTCCTCTTTCTCTGTCCTATTTTGCCAAATTTTAAAATGTATGTTATGGTGTCATGGAATCAACATGAAAGAAGACTACTTTCTGCAGGGCAAAGCCCTAAATACACACACACACACACGCACAGCAAGTCCTGTGTAGGACTGCTTTTATAAGGAGAGAAAAGACAGAACACCATCTGAAAAACATTAATAAATTAAAGATAATTCAAACTCATGAAAAGTTTTTAGTGCTTAAGCATAACATACTTAGGAGTTTTCTAGGGAATGTGGTGATCTTGCACAAACCTGAATCGAAGTTATGGACAAACTGCACAAGGTCAGTGACAGAGGGGACAACAATCTCAGCCTACTCAGTCAACAAGAGGGAGCATTTCAAATGGTATTTGGATGTTCTCCTTAATTGAAAAAAAAGCCCATTAGTACCAATTTACAACTAAGCAACTGTCATCTATGATGAGAGGTGACAGCTGCTCTTTAACACCTCAACAAATTAAACCCAAACTTTGGACTTCACCAGGCAAGCTGTGGCCTATCATAATCACTGACTTGCATATTGCTTCAGAAGAAGGTTCCAGCTGGCTGAGGAATCATGATACCAAGGCAGAGCTGAACTTCTCTACTGCACCAAAGCTGCGCTGCTCTGGCCACTGACTCTACTCCTACGTTATATGAAGTCTGGCTGTCTCCATGCAGATCCCAGTGGTGATGACCAGCACCCTGCACTTCCCAGGAGACATGTAAGTACTTCATGGTATCAGGAGCCTAAAAAGGAATGTTTTGTCTTCAAATACCTCTATTCCTCTTGTCAATACAAAACCTGTTTTTTTTTTTTTTCAAATATTGGCAACCATCAATAGGATGGATATATTGCATTTAGGCTGGTGTGAGGATTGTGTGTGATCTACCAAGTTTCTTTTGTTTCTGTGCCATTATTTTCCTTCTGAAACAGGGACAAAGAAACATATTAGTGGCTCCTAATTTAATAAATAACACCCAGCAGAATCCAAGCTGTGAATTTCTGTACATGTATTTGCTTACTACTTCTTGCTACCAATCATATTTTCAGCATAGAAGAACACATTTTTATAACAGAAGCTTTGGCTTTATAACCCTGCTTGCTATACTCTGGTTTATGTCAGTCGCATCTCCTTTTTCTGGATCAAGAAACTTCAGACTGCTGCCTCTTCATTTTTACATCTTGTTTTGTTGCAGTTGGCTCACTGTGCCTGCCTTCAAGTTTTACTCTTGTATCGTGTTTTCCATGACTCAGCCTGAGACATGATTTATATGGTCCAGAACAAGAGACGAATGGAAGTAAGAAAAAAGGGAAAAAGTAGACTAGGAGACTAAAATGGAAGAGCAGAAAAGACCAAGCAAGTGGAGTACTTTAAGATGAAGCCTTGCATTTTCATCTCCCCATTGAAAATGAAGGATTAAATTATGCCTTTGAATTGGGTCAACTGTGCTGAAGTTCTTTCCCAGTGATGTTAATAACGTAATTTCTGTTAATTTCAATAGATTAGGATTTCATTTCACCTAAAAACCAAAAGCACAGTAGCTAATGACATTTGATGTTCAGCTTGACTTCGTTTTCAGAGCTCAGATTCTCAGTATTTTCTGAAACTTGGCTTATTTTATGTGTTTTGACACATATATCAGAAGAGGGACCATCCTTTGGATGAACTAGAGAATGCAATCTCTCACTAGAATAATTCTGGTTGAAATAGGCCAAGGTCTTGCCTCTAATTCCATAGCTCCTCTTGGCTGGTGTGTGTTGCTCTTTCATCAACCCTTGGACAGCTTTCTTTTGCATCTCAGAAAAATAAACAAGTTTTCATATGTTTGGACAAGCATATTTAAATCTTACTGTCTTGCAGAAAATGTATTGTTTGCTTTTTTCTCCTAAATGACATAGTGGGAGGTATCGACTGTATATTTTTGAAATGTGTGTTACAGTGATTAAGATAATTAATTGAGGGTTCCTAGCCATCTCAGAGCTAAAAATATACCACCTCTTATAGCAGATCTACTTTAGCATGACATCAATGCACCTTGGAACTGATAAAGTTTTTTTAATATACTATTGACTTTGAATGAATATGCTGTAAGTGATGAAAACTCCTGAAAGACTTTCCAGTCTGGCTGCAATATATTCATGAAAAGTGAAGCATAAAGAACATGGAAGAAAATGTGAAAGAGCATTATAAGCAATGTGCTTAGAATAACTCCCGCCTAACACCAAACGTGAAAATGTTCCTTCCAATTAATACTTGCCAAATATATATATTTTTTAAGCAGCATCATATGTTAAACTTACTGCAGAATAAGCATTGTGGCATTAATTTCTGTAGCAAGGAAGTATTATGCAGCATGTTTCCTATCAAAATTAAATGTTAATATGCTTAAAAAGTTTTCAAAACTCCTGCATAAAATGTTTTCAAAACTCCTGCGAAAAATATTTTCAAACAAGTTAAGCCCAAAATGCCAAGCAATACTTTTCATGAAAGCACTGTTAAACAGCTGAGGTTTCTGTTTCCAAATTTTTAAAGGATTAAAATTTAAGTGGTGTGCATAATATCACAGCTAAAAACAATCACAAGAAAAAAACACATTAATTTAGAAGTAAAATTAAAAAAATCCTACTCTAAATATAGAAATCCTGATTATTTCTGTTGCTATTAGAGTTTGAGTGACCCAAATACTTGATTAAATCACAGCAGGTAAGTTACGCTATGTGATATAAAACAAAAGAATTCAAAGCATATTCTATGTAGTTAATGCAAAGAAAAAATGGAATAATCAGCTAAATTAGAATATATTTATCTTCATGTATGTAATTGTAGAAAATGCCTTAGGCTGGCTTCAATTAGTCATGCTTTTCACAAAAGTCTGGAAACAACAAGATCCCTTGACAATTCTAAAATGATGAAGTTGTGCCCAGTAGAAGAGCAATCTCAAAACACATTTGATGTCAGACTCCCCTCTGGAACAAGGCATGCATTTCAATGAACTATTCTTCTTCAGGGCTCTACTTACCTAGTCTTACTATTGTGCTGCCTCTAAACAGCACTTCGTTTTGAGAGTTGCTGAGCATCTGTAACATCAGCTAAGAACTTCAGGAAAATAAAGCACTGTAATTATGCCATCTTGTGTGAAGTTACCATGTCACTTACTCCTTCTGTGCCACAACCAGGAAGTTGCTTGTACATCTCAAATGGATTTACATCCACGGCATCAGTATACGGATATGATATAGCTGAGAGTAAAATAGGTGAGATGCTGTAATTTTACTTACACCTAGTTTCACGCCATTATCTGGTATACTGACTCATACATTTCTGGCAGGATGATTAAAGACAAGTCAGTACTCTGTAAATATCAGAAACAGCAATCTTCAGTATACTAGTTTTGGTTTTTGTGTGTTGTTTGTTTTGTTTTGTTTTTTTCCAGCAATACTACTATTATGTCCAGAGAATGAATTTTGACTTTCAAAGTTCACAAAGACTTTCTCTCCTGATGAGCAAAAGTTTTGAACAAAGATTTGAAGTTCTCTAGAGGTTTAAAAGTTGTAAATTTTACAGCTTGCAAATTATTACTTTTAAATAATTTTCCAAATCCTACTAAGAGATGGTTAAATTAGTATTTAGCCCCACTATCAAATGGTATAACCATCTACTAATGTGTTTAAATAAGGAAAACAAAGGGTCTTCCAGTTGAAGATATGACATTACTGACAACATAAATTATTTAACTTCATAACAGGATTCCTCATCCTCAGGTGTCTCAATCATTATTCAAATGACTTAGACTCTGGAAACACATTGGCTTTATATTGTCTTAAGAAATACTGCAGAGATATCACAGCCCAATGATAAGTCTAATTCTGAACTTGTATGAGTTCTGTTAAGATAAAGAGATGGAAAGAAAAAAGGACAAATGTGCACACTACAGAGAAATGAGGTAAAAAAAAAAAAAAAAGAACAAAGAATCCAGGCACTTCTAAAGAAACATTTCTCTTTCAAAGATATATGCCAATAGGAAAAACTTGCTTGTTGGTTTCAGCAATTATTATTCAAGTAAGGAGTGGCAGTCATATTTGTCAGAGTGTGGAGTACTAGTGACAGGCAGAAAGAAACTTTTTTTTTCCTTCCCCCAGATTCTGCAGTTAAATGCCACTCTTTTCAGCCAATTCATTGTAAATTAATAGTAATATGGAATCATAGAATAATTTTGGGAATCACAGAATAATTTTGGTTGGTAAGCTTCTCTGGAAATCACATAGTCCAACCTCCTTCATGCTCAGAGCAGGGGTAACATCAGACATTAGACCGATCTGCTGAGGGCCTTGTGCAGTCAGGTTTTGAAGACCTCCAAGGTGGAGGGAGGTCCCACAGCCCCTGGGCAGCCTGCACCAGCACACAATCGCTCTTGTGGAGAAAAATTCATCCCTTGTGTCCAACTGGAATATCTCCTGCTGCACCTTGTGACAGTTGCACTTTGTCCTTTTCCGGTGCCTTTCTGAAAAAATCCCGTCTCCTCCTCTGCGATGCCTATTAAGGTAAGGGAAGAGTGCAATTTGGTTCCTCCACACCCTTCTCTTCCCCAGGTGGAACAAAGCCGGTTCCTTCAGTCTTTTCTAGTTATGTTCTCTATGCTGCTCACCTGACCTTTTATTTTAGTGGCTCTTCACTGGACTTTCTCCAGTTTTGTGACATCTTTGTCTTATTATCCTGTTCTAGTATTCCAGGTGTGCCAGCCCACCTCCCTCAACCTGCTGGCTACACTTTTGCTGTTCAGAAACAATGCAGAAAGAGAAGGAATGTTCTCATTTGTTACAATGGAAAATATTTACCTGTTCTCCAATTATCCAATGTTGATACTCTAGACTTAACAGTGCAAGTAGAAAAAAAAGTGCCTGAAGGGACTATGTCATGAATGTGCTTTCATTGTCAATGAATTAGAGCATTACCTGGGTTTTCACACAGCAGATGTGATGCATTACTAGTAAAAGCTGAGCAAAAAGTCCAAAGGAAGGAAAAAAGTACAAATTTTTCATTGCTTGTTTTTCTAAGGATTGGAAATGTCTCAATGATACCTAATAATTTTATGCTATTTTAAACTTAAATTTATCAAAAACTTAAGAAGAAATAGACTATTGTGAGTGCCAGTGCACATATTATGTGAAGTCAAATTGCATGAAGTGTGACAATGGCGAAATACTTTCTTTTGATGGATAGTTACAGCTATTTTCTTGGATTAGAAGGTACAGTGCAGATGGCAAAACAACAAAACAAACTTTCCTCTGCACTTTTTCTTGGTGAAATGGCGTAATTATATCAGATTAATCAAATAAAACTCCAAGCCCAACTTGTTAAATAGGTGGTAAGTGGTTGAACAAAATTACAGTGTTTTTATGGATGCTAAGCACAGTTTTTATATATTTCCTTCTAAGTCCGAGTATAACTTTGAAAGGTGTTTCAAAAACAAAAAAACCAGTCCTTTATAAATGCACACTGAAAGTATTTTAAGCAGAAATCTGATTTGTAATACTTCTAAAATTAAGGCAATAACTATTAACTGGTGTCCTTCGGACCAGTTTTCAGTTCAGTTTTCCCAGAATTTAAGACTGCAATCAAAAAAGCTCCAGATCTACATTTTAGCAGCCTCAAAAAAAAAAAGCATACGAAAGTGTATGTATCTCATAGTTTGCATAAAGAAAACAAGAGAAAGGATGTTACTGAGTAATAACAACGAAACCAGTAAGCTGAGTATTTAGGATGCAAAGTTTGGTCGCACAGTCCAACTTTGAGTAGGCACCACAGGCAGCGAACACTGGAGAGTTTTTTGCTCTAAACATACTTGTGTGGTATAAATAGACTTTGTTTTCTTGCCTGGCCTTCTGTCTTCAGGCCTCCTCCCGAAGTCCAAAAGAGAGAGGTCTTACACTATGGAGAAGGGGCAAGGGCAGGGGAAACAAATGGACAATGGACTACAAAGGCATTTCATCACTTTTCGCTCTGAGCAATAAATAATCCTGGTGTCCATGCTGCCTCTGAGCTGCTTTGGCTTCCAACACCCATAAGGACAAAGGATCTAGGCTATTAAAACAAACTATGCCCACAGCATCACCTTCTCATACTTTCAAGTTTCTGTCTGCGTTTGTGGTTTGAATCAGGGCATTATTTCAATCTCTTTTTTAGCTTCACATCTTTGTAACGAATTATTCCATGCCTTTAGATAACAAGAAGGTCTTATCTGTCTCCAAGCAAATGGCCAACATTTTCTGATAACCTCAGAGACTGCTCAGATGCACTGCTGAGAGACTGCTGACAGCTGAATTTGATACCTGATATACTGAACAGATATATCTGGACAGAGAAGAGAAGATACCATGTCCTACTTCTTGAAGGACAGAGGATTTCCGCAGGGCTGACACTAGAGGAGTTTTCAAAATAAATTCAAGCCATTACCCATGTACCTATTTTACTTATTAGAGCCCTTAAAAGTTGGGTTTTCAGCAGCTGCTTTTCTCTATGAAATGTCCCAACGAGGAAAGCTAAGCATTACTTCTGGTACTGATAGGCTGTATTGGTGTTGTCTACAGTTGACAAAAGGCAAGATTTTACAGAAAGAAATTAACTTTGAGAGACTAGGGAAGGAAGAACTGGAGGGGAAACTGGAGAAGAAGTGAAAAGTTTTGAGGTAAGATTTATTGATGGTTTTGGCTGTCAGTCAGTGCTAGTCCTGACACCTGGCCTTTCCTCTTTCTATCCAAGCGTGATGCCCATTACTGCTCTGAGCATGTAGACGAAGCAATGGGGAAATTTCAGTATCAGAACTGCAGTTGTGAGGGCAATTTCTGGAGACTGGACTCAGCAGAACAGCCCAAGCCTGGGGAATAAGGATCTGGTGATACATCCAAAAGCCTTAGGAAACTGAAGGAGAAAAAAATACCATGAGAATAAAGATTTGTCAGCATCTTACACATATTGCCAGGGCAAGAAAATTTCCAGTCTCAAATACTTAACTTCACATGCGAATTGTCACTTAACAGTACAAGGAGAAAGGAAGTTTTCAGTCATAGTTTATTTAGGTTTATTGTCAAACCTAAGAGTTTGAAAGTTGGTAGATATAATACCCATTTTCCAGGCTACTGACATTAGCAGTGCTAAAAATCCTTGATTTCTCTGGATGAAAAATACCAAAGTACAGCTTCTGCAATACCTTCAAAGAGGGTGGGGAAAAGTTATCAGAGAAGACTGAACTGGTATTTCTTCATGCAGAGGTTATGTCACAGAATGACAACAGTCAGCCAGCCAATGGTCATTCAACCCTCCTGTGGATCATCCATTCAATGGGACAGCAGGCACATTGAAGCAACCCAGGAACATCCCCAGGAACAAGCCATCCACCTACTCGTTGAACTTCCTGCTACTGCTAGAGTGTTGTTATTTGTATTGTTATTGGTTGGAAATGTAACTCCATACACAGTTCTTCCTTGCAAAATTCACTCTTTTCTTTCATTGAACTATTTCTTAGGTCTGCTAAGACAAAGAGCAAATGGCAAACAGTTTGGTATTGCAGGGGAGGAAATACAAAAGACAAGCTAGTCATGCCAAAAGGTCCATCTAGTGCAGTATTCTGTTTCATACAATGGTCCTAAATAAATATCAAGAATGAGTAACAACAAGGGGAGAAGATATGATATTATCCTCTGTTCACTTTCAGCCTACAATTATTTTAAGTCAGATGTCCTTCCACTGGTTTAAACACCACCGTAGCTTTCTTCACTTATAAATAGAAAGTAATATAGAGGGAACTGTACAAATAATGCAGAGCTCTATAGAAACCTAAGTTATTTCAATGTTTATTGATTTAGAATTGCAGAATTGGTGCCAAAATGTTGGCATGTTAAAACAGTCTCAGAGAAAAACTTCCTATGTATTTGTAAACTGTAATCTGTGATATGTCCTTAAAAACTGAGTTTGTCACAAATAGTTTCTAGATAAACGAACAGATCATATATGCCTCACGTATTAAACATCAGATGATCCAAATTTGGCAATGATTGCGTGCCTGATGTCATTGTTATAAGATGCTTTTATAGTTGTTCTCTGTCAACAAAGTACTAAATAAAATTTCTCAAAATTAATTCTGACATTGTTGTAGGATGTTTGTACTTTATGCATTTTATGCACGTATCAGACGCTTATGCATATACGGATAGACCATGTATGTGTACACCCCTCTAGAAGATATCAGTTTTCCAGAAGAGTATTAATTTTTAATACACCTTGTAGAGCTAATTATCAAAATTACCCCTCCTGACTCATTACAGAATAGATTGGTTTCTCATTCCATAAGTTTATTCACATCTATTCTCTTAAGATTTTCACCTTATAGCCTACTGCTGTTAACAAATTCCAATGTTTATTGAGATAACTTATTAACTAACAGCATGCAGCAAAGCTACTGCCTGGATCACCATAAAAAATGTCTAGCATCTTCCAAACTTATGACGTGAGGAAAGCAAATCTCATTTTGATATGTTAACAAACTTAGGAAGTTATTTATAAACTATGACTTTCTCTGCCAAAAGTGTTTTCTGACACAACCGTTCTGTCTTACAGGTCACTACATGTAAATCTTCAACAGAAAAATTAAAAAGTCCATTTGGTGAAGACCTCAGGAGCACTTCAACATAACGTGAAAACATGATAGGAGAGACAGAGTAACCTATAAATGTATCTTAGACTTCAGTGGCAGAAATTCTGAAAGAAGTATGAAGTTAGACACAGTAGCTTTAAAATAACTTTGCCAATATATTGCAACTGTTCTGTATCAAGAATAAAAGTTGTATGTTCTATATGAATCTTAAGTCAAGCAATTAAATAATTTATTTCCATTTAAAGTTTTAGGCAAGATTCTTATGTATGACTGTGTGATACATAATAATTAGATGTCACATTTTGTCCACTTTCAATAAGGATGAATTCTGTATTTGCTACCTGGCCTTAGCACTGAGTAGCTGAATTTCTCTAAATATAGTATCTGTGCTCTTAAAAAATATATTTCCCATTCTAAAGGACAGAAAGCCACTGCCCTAAAGTAGGATCTAATATATTGTAAGCTGCCTCACTGGCATAAGAGGCTTTCTTATGCAAATTCAGTCAAGAGGCAACATTACTATTAAAACAATTTCCCCATGTCTTTGATAGCAAACAAAAAAATCCTTTCCCCATAATTTTATGAGATGTTCTGCTAAAAATACGTATACAGGGACTTGCAGTAGACACAATAACAGCACAACCTTGAAAACTGACATAAAAAGTGTATAATTTCACCACTTTAGTAGCCATTTAATGTATCAGATCTTTTCACTGCATACCTTGAGTGGCAATAGAAGATTGCAAAGACACCTCTGTGGCTCAAGACCCAATTTAGCTACTTTTACCCTTTTAAAATGTTATTTCAAACAAATGTTATTTCGTCATTGCTTATGTATATTATAATCTGATTCATTTCCCAAAGTACTAATTTGCCCCCCTCCTTTTTTTTTTTTTGAGCAGCAGCAGTGTAGGTCTGCTGCTTGAACTATTATACTTGGCAAATTCTCTGTTTTCTTAACAGGAAACTCAAGAAATTTGAAGTGAAATTTTCCTCGTCTTTCAGGCTGGCAACTGTTCTCATATTTTTCATTTAGCCTAAATTAATAGAATTTGCTAGAATACCAAGTTAAATTTTTACAGCCTTGTCTTGATAATGCAGCATTTTAATAAAGGGAATACTTCAAATCTTATCAGATGGAAAATCTTTAGTTTAAAAGCAGTATGTTGTACATGCATCAGGGTGTTACTATGTCAGTGCAAGGACTCCTGAGTACCTCATCACCAGGGCTTCTCTTTCAGCAGAAGAAACAGTCAAATTTCAAGTCAGATTTTCTACAGTCCAGTTAAACTATACTTGACCCATATTAGATTTTTTTTTTACTATAGTCTCATTGAAACTTGATAAACATGTAAGTACTAAGAGCCTTTTAGTCCTAAGCATTTATAGAGTAGAGCCACATTTAAAACTAATTATATATTCATTTTAATGCTGCTACCAGACTGCCTTTCTATTCCTGTTCTCTTTTGCCTTTTTATATTCCCACTTCATTTTTTCTATAGTATTAAAAAAGGATTATGTAATATGATGTTCTGGTGAATGCAGGACCTTTTCTACTCCCTAATAAATATTCAAAAATATTTTGCATACATCCTGTGAACAAGGCTTGTGAAATCATAATGGGATGACTTATGAACACTCATCTTTCCTATACTGAAGTAGATCTAGTCAACTGGAAGGTATAGCAAATCATCCTGACACATTTATATTAATGCATATTTAAATGAGAATAAGAAAGAAATAGTCAAATTTATGTTAAAGACTTCTAAAGGCTTAACAGCATCTTACTAAGTATATATGTCAGCTTAATCTAATCCTCCTACTTCTAAGACGTTCTGTGGTCTCAGCACGGTGCCCATAATGCTCTCATATGTTATGAGGGACTGCCTCTGAGATGTTCACCATCAGTACTACACTCTGTTCAATAAAACTTTACCTCCAGCCTTAGGATGACAGAAAGCTATCTGTCTCAAATTTGCATTACAAACCTTTAGCTTCTTTTGACATCAGTAACACCAGCTTTAATAATTTCCAATAACCTGTTACAACATGCAGAGTATACATATTCCTGGTTCTCATCTTACTATGCCAGGTACAAACAAATTTCTCTAATTTATTTGGACAGTTTTAAATAAATGACAATTTCTTTGCACCAAAAAGCACTCATCTAATCAGAGGCTCATTTGAGAAGATCTGTAGCAGTGTTTCCTCCTTTTGGTCCAATGATTTTAAGTTCTAATCAGAAGAAAAGTATCTTTATTTCTTTCCCATGCTTTTGCTAGAGGAGACAATACATTGCAATTCAAGATCTCACAAGAATAATTCATGACTATTTGCTAATCTTATGACATGATGGAAGTCCACCTGAAATCCACTAAGACTGGAACAGTTACCTCCTCAACCATCTCTCTTGATTTCTGAGACCTGATAATTTCTGTCTTCTCCATTATAGATACATCTGTCTAGTGTTTCACATAAAAAATATCTGAATAACAGTGTCTAGTATCCCCTGCTACGTTATTGATATCATCTTTCCTCAGCAGACAATGCTTCTGGTTGTAGCTGAAGACTCCAAAAGGACAGACCTACTTGTGGGATTAACAATGTCTAACACATGTTGGAGATCAAACATGTCACTAACGGATCATCATACAGATGGTTAGCAATCAGCACTACCTGAGCTGAATTACTAAGTGGAAACTGAAAAACTGCTTTCTCAATATCATTTGTGTTCTGGCAGCCACATCAAGGGAATAATATTTTTTAAAAGTCTGTGTGTTAGGCCTGCAGATTTTCAGGTCAAGACCAGTACATTTCTGCTTTATCCTGTGTCCTAGTAAAATGCTATTCTGTGTTTGAAAGGCAGTTTTACCAACTATCTGATCAGCAGCATAAGTAAATTCTGATACCCACCCTGACAAATTCTGCAACAGAAAGCAAACTTTGGAGGTAGTAGAAATCACCACAGAGACATACAAATACTCAAAATATCTCAGGGCAAGTCTACAGAGACAGGTAGGAGCAAGTTTTGGCCATGCTCAGAGATAACGACACACAAACCAGTGCTATTTTAGAAGTCAGTGCTGTTCCCTCTTGTGACTTGCCACATTCAAATTCATCCATTCTGTAAGCAGAACAAGCTTATGTGAACTTGCCTAAAATATATTATATATATGTTTCAAATTCTATTCCGGTAATGAATAAAACTTTCGGGTAATGTAAAACATGCCTTTTTTGCTCCCTTGGTGCTAAATCCAGATTTAGAAAGAAGGTTGACAAGTTAATCGCCTGTTGTAGATGAAACATGAGGACCACCTTAACACTCAAGAGGAAAACAGGAATACCCTATGAGAAACTGGAAGGGAAGAAGCTGTGGTCATCAGAATGTAACAATCTCTAACATCTTGGGCTGGTGTTATAGACAGGTTAAAATATCATGGGATTCCAAAGAAAGACTTGATAATAGTTCTGGTATAATATATTACATCTGTGAAGTTATTTTAAAATTCTTCATCAATGAATTAGTGCTACTTGTAAATTTAATGTATTCTATATATTATACAGATTTGCAAGAATGTATTTCTTACCAGTGCAGATAATGATAAAATTGCTATAATGACAGGAATTATTATGACAGTGCAGAGATCTGAACACAACCAGAATGAATATACGACAACCACAACAAATCTTTCTATGTCTATGCCATTGGTAGTACAACATTAATGGAACTGAACCAAATTTTTATGCTTGCAATTCATACATTATGTTGAGCAATATATTTAATAAAGCAAATGAAATTTATTTGGAAGTAATTATTCTATGGCCTGAGAAATACCAAAAAGACAGCAGGCAAAACGGTAATGTTAATCCCATGCCAGGAACATGTTTTATCAGGTTTCCTTTTAGCTCTTAAACAACATGTAGTAAAAACAACAACATTCTGTCAGACTATATGTTCATTCCTTGCTTCCTGGATTAAATATGCTTATTCTATGCCACATTTTTATAGCTTTCAATTCCTGTACTTTAAATCTATTAAACAATGTCAAGTTGAATTTTCCTCAAAAAATGCTGCAGGTTAAGAAAAAAAAATTAGGACAGTAGAATATTTGAGGGCTAACATTTATGTCAGCTAATTAATATGGATCAGTTGTGGTCTGCAAGGATTTTTAAAGTGCAGGCATGTTTGAGATAAATATAGACTGAGGATCTGATTTTGTTCCTTCTCAAATTGATAACAAAGCTCTTAAGTATGGTCTACCAGTTTTGTAGGCCTGACAGATAAAATACACTTTTGTGCTCTTGCATAGTGTTAGTTGTCCCAAACTGAGCATCACCGAAAATACAGATGTACAACATAAGAAATAAATAATAGTTGCAACATTATATTTACTGTTCTGTGTTCTCTTTACTTGGTAAAGGAATGTGATTTTGAAAAAAACACATATTGGGAAAAAACAGTAAGTATGTTTGGTTAGCAAGTTCTATTTTAATCATAGAATCACAGAATTGTTTAGGTTGGAAAATATCTTTAATATCATTGAGTCCAACCATTAACCTAGCACTGTCAAGTCCACCTCTAAACCACATCCCTAAGCATCACTTCTACACTTCTCCAGGGATGGTGACTCAACCACTTCCCTGGGCAGCCTGTTCCATTGCCTGACAACTCTTTCCATGAAGAAATTTTTCTTAATAACCAATCTAAACCTCCCCTGGCACAACTTGAGGCTGTTTCTTTTGTCCTGTTGCTTGCTACTTGGGAGAAGAGATAACACCCTCCATGCTACAACCACCTTTCAGGTAGTTGTAGACAATAAGAAGGCCTCCCCTCAGCCTCCTTTTCTCCAGACTAAACAACCCCAGATCTTTTAGCCGCTCCTGATCATACTTTTGCTCCAGACACTTCACCAGCTTCATTGCCCTTCTCTGAACTCATTCCAGCACCTCAGTGTCTTTCTTTTAGTGAGGGGCCCAAAACTGAACACAGGGTTCGAGGTGAGGCCTCAGCAGTGCCGAGTACAAGGGGACGATCACTGCTGGCCACACTATTTCTGATACAAGCCAGGATGTTGTTTGCCTTCTTGGCCACCTATCCTTGAAAGTCACTTCTAAAATGTCTTCTTCCAATGACACTTTATGCTGAAGTAAACAAAAACGACCTTAAGCTGAGTATTAACACGTCATCATAAGTCTTACCTGTTTGTAGTGTTTCAGCATCAAAGACATCCTTCTTGAAGAAAGCTCTAAAAGACAAAGGACTTGCATGGCAGTCTTCTGAAAGTTTCTCAACAGCTTGTCTAAACATAGCAACTAAGTCATGAAGAGGTTGATCTAAATCAAGCTGAGAAGCGGATGGTGAAATCAAAGTCAGACGTACAGAAACTGATGCACAAGATGCAGAACTAGACTCCACAGATTCACACTCAATTTGGAAGCCCTCTGACAACATCTTCGTTGCAAAATGTTTTCTTTGGAGTGGATCATCAACTACTGCAACAACATGCCATTCAATGGCAGCATCTCTGGGTAGGTGAGATATTACAACCACAGCAAGCAACCCACACACTGCAGTTACATCATGATATGTCTCTGAATCTTCAACCTAAAAGATAAACAAAACATTGCATGTATTACAGAACTGTTGGAAATTAATGTTGCTCATATTCAGCTGATATATTTAAAAAAGTATGTCCAATACAGTTATTTTATACAGACCGTTTTTCCCCTAAACTTTCCTTCTTATTGAAAAGTCATCTTGAGAAATTATGGATTTGTCTGACAGTTAATATCTGCTCATTTTTGCAATCTCGTACTACTACTATGCCTGTACCATTTCAAAAAATGCTGATCATCATGTATTTTGCAGTCACTTTGCAATTAAAAGTGTTTTTGCACACAGTAATTTTTCTCTATGCCAATGGTCTTTGAAGAATAGAAATGGTAGGAACTACAGAAACGAGTTAGTAGAGCTTGTAAGATTTATTTTAAAAGTCAGTAGATACAGTTCAGATACAGCAATGATACAGTTTGGATAGTTCTGAATAGCAGAATGATCTTGAACAAACTCTCTTAGAAGATAAAAAGTGTTTTCTTAATAGCAGACCTCATTTAGAAATTGTTTTCACATCAACCAGCATATTTAATCAGCTAAGTTGGTAAGCTAACTCTGAGTAACTGAGTTTCTTTTCTTCTGATGGTATTAAAGAAGTGGGACAGGCTCTGTGCTTACTTCTTTCTAAAAATTTTAGTATAAATTGCCCTGTAGCCTGTTAACAGGTATAAGAAGGGAATATAGTGTTTCAAAATACTGAAACGCTCTTCTGTGAGACAGAGGAAGACATTGTGAATTTGTAGCCATTTCAACCCAAACTATTGTACCCATGCCCATTAAATAGCATTGCCTTTGAATCTTAACAAACCTAGATAAGTTCATAAAAGAATTATCTTGTTTCTGTATTGTTGCTATGTATTCAATCCCTTTTCACCTGAATGCGAACAAAAACAGCCTTAGAGTTTTAAACTCGGAACAATACATTGCGCTGGGTTGACTCCATCCAGCAGCTAAGCACCACACAGCTGCTTGCTTAGCCCCCCACCCCCCGCATGGCACAGAGGAGAAAACTTGTGGATCAAGATAAAGATGGTTTAATAAGTGAAGAAAAAAGGAAGAAGAAAGGAGAAATACCAAACGAGCGATGCAAAGGCATACACCTCCCCACCAGCAGAATGATACCCAGCTAGACCGTGAGCAATGGCTATCCTCCCAAAGACCCCTCCTCTTAGTTCTTCTCACTGAATATGACGTTACATGGAATGGAATATTCCTTTGGTCAGTTGGGGTGAGCTGTTCCAGCTGTGTCCCCTCCCAGCTTCTTGTGCAACCCTGGCGTACTCGCTGGCTGGGCAGTGTGAAAAACAGAGAAAGCCTTGACCTTGTGCGAGCACTGCTCACCAATAAATAAAAACCTTTGTGCGCTATCAATGCTCTTTTGGTCATGAATCCAAACCACAGCACTATACAGGTTGCCATGAAGAAAGTCAACTCCATTCCAGCCAAAACCAGTACACACATTTAGGTCTGATGTTACATTATACTGAAATGCATATACTCATACTCCTATTATGTATACAGAAAGGTCTATTTATGGAAAGCAATTTTATGATCTACGTGCTCTCAAAAAGTATGAATTCGCATTACCTTAGTCTTCTGAACACACCTTTTTTTTAACAACCGTTCAAATAGTTGAACAGTTGAAATGCTTATTCTGGCCAGCAGATTATTTTTTCTTACTTTTTACTACATTTTTATGGAAAGACAATATATTAAGCATTTTAATATTAGTCACTTACACCACCTTCTTTGTGTACACATATAATAACTTTTTTATGTACCAGTTTGCTTACACCGCAGTATATACTGGTAATACTGTCTATTGCCTGACCTCTGAAAAGAAAAATAATAACAAGGCAAACCTGTCATTTTGCCTGAAGTCAATAATGCCGTATAACTCATAGTACCTTCAATTCACAAGCTCAATTTTCTTCCACTCACTCTCAACTTTGAGAGGAAGAAATAATAACAGGTTATAGGCACTTTATTTCAAAATTCACTCACAAAGTTATTGACAAGCATTTTGCACAGAATATCTTTGATGCCTGACCCTCGTGAGCTGTTTATATGAAAAATGCACTTCTATATTAACGATAGTGGAGTCTAATTCTACAGCAAACATGTAGCAATTGCTTTAGCATTTCTGGTTTTGATATGAGAACAAAAATAGGGATAATTTATCTCAAATTGCAGTCACTTCAGTCATAATAAAATCTCACTGAGTACTGTTTGCTTTCAGTACTTTCATTAGCCTAGCCGGGGCTGTTATTAAGGTACCAACACATAAATGTTACATTAGCACTTGACAGGAGAAGCATAGTATTCTCCTCTAGGAGATGAATTCTAACCTTGTCAATATAATTCTGCTCTGAGTGCTGTAAAACAGTTTGAAAAGATGAAATACTGGAGCTTTGCACTGAGAAGAAAAAAAAGTCATGCTCATTCAGGCTTAAAGGCCACTTTGCTGGCCCAAGGTGCTGAGGAAAAAGTCCAAAGAAGCTCTCTCAGGTCACATCAAGCACTAAGACAAACTTTTCTACTTCCCTGTACTTGTCTTAGATTGTTAAATCAATTACTCACTATTTCTGCTTGCCTTCAGCTGCCATTTAGAATATGAAGAACTACATGAAAATTAAGGCCAGGAGAAAGTACATCTCCTAATTCAACAAATGAGAATCATTCTGTGTGAAAGACTATTCATAGTGCACCTGTACAGTACCATAGCACGCATAACCTTTAACTTTAGCGTTTGCACAAAGCACAAGTGATGGAGCTACTGGGGACTAATAATCTTTCATCAGCTGCTACAGAATCTTTCAGAAATAGTTCTAACAATGACCTCTCCTGACTTATTTTAAAGAAATCACTGAGATTTGTGTTGTACATGGATGCTGCATTTATGAGATACCTTTCACAAATTTACAACTGTCTTAAACAGCTGAATCTCTTTATGACAGCCTGTCTAGTAAATGAGGATGAATATATAAGGTCTGCTAAGAAATTCTATTCATATGATGCTGGAAGAATATAAGTAAGTCTTAAGACTGAAAAGGAAGAGGAATTATTTTATGACTAGGTTGCTTTTTCCAATCAATTCTGCGCTCTCATCAAGGAGATTTAGCACTTCTGGTGGATGGCTCTAGTACTATGAAGAAAAATATGTTTTTAGGGCTCTTGCCCAAGAATACCATTGTAGACTGTGCTGCAAAGGAGCACATGTTTTGGCCTCGTCCTTCCTCTACACCTTCAGTTTTGGAAAAAAAAAATTAGGCAGAAGAGGATACAATTTCGCTTGTAATTCTTGAAAAAGAAGTGTCAAATAATTCTTGAGAACCTCTAAACTTCTTACTATTGACAGACAAAAAAACTGTTGGGGAAAACAGTATTGAAAACAGTGGTTCCTTAAAGTATGTATGATCTGAATTTTCCAAATCTTTACAATTTTCATTAGGCTGTAGGTGTAGCTGTCATCTAAAGGTATTTGCCCTTAAACATTTATTTTCTAGCTATCACTGTACAAATGATTTTCAATTCATGGGGCAGAGTCTGCCTATTGAAGATTTGCATTTCCACTTGTTTGCTTTTCCACTGGATTAATCCTTTCTAAGAACAAAATCTGCGAAGTAGTTTTGCACCAGGAGAAGTTCAAATGTCATAGGGGAAAATTAGCAGATTGTAAAGATTCATTGTCTGACTGCTGAGATAATAAGGAGACAGATGCTAATTCTGTGCTACACTTTTACATAATATGATTTAAAGAGGGCTGGAGAAGGAAGCCAGGTAACATCCTTTCATTGTGCAGGAGACAGCCTCTGAAAATAAATGACTCTCTAACAATGTCTTCTTTCAGGAATGGATGCAAACTGGATCATCGCAGGGACCACAGCATGACAGGATTCTGATTCTGTCATGCTATAAAATGGTAGGTCCCAAAACTTTGGACAAATATTTGATATAAGTGATTTAACTCTAGCTGAATCTCATGTTAAGACTGTCCTCAAAACATGATTCATAATATCCTCCCTCTGCCAAAAGGATCATCTGCTACTCAGTTTATCAAAGCTGGGAATGAATGGAGTTCTAGAAAGTTTGGAAAAGGAAGCCAAAAAGCATTTTTTTCTAAATACATCTATATCATTCCCTATCCAGAGGACTACGAACACTCTCATTTTTTAACACCTTGGTCTGAGAAAAATAAAACTAAAGAAAGGGCTTTTCCCATCGTGAAGATAATACTGATATTCTTCCGGTAATACAATACACATTTCAGTAATTTGGGAAAAACAGAAGGTACGGAGTAGATTTTAGGAGGACTAAGGATGCAACTGTTATTTACCGGACATTTTATAATACCAAAGTAGGTTGATGCCATATTACTGTAAACACTGAGAAGAGTGCCATGCTAAGTTAAGTAACATCTTGGAAAGTCTTCACAGATTGGCTAATAAAAAATCACAGCAGTTGACAGCAATCAAGAAAGCAAGTAAACCATTATGAATTCCTAGAAAAGGAACAGAGAACAAAGTGGGTAACATTTATGCCACTGTAGAAATTCACAGTTTATCCACACCTTGGATAAGATATAGAACTCTGGATCTCACAGCTGAAAAAGGACATATTAGATCCAGAATGTGTTCAGAGGAGGACAACAAGGATAATCTGGAGGGTCTGACTGGAAATGTCCTCCAGCCTTCTTAAGGAGAATGTGACAGAGATTTAAAAAATCGTACATGACATAAGAAGGGTGGATAGGAACAAGAATTGATTTTGCATGCATGTCTTTCTGTACAAAAGCTACAGATCATCAAACGACATTAGTAAGAGCATGGTTTCAAAAAGAACAATGGTGGGTGACACCTGCAGTTCCCTGATGGAGAATGCTGCGGTTGCAAGAACTTTACAGGGATTCAAGGGAAGCCTGAACAAGTACTCAGAACACAGATTCAGAGGGGATTATAAGAGGGACATATTAAAATTCTTAGTTAATTCTTAATTTATACAATAGTTAATAATTTATATAAAAATTAATTATTCATCTAACTATTAAAATTAATTTAATTAAAAATGAATTAAAATAGTTTGAGGTTGGGAGAATATTAGGGTGGATATATGCTTTTCCTGTCTTTCCTATTCACATCTGCTTAGAGCTACTGTTTTGAGTTGGAATACTAAGTGGATCCTACACAATTATGGCTATTCTTATGTTCTTACATCAGAATTTATGCTTATGCTGATACTAGTGGTGTGTCTGGTGAAGAAAAACGACGGAGCTTTCTTGACTGGACTGGCTGAATTTTCACAATTAGTCACTTCCAACAACTATTCCTTTCCAATGTTTCTGATAGGGAGTTTTATGTCCATCTGTGATATTCCAGACTGATTTTATAGATGAATGGTGTACACAGAGTCAAGCAGAAGCATGCAGATAACAGCTTGCCCCTTTCTTTGGGCTGCATCAAAAGGAGCGTGGCCAGCAGGTTAAGGGAGGTGATTCTGCCCCTCTGCTCTGCTCTGGTGAGACCCCACCTGGAGTCCTGTGTCCAGCTCTGGAGCCCTCAGCACAGGGAAGACATGGACCTGTTGGAGAGGGGCCAGAGGAGGCCACCAAGATGATCAGAGGGCTGGAACAGCTCTGATATGAGGACAGGCTGAGAGATTTGGGGTTGTTCAGCCTGGAGGAAGCTCCAGGGAGACCTTATTGTGGTGTTTCAGTACTTAAAAGGAGCCCATAAGAAAGATGGAGACAGACTTTTTAGAGGAGTATGTTACGACAGCACAAGGGGTAATGGTTTTAAACTGGAAGAGGGGAGATTCAGGTTACGCATGAGGAAGAAATATTTTACAATGAGGGTGGTAAAACACTGGCACAGGTTGCCCAGAGAAGTGGTAGATGCCCCATCCCTGAAGACATTCAAGGCCAGGCTGGACAGGGCTCTGAGCAACCTGATCTAGTTGAAGGTGTCCCTGCTCATTGCAGGGGGTTGGTTGGACTAGATGAGCCTTGAAGGTCCCTTCCAACCCAAACTATTCTATGATCCTATTCTATTATTCTATAAAAACAACAACAACAACAAACCACAAAACTTCCTCTTCTCCTTTTTCCCGAAGCAGAATCACAGAGAGAGCTGAAATCCTACTTTTAGGGGGACACAAATATCTTCAGTCCTTGCTTATACTGATAGAGACAGCATAGACAATCAAAACACAACAGACAGTCCCAGGCAGTGCCAAGCAGGAGGTCTGTCTGCTTCAGGCACCTGCCACAGGAATGGGGATCCTGAGCCCAGACAGTCGCTGCATTGTAACCCCTCTAACAAGGATCTGCAATGGATGTTTAACTCAAATCTGCAAAAGTAGAAGGATGACTGGGTGGAAATAGAAGGGGTCGAACAGCTTGTCTGCAAACTTAGTGAAGGCCACAGTACTACAGTTATCAAATGACATCCAATTCAGATAAAGTATCTAATAACGAGAAATGAGAACGGGAGCTCTACTTTATACTTGTGCATAGGCTGGAGTTGAAAAGGTAGTTTGGTAGAAACATTCCTTAGCTAACACTTCTGTGAACATGTTTAATGCAGAAAGCCCTTTCATATTGCAAGAAAGAAGGTTAACATCAGAGGTTGTCAATTGGTTTTTAAATGTGTAATTAACCTGCATCTCCAGATTAAACAGTTATCTGAACTGTGTGCATAATGCTTCCCTGAGCTTAGCTGAGATCCAAGATGTTTTCACCTTGGTTCATAGTACTACCAAGCCCTTGCATTTTATATGCCTCAGTTCTTAGTAAAGATTCACTCAGTTTTATTGTGCATATTCAGGAGAGCTACAGAATACTCTCACACTGATGAATGCCCAGCACATTCTCAATGCCACTACAAACCAAACCAGCACCCAATGTAATAAGCACAGTTAAATGAAAAACGCTGGGCTGTAAGGGTTGTAAACTAATTTACACAGAGTATTGTTTTAAAAGCGCTAACCTTAAAAAAGAATTTCTCTAACTAGTAATGTATTTTTTCATTAAAGAAAAATATCAAAAGCAAACACAGGAATAATGACTGTAGGACAAACCTATACTCAATCCATTGTAAAAGCATTTAACTATGTTACCTAATATAATTGAAAAAGGTACACAATTCAGCTATTATTATACAAACTTGTTTATTTTGACTATCCTCCATTTTTTCCAAATAAGAAATATTATTTTTGTTGTGTAAGGACTAAGGTCTCACAGCTGAATATGGAATCAGGCCATAAGAGACAGAGATGAATGCATAATTGCTATCTCTACAAAGAACTGACTTGGAGAACAAAAAGAAAGATACTGTGATGTTACTTTTAGAAGCTGAGTTTATGAAAACCTTCTATGGTACGCATTATTACACCATTATAGCAGCAAGATTAATGTGCCTTTAAATAATACATTTAAAATTTCTTTTATACTGCCTGCATTAAACAGACTGCATCAAACTCCTGAGATCCAGTTGAAGCTTTGCTAGAGTCTCTCACAACAATAGGTTTATGACTTTAAAAAGTAAAGATTCCACTAGGAAAACTGCATAAGAATAATAATGTCAGGTCCTGAAGAAAGTAGGATAGAAGCAAGCCTTTTCAACATCCTAGTTTGTCTAATAAATAGGCCACATGCATTCCTGCTATAACACGCCTGAATTCAAAGAATGAATACCATAGTGTTTTATAACAATAAAATTGTTAACAATATTCTTTTTGCAAAGCTTACAAAAATAAGAAAGCCTGACATTTAGTATCCCTTCATGTAACAAAACAGATTATTTGTTGCATGCCAAAAATACATAAGCACTAGATTGGCAGACTAACAACGAGGTCTTATAAACCTGAATATTTACTATGGAATAAATACGGCCAATATTAAAAAAAACACAAAACAAACAAAATCAACAAGTCCTTCAGAAATTTAGTCCTCTCTGCTCTACAATGTGTTGGACAAAGCTGACAGTACTTCAATTACCACTGTGTCACGTAGAAACTATTTTGTACAATGTCAACAGGAAAACAGAACCTGTACTTACTTGGTGTTACCGAACCAAGTAAAATCTAGAGAAAACAAGGTGGTTCATTATTTTTTGTGTCAGCATCTGATAGCACATTTTGCAGAATAATTTTTTTTTGTGCAGTCTTTACCTTTAAAAAAACAGAAACATGAAAAAGGGGAAATACAGGGGAATGAATATGGGTATAGAAATTTAGAGGCAGTACTATTTCTAAGGGTACTTTTACTCAATTCTTGTAATTTGAATGGATTTCAAATTAATGTAATCTCTTAATATAACTATTCTAATTCCACATGCTGGCATTTGGGAAAAAATACAAATTAAGCTTTCTTCATAATAATTGTGAAAAATTCTGCATGCAGCTGTGGCAGTGATGCAAAATTAATTATTAGACATGAAATGGTCAGCAATTAACATGCCAAGCACAATAGGTTAGCTTTTCCCAGAGAGGTATTCTGCAGGTGAAGTAAATGAGGAAATCTGAAATCTATACAATATATTGCTGGCTATTATTAGGATTTGTCAAGGTGATAGGCTAAAATTTTATAGTAGTCAACCAAGTATGTCAGAAGAAACTACCACAAAAATTAACCGAAATCATTCTTAGGGCCCAAATCCCACAATAAATCTAGCGTAAATTTGATCTTATAAGTTGACACAGCTTTTTGGTGCATAAAGGATATGTTTAAGTCTTTGTAGAATCAAAACTTTCATGGCAAATGGTCTCTGAATAGTACTACTGTAAGTATATGTAAGCATTATATAAAAAGATAAGCAAATATGTAAACTCATGAAAAAGAGTTCATAAATCAGGTCAATACCTATGCCTGGTCTGTAGCTTATATCATTCAAACAGAATAATTTAGCATCTTGCTATTCTATCTTTTACCATGATCGTCAATAGAGGCCAAGAAGTGGTATAAATTTTCATCATTTTTCTGTGACAAAAGGGCTTAGCTGAAATTAAAGACCTAGCCTTACAAGCTTTCTTTTGATTATGTTCAGTACATAAGGTTATCATTTGCTTGTTAATTTATTTTCTGCTTTCTATTGTTGGATGTCTGTGTTTTCATCCTTTCATTTTGGAAACTGAGAAGCTCTGTGACATGATCAAAATAGGAGCAATCACTATCACATTTCCATGAAGACACAGTCAGCTTTGAAGGAATCTCTAGAACAAATAAGCAATCAAAAGCCTGAAGGCTGTATACAAAGTCTCTAAGAACTAGGCTAACACCTCTGCTTTCTGGATTTAGCAACCTGGAAGTTTTCTTGAAAAGTAAGCTCAAATAATTACTTGCTAGAATAAATTGGAAAAAAAAGTAGAAAATGCAAACTGGCCTGCTGAAAGACACAGACTTCTGCACACAGAGTAATGGAGAAGATTCGCCTTTTTTAAGACTGAGACTTCTATTATTGCTTGATTTAGCAGGTAAGGATCACAATCTTGTTCTATTCCATTATCTAAAAGCATAGTCTCAATAGCCCCATGGACTTAAGAGTTTTCAACTACCCACAGAATTCTATACATTTAAATCTCTCTTCGAAATACATTTCATAATTTTATGTGACAATTATGCCAGCATCAGAGCAAAAAAAAGTTTTTTAAATGTTGGATAATCAGTTATGGGAAGGATGTGATAATATCAAAGGGAAAATATAGAATACCATTTTCCCCACATTTTTAGATGGTTATAAACATCAGCCATAGCACTGATTATTCAGAGGAAATTGCATTGAAAGGACTGCAATGACGGTGTCTGGACTGAGAATTTGAGAAGCACAGGACTGCTAGCATGGCTGTCAAAAGGGCATAATGCCTGAAATTCAGAACTAGGCAATTAATATTAGCTTTAAAAATGGATTCGACTGCTGAAAGGAGAAGATTTTCCCTCTTACTGGGCCCTTAACTGCTCCCACTGATACATAATGAGACAGATTAAATCTAACTTTTGTTAATTCTGGTTGGTTTGGGTTCTATTTATTTATTATTTATTTTTCCCTGAAGGAACTGTTTATGGCTTGAGCAGAATGTTTCAGTAAGCAAGCGCTCTGATACAATATGAATACCTCTATTTTTGTTGCTAAGTCAAAGGGGTCAGAAAGGGATTTTCAATTTCTTTAAGTGGATACAAGCCTTTGGTTGTTTGGCTTATTCTGCACAAGTAGTCATGCCACCCCGTGTACTTACTGAGCTGATAAACACCCTTCCTACCGCATGGGAAGCTCAGCCTCCTGGTTCTCCTGTGGCATAAAGTATTTTAAACTCTTATGGTCTGATATATTTTAGTCTAAGTATACTCACAGGCTTCAAAACAGTAATTTCTGGGTGAAACGTAATGGTCTGTGATATACAGGTCAGACTAAATGATCTCATGGTGCCTTCTGGCTGTACAAGCTACTCAAGCTATGAAATCCGTTTTACTCACTACTGACACTCAGTCTTTCTACCAGTGCTGCAGTGCCTGAACTCTAAAAACCCACACTGAGAAGGCAACCATCTTACTCATTACGGCCTTTAATATCCCTTGCCGATGGCTTTAAATTTTTAAACAGCCCTACCTGTCGTGCTCCCTTTTATGTGTTCTCGTAGTTACAGATATAATTTTGGAAGCAAAATATCTAAACAGTAAGCATAATAAAAAAGAAACAGGTTAAAGCTTATTAGCAGTAGGGAGCAGATGTAGCAAAATTTTGCCAGTTCCCCTACATTTCCTCCCCAGCAGGGACTTTCTGTCAAGCTGTGAGTTAGTTCTATATAATAATGTAGGCTGCTGTTACTCCAATTGCACCTTCCTATACCTCACTATTGTACTAAAAATTCCCTTTGATTTTTGATTTCTTCCTTCGTAATAATAGTATTTAAAGCAGTTCCTGCAGAGCTAAATGTAAATTCAAGCACTGCATGCTAGATGCTCAGAAGGGCATGAAAATGTAAAATGATAAGAAAATAATTACATATTGAAAAGCTGGTTTATTTGCTTTAAAAATATTAACTTCCTTTCAACAAACTAAAGGTTCCTGAGCCAAGAGATAACCAGTTAATGACTGAAGTTAAGATTCCTTGAACTATCTCTCAAACATACATCATTCAATATATCAGTTACAATGTGGAAAAAAGATAACTATTTAAGGAACAAAGTCATAAATTGATAGCAATATAAACTGAAAGCAAATGAAATCTGCCACATGAAACACGATCACAGACTGTCACTCTGAGGGTTTTATTCTTCATGTGTAGCGTCAAAAATAAGCAGTTAGGAAAGGGAGTTGAACTGAATTAAGGATGTTCAAGATGGAAAGATTCCACTTGAAAATCATTTGAGAGTGTGTACAAAATGAGACAGAAAACGAGAAAAGTTAATGGTCAAAATCTACTTTGTGGGCATTAAGGATAAGCGATTTTATGATTTAGAATTTAAACATCAGATACTGATTGCAAAGATGTTTTCTTTGAAAGTCTACTTTCCTTCTCAACTTTGACCTTGAGCTCTGGAACTCATTTTCAAACGAAATGTCAGCTTTTATCTCATGTGTTCAAACTAGGATCACTTGTTCTCCTGTGCATGTACAGGACCATTAGCTACTGAGGTTAAACCTGTAGTTAAATTTTGCAGTATGCAATGTAAAAAAATTGTGAGGCCGCTGGAGGCAGAAGAAAAACAAGTTAAAAATTCTGATGGCACTATTAAACTTCTATTAATTGCCAGGCTCTCCCTCATTGAGACACCCACCTTTATTAGTAACATGATTTTGAGTGTGGCACTTTTTAGTAAACAAAGATTTTTAGTGGAAAATACAAACATTGACATTCCTTCATCTTATGTATGTGAGTATCTTTGCGGCAAATGTTTTCAGCAGTGTAGTCTGATACTTTCATTTTTTCAAATGGTATAACTGCAAAGCAAGATCAGTTAAATAAAATATAACAGGACTTTAGGACTGCACACGCCCTTTATTTTAAGTCAAGCCATTTATATTGGTCAAGAATGTCCTCCATACAGTTTGGAACTTGGATTTTGCAGGACAAGTTTTCCCTCAGTTCAATGTTACAGGAATCAAGCTCGGGTGATGCAATTCAGGCAATTTCTCACAGCCCGCTGTGCCGGATTGTCCACAGTTGGCAGGTAACCCCCCCCACCCCGCACCGAGTCGCTCGCTCACACCCCCCGCAGCAAGATCAGGGAGAACTCAGCAGGACAAAAGAGAGAAAAAAATCATGGGTGGAGATAAAGACAGTTTAATAACAGAAGGAAAGAGAAAACAATCATCACCTCCCACCAGCAGACTGATGCCCAGCCAGTCTCTGAGCAAAGGCTACTTCAGAAAAGACTTATCCCTGCTCCAGTTTTTACTGTCAAGCAATTTATATGGTATATAACACCCTTTGGTCTATTTGGGTCAGCTGTCTCAGCTGTACCCCCTCCCAGCTTCTTCTCAAACCCAGTCTGCTTGCTGGGTGCAGGCAAAGTCGAAAAAAGATGAAAGCCTGGAGGCTGTGCAGGCACTGGTCTGCTATCAACACAAATCCAAACCACCACACTACAGGGGCTGCTATGAAGAAAAATAACTCTATCCCAGTCAGTACCACTATGTCCACTCACAAGAGGAAGTTCACAATAACCTAAAAATTATAAGCCGAGTCTGAGTTAAATGCGTAACTGTTCTCACCAGTCATTGGAATGAGACACATGGAAAGCAAGCTTGTTGTCTTAAAGATGAAGAGACGTCTCTCAAGTTACTACTGAAATATATAATGGGATCTTAACTCATGTTCCTGAAGGCAGGTGAGTCCATGCTCAGAAGATTAGAACGGAAAGTTTTCAATAAATGGCCTTTAAGAGACACGTATTAATATATATGCTTATTAAAAGTTGTTATACTAAAAAAAAATACAAATATATATTCATGGATATGTATGCAATGTGTACTTATCTGTATGCATATATATGTATATGAGGAGGGAGAGAAAGAGAAAAATTTGTATACCTAGACGTCTCCTCCATGTAATTTTAGAGACCATGCACTGAGAGCCTATGAGACATCACTGAACAGGTATCTACAACTCTACACAAACATTCGTTTGAAAAATTAGAACGAAACTTCGGACTTAATTTGAAATTATTGATGATTAGTATTTTCATCGGGTAACAGTTACATTTTCCTCTTTGAGACTCACTTGCTTCTTTGTTGAGATATATGCAGAAGCAACTACTTCGTCAACTACGTTGTTTCCACAAAGGTGCTTATAAGTGAGACACATAAAGACCTGCATAATATTAATACTGAATAATGTCCAAAAGAAAATCAGTGTTAGATTTCAAGTGTTACCAGCTGTGTTAATTGTGTTACAACTAAATAATTGATGAGAACTGTACACAAGTACTATATAAGCTGGACGCATTTTTATTTTTCATCCATGAAGTTGATGATTTTCCCGAAATGTGTTCTTTCATCACGGGGATCTAAAGTGCCCTACACGTAACTAGGACTACAGTTTAAGGAAGTTTCAGGAAGTTTCCTGAGCAAAAGTAGGACCTTGATCACTTTTCAACCAAAATGGCATTTTCCCCTCTATAAAGAGGGACTGACAACAGGTACCAGCCTCAGGGCTGAAATCCTGTTAAATGGCTTTCACAGTCATCACACACAAGACTTTTGACCAGAGGTTCTGGCCTAAGCAAACAGTGGATGCATATTTGCCTTCTTGCTTAGCACAAAAGTGACAGGATCAAAATAGAATTAATATTTTCAGTAAAAGAGATGAAAAATCACTCAAAAAAACTCTTATAAGGGAACTGCTGCAGGGGAATATGAGTCAGTCTGGATGAACTAGGTTGTTTACCACTCTGAATAACTTGACATGTACTTCTTCACTCTGTCTAACTGAAAAATAATGTTCAAATGCATGTATATATTACCTGTAAATGACAAATAAGCTAGTGCAAGTCAGTCCATGGAAATCAGAGAGCTATGCTGACTTAGACCAGCTGAGGATTTGATTGTATCTATATCTGTCTACACAAACATTCACACAAGAAACTGTCTCTTATTTTCTACTGTTCATATTTTATGTTTACATTCTACAAGTTAAATTCACATATGTTGTTTAGAACATTATCCAATCATACCATTTTTTATGTATACATGTACATTCAATTTCTAATAATGGCTTTAGTTAAAATCTTGTAGACTGCTTCGCTGTTCTTTTTGTTGGCTGTATTTATTTTTAATAGTCATTAATGCTCCATTAATGTTACAAATAGAATATCACAATCTTCCTTTAAAAAAAAAGTGGGAACTCTTTCACCTCCCATTGTGGCCCAGTGTCAAAAGGCAGAATATCTTCAAGGACCTCTGGAGTTCCACTATCTGCACTTGACCTGTGTTAAATATTCTCATTGCAGTTGCTTCAAATGAATACAAAAGCTTTGTTTAATCTGAACACAGGGGAAATGAAATACACCAGGCACGAGATGAAAGACCCACTACCACTGTGCTATTTGAATGCACTGTGTGTTCTTAACACGGACCATAAAAGAAGCCTGGTTTAATATATCAAACTGTGGAACATTCAAAATAGCATGTAGTAGCAAAATAAATGTTATAAACCTGATGAGACAAAAAAGGGAAATAGAAACATGTATTTTCTTCCTACTGAATTTCTGATAGGCATAGGTACTGCGTTGTGGCAATGTTTTTCAAAAATATTGCATTTTCTTCTGGTAAGATTACCAATTATATTAATTAACCAATGCAAAACTTTACTGCAATGTAAATGTAGCAGGGTTCTAATTTATCATTTATACCTTTACAATATTCATTCACTTCTACTCCTCACATTTTAACTATTCTGTTCAAGAAATGGCTAAAAGAAGGAGATCAATTAAATTAGCATTTCCCATACTACTGTCTATAGGGCACAGAATTTACGATACTATTTGGAAATCTAACAATCATATTAAACATAGATATTAACTAATGCATATCGTAAAATAGACAAAACCCATGTACCTGAACGAACAAAAAGTACATATCCTCTCAGTTGTTTTTTTTTTTTTTTATATTACTTTTAAGTTTTATGGTAATTTTCTCCATAGGTAAAGAGGATCTAAAATCTCTGTCCAATCCTTTACAGGAAGAAAAGCTTTCAACTTGCACTGTTTGAACATAAGCTACTTCTGTTCTACTTAGGATAAAGCGTCAGAAAATGCATGAACTTAAATTCATGACAGTCTGTATCCTTCAAATGCTACAGGCATGTCTGAACAATGTAACACACTGCTGTGCTACACAAGCATGGCGCCATTCTGAATAACTGCCATGAAAACATAATAATTACTCCAAAAAACTACTGCATGTAGCTAGACAGCTTCTGGTTCAGGCATTTACTTGTTCATAACTTGGGACCTCTGCATTATTCAGTAGGCAAAGTGGAAGGACACAGGGTACTATCACTGATATTCAGAGAAGCGTCAAAGGAGGTATGATGCAGGGGCTCCCTAGGACAGGCCCCAAAAGGACTGCTCTTAGATATTTTGAAAAATCCTAGCTCAGGCTCATTTACATCTTTTGACATCTAAACAGTTTGTTAGTCTGGCCCAAAAAGTTTAAGTTTAGATACTGAAAGCTGGCATCATGTTACCCAAGTGCTGAAATAGGCAAGAAACACATTCACAATATATATCAGATAAAACACTGCAAATCCTGTTTTTTTCCATCACTTCTACATCACATGGTATTAAGACACACATTGTCAACAATGTGAGTGGCATTCCTGACAGAATGAAAGTCAACTGTAGCACTCCTTGCTGGATATGAAACAACCATGGGATCACGGACACCCATCCTGAATGCTTACCATAAAAAAAAATAAAGCTTCTGTCAGAAGAAGGTGGGCTAGAGAACCTTTAAAGTTTGTAGTATGTTTGCTCGGGAATTTATTGGAGGGAGAGGACTAGACAACTAATGTTCAAATGCAAGCTGCGTTATAAAAGCCAAAAGACGTATTTTTTCGTGCCATAGGAAGCATTTCACCAGGTAGATTTTTTGTTACTGAGGATGGAAAATGGAGTAGGAGCTGCCTAATAAAATAACCCAGAGTGGAACTGATCTATAATATCATCATTGAAAGAAAAAAATAGGATGTATAAAATGAATGGCGGATGCAAAAGATCTAAGCTAATAGTCTTAGAGCTATTAATACATTTTGCAATTACATTAAATTATCTTTCGATGCAACATTCTCTTCCATTCTTAACAAAATACATTGCTTTCACTGTTTCATCCAGCTTTTCCTTTCACCAATATTTTGGGTTCACTTACAAATACAGGAAATCCTAAACTTTGCATTGGTAACAAAACATGGTGTAGGAAATGTACTCAAATATTTCCTTATGCATTTTTCTTTTTACAACAAAGAAATCAGATATAACATTTCAGATAGTTCTGGAAGATCTGCCTCAGAGCTTTATATATGCCATCAAATCAAAATAAGAACTGAAACTTGTTTTTATCGTTCAGTCATGTTTATCAAGAACTCTATTTCAAAAGCAGCAAATGGCTTTCAAGTTTTTCTGTAAGTTTATGTGCTCCTAATTCGCAGAAAGAAATTAATTAATAGTACATTGTCATGGAATATACATTTGAATAGCAACAGCCCCAAACATTATCTATTGCATAACTTATCAAAATTGGTACATTCTACTGGCCTAGCTGTACCAGATCTTGCTGGGGATTAGCAAGATGTAAAAAGAATAAAACACAGCAGTCAAACAAGCTGGAATGTCTGAAATCCTGAGACAGTAGAGCATGTTTTGTCTTTATCATAGAATCATAGAATCTTAGAATCATTTCGGCTGGAAGAGACCCTCAGGATCATCGAGTCCAACCATAACCTAACTCTAGCACTAACCCATGTCCCTAAGAACTCGTCTAAATGTCTTTTAAACACCTCCAGGGATGGTGACTCCACCACTTCCCTGGGCAGCCTGTTCCAATGCCCGACAACCCTTTCTCTGAAGAATTTTTTCCTAATATCCAATCTAAACCTCCCCTGGAACAATCTGAGGCCATTTCCCCTTGTCCTACCACTGGCTACTCGGGAGAAGAGACCAATCCCCTCCATGCTACAACCTCCTTTCAGGTAGTTGTAGACAGCGATAAGATCTCCCCTCAGCCTCCTTTTCTCCAGGATAAACAGCCCCAGTTCCCTCAACTGCTCCTCACAAGACTTGTGCTCCAGACCCCTCACAGGCTTCATTGCCCTCCTCTGAACCCTCTCTAGTATTTCAATGTCCTTCTTATGACGAGGGGCCCAAAACTGAACACAGGATTCGAGGTGGGGCCTCACCAGTGCTGAGTACAGTGGCACGACCACTTCTCTAGTCCTGCTGGCCACACTATTCCTGATACAAGCCAGGATGCTGTTGGCCTTTTTGGCCACCTGGGCACACTGCTGGCTCATGTTCAGACAGCTGTCAATCAACACCCCCAGATCCCTCTCTGCCAGGCAGCTTTCCAACCACTCTTCCCCGAGCCTGTAGCGCTGCCTGGGGTTGTTGTGACCCAAGTGCAGGACCCGACCCTTGGCCTTGTTGAACCTCATACAACTGGCCTCAGCCCAACGATCCAGCCGGTCCAGATCCCTCTGTATGGCCTCCAGCAGATCAACACTCCCACTCAATTTGGTGAAGATATTGGTAAAGGTAACAAAATTATATTGGTGAAGATAACAAAAGAAAGTAAAAAAGCAGGCATTCAGAAGTAGAAAAAAAAGGTTATCATGATCTTGCCCTTCTCAGTCTGGCAGAGTCTGTTGTACAGACAGAAGTACAATCTACCACTTGAAATACTCTTAACAAAGTACTACAGGGATGGTTCTGCATGGAAAGCCCATGGGGAGGGGAAAAAGAAGGTAGGGGGTGGACTCAGCTCCCAACTAAATATAGCAGGAGTCGTGTCTAAATGGCACAACTCAACCCCTACTGAATAAAGTGCATACACAAAGTAAATTAATAAAATTTTGCAGGCACAGTCACTGTTATATCATTATACAATAATTATTTGGAATGTTTCCATCTATCAATAATGCCATCTGTCCTACACAATACAAATGGACTACAACCCATCTGGCTTATTTTTTTCTATTGATTACTCTGCTGAATGAGTTAGCAAAACTGCTTATAAAATCATCATACTACATGACACTGTCATTAAAAGATGTGAAGAAAAACACAAGATGAGACTTAATTGGAAGACTGTCAGTTCTTCTTCCAGAAAGTTTTAACAATGCTATAAGCTTTCTCCTCCCCCCGACTCCACACCTCCCCTCCTCCCCGACACCCCCCTTCCTTCCATTACTTTAAAGAAAAGGAAAAAAAAAAAAAAAAGGGTGTAAATGCTAACTACTGGATCAGGCAGAAATTGTTCTACCACACAATTGTTACTATTTCTAACTAGGTATGTTAGAGAAGCTCCACAAATGTATCTCCTCAAGAGTGTCAGAATGTCACAAAGTGTGCCTTGGAATCACAAAGAAATTGCAGCAGTGGAACTTAAAAATGGGGTGGGAGGAATCTGCCAATGGATGGCACTTGTATTTGCTAATTCCAATTATTTTTCCTAGGTTTGGGCGTTGATTATTTGTTTGCCTAACTGTTTTTATGCTATTTTTGCAACCTCTCTTTTTTCTTTTGATTGTAACTACTGCTTCCCTCAACTAGATTTTAATTTCTACAACTGCAGCTTGTTTTTTCTTTTAATTTTAACCACTGCTTGCCTTTATATATTTTAATTTCAACAACCATCACTTAACAACAATGCAGCCTTATCCATCTGCAGAACTTAAATGCTTACCTTGGCTCCCTCACTCTAGACCTCAGTTCCTACAGTACCCTTTTAGTTTTAATGAAGGAAATGTCTTGTGTACATTCAAAATGTCAATCCAAAGATTTTCTTTTTTTTCGAGGGAGACCTTGGTGGGGTTTCTTTCTTTTCCTTCCCTCCCCACTACTTTTTCTTTCTACTATGACTTTTCTTCTCTCCACCAGATTTCTGTTTCCTTTATTACCCAGAAAAGCTTTTCCAGTGACACTGTGACTCTAAAGCCACATGAATGAAGAAGAGAGAGGGACAGGGGTTGGATTCCAGCTCTGGGGACACAACCCTCGATGGCTGTGGGTAACTGGAGTTCAGGGAGGCAATGCTCTGGGTTATACTGGAGGGGTGAGGCTGCAGGGAATGGTGCAGGGAGCACAGATGCTGAGCTGCCATTTGGAATGAGGGAAATCAGGATGACAGCAGTGGAAAGAAGCAGTGCAGGAAGCAAGGAATGATGCTGGAATAAGGAAGGAGCCAGAGGCTGGGTGGCAGAAGCAAGTTAGAAGTTGCAGGCGGGTCTGGCCTACTTATTGTTACTATTTTCTCCCTCTCTTAGAGTCCCCTCCCCTCCTTGACCTTCACTAGAGCCACTCCTCCTCTGGTTATCAGTGAAATAATTTGGTTATTCTGAAAAATACTCAATTCATCTTTCTTTTCATAATTCAAGAAGTTCCTAAAAGACAATCGTCACTGTCAGTAATATGACAAATTCTCTAAAGTCCAGGTTAATGTGCCTGACCTTGTGGCCTTATCGCAAACAAAGTTTTGATCAACTCTGTGCCCATATCCCGCTTTTAGAAATAAACCTTTTGTGTTTTATAAACACATCCAGAGAACAATTTATACACTTCTCTTAATATTCTGTTCCGTTATGTCCCATTTATTTGTGTCCTAAACAATCCCTTTTGTGCTTTCCAGTCTACTGACATCAAATATGTAGAATGATGCAACCGAAGTTGCTGTACAGTACGATTTATGTAGAGGATATTTACCAGACATCACTAGAATGCTAATCATTTTTGGTGCTCTAAAAAAAAAAAACCTTTGGCAGTTGTGATGCATACAATTTAGTCACTGTGCTAAATAAAATACCTCAATCTTAATATACCATCATTTTGCTATTAAATACAGAATATTCAACAAACAGAAATGTAGAGTCTAAACCCCATCCTTAAAACATAATTAGTTCTATGGTTTATAATGTCTAGTTTACATGAAATGAGTTATGAGCCGCATTGTTTTATTTGCACAAACCAACTCCTTTTTCCATGGATGACAGAAGCAGAATAATTTCAATTGAGACACTATTTGTTCTTATTAAGTAATCTGTACGTTGCTATTGATTCATGCCTTTGGCCACTGCTTGAAATACAGTTCAAGAATAATAAAATACTTTTGCTTTGGCTGATTTAGTTTACTTGCAGAAAACAGACCATTATTTCATGTCATGGTATCTGACAGAACTGTCTGTAGCAGTATTGGGATACCAAAAAATAAACAAAACCACACAAGTAAGGGATATGTTACTTAGACTCCTAAATATAGCTAACTTCAGAGTAAAGCTACTGTGTTGTGGCTTCCACACAGACAGGCTGTATCTTACAGCATCTGACAGGCTGCTCCAAAGAAAATTTTGAGAGATGTAAAAACTGTATCTCCTGTTTTCACCAGCTCTATGACTAAGTGAGAGAGAATTACGACTGTTGTACAATTCACCAGTCATTTTATGTTCTTCCAAATTTCAAACTTTACTGTTTTCCTTATTCTGAGAGTAAAGGAACTATTTTCCTAATACTGTGCCGGTTGGTGCTTCTCCTCTAATACAAAATCTCTATATCCATGAATAAGACAATTTTATTTTCAGGGCAGGACAATTCCTCCCTCTGGTTCCTTGTAACGGAAGTGTTTGATACCTCTTTTTCTCTGATTTGCTGTTTACACAAACCCTTACTAATAAAAAAGTATGCATAGCCTGAGGAAAAATTCAATTCCTCTCTCTGAATCTCCTGTTGACAAAATAATGGGGAAATTAGAACATCTGGCTGCTAATGGCATCTCATTCCCACTGATTCTTTAATTTTTTTTCAAAGCATTTTTAGATGGTGTTTTGGCACACATTACTTCATCTGCTAATATTTTTTTTTTGCTCTTTCTGATACTGTCATTAATGAATATGATCTCATGAGCACAGAATGAGACTGATGAACATCCTTTAGGATTGTTTGATGCTCCTCTAGGATGTTTTTTCTTAAACATTCCTGAAAACTGCTAGGTGGCTAACTCTTCCTAGAAGTATGTGTAGGCAGCAATCCATTTTTAAGCTATGGCTTGAACGATCAAAAACAATCAAAAAGTGACATGGGCCAGGTAATAGTAATAGCCCAAAAGCAAACAACCTCATCAGTATTTTTCATGTAGCTAAGAAAGTACTGCCTAGTAATCTCAGTAAGTATAAGAAATAAGCGCCTCGGTAAAGAGGGGCTGGTATGTATAGTAACTACAGAAGACCTAAAAGATTCCATCTGGGAAAAGGAAAAGTTTCAAAGAACTGAGAAATGCCACCAATCTCACCTCAAATCATACATATTACAAATCAGAAAGCACAGAGGTTTCATGGTCATGGTCCATGTCACAGTCAGCAAAAAATTGAATTAAAAGATCTGAATTGAATTAATATTCAATACACTTGGTCTTGGAGGAGTAGTAAACACTATTTAAGATGGTTCTTTATTAATAAATCAAGGTTGAATGTGTAAGCTTTTAAGTAAAGCCTATATCTTTACTCAGGAAGACAAGCGCCTAGTGCGGAGACTGAAAGTGAAGGAAAATAGAAGGAAAGTTTCAAGTGCATCTTCCCTTCTAATATGGTAATATTGACATATGCTATGCTTCCACGCCAGGTATTTCCTTGAGAAACTATAATAATTAAGTTATATTAAATTATATAGCAATCATGTAGTTACTACATAAGAGAAGTTATGTTTTATTTGCAAGACTTGTGGCCATCAATGGCATATACATAATATAAATTATTATAGTATTGTTATAAATCACTGTGCAAACTATTATGCTGTTACAGATAATCTATGGTCAGCCAATAGACAGGCACGCCCTGTCTGGTCTTAGCAGTTCAGCTGAATAATAAACAATAATGAGCAGTAAAAACTGCTAAACTCAGTTGTCATGACGATATCGCTTTTAAGAAAGAGTGGGGAAAAAACCTTAACAGAGAAACACACAAAAAGTTGAATTAAAATGCCCAGTTCCTATTATGTAAAAATATATAGGCAGAGGTAATCCAACTAAGATATTGTTTACATTTTTGTTGGAGGAATTGACAACTCTTAAAGTCCTTTAACATATTGCTTTGGGGAATTAAGACAAAGTTTGTGATGAACATAATTTTCAATTAAGCAATTTTCTTTCTCAGTCGTGCACAACCACTTTACCACCCAAAACACAATACCTCAATCAAACCTTATTACATCAGCTTTACTTGAACCCCTCTGAAATGTTCCGAGAGAATTCTGATGTGACTACAAGACACAGGGGGAAAAAAAGACAATCGACAAAGAAGAAAATGGATATCACAGCTACCTTTTTGCATTCTCGTAATTTCTTCTGCCACACAGAGCGAGCAATCGGAATGTACTTGCTCTCAGTGACATAGCAGCTGGCTGTGATGATGTGGTGAAGTGCCGTCTCCTGCCTCATAGCTTGAAGAACTCGCTCAACGTGACGGAGGGAAACTACGGCCTCAGTCCATATGCCACCACTAACAAGCTGCATCATACAAGGTACTAGAGCAATCTGTCCAGCACAGTAGAGAACATCTCCAACCTAGAAGAAAATAAAAATAAGTAAATAAGATTCTGGCAGTGTACAGAAGGCAAGGGAAGCACTTTTCTCTTTTCCAGGTAGTTTCTTTCAACAGTACTCTTCCTCGCCATCATCTGTCACAAATGCAGCAAACACGCCAATCTAAAGATAATTTTTGATAGAGATTTAACTATAATATAGAAACACAGCAATGCAATAAACTTTAACCTAACAGTTAAAACATGGATGTATGTGTCAGCTCAAAACAATAATGTCTGATATTACTGACTGTTGCAGCTGCTGGATTACACTGATGCCACAATTAAATAAATGTTCTTCCTCCTTTTTTTGAGTGATGATGCACGCTATCTTTAGTTCAGTGCTATTTTTTTAAGTTCCAAGTTTTAAGTTAAGCTTTCTTTTATGTAAGTATATATAAGTAAGTATAAGCGTGTATTTGTAGTGTCTTTAGTAAACTAACTTACAAATACTATCAAGAATAATACTGCAGAACAGCTAGAAGACTGTGTGTGAAAAAGGTCATGATAATCCACCATAAGGTAGAAGGAAATTGCAGACTGAAAATAAGATACGGAAGAATGTCACTTGACCAAAGACATGGGTTCACCTTTTGAAAATGGAATTAAATGGGTGGCTAGATATACCATCAATCCATGCTTTCAGCTGAGCTGCAATGCAGTTACTTCAGGCTGATTTTCCCAAGTCTTCCTGGCAACACTCTGAAGACATACTTTTTTAACAGCAGCCAGCAAAGGAAACATTTATTCTTACTATTCAGACACCTCAAAGATTTATTATAAAATCTTAATATAAATATCAAAACTTTTCATCCTCTTATGCTGCACTCCTCTAGAAAGTCTGTACCTTTCCTGATCAGTGAAGCAGTAAATTTTATTCAATATCAAAAGAAAACTAAGTGTAGAAGTGGGAAGTAAGGTGGGTGTAAGCAGCTTTGAAGTCAGCACAAGAAGCATTTTGCTAGGAGTAAAGAGAGGAAAAATGGACTATGCAGAGGATCTTCAGGAAGATTTTTGCAGAACTTACTGTATAACCCGTAAAAATTCCTCAGAATTAAGAATAATTAAAAAAGAAATCTGTGTCCTAGAAGACACGGCAATCAAGCCATGTGACAGACCCATATGCAACTCCAAATCTGTCCTCATAACTGTCTGTGTCTCACAAAAGACTCACACATGTAACTATTGGAAGAGTATCTTATACAATTTGGCATACAAGTTCTATGATTAGCAGCTGAAGAGGGGGAGGAGGCAGAGAGGAAACATATCAACTGACACTTATCAACTATTTAAATTGTTTAAAATATCTGAAATATTGTTTTGATAATGCTATATATAATCCTGAATTTGGAAAAAAATGTAAGTAATATTTTGGTTTGGAACAAATGGTCTTTTTTTTTTTTTATAGTGCTATTTTAAAATATGTGCCATTGAACAAGGGAGTCCAGCCAGCTACCAAGTGGCATACTGACAAGATGAGAAACAAATTCATGAAGATATGATTCAGAGGGGCACAGGTTTGTTTTTAAAGCAAGCCATTCATTTTCACCTCTGCAAAGTAAAATCCATACATTAGTCAAAAACTCCAATACAGGTAGTTCACACTTCTACAGACAAAAACCACACCGGCAATATTTCTTCCTTTTTTTCCTGTTGAGCTGCTGGTTTTCCATGCAGCACCCATGTAAATTATTAGGTAGACAGAAGAGCTGTTCAACCAGTTCACTTCCCCTATTCTTGAACAGATTGTTTGAGACATAATATGAATACTAATTAACGATAAAATATCTGTCAGTGTTTTGAAATATGGACCAAGATAGCACTTTCTTAAAGTATCCTAGATAGTTCTGATACAATTAACCCCACTGGTCGTAAGCAAGGTCAAAAAAAAAAAAATCTCTGAAGGATTTGAGCAAAATTGGCAGCACTTTTGGCTCAGATTCAGTGGGAATTTTGCAGAGTTCTTTAAAAAACAATTTAAAAAATCTCTCTGTTCCTAACACACTTGTTTGTATCTTAAGACATAATAAAAAACCAGTTTTCCTAACACGCCACAGGTTTGCATGAACTGCATTTCAGGGGGACATAATTCAGGATAAGAAAAGGAGGAGGGACGTCCCTTTTCTCATTCTCAGGGACTTGGTCATGAAAAACAAGCATAAATAAACAATCAGCAGGGGCAAAGCAGCAAACCAGTACAAACACTGTTTTAGCAGATTTCAAGAGGTTGTCTCTGCAAAGTTTGAAGCATTATACAGAAAATTGTTAGCAGAGTAAAAAGCATTTAAAACAGGGAAGATTTCATAATATCTTGTTCACAATACTGAAATCTTGCAACAGGAGATGTCAAAATGTACAGTGTCAGTCCCTGTGTTGTGAAAGTGTTCTGCAAAACCCTGCTAGAACCTTGCAACAGTTTATCTTTTTGGAGCATCTACAAGGATAACAGAAGATCTTTCAGGCTATAGATTCACAGTGTATCAAGTCTAGAGGACTTGCATTATCCAGTAAACTCAGCATAGAAACAAAACTACAATATAATGGATGTGTATTTATACACTAGATGTCTCAGCTTACACTGATGATTTAATTTTCACTGCAGCCCATATGCATACTACGAGGGCTAAATCTCATTAAGAATTTGACAAATCAAAAATAAATAAATAAATGAAAACTCGTATTGCTGAGATGCTCACTTGCACCAATTTATTTCCAATATATCTCTGCAGAAGTAAGCTGCTCATAAATGTGGTCCCATGCAATTCCACATCTCTTCCCTTTTTGTTTTCATTTGTATCACTGCAAGTTAAATCAAAGGTGAGTCATAATAAGCAAACATAAAGTTTAGCAATTGTTTTGCTCAGTTAGCAAAACCATAATAATCAAGGGAATTCAGTAGACAATCAGAACCTCAGAGCCGACAATCCATACTCTAACAGATAGAAATGCTAAACTCTTATTCGAGAATTACTACTTTTCATAGTGTAGTCATGCTGCAGGAAATAAATATAATATTGTGCTAGATCATAGCTAATACACAGGGAAGACGGTATTGTAATTTTATTTCACCTTTTTTTTTAAAAAAAAAAACCCAACAACTGCATTCCCTTTTTAGGAGAGGAGAAGGAAAGCATCTATGGTACTATGGAAAGGAAAAACCAGAAGAACGCTTGGTGCCACTTTGAACTGTTCTACCCCTTGAAAAAGTTTTTAACAGTATCATAAGATATAGAAAGGACACAACCTATCTCCCACAAAATATAATTCAGGAAAAGAAACAATGAGAAAAACAGCCTTAATTGGACATAAGAACAAACTCTAGCTGCTAATTAGCATGATAAAGCTATAATTAATGCTACTTAGAAAGAAACAGAAGTAATAGGATACCTATACGCAGTGACTTGGTTTTTTTTTTTTTAACTAAGGGCCAACAGCAACTATGGAAACTTTTTGACACTTCTGCTGATATTATTAAAACTTGCTAGTGATTAACTGGCATAATAGAAAAATTGCAGGGGATTTCTAATAGAACCATTCACTTACAGGTATTTAGGACAATGTTAATAGTTGCACCACAGGAACAAATGCGCATTTCTTGGACAGGATGCAGTCAATACGCAATCAGCCAAATCTTCGTGACGAATGCAGTTTGGTGGCTGAGTGACTGCTGCCCTTTAACAGGTCAGGGTGCACAAAAGATCCAGTGACCCCCTGGCCCCACAGTGACATAACCCACCATTATGCTCAGTCAATGTAAATAAGCATAACTGACAAGGCGCTAATGGGCTGCCTCTGGTCAGCCATGTGTACCTCTGACCTTAATGAAGACCTAAATCAATTAATACTCCAGGCAATAAAGACCTCTGGCTGATTAAGTTAGATAGAAATCATCTTTTCTAATGGGATTAAAGCTGTAAGGTGGTGAACTTTTTATTAAATATATGATAATCCTTTCTTCCTAGGGCCCTCTTATTTTAGCTAATGACAGTAAAATTGCATTTTGCAATGTGAAATCTTTTATTCAGCTGCCTAGGGTGAATAAAGTTTTAAAGGTACCGTTTAGACAACAGCAATTAAAAAGCTTTGAGTTCACACTATGAACACAAATTGTATCTGACATGGTTCTAGTACACAATAACCTTCAATATAATTCATGTTTTTCTTGAACTGTTACAAATTTGTAGTCTAAAAATTCCATAAATGAGTTGACCATACAGAGTTTAGTTTGATACAGGCTGCCTTTTAAGAAAATGTGTACAGTTATCAGTAGCTAAAAGATGAAGGATATATTCCTAAATGAAAAAGTAAAACAAGTTATTATTATATTCTTTGACTAAAAAAACTTGACACTTATAAGTATCCATGTGTAACTTAGTAAAATGCTTGCATATCATACTCAAAAATCCAGATTTTCTATTTAAATAAAATAATTTTTTTTCCTAGTTTGGTCAAAAAAGTATAATTAATCCATAGCATATTATTATCATATTGAAAAAGCTGCAACATTTCCACAATTTTCAGAGATTCATAGCTCAGTTTTCCAATGCTGTGACTTCACTCTGCTAATCCTTATTTTGGGATGGAACGTTATACTTTCCAAAATTTATTTGATCACCTAAGCTGTAAGACTACAAAACGCTCATCTTTTTGCATCGTTCTTCACTATTAAAGTTGATTTAATCAAAGAGTGATTTAAATTTTTCTCTTTGAAGTTACATATTTGTGGGTTGAAAATTCACAGGACATTTTTTAGCAATAACTGAAATAAAATACTGCAATTTAATGGATGCTAAAGGAAGCTGTATATTTTTTTAATTTGCAGCTTAGGAAAATTGACATACACCATTTCACAAAGTAATATCTGACACTGACCAGAGTGTCATAACACCATCAACACACCTAAAACCTTTGTGGATTTCCTAATTGGAAATTGTATCAAAGAGACGTATCACGTCATGCAGAATGCACACGGTGAGCAGCACAAAACCTGTCAGTTCTTTAGAGAGGCTAGATACTTGACAATGCATCTCAAGAAGCCACAATATTGTTATTAATACTAAATTGACTTCAAAAAACTATATCTAAATATCTCTTATTCATACTCTATGCTGCCTTACTGTAAACACCTATGCAATCCTCTAAAAATCAAATAATTCAAGACGAGCCTTTAGACTGTGCTGGATTCACAGCAGACAATCACATGTAATAAATTCCTGAAGGTCTGTAGTACCCTGAAGTTTAACAAAATGCTAAATGCACAGACTTGAGAGGCACGATTGGGTCAAAAGCTTAAGAAAGGTAAGATCAAAGTTTCAGCTTGAAACCCATTTCTAAAAAACTGTTTTATACTATCACAGAAAATCGTAATATTTGCATACATATTTTTGGCAATGTGTTGGTTATATTTAAATCTTGATCAATGCCAAATCAATTTTATTCTGCTCTACAACGGGTGGAAATAAAAACCACACATTTCTGATTTACAGAAGACAAAGATTCAGAAACTGAAATTTTCACAAAAAAAACCACTCCAAAATCTGTCATTCACATTCCACTGGAGTATGAGACACAAACCAAAACTAAATGTAGCTTTTGAAGTCAGTAACTGTAGTTATAAACATCTAGGAAAGCTTCCAATAAAGTGGATGAAAAAGGCTTGCCATCTAATACACCCATGTGGGCATGACAGCCAGTCTGAAGACTTCTCCCAGACTCCTGTTTTGGCCCATTTGGAACCTCCAATACACAGAGAGGAAATGAAGAAAGTAGAGGCAAAATATTTTTTACTTAATATGCATATTTAGGCCAATGTCCTGTACTGGCATACAGAGTACGTATTGTTCCTTTCTGGAAAATTACCGTAGGCAGTTCAAAGACTTAATTGCCATAGAGGATAAACTGTTCTCTACATACTAAAGGATGTTTTCGGCTAAATAGGAAAAGAGCAGCCTCCCTACTTGAAAATGAGCAAGCTAACAACAGTATTATTCTTTGATGCATTCCTTCCATGGGACAGTGGAATTCTAGTCTTCATGACTATTAATCTGTCACCTTTTACAAAGCCTACCATTTCCTTTCAAGCTTTTGAAAAAAATCACAAGTTCCACATTAGTAAAATCTGCCAACTGTGAAAAATTACAGAACACACAGCTTTATGAACATACCTTATCTAAAAGATGAAGTAAACCTTCCAAGCCAATTATCATTTCCTCATTTCTTATTCATGTAACTTTGAATAAAGATGCCAAACAAAACAAGTGGAAAAAAACCCCAAAACAAAACAAAGATTATTCTATTCCACAACAATTGGTGTTGAGATGGGGAATGAGAGACTTAATCAAATCAATATTTACGAAGAAAAGTAAAGGCATATTCAGGGTCCAAGAAAACAAAGTAGAAAAGATTAGTACCTAAAAACGTGAAGTGATGCAAATGACTCAATGTGGACATGCACTATGGAGCACTGGACACCGCATTTTTAGAAAATGCATATTATGTCCATTACTGTTGATCATGGGTTTTTTAATTAATTATATAAGCATAGATAAGGGAGGATAATGGTTGTAATTCATCTGGATGCTTAAAATATCTGATACAGCACATTTGGAAATTCTTTTTAACTCTCTTAATTATAAATGCTGTTAACTAGCTGATAGTCTGTAAGCAGAGAGTAATGAAAATTACGACGTGCTGAAGTGGGGTGCCGTAGGGACTGGTATTAGGCCTGATTTTGTTTAACATCTTCATTAAGTCAATGGAAGAAGGGATTAATAGCATGGTAATGAAACCCACAGAGGATACTAAATTAGAATGTGCACCAGTAGAAATAATAAAAATGGACCCAGATAGGTTTGAAATAAAGGCAGGAAACAAGAAAATGACACTTAACTTGGGAGAAATGAAAACTCGTGCCAGAACATTACGCAAAAATATTTTGAAATACAGATACTCGTAACAAGGGAGGAAATTTGACTGCAGAAGTGCTGAACAATTTATACTAAATCATAAATGCTCTTTACAAAAAGCAAGTTCAGTATAAGACAAAAGAAGATACAGTCTCCATTCTCATGAAACAGGTCTAATTCATCAGATCTACCAAATACTTGTTCCAGGATAAATAACACCTGCCCTTGGGTAATGAAGGAGCATATATAACAAGAGAGGTTATAAGGTAACTGTATCCACACACACAATATCTAAAGGAAGACAAATAAAAAAGAAAAAGATAAAAGATATCCTTATATACCTATATGTGTCTATATCACAAACCCTGTCTCCACTTTTATCCTTAAACATATAATCTACTTAGAAAGGGATCTCATAATATCCTTCCCACATTAACTGAAGTTTCTACTGATAATGTCCACTTATACTAACTAAACCATCAATTAAACTATCAGCACAATAGAAACTTCTAACTATAAGGGTGCTACTGCTGAAGGCTGTACCACTCTTCTGGAACAGAGCATCCAAGGAGAATCAAGAGTGAAGTCATCAAAGCCTAGGAAGAGTGAGTTGATTTTTTTTCTGTTCCTACCTGTCTTCACAATCCTTACTCAAGGCAACTGTCGAATAGGTTAGTGTAATTATAAACAGGAGAGGGACAACTAGGCAGAGGAAATACTCTGTACTGAAAGGTGAAAGCTGTTCATCACATGACAGTAATTCACAGTGTATGATCCACATTAGTACTGTGACATTCTGTTCTTACAGAAAGGATTTTGTTCCCAGCCATCACCTGGCTTAATATTCTTACTCAAAATATGCTCTTCATGAATGTCACTGGCTACTTTAAGATACTGGTTTGCAACAACTGGAAGAAAGGAAAGAAGCAGCTCCATAAAACCAATAATCTGTTTGAAAACAGTTAATTGTAATTACAGTATTACTAAGCTAGAAGTGACAGTTCTCATTCTAGCCACACAGTGTGGCTTCATACTTTTCCTATCATCTATGTATACCCAGTTTCACATGGATTTTACTTATATCTATGAGTACCTAAATAATAATCAACATTAAAACACTTCAGTGTATGTCAAAGATTATTTAGTGCAGAATTCCAATTTATAATAGACATACCCACCACTTCCCAGTCAAAATGAGACTTATTCGTGCAGCTAGATATATATGTACAGTATACATAATAGTAATGCATATAGAACATAACATATACAATATATAGTATTTCTCACAATCTTTTATCTATTTATTCATATTGCAGCGATACAACTTTCTCACATAACAGAATACCTCTCTCTAGGTACCCAACTTCCAATGCAAAAATATAAGTCAAATTCTGATTAAACTTATAGAAACTGAAACTTGTAACAAAGATCCACTAATAAATTTAATATACTTGGCCAAACTAAGTTCATATTATCTTTCCTTCATCATCAGTTAAATCAAATGTGAACAAAGAGATGAGTTTGGGTATTAGGAACCCCATGATATCAGCTGCAAAATCCTGTGAAATCCAGCAGTAGAGGAAGAGTCCATAGTTAAAATTCTATGTTCTGAGCAGTAAGACATGACCCAATCTGTGAATTTGAAAAATTTGTAATTTGACATTGTCATCTCATCTGAAACACAATGTTCGTGAAGTGTAGTCCAAGTAAAAAAAAACATTAGGACAGTAATGCCCTTGTTACATGCATGCAATTGCCTATCCTAAAATCTACAGTTTCCTAACAGTTAGAACAAAATAAAATTAACAGAAATTAGAGAAAGACAGCAACAATCTCAGAAATACACTAAATATACTAATCCAAATGCATTTTAACTATTTTTATTTGTCGTACCCTTGAACACTGAGCTTTTATCAGAATTGCAGTGTGGACAACAGCCCTATATAAAATACCACTAAATTCCCAAATCTGCAATCAGGCAGATTTTACTATGTACCATTCAGGAGGCAGATTTTCTCTTAGGTCAGCAGCACTTCATGACAAGAAGTTACCTAGTGACAAAGTGGTATCATTTAAAAATTAAGTTTCTGTAACAAATTATATTTGAGTTCTGTGTTATAATTGGCCTGTAACTGTATAATAATGATATTCTGTGCTGTAATACATATTCACTTGGGTATGGAGTTAGAATGTTGCATTATACATTTTCTTTGTTGTTGTTGTTGTTGGTATATTCACCTTATTTTTCTCTTATAATGCTTACTTTCATGGAATTTTTCTTAGGCATTTACTCCATGGTTCAAAAGGAGAAAAGCTGGGAACAGGAAATTGCAGGATATTGACAGTATATTAGTAACTGATAGATTACTAGTAACATACTTATCTTGCGTTCTGCCAACTAAACTGCAATCATGTTTCTAGCCATTGTACATCACAAAGTGAGGACAAGAACCAGTGCTTGCGAACTTCACATATGCTTAGCCCTTTTGGTTTGCATTATCAATAAAACTAGTTATTTTGGCTAGTAAAAAGTAATTGCAAAGTCAAGCCTTCTGGTATATAAGTGGGTACAAAGCAAAGCGTTGAAACAAAAGGGGGGTAAATACAAGGGAGGGGCAGAATGCAGTATGGAATAGTCCAGCAATTAGGTTAATCACCTGCAATATTGGTGAGATCCAGGTTCTAATCCCTTCTCTGATATTTTGTTTTTGCACAGTAATGGCAGCACTGTTGTGGGAACGGGCAGTCCAGGCAGCACCTCTCAGTGTCTTCTGCTGGACCCGTTCTAATTTATTTAAATAAACTCATGTTCTTGGATCAAAACCCTCTTCTGTTTCTTGATAAGTGCTTTAATCAGTATGCTAGAAATTAATATAGGATGGAAAGACCCCTTTCTATGACAAAAAGTACTAGTAAGGATCTGAAAAAGCTTTACGATGAGCATTAAATCCAAATTGATACATTTCTGATTGTGATTTCTCCATTGATAATCCAACATTATCCAAATAGAAATGACCTACTGATATTCCAAGTATTCCAAACCACTACGAGATGGTCATTGTTACCTTCTAGCTTTTTGAAATACTAAGCATTTAGCAATATGAAAGATACTTAGCAGAGAATGAGCCTTACGCTGCAGAACATTTAGATCAAAATGATGCTATACGAACACAATCTTTGCAAAATATTTAGGCTATTTCAAAAGAAGTAAGATGATTAAATGGAAATAATGTGGGGAAGGTGGATTTAATTATATTTTTGAAAACAAAATAAAAATATAGAAGTCTAACGTGAACGTCAGCTGTGATAAAGAAGTTCTCTTTAAGTATAATGGTTAAAACTTATTTAGGCACAGAAATGATGAATTAGAAACAATATCAATGACATTACTATCAGAAAATCTTTGAACTTTTAATTTGAATTTCATAAATAATCAACAGAGTATGTCTTCAAATACAGAGGCTGTTATCAAAGTCTACAAATTACGCTGAGAACAGTTTAAAAATCTAGTTTTGCCTTTTGAGCTTACGAAAATTAGAAGTGCTTCCCTGAAAATATGACCTTGTATGACAATATGAATCTCTAATATTTTCTTCTTTCAGCCCAACAGAAAGAGCTTCTAATTATCAGCTAAACAGTGCACAGTATTTGAAAAGTATGCAAAAATGCCAAAATGTCCAGTGATGGAAACTGTCTCATATAAATTTTACATTCTATTTACATGACATATAAGATTGAAGTTGCATGACTTGACTGTTCATCTACCAGTTTTAAGTAATGTTTTAGAGTTTTGAGAAAAGATTGGGTTCTGTTTTTAAAAACGTTTAGCCTAAATTCAACCAGCACGAATTATTTGTTATGAAGTCCAGTGAAGCAAAGATAACACACAGCATCTTTCAATGTGTGACTTGAGAGTTTGCATTTGGCAATATAACTGTTCACAGCATTTAAATTTGAATCTCAGGGTTTCTCCCATTCAGGCCTGAAGGAGTTAAATCTTACAGCTCTTCAACAAAAAACAATTACATGTTTTTGCAGAAAAATATCACATGCTGATAGTGAATAATTAAATGCTCAAATCAAAGAGAAATGAACTATTTCTGTGATGTATGTTTTGAACTTCTAATAGCTAGTCTGATTCTTCAGAATAATAGCTGTGTTGGAATCAGGAAGGACACCAATGGGGAATGGAGAAGGGTATGAAAGAATAATGCATGTAATGTGAAGAAAGGTGGAGAAACAGAGTAATTCCAACTGATATTTTTATTTGCTGCTTGCAATGCTAACTCACGGTGTCACAGATGTTTATGTAAAGGAATGTTATTCGTTGTACACTCTGACCTTGTAAGGTGATATAATGCTTTGATTTTGTGCAAAATTTAGTAGAAGCAGAAATTGCACCTTGCAGGTGTAGGCCCTGGATTGAGAACAAGATAATGGTGAAATTGAAATTAAATAAGCCCTTTAAAACATCATTAGAGAACAGCAGATCAGCTCAACACCTTCTCAACACAGGAAACCGAGAGTTAACCAGTGTACCCAATTTTAATTTTTTTTAAAGAAGAAATAAACCTGCTATAGGGAGCTGGTTTGATAGACCTTTGAAGGTCTTCAAAACTCTCACTAATATGTTATTCTCTAAAAAATATTCCCACAATTCTGCTGTCTCCCATCATTCCTTGCCTCGAGATTCATCTGTCAACTTTGATGCATCTTTTAAAGTACCCCTCCAAGCCTAAAAACCGTGACTACAGACCACAGAAGAGAACTCTTTGCTTTGAAACTATCTGATCAATCAGAAGATCATTTACCTGCAAGCATTATTTGGTGAAGCTAAAGCGGCACATCAACCAGCAGCATCTGAAGGCTGAGGCAGCAAAACGTCAACAACAAATTGTCATTGGCATTCCATTTATGAACCTTCAAACAGCATCAGATCTTTTCCATGAGAAACCAGATCAGGTCAGACTGGAGCTGAATATTTCTTAACAAGCTAACCATCAAAAGAACTTACGTTTTGAATAAAAAGGCTATCATTTGTTGATTTGAATATCAAAGGGATCCACTGCAAACTCCCAGTCTAGAAAAACCTCCCTAAGCTACACCAGACAGGTGTTTAATAATCTATTATTAAGGCACTATTTTAGGTTACTCAGAATCATAAAAAATAGCTGTAACTGTGAAGCTGCAAATGGGACCGCACAAAGAAATGAATGCTATTAACATACTATTAACAATTCAAAAGAATGAGTTGACATACCAATCAAACTTGTTAATTGACTGTCAATGGCCTGTCCCTGAATATACAACATGACTGCATTATATATTTCAAATGCTGACAGGAAGACAGTTTCATTTGCATTAACTTCATAAACTGATCAACAACCAAACTGCCACATACATTTATAATGGGAAGCTGAATCATTTCAATATTCATGCAGCTCTGTAATTGTAAATTAGGTGCTGGCAAACAATACAATACAGTACATATTCTAAAATACCCTAAATTTCTTTGACCTACTTTCTCTTTTATTTTAAAAGAGCAGTGGAGAAAAGTTGTCTCTTACAGAGATGATTATTACTTTATTATAATTTATGGTTCATGCCTTAGGCAAAATTTGTTTGCAACCATAGTTTATAACTCTACTCTAGATGCATAACTAGTCTGCAATATATGAGGCACGCAAGGTGATGTAAAATTTTCCTTGCTTTAGTTCTGTGAAGCATAAATACCATTAAAATACAGAGTAAATTTGTAAAAAAAGACTGAATGAAAATCTGTACTATTTCCCTGCTATGACACAAAGCAGATGTCAGCACTGAAACCACTGAAACTTTCTAATTAGACATTGAAACATGTAATTTTAAGTGGGAAGTATTGTTCTTGCACATCCTTCACTATGTCCTAGAATTTATTGTCCTCAGAGGTCCTGTTCGTATAAAGTATGTTTCCTAAAAATATCTCATAATTGCACCCATTCAGTGTCACTGGGACTGATAGGGAGAGCAGCTGAAACGGCTGTGACGCTGCTGCCATTTTAGCCAAATGGTTAGTCAGACACTCTGAGCAAAGTCGCCAACCACAAGATTGAGAGCAGAAGTGCTTGTGGCTCTTCCTTATTTCTGCCCATATTTATCAATCCAGTGGAAATGACCAGGGGCTGATAATAGCAGGAAAATGACAAACAATTCCCAAAAAAAGACACAGGCCAACAATCTTAACTTTTCCCTTTTAGGATCTCCTCTTGCAACATTTACTATCTTGCACTCCTGCTTACTGAAAAATAGAGTTCTAGCTAAACTAACAGAGAAGTCTTCAAATGCTGTCATTAATGACTCTATGTATTAGTATCTATTTGTACAGTTTAACCATATAGGTTAGATACGAAAGAAGAAATTTGCTTTTATTTGTTCGTGAAGTGCTGTAGGCATACTTATCACTGTTTATATAGAAATAATATCTCAGTCACTTTAAGAATCAGAGAAACAAAGCTAAGCAGAAATGTCGCAAATGAGGATTAAGTCGTGAAGGGTCTGGAAGTGCTCCACTGAAGGCTAACTAGTTTTATAAATGATCAAAAATTCTGAAGTTGTCAGGTCAGTCATATTCCCTCTATATCTGTATGACCCGGAGGAAGTATAAGCAAGCTTTAAACACCTCAACTGTAAAGGCATGCTGTCTTCTTTCCCCCTCTTTTATTATAACTAGTTTCATCCTGTCAATCCAGCAGTCACTTCCCTGGCATTAAAGTTATTGCAAGAGCCTAGCACTATACAGTAGCATAACCACACAGATATCACATAAATGTCCAATAAATCTGCAGTCATGACAATCTTCTCCTGCACTGCCTTTCAGATAAAGCATATCAGAGGACAATTTCTGTGAGCTGCTATATTTTAGACTTTATTATTTGTAGTGTACATGTAAGACCGAGAAGCAAAAAATATTCACATGTATTGTTCCAGCAACTGCGACTGAAGAGTAGAAAGACTAACAAACGGAAATATAAAACCTTCAGAAAAGCTGAATATAGCGGAGCCACTGGGGTGATGGCAGTCCCAAATCATCCCAGCTGATAATCATGAAAGATTACTTATACTACAAACTAGATATTAGCTTTGATATCTTCCCTGAAGTATAAGCTGAGTAACTGTCATACTGAATAACATCATATGATGGGTACTGCTAAGTTCTTACACTGACAACACAGGGATCATTAAAGCTTCAACATTCTTTCAGGTAATCAATGTAATATCAGAGGTATGTGATTAAAAGCATTTAAGACATGAAACGTGTCAAGGGAAAGAACAGCTCATTACTCAAAGCATGCAGTATCTATTAAACCAGGCATCTTAGAAGGAGCTGGTCATTTGTAACCGGCGCTAATGGCAACACACAACTACAGTGAATTCAGTAATTCATGCACCAAGATTTAGAAATTTTGATCATAAAATATATACATCTATACAGCTGAAATACATGCACACATACATATTACTGTGACAGAAATGATGTGATGTATGTTCATGTTTCAAAAAGACACTCGATTCATTTTAAGAAACTGCAGTTTGTCTGCACTGCTTCAAAATTTACATTTGAAATACTCGCTTTTCTAATTTACTCAAACACACATTTTCAAGGACATTTTCAGATCTTAGCTGAAATCTTCCTGACTCTAAATAGCCTGTGGCCAGCATAGGTTTTGTAGGTGGGGATAAAAAGTCCTGTCCTTAGGAAAAATGAAACTTTCTAACATGCAGATAAAGTCCCATCCATGTGGGAAATTGTGCTTTCTCAGAGACGAGCATGAGACACAAAACCTGATTATCACTGAACTCATTATCATTATCTTTTAATTGGAAGACAGGCTTCACTGTCTTTAGAAAGCTCACAAAACATTATGGACATTTTATAAAACAAAAAGGATTAAGTCAAACACTCCCAAACAGTACAGAGCTGCACATAAACTGTTTGTTTTGGATGAGGACGGTGACTACAAGAACCGGGTGAGCCGTGTTTTTGCTGAATGCGTTACTGTCAGTTACTTGGTGATGAACGGTGAGATCAGGACTTATTTCATACTGGACTGCAAGGGCAGAAGGGTTCAAGCAAGCAATCCCCTTCCAAGTTCATAACTGAACAATGAACAGCTTAACACAAACCTGTCTGTATTTGCTATTTTTGTAAGGATGTGAGATGAACAAATAAAAAAATTATTGTAACTTACTGAGAAAATATTCAGTGGATTAGGTGCCTAACAAAAACATTCTAGCTTGCATTACAGTTCTGTTTCCATTCCCACTGAAAAAAAAATCATTCTGAAATCTGCTTTAGTCTGAATCACTATTATAGTTCTTAAAAATACAGTAAATAATAATTTAAATTAAGGGGTTCACTCAGCTGAATTGAAAAGAAGAAAATATTAAAGGGGTAAGGTGCTCCACACTCCTAAGCATTTGTGCAATATCAGTGCTTATTTTGTGTGTGAAAGTACAACGATATTAGCATTGTCCTATTTCTTGCATACTGGTGCCAAGGAAAATGCAAGAGGGAAAAGAAGCAATTCTATTAACCTACAATATTCTTTGTATTAAACATATAGTTCTTACATTAGTCTAACTGTTGGGAAACTATAGAAGTAGCAGAATAAGAAACCTAACTTACTGATGATTTCAGTATTAGTTTTAGTATTACCATACAGGGAGATACATAAATGAATACTCACATATACATATTACTAACATATCAGAGATGAAAACTTAAGCACTGATTGGGAAGTACCAAAAATCAGGATACATATGGAAGCTTTATGTATTTTGATTATAAGTGAAATGTACATGCATCCGCGTTATAAATGCACATTTATATTTAAGAAGATAAACCTGAACTTATTTGCAGGATGTTCAGAGTTACGAGAAACACATTAAAATAATCAACATTAACAGACTTTAGCAATGCTTTATTCTTTAACTTTGATCTTGGAAGAATTTTTGTTTTCCAAGAAAGCTGCTGCTTTCTTGATACTGCTCTCCAATTGCTATACTTAATCTTCTTAGTATGTAAAGGGATTTTTCCTGAGAGGAGTTACAAAAAGGCAACTTCGAAGTTTCTACCTGCAGCCACCTCTTATTTCCATTATTTGAATCTGTAACACTTTTCCTGCTAAAGATTCTGCAACTCATTGCACAGGTCAAGTGATTTGCTCAACAATTATGGGAAGCAAGTAAACAATATATATCAGCCCAGGAATTTTTCTTAATTGACCAGGCATTTAAAGGATAAAGTTGAGAGAATGAATGTTTTGTAACCACAGAAAACTCACCATCATCCAGTCTTTACCTAATGTCTACATTTCATTTATAGAATTCAAATTTATTGCTACCTTGTCAGAATTTAGCCAAAAAAAAAACCAACCTTGCAGATTTGTTACTGTCACAAAGAAAGCTGGAACTTCACAGAATGTGAGCTTCAGAAGGGCTTGACTGAGATCGTTCTGGCACTTCATCAAACACAGAATAAGATCTGACGGATTCCTTCACATGAGGGAAAGGCCCAGAAAGAACATGTTTGGTGAACGTTTACTAAGGTATCCATTCAAGGAATATTCAAAGACTTTCCATCCCACTAGCAGAATATTGCTGCTACTGTCTCCAGGGGACTCAGTCCCAAATAAACATAGTATAAATCTCTCTTTTAACTTGATGTGTTCTTTGTCCATGGGCTGAGATCAATCTAATAACTCCAGAAATTATATATATTTGATAACATTTGTCAAAGTCCAATTTAGCATGGCTAGAAGTCACTTATCTACCAAGGAAATTATAACAAAGATAAACCAGCGGGAAATAAAATCAAGTGTGTCCCATCTGAGCATTTGTCACAGAAGAGTTGTAACATTTGTAAGTCACATTAGTCGCATGACCCCAACACGACAAAAAATAAATCAAATGTTTTTCAGTAATACAGTTGCAGTTAGTGCTAATTTATTATTTACTACAGTCATACCAGCCTTCACAGGAATCCCATCCTGTTCAATTGTCATTATTAAAATTACTCCCTTGCCACAGAAGCCGGGAACTGGCATGTATGCAGAGAAGTAAACAGAAGCCTCTTTTGCTGGTGGATTAGTCTCAACATTGCCAGTCTTGTTTACTGGGCATCTGACCTTGATAGGAGCAGTTCTCAGGTTGCCCCTTCATGAGAGAAAAATCTTATTAACAATTCAGGGTTTTTAACACCCAATTTTCCAAAGCAGGAATGTCATTGCAATTTCTTCCTTTGATACATTAATGACTTTTACTGCCATTAAATTAGATTGTTGTAGAAGACTAGCATGTTACAGATTCCAGAGTGGCATTGATCCGCTCGATCAGCTCTGATCAACCTGAGATTGCTCAGACAATGAAGAGGGCTTCTTTCTTCTCTACAAGCTGAGAGTGTTTCTTTCTATCACAGAGGTGTTGGGTTTGTCTGTCCTAACTGGTAAAATATGGATGAACCTAAATATTGTAATTACCTCTAAATATATCAAATGCATACATTAGATCTCAACAGAATCAGTCTGCTGGTTTCCTTCCATACAACCAAGCATGCCATGTAATTTACAATGACTCATTCAACCAACTCATATTCTAGCTGTTACAAAGCAAAACTATAGAATAACTGTACACTTTTTTTTTTAATAAAGGTAAAGCATATAGTTCTTTAAAAGTTTACTACCTCCCAGTCAGGAATACAATACCAATAATGCAACAACAACAACAACAAACCCCAGAAATAAAAAACACCAGGAAACAACTGGTTTACTATTTCAGTCTAAAATAAGTATATGGCAAAAATCACGGTGCAAAAATCCAATTTCCTGCTTATACTCTGTATCTCATAACTAATGAGGCCTACATAGTATCTGGATGTGCTAGGTAATAATTTTATTTCCAGAATCATTCCACAGTGCCCAGAATTTGTTTTAGTGTTGAACCATTTAGTTGCTTTACAACATTTTAACAATTCACGCTCTCTCTTGAAACGCAAAACCCTGCCTTTTTAGACTGAGAGTTACTAATGCGAAAATGACTATTTCCTGTATACCAAAAGTACTCCAGCAATAAGGTGCGTAGGTTACTTATTTGACTCCAAATGTTTCAGAATTTTAGCCTTAGACTTCTCAAGCCTTCTTCACGATAAGCTGAACAGAAGCTCTTTGAATTCTTACAGACACCTGTACTGAAACTCTCAATGACTGAGGATTTTCATCTGGAAGCCCACAGGCAAACAATCCATAGTCCACCTTGAGACATTTAAGAATCAAGTCTGTCCCTCTGCAATATTTGTGTTTGTATACATACATACAAATAAACATAAGAATACTATCAACACTATATATACGATATATATTCTGGTTATAGATTAAAGTAATTTCATTCAAAAAATTAAGAATATAGAGACAACAGGAAGACTTTCAAGTGCTTCAGCGACCTGAACAAGGTAAAGTATGAGAAGGTGATCCAGCCTGATAGGTCAAGATATCACAAGTAAGTAATAAAGATTGCAAATAAAAATAAAAAGGGAAAGCAGGAAGAAAATGCAAATCTAGAAATTATATGAAAATTTCCATTTTTCTGAATAGTCAAATGGCATTGGTGGGGCTTACTGCAATGCAGTGACAGCTTAAAGGAACACCTCTGTGAGCTCTGTGGGAAAAGTCATTCGTGATGAAATGTGGTAGAAACAGCTACTGATTTTTGTCTGTGGGAGAAACATATTACACACCGGCGAAACAATTTCATAACACTGCAGTTTGGAAGTTTCCTCCAAACTCAAATACAGAATTACACCCTACACTATAAATGTGTAAGTTGAAATTCTATATTAATTTTGTCACTTAAAACTCAAAAGCAAGCTATTCCCACAAGTCACACACTGTACAACTTTCTTTATAACCTCTTATACATCTATTATTAGAGTTCATTTTTTATTTACATAATCACATCTGCATTTTATGTGGAAGCCCTGTTTCATAGAGCAAGCAGATGTTTACAGATTAGAGAGTTGGTTTATTTGCTTTTAAAAAGTGCTATACAGCTAAATCTATGTTTTCTTCTCTCATCCACTACATAATACTCAGCTTTGAATGGTCTCCTGAACAGGAATCTCTCATGTTCTGGTAGTTCCACCTTCCCTGACCCATTCACACAGCACTATCGTCATTCTCCTGACAAAGGGAACACCGTGCCCCATTTCATTCACCTGACAGTCTAAACAGGGCAGAGCAGGGAGTACTGCTGGGTTCCACTGGCCTCCCTAATGGATCTTAGTTCACTAATTTGAAAGAGTATGGAATTGGCAGGTGTCTGGAGACTAAGAAAAAGATGAGGAAAGATGACCCTGTTCCCTCCAGACAGGAACTCTCTTCAGAAAAGACAGGAGCATCACTTTCTCTAGCACTGAAGCTACACGAGTAAGAAGTTAGTGAATTACGGTTATTAATCATTCCCTGTGCATACAAATGCACACTATTCCAGAGTTCTGAGACTCCACAGAAAGAAAAATGAACAATGAAAGCAATATAATACTAATTTGCAGATAAAGAACTGAGACTTAGTACAATTAAACAATTTGACCAGGTTTGTAAAGGAAGTCTTTTATGTAAAAGAGATATTCAGACACTTTTCAGTGAGCATCACAAGAGCTTTCTGCCTTTCACGTTCCACCTCGACCAGTATGCTTTATATCTTTTAGTCCAGCCTGTCTGAATTATCATTAAAAAATGCATATAGATGTATAATGTAGTCCAGTAATAGTAACACCATGTGCTCCTAATCAGAGTATTGTTTTCATGCATGTTGCTTTCATCCTCAAAAATATTTACTTAGTTGTACTTTATCCAAGTTTATTAAAAAGCATTTTAATCCATAGTAAGGATTTAATAGTCAGGAAGTTGTTTCTGAAGGGTATATGACTAGTAGCTCTGAAGACCTAACCGCAACATTTATTTACAAACATACACAGCATCACACAGAGCTCCTAGAAGTCACTCTGTCAGTAAAGCTTGAAGTTATTCGAGGGGGACACCAGAGTTTAGTCTCCAGGACAGCTGAGTCATTTGCATTGCAGCTGACAGGGTACTACAGTGTAGTCTTCTGAAATATCACAGTTAAGTCAAAATTGTTATGCACAGTGAAAGCAGTCGCCCTGCTTGAAAAAAGACATAACTGACTGGTTTTAAAACTTTTTTCTAGGATCACAGTAGGAGTAAACAAAAAGTTCTGTAAAGATAAAGCCCCAAGCCTTGCAATATCCAAGTGCCTCTTGAACAATTAATCGACTTGACAGCATGATCTCTGTGAGATACTATTGCACTGCTCATGCAACCTAAAACACTCTGATGTGCTAAAATGCCACCCCATAAATAATATCAGTTCCTATCAGTTTGAACCTCCTGGTATCTGAGGTTTAGAATCCATCACTTAAACAATACATAATATTAACCTACGAAAATACATGATATTGTTGTCAAGTGTGTATCTCAAGGGTGCCTTTAGCAGAAATTAGATCTCTAGACAAAAGATTACACCTAAAATTCTTGCTCAAAGCCATAAGAGAGTGTAAGTTTTCATTGTAATTTTCCCTCAGTACTTAAAGCTTTGTTCATACATATGCATCAGTCCTGCCCATGCTAAACATCTCTGGACATTCCTCACAGCTAAGTGGTAACAGGACCTGCAAACTATGAGTTCTCTAACTCTGTGTCTTCTGCCACAATAATGTCACAATACATAAGTGTCTTTGTTCAGACAAGATAGCAAACTCGAGAAATCTGTACAGTTTCTGAACCCTCAGTCCCATGATTCAATTCCACAGAGCAACACTGCCTTTGGTACAGTTGCTTTTCCAAGTGGGACAAAAAACTGAAATGGCCATGGACAATGGAACAAAAATTACAACTATGGCATCATCTAGTACAGTACCACATGGAGGTTTCACCTGCATCTATACCTACAGAAGGAATTTCTCTTGTTTTAAGTGAGTGCTATGAGGAATCTCTTTCAAACTAATAAAGCATTTTAATTGCAAACACACACTTCAAATGATACATATTAATATATTAACTACTACATCAGTTAAAACTATGATTTTAAGTAAATCTTACATTTGTATGCCTCATCCACTATAATAAACCAATATATGTCTTTAAAATATTTTAAATAATTCAGAAAGATCCAAACCTTTCAGTATACTGCTGTTGAAAAACAGAACACAACTATGATAAATTTTTAAAGCTTGTTATACCTAATTACTATACTTACATAAACATGTGATCTGGAGGCCAGAGTAAAGGGTTTTCCCTAACCATGAGTAGCTTTTCAAAGTGCAGGTTAAAAATAGTATCTTTATGGATCTTCCATCTACTGTTTATAGTTAATATATTTTAAAGGCCATATCTTTAATACCACTACGGCTGAAACGAATCTCTATCTTTCTTTAGCATTTAAATTACTATCTTTTCAATTTTTTTTTGAGGGCTACACTTGCATCAACACACATTCATAATCAAAATCTTAAATCAGATAGCATACGTGTAGCTATCAGAAAACCTACAGCCTTAATAGAGAATATTTTAAGTCTTCTGGGAGAGAAATGGGACCCACAAATGCGAAAAGATAAATCTGAAAGAAAACCGTAACTGAGATTTCTCGTTTTAGAGCTATTATTAAAACCCTAAAAGCTAAATGCATTTTTGCTGAGAAAACAATCTTGTCAAAAACAATTCAGAACAATCCCAGGTCCTAAATTGCTAAAGAAAGAAGAGTTGCTTTCCTGTTTGAAATTCCTCTGAATCTTCAGAAGGCTCTGGATAGAACTTTACAGTGATTCACAGGCTGGTATAAATTTCAGAAGTCTATGCAAGGCAGTGTAAACTGCAGGAAGCTGGAAGAAGAGACTGTGATCTGCAGCTGTTATTTATATGTATGGTGTTTTAAAGCACAGTAAAGAGATGAGACAAATTACTTCCTTTGATTCAATTTTCAGTTTGGTTTTATATGCTTAAAATAAGCAGAGACTCAGGATGAGAGTTGGAATATGTATGCAGAACTTCTAATTAAATTAGAGGTCTAATAATACTTAACAACCTTAGTAACCACCTGATTATTTTTTGTAACTAAATGCCTTCAGAGCCAAATAGGTAATAACTGAAAAACTGAACATAAGCAGGCAAATTAAAAAATATCATTACAATAGAAAATTATATGGTTGAATGTGGGGGGGCAGAGAGAAAAAGGAAGTTGCATAAATAGGCCTAACATTTTTAACTTGTCTCGCTTTACTTTCTTCTGTCCATAAATTTCACTCTGTATTTATACATCTCCAGACATCTGGCAGCTTAGCCAAAGTAGAAACTTGAAACACACTTGTCAATATTCACATCTCAGATATGTTCACCATAGAAATACATATCAAGCCTACAAAACATACATAGCAAACTGACACTTCTACTGTAAGACTTCCCTATTTCATAAGAACTCTGTCCACAATAGTTGTCCTTCAAGTTTTTTTAAAGTTATTTTAAATTCTTTTCAAGGGGTTGCCTTCAACTTGACCTTCAAGCATATTTACGTTTAATGGACTGCATTTAATTGAAAAATCTGTTTAGAAAATAAAAATTAAGTAAATAAAAATCCTGAAACACATCTCACTTAATTGGCTACATTTGTAACTACTGCTATAGTCTTTCGGTTTAAACGGAATTAGCATATCATACAAGAATATACCCTAGTAAAGCTAAAAGATCATTATGAAACAAATAAACCCCAGCATTTTACCCAGCATTGGTTCTTTATATTTCCACCTCCCTGAATCTTGTAATGGCTACATTCAATTTTTGTATCCCAGCATTCTCTAGACTCTGTTTTTACATATGCAACAGTACGATTTTCAGGGTGACACTTAATGCATATTATTAGCACCTCATAGCAAATAATAACTGCAGTCACTAAAAAGATTCTCATACCTTGGGTAAATTTCTTACCCTACCAATGCTCTATCTGTTTAGGACCATAACTGGCATGTAATAGACCAAAGTTGCACTCTAAATTTACTTAGATAAGTGTAACTTAGAGCAGAATTTTATTATCTAATACCATTCAATATCCAGAAGTGCAGATGTATTGATGATGAATAAAATGAAAAATATATGACCACAATAACCACTGTCACAGTTATTCAAATTTTATACAAAATCACATTTTCAGAAAATCTCAATAGCTTTATTATATATACATCTTCCTAAAGTTTGGAGTCTCCCTAACCTATGACCAAATTCCAAAATTGCTCAGCAGACAGCATCTCCCATGGAGAAATGCAGAACTCGGAAAAACAGAAAACATTATGAACTACAATTTAATATGAAAATACAGTTAGTTAACTACCAGTATACTCAAAAGAAAGGATTTTTATTTTAAAGTACTGTCATGCTGAGGTCTCCTGAACACTAGTTAAATGATGAAGGCAGTTAATTTTTTTGCAAAAAGAATAATTTTCTATAATCTGAAGGGAAAAAAATAATAAACACAGGAATAAAAATTGTGTTTAAAGCAAATATTATAAACAGCCATCTTTCCTACTTAGCATACAAAATGACTGAATTGTGAGCAGTCATATGGTATAAATCTAAAGCAAAGAAGAATGGCAAAAGTGGTGTTGAGGTGCCAAGGCAGACCTGCAGTGTTTCAGATCCACCTCCATGATTTACTTGTACTGAGACATTAGATATACTTTTTGTAAATTACAGTAATTAACTTTTTGATACTCTGAACAGGAGAGAAGGCTGGGGAAGCTCTCATAGGGGGTTTCTGCTGAGAATGTAATAAACTGATCACTTGGAACCTGCTCATCTTTAATCCACTCTGCTCTTCCCTCTCAGGAAGGGAAAACCCCAGCAGTCATACTGGAGGTCTCGCTCATCCACAGCTCTCTCCTGCTTCCTCACCTTACTCTCATTTCAAATTACAGTCTTCCATGCCCTACATCAAGTACTTTTCAGAACAGTTTTGATTCAGTAAATGAGATGTCTGCAAGTATGCTTGACATCTTAATATCCTGCAACATTCTTCTTGAGAAAACAAACACTTAAGAAATTATTTTATGGCTTGTCCTTTTTATAAAAATAAATCAAAAGTTATTTTTTCTGGAAATTTCATTCACATTTTTAAATTTAAGAAAAATATTCAAATTCTGAAAAAAAACAGCTTTATTAAAATGGTGGCAAATTAAATCTTGACAATACTTGATACTTTTCTCCAAACTCTGAGATATTACATTAAAAAACACATCTATAGGACTTCACTCAGTTTACTTTTTCCACAAAGTTCGTACTCTTTACTTAAACAACTTAAGTGTTGAAAACTTTCTGCTACATCCCACAGCTACATTGTTCTGCTTCTTTTTCCTATTTTGTTTGAGAACACAGGGAGGTCTGTAGGAAAGGGACACTTTGCATTGCTCACAACTCTGGGCAGATTCTTTACTTTTCTCTTCACAAATTGCAAAAATAGTAATGTGGAAATAGGCATATTAAAGTTTGTAAAGGCCTCGTATAACAATACAAATGTAAATAAATAGTTTTCCTACACTTCTGCATTGTTTCACTTCCCTTCTACTTTTTTTTTTTTCCTTCTATCTGTGTGTTTTGCTTTCCTTTTTTCTATAGTTCAGAATTCTAATTAGACAGGGGAAATTGGGCTGAATCTAACAGCCCAAGAGAGAGGCTGCCCCAGCTCCACACCCCAGACTCAACCTACAGTGAGGCTGAGCGCTTATTCCTGGTGGGTATGTGCGCACAGATCATGCATATGCACCACATACATACAGATGATATACGTGGCCAACCACACCAATCGATGCAGTCAGGGACACAGAACACTCACATCAGAGCAGCAAAAACGTCATCCCACTCCCCGCTCTGGCTGAGCAGGATGAAGGTGCATTTGTAGGAATATAAATACACACATATGTACAACATGGATCCTTAAACACTATCACCTCATTTCTTTCACATTAGTGGTTTTAATAGGGTATGGTTTCACAGACAGGAATTAGATTTTGAGTATCTTCCCACACAGTATATTAATTATTACCTAGAAAAATATGTTCTTAAGACACAACATACTTTCTTTATGTCAGCATTTTATTTACTTTTTCATTTGAATGACATTGACACCAAATATTTCATATTTCATACTGCCTCTTCCCAAAGGTAATACAAAAAGGAAATGCGTGAATTCTACCAAACATAATAAGCTACTAAATTCTATGGTGATACCACATGGACCCTACAAAAAGTTGTAAATGAACTCTCATGATCGTAAAGGGCAAATACGGAGAAAACTTTAGCTAAGAAGTTGTATCACCTGTATCTTGTATACTTCCATAGCTGCATCCTTCACTGGACATGTTCTTAAGAAAAGACCATCTATAGAGCATATAATAATTTAAGTATTTTACATAGTTCCTGTTATCAGAAAGGGGAATCCTCTTGAATATGTTTTAAATCTATCACCAGATACTAGAAGTAAACTTTATAAAGAGGCCCAATGTAAAAATATTGATTGAAATTTTTTATCCATATTAAATTAATGTAAATAGTTAAACAGTAATGGTAAATGGAAAGTTTCAAAGCTATTATATTTTTCAATCAGTTCTGTACATTTTGAGCTCTGCTCTCATATCACCAGATGTTGTATTTCTACATTCTGTAATTAAGTCACACGGGAAAAGATTATCAATTGTGATTCTTCACCTTGAGGTTTTTAAAGATTACTTACTAAAGTTGTTCACTCATCACCAATCAGCCCTCAAAACTCCAAGTCAAGCTATTTGACCAAAGCCAAGTGGCTAGCAGGCAGTGCAAAGCATTTTCTGAGAAACATCAGTAAAGAAATTACAGAAAATCTGAACACTTGTTGCTTTTCTCTCAAAAGTTAGCAGACTATATTTTAAGAATAAAATATTAACCAACCTTTAAATATAGAGACATGAAGATTTTTTATTCTGTCATTTAAACAATTCAACCAGCATATAACACCCAGCAAAGTAATAAAAACACACTCTGGCTTCTAAAGATTGTTCTGCTTCATTATGTGCAGTGCAATACTAAATAATATAGGATCTGGGGTTCCAATTCAATATAATTCTTGTTTGTTTTTTGTAATCTGTAGACAAAATGTAGGAATCTTGACACAGGAATCATATTTTTCTTCACTGGTATCACACATTAATTACGATCTTTGACTGTCATAGCAATTTGTCTGAAAACTTAATCGAAGTTGTAAACTATGGAAAAGAAAGAGATCAAGAACTCACAGAACCTCACTCACAGAGAGCTACTATTTTGCAGACAAAAAATAATTTTGAATGGTTTGGGCTGACATTATTAAAACATGTTTTTTATGCAGAACTCTATAAATACTTTCTTCCCGAAAACCCACACCAACACACTTAATCACATTATAATACTGCAGTACTATTAGCTTCACATGTATCTTGATTCCACGTAGTGGGTGTTTGAAGATTAAAATCAGAAAAAAATCAGAATTCTACAATAATAACCATCTGAAAGACAGCAGCCTGGTGATCAACCTCAGGTAAGAACTATTTGAATCCCATGGACAGTAAAGTAGGTCCTTAGAAGTGACTATTTCCTTTTTATTTTTCCCTTTTTTATTTTGATTTTGTTATTAGACCCTCAACTCGCAAATGCTCAACTGTCACAAAAGATCAGTGTTACTGAACCACCGGCATTAATCTGTTGTTTGAAATGTATAAAGAAAGACAAATAAAGGAGACATTGCAAAATGTCTTCCTCAAGTAGAACCAGATATTGAAATGATAAATAACATAACCTATGAGCACTAGTTATAATGTTCTTGGGCAGAAGAGATTTCTAAATATCAAAGACTGTTGCTTCATTGTCAGATGGTCCATAAATAAACCATGGTCAATTCATGACATTGGACCTTTTCTTCTTGCTATGCTACTGTAAATAAGTGTGTTCCCCTTGCCTGTCTGAATTCTACATGCCTATTTCCAGAAATGCCGCAGCATATAAGTAACACTGTCATGTCCGTTTTGTCAACTACATGCTGATTATCCTTTTCTATCTGCAGTTCGGGAACATTATCAAGGTCAGAAGCAATCGCTCAGAAAACTGATCCTGAAGCTCTTGTGTCTGATAATTTCTGTAAGGAATTTTCATAAATAAACTTAGTAATGCAATTAGTGGAGGATCTACCTTCCTTACATACTGTAGAAACAAAAATTGTACCAGTAACCTGTCAAGTATCTAGTCAATGTGTTCGTTTATTGCATAATCATGCCTTATTCCAAAATGACACAAGTCTAATTTACCGTTACAGTATCTAACTTTCATGTGTGTTCGGGCAAATGCCCACCTCCTTCAACTCTCCTGACCTCCATTTTTTTAATCTCTTTTTTTTTCTTTTTTGACAAATTGGTTATGAGGCATTTACAACTGATGCACATATCGCGAAATTATTTCTGCCAAGCTTCCTCCATGACCTGCCCGTGGGACATGACATGCTCTGAGATGCATCGGTCTATCAAACTGAATCTTTCCAGGACAATGCAAATTATGACAAATTCCATCATCCCGCATTATGCGCTTCATGCTAATCTTCCTAATTCGAGAAAATCAGAAGGGCTTGCTGTTCTGCTGAAGGGCACGTTGTCTGAATGAATGATGGTGAAAGAACATTCGCAATCCCCTTCATCTTCTAATCCCAGCTGTGGCCACCTCTGCCCTAAAACCACTGAGCAACCTTTCCTCCTATGTAATTCTTGCACCAGAATTAACTCAGGATCAGTCTTTTGATGGAGTAGAGAGAATGCTTTTTGGTTCTGGACTTCAGTGGTATTACATCTTTAGAAAAGCATTTCTAACTAAATTTTCCCCATAGACTTTTTCTGCCTATTTCTTCTAGTTTGCCAGACTTTCACAGTAGGAGTGCAATCTCCATGAAAAGTTAAATTACCTCCCAGAGTGGATTTTGAAACAATTTCAGCAATAGTTTTCAGGCAATTTCTGGTCTCAAGCACTTTCGACTTTGCAAGGTTATGCTGCTGACTCAAAGCAAACAACCAACCTGCAAAAACATCCTTCAGAAAGTCCCCAGGACAGAAAACAGCTACATCTCTGAATCATTCTTCACTGGCTCAGAAGGTGGCAGTATTACTACATGAAAGAAACTTCCCATCTATCTAGTATTCCATATCCACATTGCTGAAATAAACATGTTTAATTCCCAAAGAAGCGTATATTTTATCCTGTGGCATAATTTACTTATAACATTAAAACTCAAACATGGAGCAATTTGTAGCAATAACTATGATTATGCTGTTAGTGGCCCAAATGTCACTGTCTAGATTAGGCTAAATGATACCTAGCACCAAAGAGCTTCTGTGATTTATTTTTTATTATCACTGGTAGAACTTGCATGCTTAAAAGGCTCCCCATTCAAATTATTCAGTCTTCTGAATGACTGAGGTAATCATAGAAAATCTTGTACGAAATGATACAAGTTTTAAATCATAGTCATGCTTAAAATACATAAATGTTTGGGGCAGGCAGATATGTCAATATAGATTTAAAAATAAAACTTCACAGTAAAAATACAGTGCATACTGCAGAAGGAGAACTAAAATGTATCACAGTTTTTACAATCCGCAAGACTGAAAATTAAAAGGGTTTAGAATCAAGAAAAAACGTATTGCTTTATGAAATGAAATGTATGTTTTAAAAACATTCTCAGAAATGTTAATAAATACATTTATGAAGCTGTTTCATGAAAAAGCAGAGAACATTAAGATTTTTAAATAGGTTTTGCTTTAATTTATATGTCAACTAATGGGATCCTTTTCTTACCTATTTATATAGTCAGAACATTTCAATCTATAGGAACTCTGTCAATATTACAGATAATATTTCTTTTCTACTATTACTTTAAATTAGAACAGAATTTTTATTTATGAAAAATGAAGTGTAAGCCATACTTTCTATTCGAATAAGCTTTTCGGAATGAATAAACAAACACTCAGTAACTAAAATGCAGACAAGTTTTATTTTGCATTTACGGTCCATGCTTTAATGGAATCTTGCATAATTGGCTTGATGCTTTACTGAGTCTTTGTACATGCCTAATAAGTACGTAGCACAGATCCACATTAAAGTATTACTAAGAAGAGACAGGAAGATCTTTAGCTTTATGCTTCATTCCCAGTGAGACCCAAACCCTCAGAGGTAAATGACTATGTGAGCATCATTTCAGCAAAAGGCACCGGGCACACCCTGTGCTTGCTGCGGCTTGTTGACACGAACCAAGGCAGGCAGACACCAATAATACATGAAGTGCGGTTCAGAGGCAATTAGGATCAGTTGTCAAGGCCAGGCCATTAATGAAAGAACATGTCAGAGGAGCTGGAGACTTCAATGGTTGAGGGCAAGAAGGCGATTTAGTGTGACAGATCGAGTCCTTCCAATGTCCTCAGTGGTACATGCTAATACCAGCCTTAACAACCTTTTGTGGCAGTGTATAATGCGACTAACATGGACTTTGATTCAGCAAAATGACTGCTGCCACTGTTAGTCTGTCTCATTCCCACAACAGTAAAAGCACTGCTACAAATAATTACCCACTTCCTTCTCCCCCCTCCTCCATTTAATGCAGCAGTCCTTTATGCATGCCATACTGTTTCTCACTAGAAGGTCACAACGTTTATCATGCTGCTTTCTTTTCTTCTCTTTCTGTCATGCCCTTTCTATTTGTTAATATAATCTGAAATTATCCTGTAAAGCAGTTCTGTTCAAGTAAAAGGAAATTAACTATAAATTCACCATTACCTCACGTGACTAATAACAAACACAAAAAGAGCAAACCAAACTGCTCTAAAGGATTCACTACTTATTCTGTCAATTATGCAAGGAAAATGCTGCAACGTGAGATAATTATTAACATCATCTACTGGATGAAAAATATATGGCAACTTTAACCTCCACAAAAATTAAATCCCGAAGCTTTATACATAACTTGGCACTTGGTTGTTTTTCCTATTGTTACTGTCAGCACTACCAAGCGCTAATTTCTATAAAAAGCTGCAGACCTCAAATTCCAAACACTCAATTACAGGATGAAAGGAAGCATAAACGCAGAAAGAAAAACCTGAAACAGGAGTTCTATTGTAGGCAGAGTACTGAAGTCAGAGGAAACGTCTTCACTGAAACAAGACAATGTTGTGTTTTCTTTACAGAAGATGTGATCTGTTTTATGAAGGATAGTTTTCAAGTAAGTTAAGACTTCATCAAACCATTTCTTAAGTACATTACCTAATTTCTAAAGCAGGATTCTGGTATTCAGTGCTTCTTTCAATATCAATTGCTTTCTAAAGCTTCAACATTCTGGGCACTTGAGAATAAGCGTTTAGGTGTGAGAAATTTGTGTCTCCGAAAACGGCAGAAAAAAAGTTGGTCATATTCACCAGAAATCCCCACTAATTTCATGGGGGAATTAATAGATTTGTCAAAGTAAACACTGTCCTATCAATGATAAAAATTACATCTTCACCCCTATTTTACTCACCTTATATCAGATGATGTGGTTCTCCCCTATCACTTCTGTCATTTGGCAATGCCTGAACTGACCTTTCTAGAGGCAATACTTACCTGTGAGTGACAGGAGAAACTATCTCCGGCAGGATGAGTTTCCTTCTCTCTCTTCATTTCTCTCCACTTTGCCTACTTTCTGTCTTACTTGTTTTATTTTCTCTCTCTTCTTTACATTATTTTTTTTTGTTTATAATTCTACAGCTAACCTCTTCTTAACTGACCTTTGCCAACATTCCCTTTTCAAGCTATAGCTTTAACCTTTTGAACGTCTACTTTGTTTTATTTGACATATTTTTCTACTGTTTTTTTCTTTGAAACTTTCTCCCTCTTAATTTTATTCTTTACTATTTTCCTTTCCATTCTTTCCTTTCCTCTTGCACCTTTGTCAGCTCCTGGACCCAGTGAAGTTAAAAGAAAAATCCCACTGACTACAATATGAGTATGCTTTACTGCAAGTATTTAGCACTGGCTACACTACCAACATCTGCATGCCCAACACAAGCAGCAATTGTTGGCGTTAAATATGATTAGTGGTACTGGTACTTTTTCGATGGAGTAATGTATAAAGGATGGGATTATAACAATTATTGCACTGTACCATAATTACAGATCTGTGGTGCAGTATGAGGAACACTAAGCAGAAATATAACTGGAGACAGCAGTGATCTTATATATTTATCTACATCTATTGATTATTTTAGATTGCAGTAAATATGCACGAAGGAAAGTTATATTTAACTTTCGGCATATATGCTAGGAATTAAGATTAAATCAAAATTTAAGCATGTGGCTAAGCCAGTTCATCCTTAAGATTTGGATTCAGATTGGCATTAAAGTTCTATCTTAAATATTGATGCCTCTACAGATATGCCAGTGATTACCCTACCCTACTTTATCAATTGTCTTGATTAAAAAAAAAGATGGAGAGTATTATCAGAGGAGCATTTAAAAAACCAAAACAAAACAAAACAACCCCAAATAAACAAAAACCCTGCAAACAACCCAAATCATTGCACTCTATTGTAATATTCTCTAAAGAGCAGTAGAATCTCTAGGAAACTTAAGAGATCAAGACACACCATTTAATGAAGATTTTCATTGCTCTGTGCTTCTATGTAATACTACTTCTCTTCCTTTTGTGCAACTATCATGACTTTTTAAAATTAATTGTTAACATTTGCTTCAAGATTATTATTCTCTTTTCTATATAGTTACTTACAAAATATTTACTGCACAACTAAATAATGTTTTTCATTTACTAACTCAAGTTTTCATGATATGTTAATAGATGGTTTGGTAATAATAATCATAAGAATCAATTATCACCAGATATGTAGATGACAGACACAATTAGCTAAAATAATACTCTTCAAAAATATATACCATAATGAAATTCTGAAATTTTACTGTATAAGAAATCTTTCTGTGGAATTATAATAAATATTTTCACAGAAATGAATTAGGCTTTAATAGTAAATAGGAACATTCTTAAAATAAACTGGAGAACCAACCGCAAATAAAATTATAATATTAACATATTACAACCTGGAATATTTAATAATTAAGATATATATCTAAACTGGAACTGTTTTCACTATCCACTCATATATGTACACATACTTCTCTTCTGTTTGCTACCAATTCATTTCAAATGCCTGGAAAACTCAAAATGCGTTCCAATTTAACAGATGCCTTATAATATAAAGCTTGTGAGTTTAAGAAAAAAAGCTTGCTTCTTACAGAAGAACTATCTTTATCTCTCAAATTACTAAAGTGAGGGAATAAAATGGAAAAGAGAAAGAAAGAAAGGGAAGAAAAGAGGGAAGGAGGGAAGGAAGGAGGGACGGAGGGACGGAGGGAAGGAGGGACGGAAGGAAGGAAGGAAGGAAGGCAGGAAGGAAGGAAGGAAGGAAGGAAGGAATCTCATAACAGAAAAATCAAACCTTTTTCACCAAATGCAAGTGCTAAGAATCATAGCAAAACAAATATAAAAAATAATTAGAAAATAATTTCTCTGCCTAATACAAACAAATCATCTTACATTTACACAGTATGTTTCCTCTCCAAGGACCACAACATATTTCACAAATAGTTTTTTTGTATATTTAGTGGAAAATTAATTCAACACTGATATACTGCTCCAACTGCAAAGAGAAGAAACAGATCACACTAACACCATATAATAACTGGGAGGAAAAGAATTTTACATAGTTGACAGTGAATGTGTAATTTTCTCTAAAATGGTATCTAATTATACAACATGACCAGAACTTTGGGGTGAAAGCTCTTATTTTTGAACTCTGCCTGGATTGTAACCACAAGTTACAAAAGTCTCAACTTTATTTCATTGTGCTTACTGAAAAGAGCAGTGGTTTAGGAAACAATGCATGACGAGTGTCACATACAACATGCTTTCATATACAAACAGGCCAGAATCAGTATGAGTAAGTCACCACAAACCCAGAATATAAGACCAACTACAATTTGGAGGTACAACAGAAGACAAACAACCAGAAATTAACTTCGAATGAGTAACAACCACGAAGGAAAAACATGTAAACCTTTGAAAACACTTTGGTTTGCCTTGGAAACAAACAAACAAATGATACGTCAAAAATTGCTCTCTGGTGCAGAGATATCCAACCCTGGACTCCTTAAACCTAAGAGAAGTAAATCTCTTGGCATACGCAGGCATGTAAGCTTGGCTTTTCCATTTCAAGCTGCTCTAAAATGCAACAGTCAGGTTGACTAAGAGATGTTTCCTTGTTCTGAAAATGTTGTCCTGTCTCATTACAAAGAGTTACTAAAAGAATGTTCTGAAACAGAATTCTCTCACAGGATTTCAAGGTTGGTTTTTTTGTTAGGCTTATAGAGTTTGTGGTGAGAAATAGTACAAGTGAACTTGCATAAAATCTGTTCAATCCCTGAAATGTCACCCACAGCTGAGCTGAAAGCTGTGGCTCTCTAACAATGGACAGCAGACAATAATGCTGTCTTGAAATAATGATTTTTTTTTCAGGTTTTTACAGTAGTATAAGGAAGCTGGGTCAGCAGAAATCAAAGAATAACAATTATTTGTGGTCCCTTAAATTAAAAAAGAAAACATGGGAAACCAGTGAATAATCCATGTCCTTAATAGGTAGACAATCGCACCAAGAGCCACGGAAACAACCCATATGGGCTCTCAAGACAACCACCTTTGGGAGACAGATGCCCTGTGGTTCACTTGCACTGAAAGAGTGCAAGAAAGAAAACACCACAAAGAGCAGCACAGTGCTTCAGATTGAATCCTCAAATGTAACTGACTATGCTTTCAGCAGTAAAAACCACCAAAAAGCAGAGAGGTTTCACATTTAAAATAGAAGCCAGAACCAGAGTATCAAAAGCTGTTTGGAAAAAAGAAGTTTGACATACTTTTGAGGTTCTATACTATGTGTACTGATACAGATGACACCAATTTATAACAAACAGTTCAGCTTGAATTTACTTTCAGTACTAGAGAAAAAAAACATAGCTTTGCTTATCAGGAGATGTTGGTATCTCAGTAAAAGAGTACTTCTGCAGAGAATTAAAGGTGAAGAAATTACTAACTTGATGTCTTGTAACACCCAGCAAGTTTGGGATACCTTCCCATATAATCATAAAACTGGACTACAGCAGAAGGTGTCTATTATGAATAAACAAGTATAAAAATAGCTGTAGGAAACAAGAGAAGAGGGAAGAAGGGTTGGTCCATGTGAGTGACCCAGTAGGTACACAGTAACGGTGTCCTCACAAGTGGAACTTGGGCAAACCTAGTCAGCAGAAATACCAGCTACACAAAGAACCAAGACATTATTTCTGTACATGTTAGAGAATGTTTAGGGATGAATTATGTAGGGCATGGCATGGCTCACAAACAGTTAACCTAGTGAAATTCGAAGAGAAAGAACATGAGGACTTCAAATCTGTCACAATAATCACATAACCTAACCTCTAGAGAAAGAGACAACGTTTCAGTTACTGAACTCAACCCTCAGGCTCTCAGGCATCAAATCCACAAACGAAAACAAACTGGGATGGGGGATGGAAGATTTGTTGCACCAAACTGCCAAGATAATGTAGTAGACCCAAATAAATTTACGAATACTGAATACATAATTTTGAAAAAGATGTCTGAATCCTGGTTAGGAACTCTCCCTTAAAACATACTGAAGCAGAACATGAAGAAGTGGTAAAGAGTATGAATAAGGGTCATGTTGATGGGAAATAACGTGGGTGATTGATCTGAAACAAATGCAACAGCTTTTGAAGTTAAATACAAGGTGAGGAGAACTACATAAGCATCAATTCTGCTATCTTTATAAGAACAATGGAAACTATGCAAGGGACATTTCAGGAGAGGTAGGCAGGGAGAAACAGGAGATAGTACTTAGGAAAGACACTAGGACAGGTAGGCTATAGCCTCTAAAGCATAGAGAAGTTAAGCGAGATTATAGCATATAACAAAATTACTGCATTTTTTTAGTAGAACTAGTTTTTTAAAAGTTACAGATTCAAATTCTTCTTCTCGTCTTCTGAAGACGTTTTTGTGAGTTTCAGGACTGAGAGATTACAGAACGATTGTTTTATTAGAAATGTTTACCTAGGTAATTTTTGTTCCTTACAGACTTTCTGCACCATTCAGTCAGGGGCATACTGGCAGTCCAGTTTCACTTGTAAAGTTACCATGAAAGCACTTGAAACATATTACGAGCCTGGAAGTGCTGGTATAGAATACAAAGACATTAAGTGGGTCTGTTGTAGGGATTATTTACTTTAGAGATGTCTCGGCAAGTTTTCCTTTTCATGCTCAGGCACACTCTTGATCCATTAAGCATATTTGGTATTGCACAGCATTTGCTTCTACCGATAAGCTGTTTGAACACTAGGATGGGTATTTCTGGGAAGATTTTTCTAGGAAGATTTTTTTTTTCAAAGTGGGACCTTTTTTCTGTTATAGGCTGTAACTGTGTAATGATGTTTTAAAGTTCTGTGGACTGATGGTACATAACAACCAAGGATTTAGGATCAGTAATGGCAAGTTCTTTCAAGTAATTCCTAACACTGTATTTGGGTGGTTCTTTTCACAGGAGTGTTTTCATTGATTAAAAACCCCCTTTAGATGATCAAGATGAGCATACAAAGTATTCTGTTCAGAACATTTGTCTTATTAATTAAGGGTCTTCTGATGGTATATTATATCTTTTAACAGTTTGGCACAGATTTTTATGGAAATAGGAGGACTCATTTTTTCTACACACTGCAGGTTTTAGGTTACAGTTTTGATACTGATTACAGCATGTAGGAAAGCAATGTTGATGTCGGAACACTCCCAAGATGGCTTGGCAGAAAGTTGATAATTATTGAATTTGTGGTGGAAATCAATAAAGAAGTCTAAGTTTCCAGTCCATATAAAATTTTCACCTGTGTATGTCAGATATGCTATAGTATAACTATTAATACATTCTTTTTCAAGGAAGCCAATGAAAAGGCTGGCTATTTGTGGGGTTATTTTCATGTTCATTGTTTTCAAAATCTGGTACGGGTGAGATTGGTGAAAGCATAGATGTTCTCATGGGGGGACAGAGATGTTTATTGCAGCTTTTCAAATTTTGGTCCTTTTCTTGTAAACCTTCAAGGGAATACCATCATGAGGTGTCACACTGGCATACAGACCAGAAATACTGCAGAAAGTTATGAGGCTGTTGGTCAAGAGGCTCTTTCTGCTATGGAATCTGTGGAGAATGTCTCTTGTTCTCTATGGAAAACTTGCTGGATACATAACAAGGGACTGAGGTTTAGTGAGGGTTTCATGGATGGAGCAGCAGTAGACAAAGCCTATGGTAGCAGACCTGCCCAGGTTCCCTTGTTTGTGGATCTGTGGGAGTAAGTAATCCAAAGGATAAGAGATGAAGAGAAGGAGTTGCAAGTCAGTGAAATTAACTGATTTTGTCTTGGAACTCTCTCTTTGGGAGCTTTTGCCATTAGTGGCAGCCTCAGTCCTTGTGGTTTATGGTTACTACAACTGTGCCATTTGTTATTTCTGGCTTAATCACTACTTGGATGTTGAATCTTAGGGATTTTAAAGCATTTCTCTCAGTGACAGTTTCTGACTGGTATTTATTGCTGGTTATTACAAAGCCAGATCTTTTTCTAAGGCAAACATTGTAACAGTTGAAGGTGTGATTTTGTCTATTATAACATTTTTAATCCTAAGTTTTTGATGATATTGGTGATCTTCTGTCACTTGTCATATGATGCTATAACACTGGGAATGGCTTCAATTTTTTTTTTTTTTTTTTTAAGAATGTGCTGAAAAAAAATCCTCTCATTCTCTGCCTAACCATAATTATTCCTGTGTTTCATAGGTCAGAAACACTGGTCTCTGTCAAGGACAGAAGTGGTCGGCTTGTTTAGGCTGGTAATGTTGTAGGATAAGATTGTGATCAAATATTGTCACAGTTATTTCTTATACAGTTGCTTCCCTTTTTATTCTTTTTACCTTAAAGCAAAATTTTGAACCAATCTTTGGTATCAGCTCTCCTTAAAGAACCTAGGAAATAAAGCCTCTTATGGGAGCAGAAATATAGTACCCACGATACAATGGATGGACTCCCTTGCAACAATGGTGTCAGTAAGCAGCAAGCAGTGACGTTTACAGGTTTAAATTACAATGTCTGCTTCTTGGAACCCCATGAAAGAAAACTGTCAGTCATTTACCGGTCCAAAGTTTGTAACAGTGTGCAAAATACACCAAGAGCCATGGTTGCTGCTATGTTAAAGATTTTCATTTGGGTAGAAGACACAAGAATGAGCACATCACCAAGGTTAGCATATCACTAGGATCAACATATCACTGACTTCATAGGCTGCTGAAGAGATTCAGCTGGACTTCAAAACATGATGATGAAGATTCTCCTGTCTTGGATCAGCTTGGTATGACTTGGAAAACTACTTACTCTATGTGCCCTTTGATTACAGAGATATCTGGGAAGAGGCTCTCCCTTTTCACACTAAGCAATGTTCAAAAAGCTGAAGCATTCTTTTGGACTTGATGAGGGCTAGATGAGAAAAAATAAGTTTGTTCACAGAAGAGTGTAAGTAGGAAAATATACATTTTAATTTAAATAAAACCCTTCAGATACTAAGGGATTGTGCCTGGAAGAATCAAGGCAATGCTTAGAAGAATTGGAAATATGACTGCCAGCACACACTCAGTCATGCATTGCACATGTTCAGTTGCTTGGAAAGTACAATATTCACATCAAATCGAGGGAACAAGTAGTTACTTGGAATGGGCTGCTCATAGTAATCGAGCAACTTATGATTCATCTTCGTTACTAAATCCCAAGCAGGTTTTCCATTAGTATCAATGTTGCAAGTTTTCCACCCATAAATTAAACTCATACATAAATTTTAACTATATGAGCAGAACTCAATGGGTTTCCTCCTACATAGAGAGGTAAATTCACACATAACTGCTCATAGACTTAGTAAAATAACAACACATTCCCATAAGACTGCTAAATGGCAAACCACCAGCCTTCATATGTGTCCTTATCAGGAAAGTGTTCATATCTGCCAATAATTAAGCTGTAATCACAGGCATAAAGCTTTATTAGAATACTGAAAAATAGTTTGGTTTATCAGTAAACATAAGATTACTTAGGGTGGGCATATAATGAGGGTTGAGAACTGTCAGAAGAATGCATAAGTCCAAACCACAAAAAAGTTGAGGCTTCTTTCTCTTAGGTAAGGAAAATGCTGTCTGACATTATTTAGAAAAGGTTAGTTGCTATTAAGCAACTAAAAAAACTTCTCACAGATCCACGGAGCAAGCTTTTAAGCTATACTCTTTTTGTGTTAAACTCACAGCTCTGAATTAAAAACTTACTTGGGATTTACAACAGCTAGCACAATGAACAAACAGCTTTCTAAACCAGCCAATTAGAAAGAATGAAATACATCACAAGGTCTTCCTCTCTCTCTCAAAAACAAACAAACAACCACAAAACAAAACCAACAAACAAACCAAACCAACCAACCAACCCAACCAACCAAAACAAATAAACTAAAATGAAGAAACACCTCTAAGAGCTCCTCCTTTACACTACAGTTGAAGAGAAAGATGAAACTGCTACCTTATTGCAAAAGCCAGACCACTTTTTCAGGATGCGGAAGAACTGAAAGATAGGACTCCTTGCCTGAGGACACAGGAAACACTTTACAGAGATGCTGCAGATAAATCAAAAGCAGTACAGAGAGTAAGGATGTCTACACTTATCCCAGTCTAAACTCCCTAACTGCACTGAAGTTGGACACTTTCTTTCTTTGTCCTCCACTTTTGTACAGTGATTTTGAACCAGGAAATTGAGAAGCACCCTTCTAGTGTCCCCTGCAGACTAATATTGGGAAGTGTGAGCTCTTGATCAAATGTGCAGGCTACGGGGGACCCAAACTTAGTTTTTGCATTTCCTAAGCAAAACACAACTGCCATCCTTCTCCTTTCCTCATATTTCAGCTCTTCTGGGGAACACGGTTTAGGTTTGCATATTCTTAAATCTGAATCACTATAGAACTAAGAGACAAAACACACAGATGTCTGTCTCTCCAGATGGCAACAGCATTGATCAAAGTTTAGACAGTTAGAGAATTTTCAAGCAAACAGAATTGCCTTCTAAATTTTAATAACTACAGTGCAAAGCAGAACTGAAGGGTAAACACTCTGAATGACTGTCCTAATTAAGGGAGCTGAATCTGGTGAAAGTGCCTTAGTCCACTTCGTGTAAAAAGGTGGCCATTGAAGCTCTGACAGACAGGTATCAGGCCAGTGTAACTTCATCTGCTTAATGCTTCTGTTTTCTAAATGAGGGCATGCACGTGTGAGGCAATGAGCACCCAAGTTCCAAATCTGATTTCTGAGAGTCACTTAAACGTGAGTGGCAAGTGAGACGCTCTTCAGAGCGTGAGCTCAGAACACCTAAAAGCACAGATAATGTGACAGATGCCTTTTCAGAAATTTCTGTTACTTTTAAGATGTTATCAAATGTAATTTTATTTGCAATACTGAGTCCTTACATATATTCTGCATACGGAGACCTCTCACAGCTGCATTTCATTTTTATGTCACCAGTTTTCTTTATTTTCTGCCTTAATAACTATTTGGATTTTGAATCTTAGGGAAAATTGAGATCTCCATCTCAGGAATGAAACTTGTATTGTAATTCTGGGATCGCTCATACAGGTATGGTAAAAGCAAAGACACAATACCTAATGAAACTGATCCTTTAATTTTCATCTTTCCTCAACTTGGGAATTATCCAAAGCAACTATGAACACTTCCAAAGTGTTCATTTACTTCTATATTTTTATTTTGCATAGCTTTTTTTAATTCCTCATGTATAAATATGTATTTCCTTATAAATCTTATACATTTGCATACTTAGAAGTTCGCTGCAAGTATTTTAAAAATGTGATATCTACAATGTGAAAATGACTGCAATACCCATCATAATTAAAGGGGAAAGGTTTGGAAAATGTAAATACATGTTCACAGCTGTTTGTTTTCTCAATTCGGTTATCATTTTCAAAATATGCTATATTTTCCATGTAACCCATTTTTCATCTGCCCAATTACTAGCAATCTTTTTTTCTACTATCAAACATGATCATTTGTTTCTTTATTGTAGTAGATAAAACATCCTTTCATTGTTTCAGCTCCCAAGCTGTGCAGATACTACCCACTGTTCTTGCCTCCAGCACTTCACATTATTGGTGTATTATTTCATGCATGCCCTACTCTTTTATCAATTGCTTTTGAAGTAATGTTAATAGACTAGAAAATTGAGACATTTATGAAGTATAGGCAGTGTTTATGAAAAAATCCATAAAATATGACACAGGCAAGACAAGATAAAAGCAGCATTTTAATAGATTATGGCAAAGAGATCCTGTCAGAAGTTGACAACTGACTCCTCTGAGATCACTAATTTTTATGGGATTAATTCTTTAGTATTAAAAATGAAGTTAAATGTCCTAATTAATCTGTAAATAGCACACCCAGAATTAAACCTTGTGGCCCCTTCCTTGGCAGAGCAATACTTTTGCGTAATAATTTTGAGTAATTACCTCAAACTGATAAACTGAGGAAGATGATATTCTTAGCTAAATAGCCACTTGGATCAGACTTTGTTGTATCAATGAAGTAAGAAATCAGCATCATTTGAAAAAGATGCTTGTATAATAATTTCAGACTCTCTGAAAGTGACAGATCACTTGGTTTTAACCATACATTTTGCTTGTCACTATAAAAATCTATTTAGTAATTACAATACAAACAAAGTAAAACCCTCATTCCAGATTTTTGCAAGCAACAATGAAATAGAGGGAAAGAATGGATTATGAAGAAATACATCAGGGAGACGGGACTTAGGACTGATTGAGTAATAAGAAAAAACAATATATTGGGTAATCTACTTCAGGATATTATGCTTCCCATCAAACCATAAAAAGATAACAGGAAATATCTTTTCAAACTGCCTAAATTAACTCCTGATTAAAATACTGAAAGCTATCAAGCTTTTAATATTCAGATCTTTCTTGAGCCCTTGTCTATAAATGAGTTCAAGTCTCCAGATTAAGAGCAAAACCGCAACAGTTAGTCATTCTGTAACTAAACAATACTGTTTTTACAAATTTCAGTGTAATAGTTCCTAACATTACCTCTGGTCTATGAAATTGAAGGTGAAGATTTCATCCTCTGTGACATTTCTAATCTGATATTTTTTTCCATTTCCAGACATAACAACATTTTTCCAGTGGCCTTTCCTGTACATAGTAATTTTAAATCAACTCATTATGACTAATTTTTAAGTGTTTATAAACTACATATAAATTTTTCAGCAGAAAACTTTTTCATATATATATATATATATATGCTAAAATATTCTTGCCAGCATCTAAATTCTGTATCACAGACCATCCTGGTGCACTGTCTCTAGAACATAGCCCTAATGATGCTGAAGTGAAGATGAAAAGCCCTAAAGCATTCTATGCAGAACATCACTTACTATCCACTTGTATAATAATTCAGTAATTTTCCTTAATTCTAATATGTCTTGGAGCAGACTAAGAGGGTAGCCTTGGTTTTCTTCCAGCAAGTGGGAGGGGAAAAAAAAAAAATCACACTTTGTCCCTCATGCTAACTGGTACCTCAGATCCTTAGTTATCTCTTCGTATTTCAGCTTCTTACAAAGCAAGAAGCTTGGATTCAAAACCCAAAAAAGTAATTCCAAATTTCCCTTTAAACAGCCCTTTCAAGTACTCTTAATTGCACCAATCAGTCTTACCAGTGACAACTGATCCCATTCTCAACATCGGTATCAATAACTGACTTCTACTTTTGCGTGCTTTAGGGGGGCCCAAACCAGAATTACTGATGGAAGCAAGGATTTACTTACAATAAGACAGCAGTTCTAATTCTCCCTAATGTTTCTTTTTAACACGTCTCGTCATTAAAGTGGACCTTCCAGCTCAGGGTACCATCCAAGAGGTAACAGTTATCCCCTGCTGTTGTGGTGCACTTCGTGATACTGGGTGTGACTGTGGTAGCAGACAGCTTTGGTCCACATTTTGGCCAATGGCATTAATCACAGTCAGGTTAGTTAATCTTCAGGTAAGAAGCATATGACATATAACAGAAATGAACACCAAAGTCACAGAGTTCAGTTTTGTCCCATTGTTTCCTGACTTGCGTACTTATAGTCTCCATAAAATTTAGGACGGTGTCCAGGTTGCCCTAATGCTACAAATAACTTTTTCTGGCAATGTCTAGGGAAGCAACAATAATGACTTCTACATCAGTGACAAGGTTACTTATGTAGGAGCTGGCATGCCAGTGCCACTGGCCTATGACTCACTTTCTTCAATCAACTAAAATTACAGTGTCTTTAAGTGCTTTTCTATACAATCTGAACATAAAGTCCAGGTATTCTGCCCCCATAGTCCTACACATGGTATAATATAATATCATATCATATCATATCACACACTGTTGTTGAATCACAAAAGGAAAAGATGGAAAGGAAGCAAACAAACAACTTACCAGCTCTATGTATGTGAAAAAATAAGTATTTCAAGAGTTAACTACATCTTTAAGAATCTTACCATGATTTTTTTCAATCCCTGATTCACTAATGGGAATTTTCTGACGCCTTTCTATCTTTATCCTTCTCCAGTTGATCTTCTTGCAAGGATATTTAATGCATACCTAAAAGCCCTGATTCCTTAAAATATGCATTTTGTTTAACAACAGCTAAGCATGCTCTTGGAAAACTACAACCAGTCAGACAGTTTAGTAGCCAGGTAGTCTTTCCTGGTGTACATAACAGACAAGGCTATTTCCAACACCAACTGCTGCTTTGAAAGCCATCTGCTACAAATTGTGCACTAAATTCAATCAAACCATTTTCAGTTTCACTGCAAGAGAAGGAAATAAGTCTTAGCAAGGAACCATTACAAACACTGTCAACTATCACTGTCTTAAACCAGATGCAAAACTCTTTATTCCCACTATCATTCTCACAGTGTTTACCTGCTAATTTATCATGCCCTGATGATCACAAAACTGAAAGGAAAAAAAAATTGTAAGCTGAGTAAACACAAAAAAAGAAATAACAACTTTGATCAAGTTATAGGGGTCTGCACACTGGAATTGGAGAGTAAGGACAATCCTGATTTTAACATTTGTGCTACTGGGTTCAGACAGTGTGGAGGAGAAAATTGAGAAAAAGATGGCTGGAGGACAGCTGAAACTGGGATTTGGCAGCTGCCGGGGGAAACAAATGAGGTCACAAGGAAAAGCTCAAAGCTTCAACAGACAAATCAAGTCATAGATGCATATATGTCAGTATGTGTATAAAATACCATCAAAAATTATTGCAGAATATGAGAGTACAATAAATTCTACTGCGGTAGTTTATTTGTTCATTTCCAGATAGAGCATTAAGAAACTTTGCCCAAGCAAACAAACCGTAAGTGCAAATAGGCTTTTAAATTACATGAACACACTAGAAGAGCATCTGGTACAAACACTATCAACTTTCTGCCCATTCTTAGGTAAGTATTTGTGGTTAGTGTTTCAGCTGCACTGGGCTTTTAAAAAATTATTATTTTAACGAACTATGCTCACAGTTCATAAGTGCTCAAAGAACGTTCTCACAAAATAAATAATCATGAATAAGCTCTCGGCATAAATTTCTCACCCCGCAACGCTGCTTTGGGGTGCATCTTCATGTTTAACTCCCTGATGTGCAACTGAGCTGTTAGCTTTGTGAAGATGGTAGGTAAGCTGCTTCTATACAAGCTACCAATTACTTTAGTAGAAACACCGAGGTACTACCAATGAGTAGCACAAGCTGGGCTGGTGCCCATTGTGGAACAAAGATCTGAGGAAGGTAAATCAGGTGTCCACATATATTCCCAGGGGGAGCAGCCTTGACAGGCTGTGGCATCACTACTAGAGGGCCAGAATCACACCACTTGTTAGACATTACTGAGATCAGCAGTACACCCTTTACAGTAACTCTGACGTAGCCCACATTCCAGTTACTGACACAAACATTAAGACTGGCAGAAGTTTCTGCACCAATAAAACAGGTGGACTAAGAAAAATATATTAAATGGTCTCAGGTTTTTGTTGATTATAAGAAGGTCAGTCACATTGTATCTTACAACAGTTTATGTATACTTCTCACAAGTAGAAATATTGAAGTTGTTTTTAAAGAACGTTAATCCCCAAAGAGGAAGAATGTTTAATTTTGCTATAAATACTTTGAAAATCCTAATTTTAGTCTGCCACTGTTGTTTGGTGTCCGTCAGACTAAGGTCATGATGTTCTCATGGTAAATTTCAAATTTGTTCTTTTTTGATTTGTTGAGCCTGAAGTGTGAATTCCACAGTTTGCATGAACTACCTTCACCTTTCTGCTGCCACCTCCACTCTTACCTGCCAGTGCCCATCAATTCCAACTTGCAATATCCTGAATATTACAGCCCCTGGCCTATTCTGAACCAAGCAAAAACACTGCTAAAACACATGATGATTCCTCAGTGTCCACGAAACTTCATAGTGGACTGAAAAGACAATAATTTACTTGTCCAGTTGTTGTCAAGCAAATGACAAACAAAATGTACAGATACAAAATATAAGGGTAATAACCATTTACTGTTTTAATATCATTAAGCGTCTGTTCCTCAAAGACAAAAAACTCATCAACATTTCATCATCATAAAGTTGTTATAATTTCAAGTCAATTTTATTGACTATAAAGATTAAAAAAACCACCTTTGTTCCTTCCTTATTTATTCTTTTCCTAAAACACACTAAAAGGCATTACTTCCACTGGTGACCTGAAAAGCTTAATACTTACCTATATATAGTCCAAGGAAGTTCTGTAAACCCACCTAAAGCAGCTTTCCATTTTGAAAAATACCCATTTAAGAAGATACAAGATCTATATCTTCCATTAATTAATTTTCAATGTTGTTTATGCACTTAAGCATTCTCCTGATGTATTTTAATGAAAAGGTTTTATAGGTTGTATCTTTTATATGCTATTTTAGAAAGAAAAAAAAAGTATGAAACATTTACTGAAATTAAAACAAAATATTTTGACAGTTACTGGATCAAGCTTTGCAGAATAGAAATGTTACAAAACCAGAATAACATTAAATATTGATACTCAGATGAAACATATTGGTGGTCATAGTAAGGCAAAATCTGGCAAAGGAAAACTAAAACTATTGCTGGTATGTATATTACCAATTCCCCATATAGGTTTTTGTGGACTAGAGACAAACTTACCCATAAAGGGTAGCAAGTGAGTGATCTTGAAGAAGGGGTGCAGCTTTTGATTACTGTTTCTTTATTCCTGTGGTCACCAGATTTCAAAAGTAAAAATCCTAATTTTCCACCTTAAGGGAAAATAATGTTGCTTGACTAAAACATTCCCTCAAGTAAAACAAACAAACAAAAAACAGTGGAAAGTTTTTCTTCATGTTTTAGTTGCTGATCAGCATTACTGGTTACACTGTATTTGAAGGGAATTGAGCATTTGCTTGCCTCTGCTGACTGTTGCACACGACCAGGACATCCCAGAGACTGGCAGCCTGGGAATGTTCATTGGGTTACAAATGCAATTTTCAGTTCACATTTCTTTCTGAATTTAGTCTATGCCAGCTAGAGGACAGTAATACAGATTAGTTGCAATGCTATATCAGAGAAGCTTCTCAAAATACAAAGATGCAAAGTTGATGAAGTTTTATCTTTGCAGGACTATGCCTGACACAATTATGACTGTCAATGTGTAAGATTGAATGGAAAAAAAGGTTAATAAACTTTGTGCTTTCTCAAGAAAAACAGATATACACAGATAATAAAAAGCCAGCTTACATTAATCACAAGATTAATATAGTATTTATCTACAAACATTTCCTCCTAAAAATGAAGCAAATTCCACATGAGCTCCTGAAGCAAAAAACTATTCCTGAAATTTTCCATAAAATGGTACAAAGACAAAACAAAGTACAATTCCATGGCCATTACACTGGGTGGGTTTGCAGACGTAAAGAAGTTTCAGGAAATTTAAACAAATGCCATAACATGTTGCTTAAATCAGTTTGCACAACACAATAATTTGGACTGGACAATGTACTACACAAGAAGAGTATTGGTAAGAAAGGAATATATACATTTATCGCGACAGAAAAGGTGAGACGCTTCATCAACTGTCAGAACTGTACTAACTGGGCAAGAGATACCATACTAGGAAAAGAGCTTTTTATTCAAATTTGGGTCCACTTTTCCATGATACTTTACTGCCTCCTTTTCATACTTTTAAAAAGTATGTAATATTTTATTCAATTTTTTATTAATTTGAAAAAAAGAACAGTTCTTCAACCTTACTGTACTTTTAAATGGTGAAGTAGTACCAAGAGCCTCAATAGGCATTTCATTAAATAAGCATTTTAGGACTGACTTACCTATAAAAAGATTGAATTTGCTTGCTTTAAACAAATAAATTTCAGATACTCTTGGATATTCCTAAATTCTCTTTATATTCTAGGCAGATTATAAACGTGTATGTGTGACACAATTATTTGGTCTAATAATAATTTACAACAAAAAAGGCTGTTCTTCAGATTCTCTGCAAAGAGGAATTTGTCCTGTTTTATGAAAGGTTAAATGAAAGGCTGATGTGGCTTAAGTTTCTGTATTGTCCATAAGTTTAAAAAACAAACACTGAAAATGGTTGCTTTTCACTATTTTTTTACACATTTTCTTTTGCACATTCAGATTGGAGAGGAGGAGACTTTATAACCATAGCTGTTTCAGTAAACTGACACACAGTTCGCATGAAGTAACAAAGATTCCCTACCTTGACAGACTGACTGTAAGGTCCTATGCTAGCAGGTGCCCAGTGGGAAATGCTCTGTACATGCATGACCAGTTTTTCATCACGTAACACATCATCCATTGCAACGTCACACTTATGTGCAAGGCAGTCAATGCAAAACAGTACTCCATCAGGTAAAAGGGTTTCCACACATACTCTGAAAACACAAGACAATTATTTTTTTTCAAAGAAAAAGTTTGCTTGAACCAACTTTCAGCATTTATTTTCCACGGGTTTTTCTTTGGGATACTATGTTATGAAATTTTGTGAGGAACATAAAGCAAAGCTATAGTATTGCAATAACCTGCTAGCATTTACACTGTTATCTCCTTTCCAAATAACGATGAGCTACAGACTTCCAGCAAGGTAATTTCCACTACCAAGGACAAACTAGCATCATAGCTGATGGCTCATTTCCATGTGGTTATTTTTACGAGTTGGATCACTTTATCAAGAATACAGGAGTTTTTTTATTAAAAAAACCTTGACCACCCAACTCTGGAAATGTCAGGTAAGTTATGCTGAGCAGCCTTCAGACTGAGCGTATCATTGTCATATTCTTACTTTCACTGAATCTCCTTCCAATGGTCGGACTAGATGTTCAGGTTTTGAAAAGGCAGCATCTTATTGTTTCTTTACACCCTTCTCACGTTATCACGCAATACTGAGCATATTTTTCTGTTATACTTCAAGTTGCATGACAGATACAAACTTATGACAGGGCTGAAAACCCACATAAGCATTCATTTAAAAAGTTCACTTTTGTTTGCTCCAAGGAAGACAGAGTACCAGGATGGACAGACAGTCAGTCTGTTAAATGTGGCCAGCGAAAATGCAGTGAGTGGGGTGGGGCAGAATTCAACATTTCAAAGACTGAAAAAGAATTATATTTGCAGTCCATGCATAAAAAAGTCATTTAGCTCCCAGCAGGAATCCAACAAAAAATTGTTCTCTTTACATATCATATAACATAACCTTACAAAATTCTTCTCATCTTGCTTATTCCTTCCAAGAAAATTATTTTTCTCCCCTCCTCCCACATGCAAATACAGTATTTTTTTCCTCATTACCATCGTCGTAAGCATGGATGATGGATTTTCTGCTTGGGCTGGTAAATTTTCAAGACAATTTTGCAAATTCAGTGCAGATCCACACCCTTGAGTCAGTGCTTCCAGCACATTGCTTGTGAGAACTCCTACAACCAGGTCTCTGTGGATAATGCAATGATGCAGCCATGCAAACTACTGTATAATTTTTCTTCTGGATAAAATGCAACATAAATCTGTTTGTTCCACAAAAATAACCATAAAAAGCCATTTTCCTGCAACTTCCTAATCTTTCTACCTGTTATTTTAGCAATAGAAGACTATCCTGGCTGGCTATGCAAATGTGTAGGTTTAAAACGTGCAGCAGCACAAGAAATTAAAGAAGCTAAATCGAAAGAAGAGTAAATGTCATAAAGAGAACATAGGATATAGAGAGCAGAGATTCATTTTTGTGTAGTTTACAGCTGGGACTAGATCCCTCCTCTTGAAGCACACACAACCAACACTACATCACTTTGTGATTTAGTAATCCTGGCCTTCAATCAGCATCTCAAGGAAGCCTCTTCTTGCTCTCTTTTAGTCTCTTCTGACACCCAGACAGTGTAGGAGAATGTCAACCTATCATGATATGTATTATTTCAACAATGTCTTTTAACTATTTGTCATGCTATACTTAAAATTTACATGTCTATACTACATTTCATATTCTGTAATAAGAGTAAAAAATACAGTATTTTACATTAGAAAATTTCTAACCAGTTGGTTTTAAAAATAAGAACAAGACATGAGGTCTGACCTTATAGTTGACCTTGCTTTGAGGAGGGGATTAGACTAGAAGACCTCCAGATGTCTTTTCCAACCTGTATTAACCTATGATCCAAGTTGAACTTTTCAAGCTATAGCAGTTCTGCATACTGAGCATATTATCTCAGATGAACATGAATTACTGTAATAAGAAAAAAGCCCTTTTGACAAAGGCAATATTTACAAATGAAAAAATTGTTTTAACACACAACTATGAAAAAAGCGGAACAAAAATGTCATGGGTTAGGTGTTTATTATCCAATTTCCAATGGAAGTAAAAAACCAAACCCAACAACCACACAACACACTCAAATAACATAGGAATCACATACTGCATACCTAGACCATCAAGCTGTTCCGTTATGTCAGAGGTGGACTTGGATGCAACATAGAATATCTGTACAACAGATATTAAAAAGCTACGATTTGGGGATCTATGAATGAAAGTGCTAGCGTCAGTGTATTCAGAAGTCTGAAGTAATTTCCTTTCACAGTTGCATTGTTACTGAATACTTAATTGCAGCTAGGCTACATAGTAACAGAAACACAAGACATTAAGAACAACCACAATGGATCAAGCCCAAGATCCACCTAGTCCAGTACTCATCTTCAACCACAGTGCATATAAGCAGGGGAAGAAAAGGAACAGAGTAAGTATGTGTTGGTACTGTCTTGAAATATCTCCCAGAATCAAATGATGTTCAATTCAGGCACCTCCTCAGCTAACAATTTTGCTTCTGTATTTATCAAAATAAACAGATCAAACTGAATAAAGTTTGTCACAAGGACCTCATCACTTTTAGAAAGACTTAATAATAATTGATAGTAAGGCTTCAGTAAGGCTTTTGACACTGTTTCCCATAATAGCCTCATAGAGAAGCTGTTGATGTATGGGCTGGATGAGCAGACAGTGAGGGGGACTGAAAAATGGCAGAAGAGCCAGGCCCAGAGGGTGTAGATCAGTGGCACAAAGTCTCACAGGTGGCCACTAACAAGCAGTGTACCCCAGGAGTCTATACTGTGTCCAGTTCTGTGCAACATCTTCATTAATAATCTGGACAATGGGGCAGAATGGACCCTTGGCAAGTTTGCAGATGATACTAAACTGGGAGGAATGGCTAAGCACCAGAGGTTTATGTTGCCATCCAGATGGACCTCAACAGGCTGAAGAAACAGGCATACAGGAACCTCATAAAGTTCAACAGGGAGAAGCTGAAAGTCATACACCTGGGGAAGAACAAACCCATGCTCCAGTATATTCTGAGGGTCAACTGGCTGGAAAGCAGCTTTGCAGAAAAGGACCTGGAGGTTCCTGGTGGACATCAAGTTGAACACAAACCAGCAATGTGTGTTTGTGGCAAAGAGGGCTGATGATATCTTGGGCTGCATTCAGAAGAGTGTTGCCAGCAAGTCAAGGGAGGCCAAAACCCAAGAAAAGCAAATAAAATCCCACCAATACAAAAGACTTGTCAGTTCAGTCAAGTCACAGAGAAGAACTGAAACTTACAAAAAATGTATTATTCTCCTGTAAGGCCATTTATAAACTTTATGGTATATATTAAGGCAAGAATTTCCAACCCTAGTGTTTTTTTGTTCAGCAGCCCTGATGTGATTACTCCAAAAGGCAGCAAAAGTCTACTTCTAAGACTGTGAAGCACAAACATTTGGACAAAAGCTTCATAAATATGGTAACAATAACTCAGTATATTACAGTCTATCATAAATATACTATAGCAGTAGTCTAATCCTACCTTGCTGGTGGACACAAATCAAATTCTGTCACATAAACTGAATTTATAACATTGAAATCTTTCATGTTCTTCACATACAGATGAACCAAAATAATATCCTTCAGTTTCAATCCCTCTGAAGTCATATTAGCTGCAGGATAAAAATAATATAGCTGTAAAAGACAGAATATTTTAAATGTGTGTAGAAAGACAGCATAGGTATCCTGGTTTTGTTCAGCAAAATCAACTAGTAACATGACTAAACATTACCTTTTCCTCTATAATACCTATTTTTTTCATGAAAACCTTTCTCATGTTAATTTTCCAAAGGTACAGAAAAAGAATACAAACATATTTTATCCACCCTAAGCAGTGGTGAATTCTTGCCCCAAGAAAACTTATCACACATTAATGCACGTAGATATGTTACAGTCTGAATTCCTTGTATCCGTAACATTTATTATCTCTTTTTTTTTTTTTTTCATTTTCAGCCTATGACAGCTAGCAATCTATAAAGGACTTTGAATCAAAAAAGTACAGAACTGGAAAGGACAATAAGAGGTCCTTTAGTGCATCACCTTCTTCAAAGAAAAAATCAAATATTTATATGCTATTCCAGTGGGATGCTTGTCTAAGCTGTTTTTAAAAACTCTCACTGCAGTAATAATCTCCACATAAACCAAAAGTTATAAATGTCAAGACAGACAATAGAAAACAGAAGTAGCCACAGGAGAAATGAAGGAAACATGAGAGCAGAGGAAAGTTCAAGCAGACAGTTAATTAAAAGATACTGGGAAGTCAAGATCATCTGAATGCATATGCATAGAAGATTCCAGTCATAGCACTTAAGAAGAATAAATTACTCTTACCTAGTCAATACCATAACAATATATGTGGATCAGCTCTGTGGTGTGGAAAATGTTGTAACTCATGAGCAACAGAAACTAAATGAAGAACAAAATCTTCTCTGAACAACAAACACATATAATGACAGAGTCCCATGTGACCTAACTTAAATGAGCTACATAAAGCTCTTCCTTGTGTAACTTTGGGGATCCTGTCCTTTAACACTACAGTGTGTACCTGTATATATCTATGTATTTGTTTTCCAGTGGAAAAGTATAAGAGCATAAAGACAACCTCTGTTGGCTGTTGCCTTAGTGAGAAACAAATATTTTTTGTGTGAAACATTTCTCTGCTTTCAAAGACAGTTCAAGAGTTAGCAAACTTCCATAAAGGCCAGTTTGGTCACACCAATCCTGAATTTTGCTCTAAATGTCTCAGCTTTACTTAGTCATACTGCCATTAATTAGCGTTGGCTATGTGAAGAGGGGAATTTTCATCAACAGAAAAGGAAGCATGCACTAAGTGATATAAGAGATTATATGACAATTAACGTAGAACTTCTACAAAGTCAAGATACATCTCCAGAAATCTCAGTTGAGAAATTAGCACACTATGATAATTCTGCCCAGAAATATAAATGTATTTGAATGCTGCCTGATAGCAACCACTAGGTCAATACCAGCTGCTATGTGATCAGTCAGTGAGGAAACAAGGATATTTTTCAGATTTTCAGCCAGCATTTCAGTCAAGAAGAAAGAGTTTTGATCTGTAGTTAAAAGTTCTGAAGCATTATATGGAATACAGGAGGAGAAAAAAAATCAAAACAAACTGACTCCCCATCCAGGTCTAAATTTAAAATGCATAAGCTAACAAACTCTCATTTGCACAGACATAACAGTATTAGAGCAAAATGAAGGCAAAGAGATTTGCATAAATTTGTAATTTCTAGTTTTATTTTTTAAAATCTTCTTCAAGTAAATAAAATACAATCTCCTTTTCCTTTGCATGAATTAGGGGAATGATGGGAAATAATTTCTTGCTAGCTTGTACACAGAAAAACATTGACCTCCCAAAGCACTGTATCTAGTAGAAAGCCATAAATGATGAAGCAGTTACCAACCCACCACCTGGGGTCTTAACAAGAAGTTCTGTTTCCCAAGGCAGGACTCTTACACAGCACACCTCCAGGATATACAGAGAGACCATACAGCCTTTCTGTTGAATATCAAGCCATTCATTGTTCCAAACAATTTATAAAATATGATCAGACTTAGGCAGAACTGCCTAAAAAGAATTGACCCAAAAGATAACATAGAATCATAGAATCATTGTGGTTGGAAGACACCCTCACAATCATTGAGTCCAACCATAACCTAACTCTGGCACTAAACCATGTCCCTAAGAACCTCATCTATACATCTTTTAAATACCTCCAGGGATGGTGACTCAACTGCTTCCCTGGGCAGCCTGTTCCAATGGTTGACAACCCTTTCTGTGAAGAAATTTTTCCTAATATCCAATCTAAACCTCCCCTGGCACAACTTGAGGCCATTTCCTCTTATCCTATCACTTGCTACTTTGGCCAAAGTACAGCTTTGGGTTTTTTTAAATGGGTTATCCAGGATCCTTAGGCCAAGAGCCACAAAAGACAGCATCAAAGCCATCTACAGGAACTAGCATTTTAGACTAAGTTTTCATGTAATAAAAATCTATGTTGTTCCCTTCAAGTCTATGGAGCTTTGCCATGGCACAGCCGCACCAGAGATGCTTTAGATAACATAATAAGCACTGCAGTCTTTGTCATCTTCCAATCATATCTAAAGAAAAGCTTAAAAGAGTTTAAGAAAATAAATGTAAACAGTAGTCGGTTCTTGGCTTCACGAGAGAATTATGTGTACTTTACAAAACTACCATGTTTCACAACATCTAGTAATAAATTTCCACTTCTGAATCCTTTTGGCAGCACTTATCCTCTTTAGAGGTGATTAAATCAGTCAGCCCAGTAAAGAGAAGGTAAAAAGAACTGTTTATTCCATTCTCATAGCACTGAGGACTGAACTGCTGTACAGACCATAAATATGAGTTCAGGAACAGCCTTGTGCATATTTGCAGATCAGTTAAGTTCTCAGAAACAAATTGTTTCTTTTGCCATGACAGAACCATAATTCATTCAGAATTCCACACCTACTTCCAAAAAGAGAAAAACGAAAGGACATGTGAGAACTGACAATTTCTACCAAGGATCACAAAATTACTATTTTTCATGACTATAATACAGCTAATGCAAGTAATTCGCTGAAAGCTATAGGCTACTGTACTAGTCAGAGACACAATCTTTTTTGACAGATGCTAAGTCAGAAATCTATAACGTTTGTACTGGCAGATTTCCATTCAAATATAATGAGAACGAAACTAAACATTACACAACTCTTTTTGCTTCGATTTACAGATTATGCCCAGAAGATTTAGACTACGTGCTGTTATCTCTTACTACAAGTTTGATCACATCCACCTTGTTGATTTCCAAGCAATCAAAAACTAGCTTAAGGACCTTCTACAAAGTATAACTTCTGTGTTTCTGAAAAAAATTCTAAGGTTTCTTTTTCATCCTATATTCAGTCATGAATACTCAGCTGCACATACAAACAATAAGATTTTATAGGACAATACCTCACACAAATTCATGAACAAAAATATGAGCCTACCTGTTCAGGTAATAAAAATTATTTCAATCTTTATTAATGAAAAGAAGCCCGTATAAATACACTTTATTTAAAATTTAGAATGAAAAACATACAAAACAAAAATGCGAACATTTTATATGTCAGAATCTCGTAAAAGGGAGAGAGTAAGGAACCTGGATTTCATGATTCCCAAGATAGCTATTTCTCCTTTGCATGAAGAATATAAATGAGATTTATTGCTACTGACCTAATCCTAGATGCCAAAATGTGCAACAGCTTTCTAGAAAACTTAATTTGAAATTATAGTAGCTACAAAAGTGCTTTAGCAAGTAGACAGCATCCACAGCACACATGCATACTCACAAACAGTATATATTGCAAGAAAGCTATAAAGCACGTTATAAAGCAAGTAAGTACTGTGGAAATAGTGTTGTTACAGTGATATGAACACTACTCTGCCTTTCTAGGGTCTCCAAAAGCCAGTCAAATAATGATGCGTTCAATATTAAAGCTGGCAGTCTTGATATCAATGATTCCAATCAAATGCCAAATGAGATGGCAAACTGACAACCACAACATTTCAAGTTATAAAACCATATGACAATAGAGATTCTTTCTTAATACCATATTAAAACCAGCATAATTAACAGAAGATAATGGATTAACTGAATAAAGTACCTTGGAGAGAAGAAAATGCTTCCCTTGCTGCCTCTTGAGCATTTTTGCCTTTTGATGGAAGGAAGTGGGCTGTGATACCCGAAAACCACTGGTAACCACTCAGGGATCTTCCTGAACTTCCAAATGTCTTAGCTATCAGAAATGAAGAACAGCACTATGATTATAACAATGAAAGACTTCAGATTAACCTAGAATATATTTTAAATTGTTAAAATAAAAATAACTTCTATAGAATTAAAAAAAAACCCCACAAGTTGTAAAAACATCTTCAGAACGTATTTACAGACAAACAGATATAAAATAAACTCACAAGTAAGTGTGTTGGTAACAAAGCTTACAAATGCTACTTGACAAATCCTTCTCCAACAACACCTTCAGAAAACATGCCTGCAAGTAGTATTTAGCTGAGAATCTCAGTACTTTCTCTCTTTCCCATTTTTCCTGACCTTTTACAATTTCTCTAACTCTTTTGATACAGAGTTGGCGCAAGACGTGACACTGAAAAGTTAAAATTTTCAAAAGTATCTAAGTGACACAGGAACAGATTTTCAAATTTATCTGCCAAATCTTAACGGAAGTTTGGTGTTTAACCTGGTTTTGATCATCCTAGCAAATGCATAACATGTTTGGGCATTTTTTAACACCCCAACAGGCACTTATCCATATTCAAGAGCCTAAACACTATTTAATATCAAACAATGTTATGCTATGAAACATAGTTTTCAGGAAAATTTTACTAATCTTTGAGTGTGGGGCAACAGTGATGCTGTGGTACTTCAATGAGGTACCAATCTATTAACTCATGTTTATCTTGCATTAATCACCTCACATTTGAGGCAGTGCTAATATCAGGCATATAAATATTAGTTTCTGCAGCTCACCTAAGAGACAGTAACTTGCTAGGCTGCTAAACGTGATCATGCATGTCACCCTGAGGTTGCTTGGGTGGGGACAGACTCAACAAGCAAGTTGAGCAGTTGTGTTTTGTGCTTCTATTTAGAGTATGGGTACAGGTGCGGTTAGACCTTTCACATAAAAAACCAATCCCTCCACTCGAGTGATTAGATTGCAGTAATTTCATTCAGGCAAACAGAACACATTAATGTGTGTTTCAAGAAAGAAAGAAAGGCAGAAAATAGAAAGAAAGAGAGGAAAGAAGAGAGAAGAAGAGAGAGAGAAGGAGAGAGGAGAGAGAAAAGGAAAGAAAGAGGAAGGAAGGAAGAGAGAGAGAGAAAGAGAGAAAGAGAGAGAGAAAGAGAGAAAGAGAGAGCGAGAAAGAGTGAAAGAGCGAGAAAGAGTGAAAGAGCGAGAAAGAGCGAGAAAGAGCGAGCGAGAAAGAGCGAGCGAGCGAGAAAGAGAGAGAAAGAGAGAGAAAGAGAGAGAAAGAGAGAGAAAGAGAGAGAAAGAGAGAGAAAGAGAGAGAAAGAGAGAGAAAGAGAGAGAAAGAGAGAGAAAGAGAGAGAAAGAGAGAGGGTCATGCTGCTTCTGTAAAATAATTCAAAATGCTTCATTACTACAGATCTATCGATTCCTATCAGAAAACCTCATTGTAGTAGGATCTCTTTTTTTTCAGACTAATTATTAAAGGTCACAAATGTCCTCTTCAGTAGCATTTTTACAGTAATTAACAGTATACTCCACCAGGGCATGATATATTCAATATTACTTCTCTAATGAAATTTGTGCAAGACTCACTGAAATCCAAAGAATTATGTTTCAAAGACTTCCAGATGAAGGGAATGCTTTTCTGTGGTTCGTCCTCTTCTGGTGAAGGGAAAATATCATCATAGTTGCCGCTTACCTCACAAGAACAGCTATTGACCATAAATGTACCTGAAGATTCCTCCTGCTTGAGAGAAATATTATAAAATAAACAAGTAAACAGCATGCCAAGCAGTATGACATCAGTACATATTATCATTCAAACTTTGGGTTTCAATTACAAAAAGTACTATAGCTCAAAAGATACTTAGGCTTAGACGAATTCATGGAAGAACAGTATTAGGATTTCCCACTATTTACATTGTAGAAACTGCCAGAATACAATGTGCTCCTGTTGACACATCATATGGAATAAAAGTACAGACTTAGTAGCAGATATGAAAAGTGATGAGACTCAAGATAAGAGACAGAAAGAATACTATGGTGAAGAAATGCTATTCCACAATTACATAGACAACAACTATGTTTTCCAAAAATAGTATGCATTAAGTGAAAAAAGGAACAAAAGTACAAAAGTAACAATTTGATAATTAACACTGTTACTAAACAATTGAAACAGAGCAAAAGACTAACAAAGTTTTAAAACTTCGTGGAACCTTTAATGAATGTAGTCCATGTAAAAGGAAAAAATCACTTTCTATTCATCTCGCGAAGACTATCCCTTTCATCAAACTCACCACAATTTGGGATGCTCAGTTTTGAGATACAGAAAAGAGCATTTTCCAAGATTTATACATCCAAGTAATTTCTTAAAAGGAAGGAAAATAATTCACTGACCCTTCTCTTCTTCCCAGTTGCTTTCTTAGGCCTAGGAAGAGAAAATTACCCAGCATGTCTTCTAAAACAAACCACACTGGCAGTGTGTACTGACCAGTCTTCCAAAACGCTGTGTTCATTATATTTTCAACAAGTCATGTAATTACAGCATGCATAAATATATATATATATATATATATATATATATATGTAAAATTTTAGAGCAATCAGAACCACTACTTTCTTCCATCTGATTTTCCAAGGCAGCCTAATCTGCAGAGCATGTTGACTTTGGGATCACCAGCTTGGCTAATATTACCTGTCTTTATCTAAAACCAATATGAATTACGACAGAATTTATCCATAAAACTTAACCAGACATCACTGCATGCTGTAACTCCAGATTTTATTGATTAATTTTCTACTCAGAGGTCTCAAATTTCATATAGTGTCTGAACTACACATTTTACTGCAGGCTTCTTAAATATTAAATTCACAAAAATGGTGATAAAGGCAAATAAAGTAAGATAAAAAGTTGACAATATACGAAGCCTTTGGCAATCCTTAAATATGGATTAGAAACTGCTGAATATTCTTTTAGCTCACAAATTAGTGTACTATCTATGGAATTTCCAGGCAAAATGTCTACAAAAAAGAATATTAACATTATCCAGTGAAGCACTCACACAGTCGCCTAAAGTCTGATCCTCTGCATTCTGTTTTTTAACAATTAGACCTCATCAAGCTCTCAAAAAAATGGTATACGTTAAAAAATACTAATCAAATTTGAATACAGACATATTTTTTTAAAAGTAATTTTACTGTATCTTTTCTTTTCTTTGGAAAATAAAATGTATCTTATTGCAACTTCAAAAGTTTTGTCTTGATATTAAGAAAAAAGTGAAAAACGAAGGCAGAAAACTACAGTTTGCATCAGACATCTGCAATGAGAACTCAGCATTTACATTGATATTTGACTACACTGGCAGACAAAAAGGATCCAGTTAAGTTAAAGCAGTGTATTTGGAAATTCTCAGAAAAGGCTAAATTACAAAAAGGTCATTACCTATGAGAGTAAACTCAGCTCTGCTGCCTCTAAAAGGGCTCAAGGGTAGTTTTATAAGTGCTGTAAACACTAAAACTGTGCTCTAAGAGGGGCTGATGTTCTTTGATTGGACCTCATTTTATTCATCCCTCCAAGAAAAGTATGAAAGTCAATGCAATAAACCACTTTATGTGAATCAATTGTACATGAGAGGTTAAAATAACTCAACTAAATGTAACATAATAGCATGAAGATGAAAACTGCAATTTAGCACAAACACGACATGCATTCCAACATCACAATATACGAGCATCCAAGAGCATGTACACCACTTCACACCCATTGAATTACACCTCCGCTGTTGGTTGATATATTTTGCCGTTACCCAGAGGGCTGCCTGATACCTCCTAACCCTTCGGGTATGACTTAGAAAATAAAGAAGTAGGAACAAAAATTGGTAATTGAAATAGATCTTAAGTTGGATTATGCTTCAAGAACCAAGAACATTCCATATTTTTTTTTTTCCTGAAGTTTGTTTTTATCCACAAAACGTCACTTTACAAAAACATACAGACTGTATAGTGGTATGACGTGCTAAATGTGCACCCACCTCCTTCTTGCAAACTATTGTTTTATTAAATTACTTGCTTTCACTGGCTAATTTGTAGCACCCATCATGAAACAATCAATTGCACTGCAGTACAGGCACTCACTGAGTACTAATGTAACATAAGACATTAAAGAGTTTGCATCTCCAGGCCCTACCCCCTGAGTAAGCACGCACAAACATGGTGATAGGAATGACACTATCGCAATCCTGCCTTGGGTTTTGTTTTTACATCACCTGGATTTTTACTTCAATATGGTATAACAATCCATCACTAGGCAAAAAATATGTTAACTGGAAAAGTTCCAGCTTGCCAGTGTGACAGCCACTTTGTTTCTCGCTTTTGTTAAGCTTTACGTAATTACTTTTAAGACATGTAGAGATGTAGGTATCTTGTGTAGGTACTATTAGAGATCTGTAACTTCTCTCTATTCTCTAACCTGGAGGACTGAATTTATATGCTCTGCAAGCGAACGTGAAAAGAGCACCTATTCCATTTTTATGCCATCTGTGAAAATTTTCTTTCAACTATGTTTCTAAACATGTTTTCTACAAAATGTGCTTCATAAAAAATTCATGGGGATGTAGTGAGACTCACAGACTGCATCACAACTGGTTTGGTCTAAATTACAGAACTCCCCTGTAGCTTCGTAATTTCTTAATATTACACGTATCTCAAATTGATGCAGAATTAAATTTTTGTATCATCCACAGCCACATCCCCTTTTCCTACGTCAATATTTTAGAAATTGTTAAGCTTACATCAACATTGCTTCACAGATAAAAATAAAATGATACATCAGTGTTTACACACATATACAAACAGCTGGTCAGTTGCAAACTTTTTTGGGAATTACTAAGAAGTACTAGAAATTCTATGATGTCTCTTCCATACACCAAAGACCATTAAGATAATTATAGACTACTGCTGATTTCAATGCCTCCGATAAATCACAATGATTCATTCAAGGCTGACTCTCACAATGCTCCAAAACCACAGGTAATCAATCACTTTCTGCAGCAGCACAGGTGCAGGCTACAGCAGAAGTATTAGGTGTGGAACCTGGCACTAGAAGAACAATGGGCTCAATGCCAGCCTAAGTGGAGCTGCCAGACTCTCTTTAGTAGCTATACTGAAATCCCATACAAATGTTGGTCTTCCATTCCTGTCGACAGAGAAAGAAATCTGGGGATTTAAAACTTAAAGTTACAGACTGCCACAAACACGCTAACTTTCCCCGAGTAATACTCTCATCACTTTAAAAACAAAAAAAATCAAGCTTGCTATAATGACATTTTAATTAAATCTTACAGAACCTATTTTATCACATAACATTTTCATGTTACTTCACAGACGCAATATATTTTCCCATTTGTTCCACTGTTTCTCCCACACCCACTGTACATTATGATACCAACCTAATTTTGGATCAGAGCCTGCATGCATGCATATGCTTAACTATATTCACATAACTCATGTCAGTGATGCAAGTGCACTCAGAATGAAGTTAAGCAAACACACAAGTGTTCCAAGATCCAGATTCTCCTGTTGAAAATGCCTTGGAGCTAGGACTTTGACTGATATAGCTGAAATTCCAGGCAGTGGTCTTTTAAGAAAACAACAGATTGTCTTCTTAAAAAGCTTACATTCTCCACTACAGAAACTGGTATAAAAACCTATCACAACACAATTCCAAAGCCGATAGTTCTCCCACTGTGCAGCAATGAGAATACAGTGGGGCAGAGAGCTCAGAAGATATAAGACTATGATAATCTCTTTATTCTTTGTAGTGTACCTTGATAACAGAACTCCTTGAAATATCTATAATGACAGAGACCACATACACCTCCTTGCAGTATTTCAAGTACAATACACAGAGAGTCCTTTACTCTGAAAGACTTTCAAATAAAGTCTCTTCACTACAAAAAGAGAATGAAAATTTCTCTTTTCTCAGAGATGGGGACGGAATCTGCAATCAAATGGAGTAAGAAAGAAAATCCTTTATTATCTTAAGGTTTGAAAAAAAACAGTGTAGAAAAAAAAATTGCAGCATTTGTTGCAAAGTTTTGAAAACATAACTACATGGGTTATCCATTTTCTTACAATGCAGAAGGTAAGCTAAAGGCTACCTAGGAGAAGTATCATTCAATGATGAGAAAGTATTCAAAAATGCCACCCACAATACCCTTAACAAAACATATTTTGCAACTTGAAATTCCTTGCTCTACCTCCTGACATCACTTCAAAAGTTCCATTCTACACCTAAAGTCCTAAATGGAGATTAACTAAAATAATTCAGGCCAGAAGGAATTGGATAGAAATCAGCTAGAAAGTTAAATCAAATCGAACCTGCAGGATCGTGCTCTTTTAGAACACAAGTCATGTACATACCTCCGAACACCTTCTCTAACTTTTTAAAATCATCTCCAAATTGACCTGTGAAATGGATTTGCTGATGTTTAACAGCGGATTAACTGCTGGAGCTAATGTTCCACCCGAATAGGTCAAGATCTTTTACAAACAGGAAAACAGATAAGCCTCACACTATCAGGTTGTGATAGGTAAATTTAATGCAATAGCATGCTACAAGGAAAAGCAGCAGCAGCAGGCATCATTCCTGTAACTGTTACAGGAAAACAGGCTCCTTCCTTCTGCCAAGTGTAGAAAAAAAGTCCATGTCTCCTCCTGATTCTGGACTAGCCCTAACTTCAGGAGCCACAGATTCACAGCTTGTATTGTTTGATGTATGTGTGCTCCTGCTCACTGGAATTGGGGAACAAAGTCTTCACTATTAAATGTGGGAAAAAGCAAATCTTAAAGCATGAATGATAATACACTCTCTACTGTCATCAAAAGTATGTTCACATCAGCAGAAGCTCCAACAGCTTTAACTTCTGTTTCTGATCATGCAAAAGCCAACACGACTTAATAGAGTAACTGAATAGTATAATATAGGGAAAAGAAAAATGTTTTGCAAGTTCATTGTGCTGTCGAAGTAAAAATAATTGGTTCACAGTTGTATTTTTTCCTAATTGAAAATATTCAAAATTAAATTTGCATTGAATACAAGAGCCAATATACTCGATTTATAGATTCTGGAGTAAGCTTCAGAAATTGCTGCTCCCTCAACAAAAAATATCCCACATTTTAAAGGTACAAAGTGACAGTCTTATTGGCAAAGCAAAATATTGATGAAGTTAGAGGTCTGTATCATGTACCTTGCAGAGGTGACCTTGTTTCTTAAAATGAAGTAAATGAGGCACTCCTGAATTTTGAACATTAGTGGTTTATTAGCATTCTTATTTATTCTTAATGTTTTTATAAAATGCCTAAAAAAAGTTATCTTAAGTCATGTTTACCAAACTGCTAATAATGTTTTAATAATAAAATCTTAAATTTATTTATCGCTTTAGCCTTTTCTGTATCATTGATAATTAAAGAGAGTGTGTTAAAAAAAAGCTTCAATTATTATGCAAAAACACATCTTGAAGTTGCATAGTAATGTATTAAACCAGAACAGTGAGTAAAATATTATTTTCCTCTAGGCACAAGGGCTCATTTTGCTGCCAGAAACAATCTAAAACAAATTTCTATGCAGGCTTTGTAGATAAACTGAAGAGATTTAGCTGAAGAAAATGCATTATAGAAGAAGAAAGACAGCAGAGACTAAGGTACTCTAGCTATAATTGTATAATGATTACAAAAGTAAATTCAAAGAATGTAAAATTAACACCTGTGGCATGTAACTAAGATAAAATTAATATATACAATAAAAGTTAAAAATATGTATATCTCTCAGTTGAAATGATAAGAAAACTGATACTTACACCACTTATACATAATACTTATTAGAATTACGCATCACTGTGCAGTCTGTTAATGGTTTCTACAAAGCGCTTACAAAAGTGGCTACTTTTATACATTGTTCATAATGGAGTATTTTTTGCCCAATTTTCAGTAATCCCTTGAAAGCCTGAAACTAAAATTAGTTCTCTTTCTAAAGCAGTTTTTCCCTGCAGTGATTTGTTATTGTATGATTGGATTTTAAGTGCTGAATTACCGATATTTAAATTTTTTGGCAGGGCTTGTAAGCAACAAATAGTGAGAATAAGTACAGCACTATAGGCATATTGATCTTGAAGGGATCTCTTTATCAGCATGCAGTTAAACTGTGCTTAGTAACAAGTTGTGATCTGAAAGACAGACTGATTCTCCATATTCATAACTTCTTGAAAATGTAGCTTATTTTATTGTGACATAAAATAATCTATAACCAAAAGATTCAAATGCTTTTCCTTATGAGACAATCACTGCAGAAAAGAGACTATTTTCCTTTTAAATATACATTAGTTTATATACTAAAATCCAGGGCAGGCCTCTGTAAACCTTACCCCTATGAGAGTTTGACAGCTCTGTCTACAATGAATTTGAAATATGACTTAGTACAAAACTGCTTGAAACTGTGAGGCTTTAACCAAATCTAAAACATCTACATAAGAAGGGGAAAGAGCTTCTGAACAGATAAAAGTAAAATCTTGATTCTTATATAAAATGTTATGCATTTTAATAAGATTTTTTGCCTGATTTATGTAAAGCTTTGTGTTTCTCATTTTCCCTAGCTTGTCACATTGTAGTGATGTATGGTGCATTTTAGCATCAAGTTTGCCATAAGCAATAAAGTCAGTGCCCCCCAAGAAATATTAATATATTATCACTCTTCCCCACCATGCCGTGCTGCCAATTTTCCTTTATTCAGCCTATTTGGTTTTGCTTCACATAGTTAGCTGATATCCTCTTTACGGTCTCCCACACAAATATTTAATGTTTTATTTTTGAAAGAAATCCCAAACTAGAAATTGACAGGCTGAAATACAATTTACTTTCCAAAGGAAGAATAAGGCCATCACGGAAGAAAAATATATAGGTATTTTATCTGTTTGGAACATTAAAATAAAAAAGATTGTGGGGAAAAAAGGCATGATCTTGTGAAAGAAATTCAGGAAATGTAGTTGCTCAAGAGACACGAAATGTAAAACACCAATATAATAATGTTCTATAGAAATCCCTGCATGTAGAAGATGTTCAGTGATCTTCAAAGTGAAGAAAGAAGTAGGAAGACCTACAAAAATATTACTGCAACAGTAGTAGGAAGATCATGAGGCACTCTCTTCAACAAAATACTAGCACTTACACATTTTCAGGAGGAAAAAAATCATTTTACCCACAAAATAATGAAAAGAAAAACAGAAAAGTACTGACAAATACTAAGAAAAAACCCTTCTATTTTGACCTTACTAGATCTGCTTACATAAAAGTCTGCAATATTTAAATCACCAGAGTTCCTATTGCAGTCCTGCTGTTTCCACAGAATCATAAGCCGAGACTGAGTCCCAGTGAACTACTAATGATTCCCTAAGATGGAAAAGACAAGACAAAACAAAACACAGTACGTTTAAAACCTGAGTACATGCAGGTCAGCAAGTTTTTAAATCATCCACTTCATGACAGAAGCAGCAAAAAGATACGCCGCCTCCAAGAAAACCAACACTGTTCGCACCATTTCCTAAGCCTGCTGTGTTCTGCAGTGTGGCTGCACTACACAGGTTACACATGGGCTTGACTCAAGCACATTGGCTGAGCACCTTGAAGTTTCAAGATGAAAAATGCTAGAGAAATATACTACCTCCATTCATTCATTTGACACAAGGTAGCATTTGTGTTGAGTTTTTCCTTATAGCAAGTTCTGAAATACAACTCAATATGTACATTGTCATTTGGAAGTACACCCACATGAGAACATGTAGCTTCACTCCAAATTGTGACGAAGCAACATAAAAATAGAAAGCATGCACATAGCCTTAAAGGAAGATGACATTTGCAATCTACTTGCCTTATTCTCGAGGTGTAATTTTAAAAAATGAAGGTAGGCCACAGGTGCAAATGCATCAGCTGAATGCACAACCACCTTGGCTGAATCTCTGAAATACAAAATTATTAGCATCAGATGTTAATACATAATTTTACATAAAGACTCTACACTTAGTTGCCATACAACACAGACTCCAAAATAACTTATTGCAAATCTATTAATTTTTATTTAGTTTTTATAGCAATTAAGAAAAAAAGTGTTTGCTACATAAAATCATATTGTTGAACAACACATTATCTTCACTAATTTTCAATTTTCAAAAGGAATAAACTGTACTTCCAGATCAGTGCTGAGAGATTCAGTTAGCTGTAGCCTATGAAAGCATAAACGACATTGGTTTACATTCTAGGAAACAATATGTAAAACAATCTTTTAATTTCACTAACATGAGATTTTTTTAAAAGTCCATTCTTCTTGATTAACACTCCAGGGATTAGTTCTTGAGGTATTAACAACATACAATATTTCATGCTGAGAAACTGACTGATTCAACCATCTTGCATTTGATATTGAAGACTACTAGACACAACTTTTTAATGCCAAATGTGTTGGTAACAATGATAAGCTTCCTGTGTGCTGATTCAAATTAGTTAATTTTAGTTTTCATTTTTACAGACACAATCTGTCACACTGATTCACAAGAGGCAGTATCTGTTATATCCATCTGCATGGTTTTACTACTTAAGAAAAAGGTAGCTCTAGGAAACAAACATCAGAAGGTGAGAAATTCAAAGAAAACATCAGAGCAACTCAGATGCAGTGTAAGAAAATCTGGAAATTGTTATAAGGCTAAGGACACACAGGTAATACTTGAAATCACAGTGCCTTTGACACCTTCCAGTATTCAATGAGATGAGATAGGTAGTTTTCTAGTAATGCCACATAACAACCACACAAATGGGAAACAGTTGAAGTCTTGGCAGATCCCACTGACCTAATGAAAGTGTAAAAGTAACAGAAATATCTGTACTATAAAATGTATTTTGGGACTTAAAAAAAACCCCTCCTAAGATAATCATCATTACTTATTCCTTTAAGATATCTTAAAGACAGTCCCTTAAGATTAAAGTAATTCTTTCAAATGATCATAGTATCTTTGAATTTTAACAGGAATAGGTAGAAAATAACTATGGAAATATTTAGTAATAGAAATACATAATTAGAAATAATAAAAAACAGACACCAAGACTCCAGTAGCACCTGGCACCTGCGTATCCTCGTTGTCTGAGGATATCCTCAATAAACATTTCTTGCTTGCTGTTCAAGTTCTATATGAAGTCTGGTACTTTTCAGTGCTGCATTAACTACTTAAAACTAAACTAACAGAAAGGAAAAACAAAAATTTTGCATTATTAAATGTATGTTTCTGTGGAATTTAAAGAATACCTAGGAACTCTAAAAAATGTAATTAACTCCAAAGTAAAAGATGCAGTTCTACTTGTATCCCCTGCTCCTTCCAGTTCACTAGTACAGCAAAACAGATGCTAAGCATCGATACCTACTCTAACTGTTCAATCACTGTAGAATTTTTGAGTACTTATTTGTTGCTCAAGAAATATCACAAAAATTAAGAGATCATAAATATTTCTTCTCTGTATGAAGTGTATTCCTGTGATGTACAGCTAACACATGCCTATTTGATGGGACCATAACAGATATCTAGTCTAATATGTCAATATTTTTCAGCTGATGTGTCACAATGGTAGATTATGTGGTGCTGAAAATAGTATTACAATACCTATTAAAAGAAAATACTTTTTCCTAACTACTTCATTTTCTGTCAGCCTCTCCAAACACACATCATTGCTCTATCTGATAAAATTTACAGTCTTGTTCAATAGTAAATATAATGAAAGGCTAAAAAGCAGAAGAATTTTGTTTGCATCAAATGATGAGTCGTCAGTTAAAAAAAAATAAGAAGTTCTCAACCTACATGTCACATTTGGCTTAGGAAATAGTTAAAAACCAAACCAAACAACAACCAACCAACAAAAAGAACATGAAAAGCAGAGATTTGAAAGACACTGATAATTATATAAAGTCCATTTCACACTAAAAGTCTGGATTTTGAGTAGGATCGTGACTACATAAGGTGATTCATGTTTGATTATTATAGAAACATAGGAATTCTGTTCAGGAACATTTTCAGAAGACTTTGGAAAATGATGAAGAATAGTTGAAAAACTGTCCTAATTATATATATATATTTTTTTTAAAAAAAAAATAATAATAATCTGATTTCTCAAGTCTCCAGAGCCTATCAGCAACACTGGTGGTGCCTCTCTGATATTTTAGAAAGGGTAAAAATGTTCTGCAGCAGCTGTGAGAAAAACAGGAGAGAAACAGCCCCACAGACACCAAAGTTAGTGAAGGAGTGGGAGGAGGTGCTCCAAGCAACAGAGCAGAGCTTCAACGGAGCCTGTGGAAAAGACCATGGTGAAGCAGGTTGCCCCATGCCGCCCATGGAGGACCACTTCAGAGGAAATATCCACACTGAAGCCTGTGGAGGACCCCATACTGGACCAGGCTCCTGGTAGGAACCGTGGCCAGAGGAGAGGAGCCCACCCAGAAGCAGGTTCTCTGACAGGAACAGTGACTCTGTGGACAACCCATGCTGGAGCAGACTGTTCCTGAAGAACTGTAGCCCATGGAAAGGACCTGTGCTGGAGCAGTTCTTGAAGAACTGCCCCAGGAGAAAGACTTACGCTGGAGCAGTTAATGAAGGACTGTAGCCCATGGAACAGACCCAGGCAGGAGCAGGGGCAAAGCATGAAGAGGAAAGAGCAGCAGAGACATAGTGCTACAAACTGACTGTAATTCCCGTCTCCTTAAATTTCTCAGTGGTGAGGATGTGGAGTCAGGAACAAAAGAGTGAAGTTACGCCTGGGAAGAGCAGGTAGGGAGAGGTGGTGTTTTTAATTTTGTCTTTGTTTCTCACTATCCTACTCTTAATTTTTTTCAGTTGGCAATAAATTAATTTAATTTTCCCCAAGTTGAGTCTGGTTTGCCCATGACAGTAATGGGTAAGCCATCACTCTGTCCTCATCATGACCTACAAGTTTTTCCATTCTATTTTCTCCCCCTGTCTTGCTAAGGAAGGAGAGTGAGAGGAGCTTGGCAGGCACCCGGCAGCCAGCCAAGGTTAATCCATCACACTTGTTTTGTAGACAAGAGTAATCTTCAGTGTCTTCCTCATAAACTTTCTCTAGGAGGACACCTTGGAGGAGTCCAGGAATTTAGGGATCTTGAAAATCCTGACAGGTTTTAACCTCTACATTGTATTTCTTACAACTTCACTGGAGCTTCAAAAATTGTATCAGATACCGAAACCATGGCTATCTAAGGATTTGGAAACTATACTGGCATAATTAACAACATAACTATGAAGTCTCTTTGGATTCAGCGTATACAAAAAGCAAGAATGAAAAGCATAAAATAAACTTGTAACTTATTTAGTGACAAAGAAACTATAAAATATTTTTCTTTAAAAGTTCATGAATAGATTTCATGTGAATAGCCCCTCAAAAAGCATGTCTGTATGACATGAATAATGTAAGAGCTAAGCAGGGCTCATCAAGCCAGAGACACACAATGCCAGTGTGGCTATTAAGTTTCCATTACAGAAATGTATATTTAGACCTGATTGAGTAACTGTTTAACAGTCTGCTGTGCCATATATTTATTATTAAATACCCACTGATATATATATATTTGTCTTTTCCTGTATTTTTTTGTGCATTTATTGTTAAGTTCTATTATTATTTGGAGTGTTGCCTATAGAAATAAAGACAACTCAGCCAGACCACCTCTGCTTCAGCTTTTCCTAGTTGCCTGAATGGTCATTAAACCGCTGATAGCCAGAAATACATTTAAAATATAAGATATTTCTACTTAAGCTGGTATTTGGTTGATCCCAAACCAAGGGCACAATATACTTCCATAAAAGTGTTCCTCAAATTGTATGCAAAACAAAAAACAACAACAAAAAATCTCTCTCCACACTACACCAACCAAGAATTTCTCAATAGATTTGACATAATTATTTCCAATCTGTTGTATCTATGAAAAGAGAGCTTTGAAAAGGAGCACTGGGAAATTATGCATCCTATTCCAATGAACTCCCAGATTTAATCTGTAACATGAGAAGCCTCAAAATAAATAGAAAGAATGCAAAAACTGATACAAGTGCATTTAATCTCTCAGTTAAAATCTACCTATCCTTAAGTATATTTATTGATGCAAGTGTTGCAATATAAATGCTTAGTAGGCCGCATTTATCTGGCTATGGGTAGTATTACTCTAAATGACAAAGTTTCACAAAATTCTGCCTCTGACACCTACTGGAATTGATAAGAATTTGCCAGTTTAATAGAAATCATATCAGGCTTTAAAAGCAAAAGTGAATTGTGCTCTAGCAACAATTTCACAATATTTTCCTTGTTGCTAGAAGAGACTGAACTGATTCTATCTGAGTTATTGGGAGTTTTGTCCTTTGTCCCCAATTTTATTTGTGATGAGATGTACCTAAGCATCATACACATTTTATTCTAACTTCCTGCTTATCTTTCCAACTCCTACTAGTCAGCAGGTTGGTTCACAACCTACTGTTCCTACCTAGCACCTGGTTCCCCTCAGAGCATCTTCTTCAAGAGTCTCACTTCCTGGACCATACGTTCATAATTCCATCCATGAACTTAAATCCCGTTTAAAGATTCTACATTGTTACTTTCTGAATCTTCTTCTTACTAAAGAATTTCATAGCTTTCCTGCATGGAAGGTATCTCCAGGCTTAAATTCTCTAGTTTAGCTCACTCTGGAGGACATACATTCCAGTCAACCAATCGTTCAGCAGACATCTGCCAGAGTAGCTGCCATCCCTTTTACCAGTTTGTCCATTGCTCTTCTTCTCCCAAATGCCATGCAATGAAACAGAGTTAAAAGCTCTTGGTTCTCTGTACCTTATATGGACAGATCTAGTCTTACAGAAAAATGAAACTAATAGACCTTCACCATGAAAGCCTTAGTCATGTCCATAAGCTCCATAATCTTGACCTTCCCTAAGATGACTATCACCAATACATGATTGCTAGTCTGTTTACTTGGCTAGGAAAAGGAACAGCAGCCAAAAAATCTCACTCAACGTAAGTAGGCTTAGCTGTTTAACTGACTAATAAGAAACTTGCATCATGACATAAATATTTTCCATATCCCACTACACAGATTTTAGCAATTTATGTCAAAGGAATAAACTTCTCAATGTAAATGAGATGGATTCATGCAAAGTTTGTATTTAAAATATCCTCTAATAATTAAAGAAAAATGTTTATCATTATCATTCTAAGCTGCTAAACTTAAAACACATATACACACACACATACACATAGTTAATGGAAACCACAGGCTACTGATGTGGCAGTTTATCAAATGTAGCTGTAATGAAAGACAAATATTACAGGCAATTCGCACTTCATGAAAGGATAAAAGTGTCAGTGTGTAGGTACCAATTTTATTGCAGGCCATAATCAGCAAGTAAATGAAAGTGCAAATGTTTAAAAAGTTTATAGCCCTCTATGAAGGCCTCGTCTTGTCAGGTATTGATTTAGGTTTTCAGAGGACTTCGCCAGTTTTAAACAAAGTGAGTGTTTGTGAACTTAGAGGACATGTTTTACCTCTGCCAACAAAAGCTGCCCCAAGGTAAATGTGAACATGTTCCCATTGCTTTAAAAGAAGGAAAGAGAAGAAACTGTTTCTTACACAACTATTTTCTTCTTAAACAGAGGGCAGTCCAGAGTGAATGTTTCATATTCTCCACCTTCTCCACAAACATGGACTCCGTATTTCTCCGAAAGCTAACCCAAAAGGGAAATTAAAATACATAAGTATTACATTAAAGCAGTCTGTTAGATATATTTTGCTGAAAATGTCAGTGTGCACTTTCTAGAAGACTACCCATTAAAAGGCTGAAGAAAACCCAAATATCATAAAGAGGATTCTTGTTTTTTTCTGTATGTCTATTACAATAATCTAAAAATTACCAATGTATTTTATTTTAAGTAGAACTGGCACTGTAACTAACATTCAGCTAAATGAAAGACTTCCTAGCCTTTCTTCCTCAGTGGACATGAAAGGTTGTTCAGACTCTCATATTTGTCTTTCTTTAGCATAGATATTATTAGCTCACTTCTGTGAGAAACCTGTACTGTAAATCAACACAAGAAGTAGCAATTCACATAGAAGTATACAATGAACACAATATTTGGCAACAGATTCAACAACTGCATTCTATATTTTGGTAATTTTTTTTTTTTTTCAAAAAATTCTAAAAACCAGAACTAACAAGAGCTTTCTAAGTCAAAAGCAAAAAGCTAAAGCAAGATCTAAAGAGGTAGCAACATGCTCTTTCCTTTATACATTGTACTGAATACACTTTCTAAATCAACATGAAGCTCTGGATATCCCACTAAAACACGTAACTACATAAACCAATACATGAGAGACATTTTTCATTTTTACTTTCACATTTTCTTTCAAAGAAAAGGAGCAAAAGAAAACCTTTAATCAAGTGCTCATTAAAAAATCACACTCCTGACATAAAAGAGAACTCCATCTGTCAACAATGGCAACAAGGTTTCTACAGGACAAACACATCAAGAATAATTAATGTTGATGCAACAAGAATGGACAACCTATAAAACAGCTGGTCAAAACCTTTTACTCTTCCTCTCATTGTAGCTTCCACTGCAAAAAAACCCTAAAGAAAACGATTAAAAAATGAAAGAGTGAAAACCAGGAAAGATCTTTCTAACTGTAACCTTTCCACAGTGAATATAAGGCATGGCTGTTTACAAGGCACTTTCAAAACCGGTAGTTCTGCTTGGAACCATCAGTGCCTAGAATAATTATTGGCAATTAACATCAAATACTCAAAAGCTGTGAGACTACTTCCCATCTTTGTTGTGGGAAATCCTCATTTTCAATGTCACTGGCTTCAAGATCATTCTTTACACCAATTATACCAGATGCTAAAGAATTTTCAGTTCCCACTAATGTCAAGAGGAACTGAGTATATTCAGCAGCTCATAGAAAAGATCCTTAATGTTCATTTAATAAAGTCAGCAATATTTTAAAAATGTCATCAATGACATCAGAACTTTCCCTTTTAGTCATTTAAAATATTAACATTTTTTGAAGGCCAATTATTTTGTTTGTTTGTGGGATGTTATATTCATAACAATATGGCAGCTAAGACTCTAATCCAGGAATAGGAGTCCTAGTAGTAGGAGCAGTTACATTTATACAGTCCTAAAATTACATTTGGCCCTTTGAAGGGAAGCGTGAGGCTTATGTGGCCCCTGGTGAAAATGAGCTTGACACTCTGCTCTAATTGAAATTTCATGATTGCTAAATCTGTCTTCTAGTTACAAGTTACACTTAACTAAATAGGCAAGTCTAATTCAAAATCCAAAAGTAATATGATGAAAACTACTTCTAGACCATACAATGCTAACTCAAATACATGAAACACAAGGTAAATGAGGAATTAGCCCAACACTACCCAAAGAACAGTCCCTACCTTGGGAAAGAAACATAAGGATTAAAGCTGACTTTCTCATTTAAGTTTAGTAATCAAAGATAAAAGATATGAATTCAAGTGCTTCCAATTTCAAGTGAAGACTTTGTTCTCAGACAGAACTTGTAACACTTAGTAAATTCTCTGTAGTAACAAAAATGTTCTTTACATCAAGAAATACTCATCAGCTTCTAAGGCAAGCATACAAATGACTATACATTTTCTTATTGTCTATTAGCAGAGAGAGAAATACAGACAATATTACCGTAATATGCATTTACCATTCTATTCATAAATTCTAAGGAGAGTGTGAGCAGCCCCTGAGATTTGGCAAGTTGCCAACAAATTCTTTAGGGTAAAAAGCTAGGGCCCCTGGTATACAGGAAACAGTGGAACATGAGAGCAATTTAATAATTTAGCAATTATGTAGCAACCATTTGTCAATAATTAATCAGAGACCTGTCATTTAGAAAAAAGTAATAATTCAAGAACTTTCCTTGCCACAGTGCCCATGTTCTCAGTCAGTAAAATACAACCCTTATATAAGTATGCATTGCAGATCATCACTGTACTCATAAGATCAACCTTCTGTATGTAAAGTCAGAAAAAAATTGCAAAATTAAATCAAAGTTTTTCCCACTCAAGGCTTTACTATTTTTTTGCTGCTACAGCAGCAAAATCACCTCACTTTTATGTCAGTAATTATTATCACTTCTATTGCAAACAAATTAATCAGAAGACTGAAAACTTAGGTGACGGTGTTTTCCAAAGTTAAATAATTCAGTGGATGAAATCAGGGCTGGATTATGGGTTTGATTTTCATGTTTGTTCGGCTGTTTTTCCATTAACATTGACACTCATAATGCCTTAACAAGAGATTTTTCTAACCAGAAAATTATTACTTCATGCATATTTCTTGTATATCCACAACACAAATACTAATAGGCACATTATAGTAACACAAGTTGATTTTTATTTTATTGTCATTTCCTTAAGGTAAACTTCTAATATAAAAAGAAGTAAGGTCCTAATTCCTGTTCTGCTGCATCAGAGAAGTTGAACTTTATGAATACTTGGTAAAATGTAAAGTGGGCTATTCCCTAATAATCCCAAATGACTCATGTCATGCATGTTGTGGTTCAATATCAAAGACTCTCTTATATTCAACACTGGCATTTTTCTGGGCACTGAACTAATGAAGATAAAAGCCAGTTTTCAAGAAAACTGAGGAACAAAGAAAACAATATTTAATTCATTTTAAACAAAACTGCAAAAATTCTCACAAACTTGCACAACACACTAGGAAAACGCTGTAATGAAAAATCCTCCACCTAGCTGAATAAACAGCTATGTATTACAAATACCATTAGATGTCAATAGAGAACCCAAAAAAGAATTCTATAAGAATAGGAAAAGTATAAATTAGCAAAAAACAACAAGAACAACAAATTTCAAGGAATTTGTTGTAAAATTTGAAACTGTTGGTTAGATAATCAACATAAATCAAAGATAGAAGAGTATGTAAAGCTGCGGTAGTTTGGGGGATCTGCAATGTCGAAAGTGAATTTATTATAGTGTTTGCTTTGGTACGGTGAGAATACTAAATTTTGTCTATCCTCCTTACTGAAAACTATGAACTCCTTATTCTCACATTCTGTTTACCAGAACTTCTGATCTTGAAGACTTCATTGGATTGCAAAAGAGTATTTTTCACATCATAAACTTAAGCATTTCTCTTCAGTTTACAGTTAATGATTTGGTTTTATTAGGCCTTAAAATCAACTAAGTATCCAGTAAAAACAATTTATTTGTACTGACTTTAACTTTCATAGCATACATATGCACAAGAAATAGATACAAGAACAAATATCAGTCATGCAGTCTCCCTTGCAATGGCCTGACAACCATTTCCCAGTAGGGTCAGAATGCCCTACTAGTTCTACACCTTAAGCTATGCAGTCATTGCTGTGCTTACTGTTGTATCAATAGAAGATAAAACCTGCAAGTGTGAGGTTTGAGAAGTATTAAACCATAACTGTAAGAGTTTCAGTGAAACCAAGTAAGAATCACTTAACTTGAGCCATCAAACATCAGGAAGAAAACATTTAATTCCCCAAAATGACAGGTACTTTTGGATTTCTTAGTTTGTTATTTTATTTTTAAAATGAATGATGGTGAAGTTAAATGGAGAAGAATACTTCTTAAGCCTTATTTTAATCATACTCTATTAACATAACTAAAATTGCAATACTTGCTGCTACAAGGAAAGTCCAGACTACTGATCCAACTGAGGTGAGAAGCTACCCATCTGCAGCCCCACTGAAGCTGCAACTTGAATTTTGGTAACAGAAGTTTTCTGCAAACACAGGAGCTGTACTGTCCTCGTTTTGGTTTGTTTCACTAGTCTCACATAAATATTAATCCATCCAAATGTGACTGGTCAGTATGGAATTGATATTAAAGCTGATGCTTCTGTTGAACCTGTTCCACAGTAAGTTGTTCATTGTTTCATGGTTACAAAGTTTTATCCTTCCTTAGCTGTCACTAAGATTTGAAAGAAACAGCTCTAACAAACAGAAACATTGCTTAAGTGATCTGCAGCAACAACCTGGGAGAGGAGCACTTAAATGTTTATCGTACTCTTAAACTGTGTATTATTTACCCGTGACTCTAAAGATCTCTCAAACAACCTTTTTGGGAATTTATCAGTCAGTAGCCATTTCTACACTACATGCAGAACGTGACTCCATGTGTCAGTAAAACTGCTTTTCCCCAGTAATGTTACTGTCTTGTAGTTCACAGCACGCCAGTGGCAGAGCAGGCCTACGACATAAACGTGGAGCACAACGAAGACTCCAGCCCGGCATGTCGGCGCAGCGCGAATCCAACTTCACAGTCAAGCTCCTGTCAGCTGTCTGAACACGTTCACAAGTGGAGACCTGAAAGGTGCGCGCTCTGGTTCTCAGTGGCTTATTAGTTCAGCCAAACAGCCATGTTCATACAGCCTCCAATTCAAAGTTACCTCAGTGATCAGTTACATCATATTGCCTAATCCAAAAGCTCACTGATTGCTTTTCCTGTAGAAATCCAATCTATACCTTTTAGAAAGGATAAATCCACTCCCTCTTCTAACTAATTTTGGACATCCCCAGATGTAGCAACTATTTACTGTTTTATATCCAACATTATTATCACCCTATGAAATAAAACATCTGCTAATGACACAACATGAACAAATATTTTATATCTAGTTAATGTATATGTATTTATATATATAAAAATATTTTGTGTGTGTGTACTCCTACTGTGTATCTCTGCCACTGCTTTTTTACCCATTCTGAAAGTATTTAGGAATATATTTATTTCCCTGCTTCCCTTCCTTTGCTTTTTCTGGAGCAGAAGAAAATGCCTCTTCTTCACATCCCCTGGTATTCTTACATTGTTGCTGTAGTTTAGACGATCTGAAGATGTAAGTGAAGCAAGACTTACAAAAAGAGATAACAGAGGGGATTTTTACATCTACTAGTTTATATAGGAGGGCAGAGGAAAGGTTTCTGGGCAGATTCTTCAGCTCTGAAGCAGAAGCAACTCATTTCAAGCTAAGAAGAGGCCAGACAGTTTGAATGTTATGGACCATGGACCATCATTCTTCCTCTTCAGCTCTGCCAAGCATCAATGACCTATCCTCTTCTCTCCAGCCATGTAAATGACTAACAAAATGAAGTTAAACTCAAGATATAACTCCAATTTAATTTTGCTATCTTTCAGCAGCAAAAGAGATTTTTTAAAACAAATTCTAATTACTTTGTCTTCTGCAAGTTTGCCACATGCTTAATTGTTTCAGAAAAACTGCTTACGAAGCCAGGCCGAAATGTAACTACCCAGAATAATAACAAAAAGTATTATTAGGAGATGGTTTTGTGCAAATTTAGACAGCTTATACTGATAAAACTTACAGCAAGACTCTCTTAATAGTTGAACATGTAAATAATTGTGGGTTTTTAACAGACTTGAGGACAAGGAACTATGGTAAACTGGCTTTGTCACAGACAATATATGTAAATACACTTTCAGAGCTGTAATTCTTAAACTGAACGTAGCTTGATGTTTGATGCTTCTACTTCGAACCCAAAGAACACTCGTGTACAAAAATCTAGTATTTTTTTTTCTGTAGTTAAGGAATTTTTCTTTAAATAAATCTATTCGCTCTGCCTACAAGCATTTTCATGCTTTGAGGACTACAAAACCCTTTGCACATCCTCTGGAATAAACCTCTTGTTCCATATTTTAAAGGCCCTACTTCATGCAGCCTGATGGTGGCAAAAATGGTAGGAAACCTTCAGATGGAGGGAAGTTTTTTATCACCTATGATTTTGCCACTACCATTCCTTGCTCTGAAAGTCTCTAACTTGCATGTGATTATTTAGCTTTATTATACTGACGTACAAGTTACTGTCCCCTTAATATCGAGGTTTCTTGTCTTTAGTTGGTTTTAAAGATGCTGGCACCACTTGTGAACTACCTCCAGAAAGAATGATTTTCATGTTGAAAGGGCATATCAGAGGTTTATATTCTATGTGCCTTGGGTTACCACCTGATTTCTAAGTAATTTTTCATTAATTTTATTTTGATCAATTTCTGCCTATGTTACCCTTTAATTGCAACTTTACCTTTATAAGTAGCCTTTAAGGAATACTCACCTCCAAAAGATAAGGCTCCATTTGATCCAGAGATTTTCCTAGATGTTCATCTGGATCTAAACCTGAAAAAAAGCAGAAAAAGTGTAAAAATATTTTTTATAAAGTACTGTTATGACACCAAGGCTTTTTTTTTTTTTTAAAATATAGCATGTGTCCCTTAGAAACTAGTCCCACTGTATATAAAATCATTTCTATCATAATGAAAACACACTTATTCAGAATTTTCTCTTACCCCCTCTGGGTAACTGGTTTCTATGTTTGTGGAAAAATAAGGCCGATTGCCTTTTCACTGCACGTCAACAGAAAAAGCTGTTGTTTTCTTTTGTTAGAAATTTCACCAACTAGTGAAGTAAACATGTGGATCCATGGTAATAAAATAGTAAAAAAAAAATCACCTCTGAGTCAGAGTTACCTTTGTAGATGCCTATTAAATTAAAACACAAATTAATTTTTCATAGTTTCTGCAAAGTACTGGAAGGGACAGATTGTTTTCTATAATAAAAAACTTTTTTGCTAAATCACATTCTGTGTGTGACCTACAAAGGTAAGAATTAAAAAGAATGGAGATATAAAGAAAACTCGGACTTAGAGAATGTCTTTAATGTTGTACCATTTGATCCATCACAAAATATTCTGTACGATGTCTACATTTTGGGTTTTTTTTTTTGGTAAAAAAGTAAGCCCTATTAACATTCAATAATTTCTTTAACTTGCCCCTCTGTGTTCCTGTTTTAGATTTTTTGACTTTGACTTTTATCAACTCACAGCTGTTAAATGATCACTTCTAAGGAATAAATCAAATGATGGGCAGGACTCTGTACTTGGATTAAAAACATCCAAGAACAGCTGTTTCAAGAGCTGACATCTTCTTCAACCAAATAAATATCCCAGTTGGATTTGAGACTAAGTGGTCAAAAGGTCTTAAAATACAAAGCAAATAAGAAAAAACAGAATGATGACTTCTGAAAGTGAAGGAACACTGGAAAATTTTCAGTGATTGCATTTTTTACTACTCTTAATTACTGTGGTTTGGGGTTTTTTTGTACTGATCACAATACTTGTCTATTTTTTCCTACTCTACTGCTTTATACAATAATGGGTATCATTAAAGAGCTGCCACCAGAATGACTCCATTTAGAAGCAATTTCTGAAGTATGTACCTTGCAAAGCACTTTAGATCATTGATGATGAAAGCTGTTATCTAGATGTATGGTATACTATTATACAAAGTCATTGCTTTGTTCAAATAGCTGATATGCCTTTTAATTTTTACAATGATGGTCTCGGTATATTTAAATTCCTGTGAAACTAAAACAAGTTAGAGTGAATGAGATCTCAAAATGTTAATAAAGTTTTTAAATATTTCATTAAAACACATTAAAAATCCCTTACTATCTAGGGTAGCACTTTAAAAACCACTTAATAATCAAAGTGAAAAAGGACCGCATTTTTTGCCTCCCTCTATTATTTTTTGGTATTGCTTTATTGCTCTTTATTAACAGATTAAAAATGTGTGTTGCTAGACACAAGATAATGATAATTTATGCTTGTTGTGGAAGGCATTTTGAAATATCTTAATTTCAATTCAATAGTTCCAATGATTCTGGTGATACCTTCCAATTTACACTATTAAGCCCTTAATTTTAATGGGATGGATATCAGGGTAAACAAGCATTTTCTCTTAAAATAAACAAATAATAATGAGTACCACATTACAGTACCCATTTCACTCATTTACATTAACATTCTTCATTAACGTAATTACTTTTCTAAGAAAAGTAACTCATCTCCTTGGTAAAAACAAATTGGTTTCCTTTAAAATTAAATCAAGGGATACACTACAAACATGTGAGAAGCGAAAAAGAACCAGACACACTAACATATTATTTTTTTCACAACTTCTCTTTGATATTAAGGATATGCCTCCTGTTCTGCCTCCTAATGAGTAAAAACCAGTAATTTAAAATAAACTATTATAAAAATAGTATACAAAATTTTTTAAAAAAAGCCTATTTATACACTATGGGCAAACTCTTCAGTAATATCTCACACCTACATGAAAATCTGTGAAAGTGCATTGTACCCTTTCTGGTTTCTCAGTAGAACTCGATTTTTTGATAGCTTGTCTTTCTTTTGAAAAATATTATTTCCTTTCATTTCCAACAGGTTTGTATTGTGCGTGAATAAAGACCATCTGCTAAGGGCATCAAGGACCAATATAACTTGTAATTTGTAGAACCAGCAATCCACATCTCAAATCTCTAATGTTATGCATGTATAGATGAAGCTGTACGTCTACTGCTGCTATCAATATAAAAAAAATCTGTAACTATACTTACAAAAGAGTTAATATAAATCTATACTTCTATTTTTTATGTTTTTCTTTAAACAAAGGAGTAGAATGATTCAGATTCTTAAAATGACTTCGACTAAAAAGAAAAGCAATGTATTTTAAATTCTTAGTACATTTCATTTAACCACATCCTCCAGAATTTTCCTCCATCAAACTAGATGTGAAGAAAGCTGGATGGGTGGATAAACCAACAACAAGGATGACTGTATGTAGAATTAAGAATTAATTAGGAAGGAAACTATAATTTGCAGCACTGACATCTATTTTACTTAACTTGCATGTATCAATGGGAAGCAATTACAATTCAATTAAAATATTCACTTTTATTACTTTACTGACTGACCTTGAAGTTAATGTCTGTTTTATTTAATTGCATCATCTATGAATAAATGTTAACCCTAGAATGTTATGCCCCATTATTTTTAATTCATTTTTAGCTCTCCAACTGAACTACATCAGTCAATTTACTATGTGCTGTCAAGAGAGCAAGTAGGGCTTTATTTCTTTGAGATAGACCAGTACATGATAACAAAAACAACTCGAAAGATTTGACAATGCTGTTTTTAACAGTGCTTAGAAAAACAAATTGTGCTCTCACCTCCAGTTTTGTGGCCTGCTTTTACTGTAAAATCAGTATGTGATGGCACAAATGGTATAATCACTTCAAAGTAATTTCTACTCTATCTGTAATTCCTGATAAATCCACTGACAGGAGAAGAACTATTTCCTTCACACACCAACAATGGTTGCAGAGCCCTCTTACACACACCCACAAGACAATGGCTGCAGAGAACTGCAGCAACAACAAAATGGGACGGAAATTCAGGGCTTTGTTCTGTAGTATACCGAAGAGCATTACTAAAATGCATTTCGTTAGTGGTAAGCATGTTAGTGCTAAGTTATGCAAAAGAATCATATTTTAAATGGTTCACTTTGTACACATGTATTCGTGTAGCACAGACCCCTCACCTGAGAGGTAACTACCTGATATCACTTGCATTTACCAAGACCATTAGAAAATCAAGTTCCATATTCATGGCATAACATACAGCTAACAAAATCCACATTCTAAAGCCTCATCTTACTAACAAGAACATGTTTTACACATGTTAAGAATTTTAAAATAGTCCTGATTTTTAATAAAGTCTAATATAAAAAATTCTATTTCTACCTCTTCATAAAAACCTGAATAAATTAAAATAAATCATAATTATTGTTAAGAAATGGTGGTAAATAAATGACTTTTGAAAGCTACACTGAATCAAACTCTAACCCATAATATACGAAAACTGTGGAAGAATTACTACCACATACGTATCAATAAAATATGAGTTAACCATTATCTGTTGATAATATGGGGAAAAACCTCTGTCCTTTCCTGACTAACCAACCTTACCATTCAAAAGGTATATCTTATTCCTCGCTGACTTCTTCCATAAAATAAGGTTATAAACAAATATGCAAAATCACTATCTGTTATCAGTCTTCTTGAAATTTCACATACATCGAATTAGCATAGACTTTTCGAGAAAAAATTAGAACTTGTTTCAAAGCCACAACAACTTCAAGTTCCCTTCTTTTTCCTGACTTCTTGAGAAGTATTGTTGAGGAGATCAGTAACTGCCATCATTATGGATGTCAGGGACTGAGACTTAACTTCTGACGATGGAGGGCGGTACGATGCACAGTAAGATTTCTGAAGAGTTCCTAATCAGCTGCTCACCAAAAGCAGAATTATTTAGAACTTTAAGCAAGAAAAGAGGCATTGAAAAACTTAAGTTTTCTGGAACCAAAACTAGTCTCTTTCTCTTTTCAATTTATTTTTCATGAAGAAAACAGAGTTAACAGGGTGCTGGGACCTTTAAGGTACAAAAATATGGAGAGACAGCAAAAAAAAATAAAAAGGATAGATGAAACCACCCATCTTTGGACTGGAACAGAGAAAATAGGACTATTTTTGAAGGTAAAATCCTCTACTGTAAATGTGTCTTAGTATTAGTTGGTAAAGCAGGTTTACTCTGCAGTAGTGCAGATACCCTTCACAATGTAGGAGTTCACCTGCCACAGAGATATTAATGCACTGTAAATCTATACCTTAAATTGCCTTGAGGTAAATGATTCCTGGTGTCATATTTAGCTTTCATTTCTACAAAGAGCTGGGAAGTGAACTTTTTGTCTGGTAACAATACCTTGACAGGTTCACAGTTGATTCTTAACTTCCTCATAACTTTCACACATGAAAGGTTGTATGATAATGGTGAAGTGGACAGATTCCTTGCGTTTCCTTTCCCAAAACACCAAAAAAAAAGTAAAAGCTGCTTATTTTTTGTACAAAAATGAAGGATTCTGAAGCTACAGTAACTCTTTTTTCAAGTTAAGTAGTAAAGTTATAAGATGTTAATCCCAAAGTAGTTCTAGCATATGTTTCCAGTGCTGTTTATTTAGGATCACAGTTTATCTTCTTTCTCATAAATTCATCAAATATCTTCTAAACTAGGTTAGTCTGATGTCATCAAATTTTAGAATTCTAAGACGTAAAAGCCTCTAAAGCTCTTTATGCCAGCAATGTTAATTTTATTTGTAATCTCTTGTGATTTTCTTTTTTTTTTTTTAACATCAAAGTTATTTCTCTTCTAGTTCCATCTAGGATTCAAAGCAACTGAGCTCTGCCATTTCAGGAACAGAAACCTCAATAAGTCTTTGAAGAAATTTTGTATTGTTTTGTCAAATAACAAGGCAGTATTTTCACACAGATACTTTTAAAATGCTAAAATGTTCATAGCTCAGAAAGAGATTGTGGAAGAGTTGTTTAATAACAGCATTAAAATGCTTTTAATCAAATCCAAGACTCTCCACACCAAATGGTTCAGCTTATTGAAAATACTGCCCCGGCCAACTTCCTCCCAGGACTTTCGAAGGACTTCAGAGACTTAAAACAAAAGTTATTACAGGTTCAGTTCATGTAGCCACATATGTATGACTTTCCTAATATAAAGCTGTTTTCAGTGGTTTTAGCTTTGGCAGAATGAAATGTTTTGAGTAGAATTACTTTAGAGCATTATTTGTTTATTAATCTATTCAACTGAAAGAGTTCAACCATTCAAGCACCATAGTTCGATAAAAAAAGATGTGCTGTTTTGTCCCTGTTAAAGAATTCTCATATTTCCATGCTTTGAACAGTTCTAGCGCTATTAAGTTTTGAAGAAAGGGATTGAAATTTGATTCAGAGGCAGAGAAAGAGGTATGGTGCAAGTCGTAGAATTTGTGTCACTTTTAAATCCATCTCCATGCAGACAAGTTATAAACCATTGAAAAGTCACAGTTCCCAAATGGATCAACAGAGACTTCTGACAGGGAAATCAACAGATCACCTGCAAAAGTGTAAAGGCCAGAGCAGAAATATAGGATCAGTTTAGGACAAGAAGTAAAACTTCAAATCACAGAGACCTGGAAGGCAAGCATCTATGGTTCTAACTACACAGACGTGCCTTTAAACGTTTAAGCTGTTTCAGCACAGAAGTCTGTACAGTGAATGTGCATCCAGAACTTAAATCCTACCAAGCATTGAAGACAAGCAAGCAATATTCCAGTATTAACAAAACACCATCTCCTCCTTGATTTTCACTCTGTTAACATTTCTGCTTTTGACATCTTCTACCGAGCTCTTTGTCTTCCACTGTTTTTCAGCTCAAAAGTTCTCTGACTATTCTTCTCTTATTTCCTTTTCTCTTTCACTTTAAATGCCTGATAGTCCATTCTTGGCCCACTGCTTCCATTTCACTTTTTCTTTAGATGATCTGATCTGTTCTCCCTAAATTGCAAAGCGATCTTTCAGCTCTTAAGCCATCTCGTCTGTCTCTGACGTCTCCTTAGGAGGCATTGCACTCAATAATGTCAACTTTCAATTACTTTTCTGTTTCCAGGCACGTTCACTTTCCCACTCTTCCTTCTAACTCCTGTCACCTGTCACTACTGAAAATATTGATATCCTTCCCAGTCTCCAATCTACAGGCTCAAGAGATAGCAAAGAGGGAATCATGTTTCTCTCTGACCTATTTCTAGATCCACTTATACAAACTGTTACAAAATCTCATTTCTTCTTTTTCTGTAACATGCTTTATTTTCAAACACTTCTTTATACCCATGCATTAAAATCTCTTTCCAAAACCTCATCTTACACTGGTAACAAAGCATCTGTAATTCATATAAAACTATCAGGCAAATAACATTCCAAACACAAATATTAGTTTCTTATATTATTTTTCTAACCTTCCAGCTATTCTCTGAATGAAAACTTTTCTTCACTTAAAGTCCATTCCTACTTCTCTTTTCTCTTACTCATCTCTTTTGCATAATACTCTTCTTAAATCCCAAGCTAATTTTGGTGGATTTCTGGTCTTGCATACCATTCCCATGCTGATTTTTTCCTATGTGACTCTTCTCCCTCGGGGGGGGAAAAAAAAAAAACCAAAACCAACCAAACCCTGACTAAAATGGCTCCTGTTTTTTCATAATTGTTTCCAAGTCTTTTCATTCAACGTCTGGTGAACAAACAGGTGTGGTACCTTTTCTTCTATCATAACTAACACGAATTATGTAGATAAATGAGGTAGTAGACAAATGTATTAGGGAACAAGCCTAAGGCAAAAGTGTCAAATACACTTAAACTCCAAAGAACCAATTAAGTTTAGGAAGCTTTGTTTGAAAATATAGTGACAACATGTGCTAACTAGGAAACCAGAATTAGAAGGGGGGAAAGTCTAATAAGAATATACTTCCTAAAGTACATAATAGGCATAAATTTACCAAACTTATAATCTGAAAAAAATTACAACACAAATCAATTATAAGTTATCGCATAAGTATACAAAATAATACTTTAACATTATCCAGGGATAATTTTTCTAACAAAAGTTAAAGGCTACTTTTAGAATACATTATTCCTAACAGAATAGATAATTATTAAAATTTGACAGTACTTGGAAAAATATTATTGTTCATTTTATGTTGCACTTCAAATGATGATAAATGGAAGTCTTTTTCATATTAATAAAATGAGATGTTATCAAAAGCACAGGTTGTAAAGACTGTCAAAGATTCCATTACAGCTCCAGTGTTTGGTAACTGCCCAAGGAAAAAACAATGGAACGATCAGCTCTGTATAAGCTGAACTAGCTAAAAATAATGTCAATGTTTAGTTTATTCAGTAATAAGTAAGTAAACAAATCCTTACAATATTATATGGAAGAAAACAACTAGGCTCTTATATCAATTTCTTAACAAAAAGTTCCTCACTTCCTTCTGTTATGTTTGTGAACTGAGAATTTTTTGAAAACATTTAGAGGAAGCAAGTGTGTTCCCCTGTGACGATGGTTCCTTCAAATTCCGAAAAAATTACTTTAAAATTGCTTAGTACTATAAACTAGAGATACATTTCCAAAGAACACTGTTCCTTTCCATTGCACAGATGATGTGCTCAGACAAAGCTCATGCAAACACCAATTTTAATTCAGGATATGATCTGACATTATAGAAAACACAATTTAGCGGTGAGCTTCCTACTGAGAGTTTCGTCCTCCATGAGGCTGTGGCATCTACACGGCGAGTTTTCTCTTCTGTGTAGCACTTCTCTGCTGGATGATGCAGCTGCAGCCACACAGTCACTGCAGCTTTTACGGGGGAAGAAACAAGTAGAGACTTGTGGTTTGGAAGAGTCAGCCAGAAGGAGGAAGGCAAGATCAACCTTTTGGCAGCAACTCACTATTAGATCAGTTTATCTGTAACACTAAATTACACCCTCAGGAGCTTAACCAAGAACTGTGTGGTACTAGTTCTTTTTTAATGTACTACTTTATATGTAAATCTTATGTCCATTAAAATTAGTGGGAGTCTGGCTATCAATTTCAGTCAGGATTTCACTTCTGTACACTAGTGGTATGCAAATAATAAACAATAATGCAGACACCTAGGTGGTTAGCTTTAAATAATAAACAAAAGGTACAGGTACTGATTTCATCATACTGAGAAGTAACATTCTCTCTTCCTAAATGAAAAGCTGATACACAAAAACATAGGTATCCCTAAACTATCAGCTTTTCAGAGCGTTCTGTGTACAGCAGGAGCATACCAATCTTCTTGACCTTGTGAGGCAAACATCAACATCTTGCAGCAAAGGAGACTAAAGTTAAATATACACACTTCAGACAGCTCATTTTAGAGAAGGAGCTTTAGCATTTGTTGACAGACAGGAGATGGCAATGGCTCCCTAAGGACTCGTTACTCCATTGTTGGAGTGAAATATCCTGGGTGAGCAACTAGGGCTCACACCATCTCAAAATTTAGGCTTCCACAGACCCTGTGACTTCAGCTCTACCGACGGCTGAGCATGCAGATTGTCCAGAGTACTCATAGCAGCTGGACCTACAAGATAAAGGATGTAGCTATGGCATAAAAGCCCCACTTCAAATGTAGGTTGAGGACCACAAGTTAATCAGCCCTGATACAAAGTTTCCACTTTTATTACTGTCCAACAGTTGAACAGCATTATGATATCATTTCTCTCCTGTGGTCCAAAGAACAGCTGGAAGTTAGAAACATAATTTAGCCTTGAAAGAGTTTGTTTCAACTTAGTATTTCTATTATTTGACCTCATCATTACAATGCTTTTTCAAGTACTTAATTCAATCATAAATCATTACTATAATCAAACTGTGAAGAAGCTGCAATGTATAAAGTAAATAATGCATATTAATCCCATGAAAGATAGACATTTGAGCTTATATTCTAATTTTGACTGATACATTGAAGAAACAATTGTTTTTACCACTTTGTCGAGCTAAGTGCACTTATAAAACTTACTGAAGTTGAACATTACTCTTAAAACTTCAAGAAAAACTAGAATCACTGAGGACAAACTGCTTTAACTGCATGACACAAATACGATTTCAACTATATTCTCATATATATGAGAAATGAAGTTTGTCATATTTTAAAATGTATAGTGGGGCTTAAGTTGTAGTGTTAATTCTTAATAAGATTTAGGTATAGTTAACTATGTAAATAAAGTAAAACTAAATGCTCTATTTTTAATGAGGGCCATAGTGTGAGGAACCCAGAGATTCCTTCCAAATGTAACCTTCCTCCTGAGTATTACGCCTTGTCCTGCAGTGGAAGCAATTTGCTTTAGAACACGGCACAGGTAAGACCAGTACATAAAGTTACAAAGATTAAAAGTTGAATGTTATATGCACAGTCTTCAAATTAATTAGTATTTTAATCCATAAAATGTGTCCAGAGAGCAAGGATATCAAAAACACATCTTGCGATTGTGCTGCATTACACTGTCTCATATGAGCAATGGGTATTGCTGGAATTTCAGGCACACACATGTTAAAACCAATCAATAACTGCTTTCATTTTAGCTATTACTGAGTAATTTGACATTCTGACTTTCTGGGATTTCTACTGAAGAGGGGTATACTTAAAATATAAAAATATCATGCATCATACAGGCATCTTTAGCAGCAAGAAAATGGCACTGAAGATAAATATGCTTTTTTTTTATTGGCCAGGTTTGCTGTGAGATCATGGAATGTTTTTCTCTCATCATTAAAGCCTCTGAAATACACTCTAAAGGAAAGAAACCTGATCCACTTAGAGAGCAACAGAAGGCACGTGAAGAAAGCTTGCTAACAATACTTCTTTTGCATGTGAGAGCAACTGGTATCCCATGTGGAAAAGCAGGCTACTCTGAGATAGAAAACTCTTGCCACTGGCAAAGTTTATGGTATCAATTTGTAATGGTGGATTTAGAGAAATGTACTAAACTAATGCTTATTTACTTGCATAATTATGTGATTTCTACATAAAACATCAGGCTGGCACTGAGTTAATGGAGAACAGGACAAGGAGGGTGTACAAGTATGCCAGTGCTGATGAATATCAAGCTAAGTTACAGGTTTGTTTCTTGCATTAACATCTGTACAATGTACCATCAAATGCATTACCCTTCAGATTCTTAAATCTGTTATTTTAAATATTTTCATTGCAGTTTAGCTTTGATTACTAATCTAAGAGGCAAAAAAGTTAAACTGTATCTTATCTTCTTTGCCACTTGACATGTTAAACAGCCTTCATACCTTAAATCCACTTTAATAAGGCATGCAATTATTAAAGCATTACAGAATGGCCCCAGAGCACACAAGCTCCATTAAATTTGCTTATATCTAATTATGTCTGCCTGAGGCAGGTGAGAAATTGGCTCTGATAAGATCTTTCTTTTACCTGTAGCCAAAAAAATAAAAAGGAAAAAAAAATCTTGCAGTGATTTTCTATCTAATTGCTATCTACAAGTATTTATGGTATTCGGTCCTTCAATGAATAGCCCACAAAGCACTCTTTGTGCACTAACTAGCGCATTTTAATGTTTTTTTAAGACTGTAGAATACAAAAGACAAGCTTATCTTGCTTCAGGCATAAGACAGGTCATCAGTGATGTCTAATTGTGAAATACTTTTATTTATTATTGAAAGCATATGTTTTCTTTAACATTTTTCAAATACATTTTCAATAGTATTTACTTATTTCATTTTGTGTGCTTTTCCTTTTTGTAATTATTTTCCTTCAATTGTACAAAATTTAGTCAAAACAATGTAAACTTCATGAAAAATAATTCTGATGTGAAAAACCATGTTACTTATTCTTTGTTGACTTTTATTTTTTCTTCATGTCAGCAAAAGCAACTAAAGCATTCTCTTTTATGGAAAAATAGCATAAATATAAACATGTACTTTACGTGGCATTAAAACTACTCCTTTAAAAATATTATTTTTTCCAATTTAAAAAAGAAGTGATTTATAGTAGAAAACAAAGCATTCAACTCCTATGTATTTGTGACAGGGCTTCCAAAATTCAGGAAAATGCTATTAAATTACCTTGCTTGTTACCTATAAGTGAATGAGGGAATGTACTATTTCTAATCATTCTAATCTCCCTAGCAGCCCTGGCAGATCCTAGAGAACAATGCAGTGAGACCATCATAGTGATAACATAAAACTAGTTAGAAACGATACCAGCTAAAGAGGAACAAACAAATGATTAAGTCATGGAACTGATCCAGTCTAAAGGAATTATAATTAGTATTTAGAATAAATTATTTTCTTATAAAGCATTCTTTAACAAAGACAGATACTAGGAATTTGATGTGAAAGTTACCCAGATAAATCAGTCATCTGACTTCAAATTCAAGGTTATACAATGCTATTTTTTAAACACACATCTTAAGGCACCAACACCACTGATCTTGCATTATACTATCTTTTCTTTGGTCCAATGGACTGCAGATCTATAGTCAACCCAAAAAGAAAAAGTCCTTTGGTCACACTTCATGCTTAAGATCTCATTTGATATTCTTAAATGAAAAACTGCAGAGAGGCCTGAAATGAATGTATTGTACCATTAACATGTTTCTTTATGTGCTTTTTAGGTTTATAAAGCACATCATTCCATAAGCCTTCCTATAAAACATCCTTTGACCTTATCTTTACATTCAAACAATAAACAGGCTTTCTTTCGTACTGATTTGTTTCATTATACAAACCTAATTTTACATATTTGACAAGGAAAAGACATGATAATTTTCTGGTGTAGGAAACAACTACATTGTAAATACTATTTTTTGAAGGCAATAACGAACTATTTCATTTTGCTATATGCTCAAAGACTCAAAGACTCAAAGACTGTTGTTACACAAGATGTTTTGGCCTCATATAATTACATCTTGTTTGATGTTAATTTGTTGTATTTCTATTAAAACTTTCATGGTTGTTTTATAATATTGTCTAGCCACCAGTCTGCATCATCTATAAATGACAATATTACAAAACCACTGAATTATGCATGCATCTTTACTGCAAATCAAAACCAAACTAGAAAAAAAAAATTACAAAAGGAATTTAATGACTATGCTGGGAAGAATTACGTTCCAGCTCTTCTATGTCTACTCTAAGAATGAATTGCAGACAGCTAAATGAATTATTCGAATGTCATGACTGCTACTCAGTCATGTAATTTTAAAAAATTTTCTTCATATTAACATTTCTTATCCTAAAATAAAGAACAAAATTTCTGTTTTTCTCTGTTATGCTGTGGACTTGTCCATGGGAAGTTTCAGTAAATAATATTGCTCAGAATCTGAATACGTACCCAAAGCTGCCACTTTTATGATTATGGCTTGAATGTTAGATGATATCATTTCTTTAAGCAATATTTCCTGGTTCCGCCGCCAAAGGTAAGCTAAAGGCTGAAGATTAAGCCTCCTGCATCTTAAAAAACAAACAAAAAATTGGATAAAGCAAAGAATTATGCTTTTATACAGCACAGTTCATGTAAAATTAAAGAACATTATCTGATTTCATAGCTTTAAATAATTTTTCTTCTACAATTTCAATTACAATACTTTATTATTCCTAGATTTCACTATATACATTGTCTAATATTAAAAAGAAATTAAATAAGATTGTTCTGACAATAATTCATCTATGTAAGTAAGCTGTAACTCACTGATGTTAACAGATTTGCATGAGAACATAAGTAAAACCATGAGAAAATGCACTCTTAAACATTTAGGGATGCAAACCCAGTAACATCTTAGGAAGTGATCACTTTTTATGAACACAGCTAAGGCAAGAGTTACTGCTCTGCAATAAATGTGGCACATATCACTAGTACAATATGCTGAATTTGTTACACTCAACAAACCTGTGATTTGGATCAACACTCATTATCATTGTTTATTTAATATATGGGCTTTCTCCCATATATTATGTAGACCCACTAGTATCAGTGTCAAGACTTCATAGTTAAACAGATGTTTAATGTTGACACATAAAACCATAGTTAGCACTCATGTAATCTGATTTGGTTTGTTATTACTTTCATATATTTTAACAGAGCACTAAATTGTGAAATTAACAGAAATATTTAGCAACTCAGAATGTGAAGTAGTTCATTTAGGTGCCTAACTTTAGCTAACAAATTAGATGATTCCAAGTAACTGGAACGGTTTATGTGAAACAACTTTATTGCAAAGGATAAATCTACAGATCAATGTAAATTTTTTTTACCACTGAGGAACCTTGGAATTAATCAGGTCTGTTTGAAGTACTGTGGTGTCCTGCCAATCTTTTGGCTGTGGTAAAAGATCTGAAACCCCCAATCAACAAAAGCAATCATTTCTAAAATATCTAGTAACATGATCAGGCAGTCATTCATTTTTTTAAGTGCAGGGAAAAAGAAAAAGGAGCTATTTCTGACTGCAATTTACCTATGTAAAGAGTCAAGAAAACACGCAAGCCGTGTAACTTGCTGATGTCAGGCGAGTTGGCACAGCATTAATTTCATTCTTACAGTCATAAAGTATTCCAGATGTTCGTTTTTATCAGTAACAAATAACTAATGAACTCATGAAATTAATATTAATATTTAAGACAAGGTGGTTTTGCCTTTCATCAGACATATGTAGGGAACATTTCTTCTGAGACCCAAATCAAATCTTGGCCTATTTAACACATGCAGTTCCCATTATATAATCCCTTTTTTAAATTAAGTCTCTTAAAAGTATCACAGTCTATCTATATTTAAAGAGTATGCATTGTAGAAATGAAAAATGAAAGCTCCTGATTAATGATAACAGATTTTAGAGTTTAAGGAAGTAAGGGAAGATATGTGCATAAGGATTCTCTTGTATTTAATTCCTGAAAACAAGTCACAGAGTGTTCCTCTATATTAAAACTCTGTTGAAAAACAGAGATACTTGACCACAACACTGTAATCGCTGGAAATGAATGAACTTTCAGTTGATATCAGAGATCTGAATCTACTCAACTGTTCTCATATCAAAACTCTAACAGATCCATGAGAGGCCTAAAAAGCAATCCAAAAATTCAGTATTGTCTCTACTGGATTTTTACTAATGAACACATGGTTTCAAGTTGCGGGGGGGGGGGGGGGGGGGCGGGGAAGGTATTTATATTAACAAATTTAATGAATTTAGTGTCATAGAACATAAGAAATACAGCAACTGTCTCTACTTCAGAGTTTGAGTTAGAAAACAATCAAATAAAGAAGTCTCCAGAATGTGTATATTAATAAAGATAAATATTTTCTTACACATCTTCAACTCGATCTCTCTGGTAGTCAGAAAGAATGGCTCCCACAGATACAGCCTCCACTTCTTCTTTGTCCTGAAAAAAAATAAGGAATATTCATGATAGCAGCATATGCTGGCCTAAGCCAACACGATTCAGTACCTCTACTAGCAGAATCAACCAAGAATAAATCTTTTTCCCTGTGCCCAGTACATGGAATGGAATTGGCTGGAATGCAGGTCTTGCATAGAACAGAGCAGCACAGCTGACCTACTACGTGGTTGTTACTCTAACACTAATATACTTGACTGAAATACCGTTCCACAGAAGAAATAACCAGGGTAACTGAAAAGTACCGAATTTAACAGCTTATCCTAAAGTTTTCCTGACATCCTGAAAATTACTTCCAACTCTTCACTATAACTGAGGTGTTAAGTTATCCCACTTACAAATAAATATCAGCAACATACTGAGAGAACAAGAGGAAATGGCCTCAGGTTGCACCAAGGAAGGTTCAGATGGGATATTAGGAAACATTTCTTCATGGAAAGGGTTGTCAAGCACTGGAACAGGCTGCCCAGGGAAATGGTGGAGTCATCATCCCTGGAGGTGCTTAAAAAGACCTGTAGATGAAGCTCTTAAGGACATGGTTTAGTGCTAGAGTTAGGTTATGGTTGGACTCGATGATCTTAAGGGTCTCTTCAAACCAAAATGATTATTTGATTCTATGAGGATTAATTAAACTATAAGCATTTGTCGCAATATGCAGCACAAGACAGTGTGACATTACCATTTTTATACTAGCACCAGAACAAGTAAACTCACAGGCAACTTACTCAATGTCATCTTTTAAAAATTCTGCTATAAAAAAGGTTTTACAAGACATATTTTCTCTCTTTCATTTCAATTACCTAAGGCCATCATTCTTTATTTTTTCTTGTAAACACACTGAGAATGTAACATTTGAAAATACACAAGCTTATAATAGTTCATGAGCTCTTGCATTTTTAAATCGTTCGAGTCTCAATCAAAATGCTGAATTTACTTTTGCTCCTACTAGACTGTAGTTAAAGTTGTTTCCTTCTTTCAACCAAAGCTGATCATAACTATATGTCATGACTTAGCTTGAGGACCTTCTCACTTAGACAGCAATCCTGTGAAGTGTAGAAGAGGATTTTACCGTAAAATTTTCATCTATATACCTAGATATGAATTTCAAAATCAAAACAGTCTTTGCCAGCCATGGTACTGAATTTAAAATTAATTTTGTGTTTCTTATCAATAAAATGATGTGAAAGCTGTCGTATTCATAATTAGGGAAAAAAGTTCCTGGTTTATATCTGTCTGGGATATTCTTTCCTCAGTCTGTTATTTTATTCTTCTTTACATTAATTCTCACCTCATATTTTTCCAACCAAATTCCTAAGTTATTCATAGACATCTACACTTCTGATTTAAGAGTCAACTTATTTATCAAAATTCCTAGCTATAATAATCTGAAAATTATGTCACTATTCAATTTATGTACTTCTACATGTCATTACTGGATATATCATTTCACATGAAACTTAATGCCAGATCATACAGGATTCAGGACGATGCTTCTCACATTTTTTACAGAAGTAACAGTACCAATAAAAATTATTTTTAGATTATCTGTCACTTGTTCATTAGCCACGGCCAGTATTATCATTATTATTACTGTTATCCAGCCAATATTACTTTTGCTTCTCTTTAAGCTTTCTGTGCAACGATGTTTCAAAGTTATTTTCAGAATAAAGAGAAATCACAGACATTTCAATTTACACAATTCACCCATCTAGAATTGCATTTCTTAAAAAGATAACAGTTATGCAAGTAGAATTTTCTTTAAATAAATTTGATAAAATGATTCACGAAGCCTTTTTCTATCTTCAAATACATCTAAAATGTTTTCCCCATATTCCTCTCTTTCATGCAATTTTAATATGCCATTTACCTGCACTGCTTCAATTAGACTTAAGTTGCATTCTTCAAAATTCTTTTTAGAAAAATTTTAAAGTCACATAACATTCTTAGAAAACATGACAGTTAAGTATTGTTTGTTTGTATTTTTATGTAAAAAAGAATAACACTAATAATTCCTTCAAAGTGTGCTCTGTCACAAGGTTCAGACATCATCCAACATGTCCAGAAACTTCACCTGTATTTCTGCTTATGTGAACAATTAATCACAGGCAACATATCATGAAGTGGTCTACGCAAAGGATCTGGCATCACAAACCAATAATATCAAACAATTAATACATTAAACATTAACTGTCCATGTTTCCAAGTCACCACACATCTTTCTGTGTGAAGGAATGAAGCAGCCTGTACCCTCTTCTGCTCAACACACTATAATATATTTCTAATGGAATCACAGAATCAGAACGGGTGAGGCTTCTCACTTTTGGAAAGCAACTTGAGACTCACATACCATGAAATGGATTAAATCCTCCTATTCTGTACAGTTCAAAAAATCAAAGACTGGAGTGGCACAAATTCAAGAAATAAGATGATTTGAAGGGAAGAAGGACAGAGTATGAGGTGGAACAGAAAAAAAACCATGGTCTAACAACCTTCATAAATTCCTGAACTGGACCAAGTTTACATCAAGCCTTGCTGCACAGTGTATTTGGCTTGGCACTTAAAGCATGAAGAGTACTAACTGAAAAATAGTTCTTCACTGGATTCACAGTTTGGTATTGAAAGAGTTACTAGACATGTCAAACAGACAGGATTTTGTTTTCTTCAGGGTTTATCGTGGTTAGCAGAGAATCAATCCCAGAATCAATGGTGCCAGGTCTCAGGTACTGCACTTCACCTTTTAATGCGGAACCTGAGCAGGTTTTGTACCACAAAAAGCAGGTTCACAAAACTGCTGCCTCAGCAAGGGCAGAGCAGGCTGACACCTGGGGGCTGAGTTATCAGGGATCTGCACTGAACTCCAAAGCCAAGGAATCAAATTTGGGAAAATTCTAGAAGAAAGATGTTAGGTGCTATTTCATATATGAAGTAACAGAGAACAGGAAAACATTCAAGGAAAGCTTATACGGAAGGGTGTTTGTTTTTGTTTTTGTTTTTTCTTGGATTGGTGGGGGGGTTGTTATTATTAAAGAAAACATGTAATGTTAACTTAAGAGATCAGTAAAACTATGCAATTATTAATGCACTGGTAGCGCAATAGATTAATCTAAAGTAAAAACAAATCACTTCTGTGTAATATTTGGATAATACAGAGAGCACTTACACTCAGTACAGTATACTGTGTCACAGCCTATCACATCACAAAGTATGTAATGCATACGTAAAAACAGATGCTAGATACAGATGTATACAGATGCTGACAACTTTTTATTTTCCATAGGACTTCTTAAAACTTTTTTTCCCCATCAAAACTATCAAAACCACTAATTTTAAAAGGCAGGTATAAAACCCAACTTTTAAAAAAAGCATCTGAATAACACATTTTTTTTAGCAGCAGTAGAAAGCTTTTTTATGTACGGAAGAATTATCAGCTTTTACTGTTTTAACTGTAAGTGAAATTACATCATTGTTACACATCTTGTTATAACCATTAATTTATTCCTATTCATAACATTCATAAAGAATAATCTTCATGAACAATTGTGTTAGAACAGCAAATTAATCTTTGCAACTATAACTGTACAAAAATGTACAACTTATGCTTAAAGCTCTGCAGTTTTAAAGTTATATTTATTTTTAAACACTTTAATGAGTAACACAATTCAAAATTGCTGCTCTCTGCATATCATAAATTACTTTTAGCTATATTTTCTATCAGAAAACAGTATAAAAAATTAAAACAGTTGTGTGAAAGCTCAGTGCCATGAGTATGCTTACTGTTATGATGCTGTTAGGGTGGTTCTGTAACACCCATGTACAATACTGAAATACTGGTTCACAGCTGAAATAAAATATAAACAGAAATGCAAAAGTAATTTATGCTAGCATACTGTGATTTCAATGTTGCTTTTTCTTTTTTATTTCAGTGACTGGAATTCAATTAAGTATAGTGACAGCAATTTGAGGAAATGTCTACGTATGAATTGTAGCATACAATACTGGTAGGATTAGTCTACTAGTAATAAAAATATTCATTGCGGTGGTATTGGTACAGAGATTTTCTTTAATTTCACATTTTAATGTCTTTAGCTGACCTTCTCAGAGTTCAGCAAAAGGAAAATTAGTGCTAATGTTTTCAATTTAATTAGTGCATTGCATGCACAGTAATTATTAGTGGGAAATGTTATATTAATGAATGTAAAAGTTAGCTGTAAATTACCTCGGAGTTATTATCAATTTCCCAAGTTACTGCTCCTTAAGATAACCCTCTCCCTATGGTCCTTCCGGTAATTTTTCTTTGCCTGATAAACATGATGATTAAACAGCACACAGTGCAAACCTTTGATACTTTTTAAATTAAATCCATGCCCAGCCTAAGGGCTGTGTCTGATTTCAACTAAATGTGTCAGTTAATCAGATAAAAAATTATCAGCAACTCAAAGAAACAGCAGCCTTAGGCTTCATCAGTGCCAGAGAAAGTTGAGCAAAATAAGACATACAGACAATATCCCATTATGAGTAAAGGTTACTGCTAAGCATATCACTGCACAGAACAATTCGCCACCTTAATAATGTCCATCTTAAATGGAATACTGCATACAACAGTCAAAATAATACCAAAGAAAGAAAAAGGAAGTGCCAGACCCATGCCTACATGTGCCTGTTCACGTGTATTGTAAGAAAACTTGAACGCTCCCATTCAGCAAAATGCAGAATATCCCTGAAAATTTCCTTTTAGAATAGATCTACATAAGAAGCTGCAGCATAAATAGCTGAAAAATAGTTAAACTACGTTTAATTTTTAACATTTGCTTCAGAGCTCTGACACAATAGAGTTCATTTAATGACCAAAATCTACAAAATATTATCTCTAAATGAAATTGTCTTTCCTATTAATGTTCTCCTTGAAGCTTGCATGAGTAACAGAAAACTTACACATGCTTAAATTAAAGCTTAGAGTCATGTGTGTCTAAATAATGATTATCAGTCATTTGCAAAACTTCAGCTTAAAAGACAACATAGTCACAGATGTGTGATTGAAAATGTATACATTAGTAACAGAACTTTTAGGCTTCTGCAATTATTTGAGTGGAAAATTCTTAAATATGAGTTTTGCTTTATAATTTGTGAAGCATTCTAAGATCACTGATTATACTGATTTCAAACAGAGTATGTGATTTTTCTAAGCTCTGTCTGTCAGAGGCAGCTGCAAGTAATCAAAGACAGTATGGAAATATCCCTGACACATAGAGATATAATAACTCTACTTCAAATTGAAAAACTGCTGTTTGGCCAGGTTCTGCAGACTAGCTATGAATCACGTTGCCTTGCGGATCACTACCCATCATCTGGGACTTTCCTGTTTTCCACTTAGAGACCTCAAAGCACGTATAGCTCATTCCTTTATTCCTTAGAAAGAAGTAGTTCCCGAAACAGGAGTGGAAATTAATGTCGATTCACATGAGATTGCTGTGTGAACACTCTCACTAAGAACTATCGTAGTCTTCAGTGGGCTTCACTTAACTCCCTTCAAAAGTAAATTACGTCTGAATAATAGTATCTATACAAGGAGATAATACTATGTAACCAATCCACTTTTAAAGCTAATTAGAACCATTTTTAGGAACGCCTAGTACAGGGCACAGACAGACACACCACCACTTTTAAGCATAACTGATGGCCTAACTTCAAGGGGTTTACAAATACAATTATTGAAACAGCACACGTACACACACAAACAATATATTAATTCAGTGTAGGGGCACAATTATCAGCTCTAAGTCACAGCTTTCAGAATCTAATCATAATCTCATAATAACCACATTTCATTGGTGTATGGTCCTCTTGCGACCTGGAAGCACCAAAGATCCAGGAGATGGTGCAGGGATAGGTCTGTGTGCACATGAGCACACACACACACCACTGCAAAGAAAAAAGGGGAGTGAGTGAAAGAGACAGAAACACCAATCTCAAAAGTCTAATATCAAACAGAACTATATTGAAATACTGCAGTTCAAAAGGCTAGGACTAAATTCTCCATAGGAGAAACAAAGAAACAGGAAAATCTTCTGCTACAGCCGTACATCACACCATAAACACAGGTTTTCCTGATATACCGATTCTCTGTTTAGCTGCATTTACAAAGTGAACAATTAGTCTTAGGAATTACAAATCATTCATTAATGATTGATTTTTTTTTAATCTCATGTATTAACTATTTCCATAGAACATACAAGCAACTTGAGATATCTTTTTAGATGATGCTATTGCGCAATTTTTTTTCTAAATTATTTACTGTAGATTGACTGATCCATTTTTCCAACAAAAAATAAGTTATGCTAACAACAAAGAATTTAGTAAAATTTAATATAGTTAGATATACCTATCAAAAAAACTCGGATACTAAAATCAAAATAAATAGACTTATCCATTATTGCAAAGATTGCCTAAAGACTTCTCTACAGAACTGTACATTTTTGTTTTATACAACTCAACTGAGTGCACAAGAGGCCTATGTGCCATCAATAGAAGCTACTAAGTCTTAGACAGGGAGGCAAGAGTTTGCAGCTGAACAAAAAAGAAAAAGAAAAAAAAAAACAACTAAAAATTGCATTTTGTTCAGAGATTTGGTTTCACATAAATGTCTGCTTCACCTTTGGGACTTCCAAGTCTTAAGTGTTCAAATAATTACAGAGCAAACTTGCCTGCAGACACTTCTTTCAGGAAATCTTATTTATAAAATTACCTCAATGAAGACTGATTACTTAATTTGATAACCAAATTCAGCATGAACAGTCAACTCCAGATTGAATAACCGACAAGATGCCAGTGAACAACTGCAAAACAGTCAAGTAACCATGCATATTTCTGTTGCCATGCTAGATTGGATATTATAAGTGTTGGGGGCTGGAAGTGTAACTATTTTGTAATCAAGAGCAATTATATCAACAGCTATAATATTAAAGACAAAAAAAATTATGAACACTCCTTGTGCATTTATCTAGAATTAGTCATCAACCACTGTGGTTTAAATTTAAAAACTAGGCTTTTAAGATACCAACATATACAATAATGTGTGGCTTCTTCAGAACAATAAAAACAAAAAGAAAAAAAAAGTCTTTGCCTTGTGAAGGCAGACACTGGCCTATGTTATTATGTTCCAGATCATTGTCTTGCTGCAGACAAACCACTTATTAAAACAAGAAAAAGAAAGTCAAAGGAATATCAGTTTATATGTTTCAGGTCAAGACAAGATTCGTGATTTAGATCAGGGTTGTCAAACTCATTTTCACCGGGGGCCACATCAGCTTCGCAGTTGTCTTCAAAGAGCCAAATGTAATTTTAGGACTGTATAAATGTTTAACCTAATTTATTTCTATATGAGTATTGTCAAAGCAATGCTATTTATTGAAGTATTCAGAACACATGCTGGCAAATACTGGGGCACATAAGTAACTTCATTCACGTTACTAATTCTGTGAGGGAACAGTTCTTTTTATGCAAGTAAAACCATAGGTGTGACAGGACAAGATTCTGAGTTTTCCTTTTGTTTTCCTCCTACCACATACAACAGGACAAGACTCAGAACCATGGGAGAAAAATGTCTTAAATGAAAATAAGCCATTTTGTCTACTAGAAACAAATTAGGTTAAACAGTTAATTTGTTTATGACATTTTCCTAGAGTAGCTGCCCTTAGTGGAATTCTGTTAATGAGCTGAATTATCTAAACCATGCTGCCTAGCTCAGGTAACCAGAGCAAGCTGTAGAGTCCATTCAGGGTTTGTTTTGCAGATTCTGTACTGGATCTCTGTCTTGTTGGTCTTTGTTGTGGGGGGGTAGATTGCCATTAGCATCTAGAAGCTGGTCCATGTGGAGGCTATGTGGTCAAAAGCTAATGCAGAGCAAGGAAAAAAAAAACAACTTGTGTGTATATGAAGAATTTAGTTTATCCAGGCTGGATTTTGGCTGTCTTACAGATTGATAAAGATACTATTTAAAAAAGAAATCCAAGCGTGAAATTCCGCTTCATCTGAAGTCAGAGAGTATGATGCAACTGCAGTACAGTAGGTCCACATTGTCCCCGAATTCCCATTTTATGACTTACACTCAAAGACTATACTGCAATAAACAAGACTTTACAGAGCAGAAGCTGCCTGAACTGAAATTCTGGTCTTTGAGCAAACAACTTATGACACAATTCTCTGATATCAGTCCTTGCAGCTACAGGTATTGTACAAATAGGCTGTGAATTTCTTTAAATTCTGAAAGAAGTCTCATAAAAGCTCCCAGTCTGGTCCAAGCTTCAAAATGTCTGCTTAAATGCACTCACATTAAGGGCTTTCAGCTTTATTTTAACAAAAGAAGAGTAAAACTGCCATCCCTCTCAATAGATGGCAGACTAGTCAGTACTCTGATATAAACATCAATAGCAGGAAAGCATGCTAACTTTGTAATATCGAACCATTTTTATAGGACTCCACTCAGACAAGATGTCACATTCCTGAATGCAAGAAAAAAAGAATTAAAAAAAAAATCTGTGTCTTCAGCAGTGATTGAACTGATATGTATCCATTACTTGAGGTGTAGAATTCTTCAGCAACAGTATATGCCTGCCACTTCAGGAGATGAATTGAGAAATTTCATTTTCTCAGAGTGGTCTTTGGTTAATCTGATGCAAACAGATTCTCACTCTGTAGAGAACTTGGCCAGGTAGCCTCTCTCCATAACATTTTTACTCCATTCTTAAACGTACAGTTTGGTAAGGCTTGACTTGTTAATGGGGTACAGAAAAAGTCTCTGCTGCTACATCTTGTGACCAGCAGGAGGATTATTCTTGAAATTCATGCTGTGTTGGATTCTCTCTCCCTCTTATCTCTTAGCACCTTTTACTAGTTCCCCCCTATTAAAGTCCAAAGTGGCATAACTGTCACTTTTCCATAATAATAATAGCCATGTACTTTCTGCAAGCTCTGCAAGCTAACACTATTCATTCTTTGGAACAAACTCATTCCATCAGTAATAAAGACAAACAGCCTAGAGGGGTTTTCAGTGGGTTTACAATCTGTTTTACTCCCACACTTAAAACTCCTTTGTTTGCTTTTCTAATGATTCCACGTTGACTATTACTAGGTATCTATAGAACTACATGAGTTAATGTTAATGCATTCTATCGTATCATGTCTCTGAGTATCCCACGTAGGCATTAGTTCTTCAGGGATCACTCAGTATCTACTGACAGCTCTGATGAGACTAAATCTCCTTGTCTGAGTTCAACTACCTACATTGTCTATTTTTATTTGCTTCCTCATCTTCTGATGCTCTTCCAAAGTGTTTGTGATTTAATTAAAAAGGAAAAGTCCTCACCTTTCTAAATGTGTGAGGACAACCTTACTTTCAGATGGTTTTGTAGCACACAGCAGGCACAGCACAAGTGTGGTATGGACAGAATGTCCAAGCCACATTCACAGCTGGTTGATTTAATCCCAGCATAACAGCCTCGAAATCAATGAAAAATTCCCCAGAGTTCATAGGCTTCTCTTATAACCACCTCAGGTAATTCTAATTCAAACAGAAAGATAATTCAAAAAAAACCCAAACCTAAAGCGTGTATAAAAATCATTTGGCAGATATACTGAGTAGTTCTTTAAGTAGCCCTTTCAGGTTGGTAAGATGTACACAAGACACGCCCAAAAAATTATCAGTGTCAATGAAAAAGGAGCAGTAACAGTAGATGCACAAATAAACTTAGTATCTAGTCTGCATCATGACTTCTTCCTTTTAGCACTTTCACAAAAAAACAGTCTCCCAGAATGACTCCAGAATTAGAAGCCATCCAAACCAAGTCATCCAAACCTGGTCATCTGGTTTAGCAGTCACTATGCTTTCAATTCAGTTTTCAACATTTTCTAAAATGTTGGTTTATTGACAATTTATTTGAACTATTAATGTCTGCAAGACTCTGACTCTAAGTTAACATTATTGGTTTTGCTGTATGAAAGGACAGCATGGAATAAAGTTTGCATAATTTTACCTTTTTGCATGCTCATACGTAGAACATGTAGTATTTCACAGTTGGTCATGCTTCTGCAACACGGCAGCAGTGCACTTATTCCAAGCCTTGTCTCCTCCTATAATAGTTTATGCAATCCATAAAATAAGCCACTCATTTTAATTACAAGATGTGGGGCCACCTCCCACTGACAGATCCTCATTTCCTTTCCAGAACATTGCCTTTTAATTTGTAAATCACTTGTGTATCATTGTAACTAACAAGTACTCTGGGAATACAGCCCTGCCTAGATGTTCTAGATCAAAGCAATCTGCTGATAGCAACAAATTTTTCTAATAAAACAGAAGTAGACTAAGTAGTCTGAAAAATCCTAAACATAGCAGAGAAGCACTGATTTAGGCCTGCATAGAAGACAGAGCTCCGGCAGATGAAGAATGTAATCACTTTACTAAGAGTGCAAATGTCAGTCAAGAAGTACAAATGGACTAGACCACAGAACAGTTCAATCCAGCCTGGTTTTTCTGCTGGAGCCTTGAAGCAGGGAAGTGTCCATTCCCCAACATAAGATCATGTACAAAAGGACAAGAGGGTCAGGATGCAAGACTCCAGAGTACAACATGATGGCTGTCAAATAATGCTTCTGTGTATAAGCAGCAGCAGCAGCGAAAAGGCTATATTACCTAATCAGGATTTACAAAAATATGTTTGGCTGGTTGGTTTGTTGGTTGGTTGGTTTGGTTTGGTTTGGGTTTTTGTTTTTAAGAGAATCAAAATTATCAGTGATGGAGTTCACTTAACACTAAAAGATATCTAATGCCTCAAAACAGGTCCATGTTTTTGCCTCAGTCTATCCAAAACAGCAGCTGAATTCATGGAAGATAAATATTAACCTACACTGTAGTTGTCTGTCAAAGGAAACAATGAAGTATCACACAGTATAGTATCAGATTGCAGTAAGACGTTTCTATTGCTTCTATAATACAGGTGTAACTATTGCATTACATGTAACTTAGAATGAAAAATTAAATATCTGGCAAGTCTCAGACATATGAAAAATGAATGGACCATTTGCTAAAGCAAAATTCTCACGTGTAATTCAAAATTACCACCCACTTCTGTCCAATCATTAACAAGTTTTCCAGTTGTGGAAAATCTTGCCATGAGCGCAAAGACTGTGGATCAAGAAAAAAAGGGTGCAAATGTGACCCTACTAGGAAGCCATATAAAGATTCTGCATTCCTTAGGCACTTCTAAATACAACTGCATAAGATACTGGCTGTATTTCACAATGGGGTTTTTTTTGAGTCAAAAACAAATAAAAGCTTCAGAAACCTGTTCAGACTGAATTGCTAAAAAATAACTGTGCACCTCCTTGCAATAATAAGAAATACAGTACTAATGCTGGACTACATGATTTGCTCTCACTGATGGAAAATTAATGATAACTTCATTGCAGTTTTAGTATACAACCATAAAAAATGTGTTTATAAAGAAAGCCCCTAAATGCACAAGGTCATTATGTAATGAACTAGAATGACAAAAAGCAACAGCTGTTTAAGGGCGGCTTATCTTTCACTTACAACAACAATACTTTATTGAAAAATATTGATTTTTTTATTTTGTAAGGTATGGACTGTAATTAAGTGTAGTACAGTTGGCAAGAAAAGCCTTTTTCTTTTATATGCTCTAATTCACAATTATTGAAATACTACACTTTAAAATATACCATTAAAATAATTTACAAAAAATGAATAAAGAATGTAATTTCAATAGTGAGGGTTTCAATTTAGTAATATAAATACATAATATACAGATGTAAACCTTCAGTTATGGAAACAGGTGTCTAAGTGACCCATCTCACACAGGCTGCGCAGCTGCGGTCAGTGCTGCTACTGTGAGGTCTTACACCAGCATTCGACAAAGGACAGTCACCCATCAGAGGCCTTTTGTCATTGCAGGCAAGTCTCTGAAGGAACGTGTCACGTTATATGTGTATTTTATGTGTATTTTATTATATGTGTATTATATGATTTATTATATATATTATTATATATTATATATATTATTTATTATATATTATTATATTTATTATTATATAATTATATGTGTATTTTATGATTGTCAGGATCTGGCAGTTTCGATGGCCTAAACTTTCCACAATAGCCAACCCATCCAGCACTAACAGAGATAAAATCTGCCTTTAAATAAAATTGTTGGACATTAAACCTACCATTAAAATAGTTCAAAATATGAAGTGTAGTTAAAACTGCATGCTCATATACCATACAAAAGAATTAACAATAACATGCTTAATCTGAGAATACATTCCAAGATTGTCTCTAATCTGAGAATACATTCCAAGGTCTTCTCTCTTAGGTACTAGAATTAAACATCAAGCATTTTGTTAGTTAAAACTCTGTTCAGCTCATCAACACTTTTAATTAATTCCTAAGATAAACCAGTTTGATACCTACTAAAAACAAGGGGTTTGTAGTTATAAACAGTTCTGATAAATCTGGGTGTGGAAATTTTTTGCATATTTCAGTTACCCTACTCTCAATTACAAAACAAATTTATGGATATTAAAAATACTTATGTAAAAGTGAAGGAAGAAAAATAGAGTTAATAGAGTGAAGCCGCCTAGCCAAAAAAAAGTTGAAATCTATCTGAATAGAAGAATATGCTTTACAATTATTCATTAAATTCAATTCAAAGTTTTAACTAATCACAACTCTAAAAAATAGAGCAAACTATTTCTTTAAAAAAGTACTGAGTAAAATAAGATTAATTGATTAACCCTTAAAAAAAGCTGCAAAAGTATTGTTCCCATCTAATATAGATGGTAAGGAAAAACCATTACACCTAAGAAAACAACTTGTTTATGCAATGCACAATGAAAACCTGATCACATATGGAAAAGGACATCACTGTTTCTCAAATCGATTTTAGAAAGAAACAAACTTTTACTTTAATTTCAGAGGTTTTTAAACCCCCTTCTTGTATTTTCTGCCCTAAGGAAGGGCCAACTGTAAAAGCTCAAGTGTGTAGGAAGAAGCCCTCAGTGAACTGACATGCCAGCTGAATGACCACGCGCTGTGGGGCACGGCCCACACGTCTGCCCCTGTCCCACCAGGCCCTTTCTTACCTGTCTGCTACATTCTGCACTGCAGGACTCTGCACAACCAGCTGGAAAAACCTGCACGTGACTTTATTTTTCTTCCCATCCTTTGTAATCACAACGTAATTTAATTTGATCTCTCAACATCTTCAAATTTTAATAGGCTTAAAAGCTGTAGTATTCTGATCAAAAATAAGCAGCTTCGCCATTCTATATTATTGATACACCTTGGATAAACTTCCTCTGAAGACTGCATACTAAAAATTTCTGGGTTTAATGCCAAAGAATCACATCTCTAGAAACTTCAATAGGTACCCTCTCTTAAGTGCATATTTTGAAAGATACATTTGTATACAAGGGTGTTTATACATTCAAATGTAAAGGATAATTTGATTTCCAATTTACTTCACTTGGAATGTTGTCTTTCTTTTTTCTTTTAAACTCTATAAATATGCTATGTAATTTTGTACTCTGAATTTTACTAATACCTCATCTTCAACAAAGAACATGCAGATAGTCTCGGGTTTGGGAGGTTTTCAGACTTCCTTGATTTTGAAGTATATTTTAACAGCAGGATACAAAAGACACTTCTAAATCTTTTTAGTACCAGAACAAAACACCTTTTCAGTCAAGATAAAAATCACTACATCATGAATGTTAATATCATTCTGTGAAAAATTATATCATATGACTAGAAAAGACCATCCCTTTAGGGAGAAATATTGTGTTAAAGAGGATTATTCTTTTAGTAGTGTAATAGAAAGGCATTTCACCTAGTCCCAGAAGAAAAATCAAAATATGCATTTAAATGGAAATATTGTGAAATGGATAGGACCAGAAAAACCCCCTCAGAACTGTAAAGAATTATATATTTATATACATATATACATATACATGTACACACACAAAATCAAATACATGACATTCTATTTATACAATTTTTCTAATTATTTCTATACATATATGTTAAAGTATAAAATTTTAAATTTTAAAATACAAGTTTATAGCTCTAGACTTACTTTGCAAATATCAAGATGCAGCCACATTGTCATGTACTTGGTTTGGCCACAATTTCAAATAATATATACAACTCAGCTCTTCGTAAAACGTTGGGAGTATTCTTTTTTAATTTTCTGCACATTTTGTGCCAGACCATATTCTAAACAGCTTTTACAAAGTGATAATGTTTCATTGACAGTGTTTTGTGTACTTTACATAAAATTAAATCTCAGACAAACCTTGGGAAAAAGAAAGCAGAACGCTAAGCAATACAGCATGTTGCTCTTTTTGACCCACAAATGATTATCAGTTGTTTTAGAAGTTATGACAGTTTTCTCAAGTCCTTAAGGAGTCTGACACCATTGGTATAGCTTTTAACACTGCATTTATGTTTATATTACAATACAATAAAACAGCAGGAACAGTCTTCAAATTACTTGGGTATCAGATGCTTTATTGAAAATAACAATATTACGACAGAATAAAAAAAATTAAACTTCTTTGAATGTGCTAAACAATTACTGCTATCCACGCTGCACATGAATTTTGGTATTAATCTTGGAAGATGTCACCAACTGCAACGACTACTAGATCTGTGTCTCTAATGGAAGACTGTGTTCATTAACAGTAAACACTAATCAAATTGAATAACCAGTGGTGTGCCAATATTTGAAAAGTCATTGTGAAATCAGTACTATGCTAATTATTTATTGTTAGAATACAGATGACTTCATCATCAGAACTAATAATTACTGTTCTTTATCAGGTATAAATAAAAAGCAGAATGTAAACAATATAACCACTCTCCTCCCTTTCCCTGGAGAATACTACCATAAAGCACAGTAACAATGACACCATAGTTAATTTATCTGACTATATTAATAACTTCATCACTACTCTTTCATAATATGCGAATTCACAGCTGCATTTTCTTGTGCTCTGCTTTCATCTGCTGTTCAGTTAATCAGCCTTGATTCTGTATCACTGGGATCTTTAAAAGCTACATGGGAAAAGAGAGATGGTTTTTAAAATCTTGATATTTTGTCGTACTTAATTCTAGAAATGCAAGGCTAAATTATGTTAATCCTCTCAGGCAAATCTGAAAGCAGCTACACTCAAACACGGGCAATTTATTCACCATTTTCTAACCTAAAATGTTCATATTTTCAATGGCAGAAAAAGAGAAGCTTCGCAAGATTGGTAACAGGCGATAACTGTTTGGAGAAGCCCTGTAACCACCACCCCCATCTTCCCTCCAGGAACTCCACTTAATGAGATGCATTGTAAAGGCTTCAAAAAGAGAAACTTGAGCTGATTTTGTATTCCGTATCATGGTCAATCACACTAGAAATCGAAGCTCAGCAGGTAAAACAGCAATAACAAAAATTTGTTTTCCATTAAAAGAGGATTCCCAAACATAAATTCTTCTAACTATTCTGCCTAAAAGATTTTTTGAAAGTGTCCTATTAGAAAGACTAAATAGGTGCTTAAGAAAATTCTTCAAAGAGAGCAGATACTGTAATTATCCTGAATGCATAAGGAAACAAACCCCAAAAGACAATTACTAAGTATAAAACTAGACATAGCTAGGCATGGTGGTTAATACTGTAACCACTGTATGCACTTTGGAAAATAAAATATAAAAATAGATTTTAAGCAAACTAAGTCAAATTAAAAGTGATAGGCCTACTGCTTTTAAACCACGTTCACTTCTAAGTTTAACCAGAAAATGGAGTTCAAAGCAAATGCTACAACTCCAAATGACTTGCCTGCATGAGGTGCACATGCCCAATGACAGCTCAGAAACGCTTTGCAACTTCTGCTGAGACTTTGAAACTTGGTCTGAATTCTACTTTAACGGATACCGATATAAATTGCAACATAGGCAACCACTAACCGACATGAAAGTTTTTCTTTTTAAATGTTTGATGCAGCCTTCTCTCCTCTTGCATAGAAATTAAATCAAAAAGTACTTCAAGAAAACCAAGCTTCAACATGAGATGTCCCTGCTTTTTTCTTAGTTTGATCTGCATTTTCAATACCTTTCAATGGTATGTATCTATTTTGTTTCTCATAAATATTATGTACAAAACGGAATAAATCATACACTTTAAAATTTCTTGTGATTATGGAAAAGGTGCTTACTCAACAAAAGCACTCAGCAGAACTCCTACCTTTACTGCTTTTGTCACAAAGATTTTAAGATATTCCAGGTCAGAAAAGGACTATTCTGCAATCTAATCAACTGAAACGACAGAGACCACAAAATACCATTTGGTAATTTCCGCATAAAGTCCAACAGCTAAAGATCAGGCTGCAAGACAATTCCAAACACTAGATTCCATTCTCTTATATATCATTCTGCTTTATGTGTTAGCTGAGAGCTTAATGGCATTATCTGTCCATTAAAATGCAGTATTTTTAAGGTATCAAATTCCCATCATAAAGACTTCCTACTCTGAGCAGTTTACTAAAGAAATCATTCAGGAATGAGAAATCCAACCAAGTTCAGGCAGATTCATAGAAACTATAGATAACCCCCCCCAAAAACCCCAAACATAAAGTCTCACAAGCCTCTAAAAAAGAGCAGTTTGGGATTTTTTTTCTTTTAAGAGGGTACCTCAGCACACCTGTTACTCAGACATTTGGAAACAATTTACCTTCATCTCCTGGCTTCGCTATCTGGCTTTACCCAACAAAAGTCAACTCCTCTACAAACTGACTGGGCAATTAAAGGCTTCCCATGACTCCTGGTACAAGAGCATCCTGAGCTCTCCTTCTAATGACAGTGGCAAACCTGTCCAGGGATGAACATCCCCAGCCTCTCCAGGAACTGCTGGCATTGCTCCTTCTGCAAGAGCAGGGATGAGAGGACCATGTCTCTGTCTTCCAGCTGGATGGAATCACCTCTTCCTTCAATTACTCTAACAGTGGAGAGGTTCTTAGCTGAGTCTACAGTTCATGCCTGACCCACTGCCTTTCCGGCCTAAAAACAAATGCATAAACTCTACTATAACTAATGTTACACGATCAGAGATGTCATCAGGTTATATAATGTTAATACAATCTGCTATTGGTAAGAAACTGGAAAAAGAGTTGTGATATAGACACTTATGAATAAATGCAAGAAGAAGTTTTAAATGTGCAATTCATCACTGCATTTTTGCCACCCACCTCCAGCAGGCCACCTCAGCTACTTACAATCAACATGACCTTAAAACACAGGATGCAAAGATGATAAAATATAGTATCTTAATTTATAATAAATCTCAGTTTGTTTCATATTAGGGGCAAGTGCAAAAATAAAGCTAATAGGCAGAAGAAGGTAAAGTTATTATCATTGTTATTTGATAATAGTAATATAGTAGCACTTCAAGGCTAAAATGTGCCTGGGATTTTCCAACAAAATAGTTTTTCATTAGAAATGCCAGTCCATTAAAGCTGAAGTGTTTTATAAGAAGAGATTGGTTTTGGCCAGTTTCCAGTTAACACAGGAGTTTATTCCCAGGTTCCTGTCAGTTTACCTAAGAGCCCACACCAGAGTCTGGGTTTGTATGGTCCACAGCCCTGAATACAGCCTCCCCAGGTAAATTATTGCAAATCGAGGAACAGACTTTCCCTATCTGTTTAGCTGCAACCTGACAACACGGTTCTGCCCTGTCCAGCCTGCAGACAGGATTCGGAAAAAATAGTAGAAAATACCTAAAGCAGTTTTCTCAGAAGACCCAGCTGTTCAAGTTCAAGAAGACAGAAAAAAATTCAATTTTTCTACTTTCGTTTGTCTCACAGGTAATTTCAGTATCTGATTTTCCTCCAGATTCTCATAAAAATCCTCTGGAAATCTTATTCCTACAGAATGGAAATTCTGCATTTCAGTCTGCATTTCAGCAAACCAGCTTTGCAATAAGGCCCTAGTATGATACTTTCTACAAAAAATGTTGACCAAAACTTGAAACCTACATTAAGGTTTTGCACTGAAAATTGATGTTCGAGACCATCTATTCTTGCACAAGTATTCTATGCAAATCTGATCCAACTTTCCCATTTTAAAAAGACTTGATGCTTCTGAAATATGATATTCCTTATACCAGGAACAAGACAAGTATGAACCAGGTCCTAAAACGTCAGATTTATGTAAATTCTAACTTGCCCTAAATCCAGGTGAAGCTGTAAGTGGAAAGCCTTCAGGAAATGCCAACATACGCAAGCAACACTGCCCAAACCTGGGCTGACAAGACCACACTTTAGGGCTTAATTAGAAGTTCATTACTCTAAGGTAGAGAGAATTTTGGTAGCAGAAAGAAAAGGCAGCTTGAGGATCTGCCTTGAGTAAGAAACATAAAAGAAGAATTTTTAGAAGATCAGAAGAAACAGAAGAGAGGCAAATGATAATGTGCCAAAGAAATGGTAAAAGATAAAACCAGAAAATACCAGCATAGAAAAAGCAAAAACAAAAGAAAAGGTAAAGCTTTCAGAGGATTTTTCTGTGATGGAATAATGATTAAAAAAATACATTAAAAAACACCTTTCTCTAAAACTTACCATAAAAAATTGTTAGAAAACGCCCAAAATTCTTAATTTTATCATAAAATATGTTCCATCTTGCTTTATTTTATTAATGTGCCTAAATCTGAAATTTATTTTCAATCTTGTGAAGTTCTGACATCTCATACTGTCAACAGGGCTGTAGCCTCAGGTTGCTCCCAGAGTGGCAGCCATTATACCCCCTTAAAGTCTAAAAGCAAACGTGTGTTTGAATATGGGGGAGAGGAATATTAATTTCTATTTCTTCCAACTGGGTGAAAGTGAAGATTTCCTTCCTCAAGGGAGATATGTCCTTAGTCACCACGATAATGCCAGAAAGGGCACATGAACACGAAAGCATGGTGAATAAGAGACAGGTTGGCAAGTCAGCAATGTCTTAGAGAACAGGAAAAAAATGCAGCTTGCTGGAGTGATACCAAGACTAAATGCAGGTGAATGTTTAATGACAGAGAGAGAAAGTAAGGAGAGGAATTTCAGAGTAAAAATACAGAAAAGTATGCAGAAAAAATATGAGGAAAGGTGTAGGTCAGAAAACATTGTGAAGAACAATTAGGAACCCTGCCAGAGAGACAAATGTCAACTAAATTGATCCTGAACCTATTCCAAAGGCACAGAAGAACGGGTGATGAAGGGTCAAGTTATTCAGAGAGAAGGGAGGAAAGATTAAGGTATACCTTTTACCCCTCTTCTTTCAAATTCCAATATCCTCCAAAGTATGCTTGTTTGTAAAAAAACCTCCAACATTTATATTAGTTCTTCCATTCCCATCCTAGCCATGAATAATGAAAAATAAATAGCCAAGAAAATGCAAAAAATGTACAGATAAGTTCTACAATTGATCACTGTTCCTCTGGTCAGCTCTTTTCTCCTTTTAAATGAGATTAAACAAAATGCAAAACACTAGTTTAGACTTACAGTACAATTCAAGCAATATTTTGTTGAAAGGTATAATTACTCTATTTGCTGTCTTAATATGAAATCAATAGCAAAAAAAGATAAAATCACTTACGTAGAGCATCGAAGATCCCTTTGGTACCTTCTCTGCTTAAAGCCAACAGCATTTTCCTTACCATTCAGATTCCACATCTTTAAAAATGTGTATCAAAGCACGCTAAACTTTAAGTTTTCTACTATTGCCAGTAGGTAACTGCATCAGAGAGAATGCCTGTCTTCCTTTATTATCTCTCTTCACTCCTCAACTGCAGGCAGATTTGTGTGGTATTCTCCGAAATTAAGAACAAACTGACCATTTAAATTTAGAATACAATATTGCTTGAATCAGAACTTCCCAAATTGTTTGTTGCCTAAATTAAAAAAGCATCTCCAGAATGCTTTGTTGTTGAAAGGTATATGCATTCATTTGATACTGTGTGTTCTCAATGATATGTCTCTTCTCTAATTAAGGTGCTACAATTATTTACTAAGTTTCTTCTATGCAGAAATTGAAGTTTCAGAGGACTGAGACATCTAAAATTGCAAATATGTACTTATCATGACCCGTGCCCTTGGCATAAGTGACTGTGGACTGTAGTAACAAGATAAGAGTAAAAGGAAAGCAGCTTTTTATTAAGAGCTGAAGTACTTTGTTCACCAAAGAATCTACCAGCAAAGGAACAGTCTCTGAGTCTAGTCCAACACAAACTGTGTGACACAAAAAGACAGTTTGGCCAGATGGGGGCAAGGACATTAGAAATGTTTATAGATAGTGGAAGTGCAGGGCTATTCACATTCATTAAGGTTTCAGTCACCTTCCAGTCCTCAGAGCAGACTTTTGCACAATGGGCTGCTCACTATTTAGCTTTCTTATCCGTTACAAAGAAGAAAGTAAGCGTGGCCTTCCCACAAATACTTTTGTCTCATTTAACAGAAGCAAAATATTTGTCATGTTTTCAACCTGAAATGCTACTATTTTATTGACAGACATCAGTTTTTAAGCTGAGAAGTTTTCATGTTTCAATGTTTTAAACCAGTGTCTCCTGTTCACACTGCATATTATATTATCAAACAGTTGCACTGTGACTGTATGCTTGGAAGGAAGAGGTCAAAGATCCCAAACCCATTTGCATTACTAAAATAGCGCGTGACTTGTAAGTATGGTTTCTGTCAAAAGTTGTTAATATGATACCATTAACAAATTAGGTTGAATGTACTTCATATGTTTTAAATGTACATACCAACAACGCAACATCCTGTTAAACATGCCAACTAGTGACACATACCAAGATGGGACCAAAGAGAAGGATGAGTTCTATACTTTGCTGAAATAAGAAGTTAAGCATTAGAGATGACCCTTGCCTAATAAAGACACAGTTGCAATTAAGGATGTGAAAACTTTTATTCTAACTAAGTATGGACAAAGCATCTTCTGAACAAGGAAGAAACAATAAAAGGCTTCAAGAGAAAACTAAATCTGGCTGGATTCTCTGTGGTTTCAGTTCAAAGGGGAGATGGTAAATGATAATACTACACAAAAAGAATCAAAACAACTTAAAACCTAATGATCAATTTTGAGAAACACTTCTATATAGGAAGGTCTCAGTTCTTCTATGGAAGTTTCTAAATATACTTCTCAAAAAAACCAGTTTAATCCTCATTTCTTCAGGTAAGGTATTTTACAGACAGGTTGCAACTGTGCAGTCCTCTTAGTATATCACAAATACATGCTCAGAGATTGCTAAGTGGAGCAGGAAAAAAATTCTGAGAGACTTCAGAAGTGATGGAAAAGAAACTTCCTGGGAACCAGAAGAAGTTGAACACCACTTGCTATAACAGAAACCAGCATGCCAGACCACTGACTGAAAACAAGCCTGGAAGCAAGGATCCTCCTGGTTTCGAATTTCTTGTAGATTTAAAGATTTTTTTTTTTAACATGATAGAGGGCTTTGATCAAAACATATGAAGTCTTTCAGGTATTAGACTTCCTGTGTTTTTGCAAATTTGACTTTATGCTTAAGTTTGAAGTAGGTTAACTACTGATACAGAAAAGAAATAATAGAGCAGGCTACTCTAATAGTCTGCTAACATAAATTTCATGACACTACGGACAGCACTGCCTAATGCACACTTTAACAGCAGAGAAGGCTACGCACATCTTCAAAAATACTTAACTATAGTATTTTGCATTTCTATTGCAGCAATGGCCAAGGAAAGAGTAGTTGCTATTCCATAATGCACTATACACATATTATATAAGGTGGCAAACCTTCTCTTTAGTTTGTATTTCTCAGAAATATTCTGGCAGCCAAAATTCTCACAGCCTGGTAAAATAATTACTGAGAATGTGAATATTCTGAGGCTGGAATTACACTGATATAACCATATCAGGAGCATCTGATAATAGCACAGCACTAAGAATACCTACAGCTGATGGAGCAGCAACTATAAGGTAAAAGAACAAATTAATCAACCAAATATAAATTCCCAGTAAAACCCCCATTCACCTCATGAATACAAAAATCTTGCCCATGAAACCCATTTCCTACCTACGAAATAACAGCAGACTGCCAACCAGATGTGGTTACTCCCTCATCTCATGTTGCAGAAGTTTGTACCGCAAAGGAGACTCTGGCTTCCCAGTTTTCTCATGTACCTGGTCCAAAGTGTGCATGTGCGTGCATATCTGGTTTAGATCTTTTTATCTTCACTTTTAAAATATTGGAAAAAACTAACATTGCAGAATCAAGAGCTAAAAAACTAGGAGACATCATACAACCGTGTAACCTTTTTGTTTAGTTTCCTTCCAGTGGGTTTCATGATATAATCTTCAATATAACATGATTACAATCTGCTTTTCCAACTTATTTGAATTAAAACGTAATACAAGGGAAAGCATGAAACTTTGCATTTTGCATTTTCAAATCCTCAGCTGCCCGAATTTGCAACTTATACAATAAATTTAATATTATATATTAACACAGCTTTCTTGAGCAACCGCCCTTCAAAAGGTGTCAGTAGTCACAATATTATGTGGAACGGGCTGCTCTGGAAAGCCAGTATGGGTCATCAAGCTCTCAGAGCAATTAAAATAGCCAAGGGGAGAAGTAGAATTTTTTCTTTTTTTCCAGCTGATGACTTCAAACAAGCACCCTCCTCTCTGTACAGTTACACACGACAGTATCACTAAAATTCAAAGAAAATTTTTCAAGTGTTTATTATATAAACGATTTATCACTTTTTCTTAGGGAATGAAATGGTGTATTTTCAGCCCAAAAGATAAACACTCAAGAAGAGCCATTAAGTGTCGAAAATTGGAAAATTAGATGTTATGCAACTTAATAACAGAAGTCATGCTGCTCCACAGAAGTTAGTCATTGCTATAGCATCTTTCCATTTTCAGAAACAGGGTACTTGATGTCAAAATATTAAAACTATCTCATAAGTAATAGCACGGATTTAGTATTAAAAAGAAGATCGAAGTCTCAGGGTAAATCTTCTTTTGAAAGCATTTATTGATCCTTCCTTCACAGCACTGTTCACCATTTCTGTAAAGCAATACTTTTGAGAATGGTGATGTAAGCAATGAATAAGTCACAATGACAAGTGGGTAATAAATAATGACTGACAGACTTGCCCTAAGAACACAGGAGTGGTCTCTAAAGGGTAAGGATAATGCTAAAGGTGGCAAAAAGGGTTATTATAGCACAAAACTAGCAAAATTACTGGCAACCTGTAGAGGTCTAAAGAAAGTTAAGGAACATGAAAGAAAAAAGCATTACTGGATCTTACAAAACAGACTGTAGCAGAATGAAACATGACTACATGACAAGGCTAATAAATGAATCCCAGCAATTATAAACCAAAAGTTATCTAGCTCTGTAAAATCACAAACTTTACAGGCTAAACTCAAGTTCCACAAAATATTATATATCTGTACACATTAATCCTTTCTTTGTGCTGGTACATTGTCCAGGGAGCACAGAAGCCGAAGAAGGCCAAGAAGACAAAGCTAAGTCAGGTAGTTTAATGCACCTACTTGGATGACATATTCTGTAATAAACTGTGCCTTCCCGAAATACAATGGTATCACTATTCTGAATACCGGAAGTACATAACAAAAAAAAAAGGCCCAAAACCATCAAATATAGTATCAAATACAGCTTATCAAGTCACTGTGTAGGCAGAACAACAGAAGAAAAAAGAATAGGGGCTGTGGAAAACACAGCAGACAACAAAGAAATGACTAAGAAATGTAGAACAAACAAGTCCATAAGAAAATACTTCAAAGGAAGGGTGTTCATTTGTTCTTAGTCCCTAACTCCTCAGTATCTACTAAGACTTCACAGCCGTTCTGAGAATATTATCTCTACTTCCTATAGATATAAAAACAGACAGGCCACCAAGTATACAAGGAAAACCTAAAAACTCACTTTTTTCTTTAAAACTACCATGCTGTCAAAGATTCTCACTCATGCGATCAAGTTCCACAGAAAGAATGTCTTAAAAGCAGAAGAAAAATTGTCTTAATTTAAAAGAATATCCTAAAAAAAGGAGGTCTTAAAACTCAGATTTAATCGTAAAGACCACCCTGGGGTCATAAACTAAAATTCTCACGAATGTCTCCAGTGAGAAAACTCAGTATTTCCTGTTGTTATGTCAAATAATGTCCCATTTTAGATTGCAATATTTATTTTTCTTCTTATAACAAGTGTTACAGGGTAGGCAACTGTTAACCTAGTAAATTGGAGTAGATATTTTCTAGATAAAAAATATTCCCAACATTCAGTCTCCACATCCTTTGGTATTTAGGAGTCAAAGAAATACTGGAAATAAAAATTAAGATGACCTTCAGAAATACCCTTAACTATCCTGCAACGGCTCAGATTTCATTAAAGGATATTTGAAAATTATTTTAGTGATCACACTCAATTAAGTTATTTGAAAAGAAGCATTTTCAACTAGAGATCTACCTTAAACATATATTCTCCTTCATTAAATATTTCAGACAGGAATCACATAATCCAACTAGATGAAGTATGGTATTTTGGGGGGAAGTAACGATTGTAGGATGAGGTAAAATGATCACTGGCATTTTAACTAGAAAGATAAAAGCACGTGGACTAAACAGGACAATTCCTATAAGCATCTGCAGTGGCTGCTCTGTCAGATCTCTGCCAGCTCTTAGTGGACAGAAAAGCTGCAATTCATCATCTCCAACAATGTAATCTACATTTATCACTATTTTAATTATGTTGAATCTTAATTTGCTAGTTTCATTGCAAGAAAATACACCTTATTATTTTTCCAAATAGACAGTATCTTATCTTTCTCAAAGGCTGCAGTTTAAAATTAAATCCTTCTCTCATTGCCAACCAGATCACACTTATAACAAATCATCTGTATCTGTTTTCTTCATTAAAGTATTATTTTGATTAATAATTCATTTTCTAAGCAAAATTCCCACTGATCTGAATGACAGATTTGTCTAAAGAGAGAGAACGGTGATGCAGTTCCATAGAAAAGATTAAAATCTAAAGTAGATATTTACTTTAAAGTAGAAATCTATATCACCTCTTTTTTCTGATACTCAATTTCTGCCCTTTCTTCATGAAGTAAACTCTCAAGATCACTTTAAAAATTTTAACTGGTTTGGCCAGATTGTAGAAAAAAAATAACACTTGTTTTATTGCACGAATGAAGAAACTCATTAACAAAAATGAAACAAAAAAGCCCAATACTTAAGATTAGCAATAATTATGCATCAGTGCAAGTACGGAGCTCGATTCAGAGTTTCAGTTAAATTTAGAGTGAAGCCATAATGACCAAATTTAACATTGCTTTTTTGCCAGTAGAATAATAGTTGCTTTACTCAAAAAACATGGGTCACCTTTTTAACTTCTGTAATCATTTTAGTTAATGGTTAGTAAATAAGGGATATTTTCTGGATTAGCCAGTACACATTCTGCCAGCAACATTTCAGTACATAAAATCTCATGGTAAAAAGTAAAGATGTCATATAACTAGAGGCTAGAGATAAACAGGCAGACAAAAATCAAAGCTTCTGCACACTACATTTCTGAATCATCTCACCTCTTAATTTAGTCTTCATCATAATTTATTGCTAGATCTCAAACACTGCAAGGAATGGTTTGTGACGTACTATTTACTCCATCAAAATTCTTATCACTTATTACAAAGAAAAAATAGTCTTCAGGAGTAGAAAGCTGGTGTGTTTATCTGCTGTTCCAAACAAACTAAGGCATGTGGGCAGTCTTGTATTTTACATAAATCATTAGAGATACAGAATGTTTTGAATAGCCATCAATGGTTACATCATTAACTATAATTTACTGCAATGACTTATGATTTTAATTTCATAGAAGTGCATTAAGAGTGTGTTCTACACATACATTAACACTCCCCATCATAAAATAAAACCATTTAACTTTTCACAGAGTGACTTTTATGATGCTGTTACAGAAGAAACTAATTGTAGTTAAAGCATTTATTTTTTAAAAGGTCATGCTTTTTTATTGTAGTTTATAATATTTAAATGGCAGCGTATGAGTGTGAATGTGCATATACATGAATGTGGGGAACATGTGTGTTCAATACTGAACCCGTCCTGCAAGTTCTGGAGAAAACACAGAACAAAATGTTATTTGCATATTAAGCTATAATGAGGTAAAAGAGAAATCTAAATTGTAAATGAGTTTTGGAGATAAGTCAATGCTAATGAACAACAATTACTTCAGTCACTGTGTGAATTAAAACAACATCATTAATAAAGCTTAGGTGTTCCGCTGGTGACCATGTCTTTAGTCCCTGGCAGATCATGCAGGACCTAGTCTAGGAGAAGCAGCAAACACAAAGGAAGCAAGTTTTAAATCATTTTGTTTTGAAGCACCACTTCAAACAAAAACTTCAGGAAAGCCTACATAACTCAGAAAATCCCATCTAGTTTTAATGATTGCCATGAATGCCTGATAAAATTTCAGATTTTCACTAGATAATGACAAGAGAGCTTATAAACCTAAAAGATGCCTCAGAATAGTCTCCTTTGTTCTCTTTCTTGCATGTAAAACAGTCAGTGAACAATCAAAATGTTTCCTTAAGCAAAAAAGGGCTTTTGTTTGAGCTAAAAATAAGTCTAAACATCCTGTTCTTCACCTGAACGTTCTAAACTAGCTGTAGGCAGTAACCATGTAGGGAGAAACTACAGAGGGCACTGTTGTATCAGTTATCAAGAGTTACAATGGTGACAGGGCTAAAGAACAGAAGACTGTCAGGAAAATAAATAAGTAACTAAAGAAAGAATCCGGAGTTAGGAGAGCATGCAAATGCACTAAACCTAAAACAATAATAAGGCGGAAAGACTGAAGCTGTATTTCTGAAGGAAAATGGACTGAAAAAAAAAGTTCACATAACAGACTGTCAAGCTGGCAAGAATGCTGCAGTGCACACATTTGGCATTTTCCTTTGTAGTTCTTTCCATGGAAAAGGTAACTAATCATTGCAGCGCCTTATCCTTTGCAAACAGCAACCTATTACTGGAATCCCACTCATAATCAATATGAAAATGAGCGATGACTATTATGCAATTCTTCCACAGACAGAATTTATCAACAGAAAGAGTATCTCCATACTGTACAGTCCTTTTACTGTGTAGAAGGCCAGTCCTGTTTTATTCCTTTTCATAATGACAGTGACAAATCAACCATTTCTATTTTGAAAATGGTAACGTTGGTGCAATATAAACCAAATGAAATCCCAGCCTTTCCAGAAGAAGCACCTTTAAATATGCTGATCAGAAACAGTAAGTGTTCAGTTGAAAATAACGTAACCATGCAATTGCTGTAGGTATGACATTCATATCAAAGGGGAGTGGTGTTAAGTAAGTCAGCTTAAATAACTTAGTTTTTGTGTAAGAAAGCAAAATTATTTTTACATAAAGCATGAGCTTCAGAGAGAAAAATATTTATGAAGACAAATTTGATAAATGTTTTACTGTTCATTTGCATGAAAGCTCATCTGTCCTTGATTGTATTTTATTAGAGCTAACCCCAATTACATTTCATTAAACACTAATAAATTTTAAAAAACATATTACCTCTGCCTAATGAGAAGTGTAAATAATATAAAGCAGACGGTTACTTCACCACAGAATAAGATAATTCATTTTATATATTTTTCATTTTTATCCTTAGAAAGCATGATGAAGATGCCAAGTAAGAAGCCAAAGTACCGAAGTAAGATATGGATAGTACCATCTACTTAAATGAAATTGTAGAGAAGAAAGGTGTTGATCTTCTTCAACACTCTGGTGGCAAAACCCTGGTGGCAGCATATTTTACAGTACTACAGCAAAAAACAGGACTTTTATGAACATTGACTCAAATTCACATTTAAAGAGCAAAGGCTACATGGAAGGTACTTTCAAATTAAGTTAAGCAATAACTTCACAATAAACCAAAGAATAAATTTTAACATGGAAGATGCTCGGGCAAACAAAATATCTCCCAGAAAACTGTCTACAACTGTGAGAATGAATGAACAAAACAAAACCAAAACCACAGACAGTGCCTATGGATACTCACTCACATCCACCTGCAGAAGAACTGTGATGGCAACTGTGGAGGAATTGTGTCTCTGAGCATGCAAAGGCAGAGGGACTACATGAAAGGGAATGGCCACGGAAAATGAAAATCCAATATTTTTTTTAAATTGCAAAATCAGACAACACAAATACATTTACCAAGCAAGACCCCAGTTCCTTCACAGACACTGAGACCTGGAATTCTTTCTAAGTGATTTAAGTAATTGCTTCAAGCAACTTGTTAAAAAAAAATTCAAAAAATCAATAAAACCAAAAACTAATGTGCATGTCACGAATGGGTTTCATCCAGGTTTTGCCACCTTTGGCCTCTAAACGGGTCCTGTATAAGCAATGTTAAGTGGAAATGTTAACTAAATTTCAAATTTGCATATATTCTGTCTTTAGCGTAAACCTGTTTCCAAATCAGAATTATTTTAAACTTGCTGAGCACACTACAAGTCTAGTAATCTGTTTAGCTCAGTTTTTTATTAGCATTGTTTCTAACAGTCTAGTTTTGCTAAAATACAGTTTCGAATCATTTTATTGTTTCCAGGTATTAATAAAATTTCAGTAGTATTACTTTTATACTCCTTTTGAAGTGTATATGACTGCAGGCAGGCAGGTCGCATGCATGTATACAAAACTAACAGTTAGATACACAATATTAATAAAAGAAATGTATCATGAGTCTAGGCTAAAACAGGTGAAATTCTCGAGTTAAGATACCTGTTTGTTCTATGTAAAATTTAACTGCATTTTAACTCAGAAATGTTGTAGTTCTTTCCTAGAGACGTGCAAATGGATCCAAATGGGGCTGTTACTGAAGCTGTTGAGTCTCTGCATGTCACTTAAATAAAATTCAAGCCATGAAAAAAGTTTTGATAACACTTACAAAATTGACTTAAACATTTTAATGTATTTTTCCATTTAACTACAATACTGAATGCCAAAATGTTAATAGGTAACTCTCTAAATATTCAAGATATTTAACAAGACATTTGAAGTTCCTTTCTCCCCATGCAATACAGCACATTAAAACCAATTTTACTATCCTAATTTATTCAAAGCTTGATTATGAGCAATAGCTTTGAGAAGAAATACAGCATTGTTGATTCATATACAAGCATTTCACTTAACTACATTGGATAATAGCAGTGCTCCTAAAGGAGTATAAAAGCAAAGTGATTAGAAGTCATTACTGTTAATTAGCATTCACTCTACATTGATAGGGATGAACCTTTTCTGTGCTGAACAATTGGAAAGCTTTTATCTGAAAGTCTGCCAAACCTGGTCAAGGTAGGCACTGAAATACAGTGTCAGTGACCAGTAAGTAGAATTCAAAACAACAAAAAAGTAAAACAAAATCTAAGGATGTATCATCATCCAATTAGTAAGATTCAGTTTTTAAACAGGAAAAGGTTTGAAGGGAATGAGTAAAACTGGAAACTCATACTTCACATTCTGCAATCTCACTGATAAAAGGAGGAAATGTGTGTTTATCAAACTTGCTGTGAGTGCACGGTTCATTTGGCATCCTGTAAACAATGCCTGGCTGCCCATTTCCAAACGCATGTGAGAATCTTGCAACCCAGAACATCATATTCAGCAGGCAAGGTCACACTAGAGATGCCCTGGAAATGGGAAATTAGGAAAACCTGGCAATCAGAGATTTAAAGCTGACCAGAACAAGCCCTCGGGCTTGCTTACCATCTTTCACCACCAGCCTGTCTGTCTCTGCTTATTCACTATTAACACAACAAGACTCAGAGTGAGTGAAAACAACTCCACACACCTAACAGGGAGAAATACAGTGACTTTTTTGTTTACATAAAGCTCAACATTTCTCACGGTAAGAAACTACCTCAAATATGTTGCTCAAGATCCCCTTCTGAAAACAAAAAAAAATTGACCCTTCCTGAACAGTTCAGATGAGACATGGAGAATTACAGGCATCCTGTTGATTAAATATTTCCTTGTTCCCATCTCCTTTTTAAATTCAAACTAAAACCAAAAAAACTAAACAAACCCTGTCTTGTGAATGGAACAAGATACATAATTATTTTTACACTGCTTAAAGCACTGCCAACTATGCAATTATTTCTTACTCTCTTCCTTTAATTCCCACTCTTATTCACTGCTGATGACAATGGTCATCCCTAGCTGGAGGAACCTACGGAGCTCCACTCCAGAATTAATTAAAAAAAAAATAACAAGAAGAAGAAAAAAAAAAAAATAACGTGATGACTGCAAACGGACAATTCAAATTCTCACAGATAAAAATCTAATCCTTACAAAAGGTAGAGGAACTTAATCTATGACATATTAAAAACCTCAGCAAATATTTTGTCTCAAAAAAAAAAATCTTACTTTATGAAGAAGCACACAATTATTTGTCTGTGTAGGTAGCCATTTCATACAGTTTCTAAAAGTTCACATTTAACTTTCATGCCTAAAGGCAAAAAGAAATGTGCTAAGAGATATGGTCTCCAAGTGTTCATCTAATCAACATGAGTAAGAGGGCCCAAAGTAAATTCCATTGCTTTCTCTATCACTGTTCCCTCTAACTGGGCACTGAAGATTTTTTAGGATGTTTTTTCAATACTGATGTTATAATTTCACTTGCTGTATATAAATTCTGTTTCAATTACTGAATTATATATTAAGTTAATCTATTAAAATATCAAGGGCACAGTATTCTTGATTTGCAATAATCTTAAAATATAGCAGAAAAAATTAAGGGGTGATTATTTTGGAAATTCAGCATAAAGAGAAAATACCTCTTCTTATAATTTAACCTTTTTCAAAAATCTTGAAAAACACACCTTTGAGGAATTAGTCTGTACTTCTACAAATTATTCAAATTGTAATAGGGAAAATATCGGATTTTCTTAGGCTGAAAACACGGGAAATGATGACTAGAACACAATTGTTCTGCACACTTCTGAACTCTCTGAATCTCATCAGTAAGAGAAGGAAGCTACCTACTTTGTCTGAATTTATAAACTGTAAAATAGTTTGGTGAACAGCATGCTGAGGTCCTCAAATTACAGATTATCGAAGTCAATAAACATTCCATAACTAATAATATTTAGATCTTTAAGACTCCTAAGAAAAATTGACAAATCTTATTCATATGATTTAAGAGTACACAATTAGTCTTTATCATGTAAATACTACCACTGAAGTCACAAGAACTACCAAGAGCTGGTTAAAATGGACATCTAAAAGCCAAATGACTATTTCTAAATACTTCATTGTCTCTTTTAAACACATTTTGTAACAGCGAAGACAGTGAAGCAATGCCTGCAGTTGAAAACGACATTACACCTACTCATGTATTTTTCCTGATAAGAGTATCTAGACATTTGGCTGTACATGAGCCACAGAAAGTCATGCGACTGAAGCCAGGAACTCATTTTACCCATCGGCCACAGCAGCTAAATTCTAGAGAAGGGCGAAAGGAAGACTGTTGCCTCAGCATGGAACAATATTGGCAATAATGGGGAACTGAAAGCTTTATGTTCTGTGAGGGAAACAATCCCTATACAAAGGCCACAGAAGAAGGCTGTATTTCATCCATTCATCTCAAACCTTGACTACCTGTTTACTGGAGAACTCCAAGTCTTAGGGAGTTTCACTGAATAATGATAGGACTCAAGTTACCTCTATTCCACCTGAACCTGCACAAAGTACTTTGTCTGAGACAAAGTATCTTCTTAAATAACATGCAAAATTACACAGCTATTGCAACTTTAACTCTCAGACAGGAATAATTCCTGTCTTCAGTAAACATCAGTCTGGGTCCATTTAAAAAATCACGATCCTGTCCTTAAAAATAACTATTAAATACATTAACTATTAAATATACATTTATTATTAAATACATTATTAAATAAATTTTCTTTCTTTCCCCTTCCATGTTACAGATAAAACGAAAGTGACACAAGCAAAGGCCATTATTATTAAAATGCTTCATACATCAAATATATCCAAGATCAATTCTTCTTTTTCAGCTGATGATCAGTGGATGATATCATAATTAATAACATCTCAGTCATGAGATGCAATATATTAAATTTCTTTCAAGTGTACTCTTTTTTGTAAGCTTATAGGTTCTGAACCCACAAAGTACACCACAAAAAGAACTCTGACAGAAATAATATGTTAAGACTGAAAATGCACTGAAAAGCAACCTGCATGCTTTATAATAAACATAGGGAAATATTACAAAGAAACTACAAATAGAATAAAAATTTTAAATACTAATTTCAAAAAACTCAAGTACTGAAAAGTGTTACTGAAAATGGTGAAAACAACAGCTAGAAGAAAAAAATGCTTTTACCAAGCTCAAGAATTCTACAAATTACTCCAGAAGTGGAAACTCGCTAAACAAAGCCAGAGCCTTCACAGAGCAGAGGAGGTAAGGCAAAAAAACTGGAAGAGGACAGTACTGTCTAATGAAACCCAGAACTGCAAGAAATTACCTTGCACTGATTTGCACAGTCTGGAGGCTGCTACAACCACTGCCCAAAACAGAAGTTTAGCCGTAGTTCCATGAGATACAAAGAATGCACCATTCAACCCACCTAACAGCGTTTCCATGTGTGCTTGCTTCAACCAATCATGTATTTATTATCTGGACAAAATCATCATTACATTGAAAAGGGGAGAAAGCAGTTAAATATGCCTATAATGAGCATGATGTTGTAGGAAAGTTTCACAAAAATGCCTCCATGCTCCAGCTTTTCCAACCAGTAAAGGGAAGAAAACAGTTTTCCCACACATCTCCTGGTTTCAAAGACAGCACCATGATAAAACCCTGAAGGATAACTCAGATAACTAAGAAACTCTAGTGCTTCCATGCTTTGCTGGAAAAAGCTCCAAGATGCAAAGTGATAAACACAGACAAACGAGAGCATTGGCAACCTCTATTCAGTAACATGGAAAAAAGATTAAATTATTTCTTAGAGTTCAGGATCGACATGTCTCACAAAGTGAATATTCTACTATCAGGTGAGGACTGCATAGCAAGATACCTTCAGACATCATATAAGTACTCTGATACGTTTCACTATATATATTGAATACAGAATCTAAAACAGGGCATTAGGGAGCTAAAAAGTAAATATGAATTTCCTTCACATCTATCAATCACCTGGGTTTGTGACAATAAAATTAGCAGGTTTGCAGTCATCGGCAGTCAATAGCACTTGCTGAGTCCCGTGAACTAGATAGAACAGGACCATTGTCCTGAGTTTCCCAGCACTGCAGGGGAGTATTTAACTTTTTAGAAATCTTGTTCCCATAACATTGTTTCGAAAAACATCAAATACCTTTGAATTCATACTGGTTTTTCAAATGTGGGGATTTTTTCAGTTTTTTACTAAACAAGTACTTGCAATACAAGTGCTCTTTACAAACTGAAAGTAAGGCACGCTATGTGATTTTGATCTGGACACACCTTTCCTGTATTCTTGGGCCCAAACCATTTGACAGAAAAACAAAGCTATGTTGGTTTGACCCATGTTTTGAAATTACGTCCACTCAAGGATGCATTTTGACAAGGCTTCCGCAGCTTCCACTGAATTCCTCCCCTTCCTTCAGCAGAATGCAAACTGAGCTCTCTGTTTAAAATTATTAACATCTGGGGAAAAAACCAATCCTCAATGATTAAGACTTACATAGTTGAGCTACAAAACTGCAGTTATAAATAAATGTGAAAAAAAAAAAAGCTTTCATAGTTACTGTTAACACATGAAAGAAAAATGTTAATGTCTTTTTCTTAAAACACCAAAGACTTACAGCTCCTGTAGTTTACATCCCCCTGATAATTTTGCAATTATTCATCAGAATATGGAAGACTTCTACTGAAGCTTTTGCACCAGGATTTCATAGATACATTTGATTGTAAAGGCATGGTTATCCAAATTCTAACATGAAGGCAGTATATTGTTAATATTTATGTCTATAAAATATCATACAGTAGAGTCAATATTTCTATACAGGAAATAAATAGTTATTTAGTTTTAGACAACTTGATAACATCTCTTTCAACAACAGTTATAATTACCATGTACAAACTTCCAAAGCAGACATCCATTTCTCCAAAGACAGCAAGAATTGAAAGGAAGTATCATCTTAATTGCCACTAATCTGCCCATTTTTAATTAAGGTGATCAGAAATTTATTATCTTACCCAGAGGCAGAAAGCTATTAGCATGCAGCTTTAAGAGACGGCATGTACTAGTCCTTCTAATTTCCAATACTATCATGGTTCAAAAATAATTTAAATAATCTCTTTCAATTTCTGTACTGCATGATATGCAAATTCCATTTGAAATCTCCATGAAGCACTTTAGAGTATGATCATAGAATCACAGAATCACTTAGGTTGGAAAAGACCTTTAAGATCATCAAGCCCGACCGTAAACCCAACACTGTGAAAACCACCACTAAACCATGTCCCTAAGCACCACATCCACACATCTTTTAAACACCTCCAGGGACTGTGACTGAAGCACTTCCTTGGGCAGCCTGTTCCAATGCCTGACAACCCTTTTGGTGAACATATTTATCCTAACATCCAACCTAAACCTCCCCTGGCGCAAGTTGAGGCCATACAGCCTAAATGCACTGTTCTCCTGTTTAATAGCCTCAAACTCCAACATAGGTGCATGACCTTGATGTTACTTTAGAGGAACATGATTTCCCTATCAAAAATGTTTAGAAGATGTAACAATTGACTCCAATATGGTTCAGGAAGCACTCTGCACTCAAACCACATTCTTAGGTCATATCTGCAAGTTCATTTTTTTAAAACTGAACAAAGAATAACCCTGAAGCTTTTAGCTTCATGAATCTCAGTTCTCATTTAAATGGAGGAAAGGGGGCTAGAAAACAATCAATACCTGAATTGAAGACTAGAAATATCTTTAGCTGAAATTTCAGAAAGTAGTCTACCAGTTTGATCAATAAAATTAAATGTGTACTTATTTTTTTTAAATAGTCATTAATATGATTTTCTGAACATGGTATTGTTTTAGTACTGTGCACTGCAGTCATTAACACAATTAACTGGAACAGACATAGCATGTTCACTCAAAATTTGTGTAAAACCTCTGGAGTCAATGGGAGGTTTTTATTTATTTCAATAAGATCTGATTTAACTCTGGTGTAAAATAAAGTACCACATGAAACATTTTCATAAAGAACAGAGATTAAATTTCAAGTGTTTTAGGGAATAAGATCATTATCTTCCTTTTAATGGTTTTCTAGCTAAAAAGGATTGATACATGTTATTACTCTTATATTAGAATATAGTTACAGCGCTACCAGAATGAAAATTATCATTGTAAAATATTCTGTAATACTTTGTGAATGATCTGCAACATACAAACAACAGATTCTGGTTTACAGAGCATAAGTGTACACAAATGGAGATGTCTTGACATTACTTTGCATACACTGATAAATGCACAAAACCCAAAAGATCTCTCATTCCTGTAATCAAGCAATGCATTACTTCAAATATGAAACTACATAAACATTTTATTTATACATAATTTTTACAATTATGTTTTTTGTAGTATATGCCAAGCACCTGTTACAGGTATTTTTATTAAATAGGAACAAGGTTTTGGCTTGAAATGGGGATTAATAAATCTGATTTATAATGCGGGAAAAGGAATAAAGTTATGCTACATATTTACAGTGCCAGGAAGAACAAAGGAATAGAAATAAAACTTGTAAAAGTGTTCAAATTTCTTCTCCAAGCTTTCCTTAAATACCCAAGTGGATAATTTACTTAAATTCATAAATGATTTAAGCAATATAATAGTCTCCAAGTATTTCATTCTTTTCATTCAGCATACCTTAACAAGTTTCAAAAGGTCGTAAAGGTCTTCAACCTCATCTTCCTGACATGTGGTATACACTCTTCCGGTATTTACACTGGTACCCTTTATGAAACCACGATAGAGTGGCAAATCCAGTGCCTCAGCATATAGGTCAATGGCGTGGTGTCCTACTGTCTGATACATGTAGCTGTCCAATTCATCAGTCAGCCCTGCCACAATTAAGAAACAATCATATTAGGTACATTATTTCAACAACCACAGATAATCATAATACTACAAAGCACTGAGAAAATCTAAATGTTAATAGTTTTCAGATCACAAACAGATGTTTGGTGACAATACCTCTATAAACATGGAAGGAAAAAAAAAATAGATTTCTCCACCCAACAGACATATGGAGAGGAAGACATCTGTCACAAACATGCTGCCTATTTGGAAATTGTGGTGTCTATTTCTTCCTTAGTATTCCTCCCTGCTTCATCCAAAACTCTCATAACAGTCCAATCCTGCTCCTAATATATGGTAATTTAAATAAGAACACAGTTCAGAGGCAGAAACCCAGATGCATTACAACATACTCAGAGCAAGAAATTTGGAATGCACTGTAATATTGAGAATAAGCAAAAGGTTGTCAAAATTTCCAAAAACTTTACTGTTAAAATTGTTATCCTGGTCATCAAGAAAGAAGAAGATATTATTTTAGCTCAAATTAAATAAAGGCAGACTGCTACAATGTTTTGACATTGCTTAATATACAAAAAGGAACAGGAATCTGTCATCATATCCAGGCTTTTTCTACCTTCACTCCTTTTAAAAATTAAGCTCAAAATGATAACAACTCTTTGCCACTATTTCCTTAACCAGGAGAAAAATCTAACTGAATTTTCTTACAAGCAGTTTGTAGCTAGCAGATTAAAAGAAACAAACAAAACAGTTAAAATTCAGACATCATGGATTAGAAGGAAATCTCAAACTATCTGATAAACTGTTCACATACATAATCTTCACCTCATTTACTAAAAGCTAACACATTTCACTATTTTGGTATTAATTTGTAATACTGGAACTTCTCTTAATTTACAGAGATACATCAAGCATCTCTGCTGTATACCTATATAGCACTTATTGCAGGGAGAAAGGTCTGTAATATTGATCAAGATAACTGATTTGTGATGAAACAATTAAGTCATGTCACATTGGATGCCACACAGCAGATATGCTGTTGCTCAAAATGGGCATAATCACAACTAACCAACCTAGACCAGAAGAGCTGCTTTAAGAAAACCTCAGTGTTTTTCAACATACATGAAAACAACAAGGTCTTTAAACTTATATTCACTTCAGAATACACAGTTTCTTCATTAATTGAGACTCTCCAGGCAACAGCCGTACAAGATAAAATAAAATGAATGGCATAGAATTCTCTATTGCCTGAAGCACCTCAATTAACTTTCCACAATATTTCCAACTACACACTTAAAGAGAGCATTTTATGATTTTAATGACAATATTCTACATTTCTGATGTGGATAAATTAGTTTAAAGACAACATATTTCAACAAGATTAGAGATTATTATATCCTAGCTACCCAGAAAATAAAAATTGTTCCTGTACTCCATAGCATTTGCCAGTTCCATTCGTGACTCACTTGTGATGGCAGCTCCCTTTTTCCTTCACTTTCTCTGTGTATCTTCCTTAGCATGCATTGAACAGTTAACCTATGTTAACACACTTTAACATTCTCCCTTACCAACTGGGAAACAACCCACTTCCCTTTAAAGTCTCCCTTTAAGCTCAATTTATGCTCTCATCTGACACAGAAGTACTCAGCTCACACTCTCACCTCACCACTGACTTAGGCTACCTGAGTTTCTCCCATTCCCTTTCACAGAAATCAGTCTAGGTGCAGCCTGTGAGGAACTGATAGAAAACTGGTCCAAGCTAAAAGGAAGGAAATAGGCAGGAAAAAGAAGTGCACAAAGGTCAATCCCAATTTGGATCAGTTCCTCAACTGAGTTAAAAAATGCTGGGTTAGAATAATGGAGGAAGATACACGAGGTTAAAAACAAATGAGCAACAGCAAAACTGCATATTTTTGGCAGATGGAATGGTTTATGACAGTTTAAAGCATTTATAGAAATACAGTGTTTCTTTTGCTTGATGATGTTCTCTACCACATTAAACTATTTGTCCTACTGAACTCAGACAGGATTATTCATATTTTCTGTTTCAAATTGTGTAAGCCATTCTCGTACTGATCTTCATCTTCTTGTATCTTTTCCACTTTCAGAAAAAATACATCTAATATGCATCCATAGCATTTTCTTTTTTCTACCTCTTTTAAGATCTCTAGATTGCACTTCGATATGCAAAACTATACACAAACACATCAAGCAATTTAATTCAGGCACAGCTGTGCCTCCATTGTTTCTAATTTCAAAAGAAAAGAAAAATCACCTCTAAAAAATGTGGCTTTCATACCTGTATTTTCAGCAGGTCTTAAATTGGCTAGAGCAACAACCTGATGGCCAGCAGCAACACACTGCATCATATTATAACAGCTGTCCTTCCCACCACTGTAAGAAGAAGAAAATAGTATCAATTAGAAGTATTGCTAAAAGTTTTACCTCTTACGACTTTTGCCTAACTACTTACAAAATCAGTATCATGAGAGCTGGTTACAAAGTTTTGAAATTAAAAAAAAGGTTGCAAAATTACTATATATGTATAGTGCCTACATACAGTATCCATGAAGCACATATCCAGTTCTGTATCTTATTACTAATCTGAAAGGTTCCATGAAGAACAGCCACTTACACTGGAATCCCTTCAGAACATGGACTGTCTTCTACTGCAGACATGAATTACTCTGTACTCATTACTAGATAACTTGGATTAAAAAACCAGTATCCACTCCAGAGAGCTGCCAGCATTAGCAATATTTTTAAATGAAGATTGTCATGTTAGGAATAACATTTATCCTTCATGTGATACTTTGCCTAAAGTTTCAACATTTTAAATGGACTTTCATTTCTCAAAAGCTGTAGTTATTGTAGGCAGTAGGTTCAGTTGACACTGCACTGAACATACAAAGATTTTACTGCATATAACTGCAAATAAAAATAATTACTGATGTAAAAAAATAGAAAACCAAACAGAACTATATTCTTCTCTGTGGCCAAGAGATGATACTCTAACACAGAGAATACAATTAATTTTGACATTCACTCAAGATCTACTGGAATCTTTTCCACTATCAGGAAAGACTCCAGCTCTCCTGGTGTAACTGAAATATAGTGCTTTTCATGGACATTCATTGCTATCAAAAGAAATATCACAGTCTAACAATAAAAATAAGAGTGCTCTAGAACACACACTGCTTACAAAATCCACATTTAGACTCATAGCCTTCTAAGTACAACTGCAAATGGAGATTCTCTGCAGCCAAGGCACAAAATCCAGTCCAGGGAAGGAACCGCAACAGAGATCTAGACCAGTTCTGTAAAATTGCATCTTGCCTTAGAGTCACTGAGACACAGACAGGAGAACGTATAGTATAAGCAGTCCATACTCATACTATAGACCGTCGGTTTCCTTGTGACCACACTATTACTAAAAAACTTCTTCATCATTCCAACATAAAGCTGCCACTTTTAACTAAGCCTCTATGCAAGAGCTTGAAAGTGTGTTACAGGACTATAACCATACACCTATTCCCCTCAATTTCTGCTTTTATCCATGCTAAAATTCTGTATGCTGACCTTAATTTGCGGTATAACGCAAACCTAAAGTAGAAATAGTATAAACAATATGGCATCCTTCCGTACTTAACAGAGTTTTGTACAGCAGTTGCTTATGTTTCAGTGTAAATATGATAATAGATGCTTAATTGAAGGTTCCATCTCTACCTGATACTATTCTCGTGTATACCTACAACTTTCTTCTAACCCATATATGGACAAAAAGAAATAAAAACCCACAAGTTCATTAATTCTGGATACTATGCTTGATAGCTTGAAAATGTCATTAGTATTCACTTCATAATGTGAAATTTCAGGCTTAACAGAATCATAATGAGACAAAGGCTCTTTTCTTTTTGAATGACTTCATTCTTAAAAATAAAAGCCTCCCACTACTTCTGATTTCAACTCCAAACACAACTTCAGAAAAATGATGACGGTGGATAATTGCCTATGCTGTTTACAGCATATCAGTATTATTTTTTTAAATAAAAAATGAAAAAGACACTAGAAAAAATTATTCACCTTTTCAATTTCTCAAAACACAGAGACATGTTAAGATGAGGCTACATTCAGATTTCCCACATTTGACCACCAATTACTTGATTGAAATTTGCAGAGTGCTCACTGGCTCACACGCTACTGTACCGTTCTTTCATCTTCTATATTACTGTTACCCTGGCCCTAAAAACTAACTGCACCGAGAAACAAAATGTAGCAGTGCCTACCTACAAGGCCTTCTAAGCTAGCTGGAAAACGCATTATGGTTCAGACCTATGAAGCCAGACAGCCCACGGTGTGGGAAGAAGGTGGACTCAGCCTCATCCCAGCCTGGCTGTTGTCTAATAGATTGTAAACAAACAAAACAAAACAAAAAAATAACCAGACCAAAAAAAAAAAAAAGCCTTAAGAAGAGGGATGAAGGCAGGTACTGAGGTGGCCTGAGGACTCCTCTCAATTCTAATCACAGAAAAAAAACATAAAACCTTTTTGTAGAAAACTGTTCAAAGTTGGCCCACAGTCAGGGTTAGGTTTGACAATGTCACAGGTATGGTAACAGGTAGGCTTATAAACAAACAAAATATTATATCAGCAGAAAAAAAAATATGGTAACCATAAAGATATAGGTCCATAAAAGACTTCCGAGCAAAATTCTGTTCTATTGACAAGTGTAACTGTTTACAGTAAGAAAATTCTGGAAGAATTAAAAAGTTGAAAAACATTGTATTTCAGGTAGAAGACTAGCTTTAAAATGCCTATGATTTAGCACAAAACACAATAAAGGTTTACCCCATAAAATACCACCTTAAAGCAAGACTATCAACTCTAAGTGTGGCCAACATTTTAGAAAAAAAAGAAACAAGTTAAAGCAGTTTCATATATAATCCTGACCTTTTAAAAAGCAAGAAGCACTTTTCAAATACTTTCTTCCCTCTGATCTTTGAGGCTAGCTCTGTTACAAAGATTTCAGACACTTTGATGTCTCTTTAAAACTCTTCTTAAAACTATTACTGAAACTAAATCCATCCTTGTAAAATTGTCCATTAAAATAGCAATTGTGTTAGAAACCTGTTTTTAGGATTTTATTTCACCCTGCCTTTTAACACATTCCCACGGTTAGAGAGTATCAAAATAAATAAATAAACCTCGAAGACAAAATCTTATCTATAAAACAAGAAAAAGCACTGAAACTGATTTTCCTACTCTGTGTTTAAGCAAATCTTAAAAAACATATATAATATCTGCTGTATTTTTCATCTTTGGAGGAGGTTTTGAATGATTTGCAATTGTTGTGGACAAACCGTAACTTCAACAATGTTTGACATTAGACATTGTCTGAGAGAACTTCATACATTAAATGTTAAGATTTCAGTAAATAGTTACTCCACCCAAAAATAAAAACACACCACTCACATCCACACAATCTTTTTCCATGTACGGGTTGTTTTTAATTACTTATTATTTCTCGAGAAAAAAACACACCTGTCTTTGTTAGAAAATGTAAATCTCTTCCAAAAAAAAAAAATGCAGAGAAAGCTATTTACAGTACAAGAACTACAGATATTGACAAAAAGCGGCAGGAGTCGGGGACGGACACACACACACACACAGCCGCCCCTGACAGTCCTGTATCCAACTGCTACTATTTAAACAAATAAGCTTCATGTTTTTAAAAACGAGCAAATGAAATCTCAAAAGACACACTAGCAAAATCTATCGTTAAGAGTTCAGAAAATTTGTCCTAAGACAGCTTTAAGATATTTGGAAAGGCAAAGCACCTGGAAATTGCACTGCAAATGCCCAGAACTCCCTCAAACTGAAGGGCGGGGGCAGGGGCTCTGCACCCAGGGGACACGGCGGCTCCCGCCGCCGCCTCCCCCGCAACACGCCGGCGGCTCCGGCGGCTCCGGCGGCTCCGGGCCCTCCCGCCCCACAGCCCGGCTCCCTCCGCACTGCAGGCGGCTGACTCGGGGGACCGGGATAACGGGCAGCAGGCGATGGAGGAAAACAATTTGGGGTGTTGTTTTGTGGTGTGCTTTTTTTTTTTGATAAGACACTCGTAGTTCTTAAACGTCCCGGGAACAAGGCAAGAGCAGGAGAGAAACTGTTGCAGCTTCACGCTGCCTGCGGGCGGGGAGCACCTCCGCCCGGCACTCAGGCGCAGCGAGCGAGCGGGCACCCGGCTCAGAGCGAAGCCCCGCAGCCCGCCCGCGCCGGTCAGGGGGCGGCAGGAAACGCACGGGCGGGAAGGGCCGGCGCAGGCGGGTCTCCCAGGCGGCGCTGGGGGGAGCGCGACCCCCCGGGGCTGCTCCGGAGCGGGCGGGCCCGGCCTCTGCGCGCGCCCTCCCTCCGCCTGCCAGACGCCCCTCGCTCGCCCGCATGGGCGCTCCCTCAGCCCGTTACCTGATTAACGCCACTACTCTCATGTTGCTCACGGGCCCGGGGCGGGTAACACTAACGGGCGGTGCGTGACAGCTGCGACAGGCAGGGGGGAAGGAGCACGCCCGACCGCGCTGGGCCGCACACGCCGCCGGCTTCTCCGTTGCTACCGCTACCGCGTGGCCGCCTCCCCTCAGCGGGCCCTCCTCCCCGGGCAGCCCGGGAGACTGCCTGAGCAACCGGGAAGCGCGGCAGGCCGCCGCCTCTCCGTGCCCGGGAGAGGCCCGCAGCCCACGCAGCGGCCCCGCCAGCCTGCCGCGGCGGCGGGGGCCGGTGCAGCCCGAGCGGGGCGGGGTGGAGGGCGCGGCCGCGGAGGCAGCGCGCGGGGCGCCTATGGAGGGCAGGACGGCCGCGCTGGTAGGCCCGGGCGGGCTGCCCGCTGGCGGGGCGGCTGCGGCATCGCCCCAGCGCGCCTGTCTCTGCCCGCCGTTTGCCTTCTCGCCTGCTGCCTACAGCAACGCACCTGCCCTAAGCGATTGCTCTGTGGGGAATGGGAGGAACAGAATGAGGTGGCCGGTCCGTCCCTTCGGGTGGCCGCCGGGGGGACTGCGGGGCGCAGTCGCGGCCCGGCGGAGGGAGGGCGGGAGGACCCGCTATGAGCAGAGGGTACGCCGCGGGGCTTCAGAAGTCGCCGCCAGCCAGTCGTAATCGCGGCTGCGGGAGCTGGAATCCGGCGTGCGCGCTGCCGGGCGCCCTGGGGAGCTGCTCGGCGGGCGGAGCGCGCACGGCCCGGCCGGTTGCGGGCGGTGGGCGAGAGAGCGGAGCTCCCGCGGCCCCTCCGCTCGTCCCTCCGGGGGGTGATGAAGGGGATCCCTTCCGAGCAGTGTCCCCCACCAACCCGTGTCGAGGGGCCGGAGCCGGAGGTGAGCAGGGAGGAGGAGAGCAGAGCTCCTGGCAGCCTTGCTGAAGGGCTCGGTGATCGCCTGGGAGGACAAAATGCCTACCTGCACCCTCGAGTTCAGCTTCTGCAAACCAAAAATCTAATCTCGGCATGTAATCTCCGCTTTGGCCCAGTTTTCTGAAGAATCGCGCTGTTAGTGCATACAACACACACCACTATAGCTTTGCAGGTTGAATCAATGAAAAGCTTACCTGGGTGCCCAGTGTCTGAATGCAGACACAATTTTATTTCTTCTAAGTCATAGAAAATACTGTGAGTTCTGCTGTTGGAACCGCATCACTAGACTTAACTTTTAAGTCTTATACCACCAAATGAAAACATTGCTGGGAGTACCAATGGCAGTGTTTTGAGCAAAGGTCTGAGGGCCTACCACTCTCCAGGCTTTGATTCAAAGGGCCTGTGGGTCTAAAATGAGGACAAGAAACCACTGGTGTGCTGGTGGTTGCTCTGTCACTGGAGCCTGGTGCAGTGTCTCAGGGTGAGCCTCGGCGCTGCCCTGCTCAGTGTCTTCATCTGCGGTGCCACCGCTGGTGTCTTGTGATGCAACCTGTAAATTGGCAGGGACCAGGAACGTCAATTCATGGTTCCTATTGATTTAGTTGCAGTAGCTGGTGTAGTTAACATAAAAGGCTTTGTTCCTCAGGGCTAGGATGAAGGGTGTGCTTTATGCGTTGCAAGTGCTAACCTGTCAGTCCCCTATAACATGATGTTATACAATGCTATACAGGGTGTTTCAAAAAAGATGGACCCAATTTGAAATCACAACACGAGGCGGTTTGGGTGCATCTTTTTGAAATAGCCTGTATAACAATCCATACCAATCAGGCTTTGTGCAAGCCTCTGAGAAACAAGTTCCTTGCACACAAATTTTTGGGTCTGAAGTTCCCAGGAAAAGATGAAAGATAAGAGAGATGAAAATATTCTTAAGAACAAGAATTTTGTTTATAGCAATAAATGTGCCAAAATAAGTGCCTAGTGAGACAAATATATAACTTTTTAATGTACATCTCATGAAACAGAAGAACTTTGGTTTTTTCAAATTATTTGAGTCTACACGTGATTTGTACAGTAAGTCACTGGAACTTGTAAAACAGAAGTGGATAATTATAGCCAGATATGAAAGTGATGATGTCTTCCTGAATACACTTTTGAAAAGTTGAGAAGTGACAATCAGTATAAAACTTATTTGATAATTAGTTATGAAGAGGTAGTAATCACAACATGGATTTTTCTGCATAGGAATAATTACGAAAAGCACGTGTTTTAAAAAATATATCCTCAGTTCATGCTTTGGCCATGACAAGTCAGCAGTTATGAGACAAAATATTTGACTTACATTGGAATTACTTACAGGACAGTTGGATTTCTTTCTAGCTTAGTGATGATGACTTAATGCATAATTCTTAGAAAGCGTTTTCTGCTCTTCAAAACATCTTGATCTGAAAGAGAGTTATTTAGATGTGAAATTCTGATGAAAGGGCAGGGATTGTTGTTGGGGGCTTGAGGATGCTTTTTTTGGCTCAGGAAGGTAATGGAGGCCTGTTCTGAATTAAAACTCTAAATCCACTGTACTCAGAGATTTTAGCAGAGATTACTGAATTGAATAAAGCAATACTGCATAGTACATGAACTGGTAGAATATAACCACACCTCAGAGGAACTGTAAAAAAGGGGGGAAAAAAAAGATATTTGATTTATTGAAAAAAGAAAAAAAAAGGAAGGAGCTGTTTTATCATACATCACCTCTGTCTTTTCTGGGTTTGAATGAAATATTTTTATTTTTTATTATTACAAGAAAGAATAATTCAGCTAGTAGTTGTGGACACTTAAAAGGTGCTCTTTTACAATACTTACCAATGATACATGGAAAATCTAAAAATCATGTACGTAAGTTATTCTACTGCTTTGGAAAATGGAGAGGCCATAAAATCAGTAGCTTTAATCACACAACTTTATAACAAATATTAAAAGGCTTGTAAAGCTCTCTTCCAAGTAGCATTGTCAGAAAATCTGGAAGAGATAATAATTCTCAAGTCCCCTATTTTCTCAAAGGTCTGTTATTATTAATCTATTCTGATACAATGTTGCTGTTTTTTTCAGCAGATGGTTCTATTGCGTTCAGTTTTACAGCTTTCAAGAAACAAATTTCCACTTACAAGTCAGACAAATTTGAAGTAGGAGTTACATATGACACTGCAGGACCAAAGTCTGCTTCTTTTGCTAGAGAGATTGGAATTTTTACTTCCATTTGATGAAGACATCAGTAGTTATTTGCACAAATAAAAAAGTGGGATTTGGCTCCCAGAATTTGTGAAATATTTCAAAATTGAATTAGTAAAGTGGAGTTTCAAAATAAATCTGTGTTTTACCCCCCAAAAATGCTGGTTTCAAATAATTTGGATTATATTCAGTGAGAAAATCTGTTCTCTCTCACTCACCTGATGAAATAGATCTGGTCTACTGTCACTGCTCTTAAAAGGTTCTGCCATACAAGAGTGGACAAAAGAGAGGGCATCATCTCTCAGGCTGATTGCCCCAAGACATTCTGCGGCAGCAGCTGAAACAATAACATTCACCAAACCTGCTTTTTTTTCTCAGGGAAGTACTGGGCAGTTTGTACAGAATGGCTCAGTGCTTTTTTTCTCACCCTTTTCTGCCTAGAAAGTTGAAAATAGTTATAATGAATTAATATAACTGGAGGAACCTGTCAGAGGATTAAAAAACGCAATGCAGTATCCCTAACGATCTGGGATAGTTAATTAAGTTCTCTTCTAAATGAGTTCTAAAAATAACTTACTTTCAGCAAGCTATTCTGAGAAACAGTCACTAGCATACCTGAGCTGCAGTGCCTATTAGAAAGGGGCCAATTAGCCAGTGATTGGCAGTTAAAGGTGAATTGCTGAAGTTCTTAATTGAAAGATTTCCTATTATAATCACCAGTAAGTAACGGAATACTGCATATATAAAGCAGACATAACATTAGAAGAATATTTACATTTTGAAACAAAGATTTTGAAAATCTCCTCCTTTGCTTACTGTGCCAAATCCAAAACGGGAATGTTACGGTTTCATGTGCCATGCTTGCCCCTCGTTAGGGTGTCCTGCTCTGACTCTCCTGCAGTCAGAGGTGTTTGCCTCATGTAACAGGTGGAAGGGCAGAATTTGTGCTGCTGTGAATACCCGAAGCTGTTTATGTAATGCAGAAAAATTATTTGGGATATTACAGGAGGGTACTTCTGTCTTTTTAACAAAGGAACTGACTGCAGAGTTCCTTTAGCTGCCTATCATTGACAACTTCCCCAAATTTTCACTTAATTCACAGTAAACAGTATATTATTTACTCTTCTATGAGATATATTGGAATTAAATTTTGGTTAAAAACTTCTGGTTTGGAAGCATGAGGTATATTGACATACTACTAAAATCCGAATGAAAGGAATTTCTCAGGAGGTGCATCTCCCCATTCGGGTGTAGAAGGACTGAAGGTCATTCTATCTACATTTCAAGCTCGCCAGATACAAATTGCTTTGCTCTGAATGCTGCATAACCACGCTAACAGTGCATTACGCCCAAGATAACACGGCCTGCTAAGATCAGCTGGAACACCTTGTCACACTGTTCACCTCTTTTTAGACAGAAACAGACATATGGTGACTTCAGCTCTGTCTCCAGCCATTCACGCAGATCTGGCCCTGCTGATCAGCACTGTATGTGAAGGATGACTTACGGGGCCTATGGGCTTCTTGCTCTTAAGTGCTCCATATAAACACTCCTAAAAAACATACAGCTAATCCTGTAGTTCCTAGTTCTGCTAAAACAAGACTTGTCATTTTCATAGGGGGTTTGACTTGTTTCTGCAGAGCTATGAAGTCCAGCCACTTTGCTTTGTTCTCTCTTTAGCATTCAAGAAGACTCTTAGACCTGTATTTACTAACCATTGCAACAGAAACAGAATTTAGCCTGAAATAGCATTATATATGTTCTTGACTGATAGGTAATGGTCCTTATATGATGCCAGTTTTTCTAAGCTTTTGATGAACTTAATTTTCTTTAACAATTCTACCAATCTTCAGCAAGTCAAAAGTATAAAATTAACCCTATAAGGTCACACCTCCCTTGAAATGACCAGTCTGTTTCTATTTCCAGCAGGCACTAGCACCAGCTAAAATTAATATTCACTGGCAGCTGAACAGTTTTTTCACTTGACTAGGTCTGTTTTCAGTATTCGAAATTTTTACTTTATTGGTAAAAGCACTAACGGTAATTACCACCAAGAGAAAATGTCAAATTTGATTGGAAAAATCCTTAATTTACTTTTCTTCTGTTCAGCTTAATGTATTTTTCTCTATATGAAGTCCTTCAGTACTTTCAAGGGGGGGAAAATAAGCCTGAGCACCTCCAGCTCGCAAAAAAAGCCTGTAGTACCAAAAGAGTTTCTGTTCTACATGTATCTTTTGATTGCAATGGAAAAAGTTATGTGTGGATGTTGTATTTACAGGTTAAAGAACTTTTATATCCTCCTGTATTTTTCTCACTTATAAAGAAAAAAATTGATTTTTTTTAGAAATAAACATTTCAATTTTTAAAATATGCATAAGTTTTAAATACAAAACAAATGTGAGAGCTACTAAAATGTTACATTGAAACAAATGTAGATCAGAAATGAGTTTGTTGTAGAGAAGTACATGTGCAAGATTCAAAACCAAGTCCCTATTGTCTAACATGACACGTTTCCTGTGAAGGTAAATTCACTGCTGGGGAAGACAGAAGATGGAAATTTTGGAGCATTTCTGTTTGTTAGAGACTCTGATCTATTAACATTTCTAGAGAAGGCAAAAAAGATCTTTCAGACTCAATAATCCTTATAATGTGTTCATCATGCAACAACTTTGAGTCTAACACTATAGGCTTTAATTTATTGGGAGTTAGCCATCTACTTGATGGCTGCAAAACACCCAGGAAAAATGTGGTCATGGATAACAACCCGTGAGAACAGAGAGAAATTAGCTATGTAGTTAATGACGTTAAGCTACAGTGTCTTCTCCATCATCATGAGCTAAACTACTGGGATCTTGTAGGCAGAAATGACTGGGATATTTTTACAGAGATGCAGAAATTCAGAGAAACAACTTTCAAAGAAGAGTCAGAAAATTGAAGTGGTGCAATGAAAATCTAAAAATTAACTATGGTATCGTACTGTGGTGGTGCATAATTTCAGATCATTACTCACTCACTAAATGGTTCTGCAGTTCATCCTGATTAAGAACGTTTGAGTAGGGTAAAGCTGCTGAAGTTTCAGAGGAATAAGCAAACAGCAGCTTTTTTGGCCCATTTGTTTCACTGCAAAAATCTTCCTGTACCATAAAATATTTATAACATAGCTTTAAGGACTATTTTGTCTCTATTCTGCTGTTCCTATTCTATTGGATTTTGCCAGTACAGATAATGTTAATAACTTCAACAATCAAAACAGTTTTTAACTGTGTCACATTTAATACTCTTTTCATCCCATAGTCAGATTTTTTAAGAAAGAATTGATCTAGTAAGGATGGAGCTGTTTTGACCTAATTAGCAAAGTAGCGAGTTTAATCTTGAGTGATACTGGGAAAGCATTTTATCAGTACAAAAAAAGCAACAAATGAATTGTAACTTTCACTGTCCTGTTGAACTTTATTACCTCATGCATAGTATAAGCCACTGACATAATCCGCCTCTTATTTTGAGACCTCAAGGAAGGGTGGCTGTGACAGTGCCCTTTGAAATAACATTGAAGCATCAGCTCCCATGTCAACATCACGCTCTAATCAGTGCAGTCTTTTTTGTTGCAGGGTCTTCCACCTTATAATTGACCCTGACATATGCTATTCCCTCTACCCCTTGGCTTTGGACATATAATTCCTGTCATGGTCAATTATTAGGTGGTAGAGCCTGCAACCACAGGGACCATTGCTTAAAATCGTCCTACACAGTAAGCCCTGAAGTGACCAGATTCAAATCTAACTGGAGGGGAAGAGGGGATCTGGTCTTAGATAAAACTAATATTCTTTTCACTTCTCTATATATAAATGTCAATTTCCATCATCCTGTATATTACTGAGACAAATGATGACAGTGCTATTTCTGAAACAGGTTAAGGAAAAGTACAAAAGCCTTTACCAAACTCGACATACTCTGAAATGAGGAAATTGTCTGTATGAGCATACAGTATGCATAAAAATTAGATTACACTACATTTGAAAGGCAGATGAGAGTTTAAGAGTGACAAGTGGGCAAGTGCTAAAAATAAGGGCATGTTACTTCCTTTCCAGCACAGCTTTGTCTGTGTGCTTTCTTTGATGTTGTTTAAGCTTTGAAGTAAAGAAATACTTTGCAAGAGTCTGAAAGACACTTCTGATTACTGTATCGATAAGAACTGGTTTTGAACAAAAAGACCTCTTCTATGTGTCCCATTGGTTCTATAATGCCTCACAAATTGGGCAAGGACAAAAACCAGGACACCTGGTCTCTAGTCTTAGTGTAAGCATTATGATTTTTGAAAACATACAGTTTTGCAGTCATTTTATTACTGCAATAACATTAGAGAATCGTTACAATTTCAGGAAAAATTGCTGAGACAAGAGCAGAAGTTTACCATCCATCTGCAGAGATTTACTTGAAAGGCCAGGTTGTGAACCATGGGTTCATCTCACAGATTCTCTGGCCGTAGTCACCTGTGCTGCTAACCCAGAGGGACAACTATCCCCGTTTCTTGCTGCATAGACATTAATTTCAATTCACTAGTTGCCATTGCCTGGTTTGGGTTGTTTATTTGTTTGTTTGTTTGGTGTTTGATTGTTTTTGGTTTGGGTTTTGTTTTGGTGGTGTTTTTTTTTTTAAAGCTGAAGGGAATTTTAATAATCTACAGTGTTTTCACTCATCTTCCATTGATTTGTTTCACTGTTGACAATTTACTTAGTTCTCTTGTACCTAAGCAACCCAGTTCAGAAGTAGTCCTTAAAAGACATTTGCAATTCTGCCGAGTTTTACAAGTAATACATGATATAGTATTCTGAAAAATGTGATTCCTAATATCTTTATTACATATCTTAGCATGAATAGACAAAGCTCTAATTAACATTCATACAATTATCTAAGTCTTTTAAAATCCCATCTGTACAGTTTGCCTTAATGATGTATACATAGCATTGCAATCCCAATAAATACCAAGCACATACAGTGCAAGTGCTTTTAATTTAAACCGTATCACTAATTAATGATGTAGTATTCTGAAACTATTGTACATGTTCTATGTTTCAGTTGTACGGTTGTCTTAAGACTTGAACACCTTCATGCTGAAGTGCACAGTCCCGCGGATCTCTGGGAGCTGTTACTCCAGCAACTGCTGTTACGATGTGCAGTATCCAAACAAGTCAGCTTTGGAAACTGCTGATTTAGCTACATATGGGTGACTTTACCAGAATGTGTAACCCAGTTCAGGTGTTTGCAAGACAAAAACTCACGGTTACTGAACCTATTAATGTATGCAAATACCAAAATTCCACACCTTCAGAATAAAAAAAAAATGTGCTGTTCCTAATGTACATGCTTTTTATCTACGCTACATATATCACATGACATCCTAAACATTATTTCATAGAGGAGTTAATTCAGCTTTCAGCAGTCCGCAGTCTATGAAGCAAGGAGAATAACTCCTGGCTGGTTTATGGTTTAAAGCATGATTGAATATACTAACAGGGCTCCGTGAAGTACTCATTTCAATATATGTAATACATTTTTAAAATATTTCGTCTCTATACAGGTCTCATCCTCTAAATAAGTGGAGCATCTCTATTGCACTTAAGAAGCAGAGGCAGTGGAGCCCAAAAATATTGGGATAGCACCAGTGATCTGAATCTTGGAATTTTATTCTCTGGTCAATAACTTGTTGATCATTGCGTGATTGTTCATGTGACTTCAGCTTCTCTTTGTTTCCATTCGCTGTCTGTGAAGTAGGCATAGCTGTACCTTGCAGAGTATTTTGAGATGTCTAGAAGTTTACAACTGCATAAATTACAAAACATCATTGTAACAAGTATTAAAAAAGTATTTTCAGAAACCTTTTAACTCAGTTGTTTCAAAGATCAATCCCTAACATTTAGGTTATGGCAATTAAAGTAAATACTTTGTGTCAGATGAAGAAGATTATTTATAATCTTATAGATTTATACGATTAGCTTATTTTTAATGTTTGTATGCAGGTTCTTCTGGGGAAATATGCAGGGACATCGCTAGCAGTGTTTAAATCTCACCACGGCAACTGATTTTTCTGCGCTCTATCAATAACATATTTGCAGAACTGCCAGATGGGGAGAGAAACTGCAGTGAGAAAATAATGGTCAGGTTTGTAGTACAAGAAAAAAAAGGACCAGGCATTAGATACATGATTTTAAAAGCATATTTTTACTAGCTTTAAACATTTACCAAACCGCTTAAATAAAAGCTTTGCATTGATCTGTCTGCAGGAATGACAAAAGAAAAAGGTGAAAAAAATCATATAGCTAAAGCTGACACAAATCCTAACCAAATACAATTAATATGGAATATAAAAATGGTAAATATTTGGATGATAAATCTTCTGGCAGTATGGGAGTCAGAAGGTTACTATGAGCTTTGCTGTAAAGATTTCTATCTAGTCTCTTCTCCTTCCATTATGAAGAAGATTGGTGAAAAGGCAGAGCTTTGAAAATTTTTATTCTCCCAGGCTCCTTTGTATACAACAGCATTAAAAACAAACATTTAAAGACAGCAAACTTGCAAAACCTCAGTGTGTTTTTTAACCCATTTTCAGGCAGCATTAGATCAACAACAGAAATAATTGCTGTCAGTTTGTACTTTTTGACCAATAATTCTCTGTATTTCCTGCAAGAAACTTGAGTGATGCAAATGACCTTATTTTTACAGCATGCTTTTATTAAATAGTTTATTATTTTGGCAGACTAATAAAGATTTTGGTATTTGCTTTTATTTGCAATAATATTACCATCACATAAAAAAAGGATTTTATGTTCTTTTTGAGGAACAAGGAGGATAAAAGTGTTGATGGATAGTGCAACTAAGGCATCAGCAATGAGCTGGAAATGAGACACATAAATATGAAAGCAGAGCTAAGAAAATAGAACTGCACCCTTGGCCTTTCTTAAAAGAACACGCACATGCCATGGTTCATTCATACAGTTACAGAAACTCCTTTTGTTTTCAGTGAGTCAGTGAAAATATGCGAAGAGTAAAATATTACTAAGATTCTCAGTTGTTTGGCATATTTCTGTAGCTAATGTGGTCATTAAATGTTTCTGAACATTTAGAGAAAATGACTGGTGATGATGATTTTTCAGAAGATGTATATTTTATTTGAAGTATAAATTCGTCCCTCTTTCTAGCTATATCTTAGCCAAAGGTGGTGAAACAATATTGGTTTTGAGTTTTCCTTTTTTTTTTCTCCCACACAGACTTAATTCTTCAAAGATCAAAGATCAGAGCCCTAGTAGGCAGGTTAGACAATCACACAAATTAAAAAAAAAAAATATATATATATGTATATATCAGTCCTCTTATCAAAAAAACCTAGGTAACATGTAATTGCATTAAACTTATTTTATCTTGAATGGGAGATTTCATTTCAGATTGAAAAAATTATGACTACAGTATTCATTCTGTGATAATCTGAGCTCCTTGACAACTGGTGGTGTTGGATGCTGGGGATATTCGGCAGTGTGTAAGGGTTGCTCAGCATCTGTTGTAATCTGAAGTAAGGAACATATTTATTCAAATAATTGGATATGCCTTAGAAATAATGATATTCACTTGACTGAGGGTACTTAGGACCTAAGTTTTATATATAGTCACCCCTCGAAAAAGACAGCCAGTGCAGAACGACATGAACAGAGCCAATACCACATGAAAAAAGGTAAACAGGCAAACAAAACTTTGCCTCACTGGAAATTTGTTTGTTCCATTTGCCTTTTCTAGAAGGCAGTCAGTAAGTAGGAATCACAAAGTGTGAGTTTCATAGATGAATAAATCTAACAATTAATTATATGTCAAGGCTTAAGAATCAAAAAACTGCTTATGCCCATTGCCAGTCATTCACTCCCTGTCAGTAGTAGTTCACATCTTTCCTGGGATGGCATCCAACCACAGTGGCATCTAAAATATAGCAGGCTATATTGTTACAGTTGGAGGTGAAATCGAAAGTTGCACCAAACAGAAGTGACAAATTCACATTGCTCAGTGTTGCCTAGCAATAAGAGAAGAGTTTGTTACGAACACTGACTCTCTCCATCGCAAAGGGGCTTTGTATTCACACCGAAATGCCACTAGTCTTACAGGCAAAAGGGGCAAAAATAGAGCGGGCAGAAGGAGGAAACAGTCGTAGTAGTTGTAAGCGCTTTCTGAATTTCAAGATTCCTCTGTGTCTCTTGGAAACTGCTCAAGAAGGAAAATGCAGAGCCTGCCTCTAGCTGAACTCTTGAGGTTGGCCACGTAGCTTGTTACTGATCTTAATGGTCATTTTGAATGCCCTTAGTAGTGCAGTTTCATTAGTAATGTGCTTGTAGCTCAGAAACTTCAAGTACATAAAATCTTTGCAGAATGTTCTCAAAAACTGCTCAGTATTTGTTTTCATTGTGCAGAACTTTCCATTTGCTTCAGCTTTTTTAAAAAAACTTATGTATTTATTATTATTATTATTTTAAGGGAAAAAGAGAAGACTTCAGGGAGCTTTTCTCTCCTCAGCCACCTTGCTGTTTTCCCTTAAACGACTGTTTATGTGGGAGAACATTTATTTTTGTCTATCTCAGACATTGGACTATGTCTCTCAAGGTATTAAATACCTAACTGTTCAGATGAACAGGATTTTCAAGAAATATTTAGGTATCCTTGAAGACATTTCTAGCTATCCACCCACATTTTTAGGCATCTTATCAGTTTTTAAAGTCCACACAATAGCTTCTATTAAAAAAAAATCAAATAACTGATCTGTTTCTCTGCTTTTATGCCATCTGCATTTTGACAACTGAATATTTCTGACAGCATGGTCCATTGTGCCCAAGTTCACATCAGTTTTTTTCCTTTTTTTTTAAACATCACATGACTACATGTAGGATAAGAAAATGGGTTGTATCACACATTTCGCTTTACAGGTTGGGCTTCACAGTGGATTTTTTGAAGTGACAAAAATGTACAAAAAGTATTTCTATTATAAGGATGCATTTCTATTTTAGAAATAGTAGATTCATCAAATGCTATGTAAGTCAGTTACATTGAATTCACAAAAGTAAGGCTCTGAAGTATAGAGATTATACAGTTTAGCCAAAATAGAATAAAGTCTAAAGGTTGCTCTCTTTTATATTTATTAAATGGTTAATTAAAAATGCTAAAGCAGAATTATCTCCTTAGCTTACATGTTCACCTAGCCAAATTAACTGAACCTGTAAAAACTGAGAGTTAAATTTTTATATTTTGTGTGCAAATTGGAGCTACTGTCTGAAATTCTCATTTATGCAGTAAGCTTTGCAGGTACAAAACTGAGGTACTTACATTTTGTAAATGTTTTTGTAGAACCTTTAGTAACGTTGGTCCTTTCTTTATTTCAGATTCAACGTGTTACAAACAAACATATTCCACCTGTTACAACAATCTGGCATATTACTTTCTTGATACGTGATGATACAATACCTCTCAGGTTTGCTGAGTAGCAAAGAGAAATGTAAGCAAATGAAAAGGTTTTCCACTTTCACAGTTTTTTTCTGCTTGGGGTTCTGTTTGTCTGAGAACTGTATGAATAGAAGCCATATTTTATAGTATTTCTTTAACCTCTGCCATCTGGTGTAGGTTAGTTTTTCCACTGCCAACATATCCTAGAGGCCCCAGTACCAAAATGTTTAATTTCTAAGTAAACATTTGGACTTTATAAATCCAGTTTAAAAAAATAGAGCATTATTTTTGTACGCTATATATTGCATTTGCCACTAGGGATGACATTAATAAACACACAGACAAGTATGTGGGGTTTAAAGGCTTCTGGCTGTGACTTTGTTTTCTGTAGCAGAGTTCCAGAGATGTTGGGTCACCCAACATCTTTAATCACTGAGTCATGCTCGGTTATCGCGAAGGAACTTAAATATCCCTTTGTGACCTGAAGTCTGAAGTTACGTCAAGGGATTTGCACCACCATAGCCAAAACCCTCCAAATCAAGCATGGTTTCACGCAGATAATAGTCACCTGTGCCAAACCCAAAGCTTTGGCTGCTCTATTTTTTTAATATAAACTTAAGTTACTTCACTGCAACAAGAGATGATTATTTCTACAAAAGAATTTGGGCAATTAGGTAACCACTTAAAAAAACAAGGAATGCTGTAACTGTATCTCCAGCAAATTCCTTATGTTGTATCTGAGGGGGAAAAAAAAAAAAAACACCACAAAAAGCCACAAACCCACACAATAAAAACCACAAAATCTGTGTGTCGGAATTCTGCTATCAAGTGGAGAAAGTTCTTTCTAAATTTACAAAAGCATAATATTACGTTTTGTACTAGCCAGCAAATTCTCAAATCTCAACCTGAAAACTTGCAGTAGTGTTGATTGTCCCAAGCTGATCTTTAGTTGGAGTGAAAAATTGATAAAACTTGCTTCTACTGAGAATGAGCAGGCATACAGAGTTCACCTTAATCAGTATTCTTCAGAGGCAGGCAGTCATCGGGGAAAAGACATGTAGAGAATATGGATGCATAGATAATAAAGGAGAACATTTAAAGCTGTGTATAAGCAAGATCTGAAGGGTAAAGAAAAGGGGAAAATAACTAACTTGTTACTTAATTCTGATTTAGGAAAAGGTATGAAAAAAAGCCCAAAACAACCTTAGGAACTCCCAGTTCTTTCCATGTCCACCTGATTAAAAAGGGGGGGGGGGGGGTGTGTTTATCCCTAAGTTCTAAAATATCAGTGATAGCTTGATTTGCTGCCTTCTTCTGAAGACTTTCCTACTCTTGAAGAGTATTCAGAAACATGTTTTTGGCACATGCTGATTCCTTTAATGAAAATTCACAAAAGGTCTTTGCTTCTTACTGTTTTTTCAGTTTCAAATTAAATAAGTGTTAATAAAAACAAAGAACATTAAATAATCTAATTAACAAGTGGTTCTTTTCTGAGGACTGAGCTGCAGTGCAAAAGTTATGCCCATTTAATTGAATTCACTTAGAATTTGACTAGTTTAATCAGTGCAATCTGGTAATGAAGATTCATGATATTTGTTGAATTTAAATGATAATTCTGGGGCATCTGCTGAACAGTATGGTTGAAGAGGTGACGTATCACCTTTCAGCCAGACTGGGATATGAAATTCTGTATTATGAGACCACTAATTGCACTTATTTTAATGTGCCCAGTTATAAACAGCAGCATCTGGGGAATGAACATCTTGTCTCCACCATGAGGATAGTGACTTCTGCCTGGACAGACAACTGGTTAAATTGCTCCAGTATGAGTCATCAGAGGCGCTAAATCAGTGCCCACACTGCAGCCTGTTTAGTCATCAATGAAACTTGTTTGGTTTAATGTAGTCATTTTCAGATCCTGGCTTCTTTTGAGACCATTCACGTTTTTTCACTGTGCTCCTTAAACGTTTTTGTGTTGAGGTCACAGCTTAGACAAGCCCTGAAAGATCTACCTGAGTATTTCTTTGTAAACATTGATTAAGAAGTCCAGCAAACCTATGCTGGGATTTGTGTTGCCCCTCGGCTTTCCCTCTCTTCTCCAGCACTTCTTACCAGTCAGGTCACTCTCTGGTTCACTTCTGATTCTCAATGAACTCCAGCCTTGTTGTCCTGTCTCCAGCTAAGCATTTTGACTATTGACATAGAGTGGATTTAGCCTTTAGAAATCAGACATGCACTACAAGACCATCTTTTTATCTGCCCTCTTCTGCCACAGTTCTTCCTGTAAGCATTTGGTCAGTGTAACTTAATTTTTCCAAGGACTGAAGATCACCACATTCCCACAGGTTCTGTGAAGATAAACACCTGTGTGAGCAGAAAATCAAAGTCAAAGCTCCAACAAGGAAAAGAGAATTTGGTAGTTACATATTTGGCCATCCATTACAGATGCGGTGCAGAGCCTGCCACAATGCTGTGTGGCTGTGTGGCACATTAGTAGCAAAAGGATATAGGAAGAATCTGGGAGTAATCAAATCACATGCTAGGTGCTAAATTGCTCCTAACTCACAACCTCCCCCTGAAAGAGACTGGAGGGGAGGAACCTCAGACTAAACTCCAGCATACAGACTGAACTGATAGACCTGACTCCTAAAGGGACAGGTTCTGGGCTCTGACTTCTCTGTGTTTCCTACTTAACAGCAACCTCCTCTGTTTTTCACTGACATAAAGCCTATTCAGACTGGTCTGCAGGCAGTTTGCCTGCAAGCGTGGGCAAAGGGTTTCACTTGGCAGTGCCACGTTAGGTGCTGAACTGCTGGGCTTTGTAATGCTCTTGTGAGGCCTGAGGTGTTTTCAAAAGCATGGTTGTGGTTCTTATATGCACTATAATCAGCCCAGTAAGAAGGAAATTCTAAATTCTATATAGACATGAATTTATCTACAGATGCAAAGTGGTGTTGAAGTAGATTTATATCAGGAGTAAATGGGTTCTGTGATTTAGGTTGTATCTGCTGAGTACCCCAAACCTTACCTAATAATTACTGGCTTTTTTATAAACGTGACAAGCATATAGAGGACACGTGATTACATATCATGTATGTGTTGCCTATTTTTATTAGGTGACTTATGCATGGAGAACAAGAAGAGCTACCCTAAAGATCATACATAACATATATCTATCCGGGGAAAGTGAATAATAAACAGTCTCTGGAGCTTGGCAGAAGTTTCATTCAAGGGCCATCATGGACTTTGCAGTTTTATTTATCGTATAATAAGTAGTCAAATAAATTTTCAGACATTGAAAGTGTATTTTTCTATAATATTAATACAAATTTTTAAGCAGGTTTCTTGGCATGCATTTTGTTTGTACTGTGCTTGAGGTTGTTTATGGCATTAGTGGTTTGTGTGTTTGTGCATGTTTGCATTCTGTCTGTTTATGAAGTATTTCACTGATACCCTTACACAGCATGTGGTGGGTCGAAGATTATTTTTGATAGCATGTGTAGTCATCATGCATTTCACGGAAAAGCTTTTAAACAAAGGTAGGTTAAACACTGCTTTTCTATAGTTATGTAAATACAGACTTGCAGATTGTACTCGTCTTCACAGAAATTAGATACAAAAAATACTTGCACTGTTTTAAAGATGGAAGTGTGAGTTGCTGCCAATTTTTCCAACAATCACGGCAGTTTAGTATATTTGAGCTTCATAAAGATAGGCCAATTCTATTAATAACTGGAACACTAGTATATTTTTATTATCCTAGATGTCAAAAATAATTAACAGATGACTCATTATATTATAATAATACCATGTGTATAAATCAGGTTTGAAATGAACTACAGAAGCAAAAATAAACCTCTAACAAGGGTAATTTAAATCTCTTCAGTCTGTAATTGACAGCTAAGTATAGGCAATACTTTCGGGACCCACAGACAGGGTCGTGAAATTAATCTGTGAATTACACTGGGCTTAGAGTGTTAGTTGATACTTTTCCTGGTGTTTTGAAAGTATAGGTTGTTCAGCATGTGTCTAACGAGACATTACAGGAATACTGTTTGCAAAAAAATAGATGCTGAGCAGCTCTAGACACTTACAGGCATCAATTCAGTAAGGATTTTTGTGAATGCTGCTGAATAAAATATTGTTGCTTTACTTAGATGCCTAACTGCTACCTGAAGAACATAATTCTCCACATGAATCTTGTCCTACAGTTCAAGAAACTCTGCTTCTGCAGAAATTGAGAATGTGCATGAAACATAAGAGAAACAGAGTTGACCAATAGTAAATACTTGTGAAAATTCCACTTATAAGTACTATTTTATTACTATTTTTTCTTAGGTTCTTCACAGGTAATAAACTCCATGTATCAGCTCTGATTTTTTGAGAATATTTTCATACAAGTATACCTCTTTTCTTACTACCAGAATAATATTAGACACTTTTCTGATGCTTCTTTTCCACCTCAAGTGTGCATTTATGAGAGCTTAAAATACATTTCATTAAGATTATCTGTCTTTGAATATGAGAATAAAATTAATGAATATCAGTGAAAACACCTCATTTATGTGATGCACAGTTTTTTAGCTACTTTCTGACTGTAAAATATTATACTGCTTTATCATTTATAACACCATGCTGTGCTGCACAACTATAGTTGCTTTTTATGTATAGCACTGTAACATACAGTGAGACCTTTGCTTAAGAATAATTATTTAAGTGACTTTAAGTGAAATAGAAAGAAGATAGTTAAAGGTAGAATTCAGACCCTCTAGGTATTCTTTCTGCTTGTAACATGCCATACCTATGTTATTCCTGAGGAGCCTAAATTCAATCCACATAAAATAACATTTCTATGCCTCAAGACATAGGAGCCATTCGTACAGAAATGAGAAACAAAATGTGTACAGAAATAAACTTTACGTCTTATGACAGTAGCAGCAGGTTCATAGTGTCAGGAAGAAAAAAAATCATGAAAGGAAGCCAAGCCTGACAAACTGAATTGTCGCTCATCTGAATGTTGTTGAACTTGGTTTCGCTAACAAAGCAGTGTATATTTTTTTCATGAAATAATAATTTGCAGTTAAAAAAGGGAAAATTATAAAAGTTTCTTCCTGTCACCATATTGTACTAGTTTTAAAATAAATATGTATGCACTATATAAATTCATAGATCTTGGGAACTATATAGGTATTCTTCAATATTTTAAATTGGGAACAGAGAAGAGGATTTTAGTAAAAGCTAAAAATGACTAAATTTTGCAGTAATTTGTATGGAAATGTGTATCCATGCAGAATCGATGTAAAAATCCAAATATTCACTATATAAAGAGTACTATATTTATATGTGTTAATATGCAATATTTTGCACAATGTAGACTGTGTATTCTATATTATTATATGGAGACATTATACATAGCATATTGAAGATGCACACGTTATATATATATATATATATATATTTTTTTTTTTTTTTTTCCATCTCATATCTATAGAAATATTCCATCTTCCAGTTCTTGGTTTTGTATAAATCAGGAGTGATTCCAATAAAGTCAATGCTTAAAATGCTGTAAGAGGTTATCATCAAGTCCATTATATATAATAAACACATATTAACATTGAAGAGATGAGCCAAGACAATACTTAACTACTCATTTTGGTCTGTGTCCAAATACTGGCTCATATGCTAACTACTCACAAGTATAGTATTTTGATAAGATTCTTCAGCGGACACATTTTTATGTTGTAAAGAAGACCTCTGTAACTTGGGTGTTCTTAAAAATAGAACTTTTATGTTACTGAAGTGTTTTCAACATTTTATCCTTGCTATCTTCCATTTTGTGCTTCCAGTGCAGTGAGAGCAGTGCTGGAACAATTTCACTTCCAGGAAACTTGAGCAGATCTTTTGGGACTTACAGCATGTAAGAAGACGGTACTGTGCAAGTGAGCATGATATTCACAACCCCCTAGAAAGCATTTTTAAACCCTGAGAAAGTATTTTTGATTTTTCAAACAGGATTATAATTATTGTCTAAAATTTTGCTTTTAATATGTGAAAACATCCCAAGGGATTGAAAATATGTTCCGCTTCATTATATGTATTGGCTTCAGACATCATTAACCACTAAAAGTCACTTCAGTTGCAGATGTGACTATTTGCTATGTAAGAAATCAAGCAGCTAGTTAACTATCCCCTTTAAAAATAAAATCTGTTCTTAAGACAAAAGGAGAGGGACACTTTTTATGACAATTCCAATGAACTGGAACTTCTTGCTTCAAATTATATTCCAAAAACTTGCTTTTTCTCTTGGAATTCGGTCAGAGTTTTTCTAGCCTTGATAGAATTGGCATCCTTTCTCCAAATGAAAATATGCCAGCCGTAGTACTTTTTCAGTAATATAGTTATCACGCAGAAAATCTTTGATAAGGCCACATATGCAACATTTGAGTTATAGACATCCATGACCCTGCAAGGTTATGTGGCTGTGTGTGACCTCTTCTGCCATTTGATGTTACTAAGACTTCAAAAAGCTTGACCGTGAGACAGACTTCTTTTTCCCCCAAAGGCTCAACATTCTTTTTTGTGCTACATTTTTCGGAAGAACTCTTTGTTTGAAGAAGCTGGGCAGGGTAAAGCTGGCAGACTGGAACACTGCCCTGATGTGTTGTGACAGACATGTAATCTGCCATTTGACCACTGGTTCACACATCAGTGTTAATGTGAATGTGACACCTCTCAGCATACTGTTAATCATGCATTACTCTTCTGTCTAAAATGTGGAGATGTGGAGTAGACTTTTATGCTTTTTAGAAGGCTACACAAAAAAATCTAGTGAAATGAAAATTTACAGCCATAAAGACAAACTGATTGACAGCTGCAAATCATAGTCACAGTAACATTGATATATACATATTTATAGATCCCTAGATTTCAAACCTGGTAAGGATCATTAGAACATTCTGCTCAATCTAACTTATTCCTATTCCAAACGTGCAGGGAGTCAAACATGTGGGCCCATGTCGAGTGTGAGGAAACCTAGAAGATGGCCTTCCATAGTCCAGAAATGAGACCAATTCAGCTTTCTTTTCCTCACTATTTCTTTTTGTCTCTTGGGTTTTGTTTCCTTTTCTCCTGGTGTTTCATCACCAAAGTGCCCAGGAGTTCATCTGCTTTCATTCAACTGAAATGCATGTACCAGATGGTGCAAATAGCCCAGTATATTTCAATCCTGTATCCATGTCAAAAAACAGGCAGACTGCTGCAATTCTTGGTTGCTGCACCTCATGGTATCAAAGGCTGGCTAAGAAGAGTGACACTGCTTGACAATGAATAAGATTTTTCAGGTCTGGCAGGGAAGTTGCTTTGGAAGCTAAAATCCTGCTTCTAGTCTGTAGGAGTTGCTTTTCATGATTAATTAATTGTGTTTACGCTAATCTACAAAGGATGTAAAGAAATATAAAAATAGAGTTACAGAAATGTGTCTAGGTAGGATACTTTATAGTAACCATTTCATCACTTGTATTTTAACTATATTACCTGCTTGCTTGTTAGAATTATAATAGAAATTGACCTACAATAGAAAGTTCTATATTGTACTTTTCAGCATACTTTTGCAGGAGGACCACTGCAATCTGCTTTTGCTGTATGAACTGTCTAAGCCACTCACCTCCTTAAGTCAATGAAGTTTGAAAGTATCTTGAGGGCGAGGGAGTGCAGTGGAGGTCACCAATCAGTTTTGTCTGATAACAGCTGCTTAGAATTTGACCACAAGACTTTCAAAATATCTCCATAGTAAAGCCTTACATGTGCAAAAGCCATAGTTCTAGGAAAACGGTGATATAAGGTCTAGGAGAGTGGAGACGTTTGTCTTGGAAAACAGAAACTGGAGATAGTAGTTGAAAGCCATTGGTGGCAAGGGTTGACATTCTCTCTGTTGGTTTTCTGCTGTGACAGTAACACAGAGTAAAAGAAGAGTTATATCTTGCTATTCGTTCTTCTGGCATGTTACTAATCCCACAGATAACAGAAGACTCACCTGTGATACCTTTGGACAGCAATGCAGGGCTTTCTCACCCTGTCCTCTGTCACACCTGCAAGAGTATGTGTCCCTTTAAGACCAGGCAAAGTATTCCTCTGCCTGTTTCAGGGTTACCTGTACATTTTTTGATCATCCCCTTGTTTACAAGGTGAGATATAAGACATGTAAAACATGCTGGAGCATTCTGGTGTGGCCGATTTTAGTGGTCTGTGGGATGGTTTCTGAGCAGCCCAGGAAGGGGGACATACAGTACTCTTTTACTTGTTTAGTCTTCCTGTCAACCTTTAAAGCTTTTCTCTGTATTTTTCATTTTATTGAAGATTCATCATTGTTCTGAATCTTCAAACAAAATTTTTACCTCTGAAGAGACAGAGGCCTGACTTGGAAAACCCTCTTCCTTCCTGAACAGAGAATTTCAGGACAGAATTGAGTACCACAGAAATGTTCACACAGCTGAAAGAGCTGTCTTACAAGGAATTATAACAGAGTTAGCTGCACATTCATTTTGCATGGGTGTAAGTGTACTATATATATGGATATTCTTGTCGACAAATCTATTCATGTGTAATTGTATATATAGTCAGAAGCTCTAGTTTTCCTGCAGTCGTGGCGTAGGTGAGAAGTCTCGTGTGTGTTGTAGTTACTGGAGTTTAATTTTAAGCAGAGATGATACTGAAAATAATAGTTTGCTTAGCTAAAGGCGACTAATAGGTTAGGTAAGAATCACCAAACAGGCCGTGGCAGCAATTTATATTTACTGGAAAGGTGTAAAAATAAAGCAGGAAAGAAATGTTATTTAATATGAAAAATAGGAGTGCCACTAAGACTAGTGGGATGAAGATAATAAAAGAAAGTTTAGACTGTCTGAAAAAAAATGGAGAGCAAACTAGTTGCACTAAACGACTGTATAATCTCTACAGGGATGCATTAACAGTCCAATTGCTTGAGATTTTTGAGAGGCCAAAGGAACAGCAAAATACATGGTCGGGAAGAAGCTTGAATTGGCAGGTAGATGGATTGGCTGACCTATTAGTTCTTTTCTATTGCAAACTTCTATGATTTTATGTGGGGAAAATTCCTTTTCAACCCACGCTGGCAATCTGTTTATGTTCTGAAGTATGATGATTGACATCCCTTTTAACTTTTAACCTAGAGAATGTCTTTGCAAGTGTTATTCCTACATATAAATGTCTAATGCTTTTAATATATAAAAAAAAAGTCTCTCAATTAGGGGACTGTATCCATGTGCAAATGCAGAATGGAGATCACAACAGAGTCTGAGGTGTTATCGCGGCATGGGCAGCACTCCCACTCAGGAAGGATGGGGCGTTGAGAAGGAAAAGGGAGCATTTGGGGCTTAAAGACTAGAGAGAGAGTGGAGGCAAACAAGAGGAAAGTGGAAAAAACCAGTCAGAAAGAAGGCTATACTTTTTGTTGAGAGGGGGAATAGGAAAGAAAATAATAGAAGTGGGAAGATGAAAAGGTATAAAAACAGAGAAGTAAGATAGGAGAAAACGAATTTACAGAGTAGAAGAACAAGAAGAACAAATAATGATGTGCTCTGGTTATTATGGTGCCAGAGTACTTCCTACTTGTGTTTGCACGTGGTTCATCCGCATGCAGCCTTAACATTTTTTTCATTTCAAACAGTGTAATACTTAGTAGACATCGCTGAAGTACGATGTGTAGATTTTTGTAACCAACAGTGCATTTCACAATTGGAAGTCAGCCTATCCACCTTTCCTGTGAAAGTATAGCCCACCAAAAGATGTATAAAAATATAGCACCCTAGCAGAAAGAAGGGTCACATTCTGCCAGTTTTTTGTGCATTTTGCTCTGAATTGGGGGACCGAAGATGATTTATGGAAGGAAGACATCACAAAAGGAATATTTAAGAAATGCTAAACTAGCAAAACTTTACGTATTTATATAATATTACCAAAAATATTATTAGAATTTTACAACATTAAACTGAAGTCCAGAGTATAAACAGACTAAATTATTACAGATATTTCCAGTTACTCAAAAATAACTTTGCAGTGTTACTTGTTCTGACTTAGAGAAGTTTGCTGAAGCATCAACTTCATTTCTGTCGAGGGCTGTAAAAAAGATTGAAGCCAGGGCCTGGAATATGAACAAACAATGCATCTAAGTTAGTGCCCCACAGAATATTTTAAAATTATTTAACACAAATCATCTCAGTGTCAACAACTCATCACAGATAAACTATCTAATTAACAGAAGCCATCATAGTATTTGAGAACTCAGTCTTGGCTCAGTTGATGTACCAGAAGGGCACTCCTTGATAAGCAAAAATTATAAAGGAAGGTTTAAAAAACATTACTGCCTGAAGTAGATTCTTCTTAGTTTTAAATTAACCCTCTGCTGGGTTGGGGTTTTTTTGTTTGGTTTTGGTTGGTTGGTTTTGTTTCTTTGGGGGGGGGGGGGTGTTTGTGGGGTTTTTTTGTTTTGTTTGTGTGGTTTTGATTTTTTTCTGTGTATGTGTATGGGGTTTGTTTGTTTGTTTGTTTGTTTCAATCTCTATGAGATAGCAAGCACAGGTTGACCTCATGTTCTTAGGTATACTCTGTTCTAAGATTCTGTAACACGGTCTATTTTATGATGCAATATGATTTCTGCGAGTTTGCCATGGACTTGATACCATGCCAAAATGACAGCTCTGTCAACAAAAGTGTCCCCAGTTTTTGTAATCACTTCTGAGAAAGTTTTATCCCACTTCTTTAAAGTTGCAAAGGTTGTCAAAATCTTGAGGATATAAAACTCCACTGCAAAACGCTTTTGGGCATCAAAACATTGACCGGTTGTTGCAGCAGCAAACCTGCCACTTATTGTAATCCAGGTGCTTCATCTCCCTGCATGAAGTCTGTGGGGAGAGAAAGCCGACAATGGGATCCATATAAACATAACATAGACCAAACGTTACTTAAAATAGCTCATGAGAAACACTGAAAAGAGAGATTTCTCATAAGTACCTGAGGGGCAATATTTACATGTCTAGATTGCAGGGAGACAATGTAGGACAATAAGATTCATTACCCTGGAACCGCTTCTGAAAGTAGTCTTTTTCACAGAGGAAATGTGGAGTAACACTAGGTAGGAGTGAAGGACCATCTTCTTTCCATCCCATCCCAGATAGGTTATTTCCTGCAACATTCACCGAGTCTGTGGCAGACACAGGCCCAATCACCTGTTCTGCCTAATGGCAATTCAAACTTGTTTTTTCCAGATAAATGTTGTGGCTGCTCAGCTGTAGGACAGTCTGGAGCTGTCCCCCACGCTTCCTCATAAAATAGTACTCCTGGTATGGAGTGACTAAACTCTATGCTGAAGAGAAAAGGAGACACATTATGTCTTGAAAATGCCAGTGGTAAAATGCCAGTGTACAAAGAGCAGCGCAAGACTGTTCCACTCACATCAAATACAAACTTTTATCTCTTAGGCTTTGAGTAGTGCATATACCTTTGCTGGTCTTTTTCCTCTGTCAAGCAACGGAAGAGGACCAGCCCAGGTCTTCAGTTTCTTCACAAATGTCACACCATTCCTCCAGTGAGTAATTTATTTTTCAATTTCCCTCCCACTTGGCTATGATCTTGCCTCACGGTCTGTATTATCCAGGAAGAAATGATATAAATGAGAAATGCTTTTTCATCTCGTTCCACAACTACCATGTGACAGTCTCAGAGGTTGGAGTTTGGTTCTCCCAGGGAACTGCAGGACAACTGCAAAAGAGGGAGTCTGAGTAACATGTTAAGAAACATGAATATGTAACACTGGTAACTACAGAAATTGTATTTCATATCTGAGCAAAAAAGGCTGCCAGTATGAGCTCTGTAATACAAAAATGACAAATAAAGGTCACTAGACTTAAGGGTTTTCCTGAGTGATGTAGAATTGATATTTTTTTCTGAGCTGAAACACATCACACTGCTAGCATCAAGCCTTCAAGAGAACAATTTAGCCTTAGTCATTATACCATTCCTAGAGCATTCCTAGGTTTGAACAAAGAATACTATCTACCATGTTAGCAAATACAGATGCTTTTCAGTGGATTAATGGGAAAATGGGTTATTTTCAATTGAAAATGCTTGGAAATAAATGTTCACATATTTCTTTGAAATTTTGAAGGCTATGAATTTTGAAGGCTATGAATTTTGAAAAGATTTCTTATAGTCAGTTGATTAAAAATTATTGTTCGGTTTCAGTTCTGTCTAACTTGCCAGAGCTATTGAGGGAGACTCTGATATGGAAAACAGTAAGTCATACTGATAATTTTAATGGTGTCATGCAATGTCATACAATGAATCAAATGTAGAGAAATTCATTTATTTATATTGGCTTTCACCTGACACCACAGTAGAGGTGATGTTTTTCTAGGAAAATTTTGATAAGGAATGTGGGAGTACTGACTAGAAGGAATCTGCAGAGATCATTGAGTTTTCATTGCAGGCAGCCATCTAACAGATACAGAATACATGCCAGTGTAACCCTATCACCTCTAGTACAATCGACTTAAAAAATCACAAAAGCTGTCAACTGCTGAAGGAATGTAGCTGGCAAGACTAAGACAATTGACAATGTGTTTGGTCTGCTTCATACCCAAAGTTTTGTTAGACATTTATCATAATATAGGTTTACACTACTTGATGTATAGTTTACTTGATGTTATTAGAAGACTATTTTACTCGTAACACTCCAGACTTCTTCTTGTATTGCATTCACCACATAAAAAGAAGGAGCATAACTGGATATAGGTGTATTAGCAAAGTCTCTTCTGAGTGGAGAGGCACCTTATCTTCAGTGCTTTATTTCCTATTTAGTGAATTAATGCTCTATTGAAGTCAGCAGCAGTGATGACGATGACATTCTTGTACATTTCTCAAAAGATATGGAGTATCTCAGATAGGAGTTGTGGAAACAACTCATTTTCAGTTTCCTAGCAGTTCCAGATAATGATTTCAGATCAATTCAAATTAATGGCAGCTCTTGGACTATTTTCAATGTTTAACATGCACACATATTGTTTCACCAGATATAGATATGCACAAACTCGATGTTTTCAGAGGTCTTCTCCAAGTCTGGGGAAGCTACTACATATATATCCTGCTGTCTTGAACAGTTCAGGCAAGATGTAACAACCCTCATCACTTCACAATAATATAATAAATATTAATAAATTCTAACAGACCTCAATTTGTTTCTGTAAAAATAATAGCAAATTCCTCATAAAAGCACCAATAATATCTCCCCCCACCCCAAGCCCCAAAAACCTCAGGTTCACCCCTAACCCACCTTTCCAAGAAAATGAGACAAGCTAGGGATATCCAGAAGTTTAAGTGGAAAGACTAATTTTGGAGAAAGATTCTTCATTAAAAACAGAAATCACAGTGCTTCTCAAGTGCTGATTTGGATTTGCACATACTTCACATTTGTGATGAGTGCACACACAACAGAATGACTGGAGTCCAAAAATGTCTCTATACCTTTATCGTATTTTCCTGTATCTGACACTGGCAGCATGCTGAAGCAGTCTCTCCTAAATGTTACAAAACATGTTAGTTTGCATCTGATAAATGTTAGAAAAAGGGCTAGCTTTCTGGGGATGATTCTATCAAATGGGGATTAACATTTTCCATGTAGTCCCTTATGCTTCTGGAGAGGCTGACATAATTTAGTGACTATGAAGGTAACACCTTTGTCATTTTCATTGTACTTCATTTCACCTTCTCATTTGTGTCTTTTTAAAATAAGATGTCTAACTGAATACAGTAATCAATGTGCCATCGATTTATATAATGGAATTGTAATCTTCTCTTTTCTATTCTCTATTCCCTTCTTAACACAATTTAACATCTTATTTGCTTTTTTAATCACCACTGAACAAGTCTCTTCATTGAGCTGTCTACAGTAATGCCTAGATCTTTTTTTCCTGAGAGGTTACAACTAAGTCAGGAGACATCATTATGTATAAATGCTTTAGACTGTTTCCACTAATGTCTTTTAGGGAGGTCTTATCTGTGTTGAGGCTTATCTAAGTTGTCCAACCAGTTATTTCTGAAAAATTCACCTAAAGCTCTTCATATTCCCTTACTTTAAATTATGTGAATAAGTTTACAATTTCAGTTGCTTTTCCACATTTAGTCTTTAGCCTGTTTTCAATTTCAACATACAGAGTGAACAGTACTTCTGCCAAAAATGCTTTTCTGTAGTTAACTCTGTGTTCGTCATGCTGGAAACAAGAATTTTCTTGCTGTTCTGTTAGTCTATGATTGTATAGTCGCAATACCAACAACCTCCAAATAGGATAAACACCTAAGAAACACCTAAAACCCACCTACTATAAAACTCTGTAAACCTGACATACATAGCAGTCTAGCCATAGCTGCATGTCACAGCATTGATTTGTTCTCCTAAAAACAGTCTTAATCCTAGGACGCTTGTCTGCTCTCATTATGCCTGTATTTCTATATTATTGAATTTTTAATAGTTAAGTCTAGTGACTTTTGCTTTACTATAGAGATTTCTGTTGGTCCCCATGTGAATTAGTTCATAACTAAGTCACCCATGTCACAACTACACTGTAGTCACTAACATTGTGCAGGCAGTGTAGAATATATTGAAAGACGGTTTTATTTTTTGGCAAGCAATGTTTTGCCTCATTGTCTTCTTGCAAAGAACTGCTTGAACATCACTGTAAAATTTAAAATACTTTGGAAGATTTACGAAATTATGTTCTGTGATATTTCTTCTTAAAAAAAAATAGTACTGCATGACAGCATTCTGATTTCTGCCATTTTCCCTGCCTTTTTTTCTATATTTGTGTAGAGCGTGTACAGAATAATCCTAATCTGTGGAGATGTATCTCTTTTTACACCTCTTTACATCTCTTTTAGGTTGCATTATATTTCTCTGTTTAAGAGTGTTAACTATTACTGCAAAGCAGCTCAGTGTTAAATGACTTTCGGGACAACCTAGCTACCTGTTAATACATGTAGCAATAAGTGCAATTATTTTAATTTTCTGTTTCTCCAGAAATTGGAGACAGGTGTGGTTACATCTGTACATGTAACTACATTACATTGCTGGATTTCTTAGAATTTCCTTCATTAAGTATTTGTTTTTCATTGAATCTGTCCATTCAGCCTTTGTATAATAGCTAATGGTAAAGAACCTTCAGCCTTTTCAAAAGACAAATTTTCTGCTATAAACAGCATGCCATTACAACACAACTGATTGCAAAGAATTGGGATTGCAGTGCGATTCAAGTCTTTCATTGAACTGATATCATCCACTCAGGCTCAGCAATACCTTAGAGAAACACAAAGCAGAGTAACTGTCTTATATTGTACTCTCTCAGCACAAGAATAATAGAGATGCCGTGAACATTGCAGAGGTGTCACATGAGCTGCTCTGTGCTAAAGCTGAGCTAAATAGTGTAAAGGAAAGGAAACTTCTTGTTAATTTTTTTACAAGGACGGAATAGATGAACACTGCTTACAAATGAGCCTTATTTAGTTTTAAACACATTTCCCGAAGTAAATAGTATATTTCCCTAATTTTCATGTCTTTTGGTATGCTTCCAAAAAACTTGGAAGTGAATTAGTGTGCAATTTGCATCCAAATCTCAGCCAAGGGGATGTGGTTTATTATAATACATGGCCCTCCTAATTATTGAACAGCCCGAGAAAACTAGGCACAGTGTGCATCTGTTATTGCTTGACCACAGTGCCAAACATAATTTGGCAAGCACAGAAATGTACATTGAGCAGACCTACAGTCTAATTTGCATTAGTTTGTAGTAATTATATGAAAGCTATAACTGAACCAAGCTTGTCCTCTCTTTTTAGATCACATCATTCTTTTTGAAAAGAACTCTCGACCAAAAATCCAAAACAATTAAATAGCACACACATACACAACCCTGAGAAATTCCTTGTTTGCACAGTAGAATTTCTCAGTATTATTTAATCATTATCCAAGTGTTATTTCTGCATATTCCATAAGTTATCAAAGAAAACAGCTTTTTTTTTTCTCCTGCATTTTTATACAGGCCTTTCTTTTGTTTTCCTTTATCCCCATTCAGAAATTTTTCATCTCTTCTGCCAAATTCTAAAACCTTGCACAATTCAGTACCCTGTAACTGGTGATTAAAGTCAGTGGCATTTTTTAATTCAATTGCTAAGGAGGAAGTGGAGCAAAGTCCTGCCCGTCATAATTTGCCTTTGCCCCTTTCCATAGTCATTTAATCCAAGCTCTACACTGACAAAAAGGAAGCAGTCTCACAATAAACCATCTTGTGTCACAGTAATGCTGCAAAGTAGTGGCCAAAGCTCAGGGAAGCTGGGATGCTATGGTAAAAATACCTGCAGATTTTGACCTACAAAAGTTCCAAGGGAAAATTCTTACTTCCTCTCCTATTTTTCTATTGAAATTACATGTTCAGATATACAGACATGCACATCATGTCTCCGTATAAGAGACGATGGAAAACCTAAACTAAGCCAGTAGATGAGGAAATACAGCAGAATCTCCTCTACAGAAATTATAGGTTTATGACAATTAATGTGTGAATAAAGTATTTTCCTGAAAAACAAGAGAATGGGGCATGAAAAGTATGAGTCAGATTCAATTCCCATTGAAATCAATGACAAAAACTACTATTCACTCCAACAGCCACAGGACCGAACATACAGGAAAGAGGGGTTTTTTCTACCCTTCTTCTTTAAGTAAACGCTGGCATTTTCTGCTTCAGCTGCAGGGGCTGAGAAGCAGAGGCACAGTCTTTGTTGTTGGTAAACAGCCTGACATTTCATAGAATTGGACCAGTCAGAGGGCTTTCCACCTAGAGTTTGAGTATTAAGAAATTACTGTGTAGTCACTATGTGGTTAGGTATTCTTAGATACCTTAGGGTAATTATTAGCTGGCATATCCAGAGTCACATACAGTTACTGTGAAATGACCATACGGAGATTATGTAAATGAGTTTCCAAGAGTGAAAACGGAATGAAGTATAAAAGTGAATAAAAACTGCCGAATATGGCTGAATGAGTCAACACTACCTCTACACTCTGATTAGCTGATCAAATCTCTTTTCATAAATAAAAGCAAACTTGTAATGAATTAGAGGGGAAAAGAAACCCTAATGAACATAAGTTACTTCCATTTACAAAAGGCATTTCACAGTTGACCAAAAGATACACAAATTACTTTTGCATAGTATGGGGAAAATAAAAGGTATGTTTGCTTATATAATACCTGCTGCAAAACTGCCTCATTTTCCTTTTTAGTTTCTTAATGTAGTTCTACAATAAAATGGTAGCTGCATGAGAAAACAGGTTTTTTCTGCACCAGTCTCTTTCCACATATTTTCCTGTTCCTATCCTCTTACTTCAGTGTCTGAATAAAGCAGTGGAGGAAAGAAGCTGGGGGATGGTGCTGTGAAGTAAAACCACACTGGTTTACTTTTATTAGTACCACAAACTGCTCCATAAAGAGCAATCTATCTGGTTTGATGGTATCTAGTTTTTTTGTTTACTAATGAAATTATTAACTAAACCTCAGTTGTCAAATAGTTATCGCTGCTGATAAAATACAAGAAGCAAATTTGATTTAAAGTGCAGGGCTGTTTTCTCTTTGTTTTCTGTTTTGTGCTTTCATAGACATGAGAATACTACTCATCTTTGCACAGGGGAGGCCAGGAATAAAGTACCTCTTCTGACTCTACTGACCCTACTGTTAGTGGAACATTTTCTTGTAGATATTAGTTTTACTATAGTTCAGGTATCTTGCCAGAAGACATTTTTACACTTTGCATATTCCTTCTTTGATACATATAATGCGAAGTTTTCTATGCTGCAGTTTCCTTATGAAAAGGGATTTGACATGCCCGGTTTTGAGATTTTTCTTCTAACAGTCATGTGCAGGTTGTCTACGAAATTAAAATCACTTGGTTTTCAGAGCAAAAAAATTCTGCAATACACAAAGGATGGCATGCAATTAATAATTGTGAAGATAAAATATTTTTCTCCCATTGCCTTCATTGATCTCCCCCATTTTTTTTACTCAAAAAAGCAGCTACATTCATCCAACTTCAGACATGTCCAGTAATATGAGTTGTTTCAGAGCATCTAAGTTAGGTTTTCACTCTGAGCTGCAAAGAATAGCCACTGAACTGCAATGAGTTCTTACATCGCAGTTAAACACCGTAAGACATGTTAAAACCAGAGTTTTGGAGATATATATGCAAACCACTTTCTGTTAGTGAAAGCCTGCACGAAAGATATATGTGCTATGCTATAGCTATATGCATTTCCTTTCAAGAATCTGATGGACTTGTAATGGTGCATGAACTGCGTATCTCTTGGGAACAGACGTCATATGAACTTCTTGCAACATGATTTCCTAGGAACTACTCATTTTCAACTTTTGCAGGTTGCTGCAGCACCGTTTGAGTCATTTCCAGCTGCACAGATAGACCTGGTATCGTTACTTAGAAAGAGCCTCTTGAGCCAACAGGTGGGTTTAATGGCACACAGGAGACAACTTGTAGCCTCTATTAGTTTTGTGCGAGGATGGCTAAGTCTAGCCTCAGTTAGGGAACTCACAGCTTTAAAATGAGCAGTTTGCCATGAGTGAAGGTTGTCTGGCTGGGAACTGTTTTAGAAAATATGCCTCCAAACAGCCTACTGTAACAAGAGAGTGGCATACTGAGTGCTAGGAAAGACAAGGAAAAGAGAGACTTGCACTTTAGTTTTCTTCCAGGATAACTCCTATTCTATTCGTTTCCTTCCTCTTGAAAATAATTTCTTACTACATTCCCAAGCAGAACATTTTCTCTTTAAAACATAACTAGTCTCTAAGGAGTAGAGCTTGTAGTCAGTAGTCACACTTCCTAGAGAAAAGATTTTTTTACACTGAAGGTTTATGCTGAAAATGCGTATAACTGCCTGCTATTATCTTCATGTCTGTATTTAACCTGCTCTGTTTACAAGCCCAGCATCAGTTCTCTTAGTTACCTAAGTGTAAATCCTGCCTTTTTTTTTTTTTTTTTTAAAGCCATGCTATAGTCCAGGGGTGTCAAACTCGTTTTCACCGGGGGCTACATCAGCCTTGCGGTTGCCTTCAAAGGGCCAAATGTAATTTTAGGAGTGTATAAATGTAGGAGTAGGCCCCCGGTGAAAATGAGCTTGACACCCCTGCTCTAGTCTTTCTGTCATCAGCAGTAAAGATTACCCCTGTCAATGAGGTTTTCAGTACACCTGTGCAGGCTCAGTGACTCTACTGAGCTGGGACAGGAACAACAAGCTGGAACTTACTAAGCAATTCAGCTGAAGGTAGATAAATGGAATAAAATATTGTACAGTCAGACTTAGCTGTACGGAATATAAGTAAAGAGATGTGGACACTGGAAGTGAAAAAGAATGCAAATAAAATTATTTTCACTGCAATCTTGCAGATAAGATTGAATACTTTGGGAGTCTAAAAATCTAAAGAACCACTTTTGGAATAGATCAGAAGAATATTTTCACTCCTGTAGGGTTTCATTTTGTTCCTTGTGTGTACTTATGTGTCCTAGAGATACTAATAGAAACTTGTCAGTTTTAAGACTAAAGAAATCCCTAGGTCATCCAGACTATCAGATCTTCATATAACCCAAGTGCATAAAATTTTACCTTGTTTCATTTTTGTGAGCTGAGTAACTTGTGTCAGGGACGGCTCAGCAGCCATCTATCTAAACTATCCAAAGCCTGCTGGCGAGGAAGTGCTATGCGAAGTTACAAATTTAGGTTAAATTATCAGAGAAGGCAAGTTCCCACACCTTTATCTCTGGCAACAAATTTTGTGACAACTGTGGATTAGTTAAGCGTGTCTTTCAGAGAAAAAAATATCCACTTCTACTGCAGATATTATGGGTAATGGAGAAATTACCACTTGCTGAGTTAATTCGTTCCAGGAGTTAATCACCCTCTGTGTCAGGCAAACAAAGTAAAACTAAAATCTTTATTTCTTAGCTTATCTTCAGCTTTTAGTGACTTGGTCTGCTCTTTCTGCTAGATGAAACAGCTGTTCCATACCTGGAAATTACACATCTTAATCAGGTGTTGTTCATCCTTTTGATGAACTAAAAAGAATCAGCTGCCTAAGTCTACTACTTGAAAACAGTTTTCCAGCTTAATGACACCTGTTTGTCTGGTAGGAAAAATCAAACTGAGAAATTATTTTGTGAATGTTACTTTTGTGGATTTCAGTATATAAAGTTTGCATGACCAGACTAGAAATTTGACATATTCACTCTTCAAGATGACTTATGAATTTTTTTCTACAAATAATATTTGGTCTTGATATAGCAGAGAAAGCAGACAGTGACTAAGTGAAAAAGGTATTTTGACTGTAACTAACATAAATGGTTCATTGTAATTTGTACCAATAAATTATTGTTATATTTTCATATAAGTGCAAAAGTTTATACACTGAGCCTACGTACTTTGGTTCTCTCTTTTTTTGGAAGAATTTCATATAAAAACTATCACTTTTCACAGATGTGGAAGGAAATACAAAACCAAAATGCAAGGTATTTTCAGACTTTGTGAGTGTGGAACTGTGGAGGGAAAATTCCAGTGTGATCAGTGGGTAATTAATACGGTGTTCTCTTGCAAAGTCTATATTTTCATTGTTGACATCATGTGATTTCTCTTTATATTTTGTCAGTATAATGGCAGATGTGAGCCTGAGGTTAACCTTGACTAGCTACATTAAAGTAAAATTTGTCTTTTCCTTGTTTTCACTAATTTATAAAAGTTTACATTGCTTGATGCAAAATACATCGTTTCTCAGCAGTGAAAGACATAGCCTGAATCTTCAGACAGTGTGAAACAATAGCTCTAAGGGAAATGTAAATTGCTTGCGTTCACTTCTGTGGTGTTAGAATTCTGACACTGAATCCTAAAAGGTAACATTTTAAATGTTTTAACAAAATTTGGTAGCAATGCATTTCTGCAGTCTTCAGTAACTGATTTTCTGTTTACTTTTTCTACAATGTGGTTGTCTATGAGAACTCTTACAGCCTGAGAAAAGTGAAAGCCACTTGTTGAAGGGCTTAACATACTGACTGCATTTTAATATTTAATTCAATAGAATTAAATGCTGTGACTGCAGGACTTCAGACTGACTACTAAACCAGTTGGTGTTAGACACAGAGCAACCCCATTTCTCCTGCAAATAGAAGCTAAGGCTGTGGTAGAATAGAAATGGCCTTGAATCTCTATCACAGGGTGAATTTAGAAACCTATCTTGTATTCAAAATTGGTAATTTATTCCAGTGTGGTTTATAATTCTCCTAAATATGACAAAAGAAACTCAATCATATGATTTACAACATAAAGCTAACACAGCAGAAATTATATCTGCATATATAATTCATAACCAATGTACACTGTCTTCATATGTCACAGAATACAGTATTTAATAGAGATGTAATGTTGGCTTTTTGTGAATATTTAAACATTTTGATCTACTGATCTATTTATTTTGATGAGTGGTCATGATAATAAACTCACAGACTCAAATGTTTACAGGAAACAAAATGGAAGGTTCACAAAAAAAAAGGTTAAGCTGATTTTTCTTTTTAATATGAATGAAATAAAATGATTCATTTATTCACTTAGATCTACCTCCATGTATCTTGTCTCTCTTAATGGTTTCATGTATAGTTGTGCCATCCATTATGAATTGGGTCAGCCTGATAGTGCTTTTTGTGTTATGAAGCCAGACTAGATACTATATGTAAAATGTGATTAATGACTTGCTAATTTGAAATCACTGTCTATTTGTATTCCAGCAAGTCATCAGAGAATTGAGACCCAGGAGGCTGAAATTCCTGAATTTTCCCCCAAGAAAGAGACAGATTTTCTAGTGAAATCTAAACAGAAACATTGATATCAGAATTTAATATCAATATTGTGATATCTAGGTTGAGCTCGCAGCTAGAAGGCAGGAAGAGAGAGACTGCTTTCTACACATACCCTTTCCTGTACAAGGCTATATCATCTGATGTTTTTTTGAAGGCTTATTTAATTCATGTTGGCATTCACCAACATTTGATAAACATGTCACTCCTTACCAGGTGTTCTAACTCATAGCAGAGATGGATGAAATATATTCTACAGTCGACTAATGACAGGGGTCCACTATTTTAAAGAAAACGTAAAAAATTGTGTTTGTAAAAATATCTACAAGGTTATCTATGAAAATAAAAATGATGAAAGAGATGCCTACATTAATTTGCATGATTTTGTGCAAAGTTCTTTTTTCGTAAAGAGATTAATTTTCATGTACTGGAAGCTGCATTTGCATGTTATGTAATTTTTTTTTCTCTCCTATGTTTTTACTTCAAGGCAGTTTGATGATCGATACCCATCATTGGATAAGTATTGTGACTGTGTCTGTCTAGGATAAATTAGCGAAGAATTCTAGCAATGTACCAAATCCTCTTCTCAAGGATGTAATCTGTAGAGAGCATCTACTTCATCTGACAAACATGATTTCAATTCAGGAAATAGCTCACAGTCATTCTATTGGATCTGACATCGGTGGTATCCACGCAGCCATTCTGTGCAAACTCCCTGCTTTCAAAGGTCTTCCCATCACTGTTATTGGTCTCGCAGATGATGAAGTATGACACTCCATAAACAATGAGCTGGGCCTTTTGTAGGCTGCTTTGCTTTTTTTGGCTTCAAACTGCCACTGAATGTCAAATCAATTTGGCTCTCATTAGAACAGCTTTATATGTGCAAATGTATTTGTGTCTGGTTGCCACTTTTTTCTATTTTTGCCTTCCTTTCCCTTTGCTTTTTTTTTGCTCCTCTCCCTTGGATGATGTCATTTTTCTCTAATCAAAGCCAACACCTGTTTCTCTAAAATAGGAGCCTCTTTATCACAATCTGAGTACACCCTAAATGGGCTCATTATGAATCAAGTTCCCCCAGAACAAAGAGGAAGTGCTCTGTTGTGGTGACATTGTACATCATAGAGCCTGGATAAAGTCAAGAGCTGATGTAACCTTGACTTTTGACATCCCAGGAGACTGCTGTCTAGATAGTGCAAGGTGTGTAAGCCACTGTCTTTGATAAGTAATGAAACAAAAAATAAATCTGACCCTCTGTTTAAGAGCAGCTCATCTGTTACACAATGCTCGATTGGGCTTGGTGGGGTTCTGCGTTGTGTTTGTGTGTTTTGGTTTGGTTTTGTTTTGTTTTTCTTAACCAGTTAAAGGAACACAGAGTTGCGGCTTTGAGGATTTCTGGTTTCATAAACCACAAACCTGCTTGGAAGAGTGCCACCCAATGAACGGAATAGAACAAAATACACATGACACTCCCAGTCTGAGTCAGAGCACATTGCAAGTAGCCTGAAATGGCTGGAGAGTTGCAAACGGGAGTTAGAGGGGGGAAGAAACAGTGATATGCTGGAAGGCTACCATAAACTCTGTGTTGTGACATGTGTGAAAGAAACATAGCCTCACTTTTATAATCATAGAATTATTTTGGTTGGAAGAGACCATCGGGATCATCGAGTCCAACCGTAACCTAACTCTAGCACTAAACCATGTCCCTAAGAACCTCGTCTAAACGCCTTTTAAACACCTCCAGGGATGGTGACTCAACCACTTCCCTGGGCAGCCTGTTCCATTGCCTGACAACCCTTTCTGTGAAGAAATTTTTCTTGCACTTAGGACCACCTTGTCTCTTATGAGACTTCTCTCATGGAAATAGCTACTAAAGTGTACTGTGCCTGGAATGGCATTGGATTGTGTCGAACAATGGCATAAAATTCCTTTTTCTCTTCCAGAAATAGCTTATTTTCTAAGTTTCAGCACAAAATCATTCACCCTCTTCTCCCCATATCTTATACGAGCTGAAAGCCAGTATGTATTTCCATCCACTTCAGGAGGAATATGTCAGTTTTCAAATAACTACCTAACTATACCCAGGTCAGAAGCACGCTCTATCCCAGGTAATAAGGCACTTGTAAGTAGTCAAGCTACGTGCCGTGTCCTCTTGCTTGTGTTGTTCCTTTTGCAGAAAACCAGAAATATTTTTTACTTCTTTAAATGGAAAAATATATATTTTAGAAGCTGGGGAACCTACAGATACAGAGTAGGAGTGAGACAGAAAAAAATGGTGCTAACTATACTCTAGCTCCCTTTAAATGTGAGCATTTGGCACTTATGAAGGAAGAAGCTTTCTCTGGACATTGCAGGAAAGAAATAAAGGAGAAACAGCCAACTGTTTCTCACCACTTGCAATAATGGGCTGCAACATCTTCAGAGGACCTCAGGCTGTCCAAGGAGGGTCCTTGCTCAGTTTGTGAGTGGATAAACTCCCTCCTATATTATGGGGCTTTGAGTCAGACAGTCTCCAAAGAAAATGCCTATTTTCAGAGCTGAAGAAGAGGTTTACTTGGCTCAGATACTCAGTGATTTCAAATCCAGTGCTAGTTCTGACTGAAATATATTGGTAATCTGCCATCTGTGGTTTTCTTGAGCAGAAATTTTGACTGAAGTCCAGGTCCAGATATGAGGCCACATTACAAAATCCATCCTCCTACTCGACATCATCCTTCATAGTATCTTACTGTGTCACTGCTTTTGGATTAAGGACCACAGCAAAGTATGGAAAATGTGGATACTTCAGTTGCCAAGTCATTTCTTGGTCTCTCTATTGAAGCTATCTATAGTGACTATTTCATTGCTGACATCTATTCTAGCTACAGGATTGTCAAAGCATTTTTTCAAGTGTAGTAAATTTGCATAAACATTCCACCCCAAATATAATGAAATGTAGAAAGGGTAAGAAAGACCTAAATTGTATTAAAAAAATATTAAAATACTTCTTGATTGATTTGCAGAGGCATAGCAAAATTCCTTCATATAGTGGCCTCATGAATGAGATGATAATATGCAAGTAAAGCATAATGATTGGCATATTAAATACAAGATCTTTGTCACCATCTGTTTCCTGATTGTGTCAGCAAGTTGGGTTTTTTTTTCATGGAAGTGTGAGAATACACCATGGCCTCGAAGTATCAAAATGTCAATTATACATCACATTTTAAAGCTGGAAGCCCAAATCACAAAAAAAAAACCATTTGGAAATGTCCCTGAATTCTGCTTGAAACACTGACAAATTATTACCTATCCTTCACATTTAGCCTTACTGTACAGTAGCATGGTTATTGTGCTGGAAAATAAAACAGTGCAGAAACACTATAGAGGCCAGGTTTACAGTTAAGTAATGAATACTTAAAAAAAAAAATGTTAATACAGAAAGAGACAGGGAGAGAACTAAGAATTCAAACCAAAGTTATAAGGAAGACAGTATTCTTTTTTTCTATATTTTCAACGGTACTGATGAAAAAAATGCATACTGGTTAGTGTAATGAATCAGTAGAAACTGCAGTAGAAAACCTATTTCAAAGCCAGCTAAAATACAGGACCCTTTCCATTCATACAACAGGTCCTAGTTTACACCCTCCGTGGTCTTATTGAGAACTGGTGGGAGATCATGTTTTTATGTCCCACATAGGATGAGGTCTACTAACACCATCAGCTACCAGTATCAGCAGCCCAGTGGTGAAGGCACACAAAAAGCTCCTGATTCTGGTTCTGAAATATATATACAAGTCCCTTCCAAAGCTGAAAAGGCCACTAGAGTCACAAGGTCTTATTTCTGCTAGGGGGATGAAACAGGGAATAAGTATCATGTAAACTGCTTCTTCACTCACTGTGGATACTGATAAGATCACCAAATAAATACAGTGGCCTTTAGATTTGCACCTAGACCAATTATTATACCACTGAAAATGAAATAGCTATGTCTGTATAAAATGTGATGAAGAGCATAATCATGTCCAACCAATCCAGCAGGAGCTAAGTTGGAAGAAGAACTGTAAGGGGCCTAAATGAAAAAAAGTGACCTAAAAAAGTACCTAACTGGACTTTTGATCGAGCATAATGAACACTTTTTAAAAATCTCATAATTTCTGATTATGTATTATTAATACATGATAAACAATACAATCCACTGGTTTAAACAGACTGCTTATATGATATTTGCAGATCAGTTATAAATTTTTGCTGTAATAAGGCAGCAATTCATAAGATGCAAAATTGATTCCAAATTTGGCTGATTCCAAATTTGGCTGATTCCAAAATGAGGAGGCTTCAAGTAACATAATTTATATTACATGTTTGGGGTCATTCTCCGTACCTGTGTAACAGGGATGCTAATATTTAACAATTATAAAGTACTTCAACTCTAATAATAATCTAAGTTCTAGTATGGCTATGTATATTAAGCATGCATATATGTGTATGTTAAGTCAAAAAGTGTGGGAAGATTCAATCTGGGGTTTCTTATTTAGGCTGTTCCCCATATGCAATTCTTCACCAGTAGTATAATCTTTTCTTACTGCAAAAGTTCATGTCAATGATCTGTACAGTTTCAGCAGAGATTTGTGTATTTCTAATGGAGCAGCATGCTCTGCCAGATACCAGTCTCTCTATTCATCAGCAAACGTTCATCATAAGGTGCTGGAGAGCAGAAAAGAATAAAAGTCAGAGTTGAATCTGCAGCTGCAGTTTGACTGACGAAGTCTGTAGCCTGAACCTACATATACATATGAACCAACACCCTGAACAGAAAAAATGAATATGTGAGAATAAAGCTTCTGAGAGCATTCATGTGTGTCCGTTGCCAAGGTAACCACTGTATGGACGTCTTCTGAACTTTTTGGGGTCTCACTCTCAGCTTGCACATCTCACTCTGAGATGTCAACTGAATGCGGGCATTGAGGATCCAGGAGTAGAAATACACTATGAAAAATAATTAGTGTATGACTAACAGGTGTGGTTTTGTATGTATATGTGCAGCTGGTGTCACTATGTTCTCTGAAAGTGAGGTCTGGATATGTGTGTGGTGATCAAATATTTTTGAAATTTTGTCTGTAAACATCAGTTCATATCTCAAATTCTCGCAGCAGGGACTAAAGACATTGTCCATAATGTCTCTTTGCTGTTTGTATTTTTCTTTCTGAAAGTCCATAATACAATTTCTCCCTTCATCCTTGCTAGCGTCCATTCTGAAATCACTCTGTTTACTAACTTATGAGAAATAGTTAACCTTTTTTTTTTTTTTTTTTTTTTTTCCCTCTTCTGGCTACCACTATTTTCTTCTTGACTGTTCTGTCAAGCGTCCCAAATGAAGGAAAACACCCTCTTGCACCTTCTTCTAATTAAACTTTTGCAATTTAGGACTTGATCTCTAAAGAAGTAAGCTTAACAGAAGTTTTGTTACTGATATCTGTATATTTTTCTTTTGTCTCACATCAGGAATATGTCATACAAAATAATATGCTTTGTTCCATGTATTCACCTGGTACTTTCAAAAGAATGCTTTGAAGATTTCTGTCATTCTCTGCTCAGTAATCTTAGTAATTACAGAACTGTTATAGTCTGTACGGTCTGTATTTTTCTAGATTTCTATATGTATTCTATGTAAGAATATGTTATAAAATCCATTCTATATGTGTTATAAAATACATCTAATTGTTAAAAGAAAGAACAAAGCAATTTTCTTCATCTTTTGATTGAAAATGCATTATCTTCACTAAGTTTTCCTTAAGCAATTATAAAGTAAAATCAGGAATTAAACTGTTTCAGAACAACAGATGTAAGGTTCAGTCTTCTAAGTGCTTATATTGAGCAACTTCACTCAAAAGGGTAGTGTTGAGTTCAAAGTGAAGCCAGTTGAATTATCAGTCTACATAAGACTGCTCAGGTGTTTAAGGTGTTTAATCAGGATTTCAAAATAGAAACAATGTTGCTTGAGGCTGTAAATCTGTAGCTGGGTGCCAGTTCTTACTGAAATAAATCATAATATTATTTAAAGATAGTCCGGTAGTACAAAAACCTAACTGTACTATAGTCATGCTAGTTTTAAAATGAACTGGATTCAGAAATATTCACAGTTCTTTTGTGTTCATTTCTGCAGACACTGAGGCAATCAAGCTTCACTGGCATTAATGTTTGCTGAAATTAAATACAGCATTCAGATAAGTATTTGTAAAATTCGTTAAGAGTTTTATTCTGTCAGAATACTTATCACAGAAACAATGCCTTGCCACTTAGTAAACCAACAATAATTAGACAGCACAATTCAATTCCTTCACGTGGAGTATCAAAAATGTCCAAGAGAATGATTCAGGATCAATCTGCAGCATTACAAAAATAGTCGTGAAGTTAAATGATAATTTCTAATTAGTCCTAAAGCTGGATTTTTCGTTTAACTTCAATGGCTTTGAATCAGATACATTAAGTCCCCTCTTCCTGGAGTAAAATCCAGAATAACTTATTGGTTGGAAATGATTTACAATTGTAAGTAGGATAATTAGTATAAATGATTAAAGAAGCATAATCATAAAGACAAACTTGTAAATCTAAAATAAAGTGTAAAAAGAGATTGAAAAATTCAAATTAGAAATATAGCTTTGGTTTATACAATTATACAACTATTTTACACTAACTACCTCATTATTGTGCAGAAGCAGTTAAAAATAATAAGATCAATATTATAGTCTTTACATGAAACTACTGAATCACAGCAGGAAATTTGTGCTGTTCTGAAAACTGAGATCTCATAAAGAATACTCTACAGACCACTCTGAGGGAAAAAAAAATAATGGAAGTACAGCATAACCTACCAGGAAATAAAGCTCACATGTGACACACTTATACCATAAACATAGATCATGTTTCATTTAAAACAATAATAAAATATAATGTAGGTAAGGAAAAGTAGAGACTTCCATTTAGTTATGTTTTTTTTAAAAGCATGATTACATTTCAAGGAATAACAGAAAGACTAAATGAATAGTGTACTAAAACCTCTGAGATTGGGTTTAGGGTTAAGACTAGAATTAAGGCAGGGAGAGGGTGAAAGCTGGTGCCCTTGGAAAGAGGCAGGCAAAGCAAAACATGGGCTGCTATGAGGTGTTCTCTACTCAGAATTTCCCCTGGGGATGGCAGAAGTTTCCAGCAAGGCTTAGGCTCAGTTGGGAGAAAAACCCTAGCTCCTCCTGGGAGGATAGCTCTGACAGGTGAGACCTGTTTGAGAAGCTTCAGTTGGCCTTGGAGTCCTCCAAGGAAGAGCTGGAAGAAGCTGCAGCAGGTGTTCCACCTCCTTGGCTTGCAGCTGCATTCAGCAGAGGCTCTGACACTTGGCTTATGCTTGGACTGTGTTGAAGCTACTTTGCAGCCATGCCTGTGCCTGGGCTTGTACCCTGTTGAGCTGGACTCAGACTCTCACCCATGGGCTGCCATCCTGGCTTCCCTGCTGAACAGCAACTGCCTTTATTGTACCTTGACAGAGAGATGAGATCCATAGGAAGAGTGGTGCTGCAAAAAGTTTGAGGAAAAAAAGTGGGAACTTCTGTGAGAATCCTCCCACTCACATCCTTTTCACTAGGGGCTTCAGCATGTCCCACTACAGAAGTGTCCACCCACACTTAGGATTAGGCATAAAGGGCAAGCAAAAGATATGAGACGCATGAAAAGAGGGAGGCTGCAAAGAGGTTGCCATGCCACAGCAGCGCTGTGGGATGGCACAGGAACTCTCTCCCACTTAGTATTTCAAACTGTGGCTTCAGCACATCCCTTGACAGAAATCTTTCCCAGTCTTAGGGCTCAGGCTTGATTTATGAGCAGGAGAGTCAGGTACCATGTTCTTTTTAGACAAGTGTTTTAAGGCTTGGCTGCACAGTTAGTGGTCGTTTCCGACATTTTTTTAAATTGTCAGAATCCATCCAGTCGAGATTTTCAATTTAAATTAGAAAGTGTTCCTTGAAAGTCTTCAGTCATGTGAGGGCTTCCAATTTGAATTAATTTTTGCACGCTCTATGCGAGTTAGAAAAACGCTCTTGAGGAATGTGTAAAAATAATATTTCTAATATTTATGTAATAATACTTTTGTAATATTTATAATATTTTAAATAATATTTATAATATGTATATCTTGATAGTTGTTATGAAAGTAATAATTTAGCAGAGATCCAATTAACAAAGAACAACTATAGCCTTGGTTTCTGTTCCTGCAGCATATGAAGATTGCCATTCAAGGCTTGGAAAAAAGTTTTCTCACAGCAGTCCATATTTATACTACTGTACACAATGCTTACCATTTACCATTAAGGGTAGTTGTGGTCTTGAATCAACAGAATTAGTTGAGAATTACACGAATGCTATTAGCATTGGAGGACGTGGAGATGAGATAATATAATATAATATAATGCTCTCCAGTTATGATGAAAATATTTTCAGGAGAAAGATACCACTGAGCTGGATAAGCTTACACACAATACCACCACAAAAAAAAAAAAAAAAAAAAAAAAAAAAGAGTGACATCTGACATGATATTGACACTACAATTTTGACAAACGCATCACATAGTCATTTCAAGACTGAATGCATGCCTTCCCTGCTGTTCTTTTTTGCTGTGATTATTTGTTTGGTTTCACTTAGTTTGTCTAGTTAGAATTTTTAGAATGGCAATGAGTTGAGGTCTAAAGTAAATGTAGGCATTGGGCAAGAAACCTTGCAGGATATTTCAACAACCCATACTGGATGACATTGTTTATTTTAAATTTGAACTAAATTACTGTGAGATCTCAGGCTCTATAAAGACAATGAGTGCCATCTACAAATGCCAATATAAATCAGTAAAGAGGAGGAGGTTAAATGATTTGTATTGGAGCTGAGCCACTGTGTAATAACTGATGCTCATTACAGCCTCAGCAACGAATAGGAAATCAAAACATGAAATATTGCAAACAAGAAGACCATCTTATTTTGCAGGAAGTTGAAGATACTCCACTCATCCAGGTCATCCATTTTTATCCTATTAAAAGGTTGTTTAAATCTTGTATTTAAAGAGACATCTTACCTAAGAAAGGGCTGCTGGAGTTTGCCCAATGTTTCCATGACTTTGAGTTGTTGCCAACTTTGCCTGAAAAATAACAAATGTAGCTGCCAAAACTGAGCTATAATATTGGTATCAAAAGGGTATTATAGGTGCAAGTGTTAGGTATGCACTGCTTTTCATATCTATAGTACAGTTGACTAAATTATTAGTATTTCTTTTTCTTTACCACATATTAATAAAATGGGACTTCAAAATTGTTTTATATGTCTCTCTTCAAGAATACAAACAAATAATTGTACTTTTGAACATTGATTGGTACGTTATGGAAGCATCAGAAGAATATCAGTAAGTAAGGCTGCATTGACACTTCCACTGAAAGCAAGACTAAACTTTCTATATTAGAGATTAGAGATATTCAGATGACAATTGCGCTTTTCCTATATTTTTTCTGATTACTTTGTTTCAATTAATTTTGAAGAAAAAAAATTTCAAGTGCTCTTTTTCCATACACATTGTTTCAACTCAAAAAAAGGGGAGGAAAAAAAATAGTCTCCCTTAATTTCTCATACAGAAAGTCTTAGAGATGCCCATTTTTTTATGATGTTTTGAAGAGAGACAAGTTTTGAAGCTTTTTCTGGGTAATTGAAAGAAATTTCATCAAGACTAACCACCTGAACTGGTGGAACTTGACTGAAAATGTTGTCCTGTGTCAGCAGGCTGTCTGGTGAACCATTTTTTTCTACTAGGTACTGTTATTTGAGTTCATTAAAATGAGATGTGCAAACTTCCCATAGATTCTGGAGTTACTGCTACTTTGGCTGTTTTGCATTCCAGGAAGCATTGTCACGGAGATTTGCGAGCGTGGGACGGAACAGGACATGAACCATACATGTGGTATATGACTTTCTAGTTACCCAATTTGACCCATTTGAGGTTAAAAAAAACCCTCAAACCAAACCCAACAAAAACAACCAAACTATTTCAGAAGAAAGAGTTAGAAGAACCAGAGATTCCTAGAAAGGAGGACATTTAGATCACCTCAGATTTTGCTTTCTTCCTACCTACCAGTCTGACCATTTCCTGAGGAAGCTCCCAGGAAATCAGGCAAGTGCCATTTTGATAATCCAGGAAAGCTGAGGTTACACGATTGTGCAAGCCACCAAAATGACTAACAGTGCGTAAGAGAATAAATCATTTAGCCTTTCAATATCTCATTTGAAATTATATCATATTTACTTCCTGTTCTCAGCTTTAACTATGTATTATGTGCCATTAAATTGAGGCACAGAGACACAGACCATGACAAGTTACCTAGGTCAATACCCAGTTCTGAGAGAGGGTTGAAGATATTCTTACCATTTATGAAAGCTGTTTGAGTAACTTTTTGGTAAACAACTCTAACAATAGAAATTTCTCAGCAGCTTGCTTGCTTTTCAATATTTCACTTTGTGGCAATGTACTAGAGGTTACAATAATATAATGCTGTTTATACCAATTTTTTTTGTGTTTTAGGACTGTTTCAATCAATTCTCTAGGTGAAACAAATCCACTTTCTTAACCTTTTCATTCGGTCAAGTTTTCTAAGTTGTGGGTTTTTTCTGGCAATTTATTCTTGCTCACACTATTTGGAGTTCTTTCTTTTCCTCTCCAGGGAATTTTCCTTCATGACTGCTGTTTGGATCTATTTTAATATCCTTTTGGGAAAAGGGTTCTCTTCATTTAGATGGGAGTGAAACTAATGACTCAGCTGAAGTAAGCTTTTCAAGGAAGAGAACCTCAATGCCACAAGTCCAGACCTACTTGTCACTAGGCGAGCGTGGAAGCTGCTCACCAAACCTGTTGCATTTGTTCAGTAATGTCTAGTGGGAGATCCAGTATCATCATGTTTATGAAACTTCTTTATCAATTTCTGTGATTCTTCTGCTGATGTTGGCTCCATTTTCCAAGGGTAGGAGATTTTCAGTTGTTTGAAGGAGCTGATATTGCATTCAGAGCTGTGCAGGAGTCAGCTCTTGAAACAATAAAGTAGAAGAGAAAGGGTCAGACAACTCTTTTCATTAACCTAAGACTAATAGTTCGAGTCTGAAGTATGATTTGAAGCCACAATGTCTGTGCAAACACTCCTACTCTCCCACCTATTACTCTCCAAGCTGTCTGCATAGGTCCTGAGCTTTGAGGAGTATTTTGACTAATAATGCTTTACACAAATGAAGTGATCTCTCACTTGAAGGAGTTTAAGTAACAGGCTGCTATTCTGCTTCTAGCAACATTTTTTTTGCTCAGCTTTAGCATCCACTTTCCAGCATTCTATTCTTCGCATGCATGAAAGGATAACTGTTTGGGTATGTGAAATGATTTATTGTCAGAATCATTATAGTAATGTTAAAAACAAATAAAATCTCACCAACTGGCTGTTCTCTTAAACATGTGCTGAGTGCTTCAGTGTTCTGTTCAAAGCAGAGATTTTATCTTTGTTCATGTAATAAAGAAGGCCACTTTACATTATTTCACAGAATCACAGAATCACAGAATGTTAGGGATTGGAAGGAACCCCGAAAGATCATCTAGTCCAGTACCCTGCCAGAGCAGGAACACCTAGATGAGGTTACACAGGAATGTGTCCAGGCAGGTTTTGAATGTCTCCAGAGAAGGAGACTCCACAACCTCCCTGGGTAGCCTGTTCCAGTGTTCTGTCACACTCACTGTGAAGAGGTTTCTTCTCATATTTAAGTGGAACCTCTTGTGTTCCAGTTTGTACCCATTGCCCCTTGTCTTATCATTGGTTGTCACTGAGAAGAGCCTGGCTCCATCCTCATGACACTCACCCTTTACATATTTATAAACACTAATGAGGTCACCCCTCAGTCTCCTTTTTTCCAAGCTAAAGAGACCCAGCTCCCTCAGCCTTTCCTCATAAGGGAGATGCTCCACTCCCTTAATCATCTTTGTGGCCCTGCGCTGGACTCTCTCCAGCAGTTCCCTGTCCTTCTTGAACTGAGGGGCCCAGAACTGGACACAATATTCCAGACGCGGTCTCACCAGGGCAGAGTAGAGGGGAAGGAGAGCCTCTCTCGACCTACTAACCACTCCCCTTCTAATACACCCCAGGATGCCATTGGCCTTCTTGGCCACAAGGGCACAGTGCTGGCTCATGGTCATCCTGCTGTCCACCAGGACGCCCAGGTCCCTTTCCCCTACGCTGCTCCCTTACAGGTCGTTCCCCAACTTGTACTGGAACCTGGGGTTGTTCCTGCCCAGATGCAAGATTCTACACTTGCTCTTGTTATATTTCATTAAATTTTTCCCTGACCAACTCTCCAGCCTGTCCAGGTCCTGCTGGATGGCAGCACAGCCTTCTGGTCTGTCAGCCACTCTTCCCAGTTTTGTGTCATCAGCAAACTTGCTGACAGTGCACTCTATTCCCTTATCAAAGTCATCGATGAATATATTGAATAATACTGGTCCCAGTACCAACCCTTGAGGGACTCCACTAGATACAGGCCTCCAACGAGACTCCCCATTGACCACAACTCTCTGGCTTCTTTCCTTCAACCAGTTCACAGTCCACCTCACTACCTGGTCATCCAGACCACGCTTCCTCAGTTTAACTGTGAGGATGCTGTGGGAGACTGTGTCAATGCTTTACTGAAATCAAGATAGACCACATCCACTGCTTTGCCATCATCTATCCACCTCGTTATGCTCTCATAAAAGGCTATGAGGTCGGTGAAGCATGACTTCCCCCTGGTGAAGCCATGTTGACTGCCCCTAATGACCCTCTTATCCTTGATATGCCTTGAGATGGCACCAAGGATAAGTTGTTCCAACACCTTTCCAGGGATGGAGGTGAGGCTGACGGGTATATAGTTACCTGGGTCCTACTTCTTGTCCTTTTTGAAGACTGGAGTAACATTTGCTTTCCTCCAGTCCTCAGGCACCTCTCCCGTTCTCCACGACTTAGCAAAGATGATGGAGAGTGGCCTAGCAATGACTTCAGCCAGCTCCCTCAGCACCCACAGGTGCATCCCATCTGGACCCATGGATTTATGGATGTCCAGATTGCTTAATTGGTCCTTAACCCAGTCCTTATCAACTAAGGCAAACTCCTCCATTGTCCTGACTTCCTCTGGGGCCTCAAGGGTACGGGGCTCCTCGGGACAGCCTCCGGCAGAGTAGACAGAGTCAAAGAAGGCATTTGGTAACTCTGCCTTCTCTCTATCTTCTGTCACCAGGGCACTCACCTCATTCATCAGTGGGCCTACATTGACTCCAGTGTTAGTTTTATCTGCCATGTATTTGAAGAAGCTCTTTCTGTTGTCCTTGACCCCTCTTGCCAGGTTTAATTCTAAGGAGGCCATAACTTTCCTGGTTGTGTCCCTACATCCTCTGACAACAGCCTTATATTCTTCCCAAGTGGCCAGCCCCTCCTTACATGATCTGTAAACTCTCCTCTTCCACTTGATCTTGCCCAGCAGTTCCCTGTTTAACCATGCAGGTCTCCTGGCTCCCTTCCTTGACTTCCTATGTGTTGGGATGCTCTGATCTTGAGCTTGTTAGAAGCAGTCCCTGAATGCTAACCAACTATCTTGGGCCCCTTTACCTTCAAGTACCCTTGCCCATGGGATTTCCCCTAGCAATTGCTTGAAAAGGCTGAAGTTGGCCCTACTGAAGTCCAGGGTTGCGATTCTGCTTGGTAAAAATTCACTTTCGTTTAGTTTAGTGTATTTCAAACTGTCATGAGGATATAAAAAATCCAAGATTAAAACATTATATTATACTTGCCAAAACAAGAAATAAAAGAACAAAGCAGAAATATTCTAGGAATTAAAAATATTTGACTTGTTTGAATGTACTGCCCTGTGCAGTTTTTTGAAAGCAACAAAAAGGCAAAAAAATATGTGGAAGAATGTAGGGAAACCTGCTCTCCCTCAGCAAAAATGACACAGTATTTGCATTTCTGGCAAACCGAGTTTAGAATCATTTTATCTACCCTCCCTTTTCTCTCTTGATCTGCATGGGATGTTTTTCAAGTATTAGCTGATTATATACAATGGGTCTTGTTCTCCTGCAGTATATTATGAATGGCTTTCAGAGAAACACCTGGAAGTGGTAACATTGCATGGCAAAAGAACAATGCTGGAACAAGAGAGGGAAGACTCTGGGTATCCTGACAGTTCTGCAGTCCACCAAGTCTGTTATTTCTGTTCTGTCTCTATAATGGCTATAAAATATGAGCTGGGAGTATGATGTCAGTGCATCCACTTTCGATAATTGATATGATTAATAATCTCAACCTTCTGACACCTTCTGTATCTCCTCACATCTCAGGAAACTTCATTCATCAACCACATTTGAAATGTTTAAGTAATCTCAGTGATGTATGGAGCACTGAAACTCCCTTGTTAGAAATCTATGCTACTAACATTCTATCAAATTAAAAAGCCACTGAGCTCTTGTGCATAAAATTATCATAAATTATCTCTGAAGGTTCATTGCTGTTTGGAATGTTTAATTGCTCACTCAGCTGAACTTCAGCAGCTCAAGATTATTAATCAATTTGTCAGAAGGTTTTTCATAATGTCGTCTTTCACGCTTCAGTTTTATGCATGGAAAGCCCATGTGCAGTACAGTTTTAAGCAGCAAGTCAACAGTAGCCATGTATACCTTTCACAATACTCCTTTCATATATTAAGAGTATTTTTGGTAGTTGATTTCTCACAGAAGACTGGGAATTTGTAATTACCTCAGCCTAATTTATTTGAACGGAAAACTAGATTCTCTAACATAATACAAGTGAGAAAGAAGACAGATAATAAGAATAGGACTTTTGAAGCGCTTAATCTTAGTCTAATGTTGCTTATTCTCATTAAAGCAAATATTTCTACTAACTGAAGCAACAGTAAAGATCTTTTGAAAATGCCATACCTTAAGTGTATGTGAACAGTTTCTTCAGCCAGTTTTCTTACCAAGAAAATGCATCTTTGCTTTAAAGTTTTCATGAGAGAATTTGGCTTTAATGACATATTAAAAATGTATTTCATCTTAATTGAAATGTATGTTCCATTATTTGTTTTGAAAATGTCTTTTTTTAATTTTAAGAGTTATGACTTCATTATTTTTATGCAGTTTTCTTTCCTTTCTTTTGTTTTACTAATGCAACTGTGTATGAGACCTTATGAGAGAGGTGATGATAGTGTTTCCATCTATACATATTTTCTGCGTCAAATCTTTTAGGAATTCTTTGATGCATCACCACAGAAATAGAGGATTCTGTTTTTCCTGCTCTAGAGAACTGAAAACAGAATGGAACCCTTTCGAGTAAAGGATTCTTTAAGCCACTCCACATATTTTCTTAAGCTGAAAAAGTTTCAAAATAGAAAAAAGTGGAAATATTGTGGGTATTATCCACTTTATTCTACTCCATGAATGATCATCATATTGTTTCCTATGCATGTAGAAAGATAGAGGTTGAATGATAACATATAGCTGATAAGTTTCAAGAATCTATTTGATATTAGGCATTTATGCAGTATATCACACTATGGTATTTCTACCAAAAGTTGAAAATGAAAGAAGTATCAGTATTTTTCTTTGTCAAACTTCCTTCATAAAATTAAAATATTGGAATGATTAATACTCTTGTGTGTCTAAGAAATGTTTCAGGTAGCAGAAATATGCTGAGATCTAGCATTGTACTTTAGTGTTTAGCTTTTTTCTACAGGTATTCTTACTGTAATCCTTCAAAGCCTTTCTTAAAATTCATTATGTCCACTAGCAAACGACAAAATGGGAAAAAAGAAAAACGCCAGTAAGAAATACATTACATCGCTATATTTTCTGGCATCTGGGGATATCAAATCACATCACAACAAATGCATAACAACTCCTTGGAACAATTTCATCACCATTATCCATCTCTATTACACAGACCTTCTAGCACCAAGAAATAAAGATTGTCATTATCTTTGGCATTGAGTCAAACCCAAAACGACATGCTGAAGATTGAGCATGAAATCTTTTGAAGAAATAGGAGGAGAAGCCAGATCCTCAGATTCCCAATAACATGCCTTAACACATGAAACCTTCCTTCATCACCCTTCTCGACAGTGATGCCTTACAGATAAACAACTGAGCTGTGATTATATAATTACAGTATTTGCGTCTTTTTTTTTGTTCTTTGCACTATACAAGTCTGCTATGGTGCACATTAGCAGTAGGAAAATATAGCACTGAGAAACATGGAGATGAAAATGTTTAAAGTGCACTATGTCTGTGGCAGACTAAAACAATTCCTAGAAATGTTCAGTTCTGTAAGATAAAAGTATATATGCTTTGTGTATGTGTTCTTCCTTTATCCAGCATCTATTTATTCATTCATTGATTACTTCAAATCAACTTGGATGTGAACATACTATTAAGGATGATCCTAAATCTGCACATACTTGACTCTAGTTATCTCATGACCTTAGTGAAAATAAACTCATCAGTAAGAATCAAGACAGTTGTCACTGTTTCAATAAATAAATTTGAGGATCAGACACCAGTTCTGTATATTACAAAGAAGGTTATGCATCTCTGGCCATATACAGAGAAAATTAAAGTGATGCTGTAATCAGCTCATCGATAAATCAATGGAAGTGAGTGATAACTAATGTAGTTCAGATGTCATGGAACCAGAAGGATATGTGTGTAGTAAAGAGCAAGACACATAATAAGTTAAAGTCCTCTGCTTTACTTATTTTTATACCCTTCTGGTTAGTTTCTTCTCCTTTCACAACTCCATGCCTCTTTGCATTTAAGCATGACAGCTAGAATAACTTCTATTGTCATTCAACCATTTAGACCGACTCCCTGGTGGTTAAATTTCTTCATTGTTTGTATAAACTTTGGACCTGAATGAGTGTTACTCCTTCCATGCCCAGAGACAAGTATGTTACAAGTAAAGATTATTGGGGCAGATTTTGTCTTTCCATGTGCGAAAGCATCTAAAGTAACACAGTAATGCATGCCTGCATATCAGAAAGTGTGTTAGCCTTTGATGTACATCTTCCTTAGTACATGACTCATTAATTTAATAGCTCATAACACTCCATTATGTTAGTCCAGCTATGACACGTACTTTAGTGTACGCATGAAAGCTTTTTACAAAATCTTTACTTGAAGAAAACTTGCTGTGTTTAAACATAAAATTGAATTAGAAATAACATTCTCTGATCATTTTACATGTAAAAAATTTATTGGTCATGACTTTGTATATATTATAGTTCTAGACATAAAGAAGATTATTTATTGATTGTAAAAACTGAAATCTTGAATACCATATTTTAACTTAGGACAATAATTTCTTTCACTGCTCATTTGAGTCAATCTGTTATTGCGGATTTGTCCACCTGTATGTCAATGAGTAATGACTTTCACTGAGAAAAAATAAATAGCAACCACACAAAAACTGGTTCCAAAGAACCCAGTTCTCAGTGCCTTTTGAAGCACTGTGCATCTATGCATTCTCAGAAGGCTCAGAAAAAATGATCTATACAGTTGATTTCTAAAGTTTGAACTTGCATGATCCCAATGAACATTCCAGGCTCTCTTGGAAACTCCTACTCTTGCCTTACAGTGGTGTTGCACAATGGCTGCGAGGGCAGCAGCTGCCTCACTGGCAGCTACACAAAAGCTAACACAGTGGTTCAGTTTGCAACAGTAGTTATTTTAGATTCATAGGTTTAACAGTTAGCAAAAATAATCTCTGCCTCCTATCATGCTGAAATAAGAGTGACACGATATGTTAGTAAAGGAAGTGTTTATCATGCGTGTAGGACTCTTAGAAGAACAAATCATACTGATTTTTTTCTCTACCAAGAGCCACAAAAGAAACACATTTTCTAAACCAAGTTCCTTGTGCTTTTACACTATTGATTTTCCAAGCTTTTTCTGGAAACCTCTGACATACTAGGCTAAACATTCATTTTTATTTTATACTGTATTGAAGGTATTGACAAAGAAACAAAGTGTAGGAGTAAGCTGCTTAAACACTGCATGGTAAGGATGAATTAACATGTTTTGAATACAAGACACCAGATTCATTCAAATCACAGAATGACAGAATGTTAGGGATTGGAAGGGACCTCAAAAGATCTCTCTGGATGATGCAAGTCATCCATTCAAGGACACAAAACAAACTTCTCTTTCTGGGGCAGGTATCTGGCAAGCATTACCCTTCTAAAAGCTGCAGGGACATTACTTTAGCCATTTCCCATTAACACATCTTTTCTCTTTGATTCCTTTGAAATGCTTATAGCAGATTAAAATGGCCATTCTTTTATCAGGTGTTCTTGGGAGAGAGTGTAAGTGAAAGAGATCTTCATGCATGGAAGACTCCTAGTGGCTCATAAATCTCATGCCTGAAAGCATGGTTCTCCTGAAGAATCCTCCTAGTGACTCAAACCCCCTTCAGAAAGCTGCTGATGTGAAGGGTGAGCAGACGTAGGTAGCTTTATTTCTGACTGCATTCTACCCTACATCTGAAACCATTTCAACCAGCCATGTTCACTTACATGCTTCAGAACATGGGATTTATCTTTGTGGGTTTCTACAGTGGCACTGCAGGCTACCCCTGCTTATCTTGACAGCTAGAATAGTAACGTCATGAATGTTTAGCATCAGGATGTGTTGGCAGTTGGAGACATTTTCATCAAAAATTAAAACAAATATGTTTAGTGGATAAGATTCATTCCAGAGCTGATGCTTCCTGTGAACAGGATGTCCCAACAGCCAGGAATGTGGCAGATGCAAGTGTCAATCTTCTCACACTGATCAGGTTCCATTTTAGTCATAACATCAAATTAGCAGGAACAGTATAGATGGGTGATCAATTGTGTCACCTTCATAGCTTCTGCCACTTCTCCATATCTGGTAATAGTTCATACAAAAGTAGACCATGCCACCAAAAGTGAACCTTAATCATATCCTTCGTGATCCCAAACCATCTCTTCTCACTACCAGAAAGTCAAAATAAACAACAATGATCTCAATGCAAAACTTCTTCTGACATGAGACCAACTAGTTGAAAGTCATGCCTTAAAGCTGATGATAGCTGTTGAGGAGACACCATTGACATGCTGATTGAACAAAAAGCTAGACAGGCTGTACATATCTTCAATTTCAGCTTCCACAGCTGGAAAGAAACAGGCCTGTAGCATTCCTGATGAACCTTATAGGTCTGCTGTTCTTTTCTGGAAGTTCAGTATGTTGCATCACCATATAACACTGTTAATAATGACTGTATGGAGTTTTCTGTCATCTATAATAGTCTCTAAAAGTTCTCTAAACTCTACGATGAATAAAGGATTTAGTCCTGTAATGTGCTGAATTTTTTTAAATGTCAATTTTTCCAGTTATATTTAAATATTTTTGAGAGAAGAAAATTGGCATTAGTTGGACAAGTGCTCTGGTAAGCTCTTTGACATTGTTCCACATAATCAGACATTAGTGTGGAAAGACTCCAAGCTTTCTTCTGCTGCTTATGTTATTTCAGTGGTACTTCCTTTGATTTACCAAAGGAATGTTTTGTTTCACTTAATGTTTATGATTGACTCCATGACCTAAGCAGTACAGAGAATGTATTGAAATGTAATCTCATCGTTTGTGGGTGTTGAGTCTAATTATATCATCCATAAAGATAAACAATTTTGTGTGTGTGCCAGAAATCAATTTTTATCACTGTAATTCATAACTTCATTTCCTTTCAGTTCAAGAGGAATAAAGATTGCTTACTGATCATTAGAAACCAAATCAATGCAGAAATTCAAGTTTATCAAATTTTAGAAAGCTAAATTAAAAAGTCTTATCTTTGTTATTGAAATGCATCTGTTTGCCAATGAGAATAAAAAAAAATATTTTTTGTTTTATTTTTTATTATATTTTTGGACACTCCTGGAAAATTCTACTGTATGAATCATTCTGTGGCCCTGATTCACTGCTAGTGAGAGTTGTTGGATTTACAGGAGACGCTTATTACGGACACAATGTACTTGATACTTTTACGAAAAAAGTTACTGGTAGTTATTGTTACACACACACAAAAACTTCAGTCAGTTTTATATATCTATATACACTGTATATATTTTAATATTATTTAAAAAAATGTTCCCACTCCTCTTTTCCCTAAAAAGGGAAAGAAATCAGATTAATATACTAAATACAAGAAATGGATACTTATGTATAGAGCAGAAATACACAAGCTTCTCATACGCATAAATGCCCATTCTTAATACCGCAGTCAGTTTGGGAGAGACTTCTTCTTGTGCTAATACAGATAAACCTGTCCATCTTCATGGTCTCACTCTAAGTACAATCTACAGAATCAATGCAATTTGAGAGCCTGGATTTAAGATCCATATTTTTTAGTTCTCAAAACGTTTTTAACAAGAAAATAAGAGAGGAGAATGGGAAGTCTTATCACTGACATGTTTCATCACTGACACACTTAAATAATATGGAAGAAAATAAAGTTCTAGAAGTGTAAAAATATCTATCTTCACCACTAAATAATTTTTTAGTTAAGAGATCTGAAGTACTGATTACATTTATAAACCTTAACATTTCTTATAGCTGGTTATTTGTGTTAATATCCCTTTATATACCCAAAAAGATATCTGACTGAAGATGACTGTCAATCAAGAATGAGGAAAGGGGAAATAATTTTGTTCAGTTTAAGATTCTTTTGCTATTAGCTAAAGAAATAATTTTTTTAGACAATTTTCTTGTCAGTTTTTTTATCATATAGCAGATTTATTAAATGTGTATCAAGGAAAACTTAAGTCCTTGGGAAAGAACTGCAGAAGCACAGTAACAGTCTTGGGCATCTGCAGTGGATAAAAGGAGAGAGATGTTGAATCATGAAAGTCCTTGAAAACAAAAAGCTTTTAGCCTAATACAACATAATGTTGTTTTACAATTAGTGGGGTAGCCAAAGTGAAATGTTTAACATCAATTTTCTCTATTGATACATGAGACAAGTATGGATGTGAAGAAGGCCAGAAAGAAGAAATCGTATAAGATGAAAAAATGAGTCAGAATTAAGAAATTAGATTTTCAAAATGTATAGACAATATGTAGGTAAGGGTAGAATTATGATGACAACTGTGGCTTAGTCAAACAAAGATAGCAAACATCTGTAAATGCACTGTCCTAACTTGTGGCATATGCCAATGCAAAGTGTATTAAAATCAATAACAATAATAGTATCAGAAAGACAAAATGAAATTGTGACTTGTCAATCTTTGGTTCTATAATAGAATAGCTTTGAAACACAGAATTGCAAATGTAATTTTGTTTATTTCAAGGCAGCAATTTGTTTTAGCAATGTTTTCACTTATAAATGGATTAATCTTTGTATAAAACTTAATGATTTATGATTTTGTTTTCAAATCTTGTAATGACACTGCTAGAATTACAACATAATATAAACTACAGAAAAGAATCCTTCTGTCATCTATCTTCTTCCATTGAATGATATTTATGTAACATATTTATGCAATATTAAGATGTAGTGATATTTTAGGTGTAGTTTTAAATCTAAATTAAGAGTTGAGGCTTATTCTTTGATTTTTTTTTCCTTGAGCGCAAATAAAATCTACTGCAAAAACCCAAAGATTTTCTCCTGAGCACCACTAAACCCAAAAGTATGTTGCCTTTTGGCAATTGTAAGTATATTCTTAAACTTGACAGAAGAGAAAATTGCAACTCTGTTCTATCCAGCGTAGTGCTTTACTTTATAAATAGCAAAATACATGTTAATTCTGTTCTTTTACTGTCATAAAGTGCATAGAGGTATCATGAAAACAGCAGATTTCTGAATGTTATTTGAGTTGCACTTTGTCTGCGTAACAGCTATGTACTTACCATCTATGTTACTTTACTGTTGCCATCATCTGACTGATTCCTCCAGGCACAACCCCAACATAAATATTAACTGTTATTACTGTACATAAGTGATAAAGTGATAGTGATGAGTAGTAATAGATGTATATATAAATTGCATTCTACTTGGAAGTCTCCAGAATTTAATGCTGAAATGCAACCACCTCAATGGTGAAAGTCAACAGCTGTTTAAATACAAAAACAATTTACACAGGAATTGAAGATTATTATACGCAACTAAAAGAGTAGGTGGAATGACAGGCCAGTAAATGGTACTATTCTTCTGTTCTAGCAAAAAGAATCTAGCTAGTAGGTTTTATTGCCATTGTGCTTTTCCTTTTGTAAGCATAAAAGGAAAAAGGCCCTTGGCAATCATTAAGTATCTGCACATCAGTTTGACCCAGAGACAGGACAGTGTTTTTAAATAGCAATGTCTCTGTTCATAAATTACACTTTATATATACTGTCTCACAAGAAAAGTTCCAAAACATTCATAACTCATTTTACACATATTCTGGTAAGGTGATTTTTTTTTTGTTTGTTGCTATCGCTTTTTGAAAAATACGTTAACAAATGTCAGTCTGAATTCCCTCTGAAATGGTGTTCATTTTGTGGTTTATACAAACAGAAGAAAAATAGGAAGCTTTAGTTGTATAGATACAATTGCAAAAAGATTAACAAGTTTTAAACAAAAAAGTACTTCTGATTTCCTAACTTTAATTCCAACAGGTGCGACTGTGGCCAGCATTAATAGTCTGGCAGTGGCATAAAGCTACCAACTGCATCAGTAACAATACCATCTTATAGAACATTAAGGGCAAGATCAGAAAATGGAAAATACATACAGAAAAAAATTAAGACACATTAAGAAATGTGTGACCAGTATTGCTTTTTGGAATATTTTTTTAATGATTTCAAATGAGAATTTTGGAGGACAATTCAACTTGTGTAAAATGTGTTAATTAATTTTTAAATTAGACTACACGGTGACATGGCTTTTGTTCATGTATTTTAAAGCAATAACAACAGAAAGTTTAAATATGGCTAGCCAGTCTTTTGGTGAGATACACATAAGTAGTAATGCATTAAAAACTCAGGAGAAATCCTAACCCTAATGATGAAAATGTTTCCACTGGGTTCGACAGTGTCAGGGTTTCATCCCTGTTACTTGCAATATGATGATTAACAGATCTTTTCTCTGTGATGCCTGGTTAGGTGTGACTTTCATCTGGTTTTCAGACATAATTCTGTCTAGTTCATTATTCTGAATGTTATGGCAACACAATTACTTGTGAGTTACTCAGGGTTATAATTAAACACAGGAAGAAGACAGGAACTGCTGTCTTCTCTGAGCAGTCCGTATAGCTTGCAAACTTGAATTCATCTCAGTCTCTGGAAAAAAATTATGTTGATGCATGGTGTTCTTTCTGAAATTCTTTGTAGATATATAAACGTGTTTGAATTAAGGACTTGACACTTCAGAAATGACTTTTTTTGTTCGTATTTTTCCAGACTTGCCATGTTGCTTAAAGAAGAACAAGGCTGAATGAGATAATTCAATGCTAAAAATGCTACCTGTCTCCATCCTGTATCAGAATCAAACAGGAGGAGGTAGAGGCCCTGCTTCAGCCTGCTGGTGCATGCCGGGACCTAATCAACCAACACGCATTTGCTTTCTGTGAAGCCAGGCAGCGTCGAGGAAAATAAAATGTTGAAATGCTTGCCACATTAGGAAAAAAACAGATTTCATGTTTTGCTGATGCACAGCCCATCTGATCTTTGGTATAGGAGCATAGGTGCCGGAACAGAAATCAGTTGAAGTATCCAGTTGTCAGGTACCTGCAATATTAAATGTTTTTAAAGGTAATAGGTTAGGCAAATAATCCTTTCTCTTCGTAACCCCAGCGTGCAAAACTGCTCATCTGTTTCACTTTGAAATTTCTGAGACTACTGAGACTTAGTAATAATCATTGATGCAAGTAATTACAATACTTTCACAATTTCATTTCTAATACCAATGGTTGTCTCATGGACAACTGATTTATGAATATCAACATACAAGTTTTCTGTATTTTTATCTCATAATTCGGTCATAATTTAATACAGAATAAGATCTAAAATTAGATTAAAATATAGGATACACTAACAGTGAATACCAGAAGGGCACGCTTATGAAAGTTTGCTGCTATCCTTTAAAATGGAGACCATACTTTATACTAAGGTTCTATTAATAAATATTTATAGAACAGGATATACAATAAATCTAAATGATGTAATTAAAATAATTGTAAATGCTTGTCAAATACAGCAAAATAAAATGCTTCTAACAATTATTTATCACATAAAATATATTTATTGATATTGTTTTAATTGTCTATGTTGTATACCATTCACATTTGTAACATAGTAATGATAACTTCCAATACGAATGAATGGCCTTCATTTTCATATGCAGCATCTCCCTCTCTCTTTTGACCCTTCTCTCTCTTTTGCCCTTCCTGCATCCAACTTCCCTGATGTTTGTCAGTGATGACTTTGGTTTCTTTCATGCTGGCAGTTCCTATACTCCTACCAAATGAAAACATATTCTCAGAGACCTGGGCATATTGCAGAAATTCCTTGTGGTAGAGGTTGCTCACAGCTGCCTTGCAGTATGTCACAACACTGCAGCACCATGAGGGACTCCACTATCTCCTCATAGAGATGGGGCCCAATTCTAACCATACGTAGAAGTTTGTGACTCTGCTGACTGCTGCTTAGTTACTCTTAAGTTGTAAATGCGAATACATTAGAAGTCCGATCTTTAAAGAACCCTTCCAACCCAAACCATTCCATGATTCTGTGATCTTCAGTGAGAGGAACATACACATACAAACATACAAATTCCACTACAAGATGGTTTCTGATGGGGGTATATCAATACAGTGTGTTTTGGTATAGTAAACAATCCCAAAGCTAAGCATAAACAAACTATCTTTAGAGTGAAAAGTAGCCTAGTCAAAGTCACACAAAGGGCTAATCACCTGACTGAGGGAGAATTTATTGAGGATTTAATTATTACTGACTTCTGAGCTTCTTCCAATGTCATAGGACAACAAGTCTATGTAGTGCTACAGGACATTTCCCAGGTAATTGAACACTGGGAATAAGACAGAACATGGCCTAGACTTTCCTTTTGCATTCTGAAATCAAATTTTAATGGGAAGAATAAATAACAGAGGTCAACCCAGAAATAAAAAAGAAAAAGCTATACCCTATGAAGCCTGTTCTCTACTCTGAACTGTCAGCTGTTTGTTGGCTGGTTTGTTGCTTGTTATCTGATCAGTAAGATTGTTCAGGACAGCATTTATGTCTTAGTGACTGTCTTTAGAGAAGTCAGACAGGAGATAAAACTTCCATTCTCCTGGCCAGAAAAAGGCTTCCACTTGCTTGTTAATGCAGCAAAATGCCATGGAAAGGCCCAACAAGATTCATCTTACCTATGTCTAGCCTTCACAAAGTGTCAGAAATGCAAATATGTCTTTGTTAAGCTAAGGCCAGACACTGCAGTAAACTCTTCTTATTAGTCCCTGACACAGAGCATTTAGTGACTCAACTGCAGCAACACTATAGTTAAAAGAACCAAACAATTCTCTGTGGTAAATCTGGGCCTGGCTGCCCTAAGTATCCAGCTGTTAGATGAAGTTTACATTAATAAAATGTTTGTCCCTACCCAAGGGCTTTCTGAGTAGCCTGTATAAAGAACTCCGGAAAAATGAAGAGTAGATTTGTTCCTAGCAGGCAGGAAGGAAGTTGTCAGGCGGAAAGAGGATATGGACCTGTTTGCATGCAAGGGTCAGTATTTGGTTGCTGGATATTTCCTCTGTGTCCACACGACAAGAAAACTGTTAGTTTCCTGCACTGGACAAATAGCAGGAAAGGGTGTGAGAGTTATTGAATGACATTATCATCTTATAGCCTCATCGGTGAGGAAGGCTGCTTATCAAAACTGATAGCAAAGAACTGAATTTCTGGACCAGACATAAGCAGCTGAAATTGTTAAGGGATTCTTATTTCCTTTCTTTAACTCAATTTAGTTAGCATGCTATACCATTCTTTTCTGTAAATGTATTAGTTTCTGCCAGCTTTTTATTCACCAAATGACTTAAACTGGGTATGGAAACTATCTACAGAATCAAACCTTAATGACTGTGTTCCAAACAGTGACATGAAAGACTTCAAAAGCCAAAAGTTTTAAGAAACAGCCTCTTTGGGACTCTTTCTGTTGTTACTGCTTGGGGCTTTTTAAAACTAAAACTGTTCAGACATTGAAGACTGGCAGGGATCTACTCCCTTTGCTTGTTTGTGTTGAAAAGATGAGCATACTGCTCAGCAGCCAATAAATGAAACAGCTTCAGAATATGAACCTGATCCTGGAAATATTAAATCCCCCGTTAAATACTCACAAACTCAACTCATTCCAGTTAGGCCAGAGAGGTTATTTGTGCTAGTCAAAATTTTCCTGTGCTTGCAGGAAAGGTCATATGATTAAACCTGCAAGTCAAGTGATTAAACTGTCCATCAATATTAATTTAATTGTGAAAATGATTTTTTACATAATTTGGTTCACAGTCCTTTTGTTTAACCTTTTCAAAAACTTCTAGTATTTTTCCACATATCTATTGACAAAACACTTCCAACTGTAAAACACAAAGACTTGGAATTGTACAGAATTGGCTTCTGATGCAAATCATCAAAGAAGAGACCTAAAGCAGTCCAGGTCTGCTGCTTCATTTCAGACTTTCGAACCTCATCATGTATGAATGGTGGGAATATGCATCCAACATAAAGCTATAAATCTGATTTGAATTATTGCATGCAAAAGAGAGTGTAAGCTGATATCTATTTTAGAGCTTTTAAGTAAAAAATTGATATGTCTCTCAATAGAACACAGACACAACATTTCCTTGTAGTTTTGGAGAATCATTTGTATTTACTGAATGCTAAATCACAGATTCTGGATGAAGCTGGTTGTGGAACATAACACGATGTACTCCATAAATGTGTTTTTTCACACACACATGTACACACATATGTGTATTTATTGCATTAATCTACATAATGGCAAACAGACTTCAGAAACTTGCAGGAGGGGTCATTCATTTGCAGCAGATGAGGCAAGGCAGGAGATGATGAATTGGTTTGTAGACCCTGAACTGCAGGGACATAAATAAAGTATCCTCTGGGCTACACTGGGTATCTAGTTCAAAAGAAGAAGAAAAAAAAAAGATAAAAGAGTGATGGAAAAAAATATATACCTTTGTTGTTTGGTGCAGTTTTTTCTCTGACACATATGATTTAACTGAGAAACATTTCTGCCCAATCATAGCTGTTAATGTGTACACTATGATTAACATTGCATTTTTGCCACTTCATCACTTCCACAACTACTGTGATAATGAACAAGTTTTCTTCAGTTATTTTTATATTAACTAATCTGATGTCACATGTACTTAACAGTTACATATATGACCAGTATCATGTATATTCTTATGCAGACTGAAATATTGATAACAAGATGTGTGATGGAATTATTTCACAGGGTACAATTAAGAAGACATCTATGTTGTCCTGTGTTATAATTAATAGCATAATAACACATCACGTCCCTTAGTGCCATGAACACATTAGGCAAGCTAGTTAATAAGGATTTAATTTATAGCACAAATCTTTCACAGCATAGAAATTTCCTAAACCTCATCATACTTAACTGTTATATTCAGGGGAAATTAACTGTTTCCTTAGATTAGTAAACAGAAAGAACTATATTAAGTGAAATAGATACACAGTACTACCTATGAGAATGCCATAGCATGGGTGGTGTTTCCTTCAGATGTAAATCCCCACAGAGAGAATGAGTCCTGAAGTCTTTTAGAAAGGGGAGAATTTGAGAACGCAGTGGGAAATATCTTACTCTTTAATATCTACCATCTTGAATTATATCACAGCCGTGTTTCCTCTCCACCCTCACAAATCCAGTGGATAAACAGATCTGGTATATCAAAGAGGCTGTAGTTGAGTACAATCATTGCAACTTTAAACTTGCACATGCTTCCTTTCAAAGCTGATAGCCTCCAAAGCATTGGAGAGAGGCACAATGTTATCTTCACTGCTACTCTGAAAATTTAATGTGTTTTTTTCATAAGAGCCTGATAGGAAAAAAAGTAATGGCTATGGGAGAGATTCTTCCTGCTCTGTTTTGAAAAAATTGTAACAGATCAAAATCAAGGTAACCCCTGCAGCTACTCCTGATCCTTTGGCAACTGACAGAAATCACATCAATTTTGTTGTGTTCTGACTTATCTTAAGTAGAAAGGGAACTCTGTCTTCCCAGACTAAGTTGTGATCATAGTGGTTGTATGAACTCTTCCTATGGCTTCAAGACAATGACTGAGTAAGGAGGAAAAATTTAAAAAAAAAAAAGAAAAAAAAGAAAAAAAAAGAAAAAATATAAAGCCATCTTAAAAGGAGAAAAGATTGCCACATAAAGTCACAGGTTGAAGAGAACAGTATTAGCACAGCACCTTGAAAAAGAAGAAAGACGACCACATTACAGAAGGAATTTTTACAGGCCAAAAATATGTAAAGAGGAAAAGTTTGGCTTTCTGGAAAAATAATGTAAAGCTTTCCCCAGGAAATCAATAACAACTTATGGACTCTGTTCCAGGGCTGCACCTTGAAATTTATGAATCTCATTTTCTTTGAGTTGTGAGTAAAATCTTAGGCTTATTAACAGTATCACAACGTACTACTTCTGATCACTGAAAAAAAAATTCTAGAGCAGTGAAATAGCCCAGTTTTCATCATGTAAGCACTGTGACCACTCATTAGTTAAGTAAAATATTTTGTGTTTTCAATGGGCTTTCCCACAAAAAGGAACTTCTCATCATTTCTCTGCCATTCTCTTCATAAAGTAAAACATCTAACTGTTTCTGTTCTACAGAAAAAGAAACTGAGGCACAGAGACTTCTTTCACAAAAGTATAGGTATTTTTGGAATAGGAAACCAGGCTTAGAACCCGAGTTCCCTCGTTTCTAGTAAACAGTCTATCCAGTGGGCCACATTTCTTCCTATAGTTGACACTCTACACAGCTGCTGTACAATGTCAGTTGGGGGTTTATTTTTCATTAGTTTGCACGCCATCTGTCCTGTGAGTGAAAAACAAGAAGCTATTTAAACATTCCTCTCTACTGATCTCTTTCCTTCCTTCCGTCCACCAATGGGCTGGTGAACAGAAAGGTTTTTAAAATTACAGTTTACATAGATGCATGGCTCTGCATGTAACTTAAGACAATGGCCTGTAAGAATCCTGTGACCACTTTGAAAAAATGCCTTTTTCTCCTTTTTCAAGTAAAATACTGTCAGTTTAGGAAACCAGTCATGACATTCCCGATCTTCTGGGTGGGGAAGTTATTGAAGCTATTGCATAATATTGCATTACAATATATACTCATACAATATACCCCTCTCTCTTTTCCTCCTTGTCCCCTCTCCTCTTTTCCTTCCTCTCTCCTTCCCTGTCTGTCCATGTCTCTCTCTCTTTCTCTCTCCATTCCTGTCCCTCTCCTTCCCCGTCAGTAACCATATTTACTTTATTGAGGTAATGAATGTGGCAAAAGACCTGCAAACCAACTATTAGACTACAGATGTCTGGCCCCTTGCCACTGCAGGACATATCTGTAATCCCCAGATAGCAAATGTATCTGGTATTATACAGAAGCTGAACTTAATCTTGTGGCTTTGTCAGACAAGCTCTGGCCATTCTTGCTATAATAATTTGTATATCATCACCCTTGGATGCCTGTGTCCTATTTCTGCAGAAAGTTAGGGACTGAAGATGTTAAGAAAATGATATGTATGCCCATGCCTTAGCATGGCCACCAGAGAAAATAGTTAAGATGAACACAGTCTGAGTTGTGGGTATATATTGCTTTTTGCTGACTCTTCTATAAGGACTGTAAGCTATAGCAAAGAATAGAGCAGTCAGCTGTGCGTAAAATCTTATATCGATGCAGAAAGATCTGCCAGAGCCCATCTGTCAAAGCTCTTTGTCACATGCTTTAGGCCTCCTGCTGTACACAGGCAGCTCTAAGTGGATTGAGGAAAGGTGAATAATTTTTCATTGTATGCAGAAAACAAACACCAGAGGGTAAAATGCCTATTTTGCCTTATCAGCCACTCACATAGTGAGTACAAACCTGATGCTTACTGAATGTGGATTGGGTGCAGCCCAATGTGTGGTGGGATCAGGATTTACAAAACTTGGAAGTACTCAGAGAGACAGTTAAATGGGTGCAGCCAAGAAGAAAAGCTGTTGTAGCTGTCTATTCTTAAAGAGGGTGTGAGGGTGCTCTGACCTATTGATCCTGGACATCTCCTGGGAGCTACTGACTGTCTAATCAAGATAATATGTTTTCAGTACAGTTTGTCCGAGAGCTGTTTTCTACTTTGGAAACTGCTCTATGCACTTTGTTGGAAATACCGGGCTTTTAGTGGATACCTGGCAAGATCTGTCTTTCTGCAAGCATTTTGGCTAAAAACGTATGTTTAAAATTTTACATTTAAAGCAAAAAAAAGGGTCCTACATGTTGCAGGTTTGTTTAAATTTGTGGTCTTCTGAAAGAGAGTTGATGTTGAATGCCTGATAAACTGTTATTGATCCCTGACTGACAGAGGCTTACACTATCAGTGACTGAATTTCAGGGAACAACCACTGCAGCTCATGATGACTTTAACTGTCTCTCTGAGTACTCAAAAGTTCTGTAAACACTGCTCCCACAACATGTTAGACTGGTGTATTTTTAACATTGATCTTGTGATAAGCGTATGTCATGCTGCTTGGTACATATCAAATCTTTATGAATCTTGATTTCCTTCTAGAATCATGTAGTTCTTGTTAACAGTTCTCACATATTCTGTAGTAGCGGGAATATGGAGTGACTCTTTGGGCTTCTGACTTCTAATTTTGTTTTATTAAGGCGAAACAGACCTTCTGGTTTCCTTCAAATATAACATGATGTACACCAAATATATTTTTCAGCTATTGGTGTAAAAAGCAGTACTAAGAAGCTATGTCATTAGTATTCTTGGGAATTATCAGAAGACATTGGTTACTCCATCATATTCCTTTTAGCTGACTGTGTTATCTGCTAGATCTTAGAGAAATACCTCTTGTTAGCTGTTATGTAAATACTTTTTTACTTTCTGAGCATATATTTTACTGTAGTATCCTAAATTATAGGTTTGGATTGCTTCTTGCAAGCAGTTACAGTTTACTATATACTTGGATTCAAAAAGAAACTTTACGTATGATGGGAACTTTTCAGAACTTGTAGAACAGTTTGTGATTCTGTTCTGGCTTTTTGAAATACTCTTAGTTGTAAACAGAAACCCCCATTGACATCTAAATGGAAAGAAAAACGGAAATAATTTTAGGTTTTGTTGTAGGATATTTTTCACAGTAGTCTCCAACTATTTCGTCTTCACAAGTTTACGTCAATACCTTTAGCCAAAGCATAAAACTTTTGTCCTACTTGGGTGCTGATCTCCAAAGAGAAAATTTTTGGCTGACAAGGAAGAGGATTTAGACTCCACAAAATTTGTTTGTCTGGAAGATTGCACTAGGGGGAAACAGTCTAGACATACAAAGCCTTCTTGCCAGGACTGATATTTTTTTTTTTTTTCCCAGGGTCTACATATGGGCTTTTTTCTATTTCCCATTTTTGAGTTTTTAACCTTCCTTTCAGGTCAAGTGACTATGCATTATTCTGTGTACTTCCCAGTCCTTGTCTAAGTATGGAACTTGGGACACTATACCTCGAGGTACCACAGACATTTTTGAGAGCTTTTGTAATATGCTTGATACACTTTTTCCATTTCTAGATTAAACAGGCCGATTTATGTGTTTTCTTCATCTCCTTCAAGGGCGAATACATTGCAGAGGAAACCTTCCAAAATAAATCACAACTGAATCATTTCAGTTTAGCTGCTGGAGTCTTGGGTGGTCCTGCGGTTTGCAGGTCAAGATATTAGCACATCCTTAGTATGATAAGAAGTGTACAAACAGCTACACCCACTCTATCCAGGGGTGATTCATTTTACAGAGGGGAGGGGACATTTCCGCACTTGTCCTCCTGAGGAGATGTACAACAGAAAAGCATGCTTAATCACCGCTGAGACTTCCATAGAAGTTCTGTGAGTGGAAGTTGCAAGAGAGACATCTGAATCAGTGTGTCCCTTGGCTGCCCTGCCCACATCCCTTTACACATAGTGCTATGCTCTTTAGGGGTTTGTGCTAGCACTTTCTGGTATCTCAGGGTTATTGGTTGTAAGGGATTTCTGGTGCTGAAGGCCTTCTCAAGGAAAGCTCTTTTCACTTCCAGCTCTCAGATGTTTGGCATAGACCCAAAAAATGTATGGTTCCCCTGCTAATTAGAAGATGCTCAGATGTTACCAGTGCTGTTCGCTCTGCGTTCAATGCTTTATGAACCAATGAATGGAAATGATAGCAAAAATATAGTGAAGATGTGACAGGGATAATTCCCTTGATGAAGACTTGACAGATACGTAAAGAACTTAAAAACATGAAATTTAAAATAATTAGGCTATTTGGTTAAACAAACAATCAGTCAAATTGCTCTTTTATTTTATTCTTTCTTTCACAAATGGCACTTTTAAAACAGCAGCCGAATTAGGGTGTTGTAGCCTTACTAATAATATACATAGAAAGGAGTTTCAACTTGGCTAACTCTCGCAGTAGCGCAACGTGGAGACAAGAGGTTTTAAAGAAATCCTCATTAAAAAGCACAATGACATTTAAACTACCAACCAATTGCAAGGTGACAGTGCCAAATCTTTTACCTTCTTCTAGCTCTTTGTTTTTCTGTTCATTCCACATCGCAGAGCAACTATAGCAATGTTAAATGGTTAAGGCCAGAGCTCATATGGAAGTGAATGAGCTACAGCTTACAGTTTGTGGGTCATCTGCCCTATAAATTCTAAGATCTATTTTTGAGCATAGACAAATGGAAAGAAAAAGCTGAGGAACATTTTCTCATGACAGCTCTCTTTCCACACTACAAGGGTAAGATCAACACTGCTTTTAGAAGGCATGGAATTGAATTAATAAAATTTTCTTCTATCTTTTTGGCCACTTCTGGAAAAAAGTAGCGGCTAGGTGATGAACCTATAATTTTGGCAAAGACTTCTGCAGCTATTGTCTTTGCTCACTATGAGCTGTGGCTTCCGTTCTTTTCAGTGCCTCTCCTACTAATGGAATGGTGTGACCGTAAGGAATCCGCCTAGGAGCCATAAGTCTTTAGAGGTAAGTCTTCTATTATGTACTTCTATAGCAAAACAAAGAATTTGGTCCCTTAACAAAAGCTCCTCTAAAGCAATTTCTCAGGCACACAGAATGCATGGGAATCTGGCTCTGGTTTCAGTGAACTTTTTTTCTTGCTTAAACTTAAGCAAACTTTAGGATCAGGTTACTGATCCTAAAACAACTATTTTTTCTTCTTTTTGAAAATACTGTGTTTTACTTCATGAAATATTACACCTGAAATGTTTATGCAACTGATCTCTAAAAGAAAATAATAAATCACAGCTTCTGTGATCACAGAAAGCGTGGACAGTTCAGAATAAAAATACTGTAGAAAATGGGAGGAGTACCTTGACTCAGAGAGCCACTTCACCAAGCACATAGTGCTCAAAAAAGACAAACTTATCAATGGAAAACTAGACCGATGCAATGAACTTTCATATTTAGCATGAAACAAAATGGTGTCACTCTTTTCATGCTGTGTGAATAGTACGGAAAAAGGTAGTAAAAGGCTACAACTACTATCATAATGATGTTTATAGCAGAAAATATTTGCAATTATATGATCAGAAGAGCAGGTAGTAATGATAATCCACTGTCAGGTTTTTCGATGTGAATTTTACCCAAGGCTTGTGTGATCAGAGTTAAGTTTTGAATTATGCTACTGAGAAGATGCAGACAAGACACAATCTCTATCTTTCTTTTCAGTTGTTTCTGATTAGATTAGGTTAAATTATGGTGATATCTATAGCACTAAGTTTTAAAAATGGTGTTTTTACACCCAACTAGATGTGACAGTCTTCCAAGCAGACCACATATCTCTCTCCAAAGAAGGAAACAGCTTGGTGGCTATGTCGAAGTCCTACTGCCCTGCTGAAGTTCTGCAGATCCAGAGACCAGAGGAAGTTAGATGTTCAGCCAGGGATATACTAGTTCGGGATTGCAATTAAAGTATGCGTTGCTATAATGCTAAGTGTATGGAAAATATTGAAAAAGCTACTAGAATTAGAGACATTACACATCTCTGCTGTGTACTCCCCTTTCTTGAGTCATTTTTCAGTTTTGGGAGCTCATCTTCTTTGTTGCCTTTTTGGTCACAGTGGCAGAAAATATGTGGTTTCTGTCAGGATAAGACAATTTTGACTTTCTCCTGTCCCCACACTACCTGCAGGGATAGTGACTAGAGCATATCCTCCATTTTCCTATGCCAATTTAAGATTTTATTGCCACTGGGTAGAAAACCTGCAAATAAGCCTTAAAATAATGACCGAACAAAAGAAAAAAAATCTTGCTTATTCCTGTAAAGGAACAGAGGAGTGAAAAATTTATGTCTTGCCCACCTTGACCACTTTTCCCCTTGGAAGCTCCAGGGATTTGTCAGACACTTGTGATTTTGGGAAACACAAATATTTCTTGGTTGACTTGGATTGGCGAAATGTTATTTAAAAAACCCCAGATAGTCATAAAAATGTGACTCTGCTGTAGCACTAAGTCTTTCTAAGTGAATGTTCACTAGCAGTTCTGATGCAGTGATTTCATCTCTTAAAGCTGGGTGTGCTTTCAGGGCAAAGTAGACTAAGCAAGCCTGTAGCCTGCAGGGGCTGCTGTCATGCAAGAATAATTATACTAGGATGGAACAAACAATCAGACTGTAAGGACAGATGTTGTTTGGATTTGTTTTATGTTAAGGGCGAAGTTTATGTTCCACATTAACAGAAACAGTATCTTTCTGTGGAAGTCTTGGGATACTTTCCAGAACTGAGTAAGAACTAAGGCATATACTTTTCAACATGTTGGGATCTCCTATCTGAGAGGATGTCCTGTTTACATTTTGTGCTCTAGCTTAGTAATTATGCTGCATGAGTGCTCCAGAAATGAGGTGAAATATAAGAGGGGAGGATGGCTTGAAGTGGATTTTCACACAAGTTTGAAAAATGACACTTGCATGACCCCTGTCATCAAACCATTTGGGATTAGTCCTACAAAGGTATATATTTAACGAGAATAGGCACTCAGAAGGGAGAGGCCTTGGCATCCACAGAATGTATTTCGGGTTGTTAAAAACTTTTTTTCATCTTCTTTTCAGAAAGAAAATAAGGAATGGCTGATAATGTGGCTCACAGCCAGGCTCGTTTTATGAAATGATCTGTGTAAGTAACCAAATACTGGTGAATCTAATACTAGAATAAAGCAGCATCTAGGAATAACAAGAATAATGAAGCAAGAAGGCTAGATTTTCATTTATATCAGTTGCTTTTATAAAGTAAATACCATAATGTGTTGTGTTCTCTATAGCTGAGGTGTAGATTAGGGGCTTTCTAAAATTATATGGTTGTGGCTTTGTGATGTATTTTGAAATTCACAACCCTCATTCACCTGGTAAACTGGTCTCCAACTAGTTATGACTACTAGATTTAGTGATGGGAAAGATGAGATATAAAGCCAAGAAAGGCTAGGAAAAAAAAAAAGAACCCACCATGTTGATTTAACACACCTTATTCATTTATTTTTCTATTCCTGTGTATTACCAGAACATGTGGGAACCCTTTTCATGAGCCCAGTCAGATTGATAGCTTTTTAAGTAATGCATAAACAGAGAGAAAAAGATGCTTCCTGTGACCCACCCCCAAAACAAAAGTATTTTAATTTCAAAAATAGGCAAAACATAGTAATGGGAAACAACCTAAGAGATGATAATAGTAAATATAGTATGTAGGGCTTCTGCACACCCACAGCTTAACTGCTGTCAAGATTTGGTAGACTTCCAGGAAAAGGGGAAATTTAAGGCATAGTTTGATAAAGTGTTAATTTTTAAATGTTTATGGGGAGCTTTTCAACCCTGTCCAAGGGATACTGATGGGCACATTTCTGTTCTCACTGTGACCTCTTGAAGCTAACTAAAATTAACAAATCTTCATTCCACCAGCCAGGACTAGCCCTCTCTCTCTGTTTATGGGTAGATACATAGAGGTATAGATGCAAATCTTAAAAGAATTTTTATACTAGGAACGTTATGTAGCCCCAAATCCTGTCATTGTTATTCATCTGGGTTTCCACTTGGCCTGATGCTTCTTACATTCACTTTAGTAGCATATTATCTTAAAAGTCCTTGTGTATAATTGCATGCAAAATGAAGTCCATTGGTGCAGAACAGTTTGAACACTGAATAAAATAAAAAAACTTTTCCTGGGAATTAGCCCGAAAGAATAGGTGATGGGACTGCTTAAAATAATTTCAGTGTATCTATTATACACAAAGAGCCTTCCTAATACGACATTGACATTTATTTCTAATTAAAAATTTTAGAAGTCTAAATCTCTCTGTCTGAGCTTTTATGTGGTGCCCATCATCCCTGCTTCTGAGAAAATGAGAATAGTTCATTGTATGTACTACGAGGTCTGCCAGTGTTATCTCTGGAATATGGGAACTAGTGGTATAATAAAATGCACTGCAGAACTCTCAAAGCCCTTGATTCTATATTTACATCTCTGAACAAGCTCACTTTGACTCATAGCTCCTTAATTAGAGGCATAGTCGTTTTCATTTCTGTAGGGCATTTTTTTACCCTCACAATACAAGCATACATTTGGTAACTAATACCAGCAATTAGCCTCATCTGCTATGTAAATGAGTGTAATTGCAATTAAATACTTTAGTGGGCCTGAAGGGAAAACATGCAATCATTACGAAGTAAGAAGGAGTACATGGTAAAGGGAGTTTTACGAGTGTGAGCAGAAGTGCTTTTTCACTGTGGTGGCTATGGTCCTTTCCATTGTCAGTTATTTCTTCAGGAATTTAGAACTTGGTCCAAAGGGTGTTTTTCTCTTTTTCATTGAGAACTGTGAAAATCACGGAACAAAAGAATGACATGTTTGATGAAGAAAAGAGAAATTATCTCCCGGTTGTTCACAGGATTTTGTGGTGAACATGTGATCACCACAAAACAGGGTACCAAAAACAGCACTGGGAAGTTCCTGGATTTGGTGTATTGTCAAAGATTTGTTGAAATCAATGGCTATGACAGTTTTACACCAACTAAATAACTGTGTCACTGAATATGTCTACATTATTTTCTGTCTTCCACAAGAACTGTAACTGGCATACTGCAGGCAGCCTGTCTGGATACTAAACACAGCACAGAGATACCAGCACCACACAACTCACTGAGCTTGGCCTTGATGTTTGAACAAACAGTAAAACTGACCTTGAGTGTGTCCTTTCAAAAGCTAATACAGATGCACAGCCAGATCTAATTCAATGCTGTAAAGATGACTCGAACTTCTCATTTGTGCATCCTGTCTACACGATTCTGCCTTGATTTTGCCTTGATTTAAATATAGGTCTGTATTTCTGATAAAGGACATCTGTGTTAGGGAGCACCAAGGGCAGGTGCTGCTCCCTAAAGGAGGGTGCCCAGCAGGCCAGCAGGATAACGAGGCCAGCAGAGGCAGTTGCCTCGCTGACAAAGGTCCTGTCCCACAGCACTTGAATGAGGCAAACAGGGCAGGCCCAGTGACAGTAAGCAGGCTCAGATAGGAGTCCAGATCTCCAGGCAAGTCTACTGTAATGAGGCATGTCCGAGGTCAAGCCAGGAAGTCAGTCCGTGGGTCAGGGTCAGAATCCAGATCCACAAGGCCCAGATCAATAGCTGCAAGGCAGCTCTGTCATGAACCAGTCATGAAAACCTCTGCTTAAAACCATCTCCCAACCAAAGGACATAGGAACTCCTGCTGCAGCTTCTTTCGTCTTTTTCCTCAAAGATTTCTAAGGCCAGCTGAGACCTTTCAGACAGATCTCTGCTTTCAGAGCTGCCCTTGAGTGCACAGAGTTAAACACCCAGGAAGGGTTGGTGTGCTCGGGGGTCTCACAATCTGCTAGGCTGAAAGGTTATTTAATCTAGGAGAGCACTTCAAGACCATTCTGTTTATGAGTAGACACTTGACTATCCTGGAAAATATCAGCAGAATAGTGAGAAGAGCACGCTAACTTAAATTCAGGCTAGGCAAGACAGAAACAAGGTAAAACAGGAACATAAGAACCTTTCTCTAGAAATAGGTGGTGCCTGAGTTTATCATCTTGTTGAGACACATCGTCTGTGTGAATCAAAATCTTGGTGGCTCTTTTATCCACTGGTCTACTGAAATTTTTCTCTGTGGTATATAAAATAATTTAGTTATACATCAGACAAAGTAGTTGCGTCTATCCCTCTCCTGGAATGACTTCAGAACACTAAGTGCAGTGCAGCTCACATGAGTTTCACCTACAATCTCCTAGGAAAAAAAAAAATAAGGCAATGTCTGAATTGTAAATTAGTATTCCAAAGTTCCCACAAGCTGCTTACTGTGATTCAGTAATGTAATGAGAAATAAACTGGCATGGGTATCCCTTGATTAATATATCCCTTGATTAAAAAAACCATTCGTGGTTGGTGACAAAAATACTGCTCCTGCGGCTTAAGTTTTCGTAGTTAGTAGGGCAATCTCTCTCTCTAGTAAAATATTATTTCCTAAATTCAAAGACACTTTATTTGGTAGTCTTTGAAGATTATAACCTGCTTGCATAAATAGAGTTATATACTATCCTTCAGAACCAGTCATTTTTTTGTTCATTAACTAGAATAATAGCAAGTATTGATGGAACATTTGGGGATATGGGCTTTCTGGAGTCACAACTGTAAGAATTACAGTTGTGTGGTGGTGTATTTTACCTCTTCCACTTTGAAATCCATTTTAAAGCTTTTGGCCTTGGAAAAGCGATCACTGAACTCTCTTCTATTCTTGATGTATATCAGTCAGTTTAGGAAAGTCTGTGCTGTTCTCATCTTAAGAGGATGTAACTGTCATGTCAAATAATGTAATTATTATTGCGTGTTTCACCAAAATATCTGGAGTTTCATCACTGAGGGTGGCCATCACTGTAGAAGCTGAGTTCAAACTCATCCAGATCTCAGCCAAGAATTACTCTATACTGAGAACTAGTATGCCAAAGCATCCTGTATGCTACATAAGAAATTTTGGTGGTTTTTATACCTTTAAGGTGAACATGTTGTTTAAAGACAGACTTTCAAAATTTAGTATGCAACACATTCTTTTAGTTATGCATGTATTTCTGTGGAGAGTAGGAACAGAATATGCTTAGCAGAGCAGTATATGTGTTTTTAAGATTAAAATAATTCCTTAGAATCATAACACTGTTTTCAAGCCACTAAGATGAAATTCAGAAAAGTAGCAAGCTCTTTTCTAAGACTCAGAATTCAGAAGCTATCAAACAAAGGTTAAGGTTCACCATATTGCTTTGATGAGTAGCCTTGGCAATTGTTTCCTATTCCAGGGATCTTTGAATTCAAGATCTTCCTCTGTTTAATGTTATGCTAAATGCAAGCATAATACATCTTTAGAATTGAACTTTTTTCTATAAAACCCAAGTTTTAATAGTGACAAAGAAATGAAAGTTAAAAGTCAACATTATTGGTTTTGGTGTTTGGGACAAAATTTAAAGGAACTGGAATTCAGGCCACAGCCTAGATTGTAATTTTTAGGCGAGGACTTGAGCAGAAGTGTCAGCTATAAGCTGTGTGCTTAACATGTGTCTGTTCTGTGTGAACTCATATTCACCTTAGCCCTGTGGAGCACAAACTTTTTCTTCTAGCCAGCTGCAATACTCAGCCTGTTTGTAACCTTCTTGTAAGTGGAATTGTTTCAGCCTTTCCCCTGCTGAAAGCAAAACATAAACATGAGGCACATTAAAATGGAAACAGGATCCTGGTCCTTTCTGTTTCTCAGTTTTATTTAGCAGTGACCTTTAACCCTCATTAAGATACTTTGGAAAGTTTGGGATTCTTTTTTTTTTTTTTTTTTTTTTTTTTTTGTACAGCTCATTGTGGGAATATTTAGGTTTGCTCTGTTGTTTTTCCCTTCAGAAATATTTAAATGCCTTTGGGCAGTTGTGTAAAAAAAACTCCAAACCAACCAACCAACCACAAAAACTCCCCAAACATTTACTCATTCTACAAAAAGTGTCTGTAGACTATATTTTACAGAATATGTTCTGATCATTAGAGTCATCCCATAGAGACAAGGTAGACATTGACACCCACATTTCGTTCACGAGAAGTATCAATGCACACCAAAGTTTCATGTGGGGCAAAACATACATTTGTAAACACACTAATGGGTGCTAGCCCAGGAACATATATTAATGCACAGAAAATACCAGATACAACTCTTTTATCTATGAAAATATGACTCAAAGATTCATGAATACAAAAGTCCTGTGCTGGAATGTAATAGCTTGCAATATGTGTCAAAAACTAGTTATGTCCTCTGATTTGCTTGATTTAAAATTTTCCTGTCATGCTGACAAATGTGCATGCGTCAGAAACATGCAGTGACATGCTGAACATAATAAAAGGTCCACAGTAAAAAAATTTACCCCCAAAACATTTTGAATGTTTGCTACATGTCTGATGTTTGCTATTTCCAACTTTTCAACAGAAAATTCTTTCCCTTAAGTTAAAAAAGTAGTCATGCCTTCCTCTGATTTAAATATCTAGAAGATGAGCTATATTGAAATGTATGTGACTTGTGCTCCTGGAAAGAATGAAAAATGCTACCGATGTATGTTTAAAAACTGAGGTTTTTTGTTATTGAAGGCTTCATTTGCCTTGTTGCTCTTCTATTTTTGTATGTAAGAATTAGAAAAACAATAGGTTTTGGTTGCATGTTTTCAAAAGCTGCATTTCAGTTGCCATTTATTAAGTGAAATAAACTCTTCGACTTTAGGAAAACACCTTCCCAAGTGGTTAAAATCTCTTCATTATATATCTTCTGGTAAAATAACTAGAAAATTTGTTTTTGTGTTTGCCACTCACTGGAATTCTGAACTATCATTCTATTTTTAAATCCTCCTAAAAATTTCATTATGAAAAATGTGAAAATGTATGCCACATTTTCAGAAAAGTAGTTGTATGCAAAACATTTCCCTACAGTTTTAAATTTGATTTATGTTTTTTCCAGTTACTTTTCTTTGTTCGTTATCCTTTTTCTTTATAATGTCAAAATGAACGGAAGAAGTAATATAAAAAGAGAGAACTGTGAAAAAAATGCATACAAAAAAATTAAAAACATCTTTAAGCTTCCATTTACGTATCAGATGGAGGGTTGTTCCAGATTCTGTTACAAAACAAGCTTTTAGAAACAGTCATTTATATTATTGTAAAATGTTTTATTTTCCTGATTTTTAAGACTGTAAGGTCTAAATTTGCAGAATGATAAAACCTAGTGTTAAGTAGCTTCTGCACACTGATGTTCATTGGCCACAGATACATTTTTTTCACTAATGAGGTACAGCCTTCCAGATTTAGTACAGATCATCATAATCCATAAATTTTATGCCCATTAATGGTAGCATTTTCACTTTCAATCATTACTAATATTTCATGGCAAAGATATAATTATTTATCAATGATTTTACAGGTTAAAGCTAGTTCAGAAAGGAAAAATCAAAAAGCCTCTGCAATGCTATAGTTTAAAAAGTGACCTTGTCAAAATGAGGCATTCTTGTTTCAATTAAATTCAAAGTCAGTTGGTCCCACAGGTAATGCTGAAATGTATAATGTTAGCAATTATAAGAATACTTTGCAATAGTAGTTAAAAATCTAAAAAAAAAAATCATCTTTTATGCTATGCTAGTTTTTAGAAAAAAGGAAGACTTTCCCTTTATATTGGTAGCCATTTATGAGGTCATTTTGGAGTGTACTGTCACATAAAACATGAGGTCAGTAAGTAAGGCTAATTAAATTTTAGTAGGAGCAAAAGTCACCAAAAGGTTTTTACTTTCGTCCTGCCCAGTCTAAAATAGTGATACAATACTCCATTAATAGCCTTGGAATTGCTAATTATTTCAACATGAATAGCAGTATCAGTGCTGTCAGCTTAACTGAATACCCTCCTGAGGATTCCTGAAGAATGCAGGATTACTTTTGTTATTTTGTAGTTTCAGGAACAAAACCAAAAAAGCAAAATCACCCCAAACATGGAAAGAATAGTTCAGAGAAAGTACCTGTCGTAGCCCTGGTTGAGAAATTTTCTGTGGAAGCTTTCCAACAGAAAATGCTGTTCAACCCATTTCAAGTAATTTCAGAGGAACATACCTCTTTCACATAAGTTTTCTTTGGATGAAGCCAATATTTTTGTCCTTTACTATTTTATTTAAAAAACAAAATATTAATTTTCATCCATTCGATGTGTGTCGTGTGTTAGAGAAAATACTGTTGAGAATTTAGGATTACACTGCTTTTGTATTAATGAGAAAAAACCAATTTTATCACAATAAAATGTTTTAATGATCCTGAATTGGAATTGTATTTTCTATAAAAATTTTAAAATTTGGGAATTTTGTTCTAATTTGGAGCAGAAAAAGTGCCATGAAATCCAGGTGTTTCCCTTGAAGCTGATAGTTTATTTTTCCACCAGCATAATTTAGTATTTCACCACATGTAGAGAAGCATTTAACATTTTAAAAATATATGCTCTAGGTTTACAGTTATACACAGCACATGTGAAATACTCTCATTCTATTGTTTTGAAGAGTTCTTCTGAAGTCTAACTATGCTGAAAAGTCAAGTTCAGTCTTTAGTCATTAATCCAACTATGCTTCTCAGAAATTAACATTCTGGCCATTATATGAGTGGATCATTTTCTTCCTCAGAATAGACTTTAACGTTCAGAGGAAAATTTAATGTTGAGGATTCCATCTTTGATATTTCTAAATCTCTAGTTGTCTTACTGTAAAAGATTTTCTCTCAAGTGGAATTTAAATTTCAAAGAGTTGTTGTTTAAGAGTACTGCAAACCATTCATTATGTTGACACCCAAGATTTAAAGAAAAGGTGACTTAATAGCGGTTGCATTCTCAGAGTGGTACAGCAGAATCTTTAAAAATATGTTTGAAAAAATCTTGATTATAATTTCTAATTAATATGGTGACCAATGAATGTTTCTTTCTTCTGGTTTTACTTTAGCAGATCTTGCTTTATAAAATTGGTTTGAGTTCTGGGATTGTTTCTTTGTAGATTGAGAATTCTGCTATGAAATGAGAGATTTTCTTTCTCACTTCTGTTTGTGTTCTGATTAAAAAAAACAACCAAGCAGCTAATGGTTTCAATAAAGATTTTTTTTTCCTATAATCTGCAAGTAGAACTCCTGATAAGCACTGTAGGAATTTTGTCTACTTTTGATGTTTGTATAAAAAAACTTAACAAATTTTAATATGCATATTCAGCCATTTGGACCTTATTTGATTTAGAAAAGGACATATTTTGATGTCTTGATATGCAAAAGTTTGTGGAAGAGAGTTTTGTGTGTTCATTAAAAGGAAATAATTGACAAAAAACCCCCAGATTCTGAAAATACTAACACAAATCCTAATTTCAAGAAAACCATGATTGGAAAAGGCATTGGTTCAAGTTTCAAAGAAATATCAGCGATATTTGCCCTGGTAAGATCTTTCCTAAATAGCTCACACTAGATGGAGGTGAAAGCAAAGAGGAATTGAATTTTTCCTTTTCCAACAGAAAAACCACAGACCAACCCACTGCTGTAGACTTCAGAAAGAATAACAGGATACCTGAACCTTCTACTGAAAGGATGATTTTATCTGCTTACTCTGCACGCTCTCTAATATCACACATTGTGAGGACTTTTCAGCTGATAGATTTCCAGCATAGACTTGAAGCACAGTCAGTCATTTAAAGCGGAGATGTTTTGAATTCCCAGGATATCTCAGTAGGAAAAGAAGAAAGTGCTTTGAATTGCACTGCAACACCTGCTCCGATCATTTTCCCTAATATTCTTCAGCTCACTCCTCACCGCCCACACGCACTGTGAGATTCCTAAATGTGTTGCTTAATACAGAAATCCACTAAAGCAAGGAAAAAAGCTGTCACAGAGCTATCTGGCCATTTCTCAATGTTCAATGGAAAACTATCATTATGAGAAGGCTTGCCGCCTTCTTTCAGTGACCCAAAGGACCATATCCTGGGCTGCATCAAAAGAAGTGTGACCAGCATGTTGAGCGAGGTGATTGTTCCCCTCTATTCTGCTATCATGACACCCACCTGGAGTACTGTGTTCAGCTCTGGGGCCCTCTACATAAGGAAGACATGGACCTGTTGGAGTGGGTCCAGAGGAGGGCCATGAAGATCATGGGACTGAAGCACCTCTCCTACAAAGACAGGCTGAGAGAATTGGGGTTGTTCATCTGCTACCCATATACTGTCTTAAAAAAGAACATGATAAAGAATAATTTGATCCACTGGTTACTGAAGTCAGTCAGTCTTTTCTTTGATGTTAATAATCAGTCAGTCAGGCTATCCGTAAAACAGAAACATGAGTCCTACCGTCATGGCTTCTGTTCTTTCAAGCGTTTAAAGGTGCTTGAAATTCCTATTGGTATGACAAGGATGCATGTCTGTCCAGAGGTATTCTCTCCTCTGCTCCTTTGACTAGACTGGGGTTTAGCGTTGAGAGGTCAATAGTGAGAAAAAATGTGTACTATTTCTCAGCCTCACACTGTGTCCTTTAAAAAGTCTGTATAACATTCCAATTTCCTTTCATTTAGTAAAACTAGCTAATAATTAATCATCAGTGACTAGCGAGGTCTTTGTTCCATAAAACTGTTAATATCAAGTGGAGAAAACAAACCAAATTCATTCTGCAACTTTTAACTAAAAAATGCAGCTGTAGTTATGAAAACAGCGCTTTACGTATGGACTTAAGAAAGCAACTAATATCAATAGAAGACTTACATGTTGTTTTGACCAAATTCAGCTTTTTTGGCATACGGGAAGACCTTTCAGTCATGAGGAGCATAGGAGCATCCTTCTCTGTAACTGCAGAGCAAGCATGATGAATTTTAGGTTACTATGCATGTAATGTGAGGAGCTAATCTGGTAGCATATTTTCATGATTGTACATTTTGATGAAGACTGGACAAATATTACATGATTTGATGCAGCTTCTGGCAAAGTGAACGAATGCCAAGATTGCCAGAGCATCAAAAGAAACATTTTTAATGAGGTATGCATGCTGAGATGCAGCTATGCCAATACATGCATATTTTCTGGGTCTGGCCAAGAGACAAATGTGCAGCTAATTAAACTGTAGTAGTGCTGGCAAAGGTTTGATTCTAAAGGCCTAGGTTGTCATAGACCTAGCTGAGATGATTTTGGTGGATCTAGAAGCAATTTGAAAATAAAATAACTCTAGGCAGTGTTAAACTTGGACACTTTGATAATCTGATTGTTTTCAAAGAAATCAGGATTGGCTCTGGGAGGAGGCATACCATAGCTCAAGAAAATCATACACTAGTATTTCCATACACTTCCATGTTTTAGTTTAGATAGCTACTAGACATTGCATTGGGATGCACTGCTGTGACCAAGATGATCTTAAGAAATAGCTTAGTTGGTAGTTTAGTGAGCCACATTAGTTGCATTGTAAACAAGACCCAGACATCTTTCAAAATGCTATTGAAGGGTCTATTCACAACAGTTTCTTCTTATTAACCAGTACGTAACATGAATAATGCAGTTTCAGAATGTCCACCTCTATGGAAGTAAAGGCACAGTAGGTTTTCTAACCATTCACTTCTCTGTGGGGCTTTTCCAAGATGGGCACTGTGATATTTTGTTTTGGTTTATGAAAGGAATGTCAGTGCACTAGAAACTGCAATGAGACACTCCTTACCCCTGGGTAGGTCAGTGATTGACTGTCAGCTGCTATTCACTTTCAGAGCCAAATTTTGAACAAGTGGAAGTTTACATGAAAATAATTTATTATCCTTGTAATTCACATGGATTTTTAAGAATCTTTATTATTCCAAGTGTGCAGTAAAAGCACCATACTGAAAATTAGAATTTATAATATGTTTGTTCTACTCAGATACATTTTAAAGGGCACTCAGGTGCTTCAGTTTGGTGGCTCTGTAATATTCCCAGGTAGCTCAAGCTTTAAAAGAGTCTGTTCTCATATACTTCCTAATCACAAAACTGATTTAAAATTCATGACATTTAAAAATAAATGCATAAAAAGAAGGGGGTTTTATTATTACTTTGGCATTTCAGCCATAGGCTACACATTTTTTAAGGTTTACTCGATGACCATGGGGGCAAGCGATACAGTTAAAATAAATAAATGAAAACTGAGTTTAAACACTGATATAATGAAATGACTATAGAAAAAGGAGTTTTAAGAAATGTTTAAAATCTTCCAAGACTGACGGTAAAATCAAGAGAGCTGGAATAGTTATCTACCTGGATGGGATCTTTTACCCCTTCTCATGGGATCTTATTCTACCCCTTCTTCCATGAGTATAGTTAGTGAATTGGTCATTGAATTTTTTATCCCCCTTGAGCACGCTGTAAAGAAGTGTCCTATCTACTCCATGCCAGGCTGTGCTCAGATCAACTTACTGCCATGGAATTTAACAGAGAGAAGGAAGGGAGGAAGCAGGAAGAAACGGCTGAACATAAATTAAACAAACAAATCTTGGTAGTCTAATGTAGCCCAAAACAAGATTGAGCATGATTTGTTCTTTCTGCTTGCCTATGTGAGATGTGAGCTTTTTTTTAACATTTTTTTAAGCCTTAAAACATAATATGCATAGTTAGACAAACAGTTACTTTACATAGTGGGTTATTCTGTGTAAAAATGTTGGTTACCCAGAGAAAATAAAACTCTAAGCACCAGTATCATTCCTTCCTGGTCCCAGACTCCCAGTTTGTTTATTTAGTGTCACCCATAGTCTGTCATGGCTGACCTAAAACTATCAGAAACAGCCACAATTGCAGCCAAGCATAAACAAAAATCTGAATTGAAGGTGCAAGGGGACTGCCGTTCTAGAGATAAGATCTATTGCTGTGATAGCCCTTGATTTTGATGACCAAAGAAAAAAAACCCACCACAAATAAACAAAACAACAAAAAAACCCCAAATCAAGCCAAACCAAAACAAAACCAACCCAAACCACCAAATAAAAAAACCACCAGTGAATATACAGACATATTTCTGTTTATTTATACACGAACGGAGAGAAGGAAATAATTTACAGAGGAAGACTTATAGGGATTAGGGTTTCATTACATGTCAATGTTTCTCAACAGTTTATAAAACATGATTTTGTGACACTAGAGGTTTGCTTGTGGTCTTCTCTGTTTGCTTAATGACATTTTGTAAAGTGCTAAAAATCACATGGAGATAGCAGAGAGGGAAAGAGTATATGCCAGATGGTTATCTGTTGGTAGAGTGTTTTTCACCCGTCCTTCCACCTACAGCACAGAAGCCTGTGTTTTACACTAAAGACAGATTTGCATTAAAATACACCACACATGAATAAAAGTCTGATATATTATGCTTCAGGTGTGTGAACAATGTGTAAATTGCAGGTGACACAGGTAATGAGGGTGACTGGTGTGTGACAAAAGCCGACCTGTTATTTAAAAGATGTGATTTTCATGCAATTTTGAATATTCATTGCAATCAGATTCCTTGAATTCATAGGGTTTTCTGTAAAATAAGGAAGAGTAAAACAATATTTGAATACAAGCTTTAAAGATATTGGGGTGTAACAACTGCTTTTGTTGTGGGAAAAACTACTTTCACTCCTCTGCAGAGTCATGCCAAGGGCTTGGTCACTCAGCCTATTTCAAGCCCTTTAGCTGTAGGGTTACAAAATCCTCTTTAATTCTCAGTATGTTACAATTTTTGCTCACTATTATTTAAGTAAATGCAATCTTCAAAGCTTAAAACTTATCTGAAGGTAGTAGTGGGATTTTGCACTTCACAAACATTTTATTTTACTTTAATAAGTAGCTGGGCAGTTTAAAGGGCAAAAGAAGAAGAACTAGATGACTCTACTGGTTTATTTTCAAAATGAGTAACTACAATAGTATGTTAGCAAACACCTGTCTTGAGAAATTTTCTAACTATGCTTCTTTCAGAAATTATGTTGATTTGATTCCCACCTCTTAAACACTTCTGAAAACACTGAAAATGTACCTCCTTGTTTTTTACAAATAACAAAACCTTAGATATGTCATGACTCAAGTCTTTTACATTTCATCTATATTTTCCTTTTATCCTTTCATCATTTCTCCTTACAAAGCTGCGCTGGCATGAGATGGCAACTCTTACACACTTAGAAAAGAGCCAGGTCATGAATGATAACTTCTCACACATCAATAAGTGATCTAAATATTGATTTTGAGGACATGCTTTAATCAAAAACATATTAAATAAGTATAGAACAACACAGAACTATAGAACAACATCAGCTTTCACTGATAATTCCGCCTAAAAATACTTAGGTCTTAGCTACACTGGGCACAGGGAATCACCGTCTACCTGACTCTTCTGTTTGACTGGAAAGAGCCGCAATGTCGTTCTGTGTTCTGATTATGAGAAATGCAGAAAATACTAGGAGTTTAAGCATATTAATTAAAAACCCCAACCTGTTATTCTGGTTTAAAATCAATAAAAATTCTGCTTGGAAATAATAAAGTTGGGGTATGTAATATTTGCTTGTTAGTTCTTCCTCTGCTCGCCAGTTACACATACGTAGCTCTGCAACGGAATATCTTGACTCTGGCCTTTACAACAAAATGCATGGGGAGACCCTAGTCTTTACAAAAAAAAAGAAGAAAAAAAATAGATGTGGGGAAAACAGCAGAAAATAACATTTGATGGAACTTTCATATTCACATGTTGTAACTTCCTGACCAGGAAGAATTTTCTGGATTAGTCCCCTAAAATTAAAACAGCACTCTTGGTGAATGCATGCCCAGAGATATTATTTCTAATAAAAGGAGTTTGCAAGTGTTTTGAGATCTTTAGGTGGACACTTATGGAAGTGTCAGGTAATAATCTGTGCTTATGTATTTCATTCTATGGGAAGATATTTACCTGTTTGGAAAAAGCCATATGGAATTTGTCAGTTATATTTCATATAAAGAAAATGAAACATTATTTATAATTGACACTGTAGACTCTGGGTTTTGGATCTGCAGCTAGCTGTCCAATGTTAGTCTGCTGTGAGGAACAAAATCTTCTTGAAGTTGTTTGGTTTTTAAAGGCAGAGATCTAGATCCTGCCTACTTTTGGTGAATTAAATGAGGAAAAAGGAGAATTTCTACCAGTAGGAAAGGATCCCTCTGGTACACAATCTTACCTAGGTCTGATATCAATCTCTCTAAGTACCTGCAAGCTCACTGAAGGAGTACATCACTTCTCCCAGAATGACATTACACCATAACTGGCAGCAGTTTAGCCCAGACTGGCAGATTTTTGCAGCAAACAATCTGTCTTCCTGGGTTACTGACCAGGGCCAGGTTTGGCTGTAGATTTGAGTGTACGGCTGCATGCAAAAGCTCAAAAGGAATTTGGCTGTCAGGGTACTTAACATATATACATCCACTTTAATACAGTGAGACTGCCTGGGGGGAGTGCATACGTGTTTCAACATACTGCCAAGAAAACTGAGATTTGTTTTTTCTCTACTGTTAAAATAACTTGGGATAAACCACAGCTGATGAACGACTATGCCCTATCATTTTTCAACGTGGAGTTTTGCAGCTTTTTGATAAACTTATTTAGAATGACTTTACTCACTGTTTAGTGATCTTATTCTCCTACTTAGAAAGTATGATTTATTTCTGCCAGTCTAGTGTTGTACATGTTGTGTGCATTCTTTGATGATTTTTAAAAATCACTAGGATTTATGAGTTTCAAACAGTGATTTGCAAAGAACTTGTTTTTCAAAATGGCAGTGGCTGCTCAGCTTATGTTGATGCTTCTCCTTGTTTTCAGCTGCTTTGTTGCAACAAAAAGTAAAAATATAACATTCTAATGGTGCATTTTTTTTAGTAAGTAATTGTTGAAGTGGCCACAGACATGTAAAACAATTGCAAATGGAAAAGGAAGGAGACCATGATATAATATCTTGATTAAGATAGGTATTATGGAATACTTCATGTCTGATTTCAGCAACTTTTCCTTTACATACCCAAGTTCGCTTGGACACCGGCAAGATTAAACAATTGTGTAATATTATTTAACTTTATAGCAGAGCTTCTTTATTCTCTCCAACTCTAAATTCTGGCTCGTAGTCTTTGGATAGGTCTCAAAGAGAGCAAAACTTCCTTGATTCTAATTTGTGTTGGTGCATCTGTAGTGGCAAACACGGTAAACATATGGTTATTTTTCTCATTAGTTATTTGTTATTATTTTTCTCCAAATAAGAAAAAAATAATTGCGGCTCGTTTTTGTTTTTGTTTTGGGGTTTGTTGTTGGGGTTTTTTTTTAGGTGATTCTTTTAATTATAATTCCCTCATTTCAGTGTTTTATAACGTGACTGAAAAAGAAAACGCTTTGGGTCGAAATTATAGACAAGGTCTCAGCCTGTGAGAAAACGTTTCGCTCCAAATTTCAAAACACACAAATAGCTGTATCATATTCAAATACTGCTATAAATTGTGATGAAGCCTAATTAGAATGGGATACCTCTTCATACTGACAAGTTTCCCCAGGAATTTGGCACCGTTTAACAGATAGGCTGTGTTAGTATGGGAAGCTGCCACTGCCTGGTCAAAAAAAAGGTTTTGTGAACTTAAAACCGTAATATATTTTCTATTGAAGTAAACATTAAAACCCTCATTGACTAGCTGTTGCAGGTAATCTATCATTTATAGACTTGCTTACACTTTTATTTGCTACAGGATTTCCTTGGATTTGAGATAATGAAGATTACCCTCACATCTACTAAACATAGAGTAAATATTAATTATATTTTTTTTCTTCTAGGGAGAATGAAGAGACTTTCGAAACTCCTGTCTGGCAGTAATAGTGAAAACTAGTTATTATGATGTGCTAGTTATGTTGTTGAAAGTTAATACTTCATTACAATTGTACCTGAGTACTCAACATACACATTTGATATACACAAAGTGTTAATTTGGCCAAAGAAATGGAACTTAGACCTTTATGCCATAGTTAGCAAACTGTATGCTGCTGAAAATTGGAACTACATTGTCTTTGTCTCAGTTTTTTCTTTACTTCCCTCTTGACATCATATTCATGTTGTACATTCATGTTAAAGCAAGAATTTTTGCTCTGAGCGTTGTATTCAAATTCCATCTTTGGACAGCTTCATAATTACATACCATCTTTCACTCAACTTTGTGGTTTTTTTGCAAGTGGAAATTTATTCCTTTCTGGGGTTAATAAAAAAATTGCATTTGTTTGAGTATATTATCCTCTTGTAAGTAAAGTAGTATGTGCCTAAAGAATTTTTGAGGATGGAAGCCTGAACAGTTTAAAACTGTTAATCCTGATATTCTCTTTGTGTTTAAATTGCAGCTGGAAATAAAGCAGTTTGTATCAACTGTTATTCTGCTTTCTTCTGTTCTACAGCCTATGGATAGCAGTGCCCATAATCTCTACTCCTGGTCAATATTTTTCAAAATAATTTGCTTTATATTTAATTTCTGTCTTGGTCTGTTTTTTGTACTCTTGTTATTTCAAATCTCATTACAGCTAAGATTATTCAGCTCTTTAAAAAGTTAAACTCTTTCACATTATGACTCTTCCATTCCTCACTATTTTTTGACTTTTAATTACTGTGACTGGGTCATGAATAAATGTTGGCAGCTTTATATTTGTATATATTCAATTATAAACATGAGAGATTTCTTTCTACATGTGGATATCACCTTTTTCATGTTCCTGTTTTTTACTATGCAGTACAAATATACTTTCTAACAACACAACAGGCAATGTATAATGTTAGACTAAATAACTGGATAATTTAACTCCTCTTCTCTTAGTAAGTGCTCTGCCTTCTATTCTTGATGTTCCAAATTTTGGATTCTTGTATTTAATTAAAAATACTAGACTATTTCAGTCACTTCTGACTGTCAAGCCCATGTTATTTTAAGTATAAATAACTCTTAGAGTCTGTATCCATAGCCTCAAAGTAATCTTGTAATCTTTGAACTCTTGGAAAGATGACAAGACAAATTCTGCCCTCATCCAGAATGTACCTCAGTAAAGCATTTAACCACATGCTTAGCTCAGACATGGGACTTAGTCCCTGGGTCATGAGTTAGTTTCAAAGTAGGTTGTTGAATTGAAGCTTTAAGCTCTGTAGCTCAAGAGGAAATCCACTTTCTTTATTCAGTTTCTGCTAGACTTGTGATTATATGAATATGTATTAGAACACATCATCTTGTTAAATATTTTCTACAATGGACGTGATAAGATTACTGATTTATGCGGGAGGAACTACTACCTGATATGTGACTTTCTTCCATTTTTCTGCTCTACCTTATCAATTTCGTATGTGTATGCAACCACATATACATGCGCACGTGTATGCTTCTTTGAAAACAGAATTAATTTTGCTTGAAGTTACTTCCGTTTCGTTAAACAAAGATGGATAAATAAGCAGGTTAATTTAGCAAAAAACTTCAGATTCTGATCTCGACAGAGCAATCTCTCAACAACATATTCAACCTCAACTGATGGAAAACTTTTTTTGACCCTGTTTGTTCCAGAAATTATTTTCTTGCATACTATATGTATACAATCTCAGCAGTTTTGGAAGTTTAATTGAAAATCCATAGTTTGTTGGAAAAGGGGCCACACCAAAATCCTCCTGCTTTCCATAAAAGAAAATCATTGTAATAAAATCAATCACTTATTTCAAGAGAGTTTCCTAGGTGAACAGTATTTAAAACTTTATGGTAGAATGGTGAACAACATTTCTGATTCCAGCCTCTGATTTAAAGTTTCTTTTACATTTCCATCCAATGTTAAGAAGGTCTATGGCTGTTACATTTTGAAATAGTCTCAGAAAAGCTCTTTGTTGATTAACAGTTCCAATAAAATGGATGCATTTTAGAAGAAGTAGAAACCAGTGGTTTTTCCAAGTTTTCTTCTTCTCCCCTTGCAACTCACTGTATAAATATACCTACACCCCCCCAAAAATAGTAAGAATCCATTTTAAAAATATAATTCAACAGGATATGAAGCTCTTTCTTAACATGTCAAAATTTCATTCAGGCTGCAATTATAGTAAATATTTCTCTCCCTTTCTGCTCCCACCCTTCTCCCAATCCTGGCTGTTTTCTATGATTCTGTGTCATTGTGAGGTAAAATGTCAATATGTGTAATGACACAGCACAGTGAAAACACATACTTTAATATTCATGTAAACTCATGTAATTGTAATTTAGGCTGTGCCACCCGCTATCATAACATACCTCATGTGAAAAGATGCTAAATTTACTTGACCTACTTTCATCTTCATGTTTAGGAAACAGGGTATAAGAAGTAAACAAAGTAGTTGTGCCTCATGCAGGAGATGATTATTGTTTGAATTTATGATTCATGCCTTGAGCAAATTTTGTTTGTGGCCTCATTTGCAACCATAATTTACAGCTTTACTAGGGATATACTATGTATTTGGGAGGCTATATATTAGGCATGCTTTGTACTGGAGCAGTTTCCTAGCTTTGGGTGTAGTATTTTCTATGTTTCTGGTAGCTATAAAATTTCTTGGCATAACATTTACTGTAGTAAACATGGAATTTTTTTTTTACATTTTTAAATTGCAGTTCCCCTTAAGAATGTCCTATTGTATTTACATCAATGCACTTGTTACAGCTAAATTGAACTAGTAATTAAAGGAGTTGTTAATCCTACAAACAGCAAGTCAACTGCAAGAATTTACTTTTTCTATATTTCCTAAACACAGTGTTCAGCTTTTAATAATGAATGTCTCATTTTGGTTATTCTGTATTTTTAGCTTAATCTAAGTCTGATATGGTTATACATTTCTGGAATCCAATGAAGTAATCTTTTCTGATAAAGATGATAATGAAAGAATTATTATATTATCTGATAAATTAGGTTGAATTACCTTATGTTTGTTAGACTAAAATCTATGAAGAATGATGTTTTGAAGAAAAAGTTAAAATAAGAAGTAATAGATTGCCTAATATGTGAAGAGTATAATCATACGCTACAAAGAAACTGTTATTATGAAGTAGACTTCTCTATCTTTAATGTTTATGAATCTACTGCTCTCTTTGGACTGTTGTTTATCGTGAAATTCCCATGAATCATCAGATGAAGTCACAGCTAATGGGATCATAGAATCATAGAATAGTTTGAGTTGGAAGGGACCTTCAAAGCTCATCTAGTCCACCCCCCCTGCAAGGAGCAGAGACATCTTCAACAACATCAAGTTGCTCAGAGCATTGTCCAGCCTGGACTTGAATGTTTCCAGGGATGGGGCATCTACCACCTCTCTGAACAACCTGTTCCAGTATTTTACCACCCTCATTGTAACAAAAAATTTCTTCCTCATGTCTAGCCTGAATCTCCCCTCCTTTAGTTTAAAACCATTACGCCTTGTCCTATCACAACAAGCCCTGCTAAGTCTTACTCCATCTTTCTTATTTGCCTGCTCTTTTTTCTCTTTATAATGCATGTTTCATTCCAAATTCAGATTCTTTAGAGATAAGATCTATTGCTGAGTCACAGAAATACTGTACTAGCCCTCAAGTGGAAGGAATGCAATAATTTCACCTTTGCATTTTGTCATTCAGAAAGGCAGAAGTTTCTAACCATACCTTGTGGAACAGGGGTTTTTTAATTAGCTGTAGGACATCCATAGAAATCTGTGCTCCTGAAAGGCTGCACACAGATCCTGCCATCTCCAGCAAAAAGACACGAGTTCTGACCCTGCCCTCGATTTTCTGGGCTCACCGCATGCCCCAAGAGGTGTTTCCTAAAGGAAGGTTGTACAGGAGCTGGCATTGTGCTCCTTTTCTTTGCCTGAGTCATGCTAGTGAAATTTAATCAAAGAAAGATGTGTTCATATTCTGAATCTACTAGCTCTATCACCATTCATGCAATTCTTTAATTCTTCTCTTAAATCTATGTATTTCTAACTTCATAAAATGCTTAGGGAGACCTTAGTGCTGTCTTGGGGCCAAAGAAGAATGTAGTAAAAATCTCTCCTTATACTTTCTCTGTCTCACCTTTTGTGCTCTTTAAGACTGAGAAGAAAAGCAGAGCATCCAGTATCTAATAGAAAGTGAAAGACAAGGCTCCTTGTCCTCTTGAACTCATTCCAGCCATGCGCTCCATTGCAGTGGAAGCAAACATTATGGTTCCATGCTGAAGGCCAATGCTGATGGAGACAATGGCCTCTGTTGTTCTCAAAGGAGAGTCTAAGATAAACTAATATCTCCAAACTCACTGTGCTCCTAAAGAGAAGCAAGAAGTAGCAAGTCTCAACAAACTCACGTTACTCAAAGACAACGACACATGAGAAAGTAAAGTCTTATTGACTAGATTTAAAGTCTTAAGGAAAATGCCAAATCCCTTTTCAAAGACAGGATCATTTCACCTACTTGTGAGAGGTAAAATTCAAGAATATTAAAAGCAAGAAAATTACTGAATGATAGGGATCTGCCATCATAATATGTGCTGCTTAGTACATTGTAACTGTCAAGATGATTCTATTATGAAAAAGGGAGTAATTTAACATTATTTAATATTCACAATATGCACATATTGAATAGAAGTGTATGTAGAATATAAGGCCCTCTTTCAGAATAAATGAAACTTTAATCACGGGAGTACTCCTATTGATTTTAATAGGATAACTCTTCTTCTCACATTTATGCATGTGCATAATAAATAAGAAGCTACTAATGAATATGTTTAAAAATAACTCCGATATAAATTTCAAGAAAATATAAAAGAGGATCTTCTAACTTTCTTAAGTGCTTCTTACTCAGTTCGTGGGACTGATCCTCCAGTCCACATTGTCTACCAACATCAACTTCTTTCTGTTAGCTATATCAGGACCTTTCCTTTGGTATACGGTTTGTCTGAAAATAAATGAGAAGAAAATTTTGTTTAATTAGTGTTTTTCCCAGGTACTGAAGACTTAATAGTTCCATGGAAAGTTAGCTCAATAGTGCTCAGATGGTAAAGAAAGAAAACGTGGGAAATTGTAGAACTGACTGTTTCGTAGACTGATGCTTGAGATATGCTGTTAGAGAGAAAACATTGAAATGAGGACATGATATAGACAGGAAGGTCTGAAAAAATACAGACAATTTTATTCTAAATGCACAGAGGAGCCAACCTAAATCAGAGAAACATGTATGCCATCCATGGTCTACCAAAGTTCTGTCTCGAGCCTTGTCTTCACAGTGCCTCTCTGGGGCCAGCTGTGTGCTGGCCAGACTTCCGTAGAAGTGGAAGCCCAAAGCACAGATGGTGAGTGGTGTGGCGTGCCACAGCCATAGGACCTGACTTTATCCTCCTTTCCTTTCATGTTGTTTCTCCTCCCCTCTCCATAGGTGCTAACTTTTAAAGGGCCTCACATGGACGTGGCAAATGGTATTTTGATTCATCTTAATGATCCTATACAACATGTGAGGAATATCAGTTGCTTTGGAAAGGTGCTTCAAAAAACCCTGGAGTTTCGCCAAGGAGCTACAGATAGCAAATAGCTTAAAGGCCGTCAGAAATACTACCTTTTTCTGGAGCCTGGGTGCCAGCACCATTTCCATCTACTTTGAATGCTGTCAGGGTGCTGCTTCTGCCTTTTATTCAGTGATTGTATTGTAAAATGCAGAGATAGCTTTTGGAGTAGAGTGGCACCTAGGGTTTTCTCACCCTTCTGTGATCCGCAGCCCTTTCACAGCTACATAAATAACAACCTACCCACTTGCTCTCCACTCTGCTCTATTAATCTTGCTTTCTTTGCTGTGTATCAGTACAGCGCTAGCAGATTAGGTGAGGAATATTTATTTTATTATTTTATTTTATTTTATTTTATTTTATTTTATTTTATTTTATTTTATTTTATTTTATTTTATACTGTTGAGAAGTAAAACTCTTAAGAGGCTACTTTTCTCCAGCTGGGCGAATTAGCTTCTTAGTAAGGAGGTGACAATAAAATAGCAATATTGATGTATTATATGAAAAATATGTACTGTATAAATGGAAACACCACTGAGAATTATAGGTGTAAATACAGATGGTTATTTCCAAACATATTTTAGAAATTAATTTTCTAGACTATTCACAGTATTTTAGTAGTAAGTGCTAATATTAGGAGAGTGTCATGAAGACGTCTGAAGGCATTAGGTCTAATCACCCATGTTTCTCCCATAGCATAGGAAAATTGTGCCAATATCTTAAAAATGACAGGTTTAAATATCTGCAATAGGAGTGCAAATACTTGATTTCAGGGAATATTTTCAATGTTACTGCCTTTACATAATTACCTTCATGTGAAAAAAGGCATATCATGCTCCATTGCTCCTTGTGTGCACTTTAAGGAAAAAAAATCTTTCTATAAAAAACTACTTAGCTTTAATTGAGCAAAAGGATTCAAATGGGGTCCGGACTTGCAGCTCATAATTTCTGTAGACAGGTTAGGTTGCTCTGTGATGATCCTAATTAAATTATATAAAAGCACTGAACTAGATAAACCAAAGTAGCTGCTCTGTCAGTTCACCAGGTGAATTAACCACGTGCGGGAGCCTGAATTGTCCGTACGTTCCTGCTCCTTTTATTCCCCGTTCGTTTGCTGCGAGTGGCCCTCTGACGGGCTCTCCGGAGCTGATGTCGCCGTCGGTCCGTAGGTGGCAGCATTGGCGGGTTAGTGGCGTCTGAGCCGCCTCTCCGGAATTTCATGCTCTTCTCAAACCTCCCCCACTCACCCACGCGATGTGATCAGGGCTGCGTTGACATCATTACATACTCACCTCAGGTAAAATAAAATGGAGTGAAATGTTCAGGCCAACAATTAGGCTGTGCACACTCTGAGGCTCCTTTCCCTTCCCTTTCCTTTTCCCCTTCCCCTTCCTTTTCCCCTTCCCCTTCTCCTTTCCCTTTCCCTTCCCCTTCCCCTTTCCCTTTCCCTCTCCCTCTCCCTTTCCCTTTCCCTTTCCCTTTCCCTTTCCTTTTCCCTTCCCATTTTTCAACACAATGCAGATATTATTCTAGCCTGTAAGTCTGGATACTGGGATTTAAAGATAATTTTCGTGTGAATACACCACAATCTCCACATCTTCATAAGAAATAGAAAAACACAAGATTAAGTGACACAGTGAGTCTGTACAAACTTTGCATGCAATCATCGTACTCTTTCTGAGTTGTGTTTTGGTAAATGCAACTATTTTGCAAAATGGTCTTCCCTCCTTGGGGCAGTACATGCTGTGGAAGTCATACTCTCTCAGGCTTAAAACTAATGACTTCCAAATTTTTCATGTGTGTGCTTATTTTGCTCAGGACAGAGGGCTGTGAGGGGTTTTTTTGTTTCTTTATTTCTTTTTTTGTTTGTTTGTTTGTTTGTTGGGGGTTTTTTGAGAGCTGTAGCAGTCCCAGTCATCAGATGATTTTTTTTCCACTGGTCTTTTGACACACTATCAAAAAGCAGGAAAACATCTACATTTCATAATGCTTTAAGTAGTTTTTAAAGTAGTCTTTTTTTTTTTTTTTTTAAATACCCTCCCATGGAGGACACATTTCCCTTATTTTTTATACTTAAATGAGCTATATTTATGTCAGTTCTAACACTAGTGGAACTATTTATATGGGCATTGGCCATTGAAAAGAAGATGGGGCAGTCAACCTTTTTTGATTATGCATATTTTATATTATTTTCATTGTATTGTGCTTTCTATATCATCTTTTCTGATGTCATAAATAAAGACATCATGGGGTCATACCTTTTCTACTCCTCATTCCTTGCTCCCTTTCTTTCTTCATTTCCCCAAGGGAAGGAAATTCGGAAGTAGAGGTTGAAAAAATTGTTTAAGTATTATTGAAAATATAAACCAAAATTGTTTCCTTAATAAATATAATTAGCTGTATTTATTGCATTTTCAAGAGCTAGTACTGATGTTGGGACCAGCTCTTTAAATAAAATAGGACCTCTGTAGTCTCTGGAGAGAACATGCATAAAGCAAAGTAAATGATTTTCTGTCAACACTAAGTAGACAGGTGTTTACATTGAACAGCATTCTAATATGTCTCTGAATATTTATGTCTTCTTTTTCAAAAGCATTGCCCATGAATGTCACAGCTGTCAAACGTCTGTATACAAGAAGATAAAAAATGAAATTAATAAAAGGCAGATCAACGTTTTGTTTGTTTAGGCCACTTTTTGCTATCACATATTGCAAAGGTTAGCAATGTTAAGATGCTTGGGTATACTGGTGTATTCTAAGGGGGTGAGTGAAATGCAAAGCTATCAGTTGTATTTTGTGTCGGCATAGGTATACTTCCAATTATTTAGCCTAGGCATAATCAATGAAAACAATGATTGAAAGTGCTACAGACTGTTCCTTTACTCTCTGTCCATTTTCCTCACAGATGGGGACCCTGGAAAGAGAGCTTTGGCAGTTGGGTGCTGCCATAACTGAAAGGGTTTTAATCCTGGGCAAATTCTGGACCAAACTATACAATGTGCAAGGACAGATGAACCATCACTGCTGCTTGAAAACAGTTAACGGAGAATAGATTTAGTTTTAAAATAGTTCTAAAAGTCTGAAGGCTATATATATATAAATGCAAAATTTTCTGTTCATGGCCATCTGTGAAAAAGATGCATTGATGCACCTTTGCAAGAGTATGAAATAACTTATTACTGTGGTGGTTTAACCTGAGCTAGCAATATAACCACGATAGCTGCTCACTCACCCCCCACTCCCTACCCCCCAAATAGGGAAGAGAATTGAAAGGGAAGAGAGAAACTTGGATTGAGATAAACAGAGTTTAAGAAAATAACAAAATACTAGTAATATATATGTATATATAATAGAAATAGAAAATAAAAGAAAATATACTCAAGGCAATTCCTCACAAACTCCGTGCCATCAGAATGGCAAAAAGGCTGAACTAAATGCCCCAAACACAACTCCCTCGAGCAGGTCTCTGAGAGCAAAAGGAAGAGCCAGAGAGCAAGACACCAGAAGATCCAGACCCTCCTTAAATATGAAGCATGATGCTAATGGGATGAAATACTCTTATCGATCAGTCTGGATGTCAGTCAAGGTCTGCCCCATCTATATCTCCCTTCTTGGCTGCCTCACACCTGTGGGGAGAGCACTCAGAATGTCCTTGGCTTTCAGACATTAACTCTGTCCTGAGGTGTTATCTTCTTGTTCTCAAACTAAGCCCCAATCATGACCGTGCTAGCTACGAAAAAGAAAGATTTCTAACTGCGTGAAGAAAGTCAACTCATTTTCAGTCAAACCAGCACAACAGGTAACATTTTATGGCTTCCATTTTATATAGAATGATACTGAGAAAATGAAAGGAAGATCTTCCCCAAATGGACCTGAAGCAGCATTATTCAATTCTATGCAATTAAGATAGACTTTAATATGAGTGATGTTTCACTGTATCTCTTCCCCACTTGCTGACACACTTTAACTGCTCCTCAGGTTTAGTGATGGTTTCAGTGCAGGCTAACTGGCACTCACACACTTAAATATAGATACCAGAGATTGGGGGCTGACTCTTACTCTATGTTCCGTGGTAAATACTTTGCTGTAAGGTTTCAGGTGTACTTTGAGACCCTCAAATCTTTCTCACCATCTTGCCCATGAGTTCAAAAGACAGACCAGTTCTCTGTCAGAACAATTCAACATATCGTTCAAACTGATTGATTCAAGCTATTGCAGGACAAAGAACAACGGACAATGGTTATCAAAAATTTAAATGATACACAGGGGTTTGTAACTGGTTTGTAACTGTTTGTTACTGGAAAAAGACTAACTTAGAATCATGTAGTCACAGAATTGTTTGGGTTGAAAAGGATCTTAAAGGTCATCTAGTTCCAACTCTCCTGCCATGGGCAGAGACAAACTTCAACATGTTTTCCCAGTATAGCTGTTAAGACTAATGTTAGGTTTTACAAATATCCAGAGTTTCTATGTGTGCTGGTTTGACTAAAAATGAGTTAATTTTCTTCATGCATTTTGAAACCTTTTTTCATAGCTAGCATGGTCATTGTTTGGATTTAGCTTGAGAATAGGAAGATAACACCCTGGCACAGAGTTAAAGCTTTTAACTGCTGTTGTCTGGGAACCAAGGACATTGTGAGTGCTCTGCCCACAGGTGTGAGGCAGCCAGAGAGGAGGGCATAGATGGGGCAGACTGATCAATAAGAATATTCCATATCGTTAGTGTTATGTGTCATATTAAAGGAGAGTCGGGATCTTCTGGCTAGAGAAGGAGTTGGGATGGAGACCTGTTTGGGGGAGTTCTGTTCAGCAGTTTCTTTAATTTGTTATTTTGCCATCCTGCCATTTTGCAGTGGTGTCTGGGCCTTTTTGCCTTTTTCTCTCTTCTCTCTCCAGGATCGGCTGTTGTGGACCAGGGTGCTGCTTCCTGGGACTGAGTGCTCAGTGTGGACGGAGTGCATGAGGAATTGCATTAAGTATCTTTTATTTTATATTCTATTTCTATTTATATATATATAATTCTTACTAGTAGTATGTTGGTGTTGTTTTCTTATTTTATTAAACTGTATTTATCTCAAAACACAAATTTCTCTCTTCCTTTTCAATTGTCTCCCATATTTGGGGGTGGAAGAGGGGAAGTGAGCAATCAGCTATCATGGTTATATTGCTAGCTCAGGTTAAACACTGGTACTATGATATAAGGATATCCTAGCCGCTGAAGTCTCTGCACAACAGAAAGTGCAGATAAAGTCTCTGTAGGCAGATATGTGCTTGAAGTCCTCAGTCTTGAAGCACACAGCCCTAATAAAAACTATAGTATGCTTTCATGGTAAATTTTCTGTCAGTCACTAAACTGCTTTTTGGTAGCTGTTATCCCTCTCAGAAAATTTGCCCTGAGCAGTCATCATCATCAGAGACAATTAGTACTCAGTACTGAGAGAACCAGTACAGAGTAATAAGACTGAGGGCACCAGGGCTGACGAAGTGGCTACAGTTGGCTCTGAGTTTTCAGACGAACAGATGTTTGAGAGAAAATACCAATAAGTCAAAACCAATGTTTCATAAAAGCATACCTCTCAGCAGATTCCAGCAAAACACGGGCCTGTTTTTCCTGTGAGCTGTAGTAGAAGATAATGTATCTGGAAATAGCTGGAAATCTTTAGATTTTGCATGCATTACTCGTAGAAACACGATGCTTGCTCCCCATTCTAGCTACAGATCCTGGGAGGACATGACGTTTGGAAATGTTTACATTGTGAACTGAACGGGTTTCCAAATTATGTTTATATTCCTACTGTAGAAGCTTCCTTGGATTCTCCTTAAAAATTGCTTAGATGACAACAGAGCATATGTTGGTGATTTTGGGACATGACTAGCATTTGTTCCAGCTTTGAAAGGTTCAGAAGTTCATGGAGATTTTTTAGGTCCACAGATTTAGCTAGTTATTAAGAAATAATTTAGAAGAAACTATGGTCTTGTGGAGACAAGTATGGAAATACTGTACTACTTGGTTCTTTCTGAGATCACAACTCTTAAAATGTGTTGTTTCTTTTGCTACTGTAAAATAAGGTAAATGCAGAAATGCGTAAAGCTGAGAACAGAAGATACATTTATCTGGTAAGAATCCGAGGTTTCTTTTATCCTAAATGGTGTTATGGTTTAGAAAATGAAAATGAGCTGGTGTGGTCAGTAACATAACTGAAATACAGAAACAACAGGAAAAAATCCATTCTGAAATTATGTATGCCAGAATAAATTTCTCTGTTTAGAGTGAACAAAGAATATATTTTAACAATAGCTTCTTCAAAACTTCTGAATTACTCCTGTTTTCACTTAGGACTTGTTCAATCAAAATATTTTTTTAATGATATATGTTAGATGTACGTCTAATGTGGTTACATTTGAACATCTTGGATCTGGTGACATGCTACCTCTAATAGCAAGAAAATGAAAATTAGATCACACAGATCACATGAAGAGTGTTTGCTGCTAAAACATGAAAGTTCTGAAATGTATTGTCTCTCATTCTTTGCATTAAAACTATGGAATTGTGTTTACAAGTTTCAGCCACTGTAAAACTAATTTGTCACATGTAGCCTAGTATAAATGTGATTGAAAGTTTCTAATAACATACAGATACTCCAAATGACATAAAAGGAACAAATCAGGAGAAATTCTTTGAAATTCTGATTCACATGCAGTTTTTTAACAGGCAAATCACTCCCTAAAATCAGTAGGAAATATATGGAGTTTGTGGGATTAAACTCCAATTTTCCTCTTTCCTTAGGATATTTCGTGAAGTCAGATTTTTATCATTTGAACCACATGTATCACATTAGTAACACAATAAATAAACTCCATGCTTCATTGTTAAGAAATGGACTTTCCTTGTAACATCGAGACAACACATATAGTTCCAGAACTGGACCACATTTGCAGCCTACAATATGAAATTGCTGTTTGTATCTTTGGGAGTTTTTATGGTGCTTGCTTGAAAATAAGTATAGAGATCTGTGGACTACTGAACTCAGGGTCAGAGGCATAACTAAGGGAGAAGCATCTTGGTAAAAAAGGATGTGCTTAGCAATTCAAAATGCTTTGGATAAAAGTGCTTCTTGCTTTCAAAGAAGACGTTCCCAACAATATCTTCAGGTATATACCATTTTTTTCCCCTATAGCTTATTCTATTGTACCTAGCAAACTGTTCATCAAGATCAGATCGGAGAGCAACATATAAATATATATTAGTACTGCCTTAGGTTGCCAATAAAAAGTTAGTTTCAAATTTCTCTCTGTGTTTTATTTCCTTTGCTTTAGGTACACACATTGAAAATGGGTTCTGACATTTCTAAAGCAATTTTTTTGTTTGTTTTTAAAATGTTGACTTTCTGAGTAGCACTTAAACAAGATAACTATTTACTGAGTTGCTTTGCATATATTTTAGATGAAATCTGTACTACAAAGCTGATACTGTGAGGAGTTATTTCGCAAACCTGTAAACTCCATTGTTAGTCTGAGCCTGAATTTCTCTGGAGTGACATTTCATTTTCAGTTCTGGCCACAATCAGTGATTAATTTCAGACCTCCAGAAGGGGAAGTCTGGCCATTAGCTGGTTGCATTCCCTTAGCATCCTACTGCTTTCACTGACGTCAGGCTGTACTGCTGCGGTAATCACGTCTTGTGTCTCAACAGGAGGAAAGCAAACTTTAACTTGACTGATGTCAAATGATACTTTGCCATTAACTTCAAAGGATTTTGTATGCCTAGGGCTTAAGCCATGTAGGTAAATACAGTTGACCATTTAGGCTTTATTTAAGTATCAGCACGTCAGAGGACTAAGGGGTTTCAGCCCTCCAGTAGCACCAGCAAGTGCAGGGGGAATTGTATCACATTTCAACTGGTCTGCAGTACAAGCGTTGTCTCACCTTCCAGATTAGGCTTCAGTTCTTTGCCATATATTGCTGCTGGTACCACAAACTCACAAATAATCCACTGAGAATGTTTCATTATCTAGTGAAATCATATCTAGATTGAAATTCCATTGATTTTAATAACTGATTCATTTCTAATTCCAAATATGCTAGTCACAAAAGTTTCAGCAGACACGGAATTGAAAAGGGATCGCTTTGAGTAAAACACAATGTTTAAATTAATATTAAAAGAACTGTTTAAATCATATTTGTTCTTAGATCAAATTTATTTTGCAACTAATTTGGCAAAAATAAGGCTAGTTTTGGTTGTAAGAATCTGGGCTTTAAACAACTACTTTGGATTAAAAAAAGTCATTAGCTGTGTTTAGGAGATGAGTTCTGTTATGTTATTAGCTCTATTTAGAAGATAGGTCCTGTTAATATAGAAATCTTTAGGAGTTCTGGACAGAATGTGAAAAAAGAATTATGAAAGTAATTGAAACTGCAGGGAGGGGGTAAGTAGCAACATGATCACATGAACTGGAATTTGTCCAGGTCCCTAGAACCAGAAAATACCAAAATGCTACTTAGGAAAATGTTTCTATTATAAAAAAGTTATAAAAGTTTCTGCACTTGTGCAGTAACAAATCTTCAATCTTCAGCATCCACTTTGACCTTCTGTTCCCTCCTGGGCTAAGTAACTTCCTTCTCTTTCAAAGGAATGCTTTAAACTGGTCTATTCCTGAAAGAAAACAATGCCTCTTTCTGGAAATCTTCAGCCTTTTTCCCCACTACACTGACTTTCCTGTTTAGAAACAGCTCCCTAAAGAGCACGAATTCCCCCACATTAAAATTCCGCTTAATTTTGTTTCCAGTTTTCAAGAAAAATACATAAATTAAATAGATTTCTATTCATAGTGCATTTATAGTTATTATATATAGTTATTTTAGATATAGTTCTTATATTATAATATACTTTATTATACAATCTAAATATATATTGGACCAATTACAATCAACCATTATACTGCAATGTTAAAATAATTTTACAACCTGGTATGTTATATGAATTACACAAATAACTTTCTGCTGACATACTCTCTTCCTTAATGGATTTTCTCCTACTAGTCTCTCCTAAGGTATAGAAGTTGCAAAACTATTGCAAACTCTAGAGTAAATGACATCCACAATTATGTTCACAGTACAGTATATACTATTACTTCTGTGTATGAATATAGAATATGTATTATAAAACTTAGAATATTATTCTTTTATCTTACCCAGTGTTCAGTCCTATATGCAAAAGGTCTCTAGTGTTCTGTATGCTGGCAGCTTTTTGCATATTTCTAGATCAGAGAAAACAAGACACTGCACTGATCTGAAGATTTAAAAAATAACACTATCTCCATCACTATTGATATAGAATTAACTGTTTTTATGTTATGCAAAACCATATTTAAAACAGGTTTGCAATGCAGCACTTCAGCCAGTATGAAGAGATGTAGGTGAACATTTGTGTGTAAGCTACTTTACACTCATTCTTCTTGGGTGATTGACAATAAATTAATGTCAAAAACCAAATTACTTACTATGATTGAGGAACAATTTTTTTTTTCAGGGAAAAAACAGGGCTAATAATTCACTTTTCACATTTCCCACATATGTATTTGATTTAATTTTCCATTTAAAAACTGAATCTTTGGATTTACAAATCTTTTCTAAGTTTGGTATTGGACTGGGCCTATTTAATTCCAACTAGTAACAATTAAGGTGTATTCGAGTCAGCTATTTTAGTAAATGTATTTAAATTCAAATATATTTGTAAGACAAGAAGTTGTTTCTAAAACCCATTGCCCATTTTATATAATAGACCTGGATTATAGGTTTACAGTACTATTTTCCTTCAGTAGTTTGTAAAACAAAGGACAAAGAAAAATGCAGAACAATCCCTGTGAAAGGATCCTCAGAGCTTTTGCTGATGATAAAAGTATTTCAAGGCTGCTGGTCTACCTGAAAGTATAGCAGGGGATACTTTAAATTGCATTTGTTCTAAGCCATGAGAAGCTATAGTTTTTGTAGACAACATAAAAGCTGAGCACTGGTATTTTAGGCAACAGCTACCCTATGTTTGTATACATAATCTTATGTATACATATAAAACACGGAAGAAAGTCTACAGTTCTTCTGAAAAATATTTATTGAATTGTCATCAACTCTTATAGGCCAGTCAAAGAAAATATATTTGTTTGGCCAAAGAAATGCAGAATATATCAACCATCTGTTGATTTTAGTGGTAAGTTGAACAACAGAAAAACATGGCCAGCAGAAAAAGAGTGAAGAGTTTTCTCTTCACTGGTGGACAGGTTTTGATTCTTCTGCTGGGTTTTTGATTTGAAAATATGTCACCTAATAACATTTTTCCAAAAACCCCTAGTTGCTACTACTTATTAAGAAACTAGGAATGATGGCTCTAAAGAAACAGGTTGTTTGACATTGGTAGCAACTGAATATTGTCTACGCTTTTTTAGGGTTGACTTATATTTAACACTTCAAAACTGGTTTGTAGAGTACTTAGCTCATTGGGGACACAATCCTGGTTTGCAAAATCATAGTAGAAGAAAAGAACATTAAGACATATTTTTTGAGATTTCATGATTTCTAATATTTGCTTTGTATTTATTGCTTGCATATGCCTTATTTACTGTTCAGTTTCATGATCAAATAAGTATTTTTGCAATATTAAAATTGGCTGCAGTTTTCCAGGTTGTGGAGAGACCACTGCATATCGCCAAAAAAAAAAAAAAAGAAAAGAAAAAGATAACTATGTCTTTCTTCCTGAAGTTAGGTATTCTTTGTTGTTATTCTTTTGTTAATGCTTATTGTTGATCAGGTGTGATTCTATTTGATTGCAATTTATAAGCCAAAGGCAGATAATGCTAGGTGATGTGCAAACTGGTTTAAATAATATAAAAACCATCCACCCAAACAAAACCAGAGAGACCTGTACTATTGCTAGGAACTCAAAGTGAAGTGACACCAAGATATTTGGTCTTAGCAGAAATGAAAAAAAAGAGGAACCTCTTCTCATGAGATTGCTCTTCTTTCTTCAAAACCCAAGTGATTCTAGGAAGTTTCAATAAATATGCAGAATAGAGCTTTTAAGTCAAAGTTAAGCATTTTACATGTATTAAAATAAATACCAGAGTCTGTTGATGTTCTTTCATTGAGTAGATGATTGAAGAACAATTGTTTTAAGGCTACTCACATTACAAACAGGTGTACAAATAGGTTTTGAACTAGAATTTTCTTCACCTGAACTTCTCTGTACATAAGGAAAGTGCTTAGCATGCCAGTTCTTGAATGCTTCTTTATTAAACTGCCCTGGTTAGGTAAAGGAAACTGTCCCATAGTCTTTAGATCAGGGCTCTACATCCTTTTTTTATAGGGCTGCTAATCCCAGGTGCTTTGAGGAAAGGAAATACTCAGAAAAAAACCCCAACTTATTTTCAGAGAAAAAAAATTTAAAAAGACAGTGTTGTTCTGGAGAACAAAATATAAATGAATGATAGAGTAAAGAGTGTTTTGAAATATTTCATTTTGGTCTCTGTGTAGTGATTTGGGGTGGGGGAGTTGGGGACTGCTGCTCAGTGGTTTGTGGCATTTTTAAAATCTGAGAGGTTTTGAAGGAGCTGGTAGATTTCTTCCAGCATGGGAGGGTTAACCACTGAGAAGGGGAACACACTTGTCAAACAGCCAAAGCAAGACTCAATAGGTTCATCCATGTGTCACTGAGACAATAGTAGACCTGGTGCCTAACTACTTGAATGAAAGTAATAGGCCACCAATAGATCTCATTATAATTATTTCTGATTCATTTAGGATAAAACTAATAATTGATGCAATAATTAAACAAATAAAACCCAAGAACCTCATAATCACCAGCTACACAGAAAAGTTTTCAGTGGGACTTGGTGCCATTAAATATACTATTGAATATGTGAGTATCCAACTTTTACCAATCTACACATGCTTAAAAAAACCTCTGAAAGTAACTAATAAAAAGACACCATATAAGATTTTTGGTTGCTTTTCTAAGAAATAATCTCTCTCATTTACTCTTCTATGCTGCCTGTTACTTCAAAATGTTTGGCAGATTGTACAAACTGTCAAGCAAGTCATCCTTGCTTTAGGCAGGACATTTAGGAGAGGACATTTTTGCCTGAGTTTGCCAGCAGAATCTTTTCTCATTAAAATGGTGCAGGACCTTTATTGTCCACATTGAAAAAAAAAAAAAAGGAATTGCAATTATGATACTTTAATTCAATTTTTACATAGCGCATTTGCCATGGCAATCAGTGTATCCACTTTTGAAAGCTAATCACCTGAACCACCTTGGACAAGATCTAAACTTCTGTTTCTAGGGAATCTCAATATTTTCATTTGCAGTTATGGAACCACTATATACTAGCATCTCTGTGAAATACTGCACTCAATGTGCATTAGAGGCTCCAAGTCTTTTTTTCTTTCTTTTTTTTTTTTTTTTTTTTTTTTTTTTTGCAGGAGGAGAGAGAAACAAAGGAACAAAATTAATTTTAAAAAGCTGCAAAAGTATGAAATTAAAGCTTATGCTCTCCTCTCACTAAAAACCAGGAACTGCAATGTAATTTGCTTGTTTCCTAAGTTCCAGCTGGGGCATTGCCATAATTCAGTTCTACTTTTCCAAATGCTTCCATTCCTCTCTTCAAATAATATTTTGTTTTTTAAAAAAGACATATTACATGTCTCCTCTATTCCAGTTCTGTAATATATCATCAAAGCTGTTTGGGTTTTACTTCATTTATTGTAAGAGATTTTAGTTTTATATTGTTGGTGCTTTAACACAGAAAAGCTTCATGTTGAGGATGTTTTATATGTTCATGTGACTGATTGCTCACATTTGAATTTTTAACTTCTGAATTGTTACAAAACCTTACCTACCCATGTCCTAAGAATCTGCCATATAAATACCTTTATTGGTCTGGGTTTTGGTACCTAATTAAGGATGTTCTGAACAGCTGGAAAAATTCTCTTCGGTGTAGATGGAAAATGGATACTTAATGGGTTTTTGCAGCTAAAGAGACACTTTGACCAGTTTCAGTGGTTTTAAGACATATCGTAACACAAATTTCACTAGAAAGTATTGTACACTTTTAGGACAGTTGTTATGCCATGCATATTTAAGAAGAAAAGCTACACTACTTTTATTTGTCTTCTCATAATGAAAACCTACCAGGATTCAATGTGACACACATTTAAACAAGCATTGTGCAAGAAACAGTGGTCTTCTAGTGAACAAAAAACCCAAAGCATATAGGATGTCCTGTAAAATGGATTAATAATTCAGTTAATTAAAATGTTGCACGGGATAGTTCTATGTCAGATTACAACCCCTTCCAACGTCTTGCAGAAATAAAGACATCTGAACAATTTGAATGATACCTCAGTTTTTTGACCAAGAGGAGTAATTTTGAATTAAAACTACCTGAGTCTTTGTAAGTGAGGAAAACTTTCTTGAACCTTAAAAATGTGATAAAGGTTTTTTTTTTTTCAACTTTGCTGTTTGACTTATAGTAAAAAAATATTTTTTTTACTAATTTGCTTTCAAATGTTGCATGTATTACCTTGTTGTTGCAGAGAGAATCCATCTGACCATTTATTCAAGTAACAAAAGTACTTGTCAAAATTGTGCTTGTACTGTAATTCCAGAAACAGACTGACAGTACACTGCTGTATGTTAAATGAACTTTTAGTTTTTTTCTTTATATAGTAAGAAGTGAAATAATCCAAAAGGAGACTTCTTTAAGGATCTTTAGTAAATAAAATAGTGGTAGCAGCAAATAATGACATGCAAAAATTACAAGAAAGCAAAGAGGCATAATAGAAGACCTGATCAAAAGCACATTTGAGTCAGTAGACAGATAATTGCTACCTTCAAAACCCAAGAAATCTGGCCCTATCTGTATGTAACATAGATATCTTCCCGTTTCAAACTCATTCAATAAACTGACTCTATGAGAAGATATGTAGCATATGTAACCTTGAAGATTGTGTTAGGATGCTCAAGTTTTCTTCATGATAATATCATGACATATTATCAAGGTATATTGATATTATCTTCATATATTTTCAAATAACATTTGAAATGAAATAATATTTTAACAATTTTACATTAGTCATAATGAACAGAAATAAACCCCAAATGAAAACTTGTAGGATGTTTCCGGTCCTTCCATGTTTCCTTCTCTAAATGTCTTCACAACTACATAGACTTTGATTCAGTGCTAAATTTCAGAATATACTTGAATATACTTTCCACTTTTACACCTTTTTTCATTCTTTATAAAGTTCATTTTCCTAAGAGTTCAGGCTCATATACTAACTTGTCTTTACTGTCTTCTAATTAGTACTGTCTTCTTATTAGGACCTATTTGTAAACACAAAAATATCCTGTACCCCTGCTTGTATTCACCTGAAAGATAAGGCTATAGATATCATTGGGGCATTTCATTAAAAGCATATGAGCAAAATGAAACAGAATATTTACAATACAGTCCACTGCCTCGTGTAGCTTATTTTGCTTCCTAAACTTTGTTTGCCATGGTATTTTCTTCATGTGTTCTACCATCAGGCATTTTCTGCAGTAAAATACTGATAATGATTTTTCTCTGGCAACTTTCTCTTGTCAAACAATTATCACTGCTCACACTATTCAACACTCACTGCCTAGTTTGTTAGTGCTAAACCCACTATTCCATATTTGTACATTAAATCCGATTTTCTATTACGTAGCTAAATACATTTTATTCAATATCCTATGGAATATTTATTTACTTACATGTTGCCCTTTTTAGTGTCTTCAATGATCTCTGTTATATCCATACTATTGATTAATATAATGAAACTAAGTTTTCTTCTCAGACAACCTCTCTGGTTCCATAACTGTACTATACTTACCATTAAAAAAACCTAATGACTTTGTAAAACAAAATCTAATATCATCATAGAGGTGCGTTCATTATCCTTGTTATACCTCACGCTTCTATCTCTCCATCTGTTTGTGTGTGTGTGTATGTGCGTAACTGTGTTTCTGTTTTCAAATCATTTTTATATACTAAGCATCACCCATCTGCCATATATCCCATATGAAACTTAACAGTCACATCTTCAAAGAACCCCAATAAATTATTAAAGCAATGATTAATGTAAGTCAATAAACTGGTCTGCTTACATTATAAGTTCGAAGAAGTTGCTTTACAAATAATTGACATATATTCAAACTGGAAAAAAACAAGAACAAAGATTATAAACGAGTTATCATATTTAAACTATGCACCAGACTGGTATTTCCAAAATCTAACTCTAAATTATTAATTCTATGTTTACTAATAATTATTTGCATAATACCATTTTTGTGAGGAAAGTACAGTTTATCTTACCAAAAAATACCATCTAAAAATTAAAGATCAATAGAACAGAATAAGTGGAAACTTATTCCCTAAGAATCTCAAGATGACTCTACTAAAAGCTGAACAAACTTTTACGAATTATCACAATGTGACATGTGTAACTGCTGTGAGTACTTATGAGCCATACATTTTTTTTTAATGGGTAGCAAAGATTAAACATAGGAAATCTGCATAAGATTAGCTACATAAAATAAATATCAAAGTAGTAATTAGAACTTGGAGATTTCTCATTTTTGTTATATTTAGTCCACTAGAGCATAAAGCTATTCTAAGTATAATGAACTGACCTACATTTGTGAGTGGTCAAAATAAATTCTGTTTTGTTAGCTAGTCTTTGGTATTAGAAATGAGCTATTACTTAAAAGCTTATATGCCTCTGTTTGTTCAGATTGGTATTCAGTTACTTAACAATTACTGTGAAATCAGTCACACTTCATGATTCTCTGAGATCTGTTAATTCTTTATCATACTGCAAAATTTGATTCTAGTCTTGAATATTTCCCAATTTCCTAGTTCTTATGGGAAAAGTTGAATTAACAAATCTAGTAATTATCTTTAAAAACCAGTTTTCTGAAATGATAGTAGTTAATGAAATTGGGATGGTTGACTTATCTCCATTTATTTATTCTTAGGATTCTAAATTTGTCATTTTATCTAGCCAAATAGTAACTTCTTTGTATCCCACTGATATCAATGGGATTTATGTCTCCTGAAAAACTGACCTTATGTACATGACTTCCAAGAATATGAGTTATAATCATAGTAAAAGTATCTCAGTATAGGAAGACATTAAAAGGTCATAAAGAACCATGTTGTTTGAAGTTCTAAACTATATGAAGTGAAAGGCAAAAAAACCCCAGATTTTTTAAAAAGCTCCTGCTCTTAGAAAGATAATTTGTATTTCACCATGTAATGCATCTTGCACAAAGGCAAGATTACACAAGAGCAATTATCTAGTTTGAAAAACCTTAGGGAGGTGAGCATTAAATTTAAAAACAATCCATACCCTACAACAGAGGTACCAATGATGGCATCTACAGATGGCATTGAAACACTGGAGGATGTTTCATACTGGAGAACACAGAATGAAAAACCATTCAAGTACAATGAGTAGCTGACTAAACTCTGTACTTCACAGTCTATAAAAAGTGTTAAATGTAATATAGACAATGTCTTTCAATAAGTAAGTTAATGAAATCATTTTTTGCTCTGCTTTATTTAACCTAAAAGGTTATAAAGTTCAGCTAAGCAGTGCAATACTGCTCAGAGGAGAGGTGCCTTGAACTTCTGCTTGCCTCAACAAGAAAGAACAGGGCACTGTTTCTTTAATTGTATAGAGTGACTTTTTTGGGGTCACATGGCTTTCGCTTTGGAAAATAATGAAGAGACAGGGACAAAGAGCACCTACTAAGACAAAGGCAGATTTATGCCTCACCAGCGGCAGCCCTAGCAGCTGTGGGACCTTTTAGCAAGTCTGTATTTTCAGACTCGGCAAGGCACATGAGAACATGCTGCGGTGAGCGAGTTACAGCCCTGGAGCCACTCCTCCTGCTCAGAGGAGGGCAAGGAGTGATGCTGCAATGCCTCTCTGGCCTAATGGTGCCTTGGTGGGATTTCTAGATCTGCCCAAAAGGCAGGGTCCTTGCTTGATTTCAGATTTTAGTTAGTCTCTGCCATGCAGGCACAAAATGGTCAAGAGTAGTCTCTGGGGTGCCATTTCTGAGGATAAGCCATGTTTGCTCTGTATAGTTTTGTGTATGTATATATATATATGTATATTTAATATATTTCGTATGTTTGACATAGGTATACTGCACCCTTCTAGATTTTTCTGCTAGAGAAGCAAGGTTGAAAAACTTGGCTGTGCCCTTGCTATGCTTTATGAGAAGACTGCTATCTCACCATAGTAACTTTTAAAAGTCTGTAAGTACTAGGGAAGCAGCTGGCCTCTGCATCCTTTATGCTCCTAGGAGTGGAACTAAAGATAGGGAGAGGTTGGGATGGTCTCTGTTTTATATTAGAAAGTACCCTTTGACCACTAGAATACATTACAATATCCTGACCAATAATTTTTAATGAGGCCCACCATATTGACCATGAAGTATCTAGAGTTTAACGTAATATATACCATACCAATATTTCTTTCTTTGTTTAAAAGAAGAGGTATGCAGAAAGGTAATTCAAATCTCCTTCCCTCATCCAGTACCACTCTAGACATAATTTAAACAAATCAACCTCAGAAAAGTTTGACACAATCATAGACAGGACATGTAACACAGTGTTTGGATGTGTGTTATGAAGTTATGTTTTCTTACAAGTGCACACAAATACCTCCCTGACTTGCTCTTGATTTCAAAACCCTCTAGGCTGCCAGACAGAATTATGGCCGTTTAAGCACAGTCTCACAAGCAAGCGCTTTCTTTTCTCTCCTGTGATGGTACTTGAGGCCCATCCTAGGCACAGATATTCATCTGAACTGGCCCACAGGATTTGCAATAAACCCTTTGAAGGCTGTATTCAAACCTTTGAATAATTTCATACCTGAAGCATTGCTATAGAAACATACCAAATAATGAGTTGTAACCATTGATCATACTATTATCATATATGAGGTAGTTCTAATCAGCAAGAAATAATGCTGAAATTACTAGAAAATATAGAGAACTGTCCACAAAGAAAAAGTGTCTTTCCAGTTAGTACTTTAGAGCTTTTCAAAATGGATGTGAAGTGCTTACTAATTTTCTGGCATCCTTCTTCCTAAGAGATAATATCAGTGTACACTGCTCTAAGAATTTTGCTAGGTTAGATTAAAATCTTTAATCGGAGACATGTTTCAATTACAGTAACATGTGGAAAGAAACACTAACATTACTGATTTTGTGCCATTACAGTGTTCACTACATTTTATGTGAAGGTCTGTTGTATTATACATTGTCTGGCTATGGTAGGTCAATATAAAAATTTATATTGGCAGAAGACTGCATGTCTTAAAGGCTTCATCCCTCATGAGTGACAGAGCCAACTAGACAAGCTGATGGTATTCCCAGCTATACGACCCACATCTGCAACTAACAATAATCCTCTTTCACCAAAAGACACTTACTCAGACTTTATGTATTTCCGTATAAAAAATATAAATAAACATAAGGAATTATATGTTTATTAAAGTAGTAGACTTTCTGCCTTTTAAATTCTTGTATTGAAGAATTCTTGTTTAGAAAACATTTCAATTCTCAAATAGAAAACATTTCTTTGTAGGAAAATATATGCAGAAAGCCTTGATATTTATGTTTTATTTGAGAATGCTATATGGATGTTATGGAGAAAAAATCCTCACCACTTACATACTTTTCATTATGTAGCTAGATAACCAACCAAATAATGTATTTTTGTCTGGATTTATATTGATTCACCCTGCTGTGAATACAAATTATAGGATATGACATTAAGATAATAAGACAAAAAAAGAAAAAAAATGGGGAAAATTTCTTTGTTTGCAAATCTGGAGCATTAATTGTGTTCCTGTGAGGCAATCTGGATGAAGCTTCTGCTAAGCAAATTAGATATAAACTGAAGGTGAGGGCAAAAGGGTCACCACAGCAAGGGAGCATCGAGTGACAGGCACTGGGACCTCCGATGCATGGCTTGTAGAGCAGATGTTCACAAGGATGCAGTGATTATTGAACTGGTAATAAAAAAGCATCAGCTTACAGGCAGCCACGATGGATGCTGGTAATTATAAAGCATCCCCTGGGAGGAAAATGACACAAGTCAGCCGCATCTCTGCAATCACAGGGGCATAATTAAAGCTCTAGTAACAGTTGTTAATAGGGTGCAAATAAAACAGGGGGAAAATTTGAACACAGTCTTTTTCTTTTTTAAAGAGATCGCAAAGGACAATGTAATTACAGAGACTGCATGCTTTTTAATTTCACAATACAGTAAAACAAAGACCTTTAATGTATTTTATACATGCATGTACACACCATATCAAATAAAGCAAAAGTGATTTAGTCTTTGGCTGTGTGGCATGATAGGGAGAACAGAGTTTTTACCAGAATGTTTATATTTTAATTTTCAAAATAGGCAAGACAGAAATATATAAAGAAAATGTAGTATGTATAAATATTTGGCCATTTCATCTTCACAGGAGAGATACAGTGACAGTATATATGGTTAGCTAGTACTATTGGTGTTATTGTAGACACAATAATATTAAGATACTAGCAAGGCAGGTGATATTATCTTTCAGTTGACCCACTGGAAAAAGCAGGCAAATTCCCAATTTTTGTTAGGTATTCATTATTTATTATTATTGTTATCATGTATTTTTCAGACATTTAAAGCATTTTTTTTCCATCCAAATGTATAACTTTATTTTCAAATACTTGATGTCTTTACTGATGTACTAGTTTTACAGAATTTATCCAAGGGAACAGATTCTCCTCAAGAAGTGTGGTATTCCAAGACATTAGTTCTATACTTGATTACCTTCTTGAATGTGAGTTAGGTAATCTCATTGTTGTTTGCATTTTTATTTCTTTCTCTCTCCCTCAGGATATTTACCAGCAGTCAGTCTTGCAGGGCTTTTTATCTTCTTCCTCACAGGTGAACATCCAACATACAGTACCATATTTTGGTAGTGTCTTCAGGCTCAATCAATTAGTCAATATTCAAGGGCTTTCCTATTGTTTCTTTTCCCATCAGAAGGACACACTGATGAGGACTGCTGAGATATTTTTGGCTGGAGTCCAATTTATTTGTTAAAAATGCACAGAAAATTTGCTTTTTGTGAACACAACATAAACAAACACTAAGAAAAAGTTTAATGGTACCGAACCTTCTTCTACACCAAAAACAATCTTGCCTGAAGGGGAATCTCCTTTTCCAAGATTTTTCTGAGGGCCAAATATACACTTCGCCCTCTTGCAATATCAACTTTCTTTTGCTTCTCAGTTCCTTAAAAACACATTTAGCTGTAACTGCAACCCAAATCCCAACCTATGCCTTGCTTTTTAATCACTGGATCATTTATTTTGCTACTATTAAAAGATTTGACATACTGGTTCATAATTGAAGTCTGTTTTTGCAACCCTTAAACAAGAGTGAATTTCACTTTATTAAGACTAAATGAAGAGTTTTCAGCCAGAGCTGTGATTGGTGGCTGACATTAGTATCTGTAGCATATCAGTATTAAGATGGCATTAGGAATTATTGATAAATGCCGATGTATGCTATTGAACAAACAGCTGATACTAATGGCAGCAGACAACCAATATTTTTAATATAAAATACTTACGCAGTGTTTAATGAAGAAAATCTGAAGAGAATTCAATCAGATGTCAAATGTCATGCTCGAAATTAAAAAAAAATCATTTATGTAAAAGAAAAGACAAAATCAACACCAAATATGTTTTGCTAGGAATGATACCATCTAAATTATTAAAATATTAAAAATTATGAAACTAATCATATTCCAATGAACCAAAGCTTTGGAAAAATAACATCATTGACTACTCACAATTTCCCATTTGCAAAAATCTTCAGTTTTATTTGGTTATGTGTTAAAGAAAAAAAAATCTCATTTGTAATTCTTTACCAATTGAAAACAACATAGCCAAAACTTCTGATAACATCAGCTAGAATAAAAGTTTTAAGTGACACATGATTATTAATATGTGCAAATAGAATTATTGCCTCATAATCCAAATAGACTTTTAAAACTATAAATTATAGTTGTGGGAAGATTTCGACAAAAGATTATGTACACAAAAAGTCCAAAATTTCTATATAATGAATGGAAGGAACAATTAGATGAACACTAAAGATTTAAATCACCTGTATAGTTACCTTAGCTGCAGAATACAGAATTGATTATATTGTGAATTATGTTAACTTTAATAAAGAAAAACAAGTCCTCAGTAACTCTTTCTAATCATGCTTGTCTTACCTATGTGTAAAAGATGCCCACATTCCATCACCGCATCTGACATGATATACAAGCCCCATTGTCTAAACATTAAATGTCCAGGAAAGAGAGCCCCTCTATAGGTTATAAGCATGTTCAGTCCTACTGGCATAGTACTTTAAAACTGAAAGACTTAACTGAGAACATATTTACTGCTGCATACATATGCAATAATCATTCTTTAATTTCAGTGGTGTTTCACCAGTATTAAAATGGTCCTGATGATATCAGAATGAAGCCAAATAACCATAGTACAACAAAACTGAAATGTCATGAACTCCAAGGGTTTTACGGTATGATTATTTTCAGATATGATACTAGACATTAATAAGGTTTCATCCCTGTAGTACCATAACTTGCAAATGGCAGAATTATCCACTTCCAGAAAACTGTGCGATCACTAACAGTGAAATAATGGACTCTGTATACAGGAAATTCAATCACTGTAAAAAGTCTACCATAAAAAGTCTGCCATAAGGAGAAATACCTACAGACTTAGAGCAAATTTGTTTGCCTTACACTGAAACCAAAGAAAACGAGCTGAACAGAAATTAGATTTATGCCTTACACATAAACAGGTAAAGAAATTTGGACTACTGATTTCACAGACAACCCAATACACAGCAGTGTTAATCGTACCCTTGCACTCTTGAGTTGCAAACTGAGTGATACTTTCATCATAAGTTTCAAAGTGTTTTAACAGTTTACTATTTGCTAGCCCCCTTTTCTAATATTGCTTTGTTTTATGTAATACATTTTTCACTGATGTCAGAAAATTCTGAGATATAGATATATTTCTTACATAGAGTAATTAATGAGTTTCTATTAATTAATAATGATTACACAAATTGGGGGATTGGACTAGATAATCTGTCGAGGTCCCTTCCGATCCCTAACATTCTGTGATTCTGTGAAATTGTTCTTCAGGCATCACAAACATATTCCTATTGAGCAGATAAGAAACAAAATTATAATCTTAAATGCAGGAAGACTATTCCCAGATACAACTGAATTCTTCCAGTACAAAAAAAATCCTCAGGAAGTAAATTTAGACTCATGAATTTCATGTGATCTACATGGCCAAATTTCTGTCTGTTTCTTTCTCTCCATGGAAAATGAAATAGCAACATCATGGGGAAGCTCATATAACTTGCTGAGATCAGATAACCATTGGACATTCTTATTCAAACAGACCATTTAAGGTAAATACAGTTCCTTCAAACTAAGCAGATAGTACTCGTGCATTTGACCTATGCTTGCCAGCTGTCCTTCTTTCAAAGGTGATGATGACAGTGCTGTCGAATTTGCCTCCCCCTTTAACTTGCCATGCTGTGAATCCAGGCTCCTGGCAAGGCAAATTTTGAATGTGCAGATAGGTTGGAACAACAAGCAGTCCTATTTTCTCTTCTAAGATTTTAGGGCCTTCTCCTCCAGAGTCTTTGTTGTATTACCACAAAGAGGAGTATCTAGTCTAGAGATTTTTAGCTCCTATTACATACTTAAGCAGTAATCTGTCCTGTTTAGGGATAGCTGATGGCACTGCACACCACGAGTTTGCATTGTGCTATTGACTGCAATTAAATCTGGGCTCTGTCATAATTTGCCATGTGTTTGTGCTTAGATATTTATTGATAGTCATTAAATTTTTACACCTTTGCTGAGATTTTCAGCAGAAAAATGCATTTGTATATTTGTACTAATGTACTACCATTGGCATTCAGCTTTTTGCAATATCTTTACTTTTGAAATAACTATCAGTTACTAGATTAATGTTATTGTCTTGCTTAGTCCATATGTTAGCTAGACGAATTCACATTTTCTTGCATTGTTATTTTTATACTACCAATAGCTTCACCTGGTACCTGTTTCATAGAGAAAATGTGTCTGCTCCATAGATTTTTTTGCGAGTACCTATATATTACTGATTTTTTAATGATAATTTCTTGTTATTTGCTGTAGTTTTCATTCTCTCACTGGATTCACTACCATTAATTAATTATTAAGCTGATTTGCCCCACAGCTGATTTCCTCATCTCCAATTTCTTTGAGGTAGTACTTGCTACCAGTAAATGTTGCAGATGTTACCTACAGTTCTTGATCTTGGATTCCTTAAAGTTAAAAGTGTTAAGTTGGTTTCATTTTAGCACAGATTTTTATGACAAACTTGGGTACAATTTTATAAGCAATAATGCTATGACTCTGAGAAATACTGATAAGAAAATGGTGTTTCTGCTGTTAGTTGAACTACATAAAAGTATAACAACAAATATCTCCTTAATGGTTAATATCAGCTGTCATCAGTAGTTTGTATTACAATATTATTTTTCTTAGTGTGTAGCCGCTATAGAGTAGTATCTGAGTTAACAGGAATACTTCATAGTAAGTTCATAGCAACTTCAAAAAATGTGGAGTACATGTTAGTGAACATCGCAACACATAAAAAATTCTTATTTTATGTCTCTATGACTTCATTTGAGTGTTTCACATCTTTTAAAATATTCTACAGCGTTTGGATCAAGAAATATTTATTTTGACCACCAGTAGTGAAACAGCAGTACTCTTCCTGGCTCTGTATCTTATTGTTAATAGCAGAGAGGGTCTGTATTGGAAGAAGATTCTAGGTATTATACAGTGAAGAACTTTTATATTTAAAAATATTTCACCTGATACTAGTTGTGTTAAAATTTAATTTTGTAATGAACTGGAAATCTAAGGCAAATTTAACCTCTAGACTTCCATTTAACTTCTAGACTTCCATTTAACCAGCAATGATCATCTTTTTCAAGACTGTCTAAAAATGCTTACTTGAAATCCTCAATCAGTTTAAAGGGTAGGAATAATCATTCTGGCATGGTCTGCAGCAATCTTATTGTTTTGCCAAATGCTTAGTCACAGCGGAAGCTCTTTACTACTCCTACTTCACAGGAATTCTTGGTGTGACAGTTCTGATTTTAACAACATCAAATTATCTCCAATTTGTTTTGTTTGATTTCCCTCTTGTGAATGGCTCTGTGCTTCAGATAGCTCCATTTCTGTGTGTTAACCCACAGCAGGAGGGCAGATGTCACAGGGTGACTTTACTACCTGTAGTTTCTCCTCTCTGATAGAACTAGTTCACATGCCAGTTTTAAATAGCCTCCCCAAAATGTGTAATGGCCACCACCCACTGAGATCTAAGTCAGCCCTTGCTCACTTGGAACTTGGCCAAAACTGCACTGCTGTGATGCAGAGCGTGTCACACTGCTTCTCCCTCTGATGTGGAAATGGAACTTTAATAGTCAGCAAATCTCCTTAATTTGAGCCTCTCAGTTGAGGAATATCAGTTGGAATCTTCACTTAAAATACCAGCAGCCAGCAATAACAGCAGAAAGCCTCTTCCTAGTTCCCTGTCTAATCCTTGTTTAAACTTTCAAAGGTGTGCAAAGGCAAGGCTGCAGAGCAGTAGATGCAATCAGTAGCAACAGGAACAGTTGGTTTTTACAGGAAGAAAATGCATCGCTCATCTGTTCACTTGAAATGAACAGACAGCATCTCCTTAAGCAGCCTCTCTGATTCCTCAAGATTCCAATGTACTGATCTGTATTTCTGAAGAACTTATTGCTTTGGCAATGGCAAAAATCTTTCTAATATTTTCTTCATATATTGCTCACATCTAATGTTGATGATTCTTTAAATGCCTTAGATTTACCCAGATGTAGAATGTTCTCAGTGCATATCATGTTGCAGGACGAATACATACTGCATTTACACACATGCATATTTATGTTAGATTAAATACGGGTAAAAGTTGGTGTGAGAGTCGGTCTGAAGAACAGTTTCTGCCTGAACATCGCCATCAGGGACTTGGAGAACAGAATGGACTGAGAGAAAGAACTGGACAATGATTCGGAGAGAGGCCTGAAGCAAGGAATTGTGTTGTGCAGGTCTCTCCGACCCAGGGACAATAACTGCTGTCCAGAAGATGGATTTTCACCTGGTGTTTGAGCCAGACTTGCCCCCCACCTCCTCCCTGTAACAAAGACCAACGAAGAAGAGCATGCGCAGAGGCTCACCAAGGGTCTTGAGGTCACCCAACGGGCCGGTAAGAGACCCCTGAACCGAGGCAACGCAGGCGCACACGGGCCCTGGCAAGCGAAGCGGGGACTTTTTGGGCCTGCGCAGTTAAGCCTGGATTGCGCAATAAAGGCGGAGATTGGCCTCGATCTACAGGAGTGAGGTGGGGTGAAGAAGCATAAAAGACAACTCCTGACGGGACATCAGGGAGATCTCCCCACCGGAGGACCCTGAACCACGACGGAGGACCGGAAGGACTCTCGTCACGGGACCCGAGACCAGAGGGACGCCTTTGGAGCTCTTTCGGTGGTAAACCCAGCCTCATTTCCGCCTTTTCTTTTTACCTTTCCCTTTTCCTCTACTCTCTTTCTATCGCGTGCCGCTTTACGGGCAAATTAATAAAGCAACATTGCTTGATTGAATTATAACCTCTTGGCATTTTGGTTGCCTTAATTTTGCGCCTCGAGATCAAGGTAAACGAACCATCACGAGTCCATCACCGAATGGACCGTGACAGTTGGATATGATCTTATAGGGATATAATGAACTTCAATTTTTTCCATGAACCTGGTTATAAATAGAACAAGGTGAGGTGTGATAAAAAGTGGATGAAGAGACCCAGGGATAGATTAGGTGAGAGCCAGCAAGTTGGCAGTTGCAGTGTTATTACTGCTAGGCTGCAGGTTTGGTGGGCCAGAGAATATGTGAGGAATACTGACGGAGGCAAACAGAAAACTGATTCACCAGCTTCTTTCTTACCATAATTCCCTCCAAAGCTAATTCTTCTCCCTTTCCAGCAGAAATATGCCTGAAAGAAAACAATAACAAACATAATACACCCTATAACACATACAAGAAATAAATAGCTTATTTATAGAAGTGGTTGGAAACCAACAGCTTGCCAGGGTAGACACGGTGACTGCTGCATCTCTTTGGAGACCCCTCATTTCACCAAGACCAGCAAGGCTGTGTGTAAATGCACAGTGCAGAGCACAGCAATGCACACATATGTTGAAGTGCTTAAAATATGTAGGAGTGTGTAGGCAGATGACCACAAAGTGGAGATATAACTGCAGAGTAAAAGCCTCCATTTAGTTTGGTGTGGTTTTTTTGTTGTTGTTGTTTGTTTGCTTGTTTGTTTGTTTGTTTGTTTGTTTTCCTCTAAAGCAGAGTTCCAGCAGAAGTGGTGTTTGAGAATGCTTAGCATCCTTTCAGAAGTGAACATGTACTCCTGAGAGAGTATTCCCCATCTGCTCTAGGACAGATTTTAAACACCAGCTGTGGAGTCCTCAAGTGTACCTGTATACCAGAGAAATATGACTGTTTGGCTAGAGTATAAACGGGTCTGTGCTATCTCCATACTGGAGGACTGATTAATAAAGCAGTGATTTGCCTGAGATGGTATATGGGCAGCTCATGCCCCCACTATAATCAAAAACGTGATTCAGCAGTCACCTAACACTGACAGAAAATGCCTTTGATATCGCTCTTCCCTAAAGGAAAGAAGAAAAAAAAGCTAGATATTCAGGGCCCAGTACTTACCACTGTGAAGGATGTAGTGCTTTCTGAGTCAATAAGAAACTAGCCAGAAAACCAACCAACAGATGACTAAAAGAAAACTTAATTTCACCCTTAACTTTGTGCCTGACTGGCCATGTCATGAAATCACATGAAAGGTTTCTGTTCACTTATGCACAAAACAGAGATGATGTTTAGAGCACATCGCTTTTTCTTTTTTTTAATTCACTCATCGAATTGAACAATTAAAATAATCTTTTACAACCATTTATTTTTCTTGTCATTTCCCTGATGCAATAAAAATTCCCCAGATTCATTTTCCTCAAAACCGATAACAGTTTCATTTAACTTTGTATATTTTTCTTTAAATTCCAGCTTTTTGAAAACAGTCCCACAGTACATAGTTTCTGATAAACACACAGATTTTTCAGCACAGGCAAATATATGAATTAAGCTTGAACCCACAAACAGTGTCCATCTAAATCTACATTTTTGGGGAATAAAGTATTTGGCTGAAAAGCTTTGAAAAACTCTGATTATCATCTTTGCCCAGTTGCTATACAAATGTAAGGATTTTTTAATATGCAAGTTGTGACGAAATCTCCTATATTCCTGAAGCTTTTCAATAGCCTGTTTCAGAGCATGAACTTATCATGCTGTAATTTAGATATTCCAAAATGGGAATACTCTATGAAAAGTTTATATTTTTATGTAACATCCAAAGTTCTTATCAAACACAGTTTGCATAGTCTGAAAGAAGGGTCTTTTTAACCAAGAACAGAATCATATAGATGTTACTGTCTGGTGACTTACCACAGTACTTCAGGAAAATTAATCTTTTCAAGGAAACACTCAAAGCAAAGTTTGAAATTATATGTGTTTATATATCTGTAGACAAGCAATTTTTGTGGGGGTAAGTATTTCCACCAATACTTTCTCAGGCACCATTTATAAAATAATTTTATGTTGTTTTTACTGAGATTTTACTGTCCAAAACCAGCTTTCATCACCAGACTGGGGCCCTCCGTTCAGCATTTTTAGAGCAGTCAGGGGTGAGGGTATGGAACTCCCATGCCCGCATTAATAAATTGCCATTTGCCTCTGCTCTGCTATCCATTGCTCCCTGTGCAGCAACAGATCATACACTGATAGTAAATCAGATTCAGTATGTTTTCCTAATTTTAGTTTTGGGCTAATCTGTCTAATAGTAAAAACATCTGGTCTAGTTTTGCTTTTATTCTGATCTATAGAGCAGGAACCTGATCACCAAGGGACCAGTGGAGTCACACAAGGTCAAGATCTGTACCCGCATGGAGTGAATGTGGAATATATGTGAATAGTAAGGGATTGCTTTATGTTTGTATTATACCATTTTTATAGGAGTAACATTAATAACAAAACTTTTATATTACAACAGATTTAACGAATAAATTCCAGATAAGTGAAAAACATGGAGCGTGATACAGTGAAGATAAAAGAAAGCTGGACATGTGATAGCAAAATTATTTTGGTGTGAAATGGACTAGCCCCTATATGAATTTGACGGAGAGTTTATATTACAAGCAACATAACCTTACAAAAAAATGGTAATGCTTGTGAGAATTTTTCTTGGTAGATCCATGGTAGGCCATGCATGATGGATACCATTGTGACTACCATGAAAACTTCAACAAAGAAGTTATAACATTTGTCATGGGAAGTTACTTTTTGTTCTGTACTTGATCTGCTGAGATAGTAATATGTAGAAAGACAACTCCAGCCACACGAAAAAGAAGACAATAAATGAAAGAGGTTCCTCACAGAATGTTTTCATTTCTGTTCTCACGTTAATTTTACAGTACTTCAACATATTTTTTAGGTATATTTCAACATTTTGTGGAATTTTGATCAACTTGGTCGAAACTATATTTTTAAATTCTGTGGCTCTTTCTCTCCTGTCAAAACAGCTAATCCACTACTTTGTTTCCTTTGTTTTATAAATCTGAAAGAATCTCGGAGTCATCCTGAGGCGGAACGAGAGAATATAAAATAAAATCGTTATAGCCTGAGGGTATAAAAAAGCCTTTCCCAAATCAACAGTATGTTAGGGGACTTCTGCTCCCTAAAGTAACGTTACTGTTTATTCACGCCTGGCTTAAAGTTCTTTTTTACTTGGCCTTAGGAGGAATGCATAAACAGCACCATTACTTTAGTCAGCAGGAATTAATTATTGAAATCAATTATTGTTTTTTTCAGACTACTGCAATCAGTCCAGAATGACTTGATGTAAAAAATAGTTGTCTTGTTTGCTGTCTTTGTGAAGATGGAATAAACCAATAAAAAATAGCAGGTTTCTGGCACAAGATTTCTGCTTTCTCCTACCTCCATAGATTTTTTTGACTTTTACTGTACTTTATGTTGTGCTGGCAGGAGGAGATAGTCACACTGGCTGTAGGCAGAAAAAAAGTTTTGCTTTGGCCAGCTACATTTTAAAAGACAGTCTATTTTTATCATATAAAACCTTATGAAACAAGATTTGCTTCTGCCTAGTATGATTTCAGCATTCAAAAGCTTAGAATCTGGAATAAAACAGCCCACAGAACCACAGTTGGGGTTGTACACAAATGTATTGGGAATAAAGGAGAAATGTATATGCAATGTAAGCGCTCTCAGATGACACAGGATGGCCCAGGCCAGGCATCCAACATCTGATTTATACCAGACCAGAATCTGGCCCTTTGTTTCTTACTAAGTATTTTTCTTTCTTTGTTGTGATTAAAGGTATTTCTATCTTATTTTCTTGCTGTAAAAAACCTCTGAGTGAAAGAGAAAATTCTTTTTCCATCTGTATTTTCTAGCATATTCATGGCCACTGGGAAGACTATAAAGCAGCCATGATTTTCAAGTTTTCTCTCTTATGTAGGTTATACTGCTCTCTTTTTAGTTACTACCTTGCTTATTTTCAGTTCCCTAGAGTAGAGTGCATGCCTGTCTAATGTTATGTTTTAGTCCTTACACAAAACTTTTTCTGAATATCTAACTTTTCTGGAAAAGGTGAATCTACATTTAGAGAGTGTTCCCAGGACGGGTATTTCCTGACACCCAAATGCTAACTGTCTACGAGCAACACATGGTGTCTTCAAAGATGTGTCATAGAGGGCAACAGCCAGAACTTCCTGTAGTTACCAAAATACTTCTGTGAGCAATATTGGTTCAGGGTTTTTAGATCTCCCTAGAACTTGAACTTGCCGCAAAGGACAAGAGGTAACAGCACACATGTTGCCTCCTTGTAAAATTCAGGAGAAGCTCTGACCTCTCCTAACAGCTGTTCTTACAACCTGAGGATGACATGTGCTGATTCAAGTACTCTGGCTTCATTAGACATGATGATGGAGGAAACCTATTATATGCACATACACACTGACAACAATATGTATTTTACTAATTATTGATGAAAGCTGTTATTCAATTTAATAGTATGCCCTAATGGGAACAGAATTGTGAAATCCCAGAACTGACCACCTCTCTTGAGTGGTCTAATACATAAAATTTATATTTATTTATGGACTTCTAGCTTCATATACATATCAATAAGTTGATATATAGGAATTGTGGATCATGGCCTTTGATAGTTCAAGTTGGCTTAGCTCCACTGGAGCCAGTGATTCTATATTAATTACAATGGAAGATACAGTTCCCCGTACCTTAAATTGCAACTTTGACAGCTGTTATCATACATCTGCTGCTTGTTTGATGGATTACTTAAGGCTAGCCTAAGCTGGCCACACCACTACTCCCTGCCAGGCATGCTAACAGTGCTAACTCGAACAAATATAATATATCACTTTCAGCAGCTCTTGGCCTACAGCAAGTGATTTCCCATGTGGAAAAAAAAGATTCTATTCACACCCTTATAAAATAGTCTGGCTGTTGCTTGAGAATGCCCACTCTGTAAAATGCCATCTCAGTGTCAGAATGTGGGGGTCCTGAATCCGGTGGTAGACCAACTTCTGCTTGACTACATAGGAGTCAGTGTCTGATTGAGAATATTTCCTATATAAATACAAAGTTACAATTTAGTGTCTCCCTAAATTGTATGATCCTTTCCTGGAGAGATTAATGTTGATAGTATTGATAACTTGTTCCTAACTCTGAAATCAGCATTATCTATTTTCTTCAGACATGACGTTTTATTCTATAAAACTAAATACGGTTGATAAGAATTGGAGATGTGCCTATTTTCATTTACAGAAAATTTGATAGATGACAAAAACCTGTTTAACTGCAAAAAGAGAATTTATCTTCTTCAGCTCATAAAGAAGTGTATTGCTTTTCTGACCAGAGATTCTGTCAAAGAATATTGGTTCTGAAATTCATGCTCATTTGTTGCTTCATGCAGTACGTGAAATATATTATTCATTTATTGATACAAGAGTTATTTTTAAAATACGGGACTGATTGAGTCCTGCTGAATGAAAAGCTGCCACATTTATGTGTTCTCAAATAGTCTTACATATAACTTAGCAAAGAAAACTGCATTTAGTTATTCTGACTTTATGGATGTATAAATTTGATTTTCTGGTGTGGTCTGCTGGCACTGGTAAGGGACAGAATGGTGGTCATTACTATACAAGCACACAGGTTACTGAAAACTCAAAATTATTGTACATGGAATACTCGAGAAGACATAGAAATTTGAATTTTCATTTCATCTCTTACATGTAGTCTTTTGAAAGTGGAAAAATATGAAATGAAAGCAATGACAAAAAAGTCACTAATGTCTCCTGAAGAAAGTTTATGAATGTCAGATTATCTTCACTATAATTTGAGTTAACAAGAAAGTGATCTAAACTGCATTGATAAGAAGGAAGGTGAAGAATCGAAAAAGAATACTGTTCATTTTTCACTTCTGTTTCCAATAATCTTCATTATTCTTTTTTTTTTTTTAATACATCTGCTTGGCCTAAAGAGAGAGGGAAGAATTTTTAGGACTGGTTTAGAAAGACTTCAGTCAGTCTGGGTGAAAATCCCTTTCACTATGATTTCCATTGATTTCTATTTCATGATAATTTAATTAAAACTTAAATATAGCATCCTAGAAAAAATTCCCAAATTCTGTTTTGTTACTTACCAAACTTTTAAGATATCATAAAAAATATTATGATATCTCAACAAAAACTCCTTTATTTTTGATGAATCTTGAGATCTTGCCTTGTAATAAATTTAAAAAAAAAAAGATACTTGGAGAGTTTCAGCTGGGACTGCAGTCCAGTCAAGAGAGCCCTGCATTTTACCTGGAAGGAAGGGATTTAAATGCAAGGTCACTTTTTCTTCTCTGAATCATCAGTGCTATGATTCTAGTGTATTAATGGTGTTTGCCATTTGTAGAGGTAACTGATCTCTAAAATCAATAAGCATGCTCAGCTTCTTGCCATTAAAATCAATCAGTACTATCCTTCTGACTGACGTCATATCCAACTGTAAATATCAAGTAAGCTGTAACCTGGTTTTCATTGTGTTTTTGCCTTCAGAAGATAGATCTCTTCTCTGTCACTGAATTGTAGAAGGCTTTTTAATTATTGCTGATATTTCACCATGGAATCAGGATCTCTTTAGGAGGCAGAAATTACTGTCCACTGCCCTGAGAGAGAACTAAGGCCTAATATAAGATAAATGGTCTGCAATTACTGATGTTTTAAAAATTAACATAACCGAACAAAATATTATGTTATGAAGAATGACTACAGAAATGCATTTGGATATTTTTATATTTTGTTTAGATATTAAGCAGTAGAATTAGCTAATAGCTCAGTGCTTTAGTTTTGAAATTTGCAGGTCGGTTATGCCTAGATATAACTTATTTATATTGGGATTAAATTTGGAAAAAATCTCATAAATGCACTTTCATGATTGTCTAATTGCTGTGTATATGAGACAAATGAGACAAATTCTGCTCCATTTATTTCATGATAAATGCAGAGAAATTAAAATTATTTCAGAGGAATTGATTTTCAACTCTATTGCCCAGAGGAGCTCTTCATTGCTTACATAAAGAAGCAAAGAACAAAGACATTAAAATTAGCACATGTGGGACTTAATCCTCTCACTTTGACACAGGGAAATGCAAATTATATGTGAGATAAAATGGATATATGAAAGCATGTCTTTCTTGAAGACAGCAGAAAGTGATAGGGCTATTACTCTTGCTAGGGCTGGTGTAGTGGGGGATGATTGGAATTCCAGTCTGGAAAAACCTTGTGAAGAGTCCATGTCCTTGTCCATGCTTAGCCTTCCCCACTTCTTAAGCTGCACCAGCCAACTAGGATTTCTAATAAGGGTCACGCAGGATTCCTTCTTTATTCTGGCTCTAGGTAGTCTTCTATCCCAGCTATAGGTATTCTTTTATCCCTAGTATTCATCAAATTAGTTCCTCTGCTAGATAGAATTAGATGTACTCCTCCAATGACACCACACTGCTTTGAACACATTCATAGTAAAGCATGATTTGCTGAAGATTTGCATTCAGGTTTGAGGCTTTTTGCCATACATAGTTTTTAAGGACTTTATATTCTGCGTGGAGAGTTCTATATGATTTTTCTCATTTTTAGGTGCAGCAAACTTAGTATTTAAATAAGATGTCAGAGATAATTAAAGATGTAGTCTCCCCAATAGCAAGAACATAGTTCATCTATTATTTATTATCTCTATCTCAACAATATGAGAGGATCTCAAATAAATGAAGTAGAATGACATGTAATTGGGTTTCATTTAACACTTCGGGGTCATGTTTGGATCTCCTTTAATGACTCTTTGCCTGACTTTTCTATATCTACGTCTCCCCAAATGCCAAAATACTTGACTAACTTTACAGGCTGATTGCAAAATCTATATACTTTGCTTATTGTATACATAGTAACAGAAATTCAGTACATACAGTCCAAAGTCTATGTGTTGCAAATGGAGTTTTATGATGCTAAGTAGTAGATGACAGCTTCTGGCTTTCATTGAATCTCATAGGAAATAGTTCCCTGAGGTCACTGAAGTTATTCAGGAGGTTTTAGCCTATTTTTTCAGTAAGATGTTCTAGCAGAGGCTGGAGGACCTTCCCTATTTCAAGGACAACCATGGTCGATTTTCATCTCAGCAGATATTTTTGGTAGTGGAAGCATATTCCCAAGATATCCAACAAGGCTTCCCACTTTGCTTTGTCTTGCTATTGCACTAAAAACTAATTTTGACCAGCTCTTAGCCTTGCCTTTTCCCTTAACTCTGATTTTTCCATGGGGATTTAATCTTATTCCAGCGAATTAAAATGAAACCAAAACTGAATTGTCTTTCTAAAATAGCACTGTGGTTTATTAATATCTTCAACTGGAGCTTCCTAGGTAATTCTATGGCAAATGGTAGTGCTTGCATGCAAAGAGATAGCTGTCTCTAGGGAAACTTTACATTGATAATACATATTCCTTGGATGTGTTTCTCTTCAAAGACTAAGGAACATGAAGAAATTCATTACTCGAGTTATGTGGTGGGTCATATTGATGACTCCATTTAAGTCAAATCACCCCATAGACTTTATAACAAATTCCATTTCAAATGTCATTTTTAAAATTATTTCTCATTGAGCCATCTTTAAGTTAGGTTACTACTTGCCCAAAAGCTCAATTCAATACACTGTAATACAGCACACTGTATTAATTTCATCAACAGAGACTATCCTGCATGAAAAATGGGTGCCTTCTCCCTTAAAGCCACACATCTAGAATCATGCCAATGCTCTCCAGTCCTGAGTGTGTTTGCTTCTAAGCTAACATGGAATAGAAATACAATATTTTAATTTGTAACTGTTATTATTAACCACTCAGCATTAAAGGATACGTGCGTAAGATTTTAAGGTGTATAGAAATTTTTTACACTTCATGTTTTTCACATTTTTAGTTTTGTTTGATCTTGTTTAATTCATTATCCACATTGGAATTGCTTTGCTTTCTCAGTCACGATATGTACTCCGTTTTGTTGTCTATTTTAATTTTCTCTGGTGTTGATGAATGGTTTAAACTACTTATAGTTTTTCATTTTGTTTTGTGGTTTGTTGAGCACTTTTTTGGTTGTTTGGTTGGGGTTTTGTGGTTTGTTTTTTTTTTTTTTTACTACAATATGCTTCTTCCTTGGTTACTTTGATTCACTCACGAATAATTTATTATTTTACTATTAATTCATTCATTTCTCTCTTTAGAGAAAAACTGCTTTGCAGGCATCACAACTCATATTAATGGCAGACCGCCCATTGTAATTAAAATCAATATCTGAAGTCCTTAATACAGTGATTCCCATCTCAACTACAAATGCTGGATCAGTAGATAGGCATAACTTAGTTCCTGAAATAGGAAAGAACTTTGTAGTCTTTCATTTCTATAGCTAGTAAAACAGTAGAAAGAATCCTTATTTTCAGCACGTGGCAGATGCACTCGACCCCCGCCACCCCCAGCCAAACCAGCAGCAGTTTGGTCCAGGCTCCAGAGGAGGTAAAGGCCTGAGCTGCAGCCAGGCCAAGAACCCCTTCCAGGAGACCCACAGGGAAGCAGAACAGCGCATGGAATGCCGGTGGCTTGTGGGCACAGGGAGTCTCGTGCAGACTTTTCCTACTCTATGCAATCTGACTATGAGTCAACCACTTCATTCTGTAAATATGACAGCCTGGATGAGCCCACTTTGAGCTCTCCCTGCTAAATAAGTGAGCTGTATGGCAATCATTTTACTACTCACAGGTCAGTGGATAAGCCCAATTCAAGTTCAATATTAGTCATTTATCTTAAGTAGATGCACACCAAATGTGATGGATTATTTAGAAATATAAAGTTGTATGATTTTTTTTTATATACTCTTTGATTCACGTTACTTAGTAGACTAGATTTGCTAAATTTTTAAGCTCATATTTGCCAAAAGCAGCTGCAGACTACACCAAACGCCTGCAAGATAAAGTCTAGCTTGCATTTTGCTGGGAAAAATGGAAACTGACTGGGAAAAAAATGATCCAAGGCTAACACAGAGACATCACAGACATCTGTGAAGTGGGGCCTATTTTTGCACTTCGCTGAGAAGAAAGGATTTATCCAGACAAAACGGCATCCTCAAGGATATGGACCAAAAACAATGTTAACAACTGAACAAAAGAAGAGGCCCACGTGGAGTCAGGAAAAAAGGGTCCAATGGGGAGCAAGGGACCTGGTGGTGAAATATTGCTATTGGACTGGATTTTGGTGTGACTGGTCTGTAAAGATATAAAAGTTTGTAGTTTTCTATGCTTGGGTGGACCTGTGTGCAGGTACCCTGTTTGAGCCAGCCCTTCTGCTATTCTACTCCATTAAATTTTTTATTTTCTGAGAATTTTGTTTCTGAAAGTCTGCTTTGCATGCGGTTACGGGTCTCCCCTGAAAGATTGCCTTCGGAGCTCTAAGTACAGGCTCTGGAGCAAACGGTTATCGGGCAAGAAGAATCCCGAACATTTGCATCGTGACAGACATAAGCCTCACCTGAAAGTTTGCTTCCGGAGCTTCAAAACACAGCCCCTAGAGCAAACAGTTATCAGGGAAAGAAGATGCCTGAAAGTTTGCTTCGTGAATGGATATAGGCACCTGGAGGGAAAGTAAGCAGCATTTGGCTTGGTGTATCTGCCCCATGCAGTAAATAATAGAGCAAATCCACCACTGAACTCTTTAATGTCACGCTTCTCTTTAAGAAATCTAAACATTGTTCTGCAGCAAGCAGAACCCTAAATTACTCCCCCGTGACACAGCATTACAACCCCAGCTTACTGATAAATTTATAAATCAATCAGGGCACATTTCAAAGACAAAAAAATTAATAGAATGAAAAAAACCAGTTATGCAAAGGCTTGCCCTTGCTTCAATTAAAGGAATTCTTGAACGCAGTGATCATAGACCAGACCCTAACATGCATCAACTGTTAAGAATATGATGTCACTAACCCAGATTTTCTTAGATTATTCAAAATATTTATTTATTCCACTGAAATAAGGAATTATTCTCTTAGAATGTGTTTCCTTTTATTTATAGCACACAGTCTCTCAAAGAATTGTGGTTCAGTAAGTTAAGAGGGAACACTTTTTGTCTTGGTATATAAACCGTGTCAAGATAATAACCTCTTTCTATCTTCAGGTTGCCCATTTGTACCTAATATGTAAGTTAAATAGCAGAAGTTTGTTTGAATATTTAGAGTGTATTTGTTGTTTTAATAAACAAGTCTTCAGTCAGCATGTTTATCTAACCCAAATGTAGTTTGATCTTTAACATATTTTGAGAGACAAGATATAGTCTGAATGTAACTGCAAGAAAATCGAGGATTGGACAGACTTAAGTACTGACCCCTTTATATAAATGAGCATCTAGGCTGGTCTTAAAGCTGCCCTGAACACTTTCTGCAGGGTGTTATTCATTACCTATCACTAAAGTGTTTCTCAGTCATTTTACTTGACAGGTTTAAGAATACTGGTCCTTGTTGTGTTCTTGTTTACTAAAGAAAAATAAGAATTCCTTACAAACTTCTCTTTTTATTGCAGCAAGCAGAAGATCAGACAGCAAAGAGATTTTAGAATTCCAGCCAACTGTGCCATATGACTTTCTTAGAGAATGTTAACTTGTGAGCAACTCTACGAACTTAAAAACATTCTCTTGATTCATGTCTGCATGGATGAATGATATCCCAATTGCTAAAATATATAAGGAGTTCTAGTATCCTTGGTACATTCAGGTTTTTCCTCTTTCAGCTGCATTGTGCTTTCTTGACTTCACATTGCTGGGCCCAGGTTCTCAAAACTTTTTGTGCATGTCTTCTATTAATTCTAGAGTAAAAAGAGCCACAAAAGATCAGACCAAAGATCCATCTAGCTGAAAACAGACTCAGACAGTGACCAGAAGCCAGTGCTTATAAAAGACTATATGCTCAGGCAAATACAGAGTGGTATCACTTCTCCAATCCACAGTAAGGATCAACAAAGCAAAGGCTGTATCCAGATCAATAAAATTTAGTAGATCCTATTGTTTATAATCCCCACAATTATATTAAGCAGAGTGTGCATGCATTTCATAATAAGTGTTTTAAACGAGCTGCTGTTAATTTAATTGATGCTCTGTATCTCTTCCATTATTAAAAAAAAAAAGTCTCCATTCTTCTCGTGATTTTATGAACATCTTTCATACTCTTCTGTCACCACTTTTCCAAAATACAGATTGCTTATCTACCTGGTTTCTTCTTACCTACTCTCATCAAGTTTGATGCTCTTTTATGTGTTTTTTTTTCTAGTAGTAATGTATCTCTCTTGATACTGGGGACCAGAAATGCTCTCACTGTTTCAGTGAAGTAGGTGTTTAAATACTCTGAGGTTTTGGGCTGTAGCCCATATACACTTACTCATAGCCTATCAAGGCAACGGAGTCAGAGTTTAATGATTTGCAGCAGCCTAAATTTATTAAGAGCTTGAAGATAAAGGAGGATGTCATTGAAACCAAGAGCTATCAGTCTATATCATGATAAATGCTGTATTCCGTCAATGCTTTTATATGAATTAAGTCTAGCATGTTGACTTGCATGTTTAAAGTTACATTCAAAATAAGTGCTTTGTTGGACTGAGTCCCAGAAACCTGCCTCCTTGAAAGAGTCCACAGAGGTTCATCAGCAAAACTTCACTTCTAGTATAAATGCTGCCTACACTTTGCAGTGAAACTCTACTTACTCTGTCTTTGACCTAGCGTATTCTGCTTTACAATTTGGAAACTTTCCCAAAATATTTTCTCAACAATTATCCAGTTATTATTGCCTTAAATGCCTTGCCACTGTTATCCATTTTTATTAGAAACTCTAGCTAGTTATAGCTGACATCTTACTTTTGCTCTTTCAAGTTACAAAACATGATTTTTCTCAGTCATCCATTTAGTACTTCAAATAAATGTTTAAAAGTTTTTATCTTCTAATTTAACATTCAACATTTAAAATTATTTTCCTTCCCAAATGCAGGACCACACACTCTTACATTTACTCTCATTGTCTCTTTGGGAACAGTATGTTTTAAAAATACCTGAAACTGAGATTTTTTCAATCTAGTCTTCAGGGTCAGAAATAGAGCAAAGAAATCCCCTGTTCCTGCAAGTTTTATAGCTCACCTGCATGAGACAGTATAGGGCATTTCTCCCCACAGATCTAACTGATACACATTAGGAGGAAACGGGCTAACGTAAAGATGTTCTTTCCTATTACTGCCGATGCCTTTGAAACTACGCGAGGAATAATGAACCTGGTAAATCTAAAGACTAGTATCGTTTGGTCTTTCAGTGAGATATAGTGAAGTAACAAATCAACTTTTTAGGGTTAGAAGCCTCTTGAGCTTTCTTTCTTTAATCAGACTATTGATTTTCTCCCAACATTCATTGTCTAAGACTTGATCACTGCCACTTTTCACCTTCATACAATAGGACAAACTGCAGCCTGCATAAAATATCTTGAAGTTCACAGAACTCCCTGTAAAAATAAAAATCTGCCAATATTTTTTGTCAGTGAAAAATCATTCCTGTAAAACCAAGGATGTTGCAAAATACAGTGGTCTGTGTTGTAGTTTACCCCTGCATTCTGTAAATGCATTCATCAAGATGTTTAGTCACTTCGTGACTGGTATGCAAATGCTAAAAGGCTCAAACTAGTAGTGATGAACCAAAGTAATATGGGATGTTTTGTAGAAGTCTTCATGCATGATGCTGTGTTTCTCCTTCAGGAGCAAAAGAATTATGAAAAGCAATCAGTACCAACAAAACCTTCTCTCCTCTGCAGAGCAATGCAGAGTTTGAGTCCTGACTCAGGGACAGTGTGCAAAATATTTTTAAAAAACATTACAGAATTTAGTGGCAAATTTAATGTTTTTAAATTAAAATATGTTGACCAACACCTCTGTGACTGTGCAATCAGTTCTTCCAGTACCTTTGTTGGCTCAGGATATTTTTCTGGCCTGCTGATATTCACCTGAAGCATCTTGTATATATCATAACAAAACTACTTATTTCTTAAACTATGAGAATAAAGAAGGCAAAACTTCAGAAGTGTTTTAAGCCCAGTAGTGTACAGCTGGTTTTGATATTTTTATGACTGTCATTCAGTTCCAAAAGCCCACAGGAAGAGCTGCTTTTAGCTTTTCTTTAAGATCAAAAGATGCATCTCAAAATAGTTAGGATCAATTTCAACTTTATGAAAAAAGGAAAGAAAAACATCCCTTCATAAGAAACTTAAGAGTTCTGCAATGACTCTAGAAAGTCCTAGTCCTGCTTTCTATACATTATGTCTTTTCTGCTCATTTTATTACCTTTCTTCATATGCTTTATTTGGTGAAAAAGCAGTCAGAAACAATAATATATTTTGACTCAGAGGATCTAAAGATAAGATCTAGGGATAAGAAAGGAATCTGTTTGGCCCTGTGAAAATCCAAAAGCAGCAGCTAATTTTTACTGGCAAAAATACTAATCTCTTCAGGAAAACAAACAAACAAACAAACCAAACCAAAACTGTGGAAAGTAGAAGGAACTATTCTTGGAAATTTTTAAAATATGTATGCAATCAGAAGGAATTCTAAGGCTGAATGGAAAAAAGTTGATCAACTACTGCTGCAGTTTGGGTTAGACCAGGACAATCACTTGGTCTGAAAGAAAAGGTATTAGTTAAGCAATGAAATTAGAAAAGTGGGACATTTTCCCAATGACCAGCAATGCAGTAAAAACCCATACAGTCATCACTCACAACATATCTTACACTAGTGTTGTTCTAAGTTGAAAACAAGGGGAGAAATTATTTTACTGTTGACATTTCTTATATATTTTGTATGGCAGATTAAGTTTTGTGGTAGCTCTGAGGGTCAGAAAAATTTTAGTTTCATGTTTCAGATAAAGAAACAAATATGCTTAATTGGCAAGTAGGTTTTGGGCTTTTAGTTTCAGGAAGCCTGGTCTTGTATATGTAGATGGAAAAACTCCTAAAGATGATACAGAAACTCCATGTGAGGACTGGTAGTACATTCCAGGACTTGTGTTTTTTTTTTTTTTTTTGACTTAAATCTTCAGATTATGTAATTCAGTTATTTCAGGATCTTTCTTAATTAACTGCCATTCTAGAGATCAGTGGAAAAGCTACCTATATCCCCTTGGAACATCTTAGTCACTATATAACACCAAACAGTAGAGATTTAGAATGAAAATGAGTTGAATAGATGTCATGAGTTTGGATAATTCAGACAACTACTGGCATGTTAGAACCACTGTAACCATAAAGCTTATATGGAAAAAAAACTTTGGTAGAGAAAAATATATATTTACAAGTCTTTTGGTACATCAGGTGGGCACCTTTATTGTGAAGCAATGGAGAATCGGTACATGGTAATGAGATTCCTAGAAGACAGAAAGTGCCAATTTACAGAAGGAAAAGAGAGAGATGAAAGGGAGGTGTAGTCTGTTGAAAAAAAAATTCACATGCATTAAAACAAAGAATACAGAGGACTGTCAGGCTGCACTGATCAGCTTAGACAGATAGAAATTAATTATATTTTTTTAGGAAGCTGCCTCTGCAACCTTGGTCAATTTTTAAAAACACATTAGAAGATTTTTCAAACTGGCTTCCCAATTACCTTGGATGGCAGGCAAAGTGCTTTGAAACAGAACTTGTTTTAAATTGGTAAATGCAACCAATTCAGACTGACGGTGTTTTCAAAATTCATAATGTGGTGTTACTGGTCAATGTAACTCTAAGGAGTACACCAAAGGAAGCATTATTTTCTTTCAAAGATCAGGAAGATAGGAATATCAGGAAAAAACTGCAAAACATTATTATTTAAGGCAGACTGAATGAAGAAGTAGAAAAGAGGAAAGGGCTTGCCCAAGAGGAAAACAATTTTGTCTTGCAAAATTAAATATGAACCCTTCCAAGCAACAATATAGTGTACCTGGAAAATATACCTCTTCTGACATTAGTAAATGTAGTGTCCTGAGGTTTTTTTATTGGACCTCATGGTATGTGTGACACTCAAGAAAGTGTAAATCATCTGTCAGAATTGCTAGGCAACAGACTCCTGCCTTTGGGATGACTGTGCAGGGAATGATAGTGCAATGTTTTCCATCGTTTTTTCATTGGTTGCCTGAGTTGTCTTTTTTAGCTTGTAGGAAAGCTGTATGGGTGACCTTCTATAATGAAACACAATCTTTCTGCTTCAGCCATGTTGATAATTTTACAATGATCTTCAACTGAATTTAATTCTCAGCAGGCTTGTATTCTCTAATAAAGCTCCATGTTTGATAAATATTATTTTAATAACAACACTGATTCCTTTAAAATCATAATGTTCCCTTAGAGTTCCCTTAGACTCAACAGAATCCAAGGAATCATGAAGACAAAGTTCTTCAACAAAGTTTTAAGAAAGCTTACAACTAACAGAAGAGTAGTAGCCTATTTTTTACACAACAGATTTTAATATATATATGTATTAAATACATATGGTGTGATTTGTTGCTAAATTGTGTAGCTATCACTGCCGCCTCTTCCTGAGCAAAAAGGGCAACAGAATTTTGTAGAAGGAGGCTATCTATCATATTTATGTCATTTTCAATGCATATTCTGCAATCTCTAGCTGCTGGAATAAACCATGTTATAATTTAAACTTCATCAGGTTATTTTTAAGAAGCAAAAAACTGAAAGATAGATCATATCACAGTATTGAGTGTAAGTATGTTGCACTCAATTCAACGGGTGCCAATATGCTGCAACTATTTCCACTTTGGTGGAAAATAGGCTGTCCACAGAAAGAATTTGCTAAGAATCAGAGTGTAGAATTAAAATGTTCAATGCTGGTGTCATTACCTATATGAGTTCTTGACTGCCTTATTAGGCAAAAGGAAGCACCTCTCCAGCTGGCATTTATTGACACCAATTTTTCTTCTCTGTTCACAAGTATGCAATTACTAAATAATCAAAGGCAAGAGCACATGAAAAAAAATAAATAAAAAAGAAGGAACTGAGAAAGTAGCTGTTTCAGAACTGACCTTTGCTGTTCCTGAATGTTACATTTTGGTGATCCTTTGATAAATGAGATCAACAGCATCTTTAAAGAATGCTTATTCTTCCATTCCCTGAAGAAATACCATCCACCATCCAGATTCTATTATTTTTCGTAACTGAGTTGTAAAGAAAACAGTGTCTATGCTGATACTGCTGGTTTTCCTTTACTCTTCCATACACTAATAAATAATCACTATTAATTCAAGGAGATATTACTGTAGGAAAAAAATAGCAACAATACCTCTAACCCCAAGTTTTGAGAAATCACAAGTAACTTTCCAACCTTTTGAGAATCACAGAATTTTTTAAAAGCAATATAATGCTATTAGGTAGACCTGTGCTGTACACACATGCATTAGAAATTGTCAGAAGATTGATGTTTTAGGTAATATGCACAATATTTATTCAACTAGATATTTGTCCACTACCCCTGGGACAATGACTCCAGTAATTCTAGTGTATTTTCTAGTGTAAGCAATATAACTTTTGCCTACTCCTCCTGTCTTACGAATATGCTTATATCCAGCAGTTCCTCACAGTTTCCTCTAGCACATGCTTTCACTTGTGCACTCTATTTTGTGTTTTGCTTGCCCTTGCCATCAGTTTCTTATACCTGTCATACATTGCACTTTCTGACTTTATCCTTATATTCCCTTTCACACTGCAACTTTAATTAGTCTCAATTTTCCACAGCTTTTTTCTTCTGGAAGATGCTTCCTTACGCATTTCTTAGTGCATTTCATTCCTCCACTTTTCCTCCCTTTACACTTTACTCTTCAGTTTCAAAGCCATGAGTGGACTTAATGGCAGATTGTTACTCAGCTTCTGTCCTCATGGAACCAGTACTAAGAGACTTACAGCTTCTGCCTCCAAAGCTACAAGAAAATGGGTCATTAATACAGTAATACTGTTAATATTAAATTAGAGAGACATTAATGAGCATTCTGTGGACAACTTCATAACAGATTCTAATGTTTACACCAACCTCTTCATGTGTGATTCTCATAAAGAGGCAAGTAGTAAAGTGCCGTTATTTAATTTATTGAAATAATCAAATTTGAATTAATATATCCACCGAAATTGAACTGAATCATGGAACAGTATCTGCTTACAAAAGAACAGATGGATTTAACAGGTTTTAATTCATCCCTTATAAATATAATTCCAGACAAATGCTATCATTATTTGCCATGTTTTTGTGATGCCTTGCAATGATACCTTACAAATGTAGTTGTATTACCAGCACTGATTTGTGTTGTTGAACTTCAGAGAATCACAGAATCACAGAATCACAGAATGTCAGGGATTGGAAGGGACCTCCAAAGATCATCTAGTCCAATCCCCCCACTGGAGCAGGAACACCTAGGTGAGGTTACACAGGAAGGCATCCAGGTGGGTTTTGAATGTCTCCAGAGAAGGAGACTCCACAACCTCCCTGGGCAGCCTGTTCCAGTGCTCTGGCACCCTCACTGTGAAGAAGTTTCTTCTCATATTTAAGCGAAACCTCCTCTATTGCAATTTGTACCCATTGCCCCTTGTCGTATCATTGGTTGTCACCGAGAAGAGCCTAGCTCCATCCTCATGACACTCACCCTTCATATATTTATACACATTAATGAGGTCACCCTTCAGTCTCCTCTTCTCCAAGCTAAAGAGAAGCAGCTCCTTCAGCCTTTCCTGATAAGGGAGATGCTCCACTCCCTTAATCATCTTCATGGCTCTGCGCTGGACTCTCTCAAGCAGTTCCCTATCCTTCTTGAACTGAGAGGCCCAGAACTGGACACAATATTCCAGATGTGGTCTCACCAAGGCAGAGTAGAGGGGAAGGAGAACCTCTCTCGACCTGCTAACCACCCCCCTTCTAATACACCCCAGGATGCCGTTGGCCTTCTTGGCCACAAGGGCACAGTGCTGGCTCATGGTCATCCTGCTGTTCACCAGGACCTCCAGGTCCCTTTCCCCTACGCTGCTCTCTAACAGGTCGTTCCCCAGCTGATATTGGAACCTGGGATTGTTCCTGCCCAGATGCAAGACTCTACCCTTGCCCTTGTTATATTTCATTAAATTTTTCCCTGGCCAACTCTATAGCATGTCCAGGTCTCACTGGATGGCAGCACAGCCTTCTGGTGTGTCAGCCACTTCTCCCAGTTTTGTGTCATCAGCAAACTTGCTGACAGTGCACTCTATTCCCTCATCCAAGTAATTGATGAATACATTGAATAATACTGGCCCCAGTACCGACCCTTGAGGGACTCCATTAGATACAGGCCTCCAACTAGACTCTGCCCCATTGACCATGACTCTCTGGCTTCTTTCCTTCAACCAGTTCACAGTCCACCTCACTACCTGGTCATCCAGACCACGCTTCCTCAGTTTAACTGTGAGGATGCTGTGGGAGACTGTGTCAATTGTTTTACTGAAATCAAGATAGACCACATCCACTGCTTTGCCATCGTCTATCCACCTCGTTATGCCCTCATAAAAGGCTATGAGGTTGGTCAAACACGACTTCCCCCTGGTGAAGCCATGTTGACTACCCCTAATGACCCTTTTATCCTTGATATGCCTTGAGATGGCACCAAGGATAAGTTGTTCCAACACCTTTCCAGGGATGGAGGTGAGGCTGACCAGTTTATAGTTACCCGGGTCCTCCTTCTTGCCCTTTTTGAAGACTGGAGTGACATTTGCTTTCCTCCAGTCCTCAGGCACCTCTCCCGTTTCCCACGACTCAGCAAAGGTGATGGAGAGTAGCCTAGCAATGACTTCAGCCAGCTCCCTCAGCACCCACAGGTGCATCCCATCTGGACCCATGGATTTATGGGTATCCAGATGGCTTAACTGGTCCCTAACCCAGTCCTCATCAACCGAGGCAAATTCCTCCATTGTCCTGACTTCCTCTGGGGCCTCAGGGGTACGGGGCTCCTCAGGACAGCCTCCAGCAGTGCAGACAGAGACAAAGAAGGCATTTAGTAACTTTGCCTTCTCTGTATCTTCTGTCACCAGGGCACCCACTCCATTTATCACTTCAGATTATGCAGTAAAAAGCATGACTGAGGGACACACAGCTGAGCAGTTCTTTAAATCTTTAAGTATCAGGAAATTTAGATTTCAATCTTGACCTAGTCTCATCCAAGGCAATCTATAGATTCTTTTACCATGAGATGAAACATGCCCCTTCATTTGTTGATTTTGTGACTTTTTGCAAGGTAGCAACAAATATCAAGTGAGAACTGAAAGCAGTGAGAGTTGCTCAACCTCCATTTTTCCACAGTACTCCAAGAATTAGCACAAAAATAACAAGTCCTGTCTTCTCTATAGAACAGCTAGGCAATATTTTAGCTAGAGGTTTCAAAATTCACAGAGAATATGAGTGTCTAGAAAACTAGATGCAGTGTTTAATGTGGTACACCGTGATGATCAAATCAGCAAGTGCCACCAAATATACTGAGAAAAAAACCCCCAAAACTAATTAAAAGGGAGGTAGTTCATACCTCCATACCATTTTCTTTGCAGCTAGCAAAGTAAATTAAAAAAAACCCCATATCACAGTGAATGGAAGTATAATAAATACTGATTTTTGTGCAACCTAGATACGTTTTTTCTAAATAAAAATAAAAACTACAGTTACAGAAATTTGCCTTACAAAAATGTGAAAACACAAAAATGTTTCAGTAAATAAAGCTGAACAACAAAAGAGTAATTCACAATACTAATTATAAATTCAGAGCTCAGTAAATAAGGCACTTTGTGACAAGAAAACCAGGTTTAGATTTTCATCTTTCCACATTAAGCCAAAATCACTTTACATTTACACAATGAATTAAGGGGATTTTTTGGATCTAGGCATTAGCAATCAGGTTCAGAATCTCATGACTCTACTGAAAGAACATCAGCATATTCCTCTAAACTTACCTGTTTCATTATGCTTTGCAAGCACAGGATGTGTCATGATTCTGATAAAATCTGAAATTAGCATTTCCTTTTGTCCCATTCTCATTTCAGCTAGTAATACTTGCTCCTACTGAAAGGCAGCATGGCCTAATTAGTAAAGCACCATAGAAAGAGAGAAGAGACATATTTCTCACTCGAGACTGATCACTGACCAAAATCTTGCTCATTTATTTCATCTGTCTTATCATCTTCAACTGTGCAAGAGAAACTGCATATATGTACCACCTTACAGTGCAAGCCTCAGAGATCATTAGAAATTGGGAATACTAAGTTCGCTGATGACACAGAATTGGGAGGAGCTGTTGACAGTCTCAAGGGCAGAGAGGCCAGGCAGAGGGATCTGGACAAATTGAAGAACTGGGCAATCACCAACTGCATGAAGTTTAACAAGGGCAAGTGCCGGATTTTGCACCTGGCACATGGCAACTCTGGCTATACATACAGACCACGGAACGAGATGCTGGAGAGCAGCTCTGTGAACAGGGATTTGGGGATTCTGGTTGATGGCAAGTTGAACATGAGCCAAGTGTGCCCTGGCAGCCAAGTGGGCCAACCATGTCCTGGGGTGCATCAAGCACAACATTGCCAGCTGGGCAAGGGAGGTGAATGTCCCACTCTGCTCTGCACTGCTGTGGCCTCACCTGGAGCACTGTTCTGGGTGCCACAGGATAAAAAAGTTAGAAAGCTGGAGAGTGTCCAGAAGAGGGCTACGAAGTTGATTAAGAGTTTGGAGAAGAAGCCATATGAGGAGCAGCTAAAGTCACTCTGCTCAACCTGCAGAAGAGGAGACTGAGAGGAGGTCTACAGCTTCCTCACAAGGGGATGAGGAGGGGCAGGCATTGATCTCTCCGGCAACCAATGACAGAACCTGAGGGAATGGCAGGAAGGCGTGCCAGGAGAGGTTTAGGTTGGACATGAGGAAAAGGTTCTTCACCCAGAGGGTGGTGGAGCACTGGAACGGGCTCCCCAGGGAGGCAGTCACAGCCCCAATAATGACAGTGTTCAAGAAGAGACTGGACAATGCCCTCAGACACATGGTATGAACAGTGGGGTTGTCACATGTAGGGATGGGAGTTGGACTCAATGATCCTTGTGGGTCCCTTCCAACTCTGGACAGTCTATGATTCTATATTTCATATACAAAAATATGTGCAAAGTTCCTCTAAACGCTGTAAGAGGAAGTAATAACTTATTTCCTTTCTTACCATTTCTAAGAGAGAGACCCAATTCTTAATTTGTGCTTTATACCTACCTCTTGGGCTGTCTAGGGCTTTTTGATTTCTTTCTCAGGTAGGGAAAAGTTGCAATTAATCCCTTCCCTAATTACTGCAAATACAGTTGCTCTGAAGCGAAACCTCCCAGCTGGTACAGCTTAGCTCCTGATTCCTTAGACATTTAAAGAGAAGCCTCTGTTGTCTCCCTGTCTTCACAAAGTTGTACTTGCTTTGGTTGTAAACACCCCATCTCTGGAAACATTCGAGGTCAGGTTGGACAGGGCTCTGAGCGACCTGATATAGTTGAAGACATCCCCAGAGTGATGTGCAGGGGAGCTGGACTAAATGACCTCTAAAGGTCCCTTCCAACCCAAACCAGTCTATGCTGAACAAACTTAGTTGCTTTCTCTTCTCTTCTCTTCTCTTCTCTTCTCTTCTCTTCTCTTCTCTTCTCTTCTCTTCTCTTCTCTTCTCTTCTCTTCTCTTCTCTTCTCTTCTCTTCTCTTCTCTTCTCTTCCCTTCTCTTCCCTTCTCTTCCCTTCTCTTCTCTTCCCTTCCCTTCCCTTCCCTTCCCTTCCCTTCCCTTCCCTTCCCTTCCCTTCCCTTCCCTTCCCTTCCCTTCCCTTCCCTTCCCTTTCCCCCCCCTTCTCCTCCTTTCTCCTTTCTCTTTCCTTTCTCCTCTTTCCTTTTTTCTTTTCCTTTTTAATATGTTCGACAGACAGCTAACAGGGTTTTCAGCTTCAATGAGGTCTGTCATGTATTTTAGATCAAAGATATGCTTCATGGCCCAATTAAAACTATCTCCCACAACTGTAATAATCTTTCTGCTCAATATTGCTAAAAAACACAAAACATTTTACTAACATATGAACTCCCAACACATTGCTATAGTCAGAAAGACTAAAGTAACTTAGGATAGTGTGCACAGTGAAATGAGGAGCAGAAGTAACAGCACACTTCCCTGGGTTTTGAAGCTGTTCCAGTGGCTACTGAAAATTGCAACCGGAAGCCCAGAATCCATTTTGGAGAAAAGCCCTGAGAATATTTAAAGGATTTTTGAAAGTGCCTTACAAATAAGATTCAGTGAGGTCAGTCTAATTAGCTTATCAAAGTAAATGGTTAAAATGTGACTTGGTGACCCTTCTTTATCTACAAAATAATCTGTTATTCCTGGAAAGTAGAAATTTAGCATGAGCTCACACGATTATGGTAAACAAGTAAAAAAATAGTCAACACATCAAATTTCAAGTTAAATTCTGGTTTCTAATAAATCACGTCTAACCAGAGTAGTTACCCATGGGAATTGTTTGCCAAGTGCGTTAGTGGAGTCCTCATCACAGTAAATATTTTAGCCATGATAGGGTGTTTTTCTATATATTTCATCCTAATTTATGCTGTAATTAATTCCGGAAGATCCAAAGTCCCATATTATGCAGGAGGACAAATCAGATGATCTTAATATCTCTCTCTGGCTTTCAGAATACATTATCTAATTAACAGTTATTCTGAAGCTGCAAAGAGTCTAAACACTTGTTTCCCTTAACAGCAGTTATACTAATTTCCCTTTTGAGTGCACATTTGATTTTTCATGTTGTTTTCATTACAAGCATAGATATCTAAAGTGCACACTAGGGTTAATCTGTCCTTATGCTAGCAAAATATTAGATTGAGATTGTGCAAGCCTGAGTGAAGCAGTTATTTGCTTATTTTACAACAGACATAAAGACAACAGCAATCAGAGTAGCTACTTGGTGTATTTCAGAAAAAGCTAAAGAAGTTAGGCGCATGAAACAATAAATAACCTTTTCTGATTTTAGCATGTTTTCTGTTAACTCTGCTTCTATTTCAAGACATGTTTTATCTTTCCTAATTATTAGTCCTAAATAAATCATCTGTTTAGTTTTCACAGAAATCATTCTTATATTGGTTGCTTTAGCCTTAAAAAAAAGTCACATCTAAAAAAGTCATGACAGGTTTTTTTCCTTTTCTTATTTATACTCTGATGATTTTAAGGAACGAATTTACTCTCAGTTGACTTCAACAGATTTTTCTAATTGTTGGGCAGCCTCCTAAAGTTGTCTTGCTTCCTATCCGCTACATTTTTTTTTTTTTAAGGAGCTTAGTGTTGGTGGGTCCTCCAAAGGCTGCAGTCCATTCAGTCCACCATGGAGCACTTTCTACTCTCTGACTTCAATGTTCTTTTTATCATTCCCTTTTCAGTCTCTTTCTAGTTCTTGCTCTATTTAGATATCTCTCTTGCTTTTGCTGTTTTTCTCTCTCCCTGTGTTCCCTCATTCTCTTCCCCTTGGTGTTTTCTGCCATTTAAAAGTTATGTTTTCACAGACGCACCAGAGACTCCTCCGGTGTGCTCAGCTTTGGCCTGTGGTGGGTCTGCTGCTGAGCTGGCTGTGTCCAGCACAGGGCAGCCCCTGATCTTCTCCCACAGAAGCCACCCCTGTAGCACCCCTCACCCCACTCTGAAAACCTTACCACATAACTAAAAGGAAGAATTAAAAAGAAAATGGATAAAAAAAGGAAGATCTAACATTCATAAGTTGCAAAGCCAAATGGACTGGAAGAAGTAAGAGAAGAGAAGAACATAAGAAATTCATTGTAACAGAGACAGAAAAAGAGAAACCCCTGTAATATTCTATGTGAAGTTTGAACAGAATGTATTTTTCTTGTTGAGAAGCATTTGTGCTTTGCAGTGCTTAGCAGTCTTATATGTAGTTATAGTATTCACTAAACTTGGAATATTGCTGATTATTGAAAAGTAATCGATGCTCTGATAATTCTATTCCACATATCCAGAAACGTGGAAACACGGAACAGTAGCACTCTGCAGGGAAGGCTACAAGTTCACATTTTTACTTGGTTTAAGTAAGCTTTAAAAAAGTAGTAATTTGCCACATGTATTCAATATATAGAAAATACCAATCCGTAATCTTAAGAAAGCTCCTACATATCTAATTCCAGTTGAAAACATTTGAATGAGAAATGAAAATATTTTTTAATTTTTTTTTTTTACAGCTACACACATTAACGCTTTTGAAATTACTTCCATTTCAGAAGTTAATACAACTGAACAGAACCAAATGTTTTGCATAACATTAATTAAAGGACTATTGTATCAACTTTATTTTATATAATGATTTCAGCTAAGGAAAAAATTCCTTTCCATTAGGCAGAAACATCCAGACCTTCTTTATTTTCATTAATACAGGTATATATGAAATTACTAATATTTGTAAGCAATCACTGCCTTTTCTAATGGATATTTTGAGCCCATATCGATTTGGGCAAATTTGTTTCTGCTAAGGTCAATAATGATGAATGATACATGTTCTGCATGGGGTTGCTCAGTACTTCAAATTAAATTATTGTAATTATCTAGTTATTTTTTAAAGACAGCTCTACTACATTTGACAGAGTGACTGTTTAATACTTTTCCTTTAAAATTACTTAAATTAATTTAGAATTTTTGAAAATGGAAAATAATGATATGTATTTAAATTGCAGAATTTTAACATATGATTCTGCAGCTTCCTCTTCACCTTCCTTTGAGGCACTTATTTTAACCCATGGATTTGCCTGTTCATATCCTGTAAGTTATGCTACTAGTTTTTGTGGTATATATAAAGGTATACTAGTAGAATAGGATTTATTATCACTTGTGAACTCTGTCAGGATATCAGGACTCCAGCAGTGAATGGTGACATTCCTTTGCATGAAGTCACAGGGACTACAATAATCAGATCAAACACAAATTGCCCAATTTCTGGATTTTGCAGTAGACCTAGTCCAAATATTAGATTGCTGTGATGCCACAGGATACTCCAGATTCATTTAATTAATTTCTTATCATCAATTAAAATATTATGAATAAAAGATAATGAAAAATATGCAATAAAGCAGAATATAGCCACTGTTGGAGTTCTGATTATACAACACTGTAGAGAAAAGGATGGTGACAGAACAGTGGAGGCCCGTCCTTTCTCACTTGTGGGGCAATTGTATTTCTAGAAAAGAAAATGAACTATTTTTTCAGCAACAGTAAAGCAGAAGGCTAACTCTTCTTATTCATATTTGTGTAGTGAGTGCTCAAAGAGAACTAGTCAGACAACATTGTGTTTGGTATCTATTTCTGGGAAAACACTGAACAAAATATAGCATTTTCTGTTCTTGTTAGCCTTTTCTTAAATCCAGGCTACATTTACCACAGCAAAAGTTACTGCAACATCAAAAATCAAACAGGAATTTTAAGTATTTGTGTTGATCCCCAGGTGTAAGAAATCAGGAAAGGAAGGCAAGAGACCAGCATAGATGAGTGGACACCTGCTGGCCAAAATAGAGGGCAAGAAGGAAATGTACAGGGAAGCAGGGAAGACTACAGGGATGCCATCTTGTTTTGTGGAGATGGGGTTAGGAAGGCCAAGGAGCGGCTGGAGCTGAACTTGGCAAGGAACACAGAGACTAATAAGAAGGGCTTCTACAGCTATGTCAGCCAGAAAAGGAAGGTCAAAGAAAGTGTAGCCCCCCCGATGAGCAAGACTGGTAAACTAGTAACAACGGGCGAAGAGAAGACTCAAGAGCTTCTTTGTCTCAGCCTTCAATGGTAAGCTCTCTTTCCCACACCTCTTGAGTAGATGGACTGCAAGACAGGGCCTGGGGGAGCAGAGTCTCTTCCACCATAAGAGATTAGGTTCGTGACCACCTGAGGAACCTGGCTATACATAGCTCTATGGGACCTGATGAGATGCATCCGAGTCCTGAAGGAATTGGCTGAGGTAGTACCCAAGCCACTGTCCATGGTATTCGAAAAGTGATGGCAGTCAGGTGAAGTCACTGGTGACTGGAAAAAGGCAAACATTGCACCCATTTTTAAAGAGGGTAGAAAGGAGGACTCTGGGAACTATTGACCTGTCAGCCTCACCTCTGTGCCTGGGAAGATCATAGAACAGATCCTCCTAGAAGCTATGCCAAGGCACATAAAGGACAGAGAGGTGATTCAAGACAGCCAGCATGGCTTCACCAAGGGCAAATCCTGCCTGACCAACCTAGTGGCCTTCTGTGATAGAGTGATTGCATTAATGGCCAAGGCAAGAGCTAGACATGTCATATATTCAAATTTCTGTAAGGCCTTTGACATGGTCCCTCACAACATCTTTCTCTCTAAATTAGAGATATATAGGTTTGATTGGTAGACTGTTTGGTGGATGAGGAATTGGTTGGATGGTCACATCCAGAGAGGAGTGGTCAATGGCTCAATGTCCAGATGGAGAACCTGACAATTACTGTTCCTCCGGTGTCCATATTGGGACCAATACAGTTTAATACCTTCATCAATGACATAAATAGTGGGATTGAGTGCACCTTCAGCAAGTTTGCAGATGACACCAAGCTGAGTGGTGTGGCTGACATGTCTGACAGACAGGATGCCATCCAGAGGGACCTGGACATACTCAAGAAGCGGGCCCATGTAAACTTCATGAGGTTCAACAAGGCCAGATGCAAGGTCCTGAACCTGGGTGGGGGCAACCCCTGGCATAAATACAGACTGGGGGATGAAGTGAATGAGAGCAGCCCTACCGAGAAGGACTTGGGGTATTCATGGGTGAAAAGATGGACATGAGCTGGCAATGTATACTTGCAGACCAGAAAACCAATCATATCCTGGGCTATATCAAAAGAAGAGTGGCCAGCAGGTCAGGGAGGTGACTCTGCCCCTCTACTCTGTTCTGGTGAGACCCTACCTGGAGTACTGCATCCAGCTCTGGAGCCCTCAGCACAGAAAAGATATGAACCTGTTGGAGAGGGTCCAGAGGAGGGACACAAAAATGATCAGAGAGAAGGAGAAACTCTTCTGTGACAGTTGAGGTTATTCAACATCGAGAAGAGAAGACTCTGGGGACACCTTATTGCAGCCTTTCAATACCTAAAGGAGGCTTATAAGAAAGATGAGGACAGACTTTTCAGTAGGGCCTGTTGCGATAAGACATGGGGTAATGATTTTAAATTAAAAGAGGGGAGATTTAGAGTAGATATAAGGATGAAATTTTTACAGTGAGGGTAGTGAAACATTGGAACAGATTGTCCAGAGTGGTTGTAGATGCTCCATCACTGGAAACATTCAAAGTCAGGTGGGATGGGGCTCTAAGTAACCTGATATAGTTGAAGATGTCTCTGCTTATTGCAGAGGGGTTGGACTAGATGAAGTTTAAAGGTTCCTTCCAACCCAAACTATTCTATGATTCTGCACTGCCAGCTGGCTGAGGAAGGTGATTGTCCGCTTCTACTCTGCACTGGTGTGGCCTCACCTCGAGTAGTGTGTGCAGTTTTGGATGCCACAACATAGAAAGGATATAAAGCTACTTGAAAGTGTCCAGAGGAGGGCCACAAAATTGGTGAAGGGTTTACAGGAGAAGGTGTATGAGGAGCGACTAAAGTAACTTGGTTTGTTCAGCCTGGAGAAGAGGAGACTGAGAGGAGACCTCATCGCAGCTACAGCTTCCTCACAAGGGGAGAAGGAAGGGCAGGTGCTGATCTCTCTGGCGACCAATGACAGAACTTGAGGGATGTCAGGAAGATGTGCCAGGGAAGGTTTAGGTTGGACATTAGGAAAAGGTTCTTCACCCAGAGGGTAGTGAAGCACTGGAACAGGCCCCAAGCCTGACAGTGTTCAACAAGGAATTGAGCAACGCCCTCAGACACTTGGTGTGAACTTTGGAGTTGTCCTATGCAGGGACAGGAGTTGGACTCCATGATTCTTGTGAGTCCCTTCCAACTCAGGGCATTCTATGATTCTAGTTACAATCATCTAATACGATTTTAAAAAATTATTTTCCAATAGCCTTGAGAAGTCATTCAGGTGGAAATTTATTCTAGTTCAAGTGGTGCTTAATCGTTAACTTGTAAAAAGTATTTTATCTGAAACAATGGTAGAGAGGTAAGATATTTTTTCGTTGACAAGACATTTATGGTTTAAAACCTATATTAATTCTTTATGATGTTCTAAGAGGGATCACAGGTAGTTATTTCCTCTACAAAGTGTTTCCTGTTTTTACCTTCAGGACCAAAGGAATTCCGTGTAGTCTTATCCATTTCACAGAGATCAAAGAAAAAAGAGGAAGCTTTTTTAGAAATAATGACAAAAACCTCCTCTGAATTCCATGTGACTAGCTTTTTCCAGCTGTCTTAATGTAAATTGCTTACACTCCACATTTTATTGGTGAAAAATGCTATGGAAAGAATAGGATGGAAAAACAAGTATTTTGAAATGTTTTTCTTACTTTGCCTATGTATAAATTATGAAAAAATATTTTTTTTGCAGAGATATAAAAAAAGATTAAAATTTTTACTTGAAAGTCCTGTAAAATGTATTCTTTCTGCATGCAGCGGCTTGTTAATTTGCTCAACATTCTTTTTCCACAAGTTTCAAAAGACATCCCAGAAGACAACTTCTAGAAAACTCTTATATACAGAAAACATAGTGAAAATGGTGTATTTTTTTAAATTTATAAATACAGAATATACATATCTAGAGAGACACCATTCTCCATTTCTACCAACAACTCTACACAGTTGTTGTTTTCATGAAGAAGATTGATTTTAAAGAAGCAAGGAATTAAACCAGCTCTCATGAGTGCTCAGTATTTGATTTCCAATACAACTTTCCTGAGATAAAAATCAGAAAGCATACAGATTGAGTGTGTGGAATTTTTGAACTTTATCCTCAATGATAAATGTCAATTTGATCATCAGAATGCAACAATGTTTGAAATAATTTTTCTTTTTGGAAACTTACTTTTATGAAAGCTCAGTCTGGCTAGAGAATCCTTGAGTGTGGTAACAGGGTTTTGTTGCTGAAGGACAAGGAATGAGAAAAGGTTGCAGTGCACAACCAAAGTCTGCATGGTATGATTTTTCAAAATAGATATAAATAATGCACTGAAGTGTCACTGAATGAGTAATGCACACACTTTTCATATCCAGTCAAACTTTAAGAGAATGAAATATGTTTTCTAGTATCAACTCGCCCCAGTAGACAGTATTCCACATCACAAGAAACACTTAATTGAGTCCATTTGGCAGTTGCTGCTCAGCAGGGGTCTTGTAATGAAATAACATGTAATAACATACCTCTCATCCCTAGAGAGAGTGTCCCTGCAGGTCAAGGTTGGGGTCATTACAGGGGCAAGGTCAGGTAGCTTATGTTGTAGCTGCTATTGCCACATTGAATTCCATCTTTTTTTCTTTTTTTTTTTTTTTTAATAATGGAGAAAATTCATTTCATAGACTGTTTTCTAGCCTTTCACTCTCTCAAATACTTGTTTGTCCTGTCTTCCTGCAAAATCTCTGTAATATTACAGCACGACATTATCACAGAAAATTAAATATCCAATGAAACTGGATTAATGTTTCGTATTTGTTATTTACTAAACTAATCCTAATGGATGAGTCTATAATTTTTTTTATAAATTACTGTGCAATGACTTTTCCTATTAGCAAAGAGAATTGTTACAAACTAAGCCAGCAGAGTACCTAAAAGGTGCTAAATACCTCACAAGAAATGCTGAGTACCTTGTGGAGTTGGACATTGCATTTCAAGGGATACAAGGAAAAGATAATGAAAGCAAATGGCCTCTACATTTCCACTCTATACTATTGCATAGTAATAAAATCATAATAAAATATTAGAAAAACTATAATAAGTAAGAAAACGTGTTTGTATTATTGTCTGTAATGAAACAAAACTGATAAATTATTTCAAGAAAATAGTTTGGGGATCAGCAAATTAAAATGATGAACGAGGCAACCTTTGCCTTCTGAAATTATACAGACAAGTATCAGCTCACTGTCTTGCCCAGATAACACCTTATCATGGGGATTTAAAGTCAACATAAGTATTCAGAATGTCAGTTAAACTGGGAGATCAGGCATGTGCATATAGGAGCCATAAATGGGAGGTTTCACTCGAAATTTCTTCGTGAAAGGTTCTTCATAAAGGCTGGACCAGATGATCCTTCGAGGTCCCTTCCAACCTGGTTTTTTCTGTGATTCTATGGTAAGAAATCAGAAGACATCTTTCTCATTTGTGGAATTGAAGAGAAACTTTATCTAATTTTCTTTCAGGGGATGTATGTATCTTAGTTTTTAAAATGTGATGAGAGATAGATCTTAGATTTAAAAAGTGACAATTATGTACATAAAAAATAAAATGATATCGAGGCACTACTTAGTTTTATATATGCTGCGTAACTTTCCCATGGAAAATGTGACTTTAACAAATTAGTTTAAGATCTGCAATTGTGCATGACACTGAGGTACAATACAAATACGGATGTATTTAATCTGAATATATTTTGGATGGGTTTTTTTGGTTTTTTTTTCCAGGTGCCTTTATCAAAAAAAACATCCAATATTGATTACTATTCCTATTATACATCAGGTCCAGTTTCACTAAAGCTAACGAGGATTTACATCTCCTGAAGCGCTTTCCTCTCAATTTCTGAAGTTTCCTAAAGCTTCTGCAGTCACACTGAGTGCTTCCTTATCGAAAGAAATCAACAACTGGTCAACAATCAACAAGTTAAAGAAGCATATCATTAGCTCTCTTCAATAAAAACTATTTTTAAATGGGAGTTTATAGTAAAGAACTCCAGTCGTGATCTCTTACTGAGCTTATTAGAAAGATTTTGCCTTGATGTACTTGGCTTGTGGGCTAGGGGAGAGTAGCCAAGGGAAACGTAACTGTTGGTTTAGTAGTTTTGGCAGTAGGTAGGAAAAGAATTAAAGCTCTGATCTCCACTTCTGAATTGTTTTTTGTTCCCTTGTTTTATCCAGTAATGTTATAATGTAGAACCCGTACATATTTCCAGAGACCTTGATCTAGAAGTCTAATTCTGTCTTTCTCTATCTTACTCTTAAGCACAAGAAAAGAGTCAGATGACCTTCTGGGCCCTAGTCATGCATGACTGACTGGCATCGCAAAGAGTAGAAAATGTAGTCTTCCAATGGGAGCAGAGAGGGCAGTCACCTGGGGGAGTTCATGATCTGATGGTTGGAGTTCTCCCTTCAGCAGTAGGTGACTAAGTTACTAATTAATTATCACCTGGACAGGCATCCAGAAAAAAATAACGCAGGTTGCATCATACAAATATGAAAATACTTAAAATTTCCTATCCTTCATTTAGAAATGATGCAACAGATAACTAAATATCTGACCTGTGTGGACTAGATTTTCCCATGTTATCCTTACCTTCCCCATGGAATGCTGACAGGAAAGTAACTAAATTAAGGCAGCTCTCTTCACTGACTGTAGAGAGCTTGTGTTAGAAGGTCTGGATTGCCTATCTCTTGGAAAATGGGCATCTAAATTATCAGTGAGGATATGCCTCAAGTAGGCATTTCCACTCATCAGACTGGCTTCTACCCTTACTTTCCAGGCATAATATTCTAGTTCTAACAGGTTTTCCAGACTTAATTACTTATTTCTAACACATAACAGGAAACTGACTTTTTTAACCTCTGAACCAGCTCAGACAGTGCAGCTAGAAGCCTTGAATGCTTTGTCATATTGTCTTGTTTGTTTGCAAAGCCTGATATGCAAGCACGTGCACTCTGCTTGTCCATCAGCAAAGACTTCAGAAAGGCTTTTTTTAATGGTATTTACAAAGAACAGTATATGTATGCACTTGCTGACTGGACGTGACAAGATTTTGGTAAGCAACTGTGATAGATCACTCAAGTAAGTCAGCAACAGCCTAAGGAAACTAGCCAAAGAAGGAGTGACAGGTATTTTCAGAACGTAATAAATGTTGCTAGCATGAACAAAGAAATCCAGGCTTTGTTTTTGATATGGCAAAATAAAATAACTTAGCAAGGAGGTTTCCCTTTTTTTCAGAATGTGATCAGGTTGTAAATGGTTGTGTATGATTTAGAAGAGCATGTCTTCTAAAAAGGAAGAACTCTTTAGAGAAAAAGGAATTTAATTTATATTTTAGTGTGACTATTACACAGAAAAGAAAAAGAGACCAAATGTGTACTGGGCTGTCAATAAGACACGTAGACTATATCAAATGCTTTTCCTGTGCTATAACCATTCATGATAGATGCAAGCAGAAACAGTATTCTTCAAATGTCTATTGGAAAAATAAAATCTTGCTAAAAAACCCACCCTGTCTGACATTTTGAAAATACAATTCTTTCTTGACCAATTAAGTTTGCAGAACTGTGTTGATTCAAGTGGCCAGCAAGGTTAGGGTTAATATGAGAGAACGATGAAGTTCTTGTCAGTTCCCTCCATCTAAGTAAAAATGTGTAACCATAGCCCAATTCTACCTTAGGATATAATTCTGGTTACATCTCAATTTATAGAAATAATTAGATCAAATTAGATCATGGAAAGTTTAATTAACCCGGCATAGGTTTGAATTAAAGTCCATTTTCTATGGAAATTGGAAAAGGCCTAAGTAATTCAGAACTCATTATATCATGATTTAGCATCAAGCATCATGGGGGCTGTAAGTCAGAATACACGAAAAATCAAAGAGGATGTTCAATCTCCAAGATTTTAGGCTGTATTTGGATGTCTTGTGGGTGTTTTAGAAAAAAATAAACAGGTTTTGAATGCTCAAGGGAGTGTATCAAGCCAGCTTTCAGTAGGGCAAGAGTTCATTTGTCCCATTAACTAGGCTAAAATTTCATGTCATGGTTCTTTAACACACCTCCACCATAAAACACTTGTAGCATAATTCTTACTATTCTATGTTTTTTAAATATGCACATAATCTACTACTAATATGAAAGGGACCATTACGAAATATTTCACCCAGTGCAACGTCTAATTATAATTAATTCTATTAGCATTCATTATAATAAATTAATTTGTATTAAAGTGGATGTAATCTCATAATTTGATCAGAATTTGGAACTAATTAATTTCCACCTAATATAAAGAATTATTTATTATACAAAGAGTCTCCTTTTCTTCTGAAGTTGCTCTTGAACATAATTTACCACCCTGGTGTTATAGAATCTGTAAACTAGCACAAGAATCATCTGTAGTACATGGCATGACCCAGCATGACCTCCTTTAGGCACTTTCCAGTACTCTGTAAAGCTCTGGGCTTCCTTACAACACATCTGAGCAACCCTTTCACAGAGGAGTAATTCAATATGAGTAAAAAGGGTAAAATAAATAATGCCATTTTACCTTGTCCAAAATCCTTTTGTCCAATCAGAAAATTTGAAGATGTTAAAACGTATGTTTTAAATCTCTAGCTGTGGTGCTTCCATCGAAGATTTTTTTATTGGTGTAAATGGGTCTAGCAGCACTGATTTTAATGGAAACATATATATTAAAGCTGTTAAGGATCAGGTTCTATTAATGTTTTTATGAAAAATATGTTGACAGAGATATTGTGGGACAGACTTTGCAACTCTGACTTTTGTTTAGTAATGCTCTAGGAATCAAATAGTTTCACTGAAATTAATAGGACCTGTTACAGAGGAAGACACAGCTCACTATGTGTAAGCATCCAGCTACTAGGAAAGTAATACTGAGATTGCTTTCATTGTAATGACCGGGAAACTTTTTAAAACATCCATCCATGCTTTTGGGGAAGTGAGTAACATTCAGTAAAGTTACAAGACTTATGAGGGATGTCCAATTCAATTTAATTAAGAAAAAACTTTAAAAAAATTTGTTCTCTGCCTTTAAGATGAAAACCATATGCAAGGGAAAGTGTTTTTCTTAATTGGTGCAGCTCCTGAGAAACAATGATGTTTAAATAAGAAGTGTTATTTGCTATTTATTCATTGTATTTATACAACTAATTAGCAGAAGTTGCCTTTATGACACTTGTTAGGAATTGTTGTATGGGAGTTCTAGTCAGTATTTCAGAATTGAAACTCAACTTTTTTGACCCTTCAGACACATAAGTGACCCTAGATAATTACGCTAAATATGCTGTAACTGAAGTCCCATACCAGCCTTAGATCTTCTATGATTCTGAGTGACATGGTCTAGTGGAAGATGTACCTGCCCATGGCAGGGAGATTGGAACTAGATGATCTTAAAGGTCCCTTCCAACTCATTCTATGATTCTGTGATTCTCCATATCTGAAGAGAAATGCCATCTCCTTTCCCAGGACAAATCTTAGCACATAGCTAATACCTCTGAGGTTGCATAACTGTTGGATTGACCATGATGAGACACCATTCATATAGCTTCAGATATGCGAAGTGTGAAGAGTCCTTTCCAAATTTCTGATTGTTTTAAGATGAATTTAAAACTTTATGGTCCCAACTGTGCCCTAAATGGAGCGATCTGATGTGCAGTCAATCAAAGATGCACATGTACCTGCAAGTTCAAAATGTGGCTCTTGCTAGGGTGTTGAAGTTTGAACGTACAATTCAGGTTGCACATTCAAACAACTGAAAGCTTTATATTTAGCAGATGTTTAATGCATCACACATATGCTAGATATATATCACAAATAACGGAAAAAAACCCCAAACCTAATGAATTATCCAGTAAGACTGAAATTCATCTTTTCCTTAATAATAATAATAATAATAATAATAATAATAATAATAATAACAACAAACAGGTGCAAGGATCCACTTTGTGTTAAATTATGCTATTTTCATAATAAACAAGTCCCCAAAGCACACAGAAGAGTGGAATACTTTTCTAAAACACGTAGACTTTTTTTTCAATATAGAAGATTGTATTTACATTGGTCTAACACTATTTCCCCTAATGACAGTGATAAATCCGTCTTTTACCTATATCACACCTAAAACACTGAATGTGTGTTGACATTCACCTTGACTAAAATGGATTTTTAACTGCTTTTGGAATAGTCTTCATTTTAGAATAAATTGAAACTTAGAATTTTTAATCGCAATGTCTGATATTTTGTAATTAAGTACAGATTCAGTTCTAGGTTTTTACTGTTCCAAGAAGTTATACCCCAAGTTGGCTGATGAGCTTAACCCACTATCACTTTCATTTTTGTCATTTACTTCTTACTCATTTGTCAAAATGGTCTGAGGATCATATCAGCCAAACCATCAAGTTAAAGAGATTTCCCCCAATGTGATTTGAGGCTACCTATAAATATTCAAGATAGAAACTTATCTTCAATTTGAAAAAGTTGGTCTTCATATTTGCCCTGCAATATCATCTGAAGGAAATCCTTTGTTGGTAAAAAGATACACTGGAATATTTTGCATGTTCTAAAAGAACAAGACAATAGAAGGACACAAATTTTCTGATGAGTCTGAATAGCAAAATTTAACAGACATTTATATATTGCATTCCCTCAAATGAGTAGGTCTTTGAAGAACAAATAGAGTCTCAATGCAAGAACATATTTTAGAAAAACATTTATCTTATTCTTTGAAATACTTGGTAGGTTGTGTACAGGTTTAAATCCCCAAGCCATTCCCAGGACTTGTCAGCATGTCTGCGTATTTGATCTCAATGGATACAGCTGCAGATAAGACCAGAAACACACATTTTAACAGAAGGACCTCATCAAATTCCATAGTGACAAAAAGAAACATATGTGCAATCCCTTAGAAATAGATGAAATTGTTCCTTAATAATGGAAAATTGATTGATTTGTACGAAACTAGTCATATGCAGAGTATGATATACAGGGAAAAGGTAGTAAACTATCTAAAAACTTTTCATTAATTGCATTAAACACTTTTATATTTACATGAAGTATGTGTTAGTAGACAAATGTCAAAAGCTTAACTTGATGGAATTTAAATGCATGAGTTGTAACCCACAGAAAGAAAACCATAATTCTTCCATCCTGGATTTGATTCTAAAAATTGAGGCAGTAATTTCAGAAACACCTAAGGGAGCTGGGGAGAGAATTCCCATTATATTTCAGTAGGATTTGTGTCTATAACCCCTTTAGCCTCATTTGAAAATCTCAGTCATAGATTAATCTTAGAATGAAATTTATCTTGTGTGCAGCTGGCCAGCACAAGATCTCCGCTGGAATGGCAGCCAAGCTCCCTTGTACATCAGTCTTTGACCTTTCTGTATGGAAGTAGTTAAAATATGTGTAGGATATTAAAGTACAGCATATCATTTATTGTTAAAAAAATACAATTATTGACTGTGACACAGAAGTAATTTCATTGTAAGTGTTTTTGGGACATATTTATAGGTCGTGATCCACCTTTGTAAATAAAATAGAGAGCTAAGAAATTGTATTTTTTATTTTATTTTATTATTATTTCATTTTATAATTAAAATGAAGGTGCTTGACAAACTCAGAGAGAACTGAGCTGAATTTTGAAATTCACAAAACTACTTCCGCACAGTGATTGTTCTATAATTTAACGTGGCAGTGCCATTGAGCGTGGATTAGACAGAGCTGCCACCCTGAGCTGTTTTAAACAAATGAAAAATCATTAACAGTAATCTTCTGGATCTTTGTGTACAGGGCAGCTACCACTGGAAGAAGGGAAGACCAGAAGAGGAACTGTAAAGAGCTGAGTAGGCAGATACTGCTGGATTAATGACTAGCATTGTCAGAACTGAGCTATGGGGGTAGCTGCACCACCTTCACAGGCTCACCCCTACTAGCGGGTGTTGCTATGGGTACCAGTTCAGAGGTGTCATACTAAAAAAAAAAAGGGGGGACAGGGAGAGACTGATGAATAGCAAAAGGAAATGAAGAATGCATATGCCATAGCAATAGGAAGAGACATGCTACGCACACAACAAAAATGGTTTATGTTATGCTATGGTACAATATGAAAAAAGAAGGAACAAAAAAGAACTGTTGAATTCTGAAAAAAAATCTCTAAAGGAAATAGTGTGACTTAGTTTATATATATTTGATTTTAATTTTTTATTTATTGTTTAAAGTCCTGACAATGATAAAGAAAACACTCATTAGTCACAGCATTATCTGTGAAGATAGTTATTTGTAGCATGCAATCCCTATTCAAAAATTCGCTATTATTTGGGACCACATGAAGTCTAGAAGAAAATAAATTTAATAAGTGATTGTTTTTCAACACTGCAATTAGTCCCCAATTCAGGAAGTGATGTCAACATATCTAACTTTCCCCAGCATGAGCAGTGGTCCTTCAAATTAGGTGCACCACTCAAACCTTGCTAAGCTGTGTCTTATCTGAAGCAGTCCTTAGATGTAACATAGGGGCATGTGCTGTTTTTAATAACCTAGCCAGGAGGTGAATGCCAAGCATGAGGCATGGAACACCTCTGACTAAAAGGAATGGTCACAAGATACAGAAAGGTAAAAACAAACAAACAAACAACACAGAAAACCAAACCAAACCAAAAACCAAACCCAAAACAAAACAACAACAAACAAAAAAACCCCAAAAATCCTGACAAATAAACAAATAACCAACCAAACAAACAAACATAAAAACCCTACAAAAAACCACAACAGAGTCACTTTGTGTAAATGTTTCCCAAAGGGCAGATAATGTTTTTGTCACTTTCCTGTTTGCATGTTTGGCTTGTGTTTCACCCAGATTTTAGTGAAGTCTTTAATTACTTCAGATCTTCTCCATATTAATAAATAAATAATTACATATCAGGAAGCTTCAGTAAGCGACAAAAACTTCATTTAGCACTATTGGGAAAAAAATGAATATCAATGAGAATGTGTAGTACAGAATATGTTACCATTATCATTATTAAGTTGCACTAGACAATATATAAAATCTGTGCAAATTCTGGTTTGACTCATTTTTTTAAAGAAATGGATCATTTCTGTAGCATTAAACTTTCATTAACCAATAAAAATGTGAATATCTGTCCCACAGGAAAAGTGTGGTGTGATGGGAAATAACATAGTTTAATCCCGGTTTCCAATGAGTTTGCCTCTCTGTTTTTCATGCATTAAAAACTTTTGTAATGCTCAGCTGATAAAAGTAAACTATATACATTAATGTTTACATTGTATATTTTAGATTCATTTTGATATATTTCTTAAATATGTTTAAATTTAGTCATGTTTTCTAAAAGTAAGCTGATCTTTCCATTTTATCTTTAATTTAAAAGCTGAATTAGATGTAATTTGCTATAAATAGATATTGAAGACCTACCATGTTTAAAAATCCTGAGTAGATTATGTGCAATGCTATATTTTCGGGAAAATACAACCTTAAATTTGTCTTTGAACTACCTGATTCTGTAAAAAATCTTTCAGCTCAATCTTTTAAAAATAGGGGTGTGGAAGTCAGAAGGAAATTATGTGGGAAGAAAGGGTATAAGAGGTATAGATGTATATTGCCAGCTGCTTCCTTCCTCTTTTGAATGCATCCCAGTGAATAACAGATGTTTCAGATAATCAGGTGTTTGCATTAAAAGTTACATCATACTAATAACTGCAAATGCATTTTAGTCCAATTTTGTAGCTGTTTTGGGTGGGAAGTTTCCCAGGTTGTTAGAGACACTAAATGTTTATCTAGCATTTTCCCAGCAGGGAGTTCTCTTATGTGCATGTAAAACAGTATAACCCACAGAGGCGATACCACTAAAAATGCGAGTCTGATACGATAGGGAATAATATCATCAAAATAGACAGATTCAAGTAAAACAAATGTTTAAAAGGTTATTTGGTTCCACAAGTGCCCCAAAGTTCATTTCCAGTATACTGGTTCAAGTTTTGTCCAGATTGACAGTGGTTAAAGCTTACCATTATTTGATTGCTATTCAGTGATGTCTCTGAAACAGTTTGCTGTCCTTTAGCTTCTAGTAAGTGTAATATGAAATCATTAATCTCTGCTCTTCAAACTCAAAATTTGACTACAGTAAAATCAAGTACAATATCCATTAACACTAATTCACTCTTCCATCTGAAGTAGTATTTCTTAAAAGACAAATATATCAAAGTGTATCAAAACAACTTTATGTGAACACAAATAAATTCTGCTATGCAGACTTATACGGAAATTTTCCTTCTGATGTCTGTGTTATTGTGTTTTATGAGTCAAAAGGTGGCTTCTCTCTTCAGGGATTTCAGATTTACTTTTAATGAAAATCAAAAACCCATTCTCAAAAAAAAAAAAAAGCATACATTCTGCACAGAAACAAGTGATGGGGAGAATGATATGAACAAAGAAAAAAAGAAAAAGGAAGATTTTAGCATCCAACAAGATGTACATATTTACAGAGGAATGTTGACTTTTTAGTTTTGCCTTCCTTTTTCAAAAATATTAAGTAGCAATTTGGTATTTTGTAAATAAATTATAAAATTTTAGTTCATCATTATCAGTCTAATTTCAATTACTTCACAAATTAATGTTGTTTATTATGGATTATACTAAACTACACTATACACAAAAAATGAGTAGGCATGTAGGATTATGCAGCACATACAGGTGATGACTTTTTGTGACAGAATGTTTAACTCTAGTAGCTGCAGGGCTGAAGAAATTGCTTAATTTTTTTTTTAAGTATACATTGTAACTCTTTGGATTGCATCCACTATTCACAGATGGGGTCATCTGTTTCCTAAATCTTTTCATCAAAGTATCAAAATGTTTCCATTGCTGTCTTTAAAAAAAAAAAAAGCAACATTTGCCCATGCTTGAGTAAAATCACTTTGATACACAGCCCAAATTAGTCCTTCCCTGAAAAACAATCTGCACCTTTAGGATCACATGGTATTTTCAACAATCACAGTAAAATGAGGGTGATAACACACAAATCCCTCCGGCTACTGCATCTTTTCCTTCTCCTCCCTCCTCAAGACAGAGACCATATGACGGAACATGCAGAACCACAAATTACTGTAGTGCGCGGTTCCTACTTAATAATGACATCCCATAAGTTAGCAAAAATCTGCCAACATCTGCAAGCTTCTCTGCAGTGCTGTGAGCCAAAGTTAAAAATCATGTGTGACAGTGCTGTGGAAAATACAATTGATTCCATTCTGATTGTGTCAGTTCCAAACACAGACAATATTGATGATGCTGTAGAGTAATCTTATTGGGCTTGGGCCCAACTGAACATTGGTCTTTGTCAACTCATTATTCCTCTATCAGAGGGATCTCACTAGATTGATCTTGCCAGAAGCTCTTGATGTGTCTCACAAATCACTGTTCTGCTGTTGGCAGGCAGATTCGAGTACTGCACGGTAATTGCTGGTTTTTTTCCTTTCCCCAGAAGGCAGTGACTACATATTGCAAGTCATTGTCATATAAGAGAATATAACTGTCCTAACAGATAATGTAGTTAACTGTGCAGTATGCGATGGTGACAAAAGATGTGGTCATATTATATATGTTACCAAAGGAGCAAAATTATTTCAAAGGAGTTTTTACGTTGTTGGGTTTTTTTTTCCTTGTCACTCCTTAAATAAATAACCTAACTTTTTAGTTTATCAATGTAAAAACAAGTTTGGATAAATTATATGATTTTAAACTGCAATCCAAACATAGAAATCTCTCAATTGGCCTCTTTCTACTTGTACATATAAAAACAAGCCACCCATGAGTGTTTGCGTGATCAATACTACACTGCAAAATTCGGACACAGACATTTGAGTATCTGACAAGAAACAATTACATCTTGGAATTTTCTCTAACATTTTTAGCCAAAGGAAAGAAACTTGTTGGATCCTAAACTGTTTGTCGCTTAAAAAGATCGAGGCAGATTAAGTATAGTCTTTGTCCTGGGTAAATGCTTTCTTTAAGATACTATCAACATATCCTCTGGCTAGTCTTAAAAGAACACAATGACAAAAACAAATCAGAACACTTGATGCTCTGAGTCAGATGATCTGGATAATGACCAGAGTCTGTACTGGAGTTTCTCCAGGAAAGTTTAGGCATACACTGACTGAAGGAGCCCCTGGCAGCCAGATTAATTCCTACAGTGCAAATGAGGAGAACAACAATACTTGAACAGCAAAAGTCTGGCTTCTTGTTCCCTCCATGGATGACAGCTTTTCTGGGCAGGTACAGGAGCTGAGTAGTAGACAGAAGAAAACATGGCTGAAAAGAGCTGTGATTCCTAATGAGGGGGTATGGCTACAGAACTGAATAAAGAAGACTTGAAGGACTTTCACCTTACATTACCTTGCCTAATACAAGAAAATTCAGCAAGGCCATTGTAAATGAATGTTGGTAAAACCCTTTAAAAAATCAGATAGCATTTCATCCTCAGATAATACAGAGAAGATCTCATCCCCTATTGAAATACTCAAATATGTACACGATCAGTACCAAAGAGTTATATAAAGGCCAAGCTAGTGGCATAAATGAGGCAGGTGATGAGAGCATTTGAAATTATGGGAACTGTAAAGGACACAAAGCCACAGTGACTGTTTCTACATCACAGAGCCAAAGCTACTTGTGAGACAGGGAAATGTGTAAAAAAAGAAAGCATGAGATGATTCCACCTATAGACAGCATATAGAGGCAGCACAATATTATTCTAAGTTACTTGAGACCGAAATTCAAGGTTCAAGGAAGACAAAAGAACAGGGTAAATGCAGGGCTTTTGTTTTCCCCAGCTAGATGGTGGCAAAGAAATCGAAGAGCTATCCAGAATTTATGTCATAAAGTTTCAGACCGGTAGGCCAGTTCACTTAAAAAAATACCTGTAATTGTTCAAAGAAAATGCCTATAAATACTAAAATTTTATATAAGTTTTCCTTGGAGGCTTAGTGATTTGCCTTGGCAGAACATGATTCTTTATTTAAAGTAGGAGGAAACTGTCAAAACACTTTTTAAAATAAAATTTATGTCAACCTAGAAGCAACAAAGTAAAATAAACCAAAATGTTTAAAAATCAAATTAAGTCTTTGAATAAAAGCCATGATTATGTGACACTTAGTGATTGAGTACATTAAATAATTATGAGTGGGTTACTCTGGACAAAATTTAACACATAGCTGTCTACATACCCAGAATAAACACCATATGCAAATTTAATGTTGAATCTTTTTCTTGACCTGTGTTGTGGCTAATGTGTTTATGCAAGCAATTCTAAGAGTAGCAGAGCCAGTAACAGGAAGATTCAAACCATAACCATGGAGTAAATGTCATTTTCATTTTAAAAGTAAGGAAAGTGTTGCCATTACTAACTTTAGATAAACTTCACATCACAGAATAGGCTCTCCATGGTGACTTCTTCTGAAATGTGCTAGGAAAGGTAAGACCCTCAGACTGGAACTGGACAGGTACCACATTAAATTCTCTGCAGGTAGCCTCATGGAGACAGCCAACAGGAGAAGTCAAGCACTTTGGTATTCCTGAAGTTGTTGTCCTCTGTGAGACCTTCATACCTTTTTTAGACCTAATGTGAAGGAACTCCCATTTGCTTGGAACACTCAGTCCAGACCCTTTTCCACAATTTTTCCATGCCTTTTTCAATAGTGTAATATATACTTTAATCTTCAATCAGAAAAGGATGAAATAGTAGTTTCTCTCAGTACTACGGCCTAATAGGTAGGTTGTCTATTGAGGGCAAGTGGTAGAGTCTGGACTAGTAGCTGGAAGCTTTTGCCTCAGGCATCTTAAGATGACACCACATGCTTATCTTTAAGTACCCTAAAGGATTGCCAGGATGCTAAAGAGATAAACTCTTCTGTTTGTGAGACTTAAACTTATAGTCCTCGTTAAGTGAATTCCAATTTTGGTAATATTGAGTTTACTTAAATCTTAATAGAATTTTAAATGGAATGTAACCAAAAGATTTTACTTACCCTTTTACTTATCATTCACAGTTAGCCTCACTGCAAGTTTTTGAATGAGTGCAGGGGGGACGCTTCCTATCAATAATGAAGCTGATTTGTTGCTCAAGATAACTCAACAGTTACTGGGCCTTGGAAAGAGGGAAGGCAAATACTTGCCCTAGCATAGGACTTCGAGCTTCTGTCTGTGAGGGAGCTCACATGTATTCCTGACCTCGTGGTCTGGGCTGTTTATACATTTTACATCATACACCATGCACATCTCTTTCAAAATCTTCCTTGTTCATTATTATGCACTGATGTCAAACCATCAGTGCAAATGTCTGCTGTAGAAACAGAAGAGCTCTGAGGTCCCCCAAAAAGAATCAAGAGCAAATTGCTCTCTTAGGGACGGGGTTATCTTCTCGGCTTTTTATCCTGGTGGCACAGTGCTGGTATAAAACCAGTGTAAGGAAATGGAGCCTTAGCTCTTGATATTTACAATGTCCTCATGGCAACCATTTTATTTTAGCTATTTCTGAAAGTTTCATAGAAAAAAAGTCAAGGTCTTCTGGAAACTTAAATGCATGCTTTATTGTGTCATAATATTAGTGGTATGACTTTACTAGTTCAGTTAGATCTCAACAATTGCACAAGAGTAATTTTGAGAGAAAGATCATCTCAACATGTTTATAGAGAGTGTTAATTAAAGTACTCAGGGGAGGGAAAAATAGATCCCAACCTTATAATCTCCTGCAACTTTATCCTCTCACAGGTGAGCTAAAAGAGTGATAATAGGTATCAGCCTCATTTAGGTTCATGTACTTTATACAAGGCAACAATCAGAATGTAGCGAAACCTGAGACACCCCACTCATCTGATTTGATTCAGACAATGATGAAGCACTAATGGGTGTGATCTGCTCATGATAAGGTGAAGACTCAAAGGTAGGATAGTAACAGGAACATTACTAAACACTAGCAAATCTCCCTTACAGACATCCATCCAGAGATATTTATTTTTTGATTCTAAGTATGTGTGCTAAATAACAATCACCTAATAGCTAGTTAGTGCACAAGCATCTGAGATTGATCAGATGTTTTCATCCTTTGCTTCTTTCTTTGGTTAGATACTATTATATTCTTTCCTAAAACTTACAGACTATGTATCACAAAATTCTTGGTCAATGATTTTATTATATTCTCTTAGGAAAAACAAAAAAAAACAAAGCAAAACCAACATAAAGATGCAAAAAAACCTGGAAGACAGAGACTTCCTGTATATGTATAAACAGCCTCTGCTGTGTACCTCCTTTTTGTCTATCATGCTCTTTCTCTCCAAGCGTGTTGTAAACAGGGATGTACCAGTAAACATACTAATTTCTGTAGTCAGATTAGTAGCATGTTTTATTTTAAAACTTGTAATTCCTAATCCTTCTCCTATTTAATGATAAAAACTGCGCACAACCCTCTATAATGCAATAGTGGAAACAGGATATTGGCATAACTTCTTTGGTTTCTTAAACTATGCCTGAGTATCAAAGCACTAGCCAGGAATAACTAGTAGGCAACCACAAGCACACTTATGTTTAGATGGGACAGTGATTAAAGTAGCCAATGTTTTGTGAATGCTACAGTATTTAGTAATCAGGCATGGTTTTCAGCACTTGATTTTCTGCTATGGAAATAGACCAAGTACTTTGCTTTCCATTAACATCCATCAACAGTCCTGTAAAATTCTAAGGGATTAAATTTTTAGAGTTGCTGAAAATCAATAGCTTCATTTGTAACTAGAAAAGTTCTGGATTTCTGAAAATCAGGGCCCTGTCTGCATTTTGTAGTTCTGACGTGCATATGGCTTAGAGTCAGGTGGTGCTGTGTCTCCACCTTATATTTGTTTGATTCCATTTATCTCAGCAAAAGGCTGACCAGCATCACTCTCTTTTCATTTAAATGAGAAGTATTTACATTCCTTGTATTGCTTTGGTAGTTTGGGGTTAATTACATTTCCGTTTTGTCTTTCAGGTTATAATTTCAAAAGAAGTATACACTGTGTATGTATGTATATCTCGTTGTGAGATATACGTATGTCTTTTTTTTTAAACTATGGCAAGGTAACACAGAATATATTGATCAATGTAAAATGTAGGTAAAGGAACATGAAAATCAGATTCATATTATTTGATGACAAAACTATGATTCTTCAATACACAATGCTATTAACATCAGCAAGAACTGTTCTTGTAAACTCTTGTATTATTAGTTTGTCCAGCTGTGTCCCTGGCTGCAAGCACATAGTATTAAAGGTGAGGCTGAAAACTGGCAATGTCAAGTTTCGTAGCAAAAGCTGCTTTATCTTTTACTAACAATCTTAGCAATGTGCAGTGACCTGACCTTGGAGTAGTGGTTTAACAACCTTTGCCCAAGCACTCTGTGGCTCTTCTTATATCTTTAATAGTTTACTTGATGGACTATGAAGAACTGCCAGATGACAGTTCTATTTCATTTTTGTCACTGCATGACTCTCCGTTTTTCTGGCAGTCTTTTTCTCAAGGGCACAATTCTGCAAGTCAATGTGGCAATGTTCAAGGTGGGTATGGCCCTTTCAGCTACTGTATCTTGATGCAGTATGTGCAAGTCTCACACATGTTAAGATTCCAGGCCTTCAGAAAAATAAAACCATGGACAATTTTATATGTTCTCATGTCCTTCCCACTGAAGATAAACTGAAATTATAGGATGTGGATATTATGTTAGGAAATTGGTTGACAACATAGTATAAAGCACTGTGTTTATTAATTAATTATCTTGCGAATGGTATCCCTTTATATACACTAGGAAAATGAGCTTACTCATTAGAAATGTCTATGCCTTTAGTGACAGTGCATATGGGGGAGCAAATAAAAATGAAGAACAGAAGCTGTGAAAGAAGGAAACCAGATTGTCTGGACACTCCTGTCCACTTTTTTAAAGTGCCTCTAGCCCTTAATAGATTTCTCTGCATGCACGGAAATCTATATGAACAGATACACCACAGATTTGCATATTTAAACTGAATAATTAAAGGTAATTATATGTTCATATGAGTGAATTTCCATTTATTTGTGCAAATCAGTGGATTTGGCTCTTCCAAATGGTTTCAGGTGCAAATGTTGTAGGAGCACATTTTGGTATTCTCTGTTGGGTGTCTATTTCCATTTTTACTTTTAGGTTATGACTTGTCACATGGAGTCTCAAGCCTTGATAGCTGACTTCATGTCAATAGACATTTTATAACCACTACAGTGCAGTAAAACATGGTTTGCTAAGAACAGAGACAGAAAAACTCACGTTTAACAAATTCATTTGCATTCATAATGCATCTGCTGATATTTTGTGAAACTGAACAAAGTTAAAGTGTGTTTTGTATGATTTATACCTTATGATTACATCTAAGTCATCCCCATGCTATTACCTGTTCTCTACTGTTATTTTAAGTTCAGTACTAGTGGACCTCTTCCCTTGTGAAGAGATGTGATGGGCTGCATAGGTCTAGCCCTTGTTCTCTGTTCCAGAGGAGGAAAACTAAGTCTCTTGCTATACATGTAGAACTGGAAGCACAGCAAGGAAGCATATACCTTAGGACTGACACAGTACAGTTTTCTCCTTGTGTCATATACAAAGTGCTCTTTGGAACTATTTTTCTCATGGCCTTTCGGATCTCAGATGCAAAAGGTCAGTGAAATATCTGGGGCAACATAGATCATTAAGAGCCATTGCTTCAGGCTGTTTGGAAGCTCATGTCTTTTATTTTTAGACCATGAGGGCAATAAACTTATTTTTTTAATATGGAAGTGTGGAGTCTGATCAAATCCTAGTCCTAGTTTGACTCTTAGGAACTGAGACTTGTATTTATAGTTTTTTCTCTATGTCTTCTATGTCTATGAACTAAAGTATCTGTGGTTTCACTATAAATACAGGTTTGTATTTTTCTGGACAGCATATTCATTTTGTTCATCTGAGTATTTTTCTGCTGCACTGTTGACTGGTATTGTATCAGTATTGTATCCTCTTTGTGTCAATACCATTCAATCCTGCAACTTACAGCATTGTCATAGCTTTCCAGCTTTCCATTAATCTGTGTACTCATACTGAAGACATCCCAGAAAGTTATATAGATGTGCTAGACTTAGAGGTGAAATGATAGTCTATGTCTTATGTCCATTACAGATTTTCCAAAACTTTTCCTATTACAGTTTATTGTTCCTCAGTGAATATATTTTGGTTCCTGTTGATTATATATGTATAGTCTTTAAACTTTATTGAATGATTTATTTATGCTTTCATTTCAGTTGGATATTTTATGTAGTCTTTATATATATATATGTCATATATATGTCTTTTATATATATATATAAAACTCTTAATCATCTGGGGCAGAAAAGTCAGTCTGAAACCATCTCCAGGCCAGTCTCTGAATTTAAAGGCAAACACCATAAATCTTCAACCTCATTTTTAACATGAACACACTTCTGCATCAATGGGAATGCCTGGTAAATTAAAGACAAACTATCACAGTTTGTCTTCTGTGTCAGAACAAAAAAAATAAAATAGAAATTGTGTATTGCTCTTCTATTTCAATCAGTTCTGAAGTAAATGTGGCTAAAAGCCTTGTGAGCCTACTGTGACAGCACTATCTTGGCTTCTAACTTTCCTACGGCTTCAGAATATCCTGGGATTTAAGGTTGTTTGTGGGAACAGTGAATAAGAAATACTTGAGCATACTGGTCAAAAACCCCACTGCAGGCAGCAAGATAATACAAGGAGTGCATTCTGCTTGCCCTGATGTGAGAGCAGGGAGTCAAGACTTGGGAGTCCTTTTGACGACAAGGAATTTTACCTTCAGTGAATGTATCAAAGACCATGAAAATTAGGAATTGGCATTAAATGCTTGGAAAGAGGAATGTGGCAAGTCAGGGCTGAATGCATTACAATAAAACCATACTGCAAGAAGAAAAATTGTCAAAAAAAATTAGAAGAAATGTTGAGCATCAGCACGTTTCCTTCCCCAGCATGTGACTCGGAGCACATCCAGCTCATGGGGAAATCTGCTACTATGGCTTTGTTTGTGGAGAAGGTGGTTTGTCCTGCAGGCTCAGAGCAGGATTACTCAAGCAAGAGAAGTACTCTGCAGGACAAGAGACTCTCGTGCATCAGTCTACGAATTACATTAAGCCTGAAAGGATGTCTTTGGTTTTGCTGGACGTCACTCATTGGATGTTTCCACAATACATTACAGTTTCAGGATCTTATATTTCCACTACAAAACTTGAATTCTGCCAATATTTCTCCTACTAAATTTCAAAAAAAGGGTGTACAATAATCACAGCAGCTTTCCAGTTTGGTCCTTAGACCACAGCAAGAATTGTGGAATTCACTTGTATTTTCTCTTTCTCTGATATTAGAAGTTTTTGTAGGACCTTTTAAGTATTATTATAGCCATTATAAATCATGTAAAATGATATTCACTAAAGATTGGTATGTAAATCTTTGAGTTCTTGAAACAGAATTTTGTTTATATGTAGCGTGAAGTTAACCATATGTGTCTGAGAAAGTCACTATTGTTTGATACTACTGGCTAGTTAATAACCATCATATGATTAGTGCTAAGAGAAATTCAGTTCAAACATAGGCTTCTCTATTTAGGCTTGCGACTTGAAACACTAGCTTTCTTGGTATTTCTGTCTTTCCTGAGCACCCTTTTTTTTTTTTTTTTTTTTTTTTTTTTTTTTTTTTCTCAGTAGTCTGCAGAAAGCATTAAAACCTACTCCTGGGATATTACCAGAGATAAATAACTTAAACTCTGCTATAGGGAACACAGTCAAATTAAGATTTGAAATGTTCAGTTTGTATTCAATTTTGTACTTTTCCTGCAGGAGAGAAGCAACAAGAGAAAACGCTAAGAGAGAGAACCTTTTTATTTTATAATGGTATAAATGCTTTTCATAGCTCATAGTTCATCTTCTCATCTTAGTGAAATAGATAATAATTTTGAAGGTGTTTTTTCCTCTGTTTGCATGGTACATGAGGCTCCGTTGCTGCTGATTTAGAGATATCATTAACTGCATCATTAGTGTCATTGACATGGTCATTGTTACATTTGTAGAAATACCTTAAATAGTCTTATCTGTTACGAGACTTTTTCTGGTTCTGTTTCATATTCACTAGTCTGCATTTTCACTAGGACTCACAGGTTTGATTTGTACCTCATTTACATCAGTATGGTTTGATTTGGATAGGGAATCCTACTTAAATGTAAGATTTTGTCTAGCCCTCTTTCTGTAACCATTATTGGCTATCACTATGTACAGGAACCGAGCAGACATAGAAATATGGTGGTATTACAGTATACCACATATACTACAGTAGGTATTTATAGATGACAGCAATTTGTGCCCTAAGAATCTCTAGAGTCAGAAACTGGAACTGGTTTTATGGACTTGCTTCCACAAACTCACCTAATTCTACAGTACTCCACTTAGATCTTTACCAAAACAAACTAAAAGCCCTGGCTTACCAATCGGTGCCATATATTTTATGTCATAGATAATATTATAGGAGAATGTATACAAGTTAGCTCGTGTGTCTTTTCAAGAAAAGTGGAGACAATGCCTTAGCTCTGAGATACCACTGATGCTTATGCTAATGGTTTGGCTGATGGAAGCAGTGTGCTTCTTAAGCAAGCAGAAGTAAACAGAAAAACAGGATTAGAATTCAAAATGCTCTTGACAAAAAGGTATTTTTTTAAAATAATAAAATGAATTTCTTCAGAAACATGAGGAGTTATGCTGGAATACCAACTCATAAATACAGAATAGAGAATAAATGGCTATAAGAACCTTTTGCAGAAATAAATATAGTGTTTGTAGTTTGGGATAAGCTGGTGTTATGAGTAGTATGGCACTACAAAAAAAGGAAATGCCATAGAAAGCATATGTAAGACATGTGAAATAATCTTATGCTTGTAATTGGTGCTAGGAGAAATCAGTTGGAATACGATATCTGGTTTTGGTACCACAGTCAAGAAAGTGATGAATCCACAGGACAGTCTAGAGGAGAGCAAGGAGAACAATCAAAGATCTGGAAGCCTGGCCTACCAGACCAAAGAGAGAAACAAAGGAAGAATTTACTACCTGTTTTCCATTGGAGAAAAGTAATTCATTGAATTGCGGTTGTAGCAAGGAAGTTGTCAGTCTCTTTTCCCAAATAGCAAGTGATAGGACAAGAAGAAATGGTCTCAAGTAGCACCAGGAGAGGTTTAGATTGGATATCAGGAAAAACTTCTTCACTGAAAGGGTTGTTAGGCATTGGAACAGGCTGCCCAGGGAAATGGTTGAGGCACCATCCCTGGAGGCTTTCAAAAGACACGTAAATGAGGTTCTTAGGGACATGGTTTAGAAGTGGAGTTGACAGTGTTAGGTTAATGGTTGAACTCGGATGATCTTAAAGGTCTTTTCCAACCAAAATGATTCTATGATTCTATGAGATTAGGTATTAGGAACAATATTCTTAACGTAGTACATATTACCTCAGAAGACAGAAGCATCCCTGTAACTGGAAGTTTCCAAGAGCACACTAGGCACACATCTCAGGAGCAACACAGGTTTAGCTGATTCCACTATGGGACAGGAAAGAATCTGCTGGCTTTTTGTTGCTCCTATGACACAGTGATGTTATAAGGCTTGTTGAACTTACCATATTCTGACAAGCCTAGCTTCATTATAATGTCATTAAGACAAATTTTCTGTTTGATCGTTTATTACAATAGTGCTAAGGGACCATTTAAGAACTCACAAAAATTGTGCAAACATAATGCTGTTTTGCAACAGGACCAAATAGTTTACAGTTTAAGTGGATGGCATAGATGTGGAATGGTGGAAAGAACTGCAAAATATGCTAGGAAACACAGAGGTAATTTGAAAACGTTCATGTCTCTTAAAAGCAGCTGTGTCCATTTTGATCACCTGCAAAACATGATTATCACAATTCTTAGTGTCTAAGAACAGGCATCTATATGATACTGAACAACTGCAATGGGAAAAGAAATAATTTGGACAGATGTCTATCACTTGAGACCAACTTCCTTGTTCTGCATTCACATAGCATCTTGGCTGGTGTTTTTGAACATTATTGCAATAGAAATCACATATGAAATGCTGAAGTTTTTGAAAGTGAATAACAATAAGTCTTTAAATAAGTACTTTTACAAATAAATAAAATCACGAGATTTAGTTGTTGAGGCTTGTCTGAGCAACCTCAGGTGTGTGCCTGAAGGTTATACAGAACAGAAATCGTAGGGAAAAGTCTTTCTCAGGACCTTTCATGTATACCTTGCTTTGCATTAGTCTTGAAAGCAGAATACAACTATTCAAGGTTTTTTTTCTGTTTTCCTGGCTTTATGCAAATTCATATTTTTAAAGCATTCATCACTTTCTTGCCTACTATGAGACAGAGGCTTGATTCTTTCAAAAAGCCACAAAAAATCAAAATACTGTGAAAAGGAAAATCAGCTAAGCAAATTGCTGTAATCTGTCTATCTAGCCATTCTGCCTTTTTTTGGAATAGTATGAGGACCAGGTTCTCAAATAATATAACTTGTCATGGATATAATTTGTCTTGTAAGATCTATGCCAAATTACACCCACTAAGGAGCCTTCCTTATGTTTTCCAAATTCCTAAGGAAGAGGGAAGGGCTTAAGTGAGTTTTCTGATTAACTGATATGAAAGGTAAGAAACAGCTCAGAGTGGTGAAGAAGTTGTTTTTTCATAGTCATCAATAAGAAACAGGTGATCGATTGCCCTGTTGTCATTTTACTGCAATCAGAAGTGTTGTGGATCACAAAACATGGCATGTGACACCTGTCATGTTGATCTGCTGAAGCAGTTACATTGGGAAGAGCAAGGAAGCATTAGCATAATGTTTCCAATACATATTTGACTTTGGAAATTTACAGCTGAAGTATGTGGGTCATAGCTCACAGTCACTTGATTTCTTAATGTTTTACATATTCCCAAGATGTTTAGAAGTCATATACCTTCCTCAAATCAGTATTTTAAATATGCTTGACAGTCTCAAATCTGCTGTGGATGGGACAATATTTAACATGTGCAATGTGAAAATACATATTCATAATACAAAATTTAAAGTATTATAATTTCAGTCCATTCATGTCTGTGAGAACATTGCAGGTGAAAGATGGATAGGTTAAGTGATATTCTTGTAGATTTGCTATGATGTGTAAGATAAAAGAGACCCATTAAATTATATATCTTATTTATGGAGAAGGAGAAGTAGCCCCTATGGATTGTCAAATACCATATGAAATATTGCCAAGCATAGTAATGTGTTCTTGCTAATAGTTCCATTGTTTGTCTGGGAACAAACAGTAAAACAGATATTCAAAAGATATTTAACTTGTCTGTATATTTTGGAGTCATTTTTGTCTTTTCTTTTTTTAAATTAAAGTACTGCTTCATCACATTTATCTCTGCTTCAAATTATTTTAAAGGTAACAGTATATGCAAAATAAATTGGTATTAGCCTGTCAATTTGAAGCCAAGACATCAAAATAGTTTTTGGATTATGAATTATATCTACAAAACTGTTAGGCTTTGATATTTTTTATTCCTTTAATGAAATAATTAAAACATAGATAGTTAAACTCTGTCTTCTGTGGGAAAGCACTTCACAGCATAAAAGTACAACACAACTGCCAATATTAGATGCTCTTCAGTTTGAATAAATCAACTATTTGAACACTCACAGAATTTGCCCCACTTGCCTTTCCTAGAACTGATGTAACCGTATTGTAAAAAATACCCCAAACAAGTAAACTAAAAGCATTTGCATGGTACAAGGTCATCTGCACTGCTTTGATCATTAGTTTGTGCAAAAGGAGACTTTACTTCCCAAAACTGTTCATCCAATATATTTAATTAGAAATAAAAGCTCAGACTAACAGGTCTAATCAGAAAACAACTTGTTCACAAGATAAAGCATAAATCACAACTGCTTAATTAAGAAAAATTGTCACTTTTTTTGTATTTATTGACAAAACACTTATTGATTTTAGTTTATTGACTTTGTTTTATATATTTTTTTATGTAAAAGAATTTCCGTAATTGAAATGGTCGAAGCATTTTTAGGAATGTCTTAAAGGATCAAGAGTCTGATTCTAAATAGTCATGATTTAAGAAGAATATGCCATAAAGAACTAAAATTTATGTAAGACTCCAAGTAGTTATTTCATAATCATCCATTCGAAGGAGCAAACACCATCACAGCTTTTGCAACTGCCCTACACCAAGGACATGCATTGCACTTGGTAATACTAAAGAGAAGGTCTCCTATCAGCCAACTCCACACTGCCTAGTGAAATATGGGTTTCTCCACATGTGACATTCAGTCTCCTCTGACAGAGCTAGAACCCTGGACTTATAGTTTTACCGGTAAAATAATTCTGACTTTGTTATGTATTCTTATAAGCAGTCACACATGCAAGGTGGTGTGTTATTGGTCTCCCAGTTTTCAAATGTCTTTTAAAATATGTCTGAAAAGTAGTGTTGGACAATAAAGACTATTTATTACACAATATTAGGCTTGCTGGCATTAGATATTTAAATTTTATGGGCTTATAGCTTTATGAGTGCGTATTTTTTTATTCTCTGCTTCCCACTAAGATGTCAAAATCCTTTTGCCAAATCAATATACCAACTAACTTCTCACTTAGAAACCCTGTTTAGGAATGTATGAGTTGGATAGGTGATTCTAGACACTGAGTATGTTAAAACTAAGTATAAACTTGCATGTAAGTTTCACTTTAGAGTTTATCTGGACCCCCTTTTATTTTTAATTAATGCACATTAACTTTTTGACATACCACAGTAATACTGATTTATTGATTTCACTGGCCTTTGCTTTTGTTGTTCTGTGGAGATTTTATTAGTATTAAACCTCCAGTGCTTGAAAAATACTAGATGTATTTCTGAATCCACGTATCTACCTCAATGTACAAGGTGAGAGACCAAACCAAGGACATAGGCTCTGATTCTAGTCTTACAAATTAGTTCATCAGCTGAAAGAAGCATTAATGATGAAGTAGTACATTTTATCATGCCCATTTCACAGATAATGGTACTTCATCTATAGTGAAAATTACAGTTTCGAATACATGATCTGTGTTCAGCCTTGTCACTCCCACTAGTACAAACGCTGACTATTAAATTTGGGTGACCGCAGGATAAATTTTTATGATGACTGACTAAAATGGATCAAACTTTCAAATTATTTTTTTTAAATAAGTACTTTGAATGAAGATGTTTTCAAAAGCAAAAGTTTCATTTTCTCCTCTCTCAAAAATTATTGCCTGTGAACCTTTACCTGGCTGATAGTCATACAAGTCTGTCTGCAACTGTACAGCTAATTTAACCTCTAATCTAATACTTAGGTTTATAAAATACTTTAAAAACATTTCCATATTGAGGTGATTTTTATTCCTTATAGAAGGTTACTTTTAATCTATTTCCATCTGTTTGAATCTGTGGATCTAGATACTTTATGTTAAAATTGTGATTCTTGTGTTCTGACATCATTGTTGCTAGTATGCCCTTGCTTTAGGTTGTGCTCTCATGGTATGATGGAGACTTAACTTCAGTGTGAGGTCTGATGATGAGTTTTCCACTGCCTTTACATGATTCCAGTTTGTTGATTTTTTTTCCCTCTTAGATTTGTACTTAATCCACTTATGCTATTTCATTTCTTTAAGTGCGTGATACCTGCACAACCTCAGCTTTCCAGTGCAGATGCTTTTAATTTCCTTGTTGCTTGTCATGCCTAAGACCTTTACCTTTGGAATTCTCCTGTGACTTTTTTTTTTTTTTAATTCAAGATGTTAGAAAGAATTCCCATGGGTCTTTAATCTTACTTGCTCTGGAGAATAGTGTTTTTGACGTGGTCTTTGAGTGAGTGATTTGAAGAAAGGAAAGTATAGAAAAGTAAATAACTCATTCATATTACTGATCAGATTGTTCCCTGGTGGGGGGGGAAAAAAAAAAAAAAAGAGAAAAGAAAATTATGCCAATACTTCTAACTGTTCAGCATTACTTTCCTGTATTTCTTGTTTTCTGTTTAACCTCCATATATCCTTTTTGTATGCTCTGGATCTGGAATAAAAAACCCTAATAAAATACTTCGAATGTTTATTTATATAAAATATTTCTCTTTCGGTCTGGAAACCAGCTAGAGTTGTGAAAAAGCCTTTCTCGAGCCTCACCAGAAGAAATATCAAATTTGCTTTGTTTACCTGCACACTTCCTGCATGAAAATATATGTAAATATTTTTTCTCCATCTGCAATTGTATATGTTCCTATAAAATGCTGGCATAGTGAATAGAGTAGCAGAGTCACATGAGCAGTTGTTCAATTACTTGACGACCATCCGGAAACTGCTTTATTCAAGAGTTACAACAAGAATTGTATCATAAGCCTCATACAAAAACTTCTGCTGATTGTTAGAGGCCTTGCTTGCACAAGCCAGCTGCTTTTCTAACCTAACTGAAAGCAAAGTAAAAACAATGGTGAACTGTTGTAACCTTCAAAGCAGAAACTCTCAGTAGAAAATTTCAGCCGAAACTTTCAAAAATTTTGCTCTTCACATAGTGGGATATTCCCAATGAAGCTCTTATTTACTTTAACAAAAAAAAAGGAACCGGAAGGCTATTTTTTTCCCTCCTCTGTATTTAAAGCCTTCCAATAATATTTCTGTTTCGCCACTACTTGAAATTTTATTGCATACATGGTGTCTGCTGGCAAGTTGGAATGAAACTTCGAGGCACCAGAAGTGAACCAGACCTTCTTTAGTGTCTGAAATCCATCTCCAAAGGCCTGAGCAAACATCCCATTGTACACACAGGGTCCCTGGTGAGAAACCCGGCTCCAGGAGAGACTCCTTCCCACTGCAAGGTTTTGTAGGGAAATTTATGAGCCTGTCACTCTATCAGTTGAAAGGGTTTCCATTTCTGGCCTAACACTGTGAGTTTAATATCTAAAGTTTTTGGAAGGGAAGTGATTTGTTTCATTTTGCTTAGGCCTTTATGTGGCTGAATTATATTTTAGCAATCCCCAGTATCCATAGCTACAGTACTTCCCCACTGACACAGCAACACTTCCTGATAAAGTTTCCCCATAACTCAGCCAGCAAGCTAAAGTCCAGCTTCTGTTTCTCCAGTTAAAGCTAATTGTACTTATACAGCACTGGGTTTCCCACTTCCTCCTTTTCTTGGGGTGCACAATTGCCAAGAAGATCTATATCTGCCAGGAAAAAAAAATCCTGAAGGTTGGTGCCAATTAACAAAACAAATACGTTGTAACTTAATGAGTACCCGGTAGGTCAAACCTGATCTTACTCAACAGAAAGATGGTGTAGGAGTAAATAGAAGGCAGCACTTAGCCACTGACAGAAGGGGAGGGCATATTGTTTTACCAGGGAATGCTTTTCTGCTTTGCTTTACTGAGTGAGACCATGCACTTTCTCCCCTTCAGACCCTGCCCACAGTGCCTAATTAATTCACATCAATTTTGAGAGAATACATGATTAGCTGTCCTAAGGCTAAGCAGTAGCATATTGAGTCACACGCTAGAAGGTCTAGTTTGGGCACTGGCTCAGGATGGCAGGATCCATGCCAACATAAGAAGCTAAATTGGTTGCAGGGCAGGGGGTGGGGGGCTTGCCAACTAACTGCCTCGCCTCATGGCACCATCTGCCAATTTGTAGGCTGATGTTGGCATCAGACCTGAAAGAGCCACTTATCCACTTGTACAGCTATTGGCCACAAGAGTGAAAGGAGAAATGTTTGAAAATAAGGAGGAAGTTGACTAAAAAGCACATCTTGTCTAGCACAATGCCTGTCAGGTTGCTGCCTGCAATACTTCATCATCAAATATGGGTATTTCTTAAGAAATAAAGAAACTAATCCATTATTATCATATCTTCATATCTCAGATTGCAAAGAACATAAGGTTAACGCTCCCAGATGTAGAGTTATGTGTTTCATACATATAATGGCACATACAATAATAAAATCCCTTAAATCTTCTCCTCTGTCAGGTAGCTTCCAAAACCTAAAATGAATTATTTTGTGATATGGTCTAGTTTGGGCCTTCAAAGGTAGTCTGATAAGTAGAAAGGCATTCTTAAAAGAATGTAAATTAATTTCCAGGTTACTTCAGGAGCAATCTGGAGAAGAACCAGGTATTTCATAAAAGATATTGTGTTCTTTGAAATCACTCCAACACTTAGGGTCTACCTCAATTCAGCATTACGTCAATGGAATCCTAGCAGCTTGCACCTGGCCAAGAATCTTTCATCCTTTCCCATCTAACAAGCAAACCAAACCTAAGCTTCTTAGATGTTCATCTCTGCGCAAAGATTCATATCTGGGGTTCAATTCAACCCCATAATGGTGAGCTAACAACTACAAAAGTTGATGCTAAATGCAAGATCATCAACTATTAAGAAGAAAAGGTACTCACAAAGATGTAAAATTATTAACTGTTACTTTGTTTAGATCTTCCATTTATTTCTAGACATGGTTCTGACCTTGATTTCATCTACACAGCTTTTGGTAAGTTTTGTCCTAGAAATCTGAGAAACCCTTTTTCCCTTTGTAGCCTATATGGAACAATGTCATAAAAGAGAGGGGAACCACTGAAAAGAGAGACTGCAGAAGTCTAAAAGAATGTAACTTCTGAGAAAATTATTTGCTTGCAATTTCTTATTGCAGAAGGTCAGCATAAGTCCTGTTTGTCACCTATGCAAGATGCATTCAGTGGCATAAATATAGTAGCTTGAGATCAGTAAGTGCTACCACCCTGAATATCTTCCCCAAAACAAAAAAACCTATGAAATCCAACTGGAAAGAAATGGGACATACCTCATCTCCTTCCCTTTTTCTGAAACTATGGTTTCATACAATTGTGTTTCTAAGTTTTGATTACTGAAATATCCTGGCTGCACTCTCGGGTTATGCACAGGTAGATCAGCTTCACTTCTCCCTTGGAGGGTGCACGTGCAGAACGCCTTAACTGTTGCAACTCCACTCACATGAGTATCCTGTCAAGAAAAAGGAAACCTTCCCTCATGTGGAGACACTGCGAGAGTTCTGCACCGGTCCACGATGGGAGGCTATACGACTCGTATTTCTAGTTGACACCTTACTCATAAATTGGCTCCTAGAGGTCATTGGTAACTGTCTTAAATTAGAGCAGCCTAGAGCTAAGTGCCTGAGGCTGCTTCAGTTTCCACTCCAGCTGATCTGGCACTAGGAAAGTCCTAAAACTACAGAAAAACAAAACCGCCTTTGTACAATCCTCACCCTGCAGTGAGTGCTGAAATGAGCACTCAAAACTCAGTGAAGGATTTTGAAAACTAGATAAATAAACAGACCTCCAGAGCAATATTTATTACTCATTTTGTTTCTTTTAATGTTTTTTGTACATGACAATTCAAGCACAAAAGTACAAAAATGTCTCAATAACTTGGACACTTGAGGTTCTACTGTCCCACAGTTAGTGTTATAGTTTGTGTATGTGCTGTCATGAGCATTCACCATATATATTATTTATTAATTAGTAAATTTTTTTCTGCTTTTTATGCTATGTTTTACCTTCACGTATTTACTGTGCTGGTTAGACCTTGCAGGCATCTGTAGTGTACAAGGAGAATTTACATTTTCTTCCTAGGGTATTACATTAGACCTATTAAATCATTTTCAAACAAAATTCAAAAATGGTATAGAGCAGGGTGGGAAAAAGAATGCAGCCTCTTTAATATTAAATGGTAAGCATTAATATTTAATAAAGTAAAAGATACATCTTGGTTTAATGTTGCTGCTTACAGGAAAAAGGGTGATGTTAATCTGCACTGAGTTACCTAGAGAATAGTCAGAGTGGTGAAAAATACAAAAATACAATGTGGTGAGATATTGCAACTTGAATCTATCACATACTCAAGACCCTGTCGCTAAGTCTGGTATAAGAAAAAAGAATTCTTTTCAGGTTTACAAAAGAGGCTGAAGGAGCCAAACACACATCTCTGAGTTTGAGTAGAAACGTCTATCACTGAGGTGACAGGACCAAAACAACAAGATATATGCCATTGGTTTTAGAGGACATGAGAAAGTTATTTAGGTGAAAACTTACAATTAAAAGAGATGAACTGTGATTATTTTGGTAAATAGCGTTCTGCAGGAAAATCTTATTGTCAAGATTTTTACCTTAATCTTCAAACTGAATGAGACTAAAATCAGCAGAATAAACGGATAGTCAAGGAGAAAGCAGAAATGTGGAAGCAAACAGGTTATGGTGTAATGAAGGTGTGAATGTGACCCAAGAAGACCAAGAAGAAACTTAGTATAAGCAGCCACAAAACACTCTTCACACAGCTCTTCTGCGCCTACCAATTGCAGCACATATGGTCCTTTAGCAGAGGGTCTCAGAACAGCGGGTTAGTTTACATACCATATGTATGCAATTGGTAAGCACAACGGGGTTGCGTTAAGGTTATTGCATCTGCCCTGATTCGGAGTTCCCTTGTATTTTTGGGTTTATGTCGGACAGTAATGTTATTTTAACAGCTTTTGTGTTAAATTTCACATGTTTTTTTAAACAACATTATAGCTTCCTTTATTTTCTTTTTATTAATTTTGACTTAGTAATAGGGTCTCTGGAGACTTAAAATTGAAACACATTGTAGAATGATGGCTGTTAGAAGTTCCATGCTCCCAGGAATGATTATCAGCTAAGCCCCATGATGTCTGACTGTTGTCTATTTAACTGAGTACTTAGTATTTTGCATTTCAAGTATTTTCGGAATGTATATGATCTGCAGATTAATTACAGGAGAACTCTTGGAAATCTTTTTTTGTTTTGAATCTGTATCAGAAATTATTGGTCTATGGCAGTTCAGTAATATGAAAACAAACGGTTTTGGTTGGACAGTGTAGTCGCTGATTATATCTATTTTGTACATGGAGAATGAAACCCTTATAATCAAATTCAATATGATTTAATCTTTACAACCAAGTTGGATATTTTACAATAACATCAAAAATTCATCTTCTACCAGTATTTTCAACAGCTACATAAAATACTAATGGCAAATATTCTTACAGTTAGGAAAAAATACTTAAGAGATATGGACAATATTAAAATCCATTTTTATAAAAATTGCATAACATTGTGAAGGAATTTTGCACTACTTATACTGTTTTGTAATCAGAATTAATGTAAAGAAAATGTAATGGTCTGGAAAGAAGAGCATAGTGGTCTCCAAGGTATACACAAATTTTCTGCTAATAATATATCTGTTGCTTCACTTAATTTTATTTTTATCCACAGTATGCTATACACCACCACACACAGGAGACAAGTAGTGCTCTAATATGTAGATTGTAAGGTGAAGTATATTTCAGACAATAGCTTGTAGCAGTTACTGGAACAGTTTAAGCATTAGTTTACCTCTAACTTCCTAGTACCAAGATTAATAGTGTCTGACAATTGCATCAATATGGTGAAAGCAACAGGAGACAGCAAGCACATTCACATAACACATTTTAAGCATAGCTTAACCTCTTCTGTAAATGCCTTTTATGGTAGACAAACAGCGGAAAATTATTATCCTTGCACTGAAAAGCTGTGGTTACTTCACCTTCCTTCCAAAGAGAGTAAACTCCTGCAAAGTTTAATGAAGGCCAGTAGTGTAGTTTTTAAAAAGAAAAAGTAAGAAATAATGGGACAGTGAAATTCCATAGCTTGTGATGACAGGCTAGAAAGCTACCAGAGTTGGGAAATACAATGCAGGTGAAAAACACCCTTGAGGACATATCACAGCATATGTGAATGTAAAAAGCACAGGAACTGCTGCTAATCAGGTCATCTGTTCTTTTGAGATTGCAATCTATGCAAAGGAGTCTTTCCCACATGGCATAGTTTCTCACATTCCACCCTGGAGGAAATTAGGTAGGAGTTTGTTTATATAAATTATAGCTACACATACAATTTATATAAGCATCACCAAAAGACCTAAATATTTTATGTTAATCCAGAAAATATAGAAACTTATATGAAAGGCAAAATGCAATTATATAGGATTGACATTGTAATTTTCTGTGAAATTGGACAATAAAAAAAACTTTTGCATAAGACTGAGCTAGTATTCTGAATGTGGGAAGAAAGTCAGTGAGGAGTATATTGCAAGTTGAAATGGACGTGTCTTTAACGTGGAGAAGTGATAAAATCCCCAAACTTTGAAAATCTTAGAGTTCAACAACTTACACAGTACTGTTGTAAAATGTTGGATCCTCCAATGCTTAAACATACGTGCAAAAGGCAAACAATTTTTGCACCAGATTTCATTCAGGTGAAACAGCTCCTAAAGTTAACCAGTAGGAAAGGAGTAAGTCACTTTGAATTTGTCAGCTAAAGACTAGCAAAGTTGAACTGCTCTGGAGCAAATGAACTTTTCCATAGTAAAACAAACAATAAGGACTAAGGGAATAAATGCTTTTCACTAATAGCCTTCCAGGTAGTAAAATGAAAATATTCCAGACTTGTAAAATTGAGCTGTCTCTTTAAGTCTCTATCAAATTCTGTGACTTTGGCAAGGACTCTCCCTATACAGACTGGTCTCTTGGTGACTTGTGAAAGTCTAACTTGTTTATTATTCCTTCTAAATTGCTGCAAAAAGATGGAGGTCTTCAACATATTGAACCAGGTTTGATCATGAAAGCAGGGGCCTCAGGGCCTATTGTTCCAAGTTAATAGGCCAGAATAATGGAATATCAGATAGAAAAAACAGAAAAATTTGTGCTGTGGAGAATCAAGGCCTAGATCCTCTTGGAACTGCCATAGTATCGATGGGTCCTTGCCATGGTTGTCTCTTAGCACGATTTAAGTAAGTCTATTCTAATCAGAGAGGACTGTACAGGTGATACCTGTGTCATGCCAGGAGAGGAACCTTAGTACGTTCCTCTTTATTCAAAGCAACAAAGGACTACCATTCCTCACTCCACAACTTTTTATCATCATAACTAGGTAGATCCTGTATTTATAATTGACCTTCTGTTCTTCTGGTTGCTGCTTCTGGTGAAGCCAAACAGTTGCCATGGTAGGTATAAACCCTCAAAATCATAGGAATTCAAAATTATTTTTTTATTACTAAAACCATTGAAAAAGTGTGATATTAATTTTTGATCTAGGAACTCTTCACAATTCTTTTATGATTGCTCTAGGAATCATTTTTTTTTTTAAATAGCTTAATCTCTGCAGACTGCAAGCAAGAAGTTGCTAACCCTTCTTTCAAATGTATTCTGAATAAAAAGCCATGGAACAACATACTTTGTGATGAAGTCCAGAGGGGAAATAATTGAAATACAGCTTTGCTTAGTGTCAGTAATCTCATCTTCATGGCAATATTCCTAAATTAAGATCTGTTTGCACTCACTTTCATGTATGTACTGCTATTGCAAGTAGACATCCGGGGTGGCATATGAAAACTACTGGTTAGATTCATGACTACTCATTTATTCTTACAGGTACAGATATTTTTTATGAAATCTGTGTCTCAAATATCATTAAAAAAAAAAAAAAGTGGCCAGGAATGCCAAGATTACTATTTCATGGCTGGCCAAATTAGTAGAAGAATCTAATGAATACATATATCCAGAATAGATGCAGAGTAACTGAAAGGCTGACCAGTGGGAATGTTCCTTTCAAATCAAGCAAAAGGGTTCACTATCAAATATTATCCTTCTTCCCTCTTCAGGACTTGCAGAGAAAAAACGGAGAGGGTCTGAACTGCTTGGAAGAGTTCTTTTCAGATGCATTTTCACTGAAGCTGATAAGTTAAATAGCTTTTTTGAGTCATTAGATTTTGTAGCACTGTCTAAAATTATTTCATGAACTCTTTCAAATTAAACATACTCAATATTTCTTATCCATCTCTTTTTGCAGCTGTTTTCTCATTCTTAATAACAAGCTGTATTCAACCAGAGTGTAAAGGAAACTTGATGAGAAATGTTTTCATTTACTTGAGATTAATTTTGCTGCCAGTGTATGTTCCTCACTGTATTTGGAATTTATACCACGGTGGAAGGATTTGCACAGGACCGTTCATATTACTTAACTCTACAATTTGGTGGGCAAAGCTGAAGAACAGAGTGCTTCTGTCTGCTGCTGCAAATAGGCAGAGGTGAGAGTCCCTCGTGGATGAGCTGGGAGAGAGGCCATGGGATTCATTCTTATGCACTTCTGACATATTTTACAAGCTGGAAAAAGTAGCAAGGATAGGTCTGCACTCATTTGGGTTGAGGGGGGAGTGCGTTGAATCCATTCCCCCTGCTCCTGTGTGCTGCCCTGATATGCGCACAGAGGAGTGAATTTCAACCAAGCTTAGGCCCTGATCCAGAGAAAGTATACTTCTCAGACAAAAAAGCTCAGCACGTGCCTAAACTGAGCTGAACATAATGTGAGCTTAATTTTTTTTCTTGAAGAGAGGTCCTGATGGGAATCTGCAGGACAGAAGTGAATAGTGGCAGTAGTGGACTGTAAAATGTAGGCCCCAGGAGAGATGCAGCCATGTTTTTGGAGCTGGGATATGTTTTGCTAGAATATACAGATAGTCAAATTCTTGACATCTATTAAAATAATGTAAACCCATTTCACTTAAAAAGAGATCTTATAGTCTATTAACAAAAGGCATCAGTTTCACATGGCCAATCCTTACTGTGTTTTGGAAATCTGTGTTCAGAGATGGCCCATGTTCTTTATTGTCTTGATACTGTAGTAAAAAGATATAGACATGAGAAACTGTCCTCATTGCTGATCAAGTTTATATTAGTCTTCATTGATCCATGGAGTGTATGTCAAAACTCTTCACTCTTGAAGCACCGTTGGAAGAAATGATCTTTTGTTGTGGATATAATGCCTACCACAATGTGATGCTTGCTCATGACCGACATGCCCAGAAAAAATAACAATACTGACAATAGTAATAATGATATTACTACAAGTAAGTTACATAATTAAAGATCAGTCCTAGAAGAGGGACTACACAGCTGCTAAGCTGTCACCACCTTGCATAGTCCAGGAGCATGTCAATGGCTCCTGGATTTCTCCCAAAGAAATCCTGAGCTGGATTTTCATGCAGTATACACAAAGCATATTCTACAGGTTCTAGATGCATTTGCCCTAGATACCATGCATGATCAGTGTGGTTTGTCTGGAACTCATTTGAACTCAGCAGCTCTATAATTTTCAGAAGCCTTTCCTGATTTAACAAGCAAATTTATCACATCCAGAAATGCTAAGCTAATTTACACTAAGCAGTTTACACAGCAATCCACTTAAATATTTTTCCACTAGTATTCAGTTATTTCTTCAAAGTAAGGCTTCCATTGAATGCATGTGATCCTTGTATTCTGTCTATATTTTGTAGGTAGGATGCATCCTGAATAATTTTTCCAAATAACCAGAAAACTTAGGGAAAAGAACTGCATGAGTAGATGTTAACAGAAATTTGTGGGAGGGAATAAATGCCCTATAGTTCTCTTAAACAGTTTATACCTGTAGCTGTACCCATGATAAAACAGCTATTGGGAAGGTGGTATATGTAATGAATTTCTTGCAGGGATTGCAGATCTAACTGACCATAATGCCTTCACACACGTAGAAATCCCAAACAACTACAGGGCTATCTGCTGATTTCTCAGGTATCCATTACTGAGGAAAGCTAGTTATTAATTTCCAAAATTATTCCATAATTTAGTGCCATCCAAACTGTCTGTTGAAGTCTTTGTTTTGAAAAATGCCACATTTTAAGTCTCAGCTGCTATTTGCACTGGAAGAATGACTTTTCCAGCATTCTAAGTTCCTGCTTTTGCACTTTTTTTTTTTTTTCCTATTTTGGATTTTTGTCTTACGTTCCAGCACACATTTAGCCTTTGGCAGATTGAAAGGTGTCTCTGTCAGGAAACATCATTCAAGGTAACACAAGATACTTCACAGGACAAAAAAAGGTGTGGTGGAGGAGGAGAGAAAACATCAGAAACATTGCAAAAATACCTTTTTGTTTTGTGATTCACAGCTTTAAAACTTTTCAGCAGCTTTGAGCTATTAAAAAGTGTAACTTGCTGACAACTTTTTACATGGAATGTCAGCTTTGTGTGATTTGAAACAGCTGAGATAATAATTCCCAAATGAGAGGGTTATAATACTGAAAGGAATATAAGTATGCATTGTATTAGCTGCACCTCTACACTAATGACTAGTGTAGACTAATTGACGGAATAGCTAACCCATTTATTTGTACATGAAAGCTGTTTTGCCTCTCTCTCTCTTTTCTACTCTTTTGCATCCTGGAAAACCTTGGAAGAAAAATATTTCCTTCTTAAGAGTTCATTTGCTTCTGCAATTTTTTGCTTACCTGAATTGAAAACTTTTCTTTGGCACTGTCATCAATTTTATTTTGACCCAGCTACTCTTGCAAAATGTGGGCTTAGTAAACAAAGATACTCTTTTCAAACCAGTGCCCTTTACTGTAAAGAAAACAAGAAAAATAGAGCAGAAGTAGTGTTGTGTTTGCTAAGAATGGTTTTTAAAGTTTGCCATGAGGTGTCAGCAGCTCTTTAATTTTCAGAAGCCTTTTCTGACATTAAGATCTCAGCAATGTGTACAGGAACTTGCTCAAACTCTTTCAATGGTGCTGGGCTATTTTCCTAAAATAAAGATTTTTATTTTAGAAGTCCTTAAGTATTTCCATATGACCAACACAGATGAATTTTTCTATTTGTTATAAAAACCATTATATCTGCAAATGAATTAATAAATAAATGTAAAATAAATGTATAATATTTTTCTTCTAATTAACTTAGTTAATTTATCTATTGTCCAGTATGTTCACTGCCTCCATTTTTTAAAAAGACGTATCATTTCTGTGAAAATTTAAATGTCACAATGTTAAGAAAATCAATAATAATAGACATCAAGAATGGCTTGGAAATAACATGTTTTACAAACTTTAGAAACTGCTATGAGTTTTAGAATTAGCATGTTAGATTTCAGTGCAAATATTGTATCTTCAACTTTCCCCAGGTGGCAATGTGTATTAAGAAATGGATGCCTATGTCTGGAAAAGCTGCTCTTGCCATTTTTCTTTTCCCAAGTTAATTTAGCTGATGAATGTAATATTAGTCTTGGGTTTAGAAATACCTTCAGAGGGAAAGTAGAACTGGAAGAAGACCATGACAGCTGTATTTCTTAATATAGTGGGCTCTGGGTAAAGCTAAAACTTTAACCAGGCTTGAGAGATTAAATCAAAGCCTATATTCAGGTCAGCTAGCTACCTCTACATATCACTATATTATCACTGTGTCTGAATACATTGGAAGTTCACTCGGATAGTTTGGTCTGGAAAAGCACTGTCCTAAAATGAAAGTTTGTTGCAGAATGGAATGTATCCCTGCACCAAACCACTGTGAAATTGTTGGAATTGACCTTAAATCCTGTCATTTTGTTTTCAGATGTTAGGGCTTGCCCTTCCTGCTAAACCTGAGAGTGCCTCTTACATTCAGTAATAAACCTTACAGTAGTGCTATTCCACTGATCTAGTCAAAAATCCAAAGCTTGAACTCTTAACATTCAAAGTAATGTTCACTGTAGGAGCACTGACACTTCATGGAAATCTGAGTCTGTACTCACACCTGGAGATTTCACCATAAAAACTACAGAAAAAACAGTGGGGTTTATCCTGATCACCACATATTTATTCTGAATGACATCTGATGGGAGTCAAGACATGGAATGCGGGCATAGAACACCGAAGTATTTTTAATCATTTTTCTTTCTCTTGAACTCATGAGACAAAGGCAGGTGTGAGGAGGATATGGCCTGAACTGGCTAGTTTGTATTACCATCTAGCATGTGTGGAAAGTGATTTAAGAGCAGTAGGTCATGCTTCGCTTTGAAGTTCAGATACTGCCACGTCTTTTTGAAGACATCATCCTGCAAAGTGCTGAGCACCCTGGCTGCAGGCCAGGAAAACACATAAACACATGCTTAACTCTGATCATAGGACTAGGGCCCTTGTGTTAAAGCTGACATGTGCTGAAGTGCTGGTCTGGATCAGTGCCAGAAGGTTCAGCATCCTTCAGGATTGATTCCTCAGCCGATAAACTAAAGGATACAGCTTAACAGTAAGCCTTGGATTCTGTTTACGTTTCCTGCTTTCATTTTAAAAGACAAACCAGTGGTTGTTGAACACAGAAGGTCCTTGCTTCTTTGAGAAAATTGACATAGATGGAGGCACAAAAGTGCATTTTAATAGACACAGGCAATGAACAGGATATTTGCTTCGTTTGGCTGCATGCAAATCCCTTCTTTCCCAAATAAACCCTTAATGACCTGCTAGCACATAGCATTTTCAGGGTCTGTTTACGTGGTGAACAGAAGTCTTGTCTTTAGGTGCTGGCTTTTGCAATGGTCTCAGGTGGCAGTACTCCGCTCCGGGCCAGAAGGTCTTGTGCTGAACTTCCACAGCAGGAATTAAGCTCATTCCCACTGCTAAATAGAGGATTTTGCCGTTTTAGAATGGCCAAGTGTTATCACAGCTTTCTTCTGATTGTTTCTGGCAGATGCAGCAAGTAAGAGCTAAAACTTACTCTTACAAAAAGTTAGGCTTTATAATGGGCTGAAATTCAGGCCTGGCTAAAAAGGGTTTATATTCTTAAACTGTGAAAACAGATGATGGACCTGGAGTGCCTAGTTATGAACTAGGCTTTCATGTCTGAAGAAAATTACAATGAAGGTAGAAGACAATTCTACAGACAACTGTGCGATATTAAACACAGCTGCAAAACTCTACTCTTTCCTTTCCAGGCTATCATCCTCCCTTCACCATCCACAAAATGTCCTGCAGAAGAACTGTTGCAGCCAGCATTAGGACCAGGTGAAAATGAACGTACTTCATTGTCCAACTGAATCAGAATTAAAAGAAGAACTTAATGTTGGTTTCTCCATGAAAGCTTGGCTTAAATTTCCTTTGGCTACTAAGATCACAGGAAAACTCTTTTTGAAGGTTTTTTCTAAATAGTTGGAAACTAACTCAAACTGGGTTAAACATAAAGTGTAAGTTTTATTGAATCAATTCTTAAGGCTTAACAAACTTAACAAAATTCTCCAATTGTTTTAATTAAATATCTTTTTCTGGCACTAAATACATTGAAATACTATGAGAAAAGCAATACTAACTGACAGTAGGAATTATCTAATTCCATGTAAAAATCTGTTCCTGCAAGATGTGTCTCTGTCAAGCTCATTTTTACAAGCATGAGAGGATGACCTAGGCCTTGACACCATTAGGTACTTATCAGATGGAACCAAAAGAACTTCCAGATGCTACTGATCCAATTTTGTATGAATATAAGAATGAAAAATTGTTGCCTAAGTGGTAATTCATCTCTTTCTACTGATTCCAAACAGTAGGAAAAGAATGATTATTTATTTCTGAATGTATTTTTCTTTCTAAAAATTTATGGAAGTGCTAGCCAAACACAGTAAAATCATGTTGATTTTTATTTGTTGGAACTTAGTTATTGGCAAATGATAGTAAAACCAGAAAATATTGTTTTGTGTCTGAGACATTAAACTCACTCAGAGAAGTTCAGAATTAGGAAATTCAGAATTTTTTTTTTGCCTCGTTCTTCCGTGGTATAATTGGAATACCCTTTTCTAGTTTAATGTATTTCTGAATATGTCTCTGGTACCCAACCCTTTTGGTAGAAAGTAGATGGACCAGCTGGACAATGTCCATTCCAGGCACATACTTCTCTTTAGACTGTAAATTCTTGAGGGTTCCCTTAATATGAATTGTTAGCACCTCATTGTATTTAGGCTTCTCAATCCCAGGTGCCACTGAAATAAAATTTCTGAATAACGGTAGTTTGCTCCATTCGCCTTACAGTGATAGGATATTACATTACCTTGCAGTTAATTCAGAGGCAGAACCCTAAGGAACATCCGGTACTTTTGGATCTTCTGCCATCCATTCTACCCCTTTGTGCTGCTACTCCATGGCAGTGTCTGAAAAACACATCGTGTGACTGTACTTAGAAAATCTGCACTGTTATCAAGCTTCACAACCAGAAGCACCATGGATTTCTGTGTGCTGGGATTGCCTTTTTTGGGGTGAAGAGGAGCACGCTGAATTGAAAATGGAATTTGTAAACTGATTCTGATTAACTTGATCTGATTGTGTGAGGGAAGTTATTTTAGAGCACTTCCTTTATTTTTTTTTAAAGAGTAGTCTAAAAGGATCTTTTACAGGGATCTTTTTCATATTCTGTTTTTGTTTAGCTATCATCTGCTGTCAACGGTGTTCACACAGACCTAACTATGAGTTGTGGCACTATGGCAAACAGCCTCCTTTGGAAGATTTTTAGAAGTCCTTCTTTGAAGGTTTGGCCTTTAGCCTGTGAGGGTCAAAACACATTTGGGAGCTTATATTATTTGTCACCAGGGAGAGCCTAGGGTAAACCTAGAAGCACATTTCACTTCAGAATCCACATGATTAAAATTAAAATAGCATGTCTGGTATGTATACAGAAAAAAAAAATCGTCAGATTTTTTTCTGTATCTTCAAATAGATCCAACAGGCAATTAATCCAAAACAATATATATAATGTGTGTAATATATGTATAGATAAAGTATATGCAAAATTTCCATCTCAGTAGATAACAGCATTAATATATTAGAAAAACAGAACTCCTCAAGCAAAGTCCTGTTTCCATAAATTTAAAATTTTGCAGTTGTCTGTGGAACTTGTGTATCCAGCACCACTGGAAATGATGATTCATAGATATTTTATCTCCAAGTTACAAAAAGTAACTTTGTCATAGGATATTGTTACAGAACTGGTAATGAAAGTCAGCTTCAGATGTACACTTAATATACAGAGTGAGATTTAACTTTCAAATTTGATATCCAAAACACTGCCAGAAAAGATTAATTCTTCATGAACTGGTCTATGACATATCAAAAAGAGAGAATTATTGCACAACAGTAATTTTTAGCATCACTGTCAATCACTCATCTTCAAAACTGCTAGAACTGGTAGGAGAATATAACAGTCTTATAAAATAAACATCTTTGCACTTTAAAGCAGACGAAAATTGTACTGTAAATTTAGGACTAGATTTTAACTGCATGAGAGAATCTCAAGGTGAGATGGAGTTGGCCCAATTATTTTGCATTCATTCTCTGTTCTGTCCAGGGAACTACTAAAAGCAAATGTTAAGACCAGAGAATTCTTGTACTCTAGATGTATTATATAGTGCTATGGGCTGAAACAATTCAGAGCTCTGGATCTGATGCTCCATATCTCCACAAATTAAAATGCAGAAAAAATTGAATAAAGGGGGGTAAAATTCTTCCTGAACTGATCCATAGCATTGGTCATGAATTTTGCTCTAGGATATTGCACTGCATGTAAGAGCTAATGAGTCACTAACTCAGAAAGCAGGAGACTTGTGTTATGTTACTTACTCTGTCATTAATCTGTTGTGCAACCTAAGCAAGTCACTTGCCTTTTTCTCTCTTGATTCTCCTTTTCCACCATCTTTTCTACATGGAATCTAAACTTAAGGTTAGACTGACAGCCTATATTTTGATCATATATATGTCAAAGCCAGCCCTAGGACTCTGAGTGCTGGATCAAAAAAATCACAGCTGCATGATGCAAAACTCTTCTCCAGTATAAACCCACTCTGAAGGTACAGTTTTGGTGGTTTTTTGTTTGTTTTCCAGAAAAATCTTCTATTAGGAGCCTATATGTACAGTAGGCCTTCTCACCACTTCAACTCTTTACCTTATCACCTGTGGTGTTTGTTCTCATATAATGGGAAAAGCTGGTTTACAACACAAAGTAAGGTCACATCATGTGTTCTGGTTACTTTGGCTGCAATACGACTGTGTCCAAACCTGACCTGAATCCAACCTTAAACATCTTTTCCAACCAAAATGATTCTACAATTCTCTACAGCTGCATGATTATCAGCTCAGATCTGTACCCCACCAGACAGGAACAATTGTCTCATGAAGCATCTTTGGGGTCCAGGGTTCTTCTGAAACATTTATTAATAGATACTAATGTAACTATTGCCTCTGCAGCAAAATTAACAGAACCTTTGTCTTACTGACTTTGTTTGGATTAGTCCTTTGAGGTGTTCTTTATTCATGTTTATGGAAGACAGAGTTAACTTTCATATTCTTTTTGGTTTACTTTCATGTTCTATGGGTGAGAAATATATTTACAAGCATATTTTCGTGTTTTAAAAAATACTTTGGATTTTTGCATTCGTTTATGCTGTGGGTTTGTTTATTTGGTTGGTTGGGGTTTTTTTAAGAAAAATGTAGGTTCATTGAATAAGTCTGAGATTCACAGAATGACCAACATTTTTTGACAGAGATTATATAGTATTGACAACATTCATGTAAAATGGAAATGTGAAATGTAACTTTTACTAATAGCATAATAAATTGATCACCAGAAATAGTTTCTCTTAAACAAAGTAACAGAGACTCATCCCCCCTTTCCTCCCTCCCCTCTCATCCTTCAGAGAAGTAGAATCACAATTACACCTCCAAGAAAAAGGTCTAATGTTCACACTTCTTCAGAGGAGGATCAAACTATTTAAACTGTTCTTTTTAAAGTTAATAGTTTCCAGACTATCATTAGTCATTTCTTATTTTTAAGTGAGAAAAGTCACAGTATTGAAAATAAAAGCCATGTCCAAAGATTGCAGGTTTGGCCTGCAATATCTAGTAGACAACTTTTACTGGGACTTAAAAACTTCTATAGGATTGAAATACTGGGAAGTTATCTTTTTTTTTTGTACTCAGTATAAGATTTTGTTTCTTCTGTTGTGCTGTTGTTCTTATTGCTTATATAGGAAGTATTATAATATTCAGTATGATATTTCGTACTGTTGTAGCTAAGTTAAACAGCACTGCCCAGTCTAGATTTAACAAAGTATCATACCAAGTTGTAAATGCAAGCAATGGTATAATAAACATTTATTGCAAAGTGGAGTCTTTTTATGTGTCACTTCCATTCCTCTATGTTGCCAAGGTGACCATACTGAGATAAATCAGCTTAAAATGTAAATAATCATATCCCTGAATATTTCAAATTCAGAATTTCTACTGAGTAACATTAGAACTGTCAGACTTATACAAGTAATCATATCTGAAAGATCCTGCAGCTTTTAGTTACATATTTTTTAAGGTTATAGACTCACAAGAAGGCAATCCACTGAATTATGTTTTTCCTCCCATAAACTGCAAAATGCAGCAGTATTCTGTTGTAAGAAAAAAATTGTTCAGAAAAAGTAAATTCAAGATAAGGCTTAGAATTACTGTGATGTCATGCTATGATGACAAGACTCAGACAATCAGTTTTAAGCTGATAATCTTCAATGTAGGATTTCTATAGAAGTTCACCTGTCAGCAACTAAACTACCATCAAGCACCAGCTTAGAATTTCTTTCCATTTCTTTCCATTTTCCACATTTCAGCTCTATAAAAACAAAATGCTCCCTGAAAATACATAAGCGGGGTATGTTGCTCCGAGAAGACCTCAGAGCTAAAGCCTCAAGGTCAGCATATGAATTGCTCATATGTTGTACCACAAGTGGTGTAGGCGATACCCTATTTCACTCAGTCAAAAGAGCAGATTTCAGAGATCAATAAATGGCAGAGAACATGTACAGCTTCCAGAAATGGAACAGAGCTCTTGCACAAGAACTCCATAAGCATATCCTAAAAGGTTAAGAAACTTCCTAAAATTATATGTAAAAAAGAAATAGTAAATATACATACTGGAGAATCAATGGTTTCCTTGCTTTACAGGCACAGACAAGTGGGATTTTCAAAAATAGCATACTAATCACATCTATTCGCATCCTTATGTTATTTTAGAAATACGGCTCTCTACCTCAGATCAGCCAGTGACTTAAACACGGTAACACTGCATGATTCTGGGCTTAACTTTTAGCACCTTTCAAGCTTTTTATTACCAATCCTGATGCTTAGGCAGAGCATTCAGAGCAGTCAAGTTCCTACAGAGCAATAATGTGAGTTCAGGAAAGTAGCTTATGCTTATCTTTTAAGACCCACGTGGAAGGGGACAAGATCCTGATCTTCTCCATGATAGTCTGCTAGCTAAGGCATTTGCCTGGGAAATAGAAGAGCAAAGTTCGGAGCCTGCCTCAGACAAAAAATGATCCTTTTCTTGCCTTGCAGAACAAAGTCTCTTCCAGAAGTTTGCATGTGGGCTGGGACTCAGCTGTTCCCTCTCATTCTTCTGCCCACCTCTGCTGTGTTGGACTGGATTCCACACATTTACTGGGTGTTACCATAACTATTTTGTCATGTAAAGGAGACTGCAGGGTTACTCAACTTGTAGGTGGCTTCCTCACCTCCCAGGAAACAGGAACAGAGTATTTACCGTGTTGCATTATGTGGCACTCAGTACATGAGCATTTATATGGGCATGGTCCCATGTTCATGCTCTTGTTCTCCTTCGGGAGTATCTTATGCCCATGAAGAACTGGTGGACCGTTCCACATATGTACACAAAAAAGAAACCCTGCAATTTTTCCCTTAAGCATACATATGTTCTGCCATTAGATTAGGGAAGCTGCCTCAAAGTGAAATAAAGAGTGGTTTCTACAAAGACTAATTTTTCTCCCTAGCACTAAGATAATAGGAAATAAAACACCATAAACTTTTGAGGGGCAAGTTGAGTAAATCTGTTCAGAACCAGAGATTGGGTCCAGAACAAGATGAAGCAGGACTGAAGAGAAGCTAAGAGAGACAAGGTAGAAAGAGTGACTGGGAAGAAGGAAATACTGTGGAACAAGTAAGATTACAAAATCAGAAACACAGGTATAGGTATTAAGTACAATTAGAAGAATGTGTAAGTGTTGGGCTTACCTCACGTAGCGGATGGAGAAACATTCTTTGGTCATACTCACAGTATAGTTCTCAGGTGGTGACATCTTTAAATGCCCCCTAATTGTTCTTAGCCAGAAAGAGATTTACGAGGTCTGATGTAGTGTAGCAATTAAAAAATATACACAGAAAAAGGATATGCAACACATTTTTTCATCAAAATGAAGACTTCAAAATATTGACAATTTTTAGATAAACAGGTACTAGCCTGTAAGTGGTCAACATTGGAAAAACGGCAATTTGTGCCCCCTAGCATGCTTTAGACATGACCAGCAGCCAAAATAGCTTTCTAAGGCATGAGATAATCATCCCTCATATTGGATGTGACTTCCATCTGCCCCAGTGACTGGATCAGTGCTGCCAAAAGCAGTTTGTGATGTGATGGAGGGCTGCTCCGAGGAATAATGGAGGAGAGGGCAGGCAGGGTGGGAAGGAATAGGGAGCTATGGCACAACAGATATTTTATAGCAGGAATTCACACTGAGAGGCCATTGAAATAGTGTTCAGTGAATGGCAGTGATTGAAATACTTTTCTTATTGTACACGCAAGGACTGATTCAGATAGGGCATAAGCAGGTGCAGCTTCATTGAAGTCAATAGTGCAGCACCCACTGGGCCTGAATTTAGCTCACAGTAGGACTTGCTGTGAAGTGTATTACACTAATGATAGCTATGGCAACATACTGTTTTCTGCATGACCTAGATGCATTTGCCCCACATAGATGTTTTCACACCAAGGCAGTGTTGTTTCTAAGTTTCTTACCAGGAAGAAGACGAAATTGAGAGATGAATTTTTAGGCTTTAGATTATGTCTTTCTGTGGGTTTTAACTCATTTGTTGAAGGATTATACAGGTATCCCCTTCATGGTTAATAGGCCTATAAGGATTTTGCAAATAAGCTTTCTAAAGTCAGGTCCATATTAATAGCTTCCCGAAGTTAACTGTAATTTTCTATTAAATTGTTCAATCATTTTAGTTCAACATACACAGCTTCCAAAGACAGCTTTTTTCTTTACCAGCTCCTACCCAGTGGTACCTAGTTGCTGAGAACCAAATTACTTATTTCTTCCTCAGTGGAGATAACCATGGAATAGTGTTTCAGGAAGGAAGATTTCCCAAGATATACAGATGGAAAGACATTTTGTTGGTAAAACTCTGGTTATCAAGGTAGAACATGCACTTATAGACTTTCCATCTTTAAATTAAAACAGAAAATCTTTATCTTATTGCAAGTGTTTTACTTGGACATTAGAGCCTACAAACTTACTCATCTTTATAAAGCACTATCAAGCACTATTTCTACTTCAGGAGGAGCTCAGAAGATTAAAGGATTGTGGCTTCCTGTGCAAATTATGAAAGACTTCACAGTTTGGGTTTGTGGGGCTTTTTTTGCTTAAGTTACATGAAAAAATTTATGTGATATACGTTGGCTCCTTTCCTCTAAGCATGGTTTTCTGCATCTTCCACAAAACATGTTGTTCTGTTCTGCTTTCATGTTTTTCTTCTATTCTTCTAAGAAGACAAGGTAAAAAAAAGGATAAGTTTTAAGCAGTGCTTTTTTGTTTCCTAAAAGTGCAATGTATTTGTTTGGTACATCATGCTTGTCAGAATAGTCCATTCTTCCTTTCATTCTACACTATCACATTATGAAATAACTTCATGAAACTCTTCTATCACGTGCGGAGTCAGAAAAAGCTATACATGGAGGAACAATAATTCTGAACAAGTAATTGTAAAAATGAATGTGACCAGCAAATAACCTCAACATTAAATTCCATAAAAATTACATCCAAAAGAATATGAAGTAGTTTTTACAGAGCAGATTGTATCCATCAGACTTCTTTAGCTCACTTTCTCAAATTCAAGCTATGGAGTTGGTTGATCTACTTGGATTTACTGGATCCTCTCTACTCCCTCTGTGTATAGTTTTAAATCACTTACAAAATGGCCTCCTCAGCACAGATCATGGTTCAGACCTACAGGAGGACTCTACATCAAAAATCAATGTAGATGCTGAACGGAAATATGGTTCTCATTTGGGCCATGAGCTGTGTGAGTCTTCGTACACTGCAAGAAGGATCACCCAGAATACGTTGATACCAATGGTTACTCTCAGCTCTGGTGCACAGCTAGAACAACTTGTTACAGAATGGCAAATTATTTAACTGCTTTTGCAAATCAAGTAGATTGTTTACATGCATTTTAATTGATGTGGTTCTGATCCATATATAAAGCCTGTGCATTAAACCTACTATATTACACAGTATTCAAAGACAGCAATCATGTCAAGATTTATAATTGTTTGAACAAAGTACTTCAAATGAAAATAAAATGATGTGTGAATGAAATGTTGCAATAATTGAGTGAATAGGCAACTGATTTCTTTCACAAAACAACTAATTTTGACTTTTTTTTCATTGAAAAGGACATATTCTTGAGAAATATTTTCTTATTCAAACCCAGAAATTTGTGAAAGAAAGTTTATTCACCCTTGCAATTTGTGAGATTCCTCATGGAGCAGTGGAAAGAAATCACCACAGATTTTGTCAGTTTCATGCAAAATTTACATAACGTTGTTATGAGTTTCTATTTCTAAACTCTCCTGTTTTAGGAGTGGAAGATGGAAACTGAAGCCTATCATGAGTTTCAGTCTCTTATATACCTGTTTAAAATTGTCCACATGCTGTGAGAAATCAGACCTTCACTTTTAATGCTGGTAATTGAAACACTTTTAATAGTTTTAGATTCATTTGAGTTTGTAAAGATTAAAGTGTTCTGCTGTTTTGGCAGTTTTGTGTTTATATCTGAAATGCAAACTTGCATTTGGAGACGTAAGCATTTCAGCTTGTGTTACATTGATTCTTGTTCTTAAAAGAGGCAAGCTTTTCAGATGTGTTTGATTAAAATCCAGAGGAATTTAGTTCACTAATTCTCTTATAACCACTTGAAAAAATGTGTGCTTAAAGGGGCTAAAATCCAGTATTCTATTCAAACCCTTTGATTTTGTGTTATCTAATTGTGCGAAATATTGTGTCCCTGTTATATTTATGGAACAATCAAGTAACAATTCACATATGCTAACATACATTGAGTCTGGGGCATGCCAATACCTGTTGCTGTGTACCTGGAGATATATCAGGATGTCAAACACTAAAGACTACACAGCGAGTTGTAGCAGAATGGGAGAATCAAAAGTTACAAAACTGTGGATAAGCAAGTGGATGTTGTAGTGCAAAAGATCACTGGACGAGTAGGATTCCACATCATGAACCATCACAGAGGAATGAAATGAGCACAAAGAATATTTCTTTATAGTGTTCTAAATAAAATCGCCAGTTGCTGCAGTATGAAAATCTTCCTGGGAGAACACAAATACACTGAAAAAAACAAAACCAAAAAACAGTGAGGGCTTCGTTCCACACGTTGCCAAGGAGTTCCTTGTGTGGTTGAATTGCTTCATAGTGTTGACACTAGTAAGAATAAAAACACATATCTCAAACAATGTACAGCTTTTTTCCTTCAGGTTTAGTGGACTTTCATTGTGTGATTTTTTTCCTCTCCTCAAGTCAGGAAAAACTATTATGAGAGAGACAGATTTCTCTAATGAGCCTCCAGGTAATGCAAAATTCATATGCCTCCACCTGCAACTGGGCAACGCATGATAAGGAGCGCAAATAAGAAAGGAAATTTTTCCGTGTTTTTTCGGAGGCAAGAACCCTGTTCACTAGTGGGCATCATGACCCACTTCTCCATTTTTAGAAAGAAGTGGATACTTTCTATGGGAGAAGCTCAAGCATCAGATTTGCTCCTTGGAGCATTAATAAAAGGGCTCAGTTAGCTTCATCTCATTATTTTACTATGAGTATTGACTTTGGCCTAGAGTCATGTATAGATAAAATGGCGCAAGGGCTTGTCCTAAGTGATTACTCAGAATTACAAATCATTTCACATGTAACTGAATACTGCAGCCTAGCTGGCACTCTGCCCCTCGCTTTTCCCACCTTCAGCCCCCCAGCAGCCCCCTCTCCCCCCTCCCCTGCCCCAATAAGAGAATGAATCCAGATTTGGTTAAATGGGCAATTAATCTTATTCACTGAAAGGGGAATTTTAATTCACCAGCATGAGGAAGACATACATGCCTATCACACAGCATTATGCCAACAAAGATTTCAGAAAAACAGTTAATGGGCAGCCTGGTACCAGGGAGACAAGAAGGAGCACGTAACTGTGTATGTGCCCTTTCTCTAACAAAGCAAACTCTAATAGACAGGACTGGGGGTTTTTTTGGTGTTAGTAACTGTCTGATCATGTCTGATCATGTAAAAGGTTATCCACTAAATGTGTATGTTTTAAAAAGGAATGAGCAAGAAAGTGAGAAAGATAAATTTTAGTAAGGCTGGGATTCTAAAAGCCCATTATTTTTAAGAGTGCAGAGAGGATCAATAAAATAAAGAGACACATAAAAGCTCAAGATACTCTTGGTACCACCAAATAAAATAAAATAGAAAGTGCAATGTGCAACTTATAGAGTACAAGATGGCAGATGAAAAGAGAGTCTGTTAGGGATATACCAGGTTTCCTGAGTGCATCTTCTGTGGTATATTACAGCAATTTTCCCCTGAGCAAGACCCTAGAATTTTGTATAAGATTTGTTTCATATTTAGACTTTGTTTGAAGGACGAAGAATCTTGCAACAGTTACTTTGCACAAGTACTTATGAGCAAGGATGTGATTTAATATATATTCCTGCTTAGTCAAATATCAAATTCCCATTAGGTCACAAAACAGATTTTTCTCCCAGTTTAGTACAGTTCTAAACAGAATAAAAATGCTTTCTGTCAGCCACATGGTATATAAAGTAATTAAATTCCTGAAAGTGCCTGGTCACAAAGGGAAGACAGAGTTCAGTAAAAAAAAAATCATAATTTTCTATTTACACATCACAATAAGATGTTTTATGGTTTTAAGACGTCTTTGGTACCATATTTGCTTATGCTTATTTCTACATTAAAACCAGATAGAAATAAAATACAGAAGGTGCTTATCATTTGAGCAAAGAGACTTTGCTTACTTTGTAAGTGCAACACTGGTATCTCAACTGAATATTTTACACTTGGCTTTGGAAAGAACTAACAAGATATCCCAAATACAACACAAAACCTAAGGAATGCCAGTGAAGCCAAATTAGAGCCTAAATTATGAACAATCAACATTACCAATATATAATGGATTTATAATCGCAGTAATTGCTTTGCTGAGGTGTATGCATTTATTTTGAATTGAAGGGTCATATTGTTTTTTCGTTGCATTTCATACTTGAATGTTTGGGCTCTTTTAATGCACTTAGCTCTCCACAGTGGAAATAATTATCATATTATTACCGCCACCTGCTCGAACTATTCTATCAGAATAAAGATGGTCTCTCTTATGGAGGCATACAACTTATATCATCAGTAAGAAACTTAGCAACTCCTATAACTCATACAACTGAACACTTGCTACTTTAGGCATATCATACAAAGGACTTTATGTTACCTCTTGCCTATAAAACTGGTAAAAAACAATTAACAAAACCAATTATGTGTAATCATTCAATTGGCCAACATTTTGGAAATTAAAATCACCTGATAGAAAAAATGTCAAGGAAAATCTGTGTTTCTTACAGTTTAAATATATATATATGTATTGTTTACATTACTTTAGACCCTGATATTTTAGAATAAAAGCCATTTTTTCCACCCATTTCAGTAGGGCTAAGAAAATCAAGGAGTGACAAAAAGTCATGAAGCAGGGAAAATAAGGATATACTTGAGAGAAAAACATTCTTAAAATGTATTAAAATTTCAAAGACAACCTACATATGAAATGTAGATGTCCAAATGAAGTTTTTTTGTGCACCTGGTGCGTGTGCATCATGACATTCTATTTACATGTTTCTGCCTTGCTTAGTACACTCGAATTACAGCAAAAACTGATGGGATACAACAAGTGAAAATAAGACCATCTCTGGGAAAACTGACAACACCTGAAACAAAGTTATGGTTTAACATTGTTATTAACCACCGTAATAGAAGACAGCTCCTGACATGCAGTGTTTTAGCCTCCCTTAACGAAGGAGATCTGGCACACTCACCATAGCCTGGGCCAGCCTGGCAGGAAGCTGTTGCACAGAGGGAAGGGAAAAGGTGCTCTAAAGCATCCTCCAGAGCGTGCCAGCTGTTAAGCCCATTGAAAATGATGTGTTCGGCTACTTAAACGTATAGTATCAAATCTAATTAATAAAATAATTTCTTTGTGGCCACCGTTTGGACTCAACATGCTATATGCTCTATTCTTTCCCTTTCAGCACAAAGGACTGGAGAACAGAAGATTAACTGGTCTCTACTGCCATAAGAGGATGCACGTTCCAGAGACCGCTACCTTCAGGGTCTGTAGCAGGGAGAGACCAAGAAGAGGTAAAAGTTGTTGCTGTTCATGCACTCATTTTTATACAGAAGAAGGATATAAGTTGAAATGCAACCTACTTTTGATCTGTTTGATATCAGTGTCTCAATATCTCCAGGCACCCTCTTACCACCTCTCTGCTCTTTGCAGGCAACATTGGCCGAAGGTAAGTTCTCCAGAGGACTGAGTGCTGTAGATAATTTTCATCTTAACCACTTTATGAGCAGAGACTATACTGGCTCCCAGTGCCACCTGGAACCTACTCATATGTCAGTAGGTGAATAGACCTGCCTAGTTCTCCATGTTTCTTTTTTTTTCATAGATGGAGAAAACAATTGACAATCTAGAACAGAAGTAGGAAAGAGCACATAAGCATTATTCTAGCAGAGATTTTATTATTACTACAGACTATGGAAAAACAAAAACAAACAAAAAACAACCAATCAACCAACTTTCTCTAGCAAAAACCAAACTGAATACAGACTAATTTAAAATCCGCATCACGTTTTCATTCTCTCATGTTTCCTTATTTTTCAGTGACTGAAACAAAATAGCAAGACAATGTAGGTGGAGTTAATTCCATTCCTGAGAGGGAGCTGTTGGGTAAATTATTCATTAAATGTAAAGGAAAAAGAAAGAGTAAACAAAAATTGGTATGTTACTTGCTTTTAGCTTTGATAACCTCTCACATCTAATTACAAATAAAAGGCTTTTCAGTATCTGTTGTCAAAATTAAAATAATGGATACTTTCTAATTCCTCTCTGGCCCTTTCAGACATCCTGCGAAACTACAATAGGGTGCTGAAATTCTGTCTCTGTCTGGGTGACTTCTCTGCAAATTAAGATGAATGGAGTTTTTCTATTTTAATTAGTGAGACCAGCTGCTCTCTAAAAGGGAGAGTACATTGGATTTTTGCAAGTCTTCCAAGCTAATGTATCATCAAAGTTTTAGTGACTGATTAAATAACTCGCTGGCCTAAGTTTCTATAGATAAGACATCTCAGCAATTTAAACAGACATCATACAAATGAAAAAGTCTCCTATCCATCCATATACATTGGTATATTTTTAAATATCATGTAGCAAAGATTTTTTTAACCTATTCTGACAATTGTTTTTAACATTCTAAAAAAATTACAAATTCTTTCACATTTATTTATCGCGTTTTCTAGATTGTCAACTCTCACTGGAGACAGACTTTTTGAATTAAAAAGATGTTTACACCACTAAAAGTATCCCTGTATGTTTCTTGCTATCTCTTTTCAAAGCCACTTCTTTTTACTGGTCTTCAGGTGGGGGTTTTTTGTTGGTTTTGTTTTTGTTGGTTGGTTGGTTAGATGGATGGTTGTATTTGTTTTCTCTCAGCAACTTTCTGAAACACTTTTCTTTGCTTGGACAGCTACAGCTCTGTTTAACAGCAGAAAAGGTTGCTACAAGTAGCCGACCTTTATCTTGAAAGAGCCCCTCTGCATGGTGATAAGCTTTTGCCTATCCATGGATCTCTGGTAATGAGGTGATATCTAATTAAATCTGAAGTTTCTATGCTGTAGCACAGAATAGTAGGCTGAGAACAATCTTTTAAACTATTATTTTCTACTGAGCTACATTAGCCTGTGGGATTTTCTCCTGTTTTGCTAAATTTACAGAAAGTAGTTCTGAACTCCTTTTTAAAACTGAATAAGTTTTCACAGCTTATATCATAACCCTGTAACTGAAAGTGTGCAATGATTCTTAGAAAGGGGTGGTCCATTCCTGTTACAGATAGCCAATGTGCTGGTGTCAGAAATGGCCGTTTTATAGATGGATAATGTACTATAGTCATAATTCTTTATTGCTGATGGTTATTGCACTAGATCGTGACCCTTGGATATTGAGAGTCAGTTTTTAATATCACAGCCATTTACAGAGGTTAATGGACTAGGTTTTGCAGCTTTTGACCTTTTGATGGTGAGGGTTAGGAGGTTGCATTTGTGCACTAAACTGCCAGAAAATTTCTGTTTATTTATCTTAGGTATAATAGACATGGTTACTGCTTTTAATCAAGAAGCTGAAAGCAACGTGACTAGCAAGAATTGAAATTATTTGAGCTACATCTTCTAAGGTACACTTAGCATGAGATTTTAAATTCTTATTAATGAGAAAGCCAATGTTTATTAACATTCAATCTCGATGTTTCTTCTACATAAATATAGTTTAAATTGAATTATGTTAGCTTGAAAATATTTGAAAACCAGGGTTCTCAATATGGAATTGTTTTGAGGATCACGATCAGGTTTATAATTTGGCTAGGTTACCTATGCGTGACTTGCTTAAGTGATACATGTACTGATCTGAAACAGTCACAGGAGGATAACCACAAGGGTAAGCTTTCTGGTGTAAGTATATGAACTCTTCTGTTTCAGAAACCATTTTTCATATGTTATAAAATGTCTGCAACATGAGGCAGCCATTTTAGTACTTCTCTAACAATGAAACAAACATCACGTCTGAGCATCAAGAATAGTGTGGACTACAAATATAAAAATTTAAAATTTATCTCTTTTTTTTTTCCTTTTAGAAGGTCAAATCACCTTTGTCAGCTACCTAGAAAGTAAAAGGGGTGAAGGAAAGTCAGAAAGCTCAGAAACAAAAGCAGGAGAATCCAGTAATTATTCTGAAGTCAATACCTCAAAGGGTGAACCAATGTTGAATCTCAGGAACATTAAAGGACCCTGTCTATAATTAAAATGAACTTACAAAAGTAACTTGTGATTTGATTCTTTAAGATGCACATCCAGTTGAGGTGTTTAAAAAACAGATTGAAAAAGGGTGGTGAATCTACGACAGAAAGAAGTGGGACCATTGAATAGAAAATAGTAAAAGAACATTGAGTTGTCCAAGTTCAGATCAAGACCTGATGCTCTGACCAAGGTTCCTAAATTGTCCTAATCAGCTTTTTATAAGTTAATTCTAAGAACTATAGACTTAGAGATTTCTTACTTTGTTTCTAGACAGCAAAACTTTTGCAGATTTCAGATTTTTTTAGGATTATTGTTACTATTATTTCTTTAAACCGATGTTTTGACTATGTGATAACTCAGAAATGCTCACAGGAAATTTGTCCAATTCTAACCTGAGAGGATTTCTAAAGCTCCTGAACCACATTGGCTTTTTTATTCCTATTTATCCTTTTACAGCTTTTATCCTTCCCTCACCTTCTTGTTTATTGCCTCTTCTTTGCTATCATAGCAGTGTGAGTGGGAGTGCTGCATTTTGTTTGCTGAGCCTGTGATGCTGAATGATTCCAATATAATCAAACTATGCTTTTATAGTACCCCTTTATACCATGCAGCCCAGGGTGCTAACAGAATAATAAAATTAGCAGCTCAGATAATGATGAGCATGGCAGGTCAAACAAATAATCTTTTAGACCTGGAATTGAAACTGGAATGGTATCAGTTGCAAACAGCCAGAGGCAGTAATGAGAGAGATGAGACAGTACTTAACCAGTGCCCAAGCATAGATATTTGGAGAGTGTTTTGGAGATCTGATCATGGATGATACTGAGTGCTTCCCACCCACCAAGAGAAAGTCAAAGTGAATGGGATCCAGCTACAGCAGTGCTACTGACAGGTACTCAGCATCTGAAAGAATTGGACCCTAATGCACAACCTGAATTTTTATTTGCAATCAGTATTGTATTTTTAAGGTACCTAGGGGCAAGGATATTTCTCCTCTAGCTCATCTGTAGTTGATTATCTCATTTTACCTTCAGCTTGACTCCATTTACAATGAAAAAAGTGTATCAGTTAACCAAACATTGCTGATGTGATGAAGTACTTATGTGGATTTCTTTAAAAGTGTGTTTTGGGATGTAAAAGCCAACACCGCATTTGCAGTTTGAGATCATGGAAATTTCCTGTTTTTCAATCAAGTAGCTTACAAATCTCACAGCACAAAAGGAAATGTTTCTTATATTATGAGGATCTAATCCAAAACAATCAAGAAGCTTCCCATTTAAATGTGTGGAGGATTCTTTAAGATTTACACTGGTTGGGTACAGGTGCTTTTCGCTTATCAAATGGGTGATGGTCAGATCGATTAACTGCAGTATATAGTACTTAAAGTGATGAAGAATGACATTGGATCGTCAAATGATTAATGTCAAGCTATCCGTTTTGATGTTCAAAATCCTAATTGTGTTTAGCTCTAACCTCCACTCTCATTGCTACCAATATAACTACAGGATCTCATCTAAATGAAATGGATTGGAAAAAAAAAAAAAAGATCACTGTCTACTGTCTCTGGCTTTTTGTCAGAAAATTCTTTTCTATCTACACATAGAAAACAGTCTTAGGAGATAATAACACTTCATTGCTTAAAGTTATACATTTGTATTTCTTTCTTTCTCTTTTTCTCTCCTTCTCTTTCTTGTTCGTTGCCTACTCTTTTGTTTGTACAATGTTCTTTTATCCTGAGCAATATAACATTTTAGTTCTTGTAATAAATGCCTTCATGTGAGGCAGTTCAGCTAAGAGAATGTTATTAGACTGTGCTCTCAGGCAGTGCACCTTCACACGATCAATATGAATCTGAGGCTCTGTTCATTCCCTCTTTGCTTAAATTCCCTGCAAATGTGCAAGGGAAGCAGCAGAGGGTGTCATCAATCATGGGCTACTCTGACATACATGGAAACCTGACCAATGCTGAGATGTTTTAATAAGGCATCCATTAAAACCCTCAAATAAATTGCAATTTGAAAACAGAACATAATACCAGCCAAGTTTTCTTCATCCATCTTGTGGCATGTCATGTAATGTAATTGCGCTGTTAATTTATCCAAGAACTTTCTCTGTACATGGTTTCATTGGCATTGCTTAAATTCCCTGCAGAATACTTGTGTGTATGTGTGCATGTAGGTGGGCATACATGCATGTGTTGTGCATATATGTAGATGTATCTGTTTCTGCTTTAGGGGTAGATTAATGGTACTGCTTAGCGTGGCATTAGCCTGAGAAACAATCAAGGATTTGAAATATTTGACATTTTGTCAATGGCTCCTGAGCTTTCTGATATTTCTTAAGGAGTTCTTGCCTGGAGCAGGCCCCCTTCTCCCTCCCTTCCCAGCTTGCCATTGGTTTATGCCCCTCAAGAGTGGGATCACTCAGAGCGCCTGTGGATCCCATCAATAAATATTGACAAAAGGGTTGAGGGAGCATTTAAGATTGCAAAGCAATGGTAGTCAAAACAAGACAATGCTGATTTCTGTTCCTGTGCTTAGGAGGCAGGCATGAAATTTTGACAAGGGTGAGAAAAGTGAGAAGGTGTAAATCAATAGGAGAGAATGAAAAAATGTTTCTGTAAAATAATGTTAATGCAATTACATTTAATTTTGGTTTTTAACCATAAGTGCTGGTAGGGAAGATACAGGCAGGAGCTTACATAGATTTCTTTGTCTCCCATGCATAAATCTAAAAGTAATGCTATTCCTCATGTATGGCTGCATCAGCAGTTTCTTCACTTATATTTATTCTTCTGGGTTTTTCTTAATCCTTTATCTCTCTTTTTTCTGTGAAAAAGGAATTCATGGGTATAAGGAAAAACGTGGCTGTCATGCACATACACTAAATCCAGTCTTCCATTCTAACTTTAATACAAATTAGGATTTTGTTGGCTTCAATTAAAGAGTTTCCACTTTGGAGTCAATAATTGCTACATGAAAAAAAAATTCCTATTTTTTTTTCAGTACTATGACATGAAAACTAAATATCAAATACTGGTATATAGCTTTTCAAACTAAATAAGCAAGGACAACTAAATTTGACTTGTACAGTTCGATACTTTCTAGAATAATACACTCCATTTGTGAAGAACTGGCCCTAAAGATATTTTTTACTTCTTTGCCTTCAGTTACATTGCAGACATGCATAGGGACATATTCTATATGTGGATAGAATTAAAGGCCTGGCTTTCTGAGACACTGAGCACCCCAGTTTCTGAATGTCACAGAAACTGCAGGGATCAGTACTGGTGGTAATAACATCCCAAACGTGCAGTACAAAGTTACTAAGCACATAATGGATACTCCAGTCACTGTAGTGCCAGCATCTGAAATCCTTATAGAAGTAATTTTAAATAGTTGTAAAAAAACCCTTAAGTTTAAATTTTTCAAGCACCCGATTCCATTTTTTTGTATCAGAGTTCAGGCATCAGAGTGTAATGCTTTTAAAAGGGGAATAGAGGCAATAGCACTGCAACCACTCACAAAGGCTTCTTTCCATGTTGATATTCAAACTGAACAATACACGTTACTAAGGCCCAGAGCATCAATTAATATTGGCTTCAGCCACAATATCTCCCAGAGCCAGTGCTCAGAAAAGTGTGAATGTACCTGCAGAAAAACACATTCACCTAATTTTCCACCACTTTTTTCCATTATATGATTTTAAATGTATGTTCATATTACACAAAAAAAAATTTCCAGAAGACACTATGTAGTTTGTTTTATCACACGTAGAGCAGAGTTTTATTTCTTTGTTTCTGTTTAATCAGCTTTAAGATCAACACTGCAATTACATTAATGATTTGGTGGGGTACTTGATCAGTTATGCAGTAATCATCCTTGAAATGCTCATTTTGACATCAAAATGATGCTAATTTAATCATCCTGAGTAATCAATACTTCACGTACCTATTTCTGTATTTAATATTCCTAAGACTGCAAATATTACAGATGAGACAAATTAATGGAGATCTATTAATAATGACCTGTTTAGACATGTAGGTATAAACCATCATTTTATATGTATATATATATATGATTAATGGAATATTAATACACTGAGAATGCTGAATACAATTCTGTCAGTCTACTTTAAGGAAAAGAAATGTATATGAGTTTTAAAATGCTATAAAAAATCATTAAATAGAAATGTTCTTGTTAAATAAAATTAAACAGAGTTTATGTGTCTGTTTCACACACACTGGGCATGATTCTCACATTCCCTAAGGACACTATACATCACTTTGCTAGTGTAAAGGGAGCATAAATCATATTTACACTTACTTCATATCTGCTTTATACTGTCAGAATCATGTAAAACACTGAAAGTGTAAATGAAGTTTGAAATAAAAGCAAATGCAAGAAAATTCTGTAAGCACAGGTAAAGCACAAAAGGCACACTTATGTATTTCTGGTACTAAACTACAGCCATTATGGAAATCAATGGAGGGGCTATTTAGTTTCTTCCTTAGGAAACACAGGAACATTTAAAGGAAAAGGGCTTGACTGTGGAGTCCACTGTGGCCTGCCCCATTTAACCCTGGGATGTTTTTAAAGGGGCTGATTTGTTTTACTTTTTGATTTCCATTCTCTGAGCTCTTTCTTGAACTGATTTATAATTCTTGCATCTATTGCTGCCTTCAGCAATGTGTTCCATAATTCAGCTACCCTTCATGTAATTAAATTCTTCTTGAATTGCTTATAGGCTTATATTGCTTGTAAGCTTCCTCCTTAATTTCAGTCTGTGATCTGTTGTTTCTGAGTTACTAAAATTGTACTGGATATACTAAGAATAATGTAGTTTGACTACTAAAATACCTGGGTTTGAATTCAGTCTGAGTCTCAGATAGATGGGCAGGAAAAATCTCTGTAAACTTACATTTGAATTGAAATTTTCATCTTTCGAATTTCCTAGTGTTAGTGTGTAACAGCTGAAATATATGGATATAAAATATGTGACACTATAAACACTCCATCAAAAATAAAATAAAATTTTCAACGCTGGTCTGACCACATTTCCCATAGTCTTAACTATTCCTTGGTCCAAATTTGGATATGCCTGAATGTTTAAAATTCCCATTTGTGCTATTTATAATATGCTTTCCTAATGCTCTGATAGTTATGTGTCTCTTAAAGGAACAGGCTTATTTCTCCTCCTCCTCCCCCCTTCACTTTGAAAACAATCTCAGGAAAATATGCCAGTAAACCAACATGACCACATGCAGTGATATTTTCAAGAAAATCTCAGGAGAAAACCATTTAAATTTCATAGCATAAATCTGAGCTCTTGGCCAGCCTTCCGTTTGCAAGTTGCCTGCACAACTCTCATGCTAATTCTCCACCAAACCTACAGTTTTATGAAAGCTATATTTTATCTGTTTGGTTCTTTGCAGTCGCATGAGAGTTGAAAAAGGAATATTAGCACCACTCACATTTTATAGTGGGAGTCACAGTACTTGGCTGACCCCTTTTTCAGGTCCTATTGAATTTCCTATACAAAGGAAATGAAAATGTTTTATATTTAATACAGCAGCGTGTAACAAGAGGTTTAGTTATTACACATAATGCTGCAATTTTCTGCCTTTTGTTTCAGTTGCCTGAACTGAAATTTCAAAGCACAATGTTGTTTGGGTTTTTTTTGATGTTGAGACTTCAGACAGGAGGAACAAGGAACACTATCACACGTGTGCAATTCACTCTTAATGGGTAACATGGAAATTAGAGAATACAAGCACTGTATGCACCTTTTGTTATTTGACCCCAAATCTTAGTTAAAATTTATTTGAAATACCTTTTCAGTGAGGTCTTCTTGTTGCAAAGCTATTACTAAATAGTTAAAATGATTAGTGTTAAATAATCTTACTCCCTGCACCTAGCCACTCTTCTCCACCTGCCTGAGAGGAGTTTTAGCATTTGCATAAATCTGTGCCCTGAATCTTTTCTAGTCTTTTGACCTGTATAACTCTCCTGGTTGCTACAAACCTCAAAAAAAGTGTCCGCCAATAGTACCTAAATTACACCAGCTGTGTGAAAAAGGACTAAATTCTACTTAGTGTGGCAAGAAAATAAAGTATATATCCTAATAAGGAATTTAATACTGATGTCACAAAGTCAATGTTATGACAATTTAAATTGCTTAAAACCTCTTACTGAGAAATAAAAAAAATACAAACACATTCATGTTTATTTCTGGGACTTAAGCCATTGATTTCAATGGGTCAGGATTTCACTCAGAATATTCGAAAGGCCAAATATTTGGCCAGCCTGGAGTAGACAGAAGGCCCGAGTAGCTTTTGGAGGGATAAAATATATATATAAATGAGTTGGGCTATATATCTGTTGTTCAAACCAACACACTTTGTACACTGCATTTATTTATTTCAGACTTAAACAGAGAGAATACAAATTCTTATCCCAGGGCATAGCTTACAAAATATAAAAACCCAAAAGATATGCCATGGGAAAAGGTTAGATTCTTGGTTGGATTATTATACTAGTGATGAATGAAGGTAAGAACTTAGAAGAGGTTAAAGTACAGAATAATGCCAAATATATGCTGAAGAGAACATTGCAGGCAAAATGGTAGAGGTAAAACAAAGCCTAGCTGAAAAAAAACTCACTGCCTTCTGACACATGCTATGAGTGTAATAAAATTGATTGAAAAATTAAAATTAAGATTTTTTTGCAAAATGTAATGTCTTTCTGCAGTATTACTTTCACTTATAAGCAATGAAATTGGCAAGGTTTTCAGGTTGCAAGAAAACCTAAATTATCTCTGCATTCCTTATTAGCTCCCTCTTGAGTTCCTTCTGCAGTCACTGGTCTGTTCCTGAATCCTACAGTGCTTGCTATCAGCATGGAAGCATCCCTAATTTAACATTCCTAGTTTAACTGAGGAAGCCCTGCAGCTATGTCTATTTCTTTGGTTATGGGCCCAAATACCACAACACTGGTGCTGCCTGTGTGAATGGTTCAAACACCTTGTTCAGCCCAGTAAATACGATACATGATTATTCTTGTCTAATCCTCATCTATACACTTGCTCATGTGTTAACTAGCTGCAAATAATATGTCACTCTCCTTGCTTCACATGCTCCAAAACCACATTTGTCTGAAGGGTGTGCTGCTCATTCCAGATTTAATTGGAATTTGGTTGGATCTGTGTTCATTTGACATACAAAACGTGACAGGCACTGCTGAAGATGAGGGATTCCAGGTCATGTGAATGGAGCAGGCAAGCAAGATGATACTAAGCTGAGATTTGTATTATAATCCAATCAAACATTGGTGATACTTGGGAATGTCTTTTATGATGGAGACCATAATGAAAGTTTGAAGCCAGGTTTGGATTCCAAATCTTAGTGTTTGCGGGGGATTGGATTTTGTGGTTTTGTTTCAGACCCATTTGAGGGAAATATGAAAGAATTTTTTGAAATATGTTTTTGTTTCTTCCTCTGTCTCTCAGGGTAAGGCACTGCCACTAGAAGGAAACAAGGTAATTTTTGTGTTTAACACTGTCCATAACAAGCTCATAAATTTCCAGTGTATTGAAACAGGATTTTTTTTCAGAAATGCTTTTTAATGTTTGAAAGTCTTACTAACTCTTTTTTCTCAATCTTTGGTAGGGAAAAGGCATAGATGATGTAGATATTGAAGAGCTCTCCAGCAAGGATGGCAGGCCTCATCTTTCTGCTGATAATATCCTGTGCAAACAAGAACAATCCACTGCTGAAGATTTCCAGGCTCCAGAACACTGAGCTGAGGACACTGCTCCCCACTACAGAAATCATTGAAGGGCAAGAAATGAGGCACAAGTAATCTAAGCTTCAAAACATTGGAAAGGGAGGGAAAACATTTTAGGAAGAGCGAAGGAAGTAAATGCTTCTGGGAAGCTGAGGTGATGAAGCAGTGGAATATCCTCCTCAGCTCTTTCTCTTATTTGTGGCAGCAAAGCAGCCTATGCAGAGCTGTCATCTATTCCTCTTCACTGGCAGGAATAAAAAAAATGTGACCGGCACAGCTGGATTGTTTTTATTTGCTATCCACAGGCAGTTCTGTAGCAGAAACTTTGCAATGGCAGCACCTTATCTGTGTCATGCAAGTTGGATCAAAATGGGTGGTAAACTATAAATGTAAACCCAGGTAAGTAGTATATTTTTCTATGCACTGTATCTTCTCTTACAACATTGGTTATTACTGTGAGAAAAGCTGATACGGACTAATAGGAAAGACACATGCTCTACTCTTAAGCAGATCTTATTTTCCTTCCTTAGTGTTTTCTCCCGATGAAAATAAAGACAATTCAGAATGTGAATACTTGGACAACACATAGAGACTTAAGTCTATTGGAGCTGGAATAAGGCTGATTTTCAGGCCTGATTTTTTTTTGTGAGTAGCAAATCTGAATCCTAATGTTACATGGTGATTGCTGTCACCTACCTTTTCCTTATACCTTTCATCTGCAGTATCAGCTTAAGATACTGAAGAAGCTGAGTGCAGCTGGCTGACTGGGGAATATCTCATCTCTCAGCTACCTTGTACTCTCTCCTTGGTCAACAACATTCATTGTGGTTGCTGATGTATGGGCAAGTGAAAATTGCTTGTTCTCAAAGATTTTAACCAGAAGGCACAGTTTGATCTTCTGCTGTACTTTCTCATCTAAAACAATATCTCTTATATGACACACAGTAATTTCTGCATCAAATCTAACATTTCTTTTGAAATCCTTTAGGAAGGTATTCAACCTTGACATAAAAGCTGCACAACATCATGTGCATCACTGAGAATCCACCTCAGTAAAGTATTCAGTGTTATTACTGGAGATTTATTTTACCTTCAACGGCTCTGTGTCTGTTGACATGAGCCTGGGTAAACTTAGTTCTTTATGGAACTGTCATTACATTTTTTCTATACAACATGTCAATGACTTTAAAATTTTAAATCCATTAAATATTAGAAAAACCTGTATATATATTTGCCTTCCAGTTCACATAAATGATTAGAAACAAAGGAGGTATCTATCTGCTAAATACTGATATAATCTTGGAATTCTGGGACTTTGAAATAGAACTCAGACACTGCATTCAAAATAAACTGGTATCTCTGATGGTATCAATTCTACAGAGGAAACAGATGTAAATATTTTGTCCAACATAACAGAAAATCTTGAGACATGTTAAGGAAAAAAGAAGTCACTCGTCCTAAAGGTTTCTGGATTTGGTCTAGTGAAGAGAATCTGTCAAATTCATGTATACTGTGATTAAGTTATAAAAGACATACCCATCATTAACCAATTGACATGAGATAAATGCTTTCTGACCACCTGCCAAAGGGGCGGATATTTTTCAAGTTTTAGATCCTTCTGCACGACAAGAGGGAGACAGAAGATTAAGCGATACACTGTTTATAAGCAGAGTGCTTAGTTTATATTTAACTAATAATTAATAGGTGTATTTTAAGTAAGACACAAAACAATTATAACTAATATCATCAATTATTTCTTAGTATAGGTGTATTGTATGTCAAAATTTTCAAAAATTGTAATGCATATGTAACAATTACGTGAATATAAGCAACGCAAGAGCACCCAGTTGCTGGAGCACTTATGGAGGATGATCCCAGTGTTCCCCAGTGCTGAAAAAAAAAAAAAAAAGACTGCTGCTTAACAGTATAATTGACTCTGTTGTTAATTTTATTTCTTCATTTCAGTTGGCGAGCCAGGCAGGAGGTCCTGCTCTGCCCGGCTGCACAACCTGTTGAGTCAAGGACTCTCTTGGCGAGCCCTGGAGATTTCTCTGGAGAGACTCATCGTCTCAGTTGGATCTCTGTGGGGACAGACAAGGACCTCTGGTAAGAAGATATTATTTTCAAAAAGGTAAGAGAAAGATAAAATGCGACCAGTCAGGTGACTATCCATAAGTTGTACGCAGGATAGCATATAAAAGTTGCTGGCACCTTAAAGGTATACTGTAGTGGTGATGGGGTCGCCACAAGTTGCTGCATACTCTGCCGTGGTGATTGTTATGGTGTAAAAACTTCCTCTGCTGAAGTTGTTGTGGTGTAAAGCCGGCTCTGTATATAGCTGTAAAGCATACTGTAGTTTTGTTCATAGTTATGCACTTTAATGCCTAAAATGCAGTAGAAGCTGCTGTAGCTTTAACTTGTGAGAAGTGTGAGTGTTGTGAACCCATCTATGTTGTAAAGTGTCTTAATTGTACTGCTGAGTGTTATATAGATTTGAGCTGTGTGCCTAAATTGTTTTGTGTTAACTGTAAGTTTGGAGAGAGTGGGATAAACTTGGAGTACAAATTGTGAGGACTGTATGTTGTGGGTAGCTTTTAGTATTACCTGTGGAGTATTGATATAAGTATCAATACTCCTAGTTTGTGTTTTGTATAAGATGAGCTGTGTTGTTATGTATTAAGCATAATGGAAGGACAGCATAGTAGTGGTATTCTGAAAAAGAGCTTGTTAGGGTGTGTTTTAGCTCACAGGAAAGAAATTGAGGAACCACCTGGTGATAATGTGAATAGAGAAACCTTGATGAAATATTATAATCAGTGGCCATTGTCTAAATTAGATGAGGAAGAAAAGTGGCCTCTTAATGAAACTTTGAGTTATAGCACTTTAATGTTATTCTTGAAGAGAGAAGGAAAATGGAGTCAAGTTATGTATGCTGATATATTTTTCACTTTGCGAAATCACTCAAAGTGGCAGAAATAATGTGGTATTAATTTGGCACCACCGGATCCTTCTGTTTTAACATTGGAAAAGGAGCTGAACAAAGTACAGGGGAAGGTGAAATGACGTTATTCAGCATGTAGTATAAGACGGGGTAGGAGAGGGCTTCCTAGGAAGAGTGAGGAGTCCCGACCTAGACTCCAGTTAAAATGGAATCAACGTGCTTTTTGCAGAGAAGAGGGGCATTGGAGACGGAATTGCCCAAAATTGAAGTCTGCAGTCATAGCAGAAGTTGAATGATGGGAACCTGGAGAATCTACCCTAGCAGATCCACTAGTTATAGTAAAGCTAGGGAGACAGGGAAAAGAAATAGAGTTTTAATTGATACTGAATCATCTTACTCAGTTTTGAATCAGGAATTGATACGTTCAGATTAAAATTTTGTAACTGTAGTTGAAGCTACTGGACAACAAGAGAAAGCTTTCTTTTTCTTTTTACAGCAAACCAAATATAAACCGAGAAAAAAAAAATTGGAATTCATAAGTTCTTATACATGCCTGGGTCTCCAAAACTGTTACTGAGATGAGACCTATTAAAACAATTGAAAGCAATAATAATATTCAAACAAACTGAAATGTAAGATAAAAAGTTGAGATTTTATATTTGGCAATGATTCAAACTGACAAGCAAAGCCAAATACCTCAGGAAATATGGAATCAAGTATTTCCAGGGGTATGGGCTTCAAGAGTTCCTGGTAAATCAAAGAATGCAGAACCAGTGAAAATTAATTTGAAACCTGAAACTGGACCAGTCAGAATCAAAAAATATCCTCTGAAATTAGAGGATAGAAAAAAAAAATCAGTAACTTTCTGCAGTTTGGACTGCTGATGGAATGTGAATAAAGAAGCAAGATGGTAAAAGCTATAAAGTTAGTGCAGGATTTGAGAGTAATAAATAAAAATTACACTCAATAGTACCAAATTATGAGACAGTCAGAAATAGTTTACTGTGTTGGATTTGAAAGAAGCCTTTTCTATCTTGCATTAGACAAAGAGAGTCAGGAGCTTTTTGATTTTGAGTGAGAAAATCCCAATACTGGGAAAAAAGCCTGATTAACCTGGACAGTGTTACCCCAGGAGCAAGAACTTGAAGCCTAGGAAACCATGTCAGGAAATGGGACTTTGTTATCTCCTTATAGCCACAAAAACCAAAGAAGATCGTGTGCAATGGACTGTAAGTTTACTAATTTTCTGATATTAAGCGAGTATTGAGTTTCCCAACAGAAAGCCCAACTGATGCAGCATCAATTGACTTATCTGCAATTCAAGATCTTTGGAGGACAGGGAGAGCTGGGGACAGAGCAAAAAGAAGCTATTTGCCAGACACCAAAACCTGCAATGGTAAAAAAGCTCCAGACATTTCTTAGAATGACACGTTGGTGCAGACTTTGGGTTTCTAATTATGGACTTTTAGTAAAGCTGTTGTATGAATTGTTAAAAGAAAACACCTCCGAGTTTAATTGCATGGGAGAAGCTAGGAGGGCTTTTTCACAACTAAAAAGGAACTGATGAATGCCCCAGCCCTGGGACTCCCAGATGTCACCGAACCATTGTGGTTATTCTCACATGAAAGGCAAAGCATTGCTCTGGGTGTCCTAGCACAGCAATTAGAACCCTATAAGTGAGCAGTGGCTACTTCTCTAAGCAATTAGATGAAGTAAGGAAAGGCTGGCCTGGATGTCTTCGAGCTGTGGTAGCGGTTGTACGCAATATACAGGAAGCTCACAAGTTCACTATGGGGCAAAAAATGACTGTGTTAGTGTCCCATACAGTCAAAACCATACTGGAACAAAAAGGTAACCATTGGTTATCCCCCTCGAGATTCCTGAAATACCAGGTGGTGTTGTTTGAACAAGATTATGTGAATATTGTCACTACTAACATTGTCGATCCAGCTTCTTTCTTCAGTGTATCTGTTTCAGAGCCTGTGGTCCACGATTGCTCAGAAACAACAGAAGTGGTTTACTCCAGCATACCGAATTTAAAGCAACAGCCACTGGAGCATGCTGAAGACTCCTGATTCACCGACAGAAGCAGCTTTGTAAAGCAAGGCATATGTAAAGGTGGGTTTGCAGTGACAACTACCTACAAGGTAATCGAACCTAAATCTTTGCCTCCTAGGACTTTCGCCCAGAAAGCTGTGCTCACATGAGCTTTTAAATTATCCAAAGAGAAGATTAATATTTGGACTGATCCAAAGTATGTGTTTAGAGTGATGCATGCCCATGGAGCGATTTGAAAAGAACGAAGTTTATTAGCAGCACAAGGAGAACAGATTAAACATGATACTCTAATTGTTGGAAGCTGTGCTGTTACTAGAAAAGTTGCCATCATGCATTTCAAGGAGCATCAAAAGGGAAACACTGATGAGGAAATTGGAAATAAATTGGCAGATTACAGATTATACTGCTAGACAATCTTCTAAAAAGACAGAGACATATGAAGGTAATGTTTCTGATCCCGGATGGCTGTCTCCTTGAACCAATATCAGTAAACTATACCTTGCAGTATGTTATGAGAAATTGTATTAGAATACAACAAAATTAATGGGGGAGCTGATACTCTATACCAAGATTTGATTAGAAGGTAAGAGTGAATTTATATACTATTTAGAAATAATCGACCCAGCAATGTGAAATACGTCTGAAAAACAATCTTAATACTGTAAATAAGTTACAAATAAGAACAACTGGAAAGGGGAAATGTACTAAGACAATATTGGCAAATAAATTTTTCCAAACTCCCTAGAAAAGGGGGGTATTGATATTTTCTGGTATTAACAGATCCCTTCTCAGGTTGGCCAGAAGCATTCCCCTGCCAAACTAGTAAAGTCAGAAAAGTAACTAAAGCTTTGTTAAATGACATCATATCCTGAACTAGGGTACCCTCTGTGATGTCCTCTGATAGAGGGCCCCATTTTGTTGCACAGGTACTGCAGCAAGTCAGTAAAGAATTAGAGATTGATTGGCAGTTTCATACTCCCTACAGGCCTCAAGCAAGTGGGCAGGTAGAAAAGAAAATGAATCATTTAATCAAACAGCAGTTAAATAAAATTTGTCAAGAAGCTAATCTGAAGTAGAATCAAGCAGTACGTTTAGTGCTGCTCAGAACTAGAGTTAAGCCTTGAGCCAAGGAATACTTAGGTCTTTTCTTTCAAACCGAGAGATTCTGTTAAAGCTTTTTCAGGTCCACCTTTAGAAGAGAAGTGGAATGGACTGTTCCAGATGTTGCTGACAGCCTTTACTGCAGTCAAGATTCACTGTATTCACTATATACACTGTATTCACTATATACACTGTATTCACTATATTCACTTTACTGCCTAGATCCACTATTCAAGAGTGAAGAAAACACCAGATAAGAAACAGACGTCAGAACCAGACCTACTACTTCACAGTTCTCTCAGCATTGAACTTAGTGACTCTAAAAGTACAACTGTAGTAACAAATGCTTTTACTTCTAGTTAGCTTTTACACGAATCTTTAGTGAAAATTATTACAGCCCAAAATGAACTAAAAGAAATGTCTGTGCAGGTCGAGTCTGAAACTGCAAAATATCCCTTGTCGGCATTATTGGTGATAATTATAGTCTTGACAATAGTCTTATACAGTGTTGAAATATGAGCAATCACAAATCCTTTTGGGAATAAACTGAAGTATTACAAGAAGTCACAAAAATGATACATCTTGTGACTCTAATTTTAATGCTAATAATTCTTACTTGCATGATGCTACAATGTTCTATTTGGTACTGCTATCAGGTAACAGCGAATTACACTGTACCGCAACACGATATGATAATATTTTGTAGATCTATATTGCAAAAGAATTTGCAAATGTATTGAAAAGGGGGGAATTGAAGAGAAGCTGGCGAATTCATGTATACTGTGATTAAGTTACAAAAGACATACCCATCATTAACCAATTGACATGAGATAAATGCTTTCTGACCACCTGCCAAATGGGTGGATATTTTTCAAGTTTTAGATCCTTCTGCACGACAAGAGGGAGACAGAAGATTAAGCGATACATTGTTTATAAGCAGAGCGCTTAGTTTATATTTAACTAATAATTAATAGGTGTATTTTAAGTAAGACACAAAACAATTATAACTAATATCATCAATTATTTCTTAGTATAGGTGTATTGTATTTCAAAATTTTCAAAAATTGTAATGCATATGTAACGATTATGTGAATACAAGCAATGCGAGAGCATCCAGTCACTGGAGCACTTATGGAGGATGATCCCCAGTGTTCCCCGGCACTGAAAAAAATAAAAGAATGCCGCTTAACAGTATAATTGACTCTGCTGTTAAGTTTACTTCTCCGTTTCACTAGATCTCCTGTGTTGTTAGAAAAAGGAAATGAAATAAAATTACACTTAATGGATATAACAAAATTTGTGAAGGAGACAGGTTTTAATCCAAGGACTTTTTTTGTTAAAATGTTTGAGAAAAAGCCTGTCATAAATATAGGAATTCTATTTCTAATGGAAAACATTGCAGTTGATTAAGAACTTTAAAATAATTTTAAGAAACAAGAAGGAGGCTTTTAGATTAATAGCAAAAGTTTGGTAAATATTAGGGAGTGGATCAAAAGCTTTTGAAGCGAAAAATAACTTTCCATTGATGTGGGTTTGGTGTAGGCACATAAATATTTTGTTTGTTGAATAATGTTTGTCTTAATTTTGTCAAACTATCCACAAGAAATCTTTAAAAAACCAAGCAAACAAAAATTAATATTTTTTGCACAGTTTGTAGAACTGACAGAACAAAACCACAAACGTATGTGAAGACTTGTGCAATTTTAGAACAGGTTATGAATTTCCCGCTAGTGGGTTGCTCAGCCCTACTGAGAAAAGAAAATGACAGTCATAAAAAAGCAGTTAAGTGAAAACTTAACTCCTCTCTGAGAAGAACACAAAGTTCACTTCCCTGGATTTATAAAATCTTTTGCATTTAGAATGGCATAGTCTAACTCAGTATCCTTTCTTTGTCACGATATTTTGGAGTATACAACTGTGTCAGGTTAGCTGAAATCAAGCTAATTTTCCATGCAGTTTGAATATTTTCTTCTGAGTAGCTAGCACACTCTTTTGTTTTACATTTAGTATAAGAATAATGTGATAACACCATGGGATAAAGTTAATGTTTTCTTTCCGTAGCTAGCTGTGTTTTGGTGTTGGTACGAAGAGAATGTAAGGACTCACTGATATCTTGGCTTCTGTCAAGGAAATCAAGGACTTCTTCAACCATCCACCTGCAGCTGTAAATTGGTGGGAAGGGGGCACAGACAGGACAGCACCTAGGTTGACATCCAAATTAATCAGCAAAGTATTCCATACCATGGACGTCATCTTCCATAAGCAAGAAGTTGCTGGTGACTGGCCTTCTTCTTCAATGGCTGCCATCCATGAGGGGTCCTGCTCCTGGTGCCTGCTTCCCGTGACTTCCCTACACTCTCCTTGATCCCCATGTTTTGCTGGACTTGGTGTGTTCGCAGTGTCCATCCTCTGGTGTCCATTGCTGAGAGAGAACATTCTAGCGGCTAAGTATTGCTCTGTATATTTGTAGGCCTTTGTATATTTTATGATATTTACATTATTGTTCACTCTTCTTTTATTATTGTTCAATTAAATGTGTTTCCATTTCAACCCCTGAGTCTTTCTTCCTTTTCTTTTCCTTCCCCCTGTTTGCTGTTTAGCTGCTGCCCAGAGTCAAACAGTAACAACAACCCAGAGGATAGGTTATCATATTTTGGTGGAGATAATTTTCAGAGGCACAGAATACCTACATCCAATGATACCTAAGTAAACATATAAATGAAAAGCTATAGTGAGCAAGTAATACCTGTTACAATAAAATTCTTGATTTGTGAAGCACTGTTTCTGGATTAAATACAACCTGACTAAAGCAACTCTATTTTTTTTATTTCACAAACTGTTATATAATGAGATCTACTATCAGTCGGGGTCAGAATTAACCATTGTGAAAATCTAGTCTTGTTTCCTTCAAAAAACAATTACAGGATTCCCTCATCCAGACCATAATCATTGATTGAGTTAAATTGCAACTTTTAAACAGAAATATAATCCTGCTCTCAGGCTTATGTCTTGGACACAACATCAAATCCTTAGATAAACTGCTTCAATGTTTTATGATACATTTGGTTAAAAAATAGTGCATTGCACACAGTTTTCTCTGCAAAAGCAAGTTTCCATTTCTTTTTATTTTGCCAGAAATCTATAGTCATGAGATGTCCTAAAAGAGACAGAGTTCTGTCTCATAACCATTGGACTTGAAAGTATTTAGCTTAATGAGATTCCAATATGACACAACGCACCTTTCCAAATTCAAACTGAAATATTTGTTGAATGTTTTGCCTTCTTATTTTCTTTTTTCAGAGTTGCACATTGTATCAGTTTGACTATTTATATTTAATAAATAATTTTCAGAATTCATAAGGCCTACATTATGCTTAATTAGGAAGAAAAAGTTACATGTTTACATTTGCATATGTCACATCTGAAAGGGGGAAAAAAAGTCAAAAATTGATAAGAAAGGTCTTTCCAGCTATCAGTGCAACCCTGGTAATTCTAGAAGGGACTCACTTTGCTCAAAAGTGAGTTCATATTTGTAATAAATATAGAAAAAAAAATCATCCTTTAACCATCTCAATTTACCATGAACTTCCTTGAATTTTACTTCAACCACTCTACATTCATTCCGATCTCATTTAGGCACAAGTGAAACAATCAAACTTTGAGTCCTTCTAAAATTTATTAATTGTAGAAAGATTGTACATTCTAATCAGAGACAGATCTATACACATAATTACCGACTGCTGATGTTTTTCTCTCACATCAGCATAATATTTGCCCACTAAGACCAGACTAGGTGGTGGTAATTGAAATTTGAACACAAAAGTACTTCTACTGTTTTACTACTCTAGCTGACCTCTTTCCCCGAAAGTGAAGACATTTGATACACTATTTTTAAGTATATTGTCAGAGATGAGTGGCATTTTAAGAAGAAAATCTCAGCATTAAAAACTATGAGACAGCTGCCTGGCTTGCTATAAACAGATGCTATTAGTAGCTATTGCAACTGTTGATGGTTTTCCTTCGTCAAGAAAGTAATGAGTTGTGCATAGTTCCAAAAGTGACTCAGATTCTCATACTACCTAAAAGTTGATGAAAAAAGGACAGTGAGAAATACCATCTTCTGTATGTGGAATGTCTTTTTTACTTATCACATTTTGATTTGTTTCTGGCATTCTAAATGCAACAAACGATTTACATATTGAAAGATATTTGGATGCCGAGGTGACATATGAGAGCAATACATGAACAAGAGAGATCTTGAACAATCTAACATAGATGAGTATTAAAACACCTGCTCTGCAAAACAACTTTTGAAAAAAATCTGATCTGTGAAATGATTGAGAAGATTATTATTGTGATTCTGTGTTCAACAGCATTGTAAGCCAGGCTCTCCAATCTTGGCACCACACTCCATCACATAACCCAAACCAGGGATTCTAAAATGAACCAAGAAGCTCAGTAGAAATCTTGTGCAGAAGAAACTCAAGATTTTATCTTAAAATATGATTACAATCAAGTAATGATCCACTACTAAATGCATTTTCCTACTGCATGTATTCATTAATATCTGTAGTACTGCAGCCCTGTAGAGCATTAGATTATTCTGTACTAAGCTCTATGTAAAAATGGAGGAAAAAGATAGTCCTTGCCCCAGAGGATTTACAGACTGTTAGTAAAGCAGGAGTAAATTGTGTGCATGCAACCCAGCAGAAGAGTTCACAGAAACAATGGCAGATACTTCCAGTTTTCATAAGTTGTACTCTAAACAGCGGTCTAATGCACTTGAAGTCTACTCTTAAACTCAGAAGTTGTCACAGGTCTAATCTTCAGATTTATATCTACCAGGCATAAAGATTATTTTTTTTGCAAGGTAAATGGATTTTTCATTAGCAAACCTATTTTTAAAAGAAGTTCATTCATAAGCAATTGCATCAACATTAATACCTACCATGCTTTAACAATAAGGTAGAAATTTCAAGTGGCATAGGAAGCAAATGAATAAATAAATAGGACTGTCAAATGTAATTCATGCAAAATAATTCCAAGGAAACTTGCGAGTTTTACAACCTTTTGGAGAATTCTTTTCTCATTTTAAACATTTTCATAGAAACAGTTATATGTAAGTGGGAAGTCTGACTAAATAAACGTAGATGTAAGCTAGAATAAGAAATTATGTAATTTCTTTCAATTTTCATATTAAAAACTACAAGAGAAACTCCAATTACATTGAAAAGATATTTGTAAAAGTCCTGAAACTTATTGGACTAATACATCTAGACATTTTCTTCCAGGCTTCTGAACTGATTCAGTTCAAGGAAATGCAGTACAGTTAGCATTCAACTTTAATTGCAATGAGGTGACAACATACTGGGTAATGAGTTGTTTATGAGTTGTAGATGTGTTTACAATGAGCTGACAATGTGTTGGATAAAGTGTTCTTCTAAAGTTGTAGATCTATTTACAGTGAGCAGTGTGGGAATGTTCATTAGTTGTCGATTTGTTTGTTTACATTGTTTTCGATTTGCAATTGCTATAAAACAAATCACAGGCTGATGAAGGATGATTGTTTGTGTGCTTTAATGATTTACTGTAGTAGCTTGTCTGAAAAAGTACTTAACTCTGCTTCATCTGTCAGTTCCCACTGCAAAAGCTCCCAGTCACAATAGTTTTATTAGCACAGCATGGGCCATTTGTAAGAACATTATGCATCTAAAAAATCTCAGTGTTTTCCTGTTCAGTCTGTTGCATTTTGACTGAATTCCTTCTGCTCTGTACAAGTTTATATGATTTAATACGCTCCAAGATGTACATTTGAAGATATACTGTGGCTGGAAATTCTTTCCCTATCTCCTCAGTAATGTTGCATGCTTAAATTTATACTGCTGTCTGCTATTCTTTACTGATGCTACATTCTCAAAAACAGCTAAAAATATCTACCATCAGGTTATGCTGGGTTACATGACATGAAGAGAAACAAATATAGGCTGGAGGATATTGACTTTTTGGTTACAGAAAGTCTTTCAACAGTTTGCATCAATTTGACAAGATATATGTAACATAATTTATTACTCCAGTTGCTTCAGTCACTGTATGTTTAATAGTCTTTGTTCAAAACAGACATAAAATGTAGGTTTTGATTGTTTTGTTCCCATGTTAGTTTTTCCCAATTAAATTTTCTGTGGCCCAGAACAAGCATGTTTCACAGGTTTTCTTCTTGTTATTTTCAAAGAACATTACATTACATATTCCACACTCTGCCTTTTGTCTTCCCTTGCTATGCTTCACTGTACTCAATGGCAATTCCTGAAAAAAAGTTATCATCTTGTAATGACTGCAATGGGATTTTCCTGAAGCCAAATTTGGGATTTTCAGCTAAACTGAAAGCAGTATTGACACTCCAAAGAAATTGAGACAGTTTCTAGCTCCGTATTCTCAGAGAAAATAAGAACTAAGCAAACGAAAAATGTACTAATCTTGATTTTAGCCATCAGTTTATGACATTATTGGCACATATTTCTGTCACAAAGAATCTACATTGGCGAAATCTGGGAGGAAAATATGCATCCACTTGTTTGCAAACAGTAGCTTTACTTATTTGCACTGTCAACTTCCATCACAACAGCTACACTGGATTAAAGCAAAACACAATTTTGCTGTAACCCAATATGATAACATCCAGAATTTCGAGACAACTTTGTACGTTTGTATGTCTCTATGAGAAACTACCAAAATCTATGGTTATGAAAATGTACTTCATTGTCACATCAGCACTGTCTCTGTCCATTGGAAAGGGGATGTTGAGCTTGAGAGTTTGAAAGTGCTGGGGGAGGTGGGAGAGAAAGTATGGGATGGTCAAAGACAGGGACTAATGGAAAAATGAAAGTCCCTTTAACCCTCCCGACCCTCCCCCTTTCCCACCTGGAAAAGCCGCACCTGCTTTTCCAGCTGCCAAAAAAAATTGTGCCAGTAAATACAAAGCATGGGCACAAACATGCTCTAATGAACTAAATGGAAGTTTTGCTGCTAATTTTGTTCTGCTAGCAATGGGACTAGAAGATGCTATTCCATCTCTTATGTATTAAATGCTACAAAGACAGGAAGGTCTATTTTCTCTGAGGAAAACAATACCATTCTGAAAAATTTTTGCCAGACTAAAAAAAAAAAAAAAAAGCAAGCAGCTGATATTTCTGCATCTTTTAAGTGTGTGGTTTTGATTAAACTTTTGATAAAATTTTTCCAACCCCTGTCTTATCATGGGTTTCTCCAAGTGTTCAAACACATTTTATCCTCAAATACCTGTAAAAAGCTCCCTAAAATCTGATAAAGGAATCTAAGAAATGTCTGAGACTTGGATTGCTTTGCTATGCAGAAAATCTGTGCTCTTCAGTGAATAGCTTCCAGACCATGTCAAAATTTTGAATGGCCTGAATACTGTAAAAACTAGTCCCAAAATCTAATGACTAAAATGTCAGGCATCTGATAAGTCTCTGAGATGTTAGATACATTAGAGAGATCTGGAAACCAATTCAGAAAATGTAAATTACTGGCTGTAATGTGAATGAATTGCCAGCCCCAAGTTTTTATCTTTCTTCTTTATTATGCCTTCATCATTAGTTTGCAATTAGCAGTTCAGTTGTTTGGAATTTATACACACCATAATTCTCTATACTCTTTCCCACAGTGATTACGCATAAAGGATGAAAGCTGCATCTGCCATGAGACATGCTGGCTCCTTGGCCTTCCCATTCCTTGTGGGAAGGAAGGCTGGGCCGTGCTGGGGAAAATGGGAAGACTGATGGGACAACCGGCAAGATTCCTCCATAATTCTGTTCCACAAAGCCAGGAGTGGGGAAAGAGCTAATCCATCTAAATTTTTATATTGCCTGAACTTTCTTATCATATCAGTCATGATGTTAATGCACTGAAGCCTGGAGTCTGGCAGGCTAAAAAACCATAGGGGTGGTGTGTCGGCACGCAAATTGTCTGTGCACACCTCTAAGTGGCCATAGACCTCAGGTGGCTTTGCGATCTAAATTCCTCACCATTTTGAGGAGGAAAAATGAAAGAGAGATCAACAGAAAAAAAGAAAATGAACTCCTCTCCAAGTGGAAACTTTCTTGGCCATTTCAGCAACTAGAACTTTCCTTTTTCTATAAATGACCTTAGAATTAGGAATGTTGTACATGTTGGTGAAGTGTTAAGTCTGCCTCTTTTTATCCCATTAGCAAATAATGCCTCCATAGAACCTTGAAGCTTAAAAAAAAAAAATCATTATATATTCTATCATTAATAAAAAGCAGCATGGATGTGTGACTTCAATGAAATACAGTTAGTGAAACTTCTCAATATGCCCATTTGTCCAGAATAAATAATAATATTGAATTTAATGCACTTTCTATTGGCTTATTGGGGTAGATTATTTTTGTATGACATGTATATGTGCATGATCTTTCACAAATATAACATTTGAAACTAGAATATATTATTTTTATACCTCTATATCACATTATAGTACATTGATGTGATAATGGACTATTTTTTCATAGTATATTTTTTAAAAATCCCATCCCTGTATAAACATTATTTAATTTTTAAAAAATAATGTCCTTTTATACACAACACTTTCTCTGTCATGGCAAAAGTTCTTATTTTTTCAGTTGATTTTTTATGTTAGGAGATATTAAGCCTAATTACAGCAAATGGAAAATATTACTGCAAAATTGTCTGCAAAGTCTGAGAAACCAAGTTCAGGATTATTTTCTCTCACTGGGAAGTACTTCAATACATAAGCTGTTGCTTTTCACATTAGGAAATAAACAAATAAATAAGGAAATAAACAAATAAATAAGGAAATAAAGCAGATTTTTATGATAGACAGGTGGCAATTTTGTAAAGCATGAATGGGAGGCACTCATAGAAATCCCATTAACAAATAATCAAGGCTGTGGGTATGCATCCATTCACACTGCTTTTGAAAATATACCCCAGGATGAATAATTTTCATATGTACAGTAAGTTCACAGCTGATGCTTTATTGTCCACTGAACCATCATTATCCTCAACTAGGAAATCAGCTATGCACATGTTTTTCCACCAAGAAGATGGAAAAAAAAATTCTTTGCTAATATGCAAAACCAGAAAACTTTGAAAGGAATTTTAATGATATTTGCAAATTACTTGAGTCTAAAACTCACCTAGCAGCAAAGAATACAGAGAAGGTAATAGAGAAACTGCTGTTCATGTCATTTTCATAGCTTCTTACATATTCATGTTCCAAAAGGATTTCTTTCACAGAAGCTCATGCTCATCTAACCAGACACTTTGTAAGTAAAAATGCATGAAATTTAAACCAGCTTTTCATATGGACATTTTTTTTATGGCTGACTGTCTTAGCAATCCAGCAATGGTAGACACCTATAAATGTATAATGTGATGGATTAGACTGTAGAGCAGTCTGGATGCATATGGAGGTGGTGTTTGCCCTTCAGTGAAAATCCATTTTAATGTTAAAAGGAATCCATTGGAATTAATAGGGCATTGTCCAGACAATAAGTAAAACATTACAGTAGTTTTTCCTTTGAAAAAGAATCCACTCTTGCTCCTAATTTCAACAATTATGACAAAGAATAAAGCTACTTCTGATAAGGATATAGTAAGAAAATCAAATATCGGTGCCTTGGTTAGGTCTGGGTTCCTGATTTGAACCTGATTTCAAAATAGTAATTTTAAATAATTTGTTAAAGAAGCCTTGGTCTCTTCATGGTTTGTGAAAGCACATTGTAAAACCAGTAATGAACTTACACCTTACACAGATATGCATGAATTTGAGGCATACCAACCTGGGGAACTTGGGAAAGTTAAACCAAAATAGCTGAAAGGTGTGAATGTAAAGCATGTTATGTAAAGTGCTTTGTGCTTCTGTGTGAATATGCTCACTGAAAACCAAAATACTTCTGCAGCTTTTCAGCAATAAGACCACTTTTTTTCTCTGAAGGACTCAAAGGCACTTTAAACTGAGGTCTACATTCACATGCTTAGACAACTCAGTTAAGCTTTTCTGCCAAGTATATCCCTAGTTTAAACACTGCATTAGAAATTCTTCATCACAAAAAAAAAAAAGGGTTTCACTTCTGAGCAACCTGTATATACTTTAAGATTATTCATATGTTTAAAACAAGGAATGCAAGTATTGTGCTAGATTTCAATGAGCCTAAGAAAAGTGGAACCCTCAAGATAAAAAGGAATAGGTAGGTAAATACAAGAGAATACAAAGAATAGTGCTTCAAATAAACATAGTGTATTAATGGTGCGACAGCTTCATGGATCTTCAAGAAAGCCACTGATGCTTAAATGGTCCCAACTGAGCATATAAGACCCCAAACTACCTACCTGTTAATTAGACCTAAAGACGGATTTCCACAACATTTTGTTCTATAGGAACTGATATAAGATGCCCTTTCTTTTTTTTTTTTTTTTTCCCAGACACCACTGTCAGCATGATTTTACTTACACTGCTTGATTTAAAACAAAATCAATATTTTGTTGTAATATTGCTTAACTAAGGGGATATGCTTTTCATTTTTTGTGAATAAATCCTCCTCTTCTAATAGTATTAAGGATATTTTCAGTAGCCCTCAATGCTAAAATAGCAAATATAATATATATAAATGTCTCTGCTTACCTTTTTTCCTAGTTTGACCACACACATATTCATGAGGATTTCCAGTGATTTACATCACTGGGAAAATACTCTGGGAAATAATTTCTCCTCCAGGATATGCTGGTGAAAAGAATGTACATGAGTTCCATAGTGATGTGCAAGAGAGTGATGTCCCCTTGTGATGTCTCCACTGAAAAAGAGTGCACAAGGAGGTTTCATAAATTACTCAATACCACTGGTCCCAAACATTCTGCAAATAAAAGTTCCTGCTCTGTTTCAAATTGCCCCAAATGTTTAAGAAGGACATTTCAAAACATAAAAAGCCTCTAAGTGTTTCAGAGTTCTGGTTTTTGTTGCTGAGTTTTACAGGACTTTGGTCATCCTAATGTGAACAACCCAGTGTCTCGTAAACAGTAATTGTGTACTGTAAGCCAGGAATGTAGAAAAACAGCAGGAGGAGAGAAATTCCCTCACGCAGATGCAGGTAGGAAAGCACCCAGGTCTGTGTGACCACAATAATGTAACTGCAAGTTGCTTCCTGAACCATTTGCTTTTGCCAGATGGATAAGACTTCTACTGCTTGCTTTTGCTAAATAGATAAGGTTCTGTTTTCTTGCAATTGACAATAATGATAATAATTGAGTAATGCTGTAATCTAAAAATAGTATGCTGTAGAAGTATAAATGCTGTAGTCTAAAAATAGTATGTTCAAGGAGTATAAAGGTTTCTGTGTGACTAACAATAAATGGCTCTCATGATGATCATATTGATCGTGTTGTGAAGTCCATACCCTCGCGTCAGGTTTTAGTTTTTTTCCATGATGGTAAAAGTCTTGCTTTAAAAGAAAAAGAGAATTAATAATTTAATTTTTAAAATGACTTATATTTAAATTCCTTGTGGCTACATGTTACCAAGTGCTACTAGCTGCTCCTCCTATGGCTTCCCCTCCAAACCCTTCACCAATATCATGGCCCTTATATATATTACCTCTCCAGTATTTCATCCAAAATTTTCCGATGAAGACAAGTTACCCACATTTCTGGTACATGTAGTTTCCATACTAATTGCCTATCGCTTTTATTTGAATCAAGCTTGTGCCAAAATATCATATCATCATATTTTGGTTTTCTTGTAACATTTGAAAAGTCACAAAAAATAATTTTTGCAAAAAGGTTCTTCTGGGTCATGGAGAGAATTATTTATTACTGTAAAGTCAAAGAAGGACAAAAATGGTAATATAATGGTAAGAATGCAATCTATGCATTCAGGTTGCATAGAACAAATGGTAATGAATTTTTAATCCTTTTTTACTAACTTTTCAACCTTAAAAAAAAAAAATCTCCCTCCAGTACTTCATTAGTTATTGAAAATACTTTTTTTTTTTTTCCCTCAACACAAACCCCTTCAAAATACAAGTTATATTCAAGCTGCCTGTCAAGTATTACTTACTGCGAGTGCCAACAAGATATTTTCCTCTCTTTTCTAATTGGGTAACACAGCTAATTACTGTTGTCTGTGGAATCATGTTTGATTGGCAGCTTGAATGTAAACGGAAACCATAATTTCAGATGATATTGTATAAACATTTGGAGTAGGGATGTGCAAGCAGTGAAACTTCAATGAGGGAAATTTACATGCTAGACAATAAAAATTACCTGTGTTTCATGACTATCTAATCTCTGATAGGAATTCTTTAAAAATATATGTATTCCTGCCAAAAGCCCACAGTGTTTTCCAAAAATGCTTTTGGCAAATTGTTCATCAAAAAATTCGGAGATGTATTGGAAACTCTGGCTGTACATACAGTTGGGGGAACGAGATGCTGGAGAGCAGCTCTGTGAGGAGGGATTTGGGAGTTCTGGTTGACATCAAGATGAACATGAGCAAACAGTGTGCCCTGGCAGCCAAGAGGGCCAACTGTGTCCTGGGGTGCATCCAGCCCAGCATTGCCAGCCGGGTGAGGGAGGCGATTGTCCCGCTCTGCTCTGCACTGCTGTGGCCTCACCAGGAGCACTGTCTGCAGTTCTGGGTGCCACAGGATAAAAAGGATATAAAGCTACTGGAGAGTGTTCAGAAGAGGGCTACAAGGCTGCTGAAGGGTTTGGAGGGGAAGCCGTATGAGGAGCAGCTAAAGTCACTGAGTTTGTTCAGCCTGGAGAAGAAGAGACTGAGGGGAGACCTCATGGCAGCTCCAGCTTCCTCACAAGGGGAGGACGAGGGGCAGGCACCGAACTCTTCTCTCTGGTGACCAATGACAGAACCCAAGGGAATGGCAGGAAGATGTGCCTGGGGAGGTTTAGGTTGGACATTAGGAAAAGGTTCTTCACCCAGAGGGTGATGGACACTGGAACAGAATCTCCAGGGAGGTGTCACGGCCCCAAGCCTGACAGTGTTCAAGAAGAGACTGGACAACGTCCTCAGACACATGGTGGGTACTGTGGGGCTGCCATATCACAGAATCACAGAATCACAGAATGTAAGGGATTGGAAAGGACCTCCAAAGGTCATCTAGTCCAATCCCCACGCCGGAGCAGGAACACCCAGATGAGGTTACACAGGAAGGCGTCCGGGCAGGTTTTGAATGTCTCCAGAGAAGGAGACTCCACAACCTCCCTGGGCAGCCTGTTCCAGTGCTCTGTCACCCTCACTGAGAAGAAGTTTCTTCTCATATATAAGTGGAACCTCTTGTGTTCCAGTTTGCACCCATTGCCCCTTGTCCTATCATTGATTGCCACCGAGAAGCGCCTGGCTCCATCCTCATCACACTCACCCTTTACATATTTATAAACATTAATGAGGTCACCCCTCAGTCTCCTCCAAGCTAAAGAGACCCAGCTCCCTCAGCCTCTCCTCATAAGGGAGATGCTCCACTCCCTTCATCATCTTTGTGGCTCTGCGCTGGACTCTCTCCAGCAGTTCCCTGTCCTTCTTGAACTGAGGGCCCCAGAACTAGACACAATATTCCAGATGCAGTCTCACCAGGGCAGAGTAGAGCGGGAGGAGAACCTCTCTCGACTAACTACTAACCACATCTCTTCTAATACACCCCAGGATGCCATTGGCCTTCCTGGCCACAAGGGCACAGTGCTGGCTCATGGTCATCCTGCTGTCCACCAGGACTCCCAGGTTCCTTTTCCCTATGCTGCTCACTAGCAGGTCATTCCCCAACTTATACTGGAACCTGGGATTGTTCTTGCCCAGATACAAGACTCTACACTTGCTCTTGTTATATTTCATTAAATTTTTCCCCGCCCAACCCTCCAGCCTGTCCAGGAATAGAAGTTGGACTCAATGATACTTGTGGGTCCCTTCCAACTCAGGACAATCTATGATTCTATGAAATTATACAAAAAACATGAAAACCATCTGTCAAAGTAATCACATGTCTTTGAATACACTCTAAAGTGTTTCTAGTTTAAGTCTAAAAAAGTTAAGGAAACAGAGATGTAATCCGTAGTACAAAAGCATAACAATGAGAAAATGTTAAAACTGAGTTTGAGAATGTCTCTTAAAATACTGTATACAGATTCATTTCAGAAGTACTAGGATTATTCATAGAAGGAATCTGTGTTAGGTCATGAATGTTATCGATATGTCAGATTTCATAGTTATACTCCAGAAATGTCTCTCCAAGTTTCCTTCACCTCTCTATCTTTTTTGATCTTTAAAAAAAAAAAAAAAAAATTTGAATGTTTTATGCATCAACACCCAGGTCAAAAGACAAGATTCTTGGGACTGGTGAGGGAGAGAGATTGAGTCCAAATATTTTTTTTCCCAAAAACATTTTATCGAGGACATGAAAAACAGAACAATACAAAAGCCAATAGAAGGGATAAATATCTGCCTGAGACATTTATTTGGCAAACTTATGTCCTTACTTAATTCACCTTTTCTTTATCTAGGGCTTTACCACGTTAGCTTAACCACTGCTCTTCAGAATCCCAGACCTTTACCTGAACACTCATATTTCATTTAATGAAAACATTTGGGCAATGTTCAGAATTACCACTGACTCGTTGCAAGTCCTACTGGACAATTCTAACTGCTTCAAAATGTAACCAAGAACTTTTTAAAATACTGAGGTTTTTTGAGAAGAAATTGGGAAAATCTCCTATTCATGAATTTTTATATGATCTGTTGTTTCCACCAGAAGTACCAAGTAAAAAACTTTTTAAAGTTTCCTTTCAGGATTTTGTGTTCATGAAACTGACATCTTTAAACTGTATATTTGAAGAAAAGAAGGGTAAACCACACGTATAATTTAAATAATTTCAGAAATTAATATTTCTATCTTACAAAGTATTTCCAAAACGCAAAGTGAAATATAATCACAAACCCAAAGGAAGTCTTGGTTTTGTTGAAGGTGTATGTTTCTAATAGAAAAACACTGTTGTAAAAAGCTCTGTTGAGTCTAACAGACATAGAAGTTGCAGTTTTGAGTTGTAATTGTCAATCTGAGGTCTGAGCAGAGATGTTTTTGTTAAAATTTGTTATTCGAAGTTAATTCTAAAGGTTCTATCTGATTGTTACAAATAATTATTTTTCCAGAGCCAAGGGATTCTGAGTTTTGTGCTCTGCTACACATAAGGACAACCATGTTCTAGAGTACTGCCCATTGTCTCTTGAAAGACATCATTCAGAAACAATGGCATCTGGCAGTAAATGATGCAAAACATGACTTTATGTGGCAATTCATGTATTTAATGCTGTTGTATTACTTTGAATGGCAACTGTAGTACTGAGTGTTTTCCATTTGTGAAACTTTGAGAAGCAGAGATACTGCAGAATATTGCATGATTTATCCCTTGTACATTTTCTCCTTTGAGTCTGACTGAATCGGTCTGCTGAAGTCCTTGATTTATTCACAAAGCAGGGAGCTCTCACATTGAATTATTCTCTCTGGCCTGTAATGTCTGCTTGCGATTTGACATAATTTGGACCACAAAAAGACCCCACAACTGTGATTGTCTTATGTATAAACAATCAGTTGCATTTATAATAAAACTTTTAGAATACTTAAAATTACAAGTGCATATATAATTCTGATAGCTGTACATTAAAATGAAATATTTTTCACATATTGCATGTGCATTAACATAATATTTGTGAAAATATAAACCTTGGCTTTACTGTGATTCAATACAGTGTTATCACACCATCCTTTTTTAAGTTTGTATCAGGTACTGTTGTTCTTGTCTAATTATTTTGCTACGGATAGGTTTACATCCTGATTTTCTAAATTTAAGACACCATGTGGCTTTAAGTTTTTTAGCTCAATGCATATTTTTGATGCAGTAGTCTAGATGGCTTTGCTGGGAATTGAATTAAAATGTGAATATGTGGAAAAAAGCAAACTGATTTATTAAAGGCCTATAATTACATTATATAATGACTCAGCCGAGTCACAGAAGTTAATGTGACATATCTGCTAAGAAGTGAATCTGCTTTCACGACTGGAGGCAGACAGCTCAGCAGGAGGAGGCAGCACATGGGAATAGCTCATTCACAACAGTCAGCAGCAGCTGGTGCACAGCATCTAAGGCGAGTGCAGAGGGGATTCCTACCACAATGTGCAGAACAGAACCATGACCACCTAATCTGCAAAATGCCTCCTAAGCACAGGCTCACAGGGAGATCTCAGACCTAGAAAGCAATACCCTTATTTGCAAGGACTTTTCTCTATAAAAATCTTAAGCATATCACCGGGTTCACAGTCCTGCCATGCTCTGAAAGTGGGCCAGATCCCTCTTCCTTTCCCAAATAAGATGTTTGTCCAATTGCCAACAGCATGTCTGGTCAGAGATTTGGATGCTGCTGTATGCTGTTTAGTTGTTTGAAAAATGCAACACTGCAAAGGGAATTGAATTCCAGCTTTTCACACTACTATAGTCACTGACCTTTTAGACAAGAGCTGCAGGCCATCTTCTGCTATCTTTGCAAGAAAAACTTCTTACTGCTTTTATTAAGCACTAGAAATAATTAAAAAAATACAAAATAAATATTTTAATGTATTGCTATATCACTAATAAAATCTTAATATTATAATTTGCACTCTATATATGGTTCATATTAGGGTCTATCTTGTTCTCTGATCCAATTGTAGTTGATGCTCTTGTCAGCAACAGACACATACTCAATCTGGATGTTCTACTTCCTTCCACGAACCATTTCTTATCCATACAACATCTCACTGCTCCTTTTTACACACAAATAGTAATACAGATTCTACCAGATCTGACTTTCATTGTGATATAGCAGAGGCCATTTGGAGGGGCTAAGTGACATCATATTACTCAGCATAATAAATATGAACTGCAAGGTGAGCTGACTGGTACTGACATTACAATAAATAAAAGGCAGAAAATTTAGTGATCTTCACAGTGTATTAAGGGGAAATCTTTAGAATGCAAAGTTAGACCTTGTTACCCAACAAGAAGACTCAGGGCTGATGAATGTGTGTAAGTTTTACAACTGTGGGAGTAGGCCAGTTAGTCAGATGCTTGCAAATTTATTAGCTGATAAACATTAATCTTCAACAATCCTCCAGAAGCAGAGAAATTAAATATCATATTGCTGAAACCTATAATGTTTAAAATCCTCTACAGAACAAAAATAAAAGGTTTAGTTAGTCTCAAACACTTTAACTTACATTCTTTTACATCCACTACTACTTTTTCCTTTATCAAAGGAACTGGATTTTCTTTGTGGAGGATTTAAGCCATGATAAAAGCAACGCATTTGGAAACCATTTTTGATTTATCATATAGGAAGCCTTCTAGATCAGACATCCTCTGAAAAAAATGCTGTATACAAGATACTAGCACTATGATTTCTGCATTCCTCCATTGCAAAAAAGAATAATAATTTATGTAAATTATTTTTCTTTGGAAATATCAAGACTTTAATTAGAAACCATCAAGTCAACCAATGCAAACATTTAGTTTATATGCATATTCTCTATTTGCAAACTCATAAACATTCGTTAATTAAAAGAAAAACAAAACTAATATATCAAGTCTCTTTTTTTCTGCACATAATGGTAAATCAAACATGAGTTCTGAACAGCAGAACAACCCTTAGACAAGTCATTAAATGAAGGTCATATAGTATTCAAGGAAATCATTCAACAAGACTTTCAATGAAATAATTTACTCCCAAACATAAGGTAAGGTTTGAGCTGCTGGCTGGCTGGCCTGGCCATTTGAGCTGTTTCTTTGGTAAACATACTTGCAAATAAAAATCTGAAATATATTTCATTTCATTGTATTTGCTCACAACTCACTTTTTCATTTGATCATTCTATTAGGAAACTTACTTCTTGGAATAGTCCCAGAAGCTAACTTGAAGGAAGACAAAGTACATGTTTATAGTCTGTTATTATCTACATAGGACTTGTTTTGGAACATTGTTTCATCATGCAGACAGAAGTGTAATGTCCACTGATTGAAGGTGGAAGTCAGCAAAGTGCAAACTGGAAATAAAAGGCAATTTTTGATGGTGAGGCAAATTAACTATTGGAACAGTTTTCCAGGGGATATAATAAATTTATTTGTCACTCAGAGTCTTTAAATCAAAATAGGTGAGTTTCCAAAAGATATTCTGTTAAGCCTCTGTGGGTTATTGTTTGCTACAGGAAAACTGGATGAAATCTGTGATCTTTTTTGTGCAAGAAGTCAGACAACATAACTACAATGGCATCTTCAAAATGCATTAGTGTCTTAATTTATCCTTCTAAAATTTGAGCTAATATAAACAGGGCTTTAAAAATTTTATTTTTGTTTTGTAGTATTTTCTGGTCTAAGAATGAATGTCATGTTTGTGACATTGATAGAAGCAGCATTCAAACACCATCATTTTCTTTGATATAATCACTCAGACACCAAATAGGGAGAAGTTTACACCTTCTGCCTTGTTGCTGTATCAGCCACAGGTAATTCGTAAATAATAGTGACTGGCTACACTAAAGTTTGTCCTTGTAACAAAAAGGAGATAGCTGAGGAAAGGAGGCAGGGGGGGAATTCTGCACACTCAATGTCAGTTTGGGGATCTGTCTGTGTCAAATTATAATTTCAATTTTGTCTTGTGATTGTAACCTTCATTGCGAATTAGAGCATTCATTCTGTAGCAGCGTCTTGATACCTAGTGAGGGAATCATAATAGTCTATGACAGAGCAGTCAAGAGCTGAGCTGAATCAGTACTGAGCGGCTCGTCCTTACCAGAGCAAGGATATTCAGATTGGTAGGGCCATTAACTGTGAATAACTATGGAGGCAATGGGGAGGACACCGACAGCAAAGGTTTACAGCTGAAACCTTGACCTTTTCCTACCCACTTCCAACTCTTAGCACATAATCCAGATGGGAAGAAAACAAACATTTAAAAAAAAGATTCTTCCTTGAACGAAGGAGGCCAACTAGCACCAGAGGCAATAAGACCAGGCAAAGCACCACAGGGGATTTGCTTGATCTAACTGAGATCTATGTTAGGACTCCCAGGTGTATCCCTATCTAGTCCTAGAGACCATAAATCAAGAAAAGAGTGTTCTTCATACAACCACTGTTACTGCAAATATCCCTACTAACGAAGATAAGAAGAGGTGTTGAGGAAATGTTTCTTTTTCTGCCAATTCTCTCATTAATTTTACTGCTTCAATGATAGCAGTAAGGCTTTTTCTCCCTTAACATTGTCACAAGGAAGCAACTCACTTTGTGAGAACACATTACAGCTCAGTGCTGGGAGGGAATGAAAGTTTCAAAACTAAAAAAGGTTAACCACTGTGTAACATTCTGTCTTCTGCCTGTCGGTGTAACTGGAAAACCCCATCCTAATTATGACTGGAGCTTTTCACAACTAAATATACATTTGCTCAAAGTAGCTCACTTGTACTTTCTATACTACCTATTTTTTCTAAAAGAATAGTATTACATATGTAAGATAGCTATTCTAAAGAAGCAAGCAGTATATTGTATAATCAAAAGTAACTTTATTTTGAATGAAGTCACCTATAACATTTGTTTATTAACTTTGCCAGTTACATTTATTAACTGGGAATTTAGTGTGTGATGTACAGCAAAACGGTTGAAATGATCATTTTTGAATACTGAATACATAACACATAACCAGATGGCGACTGTTGAAAACCATATATAAATAAAATGTAAAATAACTCATTAATTATAAAACACTCCCGTATAAAATCCTTTGCCAACATGCCAACAAAGTTGCCATCTAAAGGCTAGTTTAAAATGAGTTTTGTATTTGTCACGGAGACACCCAAAAGTTAATTTTAGGCAGACAGCAAGTTCCAAACCAGACTTTATTCTAGCCAGAAAAATGTAGCTAATAAACCAACTAGAAGCAGGGTTTATATAATTATTTAGCACTCTGAAAACATAAAATACAGGTTGGGATATCAGTTGAGGAGATTATTGGGGTAAGAGAACATAAGAATAATGAGGATCCACAACGTGCATGTATTCATTCACAAGAAACAAAACCAGAGGCTTCTCACTCATGAGTACCCAGAAGAAATAATCACTCGCCTGGGTTAGGCGAGGGCTCACACTTGCCTGGGTTAGGCAAGGACTCACTCAAGAATATATCTGGTAGAGAAAAATAACCACTCACCACAGGAGGAGGTGAGGTTCTCTCAATCCTGGGAAGTCTCCTTAGATGGTGTCCCAGTCTAAGAGGAGGGCTCCAGTTCACAGACCCGCTGCTTCAAGACCACTCAAAGGGGGTCTTCAGCAGGGACTCTCTTTTATAGCCTGGTCAGATCTGGCTGTGGGCATTACATCATGGTCCAGAAGCTTCTCAGCTTCTCTGGACACCTCCTTTGTTGAGGACCCTGTCAATCGACTGAGGGTCCCACTCCTCCTGTCCCCCAGCTGTCTGGAGGTGAAGTCCCCCTGCCCCGTGGTAGGGGAGGATGTGACTGTCATCATCTTGGTACCACTCTAGGTGTGTACGTGGGGACAGGCACAGTGAGGCACAGAAGGTGCTCAGGAGCCACTAACTGCCCTATTGAAGGCTCCAGAACTCTTGGGGATGTGCAACTGCCACAGTTTAAATGGGATTTATAATAGTATACTACTAAGAATTATGGCTGACTTTATCTTCAGCTGAAGGAACTGAAATAAAGGCATGAAAACCTCTTAGATGTATTAGGAAAAATCATTATTAAGAAGTTGTACAGGTAAATGAGAAGAAAAAGCTCTAATTGCATAGGTTGTGAAGTGGCACTTTCTGTAAAACAGGATAGACTACAATGTAGCAGGACTACAAGCAAATGCAAAATTAGGTCATTTACATTTAGAAAATATATATTATTCTTCACAAGAAAAATATATGACAAGAGTACTGGTGTGATTGTAATAAAACATCCTTCATTGTTATACTGTCAGACTGTCTTTCAATGATATCATGAGGTCACTTTGTCTTTCTGCACTAAGTGTCTCCCTGATTCACCAGCAGTGGAACCAGGGATATACAGAGCTCATCGCCTTCAAAAACTGTGTTTTGACATTTTAAATACTCATTTACAAACTATTATGTCTTTCTCAAGTTTCCTAGTAATACTTCCATTGAGACCCGTATACACAAGGTGCTTTTTTCTAGATAAAGAACCAGAAGAATAGAAAACTCTCCTCCTTGCATCAACAGTTCCAGCTGAGGAATCCATCCATTCAACTAGCTTGATTAATTAGCCATTACAGACTGAATCAATTCCTTTTTTAAAAATGACAAATTCTTTAATTCCGCAAATCCATTGGACAAGTATAGCAAAGAATATCAATATACAAAAATATATGAGAAAGAAGACCATTTTAGAATCACATTCTTCCATCCCAGTCAGTGGCTGCCTGCATTTTTTCTACTATTAAAAGTGAGAAGATGAGAGTGGAAAATGGATGGTGGCTGATCGTTTGTCGTGGAAATTAACCACTATCTTAAATTTTTCACATCACAAACACATTTAGTATAAACAGGTGGACTAAATAATTTCTGAACAGTTCCTGAATTATTGGACATCTAATCAGTTCAGTATAGTAAGGGGCATGACTTGCGTTATTGGATATCAGGGCTACAGTTCAGCCCAACATCACAAAATATTTATTTCTGCAATTATTCCTTCTCTTCAACACATACCTATGTAAGCATACCAGTAGCACCAAACTCTGATATATCCGATGTAGAAAAAAAATATCTCACTGTTAATACTGTACTACTGATCAGAGGCCTACCCTGACCGGGCCAACCTCTTGCAGTAGGCTGTAGGTTTGTACAGAAAAGGGTCATCATTGCTCTCACGAATTTACAAGCTCCTCTCACTGAACCAGATATGTTTTTCTGGGGAGGGTAACAGAATCATCTCCCTCTCAGGTTTCTGGAAGAACTGTACATGAAATTACAAGTCTGATACTTTCAGAAGAAAACTAACAAGTATGATATTATTTAATGGGATATGGAGAAAGAAGACTTTATGAAAGATTTTGAAGAAAAGCTGAAACTTTAGAAATAAAATGTAAGTAGGTTAAAACACAATGTGGGTTTACAAAAGTATATTCTGACAGGATAACCTAAAAAGGTAACCTACCTGATAGACAAAAGAAATGCAGTATACCTCATCTTCATTAAAACATATCAGATAATCCTACATTGCGAGATATATGTTGAATTTAAGAAGACACAAAGATAATCAAGGAAATGGAAATCCCATCTTATGAGAGCAGTATTTTGAGCACTGACTTGGAGACTGAGATGAAACATGTTTGCTGTCCACGAATATACCAGGGTGTACATGCCAATGAGGGAAAAGAATCATTTAAAGACACAAAGAATTTAAAGAACAAGTTCTGATGCAAAAATCCATTTAGAGTAGAAAACAGAAAAAGGTTTCCAGCTGTCAGTACAGTGAAATTCTGAGACCATCTTCCAACGGAAGAACATGGGAGAGTACCTTAGTAGGAAGTTCATTACGTTTCTGAAGGCAGCAAGAAAATGTTGTCCTCACAGGAGCAAAGGGCTCTACTCAGTGACTTATGAAGTTTCTAGTTTTGTTCTCTGAACAAAAATGGAAAGAGGAAGAAATCCTGCTAAAGTTAGAAGCCATGCTTTTAAATGTCTCTTAAATATTTTTAATTATAATTTGAATTATTCCTTCACACACACATACTTCAGAAAGTTTTCTAGATACTTCTAATTAGAATTTAAGAGTCTTCTTCATATTAATTATCCTCTGAAAAAATATCCAGTGCAAGTATCTGAAAGAATACTTATCGTTAACTGAAATCTCTCCCCTAGTACCAACACATGTATGAATAGGAAAACAGAAATTCAATTGCTGGAAGTTGTGGTGAACACAGGACTTTGCTGCCATGATAGACTTTGTAACACATTAAATATGACCTATTTGTGTTGCTTGGCCTTTAGCTTTAGCTGATTTGTTTCTTACTCTACGAAGGCACAAAATTTTGAACAAAGTTAACTAGTAAGTCATTGCTAAAAATGTCACTGTTTTGTGTCAGAGAATGAGTAGAATTCTCATGTTATGGACAGTATGTTTCCTGAGCTGTTGAATGCTGTCACTGAGGGAGGTGTGGTGGCTGCTGGTACCAGCAGCTGATATCATGTACTGGTAGTAAGAGATACTCCTTAACATGGCATCCCTTTCCTGCTGGAATTTGCAATGGATAGGTGTGACAGTTAAACAATCTCAGCAGAATTTTAGCTGGAAGGATTTTTTTATGGTTTTACAATTGTGAATTTATGACATATGAAAGATATGCAGCACTAGACACACTATTAATATTACTATTAGTTGTACTATACTTTTGCCTTAAGCCTTGACCTCCGCTCCAAAGACCCCATTACAATAGACACTGTATAAACATGTAAGTTAGAGGACCTCAAACAAAGTGAAATCAGTTGAAAAAAGGAAAACAAAAAACAAACCAAAAGATCACTTTTAAAATTCTCTCACTGGTTCGTTGTTCTTCCTCCTAGTGATTAGCTTTTCCACAGACCCTTACAAATTTTCTTGCCTTTACTGCTTTTAAGAACTTGCTCAAGGAGTCTTAATTCTCTGGTGAAATCTTCCATTTGAATGCTCTTCTATAACACCTTGAAAAAGGTTATTTTTAAAAGCAAGTCTTGTAATTTCTAGTGCTTTCTTTTTCTTATGGCACCTGTTCAAATATTCTTCTCACTAGTTACCACTGTCCTCATCAATCTAGCTTTTCTACTTAGCTTCTCTGTTTGTTACCTAATAGCCAAGACGAGGGAAAAAGGATTTCTTCACTATGACGACAATAACAGACATGTAACATCTCAACCATATTGAATGGCATAAGTAGCCAAATAGTGCGTGCCTGTCCAAATAGTCCTAAATATTGCTAAAGATTTGATTTAAACAGATTCAAGTCTATTTTTCCTTCTTTATCAAAGTCTGTCTGAAACCAGCATTCAAAATCCTGGTAATTTTCTGTTTGAAATACTGCATGTCTTTATGCAAACAGCTTTTAAAAACTGCTTGACCGAAACGGCTTGCAAGCAGGTTTAGGATTCACTTCACACATTCTGAAGCTATAACATTCTGACATATTAGTTCAGTTGGGTTCTGAATGGTTCACCAGTCTTCATTTTCCAGTGACTCGATGTTTATAGCGTGTGCTCAATTGTTTTAAGGCATGACTAAAAAGTGTAAATCTGGTCTATGAAATCACTAGTCCAGAAAAAATTCTCTGCTCTCTTGACTTCAATAAGCACTATGTGTATTCACTTTCTTTGTCTATTACTTTTTTTTAAGCTTTTGAGTGTTTCAGAATTGTAGGTTTGGAAGAAGTACTTACTCAGAAATACTACTTTTCTGTATGCAAACTTTATAGCACAGAAACTATTGGGTTTTTTTTGAAAATGTGGATCTCTATAATAATTACAGCTTTGCAAAGTGACCACAAAATTCTATCTACTTCCTCAAGACCACTGAGAGAGGGAGAAAGAAGGGAAAAACCTGCTCTATCTCTGTATTCGGAATCCTGCAAAAGGGAAAAATAACTGGAGCAGAGCAGTGTAATATAGAGTTTTGAGGAAAAAAGTACATTAAAAGTCCATTTCCCTAGAATAGCACTGCAAAAATACCTTTTCTTCTTGAGCTTCTTCAATCTTTATGTCATGAAAGTACATTGAAATAAATCTTTGAAATAATATTTCCCCTTTGGATGTTAACAGCTTTTTCAAATCTGTTTTTTCTTAATGATGAGAGGTACAAACTTTAAGAAAACAGGCAGATGTTTATGGCCATTTTAAACTAATTACATTGACTGTATCCTGTTGAATTGATTAATTGTATCCATTAGAAGTCTCTTGTCTAACATTCTGTCTTTGCTGAAATTTTCTGTAGTGGCAGTGAATTTCCCTGATCATTTAGGTAACTTTTAAAGTGAGATCAAGTGAGATATGTTGTCAGATTCTCTTTTTGATCTCAGGTCTCCCCAGTTGTGAGGAAGACATAACAATTACAAAAAAAAAAAAAAAAAAGAAAAAAGAAAAAAAGGCAAGTTGTATAAGTTGTGGGCTTTTTCTAAAAAAACTGTCTTTCAGTTGTTTTAAAAGTGTCAAAACTGATTAAAAGGAAAACCAGGTTTTCTTCCTCATGGTAAGTTAAAAACAAATTGAAGGCAAATGCATTTTTAGTTTCAGTACCGGTAGAATGTATAATGTCTAGTATTACACAATTCTGCTAAGCAGGTGTGTATACATCGCTTGAAAAGGTGTCTAATATTCCACAGATGACAATTACCTTCAGAGGAATGGCTAGGGACTTAATTAAAAGGCTAAGAGTTAGCAAACTAAAATGCTGGAGGAGCACATGAAAAATCTATACATTATGCAAGGGACTCTATATAATATTTAGGAAGCTAAAATGTCTCTTTGAATTTTCCCTTTATTTCTTCACAAAAGGTTTACTGTAAAATAAAGGTTAGGTATCCTATGTTTAAAATTATATTTTAGCTGACTGAACCTACTAAACAACAAAGCAAAATATATTTGACTGCACAATATTGATTTTACATGAAAGCACATCAGTTAGTGAAATGCAAAAACCAATAAAGCATCACCCCTGGCTGGGATAGATATCTCTAGACACAATTTATTTTTACATTTAAACCAATTATTGGGCTTGTTGCATTTAAAAATGGGCACCATATATCCTTACAAGGACTTTTTTATTCAATCAAATCAATTGCATTGATCTCCATATTCCATATTAAACACCAATCTTAAATTAAAGCTGACACATTTTGAAGGCCACGGTACAAGTCTGTAAGCAGAAATAAATTCTACAAGGGTTTCTTTGTGTGGTTTGTGCCCAAACATGAATGCAAATATTGATCACATTTTAACACACAATTTATAAGCTATTTCAATGGTTATTACTTCCTAAAATTTGTTCAATAATTATATAAACTTATAGAAAGAGAATGTTCCTGGAATTTCCTTCTGTTGCACTGGAATATTACAATGGTTTTCATTAATAATGGAATGACAGAATAAAAATGAGTCCTTAGGCATAACTGTTGATGAAGAATCTACAACTACAAGGATCTACAACTAATCTACTACTTTTCCAAATGCGGATATAGGGACAAGATTTGTTTCCTTTGTTCATGTTATTCAAGAAAGTTTATATCTACTGTGTGCCTGAGTAAGTTGTTTTCATTCCCAAGTGGTGTTTACAAAGGGAGGCAGCACGACTGTAAACTCAGAGGGGCCATTCACATGGACAAAGGTATTATGTGTGTAAGCATAGGACTGATGCAAAGTATTCTCTTGGTAAAAGTCTTGGTCCACTGAAGACAGTGGCAAAGCTCCAGTTTTGTACAAAGGGGCCAGTCTATCTATCCAGCTGCCTTTACCCCTTGCTGCATCACCTCTCTATGCCTGGGGAAAAACAACCATGCTGCTTAGAAGAGACCTCTCGCTTCTCTCTGGCTCATCAGTTTCCCAGCTTCTAAAGCTCTATTCTCTCTACCAATAGTTTTCAATTAGCTTTAGATACATTATTCAACTCTCTGAAGCTTTCCAGAGTTTACACAGAGTTTGCATAAAAGTAGAATGGAAGAATCGAGACATTAGAAATATTACAAAACATTCAAAAAGTTCACCATGCTGTTAATGCTTCTCTCCCTCTTCATATTGCTGTGTGCATAGCTTGCAGTCAAACAACAGTGCAAGAACCAAGGAGGGAATTTATCAAATACTCCAAATAGCTGCACATCACTACAGATTATGACTGCTTGGATTTAGGGAACATTTTTTTTGGCTGAGGAAACATACCAATGGGATAGATTAATCTGTGTAAACCACACAGCTCAGCTGAAACTGCTGTTCAGCATTCTAAATCGCCACCTTCGTCTTCTTTCAGCAGAAAAATGTGCATTTCTTTCTATAATAAAGATATTTTATAATAGCAATAAGGCAACTCCAGGGTGTGCGGTTATCACGAGATAATCATACCCTGGAGGGATTGCAGATACTTGGCTGTGCCTCATAACACCCCGTGTGTGTGTTTATCTCATGATAACCCTACTCTCTTTTGTATCTTATTGCCTAATTATCCTCTGCTAATGCAAAATACTAATTTTTTTGTCTGAAATAATATGTGCAAGAATGCATTGCTAACAATCACTGGAGGACATTGACAAACAATGCTGTCACTACTTTGTACTCTCTTCCAGTCAAAAATTTACATAAAGAACCAACTTTGGGTATTTTTCCTAAAGCAGTTCAAATCCTTTTAGGCAACACCAACTAAAATATTGGAAGCAGGCCAAGTAAATAACTATAAAAATTCCAAGTATATTCCTACAGTGATTTATATGGTTTTACTTACAGAAAATACCAAACCTCATTCTTCTGTATTTACTTTTCTTTACATTTCTAATTCTAAGATACAGAATGTAGTTTGCTGATTTTTGCTTATGGACCCTGAAGTACTCAATTTATAATCCAGGACCACTCATTTGATATTTATTAGAGGATATCATTTTTTTTACTGATGTGTATATGGGAAGTAATAGCTACATTTCAGATAACTCTAAGAGAGAAGTCAGAGAGAGTAAAGACTCCAGCCCTCACTTAAGCTGATGGAACTCCTGCTCATTGCATCAGACAACAAAGATACATTGTAATACCTCTGTTTCTCTGATGTTGAAATTTGAGATATGAAATACTTGGAAATAAGGTCCAATAACTCCTCAGTTAAATAAATGCCATAAAAATCACAACCAATCACAATCCACTGAAAATAAGCAAACTAAAACTTAGTTTAAATTTTTAACTAATAGGTTTATTCTGAAAATTAGACGGCAAACGTTAGAAAATGTTGTAAAAGTTAACACATCAAAATAGTATGTGTAAGAATTGTCTTTTCTTCTTTCAATAAAATTATATATGTTGAAAATCGTTTGTTGATCAAATGACAATCTGACATATTAAGATGACATAAACCTGCATCAAATATAGAGGAGAAAATTTACCAAAATACATATTAATCTATCAATAATTTATACAGATTTCATCATTCTACACTGATATTACTGAATGTTTATTATGCATATTTTATTCTCATATCAAAACGCTGCATAAGCTTTAACTAACGAAAAAGGGGCTTTTTCCATGGATAATATTAACAGAATAGAAAAAAAAAATCTGTGGACTATCCAGTAATGACAAATAATTAGAAGACAAATTTCTATGTAAACAAAAATAAGAGGGGAAGACAAACTGTAAACTATTTTTGAGACAAATGTATTTAGTGCAAAGCCAAACATACAATAAAAAATATAATCCTAGGAAATCAAAATGTAAGATTTCATATATCTACCTTACATATGTGTGTGGCTTTTTGGAACTATATATGTACACATAAATATTTGTTTTTATTTTGTATTTTATAAGATCATTCTTTTCCATACTGCTTAAATTGGACAAAATTCTGCATTTAATAGCATCGCCTGAGTAGATCTGCAGGCTTTGGCCTCTTATTTCCTTTGTTGTGAGCTATAGTTAATGAAATCAAGATTTTCCCTCTTAGAATATCTATTTATACACCCTGTTTCTATGTCAAATGCTTTCATGTTCCCTGTCCTCCCACTCAACCTGCTCTTCTGGAAAGCATGCATGTTTATCTCCCTTAACATTGCTTACAGATCTCATTTCTCAATCCTTTGATTATTTTAGATGGCCTTCTCTGAATTCTGGTTTCATGGTGCCAATGGAAGAGAATTGCCTTAACACAGTTCTCCTCAGAAGTTGCGAGCTCTGCTGCTGTCTTGCCTGTGGCATTCCTGGCAATGCTTGACACTGTACATTCTTGGAAAAGGAATGAAGGGGCATATTCCAAATCAACATATACCAAAAGAATTATAAAAAATACCATCGACACAGGATGATGCTGATATGCAAAAGCCACACCAATCACAGCAGCTGCTGGTTTAAAACAAAGATCTGAGCTCACTCTTTCTTTCTTTATCTTCATAGAAAAAGACCTGTAAAATTGTGCAAGGCAGGAAGAGGCTCAGAGACAGAGCTACATGCACTGAAATTAGCAGGATTTTCCGCTACAGTGACAGCAATACGCTTATACCTTGATGGAAAAAATAGGAACAAATCCTTCAACTGATGTGAATGTTCTGCTGTGAAGATGCCCTTCACAAATGATAGCTAGAAAGAGCTTTATAAGTAAAGAATAGTCCATCATGGTATCACTGTCCTAAATATGCTCCTTTTTATTTATGCCATTAAAGTTCACATCTTAGTCTTCGAACTGGACACCAACTTGCCAGCAGTAACAGAAATTGCTCTGGATAGCCAGACAAAAAGCTTTGTGCACTAGAACATGGTAGGAAATTGACCTGAAATCTCCTTGATCAATTGGCAACTGAGAAGAATTGGACTTCAGTTACCACAGTCAGATTTTCAGCTGTTGTGTCTGCAGCTTTCCTGGAGAATTTTGCTAGCCTTTACCTTGAGCTACACCTTATCTACAGACTGCAGGACTGCGCCTCCTCCATAGAAACACCTTCGCTCCTGCTGGTATCAGCATAAGCTGTCAGCTAATATTTAAATACGACTAAATGAGAAGAATCCACCAAGTTCCAGAGAAAATGTTTATCATGAGAAGTTTATCATATGTATTATGAAAATAAATTTTGGATGAGAAATATTTTACTTCAAATAACATTTTGACGCATGTGCAACTCTTCTGTAATTTTATTTCAACATCAACAAAGATATAACATGACTATTCCTCACCTAAGTTTTTTGGGGGAACACATGATGTAATAAAGTCACTTATAATAATCTGTAATGGAGAAGTCATGTTTTGACACATGCCATTGTCTATGGTCTTTTTTGATTCAGTAGAGTAATGGATGTATTAAGGGCAATGTTAGATATTATTTTGCTCTGGTCAAACAATTCCTTATTGATTTATGCTGAATTAAACCAAAGACTAAATAATCTTTCACGTGAAAAGCTAAAACTTATCATGTTAGATTCTGGTTCCAGTCCTTCATTTGTTAATGAGTTTTGCATTAAAAAGCTATTGAACTAAAAGCAAAATAAACAAAACAAAGTTATTAGGTAATAAGTACAGGTTTGCGTTCCATAAGTTCGGGCACCTGAAAGATCTTACATTTCTTTGTTACATGCAGCCTAATTATGAGTATTTGAATGAAAACAACCACTGTGTTTTATGCTGACTTCATTGCTGCTGATGTGCACTAAGACCCCTGGATCAGTTGAGCCAGATACCCCGGGTAGTATCATATGCGAACTCAAGACAAGACGTAGACTAGAACTTAGAGTGCAGACAGAAACATTACACTTCGAGCGGGAAGTATTCTTGATGACCTCCAACGATCCCACCTCACACTCTTTTCCAGGACTGTGTAAGGAGAACATCACTCTGAAGAATTTTCAGGTTATAGGAGGTTAGTCTTACCAAATGTAGCCAATTTAATTGACTCAAGTCTGTGTGGATTTTGTACTGAAATTTGGGACTTTTGAATATGTAATATTCAATAAATATGTAAAATAGAAGTAAAGTCTTTCTTGCTTATTTTTACAAAAGAAGACCCAGCGACTATGTAGTCTTCCTTTAGGAGTTTACAACTTCTTTTAAGAGTATCCTTATGTATTTCTAGATATTTTACAAGTAATATTTCAGCATTCTGAGTTGTTTGCATTTTTCATCTAGTGATTAAACATTTTTATCACTTTTATTATTAAAAGTTCACTAACCTTCTCTCATAGAAAATCTTTATGGGCTCTTTATTAAATTGTCTTTTTTATTTTTCTGTTTTTTTAATGTTTTTATTTAGAAATCTAGTATATTGGTTCAATTTTTCTGTTATTCAAAATCTCTGTTCACTGAAAAGTGAATCCAGGAATGATAGGAGATCAGATATTTCAAGCTATAAACAAGACTATAGAAAGTATCTGTCTTCAGGACATGATGTGAAATTGCCAAAGCAGTAAGATCTTTCTCATAACACTTTTAACTGATAGGGTTTGCATGCTTCATGAGGGTTTATTGTCTTCCTGACTATCAGTTAAGTCCATTCATAGCTGCAATTCAGGTTCTTCCTTTACGCTACTCAGACAGTGTTGATGATCAAGACTTCATTATCAAAGGTCAAAGAAAATTCTAGTTACTGTCTAAATCTGATATAAACAGCTGCAGAAAGTCAAAGGTTCTGATGGTCTGTGATAAGGATCTGAAAAAGCATTTAACTGTATACAAATATATAACAAATGTTAGATTTGAAGACTAACATTTCTAGTCATCATCAAGTAATCTGTGTGTATGAATTCCCTGTAGAAATGAAAACGGAATTATATTCTAGCCAAGATTTCATCTTTGAACATGATTTTTAAACTAAGATCTGTTTAAGTGCAGGCAATTAGAATATCTTCACACCCTAAAACTTAAAAACACTCATCTAAAATGCTGAGATGATATACCTCAGTGGCGATATGGGCAAAACCTCTAGACTCAAAAGCTTCAGTGCCACAGAACACAAACAATTATGCTTTTGAATGCCATTGGTGACTGAACCTTAAAATAAATGGTTGGTCCTCCTGTAAAATGTAAAGCATGTTCCGGATAAATTTAGGAAATTTGAGATACAATAGCAGCACATTTGTGCTGCAGTCACACTGTTTCAGTCTAAAAATATTCACGTTCAACATCTCCTATGAATATTACAAAATATATATATTTAATGAAAGTAATAGCAATGGCTTAAGGATAAGTTTTTAATACTTCTTCAATGTGAAAAAAAGATTTTGAAATATCTGATTTTTTTTTGTCTCAAAGTGTTCCACTTGTCATCATTATTAATAAAAGATGATCTAAAAAAAGACTAAGACACTTTTACTAACATCCTTGAGAACATGCAATTCTAAATTTTAACTCAGCTAACAACCCATATATGCTTAGCAGTTTACAACATTAAAGACATAAAAAGAGCTACAGTTACATAAAACTCACTCAAAATTGCCAACGGTGGCCTTTCAGTTTGCATTTTCACCACATGTCCTCCAGTAAAGCTACACTTATCTTAGGAATGTTGTTTCAGCTTCAGTATGGCCAGGATTTTCTCCTATATTCTTTTACCTTGACATGTATTTACTACGTTGGCCTTATTTCAGCAAAGCACTTAAGCATATATGTAAATTAATTCATTCTCAAAATATATTTAACTTTGTGCTTACCTTTAAACCTATCCTTACGCTGTATTTCCTTCAGTGAAATGTAAGTACTTGCAGCGGTGCTTTTGTGGAACAAAGATCAGGTTAAGGTACTGCTGGCCATAATGAGAGATTAAAATTAGGGCCTTAACTAAGTTTTAAGAAATGAAAGACAATATTGTTTCTAAAAGGAATGACAGCCTCCAAGACCAAATTCTGCCCTCAATATTGTAACACCAATACTTTGCTTTTTATACCCAAAGGAAAAAAACTCAGACTGCTAAGCAAATACTAATGAATTAAGACTAAATTAAGGCTATGAAATTAGCATTAAGAAATTCCATTCTCACTGGAATATCTATACCTCTGTATAAATTTGGTCTTGTCTACTTGTGTGGCTCCCAATTCTGACAGTATCCTAAATATTCAGGATTTTGATTTATTCTTTTATTAATATTCGTTATGAATGCTTCCACTCACATTTTCATCCTACAATGCTATAAGAATCAACCTGGAGACTGAATAAATTTTTCAATAGAGTTTCATTCGTGTGTTACACAAATGCCCACATTTTTCATCACTATTCCTACTCATGCTTCAAAATGCAGACTTGCTTACTTCCAGGGATTGCAAGAGAACTTCTATTCTTGTGAATTTATGATTTTCACAGTGGATGTCCTGAAAACATCAGAGTTCATAGAAACCACAGGGCTGCTATGATTCCTCAAAGAGATGCAGGAGAACCACATTCCTTCAAGTGAAAAGTGACTCCCAGTGAGACAAATACAATCTCAGAATAACAAAACCAGCACTGCCGTGAAAACAAGACAAAACAAACCACTACAGCAGAGGCTTCTAAAAGTTATATTAGACACCGATTTTCACATTACTTGAGAGAAAATAAATAAAATTTATTCTGCAAAACACTACCATTTGTAAATTTTAATAAGTAAATGGTCAAAGAGAAACATGCCTGGCATTGCTCCCTATCTGCTCTCTGCTCCACTGGCCTCTGCTAACCAAAGGGTGGAATAAGGGGGGAAGGTGGAAACAAACATAGCAAAAGATAATTTCTGTTCCAAATTAAACTCCATAGTTAGAGAAAAGTATTTAAAAATATTTTTCAATAGACAGACATTTCCTTTAAGTCCTAGGATTCACCAGACTGATAATACTGGACAAATAGCCTGAATTTTTTTCTGTAGTATTTGGTGTCTTTCTAAACATTGAAAAGGTTTCAATTCAGCATCTAAGAGCAACATCCTTTCCTTCCCTGGAACAAGTACGCAATATCTCAAAATTTAAACTGCTCATCCACAAAGCTTGTTGGGCTTCCCAGCCTAAGATTATTTTTGACCCTTTTTTTTCAAAACCATTCTTGCTCTTGCTTCTTGTTATATTACATTAAGAAATAGATCTTACCATGCTATATTTTATGTTTTAAAACTTCATCTGATTTTGCACATTAAAAAGTAATACCTCCTTTTTTATCTAGCAATTGTTGATGCATGATTTAAGATCATGTGACTGAGAGCTGATTACAGTCTGTGTGATAGTCACACCTCCTTGGACACATTGTTGCAGATATTTTCTGCACAGAAGTCTTCAAAATGGATGTGCTTTTCTGGGTAAAGTGGGGTTTAAGACATGTCTATGTCAGAAAAAACTATTGAAAAGAAAAAATACCTTCACTCAAGCACGTAAAGCCATTTGCACCCTTAATTTCTGTGATTTCATTTTTTTAACATGACTTTTTCAGAGGAGTTTAGTAAATTAAAACATAAACAGTTATCTCCAAGATCACGAGGTATCGGAAAAAGAATGTGAGGAGCATTCTAATCCCATCAGAAAATGTTGTTTAAGTGATTAAATCCTTGCAGCAGAAATATTGAAAATCTTGGAAATCTCAGTGAGTGGAATCTCTCATTGTCAGAACTTTCAGTAAAAGAACAGCTGCAGATACTGAACGCATTAAATAAAAATTACCAACAAGCTGTCTTACCTATGTGCACTCAACAGAAAGGAAGGGCAAACATGAGCAGGTAGTGCTTGTACATCAGTCAAAACTCTGACAGCTACCGTGTAACATCTGACAACACTGACATGTGCTGTACTCCCTAAGATATTCCTCTAACTGAACCATAAAAAGACAAATAAATTAGTAATAGTACCTTGCCTGTCAATGTCCTTTCTTGCAGACTACTCACATTGTTGATTAGCATTGTTTGAAGTGATTCATCAACACATTTATTTTCTGAGGGAAAAAAAAAAAAGGGGAGATACTGGAGTATTTTATTACTTTAAAAAAAATAGCAAAATAAGTGGCACCTGATTCCTCATGATCGCTTATTCATTTCTGGGAAAAGGACAGAAAAAAATCAGCATAATGCTTCCCTACTAGTCAAACATTATGGATCAGATTTTTTCTCCATTCTGCTGTGTTGCAGACAAAGGTCTCTTAACCAAACCAATATTCCCTATAAGAAAGAAACTGGATGGTCAGTCACTCTCTGTCAGATTTTGTCCATGTGTTTGTTGCATGGTAAGCCAGGATAACATTTTTCCATAATAGTTTATTTTTTAGAAATTAAATAAACTTGTCAGTGAACTTTTTCTTAGTCTTATCATTTTGCAGCTTGAGATATAATTGTTGTGAAAATGAAGGCGACTGTCAGGGCTCTGAGCGCACTAGTGAGTACTGATGGTCCTGACAAGCCTCACCCAGCCTTCCCTCAGCCCTGCCCATGGCCTCCATCTGAGCTCAGCTGTAGGTGGTAACAACCAGAGAAAAGGAAATCTGTGTAAGAAAGAAGAATATTTGCACCAATCTTCAAACTTTAATTGACATTTAATTTTAATGTGAAATATAACTGAATAACAATCATTGGGATTTTCAATCGCATTCAAGTAAAAATTTACCGTTAGGAAAAAAAAGAAAAGTAGAAGAAAGAGGCCTTGAACGGACTGGTGTTTTCTCAGGTTGTCTGTAAATAGGGAGATGCAGCCTTTCATACAGACTTGGGTACTAAATATATGGTCTATTGGTTAAAAAGTTATTTATGGAAATTAGGTGGTGCAGGCTTGGCTTTCACATGTAATACAGGGATTGTGCCCTGGAATCGCCATAAAACATATTATGTGTACACACTTTATAGACATCCAGTTCTCACCTATGTTTTATATCTGTATATTATGCAATGGATCCAGGCTAACAGAAACAACTCCAAAGCCAGCGTGAGTCTGAGCAGTTTTCAAAGACATTGTGTCCACATTTCCTTGTCCTACTCAGAGAGCACCAAACAAAGGGAATTTTTTCCCTCTTTTTTTTTTTTTTAATTAATGATCCAAGTTCTCCAAAATATATTTGTATGGCATTTCAGTTTTTCTGCTTCTATCTTATATTCAGTCTTTACTATATATCATCCTGTTTAATACTAATTCAGGACACGCAGTCAGCTTTCTGCTTTCAGTTTTTCTGCTAATCTCTGGAGTACATTATCATAACTGGACAAACCAAATAGTTCTGATCTGCCTGGCTTATACAGAAAAAAAACCTAAAAACCAGTTTTATGATGCCTTCTGTTTTATTTGGTTCTTTTATTACTTACACTGTCAATCTAAAGAATAAAAAATGTGATCACCAAGACTCACATTTTGCGTAGATACCTGACGACCATTGCAGAATTCTGCATCATTGCACCCCACCATTTAACTAGTGCATTCTGGAAATCCAAGTATTCTCATAGTTGAGAGATAAAATTCTGTATAGCATAATAAGGTGAAAAAATGTTTAGTCCTTCCACTGTGTTGTGGAATGATGCTTATATGTTTAAGGGTTGTGCAACTATTTAGTAAGACGCTATTTAAGCAAAGTTTATTCAATCATTGCCTCACTTTTTGCACTTCCTATCTAGAACAAAACTGCATCTTTTATCTTTGCAAAATCTGCATGGAGTCAGACTAAACCCACTGAAGTAATGGAGTATCATACTAATCACTGAAAGCAACAATGGCACAGCCAGAAAATGTAGCTACTTATTTATAGTCTCACAGAAATCCTATGTGCACACTACTGTAATTTACATGCCTCCTGTTTCACAGTCATGTATAGCTAACAATTCTATAGCCACAGCACAAAACCTGCATGACTTGTTCTTATCCACACTTGGTTGCTTACGGCTCTTCCAGATTTACCTTACCTCTAGTGAGTAACACCCTTTCTTTTCAGTGTAAAGCAGGATGCAGTGCATTTGTGTTTTTCCTTGATTTAAATTCAGTGGGGGCATTCACCTGGTCTCTGGAACTAGTAAGTGTTTCCAGATTTCCTAGTCGTGGTTATCCTCTGTATTCAGTTCTTTCTCAGCTGACTTATAAATGTTGCTTTCAGACTGTTATATTATGAGGTTTTAAAAGTTTCCCATGATTAACAATTGGCTAGCGCAGTAATCAAAATGAACTTGAAGAGCAAGTGAAAGACACTCAGCTATCATAATGACATTTTAGGAATGTTTAAAACTTCCTTTTCAGATTACTCTGGACTCTACTAGTGACCACTAATCTTCTGTTATTTTGTCTTACCCATATGATTTCTAAAGATAACTTATTACCATCTAATAATCACTCCAGGCTTACCACACTTGTGCTCTCTTAAATTTATGATGAATCTCCCACTGAGCATCTATCTGCTTCTAGCAGCTTCCAAGCCTAAATCTTATTTTTTAGAGAACTTATTTTCTTTTCAGCTATGAAAAGATCTTATATTCTCATTAAATTTCAATTATTTTGGGCCTTCTTCTAAAATATTACTTTATTCAGGTTAGTGAATGCAGAAGAAATTCTTTATTGTGAATATAGATAAAGCCTTAATAATGACCCACTTTTCTTATTTTTTATGCATCTAATAAAGTTTCATGCATCTTAGGACTGACAGAAAACTATAAAGTCCCTACTTTGTCAAAGAATGGCAGAAAAAAATACTAAATACCATTCTGATTTTCTGGATGGTTTAGGTCACTGGCATTTATAAATTGGAAAGTTTTAAAAGCCATTTAGCTATTTAGACTAAGAGGTATTAATATGTGAAAATTGCTTCTCATTTCAAAGAAGCAGTATTGAGGGATTTTGCACGCCAACCTTAAGATAAGAATATACAATTTTTTTTTTTCTCTACACGGATCTAAATAAGCAATTTATGCAAACCAAAATAAACAGAAAAAATGAAAACATTAATACATATATGTAATAAATTCATTAAAGTCTACCTACTAAGCATGAAACACAACTATTTCATAGTTGAAAGTGGAAGTAAAAGAGAAAAAATGTACTGTTGTGGTGACATGACTAAACCAGGTTCACACCCCTTCTCTTCAGTTGCCGTTGGAATTAGTAAGTATACTTTACGCTGTGGTCCTATCAAAAAGATATAATATGTTCTTGTCGAAAGACACTCATTTGAACCCATGCAAAAAGCAACCTCTTTCTAGACTTTTTCAACATCATATGCACATCTCAGAATGTTTTATAACCTAGACACAGTGCGAAACACAACTATTTGGCCTTTTTAAAGTGGTTGATTTAAAAGGTTGTTTCTCCTTGGAACAATCTTTCAATTTCTTCATACTCGATGTGGGGTTTTTTAAAATTTTGAAATTATTCTACTTGAGCAACTAAGGCAATCATGTAATATTTTGTGACTGCATATGATGTATTTGGTGCAATACGTGCAACCTATTTCTCATGGGTTATAGAAAATGGGCTTTATATATCTTACTTGAACCTATATCAAAGGTTTTGCATGCCACCTAAATGAAGCAAAAGACACCTTCAAGCCAGTCAGTCATCTCTCTTATCTAGATAGAGGGTATGGTGTGACAGGTCTATAAGAGAAAAATGAAGTACTCATCAAAGATGAAATATAATTGCTGTTCCTTTGCCAGACAGATAATGTAGCTGTAAAAATTCTTGGCCAGCTAGCAACTGTAAAGAACATAATGAATAATAATATGCCAGTAATATTTACTTTAGAAAGTGAGTTTATGATTAGGTATTAAGTATGAGTGGTGTTCTCTTCGACTCCTGAATATGATGACAATTCCAGAAAAGAATTAAATCCAAAGGATAATAAATTAAGCACTGCACTCTTCATGAAGAAGGAGTAATGTCTAATGCCAATAACAAACAAAAAAGTTTTGAGAGAGAATGAAAAATGAAAAACAGAAACACTGGAGATTTCGATTGTTTTTACCTAATGTGAGATTTTGATCCTTATTTCTATAAAGAGCACGCTCAGGAAATTGCTTGAAAACCAATTCCAGCAAATGGCTCTGTTCATCTCTTCTATGAAGCTCTGCTTTATTTTACGAAGCATTGTTATTTACCTAACGAAACTGAACATTCAAGATTAATTACTTGTGGAGTACATTTGATGGCCCTGAGGTTTCTGTTGAAGGCTACCCACTGTATCATAATAGCTGTGTACATTTAACTAAAACACAGCTATTTTACAGGGCCAGTTCCATGCTGGTGGAGCTCCTTTTTTTTTTTTTCATACCTCTTAAAAGAAGCTCGTGGATTCACACCAGAAAGACAGCTAGGAAAAAATACTGTCATTTATACTCCACATTACAAATTCATCAATGAGATATCTATTATGTTGAAAACCAAGAAGTGAATTTGGTTCTGATAGTCTAGCTTTGCCCTGAGAATAAAACCAGACCATCTCTGATTAATTTCTGTTGTAAAAATGTGTGTGTTTGGGGGAAGAATTCAGAACAGGTTTGGAAATAAGGATTCTACTAGTAGATATAGATCCTTATCCAACTGCTTGCAGGCATGCAGATGTTTCTATAGTTTATTTCTTTGATATTTTCAAAATCAAATGAGTTCTCTTATTCAGGCTTCCATTTCTTTATTGTCAAAAGGAATGAAACATTCTCTAGTCTCTTTAGAATAGACTTAAGGCAAAGGGCGGTTGAACTGTTTTCTGGTTTCTATGTGTCTTTGTAAGAAAGGCTTACTTATATCTGACTGAAAATCAAGAAACGTTCAATCTTGGTCTGCATGTACCCGTCTCTATAGTATACTATGACCTTTCACTGAACATAGGAAAGACAAATCAAACCAGACCTCCTCTACTACCATCTCTCTAATAATATGAAGAATAGAGACATGGACTCGTACTAGGGAAAATAAATAATTATTTTCTTCACCATTGTCTCGACAGTTTAAAAGTGATGTAGCTGTCCATATGTTCCCTATTCAGTCATCCTCTAGTAACATCATGCCATCTCGGTGTGGACTTGTCCAGCTTCCTGTGTGCCACAGTTTAGCTTGCCTCCATAATCCTCTGAACCTGTTGTTCACTATGAACAAAAGCTTAAGGGAAAAACTAAGAGTGCAAGATTTTCAGCCCCGCCAAGCTGGGATTTTTCACGTGACCCAAGGTTTCCCCTGAAAGCACACTTGTCACGTTGAACAAGTTCTGAGCTCTGAAGGTTTATCCTGGTCTGGGTTGAAGAGGTCATTCCCATTGTCTGAATCCTTGCAATTCCAGATCATTTTCAACAGTGAGAATATTATTTGGTCTTGTCCAGGATAAAACACTGTTTTCTTGTTACACAGTGTGATATCAGAAGTTGCCTCAAGTAGCTGTAGTTATGAAAACTAACTTTTAGCACTTTTTCATGGAGATTCCCATATATCCTATACATTAATTAAGCATCAAACACCTTTATATCTCAGTCTATCTCTAGAAGATTAAAAAATTGAAGCAGTGAAGCCTAGTTTTACACCTCTTAATTGCTGATGCAATCATTAATTTAAATACGTTGGCATCTCTTACAGTGGAGGAGACTGGATTGTTCCAGGTCATTCAGTCCTTAACTGACCTGAACTGCAGTTAGGTGCTTCAAAAGTTACACAGGATGAAATTGGGTACTAAAGATTAAGTCAAATAACTATCCTTTAATTTTCAAAACACTACAGAAGATATGCAGCTAACCTAAGAACTGACTTTCAGACAGCTCTATTGACTTCCTTACTCTTCCACAGATCATTCACACACAGGGAAGAGATGCACGTTTGGATGGGACAGTCCTATTAAAAATGAGGCTTCCACTCAATAAGTCAAGACATTTTTTTAACGATGAACTCCCAAACCACAAATTTGAGAAGCTAAAATAACGATACATCTGATAAGGAAAAGGAAATCCCTTTTTAACTCTAAAAATAATACCTAAGCATCAAAAATAATTTTTAAAAGGTCTTTTTAATTATTCCCCATAGTTACCTTTTCTTTGAGGATCACCATATGTACCCCATTACCCAGGAATCTCACTTTAAATTTGTATGGCACATTAGGGCCTTATTGTTCTTGATTGCAAAGGGATGCATTAAAATGCCACAAATTTTGCTATTTGTGTTTCCTTGGCAACTAAAAAAAAAACCAAAAACACATCATGCCATTAACAGTGATTAGTACTAAGGTCACCTTTTATTTTAAGAAACAGAATAAAAGAGTCCATCAAAAACCTAACAAAATGCAATGCAGAAGTGCCACTGGTTAAAAGTTTGCTGAGAGGAAGCTGCAGAAATTCAGACTTGTTTGCTGCTGGCGTCATAATGTAAATTAAACCATCAGCTATTACGGTAATACCAGAAATACTGTCTTCTGTTTGTCATTAGGTGTCTTCATCTTCCACCTAGCTTGCAATTAAAGGCTTTAATATCTGACATTAGCTAAGATTTTGGTCAATCTAGACAACACCAATACTTGAAGATAAGGTCCCTGGGTTAATCAGCTGGAAATCATTCCTGGAAATTCCAGCTAATCAAATTTGTCCATGCAACCCAGTGCGTATATTGCCACATTAAGTTTTGGAATAGATGTCTGATGCTGTAGAAGCCTCTTCATAGTAGAATTTAAATTCCCCTTGTTCATTAATAACATAGGTTATTAAAACACACTTTTTTTGGGTGACCTAATTAACACATTCTATCAAAACCAATCAAAAGAGTCACCCTTCCACTGATGAGGTTTTTCAGCCTCTAAATGCAACCCTGATGAAAGCACAGGATGAAGAATGGATGAAATTATATCTGCTGAGAAATTAGCCTTAAGCACTTGTTAATAAAGGCAAATAAGATTTCACACACCAACATGTAAATATTTTTTAGTGCGGATTCTCTTCTATTGCCTTTTGCAGCAGGTCGACTGTTATAACTATCACCCTGGTATTACTGTCTAATTCATTGTTAAGAGTTTTAGTGATGGGAAGCTTAGAAGTTAGACCATGGGCTCTTCCTAACCTGGCTGCCTGTCTCCTGGGAAGCTGATTCCCTGCGGCCCTGTGAGACATTTGTGAAACACAGCCTCAGTCTTTCTGTAGTGCAGTTTCTGGGTTCTGAATGCTGCTACTCAATGGATGATTCACTGTATATCTGGAAGCAGCAGTAAGGTTTACTCTGTCCTCTCAGATTCAGATTTATTGCCTAGTGAGATAAAAAGGATTCTTCTCACAATGCTTAAATAGAAAAGATCCTAGTCAATCCCAAAAGGTCAGTATTAGTTGTCTTCCAGACTCTACCTTTCAGACTGTTTTCTGAAGGTGTTTTTTCCTTTAGTTGATCATTATTGCCAGCAAGCCTAAAAGAAACTGTGATACTCATTTTATCTTTTGAATAACATTTTGCAGATAGAAAAACCTGATATGAAAAAATTTATGAAAAATTATTTGAAAATTAATTTAAAGAAGTCCTGATCTTTTTTTTTTTTTTTTAGCACCAACTGGAGAATTGTCAGGTTTTATTTCTTTTTATTTCCTATATTTATCTCTTCACTATCACCTACCTTTGTGGTCAAAAAACAAATGAACAAAACAAACTAAACCAAACAAATCCACAAGCAAAAAAAACCAACCAAAATAATAAAAAAAAATAATAAAAAAGAAATAATTGCTTTCAGAACAAAGAACAAAATTGCAGAACTCCGGTTCATGTAATGGATCTTACTTGACATAATTATGTTTGGGATTTACTTCCGACTGTAGGTAACACTGAACAGCTTTTGATCTGCCTCTCTTTCTTTCCCAGCCCCATGTCCAAATTAGATAGGGAAAATGAGTATTTCAGTGGGGAAAAAAGCTTTTTCAAGTCCTACAACTAAATACTTTTTAACCTTTTAATAGTACTTGTGCTAGAATAGGTAAATCTCAGTTGAGAATACATTGTAACTCTGAAATTTATCCACTTTTGCTTTTGAGAAGCAAAAAATAAATTAGTGATGGAAAAAAATATCTTCCATTATTCTTTTCTCAGATAATCTACTCTGTTCTTCCTTCAAAGATCTCAGAATAATTTTCCAGTACTTCCTCCTTTCCCTCTGTGATCCTGAGGCTAAATGGTTGTTAGTGTGTTATTCTCTTCCTATGATTGGAGTCAGCTCCATTTGGAACCTTGAGAAGTACACCGGCAACGAGCCTCTGTAATTGAAATGCTAATCGACTTTCAAAGCATCTAATTTTTAATAAAATTAAATAGGAAGGTAACTCATTTAATTTGAAAATTAAATCAGAACAGGGACTAACAAAAACTTGATTTTGATTTTGAGATAAGTGATCATTTTTACTGAGTTTATATTCACCACTGAGCCAAAAAGAGTTGAAATGATTTGTACACAAAGAGAAACAGAACTTATGTGGCTGCACCTGTATTTCACATTAGGTAAACAGAGAGCAACTGAACAGATCATGCGTGAGATGCGTGTTTGTAAGATACTGTCATCTTGTTTAACTCTTCTATGACATTTTGTATAGATAATTAGTAAACTGCCACATCAATTGCAAGCTAGCTAACATCTCATTGAGAATTTTGTAAAAAATTCCAGGTTAAAAATAAGTATTCTGTATATATTCATTCTTTCTACAAGCTGGCTTCTTTTCTGACATAGCTTTTTAACAGTTCTTTGTAAACCAGCAATGTAATGCTCAGGAGCCATTGAAAATGCCCACTGGCAAGAAGTGTCTCTTTCTAACATCAGATTTACATTAAACTTGAAAATTGGTTAGAGGGCATCTTTGTTTGCGGTTTTGTTTTCTTGGTTTTACAGAGAGGCAATATCACCAGTTTGTAGTATTAATTAATAGATCAGACCTTCAGAACACAGACAGCATCCCCATTCTTGTCTAGTGGGAAAAATGTCAGCTAGGAAAAAAAACAAGTGAACATTCTGTCTACTGTGTGTAAACTGAGTTGCTTTCTACCTTAATTAGTTCATAGCATATTAAAAAATAATAATTTTTTTAAAAGTTGGTTTTGGAGGGAATTGCAATTCCAACCACTAACTCAGACACTTTGCAAACCCTTTTTTGAGCTACACAACTACCTACAGGGAGCTGTATGACACACCAAATAGATAAATAAGGTTGCCAGATCCTTGTGCATGCTACCTACTTAGTGTTCTGAAAATAGTGCAGTTTAAAATGAGCAAAGCACTCTTGAGCAAACATGCATAATGGAGGCTACGTCTGACACCACCAATTGTATCTGACACATACCCAAGAGCGAACAAGCCAACTAGCATGTAGCTCATTTGCAAAGCCCTCAGAAGGAGATGGTTGTCTATTCTGATGTCTTCCCTTATGTTTTCAGAAAAATGAATTGGATGTCCCCATGTTCTGAGAAGCAACACAGAGAAAATGCACTAGGAGAAAAATATTCCTGCACGGTTATCAAAAGGAATAAAGTATGTAATGATTATATCCATGTGCAACAGTAAGAAAAAAAATCTTTCTAAAAACTTTCAGTAAGATTCTAACCTATTGAATTTTTGTTACTACTTTGCCGTTGTCTTTTAACAGAGGCATTATTTGTATAGACCATTAAATAACATAAGCTATTTTTTTGTTATCTACTTGCTTAGCACTCTGAAAACTAACTTCTCTAAATAGCTGTTTTGAAGGATGATATGTTTTATTAGCATACTTGAAGACTCATTTTCTTCACCTACCTTCAGTGAGCAACCTTTAGACATGTATGGACTGAAATGGGAAGTACAAGACATGATGCCTCAAAATTTATCCTCTGGAAACTCTGAACAAATTACAGTCTCATCAAAAAGCTTTGTAAACATCAGAAACTTGATTCTTCCTGGACTTTTTTTCACCTTTTAAATTTAACTTTTTGAAAACTAGTCAGTGTGAACAGAAAATGAATGCTAACTAATAACAATGCCCAGATCTTACATAGCTTAAAGGATATAGTATAGGCTCTAAATAAAAGCTCTTGAGTCCTGTCAATCCTACAAATTGAACACTAAGCATTAGACTTTGTTGTGTTTTAGGGTTGATGCAAATAGCATTGCTGCAAACACTCTTATGGAGGAAACATCAGATGAATGTTAATAATATCCAATGCATCTACTTCAACCTTATTCAAACAACTTTTATAATGCCTGATAAAACCAGTGTGACTAATACATAATCCATGTAGTCCTTGACAACAGTGGAAATAGATTACCAAGTGTAATTTGGATTATTCTGAGAGTTCAGAAAAAAAAGCCATATCGTAGAATGGAAAAGCTGATCTATGAAGATGCTTTTAGAAGGTATTTATATACTCACTAACATAGATGTAAATTTTCTGCGGGAAATTATTTGAATTTTCAGTTATGGGAAGGTCTGAAACATTTAGACTCTCAGTTTTCAATTTTTTTTTTTTTATTCTTTTTTCTTCCTCATTTTTTACATATTTGTTGTTAAGAAATACAACATAATGATTTTTAATTATTAGCAATATAGGTGTCAGTTAAAAAATATTTTCTTGCAACTGAAAGAGAAGATCATTATCAGTGAATTCACTAACTCTTGAAAGGATGAAAAAGTTTTGAAATGTCCTACTTCAACACTTTGCTATGCTTAATTTCAGTTTTCCAGGTCAAACAAATTTTAGCTTTGAAATTTAGAACAGTCCAATAGATTAAATAGATTACAACAAGTTTTTTGTCACACATTCTGGAGTCTTTTGTCTTTCACATTTTTCTTTTTTTAAAAAGTTTTTGTCCTTGTTAAAAGCTTTTGTAACCATTCTTGAGTCCCATTCAGGGATGTAAACAGCCATAAGAGACATAACATTTGAGGGTCTCCAATTAATATCTTACATTTTAGAGCTCTGTTAGTGGAACAGCATGGTTTAATAATGGTTAATAATTATATGAAAAATTATTTTCCCTATCCTTTAAAATTAGTTCAAAGGTTTCTATCACTACTGAACAGATGATTCTTGAGGTGGATTTTTATAATAACTTCGTACATATATTTGTGAGAAAAAAATCCAGGGCAAAACCTACTCTAGCTATATATGCTTGCAAAATGTTTGTGTGATGCACAAAATCTGTTTATCTGGATGGAAAAATGACCATTCCCCTTACTTGTTCTTAAGTCTTGTAGATTATGTATGAGAGAAGGTGTGCAATTAAGTTTTTAGGCCCTCTTCCCTGGTGTTATTAATTCAAGTTAGTTGAGAAGCACACAGTGCATCTCTTATTTCTCTGTCCACATTACAAATGATCTGTATAGCACCTGTGTGCAACTTTGTGTGTACGTATCTATCTGCTGATACACACCCACATAAAATGTGCCATACACTACATAAATTACTAATAAATAGTAGGTCAGATTCACCAATAAATTCCAGGTGCTTTGTACTGCTCCATCCAATACAAACCAGCTGTATGCAAGTCTCATCTGGCTGATTCAGATGGATTTACAGCTACTTTGGATTGGTGACACTACACAAATCAATCTATATACATTGATGAGACTCAGCCAATACGTTCTCTGAAACCACCCAAAATGCATAAGAAAATATAACCTTTCAACTTTTTTAAAAAAATCCACCTTAAAAATCAGAATCTGAAGAGATAAGGTCATATTAGTGAAGATAGCTAGTAAAGGTTAACCATTTGAATAGTACATCTGTACGAACTTAAAGTACACTGAAGCAATTAAACTCATGAATATAGGTCAGCACTCTAATCCCATGTCTAGTTTGATTTGATCTACAAAAAGGACAACTTTTAAACGTTACAATTTTTCCCAGTGTAAATTCAATGTAAAGTTCATTGTGAAATCAAAATATCTGAAAAAGGGATGAAATCTATTTTGTTAGCAAAACAAACTCCATCAGAGACAATCTTGTAAAAGATCTGTAGCTTAAAACCATATTTCTGCCTATTCCTGAAAAGGATCATCATAAGATCAGAGAGAGGCCTATTAAAAAGCAAAATGTTCAACATCTGTTGCTGTGTTGCATGAAAGCAAGACAAAGATAAATTGATACCATGTGTAGAGGAATAAGATTCAAACATCCACATTTGTTGGAATTTCCCCAAATAGGTTGCCAGGTTTATATAATAAATAAAATCAAAGACAAATACTTTTTTTAAAATTCTCGTCCTGAAAAGTTAAGAAATTCCTCAATCAAAAAATAGAAAAGCATGGTTTGTATATGATATAAAATATCTATTACATTCAAGGAAGTCAACTGGTGTGTAAAATAAAAGAGCAAGTCTGAAAAGAATCATATAGAAAAAGTATTTGGGTTGAATGAAGTCTTAGAGGAATCAGGACAAAGTAACATAATAATATTGTTATTTGCCTTTGGCATTTGTATTTTTGTCTAGTTTTGAGAGACCATACCATTTCAAAAAACTCTTCTGTCAGGAGGGGTTATATCCTAGGAAGATTATTTCCTAGGCTGTTGCCTGTAAATTTTTATTTTCTTTTTCAGGGAAGTCTACATTTGAGTGTTCCCATAAAGGAACAGACAATTGACATAGCATGGACTCATACTTACATTACATTTCATCAACAATCAGCTTCCAGAATATCAACAAAGCAAGATGACAATGTACAAAAAAGTCGTTCAGGTTCCATGCTGCAGTAGGTACTGGCCTTTTTACACTGCTGATGTGCTGTTTTGCAGATCACTATCCTTGTAACTTCACATTATGTTCTCTTATAGTGCTACCCTCCAGATACCCTACTTCAACAATGCCTTATTTATGTATTCTTTCTTACCTATGGGGTTTTCCTCAAATTGTGTAGTCAATTTATTGCCCCTCTGCTCTCCCAGACAGAAGTGAGAATTTGCTCAAAGATATTTGTGAAGTAGGTTCTGTGGTTCATACAGAAGTGTCAGTCTCTTTCACTGATAAAGGTAGTTCAGAACTACTTTATGGCTGAGAGAACAACATTAATATCCTCCAGTAATAACTAATCCTAAACATAATGCCTGCTTGAAATGCCTAATTGCTGTCTGAGGTTGCTCTAAGACACAGGAAGAGAGTTTAGTACAAACATTGCAGTATGCTGATACATACAGTAAGCTGACATAATGTATTCCTGCAGCTTTGCCATATCTGTGGCCTGGGAAATTAATACAGGAAAAAAACAGAACCAAAACCTCCTCAAATTGTATCGTGTTTTACAGAAGAGATAGATGGTTCTCCCCAATTTCTTTCAGCCATGGAGACTAAACGATCCAACTGACAGAGTTTTATAAAATAGAGCAGTAACTAAGATGTTGCCAAATTAAGGGAAAAGCCTAAGACGTTTTAATAAGTTTAATTTATTTTGACATTTGATTATTTTCTAGGGAAGGAGAAAGAATGTTTTGCTCTTCAAAAATCATAGTTAATGGATAAGTATCCTCTTACTAAAATGATATTCAAAAGCCAAAGTTTACACAGAACGAAAAAAAAACCAACCAACCTTCATCCTCTGATGTTGCTAACAGTCCCATAAGCCACTGCCACTCTGTTCCAGATTTACAAGTATATCTAAATGGTTTTCATAACATATTTTCAAGCACTGTTATTTTCAAGCACTGTTATTTACAAGCCAGGGAAGAATGGAGATCATGGCTCTAGACTGTACCTTGAGACCTCTGTAGGGCTAGTCTAAGCCTCTTCACCAGAAACAGAGCTAATAAATCTCACCCAAATAGGCTGGTATGTTTTAATCATTTTCCCCTCCTTTCCCTTTTAAACACCAGACCATGTGTAAAAAACTAAATATTTCATTAGAGGCAACTAGATTTCAGTCATTTGTGCAGTACAAGATCTGGGGTGGAAGTGTGTTTGATCCAGTGGGGTATTTGTGCTGAAGAGTCAGCATATTAACTATTAAGTGAACATAGAGATGTGTATAATAATTGTGGAGAAGAGGAGGTTAGGAGTGCGTGTGTAATTAGTGGAAGAGGACTCTGTGGTGCCTTTCTGGTTTATAGCGATGTGCATCCACAACAGTAAGTATCTTCAGAGGTGTCAATCTGGGCTGACTTATATGGATGTATCTGAGAGTGTTATATGACACACTTTTTTGAGAACTTGATTAAATTAACTGCTCTCAGCCGTTTAAAGAAACACTTGGGAGCAGTGTGAACACAGTATTAAAATAATTCATCTGCAGAGTGAAATAATACATGATTTAATGCTGAAAAGTTATTCTGAAATTAAACAGTCATCAAAATATTACATTGAATTTTCATCTATATGTGTTAGATGACTTTGATTTCTAAGAGTGTAGAATATAATTGCAAACAAGGTCTAGATTCAGAGCTTGAAGGTCAGACTGGTTTTCAATGAAAATTCACATGGTTTGTTTTACTATTAACATATAGGTTTTCAATGAATTCCTAAACTCTCTGTTCGAGGTAGGAGTGCCCTTTATATGACCCTCTCCATCAGAAAAATGTTCATTTGCAGTGCAGTGAAACATATGGTTTTCTGACTTTTGGAAACAATACGGAAAACAAAACTTTCTCCAGTCATATTTTATTTTAATTTTTCAACTGTGGAGATGTGGAAATCTCACAGGTAGTCCCCTTTTGAATTTATGAGTCTGCCTATATTTCTTTTTTGTGTAGCTGCGACGTATTTGAAAAGACCCCCTATATAAATCAGAAAGGTGGAAAAAACAGGTTTTAGATGCAAAGTACAACATCAAGGTATGTAAAATGTACTGGTAGATCATATTAAAAAATTTTATCAGCATGTAGTGGACACCAGAAAATAAAATTTTAAGAAACAGCAAGAGAACTTGATATCATCCAAAGTCCATACTTTGGAAGGCTGTATTATTTTTTCTGAAATTATATTTCATATGTAGATCTTGGTATATTTACAATTTTAACTCACTGAGATCTTTTTCCAATGAATGTATCCTCTGATTTTAAAACATTAGATTTTCATCAGCAATTTGTGGAAGAATTAAAATTTATATCACTCAAGTCAGAATAGCGTATATAAGCAATGCTGAAGGGCAAAGGAGTCCAGGAAGGCTGGACATTCTTCAAGAAGGAAATCTTAGAGGCACAGGAACAGACTGTCCCCATATGCCAAAAGATGAGCTGGTAGGGAAGAAGACTGGCCTGGCTGGAACTCAGGAAAAAAAGGAGAGTTTATAACCTTTGGAAGAAGGGGAAGGTGACTCAGGAGGACTACAAAGATGTCATGAGGTTATACAGGGAGAAAATTAAAAGGCCCAAAGCCTGGCCAGAAATTAGTCTGTCTATGGCCATAAAGGACAATAAAAATTGTTCCCCTAAATACATGAGCAACAAAAAGAGGGTTAAGGAGAATCTCTGTCCTTTATCAGATGAGCAGAGAAACATAGTGACAAAGAATGAGGAAAAGGCTGAGGTATTTTTTTTTTTTTTGCCTCAGCCTTTAATGATAAGACCAGTTGTGCTCCAGGTACACAGTCCCCTAAGCTTGAAGACAGGGATAAGGAGCAGAATGAAGCCCCAGTAATCCAAAGGGAAATGTTTAGTGACCTGTTATACCACTTAGACACACACAAGACTATGGGGCCAGATGGGATCCACCCAAGGGTTTTGAGGGAGCTGGCAGAGGTGATCACTAAGCCACTTTCAATTATTTATCAGCCGTCCTGGCTAACCGAGGAGGTCTCCGTTGACCGGAGGTTAGCAAATGCGATGCCCATCTACAGGAAGGGCCAGAATGAGGATGTGGAGAATTACAGGCCTGTCAGTCTGACCTTGGTACTGGGAAAGGTTATGGAGCAGATTATCCTGTGAGTGCCAACATGCAGCACATACAAGACAACAGAAGTGATCAGGCCCAGGCAGCATGGGCTTATGAAATGCAGGTCCTGCTCGATAACCTGGTCTCCTGCGACAAGCAGACCTGCTTAGTGGACAAGTGAAAGGCTGTGGATGTTGTCTACCTAGATTTTAGTAAAGCCTTTGATACCGTTCTCCTGGAGACACTGGCTGCTCTTGGCTTGGATGGGCATATTCTTCACTGGATAAAAAACTGGCTGGCTGGCTGAGCCCAAAGAGTTGTGGTGAACGGAGCCAATTCCAGTTCATGGCCAGTCACAAGTGGTCTTCCCCAGGCATCAGTATTGGGGCCGGTTCTGCTTAATATTTTCATTAATGATCTGAATCAGGGGGTCAAGTACACGGTCCGTAAGTTTGCACACAACACCAAGATGGACAGGAGTGTTGATCTGTTTCAGGGTAGGAAGCCTCTACAGAGACATCTGAAGCAGTTGGATTGATGGGTCGAGGCCAATTGTATGAGGTTCAACAAGGCCAAGTGCCAGGTCCTGCACTTGGGTCACAACAACCCCAGGCAGTGCTACAGGCTCGGGGAAGAGTGGCTGGAAAGCTGCTTGGTGGCAGAGGACCTGGGGATGCAGATCGACAGCTGGCTGAACATGAGTCAGCAGTGTGCCCAGGTGTCCAAAAAGGCCAACAGCATCCTGGCTTGTATTAGAAACAGTGTGTCCAGGAGGGCTAGGGAAGTGATCACCTCCCTGTACTCAGCACTGGGGACATGGTTTAGTGGTGGACTTGGCAATGCTAGGTTAATAGTTGGACTTGATGATCTTAAAGGTCTCTTCCAACCTAAAAGATTCTATGATTCTAAAACACGCTGATTATTTAAATATGTGTCTTAAATGCACTGTCAATAAAATCCTGATGGCAGAACTGACATCAACATTAAAAATTTACTCCTCTATCATACACACTTACAAAAGTAGGACACAGCAGTATGACTGGAGTGAGCAGTTGGATGCTATTGTGAATCTTTTCCCTATATTCCTTGCTTTTTCACATCTGGAGGCTCCAAACTGCATTTGTTGACATGACCTCTGAGAGCAAAACAATTGCTTTTCCAATTTAGATAAGACTATGACTGGTAAAGTGAGTGACCCTATTGGCATTGCAATGCTTGGAAAGGTGTATTATTTTTATGAGGAATTAGTCCTTCTTCATTGGTTTCTCCTTCATTGTACTCTCGTAACTTTGATTTAGCCATTAAGTCCTTGAAAAAATAAAGACAGGAAAAGAAAAGCCAAATAGTGAAAAAATTCTTCTATTTTTTTAGTATTAAATTAACAGCAGAAAAAATAGTGGCAAAACTATCAATTTTAATATAATCACAAAATATTGTGATAAAAAGTAAGGCCAAGTGCTTACTGACAAGAGAATCTCTAAATATATAATCATGTGCACAGTGTATATATAGTGACCACTCTCTAGAAATAGAAGCACAGTACCAATTGAGAGATTTATCTCATAACTTCCCATTTCAGTGAGGACATAAATCCTGCTCTTCAGCTGGACAAAAGCAGCAGGATTGGATATCATACTGTTTTTGCATACATGAGTGTCACAACATATGCTGGTAGATTACCTTCATTTAAATATCTTCAAAGCACCTAGTCTCACTGTACAGAGGGTAGATATTAATGCCTAAACTTCATTACCCAGGATAACTATCTCCTTTCCTGACAGAGCTTATATGTGACAACTCATTCACCTGAGTTCCATTCATTCTCTCACAGCTAGCACTCAAGTCACAGTACTTGAAATTTGAGTTGACTCCTATGAATGATCTATAAATGGTTTGAATTCCTGCCAAAGATAATACATCTACTGAGGAAAGGAGAAAAAAGAAAAAAGCAATAAAAGAATAAGCTTTATGGGAAGAGCAGCCTCTTTTCCCATAAATGATGAATCAATCCATTATATTTGTGATAATCAATGCCATGGATCCTCTTCATGTCAAGGCAAAAAAAAAAAAAGAAAAAAAGTTGGTAAAGAGGCAAATCATTATTAATTCATTCATTGATATAACATTAATCACGATGAGCTAATGTGTTATTAATATGGGTTTAATATGTACTTCCATAGGAATTTCACTGTAATATAGGAATTAACTGATGTACCATGGTATTAAAGAGTGACGTAAATTGATACATAACACTGAAAAGCTTTTTAAATAGGGGTAGGCATGAATCTACTGACATACTATGTTCTGGTGGAGACAGGAGGGTGCCCACATCCTGCTCTCATGCCCACACTTGCAGGTAGGCTAACGTTCTGCTTTGCATTTTCCATGAGTTATTGCCTACAGCAACAGCCAGTCAGCTTTTCAACACTGTGGTCCTGTTCCAGGAAATATTGATGTCAGAGATGAGTAGTTCTGGGAATGGAATCAAAGCTGTGATGATGCTGACTGGTGTCTAGAAGCAGTTTTGGAGTCACGTGTTCACTCAGTGTTCTGAACACCCTTGCAGACAGAGGGAGTGGACCATTTCACAGATATACCTCCCATGACAACCTTCAAAACTGACTTCTGCCATATTCTTACATTATGGATAATAATCCAAAGCACACACATCCTATGTGAGCAGCTCTTGAAGGCAGATGATACAGCATAGGGAACTGCATTAGACAGTAGCAAAGGACCTTCTCCTTACTGAGTCCTTCCTACTCAACACAGAACTGAGCTTGATGAGGTATCGCAGCCCTCAGCTGAAGCAGTCATCACTGCTTGGGACCATACCTTAATGGAGAGCAGTCAAATGGAGGAAAAGGAAAACTAAAATATGAGAATGTGTAAGAAAAGCAATGAAACAAAAATACTAAACCACCTTTATACTTAAAGAACTGTGTAGTTCCACTGCATCCCTAATCTCACCTAACATTTATATTCAACAAAAAGCTGTAAAACTCTAAAATGATGATGATAATCGCACTTTGAACAGTAAATTGGACTAAACCTCCAGTAGCTCATTTCAATCAGCATTTCCATGAAAATATGATTGAAATTACTGGTAGAAAAGAGAAGTGATTTTTGGGTATAATATACTTGTGGAGGGTTTTTTGTTGGTTTGTTTGTTTGCTTGTTTGTTTTGTTTGTTTGTGTTGTTTGTTTTGTTGTGGTTTTGTTTTTTTTTCCTGGAGTATTACCTGCACATTAGCAGACATACTAAAAGTATTGAGGCTATAGTTAACATTTTTCCAAGCAATAAATACTGCTGTTATGCTGAAAATGCTCTATGTTTCATTTAAGAAATTCTTTATTTCAATGTGTGGGTTTAATAAATTAAATCTTTCAGAGATATCCATTATCAACACATTTCAGTGTTAGAAATTAAGTTATTTCTGTAACTATACTTGGAAGCTCAAAACAGGTAAGTTACTTTGTTTCTAAATATCCTATATTTATGCCTCCTTTGAATGAATGGCTTTCAGTGTGGTAATGAGCCTGTATTTTAGCAGCATACACTGTATTTTTCATTCTGTAGTTCTGGATTCTTGGTTCACATTTGTAGATAACTTGTGTATACAGAGCATCAATGCTGAAACAGTTTTTCTGTAGGACATTAAAATTAATATTTGTTGTTTATAACAATGTCAGTTTTAGACTTTACTCTGAAATATTTTCACAACAGACTAAGATAAAATACATTTAGTATGAACTTTCAGACTTCGCTTCTCACAACTTGTTGCTCCATTCAATGCTGCAGCAATGCAGTTTGGTCTGCTTGAGTAACTGGAAATGGAAATTATCGCATTTTTAAAAATATTTTAGAAACTCTCTCTGATATCCTGTATCTCTGGGTCATTTTTTCAGGCCACTGAATTTTTTTCTTTTCTTTAAATCCAGTTATATACACAAATATCCAAAAATTTTTTAGCTCATAATGGGAAGCCAAGTGGGAAACGACCGTTCCATAAGGTTTAAAGTCATTATTATAGTTTGGAGCCAACAATGATATTTGTATCCAACACTGTAGCCTATTATAATGAGAAATACTTCATGCTATACTTTTAATCAGCAGAATTATTCAGTGTGTACAGGACTTCTCTACCTTAGCTGCTTATAATAAAATTTGGCAGTTAACACTTCCTGACTTTCATCTTTTGTCTGTCTTGCTAGATGACCAATAACCCTCAAGGAATGCATATTCTTTATAAGTGTGTAATACAATAAGACTGACCTAGATCATTGCTGACACCTTTACTGAGACTGTACAAATGGTCATAAGCAATTATTTGAAAATATTTTTTTCCAGAGGATGAGTTGTGATAAACTGGAAAGATTAACATTTGTGTTAAAACCATAGACATGATCTATTCATTGTATAATCTTGACCACCAAAGAAATCCCTCAATATTCTCTACTACAGAAAATGAAAAGTCTTTTGAAGGTATTTTTGTTAAAAATCTTTGGTGTATGATTACAATGGATTTTGTCTCAAGATATGACTGAACTGCTATTTTCTCCAAGGTTCTGAATAGTTTTGTAGCAACAGAGAAAATTATATACCTGAAGGTAAAGGGGCAGAGTAGACATGGGGCAAAATTTAACTACAGTCTTAAGTATTCTTTTAACTTCAAGAACTATCACTTTCATGTAGCTGTGATATTAATTTAAAATTATTTTAATTTATTCTGTTATAAACCAGGAGAAAAAACCCCACAACAGTATTTTAAAAAATGTTCCGTATTAAGCAAGGGTCATTTAAATTAATAGAATTAGCTTGAATTAAGTCATCAATATTATAATATTGTTTTTATATCAGCTACATGACTATTCCACTTATTCTTTTTAAAACCATGACAGGCACAGCAATATAATAAAAACAATGGTCCACTTATTGTTCTTTTACCTCAATTGTTTAACTTCAAGTCTTTTAACAATGGGCGTGATTTTCAGTCTCTTTCTGATACAATGGCTGCAATTGGAAAAAAAAAATAAATGGAGGCTAAAGTGAACTTCGGTAAGTGTTATTCATATAATAAATCACAGGCATCTTATATCTTAATAATGTCTTGAATTTTCTTAGAAAAATGGATTAGGAATTCACTTTTTTTTTTCTTTTGAGAAGCCAGACCAAAATGTAACATTCCTGAAAGCATTCAGCAAGCCTCCAAATCTCTTGATGATACCCAGAAACATGGTGTTTCTTGTTTTGTTCTGTTTTTAGAAATGGAAAAATAATTATAAAGCATATTGTGCTAATAAATCAAAAAAGGCGCTTGAAATAATCTCATAAAATGTTATTACTTAAATAATGCCCTTCATCAGTATTCTTTGTTTAACATTTTATGTTTATTGATAAATGAAGATGCATTTAAATAATTCAAACAAAACATTAGCTGCAAGCAAGGAATTAATAATTGATAGGACTGGAAGGGGTTTTTCACTTGGGAAATAGATAATATTAGCTTAATGTGGGGTTGTAGGAACAGAGGAAATGTAATGGATCTGCCTGCTTTAAACTGATGATGGTTATTGTGGTCTGAAAGTTGCTACAAAGGCAAAAGCAAGACAGCTCTGTAACTGCAATAGATTTCACTCATAGGAGCTGACAATGCAAATTGTGGTTTGATATGCCAGATTTATACATGAGAAGGGATCTAATAAACTTAACATATGCTAGAGGAAAGAAATAAATGCTATTAAACTTATTAAACAGTTACGGTGTCTACAAATATTTGGATTTTTTTCCCCCAGTCTCCTCTTTCTTGAATGTCTTCATCCATAGTTTTTTTAAGTTAGGGAACCACAACTAAGGATACTGTAACACAGAAGCCAATGCATTCTTGAGGAATCTCAGAGGGAGACCATTTAGTCTAGAAACACTCATCATAAGGTTTTATTTAGATTTGCCTGTAAAGGAGCCAAACTTCTCCAGCTGTGTATTTGAACATGCTAGCCTCCTCTGTGGAGATGTAAAAAACCAGCTTTATCAGATCCTCTGTTAGGAGGGAAATTTCTGTTGGTGATCTTCCAGTTGTGTCTGGTGATGATAGCAAAAACCGCAGAATTACTCTGAAATCAGTTGTGCAACTTCCATTTCCTTTCGTTTTTGGAGATGTCAGATTCATAATGATCTGAAAGTCTACCAAATGACATTTTCATTTATGTATGGTATTTATGAATCTACAATCCAGATGTTCATACTACGCTGTAGCAACCAGAAATTTGCATTTGCACATGTAACCAATATTTGACTTTATTAGCTTGATATGCAGGACACAAATTAAAATAAATAAAATAAAAATATTGTTGCATAAAACTATAATAACTTCATAGATGTTATTGGTCCAACAATGTAAGATTATAATCAGGTATTTTACTACACAATTAGAAAATTAATGCTCTTCTAACCAAACATCTTTTAGACAGTCATAAACAAGAACATCAGAAAATGTAATCTTATCTGAAAAATAATAGTGTTTTGCAGGTTTAAAATCAAGTTCAAAAGATCAGAGCCTTATTGTACTTGACCCCAACTACTAGAAATGATGCTGTTATGATATCAGGGGTTTTACTTAAAGATAGTGCTAGAAGAACCAAGCGCTTCTAGTAAAAACATCAAACAGAACACTCTTCGTTATTTAAATTGGTTGTATCTTGTGTCATCACTTATGAAAAATGAGTGTGTCGTATTACTGAAAATGAACAGTTGTGTTTTCTACCTATTTTCCACAGGGGTAAATGGTTATAAAGGGATCAAGGCAGTGAAGAATCAAGTTCTGTATCTCTACTTATGTTTGCCAAGTTCATACCTGAGCATCTCCCAGAATAGGTTTTATTAAGCAGACAGATTGTAAGCCTGCACAAAATTTATTTCAGAAATGCAAATGGGAGAAAGCAGCTTTGTTTTCCAGCCATTGCAACACTCGACATGACATTTAGATAGACTTGCTTGCATTGACAGTAGGCACATATGTCTACTATTTTGTTTTAAAATATATGTATTGCTTTTAATAACAACATTACAGCTGTTCACAAAATGACGCCTCTAGACAGAAGCACTACAATGAAAAGAGAGTATCAACAGAAGGACTGTATCTGCATGCAACTCTTACAGTTGCCAAGAAGTGAAGATATAACATATGGTCACTTTGTAAAGGTGAGCTGAACAAAAAACAAGCAGCAACCTAGCCAATTTTTGTCATTTGAATTCTCCTGTTCAAAACTCAATTTAGTTTCATATGACTCTTACTAATTTGAATGATATATTTATTAAAATATGAAACAGCTAGCCTTGCAACTGGGAAAAAAAAAGTAAAATAAATTTGTGGAATGGTACGTTGCCAATTTTTCACTTGTCTAGAGCTATCCTTTAAAAATTAATGTATAATTTTGCAGCAGAAGAATCGAATGCTATTAACAGCTTGCTAGTGTGAAGAGAGGAAGTTGTAACTTATATTAAATATTCCACTGTTGATATGCCTATGAATGTCTTCCCTTGATTTATCTGTTTATTGAACTGCCTTGGAAGGGCCACTCCTCATAGGAATGCATCAGGGAATGTTAACATAACCCAAGTGTCTTTGATAATTTTTCTGGACATCACCCAGAAAATGATGAGATTTAGGAAAAAAAATGATAAGCTTGGATATGTCTAATTTCACACTGCAACAATTTATAAACTCTGTAGGGAAAGTGTGGACTCCAGACAAGCTTCTGGTTTAGGCAACATTACTGCTTTTGTACCTGAATAACTAACAACATTCAGAGTTGCGCGGATTTTTTTCATCAACAGAAATAATCAGATCCTTGATTTAATTCTGTGTACTGATAATGAACATATACAACTCTGGCTTCCTGAGTGCCTGAGGAAAACAAGGGGAAGGAAGCTTTTTTTATTTTCTTTTCTTACAGCACTATATCCCAAGCTGCTCTTTCCTTTCTTCTTTTGCTATTTCAGATCTTTTTGCAGATGCATTCCTCAGCCCCTTTTGTGCATGGTATTTTCTCAACATTTTCTCTCTGATTGTTTGTCTAATTCTCAATCTCCCATTTGTACATGAATACAGAAACCTTTACAAACAGTAGCCTACACTTACATATGTGATGTTTGGCATTATGATATATGCCTGTACTTAGGAGACATCACTTTTCCAACTCCCATGTTTAGTTGTTATTTAAAGTATGTCACAGAGGTGTTATGGTTACTTGCTTTATTTCCAACACATTTCAGCTCTGACCTTACCAAGGCTATTTATAATGTGGGCAACAACATGTTGCAAGATTCTTTAGCCCAAGCTGAGAGTTAGAGTGTTCCTTAGCAAGTCCCAGCCCTGTTATTTGGCCAGCACAGCCAGCTTAAAGAGCTCTCTCTGTCTTCATTGCACTTGAATTCTCACTTCTTAGTTTCTTTAACCCAGAAGGTTCAATGATAAAAACAAAGGAATGAAAAAAAAAAAAAAAAAAAGAAAGAAAAAGGAAATTATGTCTATAATTTTTTCATCAGGATTCATTTTTCTCTGATTTATCTGCTGGATCCATATCAGTTCTTTGCAAAGGATAGTAAAAGTATAGTATAGTAAAAGTACTGAGAAAGCGTTTAGGCTTGTGTTGTCATAAAGAAATGGAAGAGCTGTGCATCCCAGATCCCTATCAAAACTATAACAGCCAGTACTGTTTGTACAAGTAACTTGAGCAGAAATGTTAACTTATCACATTAAACTGGAAAAAAACCTATCAGTCAGGAAAAACAATTGTCACTGCAGTTCTGACATAGTCCTGATGAAACATGGAACCTGAGAGAGAGAGGAAAATGCCAGTGTGCGTCTCAGAGCAGCTACCCATTTTCCAGGATCAATTCAACTTCTGTGGCAGGGATTTCTGCCCCAGGTCTTGTAGCTATTCCAGACTCCAAAGTCAATACCTATGTAAAGCTCGAGGTCATCGCACAAGCTGCTGGTCAGAGTATGAATAAGATTTGTCAAGACTACTAACATTTGCAGTCGGGTCAATAGGACAGAGCAGTGGGTGTGCTGAGAAAAGATCAGTCATCAGGGCAGTGCTCAGATATCCCCACATAAGAAGCATGTTTTGGCTCAAGATAGATGTCATGGGGAATTTCAAACAAAATATACAGCAGTGCAAATTTTTGGTTGATCAGGCAGCCATCACATGTTCAGCCAGTTGTGCAGAGGAATCAAGTACCACACCAGTTCCCCTACACACACTGCAGAGAGTCCAATGAAACCCTTTCTCTAGGAGAGAGCTTTGATTTAACTCACTGCTTTTCACACCTATAGGTCTAAGCAGTTCGCATTTGCACTGGTAAATTCCAAATATGAAACTGAACCCATGGCGCTGTCAGTCTCTTTTCCGAGAAGAAAGTCACATCTGCAGTCCACTGCATAGCCATGGTAAGCATAGCCCATGTTAACTGACAGTAACACCACTTCCCAACCCATCCACCCAAGAACAGTCACTGAAGTCAACGTATATCTGGTAATCAGGGGAGTGACGAGTCAGCCCTTTCTCTGTATGATAACAGGAAAAATAGCTCATGTAATGCAACACAGTACATTGATCCTTTTTTGATCAAGGGAAAAAGATCTCACAGAGACATCAGATCATCAGGAAATGAAGCAAGTGTGTATCTCTATACAGCTTTGATAAGAGAGTCCCTTGGGCATTAGATTCCATTCTAATCACTCCAGTGCTCCAAAATATAGACAAATAAAAGTGAGCGTAGTGCAAGCTAAAGAAACAAAAGTAATATTGCGAGCTGTGACTTCAATTTAAGAAAAGCTGGATTAAAAAAATATATTACCTCAAGTGAGGATGAAGTGATAACATGATAATTATCTTTCAATTTCTAAAGATTGTTTAGGTTGAAAAAAAAATGTTTGTGGGGTTGAAAGGCTATATGAGAAAAATATGGCAAATTTTAGTAAGAGCAAATTTTTGTTGAATATCAGAAAAGACTTGCTTAACTTTCCATAGGCTATGAAATAGTTTCTCATGGGAAATGGAAAAAGTCTGGGACTTTTTAGAGCAAACCTGTATAAAGCATAGAAAGATTTACTGCAATGCTGCAGGTGTGACCATCCTTTATTTCTAATTCTTTTATTTTTGTGTTACAAAAGATCTTTTGGGTCATCCAGGTTATACTGGGTACATGCAACTTAAACTATTTTAAGGTAGCTTTCTATAGTATTTTTGTTTTTCTTATTTACTAAAAAGAAACAAACAAACAAAACCCCAAAACCAACAACAAAAAACAAACAAACACACACACAAACCAAAACAAAAACACCAACCAACCAAACAAACAAAAAACCCACAACCACCAACTTCTGGACAGTATTTTTTGACTAAAACTTTTTCTATTGGAACGTTTCAGTTTTGCAAAAATGAAAGGACATAAAGAGTATTCCATATTCATTTAAAAAAGAGTTGAAAGGTAACTTTAATAAGGATGATGATTTGTTGGAATGGATTTTTTGGATATAATATTTTAAATTTATTTTCTATTAATGCTGGTCAGTTTAAACTTAAATATCAGTAGAGATGAGATTTCCACAGAATATCTCATTTTGAAGATTCAAAACTGATTTTTTTCATCAGAATTTAGATTTAAAGACACTTTGAGTTCTTTTCTTTACGTTCTGTCTAATTTAGGACTTACCCCTGAATTTGTAAAGCTTTCCAGGAAATAAAGTTTCTCTTCAACTCGCTGTAAGCGTACTTAATTCTTCTACTTCACAAGGTGCTGTTTATTTTATTTTATTTTATTTTTATTAACTTTATTGGGTTTTTTATGCTTCAGTGTATTCAGACGATTTCCAAGACACTCACTGTAGCTTCCTGATTTTGAAAGTATGTTCCATTTCTGTGGTCTGCCTCCTTTCCAGCACTGAATAATGATAAACAGATCTTGTAAAAATCTTTTCACTGATGTTTAAATTGAGGAACAAAATTCAGAGAGAGATAAGGTATCACTTTTACCAAACATGTTACTCTAGATTTATATCCTACATCTTGATTTGATGCAATGTTTATAACAACACGTTTTATGTATAATGCCATGAAGTGATGACAATCTGCTCTACTGTCATGGTGTGATTCTGAATTAATAGGAAACAAGGTGAGGGCAGAGCAGGCAATCATTGTATGTGTTAACTTCATGATTAACCATTGGGTTCTTAATAAAGTCTTACTCCACAGAACAGACTGCCAAATATTTTTGTCACTTCTACAATATTTTGTCAAGATATATGACCTTGAAAGTCACCTTTAAAGTTATCTTAATATTTCTCACAACTGAGACTAATGCAGTTTTTATGAACTTCAGTGAGAACACACCTGATGCATAAAATAATCACAGAGACTGGAATTCCTAAAAATAAATTGTATAAAGTGAAGCATATTGCAAAAGAGTGCACTTGATTTCTCTTACTTTAACTAAACTTAGTGCATTGTATTAATTAATTATGCTAGAATGTTTTTCCTTAAATAGAAATAGAATAATTGGTGCATACCATTTCCATCACAGTTTGTGAAATCTGTTTGGCAGACTATCGAGCTCAAAAGCACTTGCTGAGTTTCAAGATCAACAACTGCTTACTGGAAAATTATTAGTTGCTTGGTTTGCTGCACTATTTCAAGACCATCACACATGCCCTTAATGCAGAGAAGACTTGTCATGACATAAGTTAGTCTAATTTTTATTGCTCAGTGCAGCTACTTAGACCATTTGCAGCCATGGTATATAAGGTCGTCATCAGTCATTCTTGCCTATAAACCATACGTTTGTAACAAAGTCAGGCTGATTCTCAGTACTTGTTGATCTGAATACTGTTTCCATAAGGTAAATGCGGTATCACTCTATACGAGATGATGGAAGAGAGTGTAGCAAATGGAGATTCCTACCCCCTGAAGCCTACACTCCAGATGTAAACAAGGCACAACAAGTAAAGTATAAACAAATAGTAACACTGATTGTTTAACGGTTCATCATCCCAACAACTTCTCTTTTTAGACAGCATAGTAAAATAGAGTTTAAAGGATGTGTTGACTGTAGACAGTAAAATAAGTTCACAGATACTGTTCTCAAGCACAAAGAGCAGAAAAAAAAAAAAAAGAAGGTGCCTGCTTCAAATATAACTAAAAAAGAAGTGAAGTTCTGAAGAGGAAGTTAGTTAGAAGCAGGTGGTAATATACTGATAATAATTTGAGATGATAGGGTGGAGCTAGGCTATGAAGTATCTGAAGAACAAGGAGGAAAAAGAAAAAGAAAGAAGAAAGAAGAAAAAAAAATGCTTCTCTTCTCCATCTATATGGCTGTGCTCAATGGGAAAGGTTTTGGCAGAGTTCTTTTATATAGCCTCAAGAAAATTTTGCTTGCTTATTCCACCTGAATTTTGTTAGGAGGCCAATTAGGCAGTAGTTTATGAAAGCACTCACCCTCAAAAAGGAGAAAGCAATAACTAACTGTGACATTCAGAGCAAAATTGAAATTCATGTTTGAGCAGGCTGTCATTGGTCAGGGTTATCAATGATAACACAGTTTAATGACATTGCAAGCTTTCATTTTCATACATTTTGCAGATATCTGTGTCTGCCTTTGCATCACATGGCTGAGTGTAGTCTTTGTTAACCAGCATCAGAAATACAATATCTAGAAAATAATTTTTTTCAGGGATATTCTCAAGACTTTCAAGTTGGTTTGTGTTAGCCATAGAAATATCTCATTGCAATAGTAAGGAAACTAAATCTTGTCATATCCCTGCTGCTATGGTCTAAATTTAACCAAATAATTATTGTGCCCCTCAGAAATAAATCCAGCTGAATCTATATCACACTGAAAGAAAAGCTAACAGTTATATGCAGAAACCTAAACTTTTAAAGGTTATAAAACATCTGATAAAAATCAGAATTTCCTGTAGAAGCGTTTTACAGTTATTTTTATAAAGCCTTTATACATCTCTATAGATGTCATGTTCTCTAGGACTTTAAGAAAAAAAATAAATTCTGTTCAAGTTCTTATGTTTAGTAAAGGTTATATAGCATATAATGTAATTAACAATCCACATCTGCAACAGGAAGTTTAGGCTACCATTTAAGTACTACCAAAAAGCTTTATTTGTTCAGTTTCAGCAGAGGTTAAAATGGAAGCCTCCTTCCCTTTTGGCCATCATTCATTCACAAAATACCTTTACATTTTCTACTGCATGTTTTCAGTGCCTACATGATCTGATTGAATCAAGGCCTTGGAACTCTGACCTGCCAAGTATGCTGCTCAGCCACTTTCTGTCCAAAATTGTTTGCCCAAATTCACTAGCATTTATCTATTGCAATTATTTATAGCATTGCAATAGTCAATTAATACTTGTCCCTACATAGCCACTATGGGTTTGCCTCTCCTATCGTTCCTGTTGGCTAGCAGACTGCTGGTTTCAGGTGTGAGTAAGCAGGCAACCAAGAGAAGAGAGATGAGCAGCTTGGAAACTTTATGGAAACTATTAGAGTGCGGGAGTTTGGGGATTATTCATACTGCGGTATGTTCTCTGTTTTACTGACAACACTTTTATGTTGACTTTCATTGTTTCTGCACAGGTAGGCCACTTTGCAGCTATCTGGCAAAAATAAATCATGTAAAAGTCTGCAAAGAAAAGTAATTTTTGCTACTTGAGAAATTGCTTGAGACCTTGTGACACACAAGCTGAACATTAGTGAAGCTGAGAGATCCTGGAACAAGGCAGTCCTATGGCTGTAAAGGGAAACAGACTTGATGACAAAAGAGATCTGAAATAGGCAATTTCCATCTATTGAATGATAGTTTATTTAAATACTTCTCTTACAAGTGGAATTAAGGTAGGAAGTATCTCTTCTGGAGGGCTGTCTACAAACTGCAATATGTTTTTTTAGGAAGTGGATGGTCAAAATCTCTGCTGAGATTCTTAAATACGTTTTTAAAAGATGGTCAAGACTTAAAATCTCAGGCTCTGTCCTAAGCTTCCATGCAAAATAAATACAATCTTATCTACCTCCCTCTTCATGACTTTCTTTCCCTCAATTTTATCTTTACTCTAAAAACTTATAATGATACTGCAGCTTGAGTTCTAAAATAATAGCCTAGACAGTACATCTTCCTCCAGTGCAATGAAATGTACACTTAACAGACCATGTTGGCCAGACATAACTTTATTATTAAAAATCAATTTTACCTGGTTGTAATCTGATTCTGAGTTAATCGAAGGTTAACAGTTCTTGCATAAACCAATTGGTCTATTTTGCAAGCAAGACACATATTTTAACCAAAATCCATTTACAATTCTCTGTTTTTTTTCTTATTAAACATAAGCATGAACAGCTACTTAATTCCAAGGCTGAAAATAAAAACCGAAGTTTAGAAAATTAGAGTCTCTCTGTTCCTTTGACTCCTACAACCCATCTCTGTCTGCCTTTCCAACTTCGGTTCCATTTTTTTAATGATAAAGAATATATTTATGTGTAAGAGAAAGCCACAAGAGTAAAAAAGTCTGTCTGAGAAAACAAAGAACAATTAATGAAGAAATAATAAATATATACAATGGAATGCCTGTTATTTGCCCTTAAGTGATATATTAGGTACAGGAAATCACATTACCATTTGATATATGTGTCACTTTAAGAGTGAATCTTGGTTTGTGGAGGTAGCTTGTGTGTCATATGATGTAAGTACTTTTATTGAGTAGGTAAGTATGTAATAGCTAAAAGCCTCATAAATCAGCTCAATGTTCTCCCAATTTATAGAGAATATTTGATCTGAGAATATTACCGTCTGGTGAGCCACTGAGAAAAAGAGAAGACATGAAGAGTGTTGGAGATGGATATATTGGATAATTTTTTTGGATATATAGTATCTGGAGCTGACTCTTCATTGCTTGCATCTTTTGTGCTCATTAACACCCATGCAAGTGTAATATACTACCAAATCAAAGTTTTCTGCTCACTTACTTTAACACTTTTATAGCTGCTTCTCATGGGGGTAGGTCATACAGAATGAGACACAAGACAGGTTTTTTAATCCACAAGTCTTTCTCTTTTAAACAACAATAGCAGTTAATAAATCATATGTTTGAAGGATTATTTGAAGTATGTAAAATAGTCCAAGTCAATCTAGCCATTGTTTTCAGCATTACGGTCAGCCCTATGTTATTGCAGAAAAGAAGTACACTTTTGTCTAATTGCAACTAGAAATTACCAATTTTCAGTCTATCTCTGCATATCAATTTTTTATTGGAACAATGAGGGACTTTGAAAAACTATATCTATAACTACATGCATAACTATATATACACTATATATATAAAAGAAACAATACAATATGGATTTGCTGTGATTCTCCTTTACAGAATTCTTCATGTAGTACTTTATATCTGCATTTGAAGTATTTCATATTTAACAGCATCTGTCAGTAGTATGATAATCTGTACACTATGATGAGTCTATGTATTGACTGAAGCTGAACTTTTGAACCTGTTGCAACATAAGAAAGCAGTGTTATTTATTTGCCATCTTGTAGTTATAAAATGAAATAACTTATATTTGCTGTGGTTACTCAAGAAGAGTTGTTGAACAGGCCTCTGATTTCTAAATGGATGCTTCAACATATTTTTGAAATTGTGATCTGTGAGGGCCCTGATGCTTTGAGGCATTGCTTGTTGGATTGTTCACCTATTCATATTTTATACAGCTGAATACCTTCCACTTTAAGTCACATCAGGGGCCTTTACAAACCATATTTCACTCAAAGACATTTTTCATCAGGAAAGTATGGAAACAGTAGAAGTCTAAAGTTTGTTTTCCATCTCCTTTCTGGGCCACACGGGTGGTATATACGGCATCATACCTGGAAAAATAAGATGCCATAGGATTTATTGTCTGCGTGAAATGTTTAAAATTTTTTGTAATATATTAATTGGATGCAATTGTCTTTGCTTGTATAGTCATTTCTGGATATTTGCCCTGCAGTTTTGGACTGATTCACTGAATTATTTGGGGCTAAGAGCAAAAGATTGCCTAACAAGAGATATGGGGACACACTACTGCCTAATTAAACATAGCACTATCTCAAGTACCTAACATTAGAATGCATAAAATCACTATTAACACAAAACTAGTATTTTTTTTTTAAAAAAGAGTGAATGGTTTGATATATCTGTCCATGAACAAAATAAGACCAGAAAAATATGCTAATCCTAACAGAGGTACAAGAATAAACCCAACTTTTCTTCCTGAACCTACTCTTTTGGGTTCACAAACTGCTGTTTGTTTAAACTGTTTGGTGCAAAGACCAGACACTATCTAACTCAGCTGTGAGTTAGCCTTGATTGAGCATCAACACGCACAGCAGTAACACAGACAGTGTCATGGAATGCTTCTGTGTTCTTTTACAAACTCTGTCTTTAGGGAGGAATATAGTCTACTCTTATGAATTAGATCCAGGCTGCTGAAGTGACACTCTGCCTCCCACCCCCCTCCCACCCCAAGTTGCACTTCGATATGTCATTCCACTTGTATTCTACCTGAGCACTTGTACTGGCTCTGAATGACACTACAGTTGAATCTGTACTGGCACATGATCTGCTTAGTAAGGTCGATAAAAAACGAACATGGTTAGCAATCACTCTTGATGAATGGGACTGTTCAATTATCCTAACAATTCCTCTTTAACCTTAACCTTTCTAGAAAATAGAGATCATGCATTATGTCTTAATTCTAGCTTCCCCTTCTTCAGAGTGTAACCCAACTCTTTAAATTCCATTTTCCTTAAGCTTTTTCATTTTAAAAAATGAAGGTTCCTGAAGGCTCCTTTGCATCTCTGTTTAGCCAGCTAGCCAACCACCTCAAACTGCCATTTCTTTTTTTTTTTTTCTCCCATGAATCTCCTTCACCTGTCAAAATACATACACACTGAAAACTACAAAAAACTAAAGTGTGAATTCTAAAATAAAGTCAAGGTTTAGATGTCCAAAGTTTTGAGAATTAGGAAATAAAAGGACAAATATAATTCTGACCCTATAAACACGACGTCAATTTCGAGACAATGACTGACACAAAATTTGCCTCAAAATCAAATATAAATAGCAGGATATTCTAATAAAATCCTGCAGGTCATGTTACTGCTGTTCTTTGGTTTTATGTAGTTATGACGGGTGTTCTATAAATCAGAAATCTTCAGGCATTCTTTGAGAAAAAATGCAAAGCACCAAAGACTAAGATAACTACAACAGTCACAGTGACACCAGCTGTAGAAAGTGCTAGTGTGATCCTTCTAATCTAGAAATGAGCTTAATCATAGTATAGATGTTTTGTTGTCAGCCTGCTGTCAAGATAAATAATCTTTCTCTACTGTATCTACATGACAAATGTCAGTTAAAGCAACATAGAATCCTTTGAGGTAAAATTGTAAGCTATAAAATTTACATATTTGAGAAAGGATTATTTCAAACATCAAATGAAACTGTTTGGGTTCATAATGAAATAGAGTTATTTTTTTTCTAAATGATACTCTTGGTCAGTCTTGTAAAACTGAGGAGCTTGAAGTTCTGGAAGTATCTAGAAGACTGGACAGTGTAAGAGTAAAGACCATTTTTAGGGCAAAATCTTGGTTATTTGTTGTTATATTTTCTTAGTTGAGCTCAGGGAACCTTATCCAACTTCTAGTGAAATCAATGAGAGCTGGAAAAGGCCATCACGGCATAAGCTTCGTGTCTGCAGTTTTTTTTCATCTTGATGTAAAAAGAGTAGGCATATGCCTTTGAATATGTAAGAGGGAATGAACTACTTTGAAAAGGACTATAGGGTATTTGTAAGGCATAAAGAGAGTTATGCCTTTGAAAATACCTGCTTCGCAATCAGTAAGACAATGTTGCCAAACTGTAAGTACAGATTCTCTCTCAGTGAGGCAATATTGAAAAAAAAAAATCTATTATTTTTCACTAATATTACTTTGTTTATACTTAGGAAATTATTTGAATGTTTTTCTATTTTTAGCACTTGTTAAATTTTCAGTACTATTAAAATACCAATTTTCAAAGGTAATTCTTAATTTAGCAACTAAACATGGTAAAAACACTAAATTTTTTTAAAAAGTAAGAGAATGCTTCAGGAAAGTTCACTGTGGCAGCTTTGAGGGCAACAGAATACCTAGCATACCACAAAGATGCTGTGGTAGTTTTTTATTTCTCCCTCAATTCACATCAGATGTAACATTTGTACAGTTTTTCTCCTTATATATATTATTCTTCAGATAACAAACGAAAGCATATGTACTTTAAACTAAGTTTGTATTTTTCATCTCAGTATTAAGATCATCCCACTAAGGTCACCTATCTATAAAAAGCTTGTCTAGTTTCAAAGACACTAAAAAAATACTGAACATATTTCATATTTCTATACTAAACATATTTCAACACTGAACATATTTCACGAGACTTCCAAAGGAAAATATCTTTGCCAGTAAATCCATTAATGCAAATTAGGATAACTGCTTGTGCAACAGTTTACATTTTTCAAAAAGAAACAATTGATTTCTCTAATCTTCTCATAAAGATGTTGATCATTAATGCATTCTGACATACTGTCTGCTTCTGCAGAAAAAACCATCAAGCAACTCTGTTCAAATTTGACAAAAGTAATATTACTAGACTTCTAAATTATACATGGATTTGAAAATCTTACTTCAGTTATGGCAGAAGCAACTATGTTGGAAAAAATAAGTAACGTTTAAATCATCACATGCCAGAATTAACACCGTAAGACACAAATGAAGCTTAAAGAGGAGACTGAATTTTTTTCTAATTGCAAGTTATTTGACCTCCAAGCAAGGCTGATCAACTCTATACAGAAAAGAACACTGGGCACTTACAATTCTGAATTATATGTCTGCTTTAAATTTTTCTTGCTAAGTTCAAGCTTACTGGTCACAAGCCATCCAGTTGCTGAGGAACTTCCTAATCACTCATATGATTTCCACCAGCTGTAAACGCTGAATAACTGAGGTTGGATACTCTTGTTTTTCTTAGCTGAATGAAATTAATCTCTATATTTTGGTGACACCTTTCAGGAAGTGAATGCTCAAAAATACGGAATGTGAATTCTGACTATGATTCTTTGTAGATCAGTTTTACACTGGTGGATTTCTATTGCATCAACAAAAATACTTCATGACTTTCAGCAGCATTTTGGCTTTACAAGCTTCAAAAGACAGTATGTCTCATTTTTATTTCAAAGATGTTTTTAATGTAGTGTTTTGTTTGTTTGTTTGTTTGGTTTTGAAGGTTGATCTATGGTACAATGACACTTTAATTCCTTTAAAATAAATTCAGCAGAGGGATCATAAATGTACAATCATGCATGTTACCAATGCCTGCTGGGGAAGCTAAGGCACCTAGTAGGCTGCATATATATATACCATTACTTAATGTGTAAGTATTTCTCTATGAAAATGAACCCTGAAATTTTAGATTGAATGCTGAAAATCATCTACTGTCTTCTCTTCAGCCTTTTCCACCAGTGTCTAGATGGTACTACATTCACTGAGGAAGGAACCTTGACAGCAACTATTTTGAATTTCATTTGAAAAGGATTATTAGGTGTGGTATATCATTTGTTTAGCATGCTAACAGTTCTGACAGGAATGAATTCCACTAGTATTGCTCTTGATTTTTTTACCTCAGCATTTATCCTACTCAGACTCCAGGGAAAACATGGATTAGCATCCAAATTGCATTTGATTCATAACTGCAATACTTTGCTCTTTATTAAAAAAATTATCTAATGACAGATACTTCATCTATTCTGAAAACGTCACACATTGCTCATTAAAAGACAGAAAATTACAAATAATAATATATTCTCAGCTTTTCAGGGAGAATTCTTTTCAGATTTAATAGCAGACCATAAACGTAAAAACTTTCCAGACTTCTGTGTCTTAAGTTTTTCTAGACTGTTATCAAGAGGCCACAGAAGAGAAGAAACACTCACACCTACTGATAAGTTATACTCCTTAAGGATTTTTTTTTTTAATTTTTAAAACAAATCAAAGTGAGAATGCAAATTCTCTCTGGAGATTGCAAAGAACTTGCATGATTTGAACTAGCTTCTGAAATTTCAATCACAATGTTCACAAGAGTAACGTCTATAATTGCAGGACAAACACCCTTGTGTCAGTATTTGGTGTATCCTGTTACAGATTTTGAGCCTGTAAATCCAACAGCTATGGTATTACATCTGTCTATGAAGTTGTGGCTCTGTTAGACTGAAAGTAACTTTTAATCTGCTGTATCACCTTTCTCCTTTACTGCTCAACTGCTTTAAACTGTAAATGTTATCAGTACCTCAATTTTTTAAACTATCTGGAGATAGTAAAACAACAGATTTACTAGTTGCTTTTTCTTATTGTCTCATACTAAAAATACATGCCTGTCATACATTATTATACTTTCTGCCAGCTCTGTCATCTACTTTGTAGCCCACATCAATGAACATTACAATCGGCTCAAGTCCTCCCTTCTTCCTCCAGCCAGCTTACAGGGAAAAAATATTATTCAAAATAGAAGCAAAAACAAATAAAAGAAAGAAAACCTGAAAACATTCAGATTCATTATGAAACGAGTAAGTGGATTTAAAATCACTCATAAAACTCTTATATAAACAATATATATTTTCCTTTTTAATTTTTTTTTAATTTATACCACAGACAAGGCACACAATGCACTTCTCTGGCAGCAACAGCCCTGTAGAATCATTTTAAAGTACAATTTTCCTTAAATAAAATCAAGTGATAAAGGTCAAACTATGTCTCCCAACACAGGGAACCAAAGGCCATTCCCCACCAGAGGACCACTAATGCCTGAAGAGCCAATAATAGCAAAATTCCCTTCTTGGCATGTTGCTTGATGTCTTGTCTTAACTGGCCTTTTGGTTTTCTTCATCTGATACTGAGTCTTCTAGGTAATTCCAAAGATTTTCTGAAAATTAGAGGATCTTACAGTCAAAGCAGATTGATTTCTACAAAGAATGAATTATTCTGAGGACCCACGCTGACAAGAACCAATAAGCTCTGACTATGGTTTAAGTATATGCCACTTCAGTGATTCTGGGGGGGGAAAACACAACTTATTTCATAGGCTTTAGGGTTCATGGCATAAATGTTGTATTCCTTAAAGATATTTCATTACCCTCTGAATTAGCTGATGTTAGTTTTCAACAAATAGTTCTGTCTTGTTTACTCTGATTGTGCAGTGAATAACAAGACTTTAATACTGATACATTAGCATGCTCAGTAATGACTTATGATGATTATAATACAGTTATACAATGCTTATTGATGTCATGGTACTACAGACTTTTTTTCTTATATTGCATTTGACATTTCCAGTTTAGAGCTGAGGCTTATAAACACAGATATAGTTAAAATACCATACGTGCACAAGTAGTTATTTATAAGTAACTCCTCTGTAACTGGTATGATCAATAGAATTCACAGGTTGCTGCTGTGAAAACGGTTTAATTTGTTGTTCCACATGGTCACTGGAAAAGATTTTTCTCCTTTTACTTTTATTTGAGGAAAAAGAATATAAAGTAAAAAGTTGTACAATCACCCTTATATATACTGAGTTATATATTGAGACTAGCAGACACTTTACATTTCTGCTTCCTCTACGTCAAGCAGCCAACACCAGATGCCAGAGGAAAAGGTCAGAATACCTTCATTATTTTTTTTTTTCTGGTCTTGCATCCAGGTTCTTTAGAAGACTGACTACAGCCCATACTTCTCCAGTATTTTGTACAGGTGTCCCTTGGTGTTAACTGCTTCCCAAGAGAAGACAATGCCATTTTTTAGCGGTATATCCTTTCAAGCCATTTGCTCTGTTCTTGTGACTCAGACAGCACAGCTCCTACCACACATGAGGTGTAAGTAATACAGTATTTACCCATTTGCCATCCAATGGCTGGTTCCGCTCAGTGGTCAATCAGTCCAAACTGGTGGCACTGCCGCTGCTCTGGATATCTTCCTGTGATCCTGACTTACTTTCAAAGGAAAATTCTGAAGTCAAAAAACTTTACTCAACCAGAATTTCTGCTAGTGGAAAGAGGACAAAATTTATATAAGGGGTGTCCCTGAGGTCAGGAATGGGACTTTAGGGAAAACCGGTGCATACCAGACCTTCCCCTGAAGATATGTCCCCTCATTTTCTACAATGCTCTTCTATCCTCAGCAGGAAATGGTAATTCCTACCACCCCTAATCAGTGGCTCTTTGAAGCTCACCACTGAGTTCCTAGCTCACAGGTCTCCTGAGCCTTTCGAGCTTTCTGCACAAGCAGTCTGAATGACATCTGCTAAGAATAGTACTCTGCATTAAGCAGATACAGAGTAAATTTCCTACATCCTAATTTCTAACATTTAGAATTGAGACCAAGTGCTGAAGAGCAGAGATTTTAACTCATACCAATCTGTAATTTTTATACCTTTTTTTAATTTAATTTCAGCCAAATTTTCAGTCTCAGTGTTCCTTGGCCTCAGTGACATCTTCTGCTGTGAGTTCTGAAGTATAATCACATGCCAAAGGAGAAAGGTATTTTGGAAAAACCGTGCTTTAGTTGTTTCTTCCTATTTCTGAAGAATGTTACATTTTTTTCTTTCAGAAATAAAAAAGCCCAAATCTTTCTATTCTCTTTCATTCAAGTCTTTTCCATTTCCAAATTCTGTTTCTTGTGTAAATTGTCTCTAAATTTTCTAAATTCATAGAAATCATTTGGCCCATATATGGACAACATTACAGATATGAGAAAAAACATAGTGTACATAATGGTATTATATACCTTCACATTATTCTCTACCACTTCTTTCACACATCCAATACTTCATTTGTTCTTTGAATGCAAAAGTGCCTTGAACTGAAGTCTTCATTGAGCTGTTTTCAGTGATGCTGAGATTCATTTCCTGAGCTGATATAATTAATTTATAAGCATGAGAGTGGTATGAGCACTTAAGGTGTCTCCCCTCTGTACTAGCTGTTCTTCTTTATCACTGCTGATTTTCATCTATCACTGTGTTGTCTGTTCGTTAATATATATATTCAACAAATCCTTTTTCTTGATTAAAATTGTCATTTGCTTCTCTTTTTTCCTGTCTCTTAGCCAGTTTAATATAAGATTTGCATCTCTTCCCATGACTATTTTCTTTTAGTAGTTTATAGTAACACACCTTGTCAGATATGTTTTAAAACACTAAGTAGATTACATCAAATGATTTTCTCTTTCCCTTTCCCTTACTAATACATTCAAAAAAATCGAACAGATTGATTCACCATTGTCAGAAATCATACTGGTTTAACCATTCTTATTAGATGATCTTCCAGGTGTTTTATTATTCTGTTTCGAAGTTTCATTTCAACATTTTTAGCAGACACGGTTTTAAGGTTTACTTCTCTGCAGTTCCCTGGATCACCCATACAGTATTTAAAAACATATGAGTATGGTATATGATACTTTCTAACCCTTTATTATAAGAGCTAATTTATTACTCAGAATCAACTCCTGATTACCTGTGTAACCCTGGGGAGGAGCTGCCTCAGATTTCAGTGGAAACCTTGTGTGAGCATCTGATCACCAGTATAACTGAGACACTTGCAGTTCTTCCATGTGGATATCCCCATGACTGAACTACACTGAGTAATATTTTGGTCTACATATCCATTCATCATTCTGTACCACATCCACTGGTATCAAAGTATTACTTGACAAATGGAAGTCAAAAACTGGTGCTTGACTTAAAAGGATCACTCAGAGAGTAAGGTACTTGTCAAGATGTGTAAGGGGCAAATTTTTGCCCTTAGGAAGCATCTGCTTTTTAATCTTATGCAGTCACTATTGTAAAATTTAAGCAAAGAAATAGAAGACAGTGTTCAAAGCTGGGTAGCAATAGATGAAGGAAAAGTCTCTTCACTGACACGAGTCTTTGATGTGTGCTCATCTGAGAGAAAACTTGGTCCAGAATTGTATTTAAATTTGTTATGCAAGTATTACTGCAAGAGGGCTTATGAGTGTAGGGAACATATGGAGAGGCTGGCAGGCATGGATTCCCTGGTGTGGTGGTTAGATCCTTTGCTCTAAAAAGGCAAGCTTTTAAAATTCATTTGAAAACTATAAAATACACAACCAGTATGCCAAGTAGGTCTGTATTTAGAGAAGAATTATAATTGTGAAAAGGAATGAAAAATTTTAACATCTAATGCAACTTTAGGCTTTAAATAAAAATTCTTTAAGTCTATATGTTAGTCCAACATTACAAACTGAAGTAATTTTCAGCCCTGTCACACAATGAATGCGTCAAATCTAATGAGTTTCTTTGAATTATTTTTTTTAGCACCTGAGTTCCTCCACCTTTACTTATCATTTATTGTACTAGCTGCTCTTTAAAATCCTTAAGTATTTCCACTTCCATAGTGACAGCAATTCACTTCCTCAAGAGGTCTTTCAATTGCAAGATGTCCTTCAGTTAGACTAAACTTGATCCACAATCCATCAAAGTCACTGGGAGTGTTTTTATCAAATTTCAGTGGTCTTCAGATCGTGTGTTGGAAATGTGTGACTGTCCTGGTTTTGTTAAAAACAAGACCAGTTTTCTCTTTTAGTGATTCTTCCTTTCAGCTAATTTCTTCTAAGTAACTGCACTTTCCTGAAGTTAGCTGCATATTTTTTCCTCGGACACTGTGCTCAGTTCTGATAAGATGATGGAATGCTGAAAAACCTCATGTTTAGATTTATTACTATGGTAAACAAGGTTAACTGATAATGGGACATATTTGCAAGGAAGGGTGGACAGAACGGATGACTAAAACTGACCAACTGAGTATTCCATCCCATAAACGTCATAACCCTATATAAGAGAGAGATCACAAGGGTCTCATTCTCTTCGACCATCTAGAGAGGACCCTGCCTGCCAGGCCTGCGAGCTGAGGCCAGGCCTGAAATCCCTGTATCCAGTTTCCGGTTTGCTGTAAAGTCCTGCCCATGACTTCCAGGTGCCTGCCCCACAGCTGCTGGAGTCATGCCAGCTCTGCCCGCCACAGGAGGGGTTAAAAGCTGCTCTACCCCGGGACATTCAAGATTTTGGGTTTGTATATTTTGTATATTTTCTCTATTTATTAGTAGCGTTAGTAAAGCCTTTGAAAACTTTCTAACTTGCAAGTCTAAGCCTCTCTTCCTTCCTCCTTATCATCTTTCCTAACGAAAAGGAGGGGTGAATGGGGGGGCAACAGAGAGCATCTGCCACGATTTATTGTTGCCTTGCTTTAAATCTTGACAGATTTAATTGGTGGCCCATACGGGGAAAAGAGAAACCTTTCGTGGAAAATAGAGAAGCCATACAGGGATAGAGATGATAGAGATAGAGATAGAGATAGAGATAGAGATAGAGATAGAGATAGAGAGATAAGATAAACATTGACAGTGATGAACTTCTAGCTTCTTCATCCTATACATCAGCTGGAGAAGCACAGTATCTAACGCTAGAGCTTCTACCTAAGGATCATGAAGAAACTCCTCTGTTTCACTGCAGCCATAATTCACAATGGAAGTAATAGACTGCACAGAAAGAATATTGCAAATAACTATTACAAATTATAAGAATTGTACTGTCCATAAGATTTCACTTTTCTGTATGTTTTATGTTTTTTCTTTAGCACTCTAGAAAACCAATACTGTCTATCACCTTGTTATCAGAAAGTTACTGTTCTTGGTTTTATTTTAGAACACTTGTTTAAAAATATTTGAAATTGATTTTGGTCAGTTGATCTCTTCTCTTCTCTTCTCTTCTCTTCTCTTCTCTTCTCTTCTCTTCTCTTCTCTTCTCTCTTCTCTCCTCTCCTCTCTCCTCTCCTCTCTCCTCTCCTCTCTCCTCTCCTCTCTCCTCTCCTCTCTCCTCTCCTCTCCTCTCCTCTCCCCTCCTCGTCCCCTCCTCTCCTTTCCCTCTTCCTTTCTTTATTCTATTCTATTCTGTTCTGTTCTATTCTATTCTATTCTATTCTATTCTATTCTATTCTATTCTATTCTATTCCATTCCATTCCATTCCATTCCATTCCATTCTATTCCATTCTACTCTATTCTCACAACATCCTTTAAACAACTTTAGTATCTGACTGCCTTCAAAAAACGCATTAACTGATGTTACTAACATCTGTCATGTGAAGTTCTTTTTCCCTCACATCTTCTCTGCAGGGAGAGGATGAGAAAGAAAATGAACCACACATTGTGTGTGCAATGTAGTGCTATATGCATATGCATTATGATAGAGTCTTTAATTACATACTCTCGTCTTGTTTTCCCACAGGACCCCTGCCTCATTCAGTACACAGGACAGACACATGGGAGAGATTTAAAAGTACATAAGCAACCACCAATTTAGCAGTTCCTGAATTGGCTTTTAAATCTAATTGAGTGATTTTAACTATAAGTTTCTTCTTTTCATGTTGGTTTTTTTTTGCTGCTTTTTTCTTCTTCACGTGTTATTGATATTTCCCATAGAAAGAATAGCAAGATAAGATAGTAATCATAAGACAGTGAGATACAGATAGGATACTAATTAGACCTGAAAACAATACATAGTTAAATCTCCAAGCCGCAGTGCACCGTTACATATAATCCTAAAGTCTATTTCATGTTTCAGAAAGAAAAAACTGGATGTTTTCCCACCTGCTCCACCCTGCCTCAAAATTGGAGGATCTGTGGATCTGTGGATCTATGAAGTTGGACAAAGCGAGAACACTGCTAATAGTGAGAGTTTGGAAGAGACACTCATCTGTTTCCACATGGCTTGAACATTAAGTGCATCAGCATTCTGCAATCAATTTCTTTTACGTATAACCCATTTTAGAAAGTTTGAGTCCTCTCTGTTATTATCTGGTACGTGATGTGTAATATCCTTTGCCTTACATTGTATATTAAGAATGAAAATAAATTATTTGAAGCACAATTAATCTCTCAAAATATCTATTAATTTAGTACAAAGAAGCTAAGGTAAATTAAATGGCAGCTTGTTTGGTTTTTTTCCCCCCAAAGAAAAAATGACTTTTTTTTTTTTTTTTTCAGTTATTCCTTAACAATGAGCTCAAATGATTGTGTGTGGTGTGGTGTTTTTGTTTCTGTTTATTTGTTTGGTTTGGTTTTTGCTTTTTGGCTTTTCATTTTTTCCTTGCGTGGAGGTATAACTTAAAGAATACTGCAGATCAAACATATAGATCATGTATTCTTTTGCTTATTCTGTATACCAGCTTGGTTCCAATTTTTTTTTTCTTAAATATGCTTCCATATCTTACAGCAGGTAAGTATTTTGTCATTTTGGAATACCTTGAAAACCAGTTTAGACTGACTTCCATAAACATTTGTGTAAATGAAAGCAGACATAGCTTTCTTTTAATTAAGTAATATTATGACTTAATTTCTATCTGTTGGTATAAACCCTTTTAGTTTCATGAATATCACTGTTAATTTCTGAAGGTAGAAGTTTCCCTGCTGCTGTTGTTTGCAGTAATTTCATACAAAAATGAGTATTGATGCTGTTTTGTGTGGGTGTTTTTCAAGTAGTTGCCTATGGTAGTATATTAACTCCATCTGCTAGTCCACAGGCAGGGCAATTTGAATTTTGCCTGTGAAATCTGAACCTAGGCTGAAGAGGGAGTCTGAACCCTAATCTTTTTTTTAACTTTAGATCATCTGAACCTATATAAATGCATTGTAGTATGGAAAACAGCCCTTCAAAATCAATTTCAGACCAAACTTGGAAATGTTTGAACAGTTTTAAAGCTCTTAACCTTGAATCTTATTATAGTTTGATGAGGTTTTTTGGTTTGGGATATTTTTTTATTGTTGGTGGGTGGGTGAGGAGTGTATCCAGATTTTTCTTTTCAGCTATGGATCTTTGATCTCTGCTTCTTTGCAGAGTGACTCCTTTGTTTGTTCCAGCTACAGTACCCCTATCACATGAAGCAAAGTGCAAAATTGCACTGTTTGTACATGTGCCTCTCTGTAGACAAATGGACAAAACTTACATTCACATTTGCACTGGAAGATTCTGTGTCTATAAAAGGTCAAGTGCAAATTTATCAAGCCCTGATATATCTAAATTCAGGCCTTTGGAAGAAGTATGTTTACTACCTGGACTGCATATCTGTCTTCATGGCAAGAAGCCTGAGTGTCTGTTCCAAAACATCTGGACGCACTGCAAACAAGTGTCAAAGCAAATATCACATCTGCTAATGAACACTTTCAAATCAGTTACATGATGTTTGACAGGATTTATCTCTTGCTGAGTAACTCCTCTCTGAGTTAGCTTCTAAGCAGGTAGTGAGACACATACCAGAAACACAGCTATTACAGGGAAAATGTTTCACAAGTCCAACACTGATGATTTCTGACTGATATCCAAAAAAGGGATTAAAGAATACTCATGATGCTATGAAGACCTTCTTCCTGTTATATGGCAAGCCTGTTTGATGGTCGTTTGTCTGAGATGAATGAAGAGGAATTTGGGCTGCGAAGAGAACAGAGAAGCTCTTTCTGCCTTTTGATGTGGTGTACGTTGTATGGAGAAGGGCAGGAGGAGGAAGCTTTGCTACCCAACCCTCTTTTTCATTCCCCAAAGCGGTTGGGGATTTTCTATTTCTGTCACCACTCTTATCAGCATGAATGTACACATATCAGCACTCTGACAAAAATTACAGAGACATGCATACTACCTGCCATTCCTACAATCTCCCTGTCCGGTGTAATAATTACAAGGTATTCCAAACAAATACCTTGATTTAAAAGATGGTATATCATCCTATATTATCCCTTGCTGCAGGGTGCAAGTTTACAATACAGCATTGCCATAGTTTTTGATACTTTATTACTTGCATCCATTTTAGCCTATTTCAAATGTGATATGTGTCAGTAGTATACTTACCTTGCCATTTTTATTGAAAGTCTACTACACTGCTATTGACAGGCATATCTGGTAGTGGTTTTATGCTGAGTTTATTTGTTTTCCTATTTCCTTTAAAAAATTTTTCTCTCCCACTTTTGGTGAATTACAGTGCGTCTTCATATACAGAGTTAGAAAATATTTTGCTAAACACATGGTTTTCTTACATGTATCCCATAGATATAGGAAAAAACTTACTGTACCATCTAGCATAATACTTTATTTTCAAGAAAATAAAATCTATTTCTACTGTAGTCCTATTCTATGAGTCTGTGGATCTCCTTCACTTTCAGAGAGCAAACACTTTCAGGTAACAAGTGAGTAACTTTTCAAAATTGTTTGTCTTCTGAATAATTCCATGGGTTCACAATGTTTACAAATATAAAATGTTGTTCATCAGCAGAGTCATTTCACAGTCATTACGCCTTCTTTTTTTTTCAGCCCGTTTAGAATAAGCTATAAAGTGCCTCTCTGCTACCTTTCATTTTCATCAATCTAGTCACTTTTTTGAATCTAACATCAGAAAAGGATAGAAAAGCAGGAAGTAAATTAAATAGCATAGAAAGGCTTAGCCAAGATCCCTGAAGTCACTAGGACTGCTGGCACTTTCCACATGTTGCAGCTGACAGGCATAAATCAAGATCACATGTATCTTATCATTTAAGTCATTACTAAAATCAACATAGCCTGACGTTGTTTCACCATTCCAGGTATGTTTATATGTACCACTAAATAAATTATAAACTAAGCTCTTGTGTAATGTTTTTCATCCACCGAGCTCAAAGTCCACTCCACAAAATATAGTATTTATTTTTTTAAAAATTTTACTAATGAGGAAAACCTGTAGCAAGATGCTCTAGTGACCTAGCAAATCAGTGACACAAGGTAGAACTGGACTTCGATTCAGACTCATATTGACCATATCAACTTATGTTACTAATTTGGTGGGAATACTGTTATGAGAGGTCAGTAATATTTACATACATTTTATGTGACTGATTTCACTGCTCCTCTGAAGACTTACATGACTGCATGAGATCATCACTTTGGTTGTTCTTTATTTTTTTAAGTATTTTAGTGCTTCATTCAATATTTGCTCAATCTGAGCATTACATATGCTATGTATTATCTGTTAATTTGAAAAATTTGCTGTCTGGATATTTATTTAGTTAGTGACTTATACATACTTTGTTTGTACCACTTTTGTGCAGACATTTAAATAATTGATATTGTGTATTTCCTAGGTTTACTCACTCTAATGTTGCCCTGATAATAAAACTTGGCAATTTCAATATTCTTAGATTAATTTCTTTTCAGTAAGTATTGCACATATAAAGAGAAACTGCTGTGGTTTGTTTTGTTTTCTGAGTCTTAGATCACCACAATTAATGTTAGCTTATGACAATTGAAATAATGAGCAAAGATACAGTTACAGATTTGAGTTATATTGTGTTCCTCTTGTAGAGTGTTATAGATTCAGCTAAATTTCTGAATCCCAGAAGTTACTTCTAGGTTTTCTCTAGAGTAGCTGAAAGCAGAATAAGCCTCTTTATTAGTCTTGGCTACATACTGTGTGTTAATATGCTCACTATGTCATAGGCTGTAAATATTTTTATCTTAATAGTTTGTTTTCTAAAATATATTTGGTAAGGAAACCACAGTCTTTTGCAGATCAGCAAATATTCTCTACAGTTAAATTCTATTGCTTCATCAACAAAAAATGCAGCATGGTTAAAGAAGGATCTGAAATTTCAGTCTCCAAAGTTCACAGCTTGACTGGTATTCAGACCACTCAACAAAGTATGCAGCTATACTGCAATTCAAACTACCGTATTTTCCATTTAGATCATCACGGTATTCACTCCAAACTACTAAGTATGGAATTGGAACAGCAATGCATGTAACTTGACTCCTATGTTAAACAAATCTAAAAGTATGTCCAAAATGTGTGCCACAGCATTGGTTAAATGTGTTCCTGATCCTGAACTTCAGGATCAGGAATATGCTCAGTCTGGTGACCAGTAAACATCATATGAACAAGTATTTTACCAAAGACCTTGATGTACGTTGACGTTTTAAATATTCTGAAAAATGGTGAACTATATTAAACTATTAGAGCTATAACATGCCATATGGGAAAGGGCTGAGAGACCTGTGTTTGTTCAGTCTTAAGAAAAGAGGGTGGAAAGGGAACCTTACTACTGCCTTCAGTTGCCTAATGGGAGGTTATAGAGAAGACAGTCCAGACTCTTCTTGGAAGTGCAAAGGACAACAGGCAACAGACAAAAGTTGCAAGAAAGGAAGTTCTGATTAAATATTAGGGACAAAAGTCACAATGATTGTAGTTCAAGAAAGGAAGGCGTAGCTCAGACCCAAGTCTTTGGGTATTTTTTTGTTTTGTTTTTATAATTGATTTATGCTTTTAATTTAATGGCATAGATCATCATGGTTGTATCATTAAGCATCTATTGACACAACTCAGTGAACAATTTAGCCTGCATGTGAATATTCTCACCATGTACATTTTGCTTTTGCAGATTTGTGAAGGCTTGTGAAGGAAGACTATGTCCTCAGCTTGGAATTTCATCTTGGAATGCGTTTATCCAGACATAATAGATCTCACTTTCTGTTATTTTTATCATAATTACCTAAACCAGCAGTTTTTTAGGCTGAGCCAGTTTACATCTAGAATAGGTAATGTCTCTCTGTTTGAAGTATTTACTAATACTTCCACATAATTTTATGTAGAAAATTATCTCTGCATTGGTAGTTGTTGAGATATATAACTAAAAAGCTGTCTGACATCAGTGGCCAAGTTTGAAAGATGTTAATCAGCTGTACAAGTATCTACGGGACCCAACAATGTATTTATGGTATGTTTCAAAGCCCAGAATAGTAAAGAGAAGCTTTATTATTGATTTTATTGGAGGAAGAATCAGAACTCTAAGGGATGAGTTTGAACTAGCTAAATGATGAAAGAGAAGCTTCTCTTTTCTCCTTCAAACCATGCTGTAATAATACATTAAGTATTTCCAGATCAGTTGGTATAATAAGAAAGCAGATGAATGAGATTTCAGAGTAGTTTAAAATTATACTTCTTTTTTGATATTGTTTTAATCCATCATGAAATGTCTCTTTTAAAAATACTCCTATTTCTGCAGAATGCTGTAAGCATTTCCATTTCACTCCTTTCCCACTTCAATGAGGAAAGGTGATATACTTGTAGCATTCCATGTTTGTGACACAGAGGGGATGGACTACTTTGAAATTCTCTGGTTTGGCATTTTCAAATGTTTTGTCTGATGTATTAAATGATTAATTGAGTTACATCACCTGCAAAAACATTTGATTGTGGAAAATGTACCAACAGAAACACTGGATCTGAAAAGAGATTTAAAAAATAAGTTAGAGTGCAAAAAGACAACTATGGGTGGCTTTACCACACGCAATTGTTAAGTTTGTTCCTTCCCCCCAACATATCCCTCCTGGTTCACAGTTTTCTAAAAGTTATATTTTGATTGTTCTCATCTTTCCCATTTGCCTAAACAATACAGCAAGGCTGTTCTCTAGGGTTTGGTTTGTTTGCTTGTTTGTTTGTTTGTTTGTTTCATGGCAGCTTGGTTGTACTGATGAAAACATGTGTAATACAACTCTAGGAAGGGTATTAGTCATAAAATATTCCCCTCTCCAAAAGCTGAGATTCAATGATGCTTGGATTCAAGTTGCAAATGTTTAAAAAAGACTAGCTTATACATTGCACATCCATAGCATTAAAATAGTTTCATCTCGCAAACAATATATTTAGGTGAATAATCCTGTTTGTTGAATGAGAAATCTTTTCCATATATGTGTTTGTAAGAGAAGGGTTTCTAGAAGCATAGAGGGAACAAAGTATAGTTTGTGCATTAAAAATGAAGAAAGGGCATATTTTTCTTTCCTTAATCAGCTCTCTCATGACTGCATCTTATCTGACATTTTTTCACCGCATGCGATGAAAAGAAGTGCACAGTATGCAGGAGTTTACTTCCTTATCTCAGGCTCTTCTGTCATCAAAGGTTATGTTGTACCAGGAATATTGCAATCCGTTGCATAGTGTACATTGTAGCATGAGTTCGTCAGTAATATCACTGAAAAACAAAATATGAAAGCTATTTTTTTAGACAGAAATTCTAATTAGTTTCCATCACAATCTCTCTCCTCTGCATTATAAGGATTTCCAAGACAAGACAGGCATCAGAATCACAGAATCACAGAATCACAGAATGTTAGGGATTGGAAGGGACCTCGAAAGATCATCTAGTCCAATCCCCCTGCCAGAGCAGGAACCCCTAGGTGAGGTTACACAGGAAGGCGTCCAGGCGGGTTTTGAATGTCTCCAGAGAAGGAGAATCCACAACCCCCCTGGGCAGCCTGTTCCAGTGTTCTGTCACCCTCACTGAGAAGAAGTTTCTTCTCACATTTAAGTGGAACCTCTTGTGTTCCAGCTTGAACCCATTACCCCTTGTCTTACTGTTGGTTGTCACCGAGAAGAGCCTGGGTCCATCCTCGTGACACCCACCCTTTATATATTTATAAACATTGATGAGGTCACCCCTCAGTCTCCTCTTCTCCAAGCTAAAGAGACCCAGCTCCCTCAGCCTTTCCTCATAAGGGAGATGCTCCACTCCCTTCATCATCTTTGTGGCCCTGCGCTGGACTCTCTCCAGCAGTTCCCTGTCCTTCTTGAACTGAGGGGCCCAGAACTGGACACAATATTCCAGATGAGGTCTCACCAGGGCGGAGTAGAGGGGAAGGAGAACCTCTCTGGACCTACTAACCACCCCCCTTCTAATACACCCCAGGATGCCATTGGCCTTCTTGGCCACAAGGGCACAGTGCTGGCTCATGGTCATCCTGCTGTCCACCAGGACCCCCAGGTCCCTTTCCCCTACACTGCTCTCTAATAGGTCATTCCCCAACCTGTACTGGAACCTGGGGTTGTTCCTGCCCAGATGCAAGACTCTACATTTCCCCTTGTTATATTTCATTAAATTTTTCCCCGCCCAACTCTCTAGCCTGTCCAGATCTCGCTGGATGGCAGCACAGCCTTCTGGCGTGTCCGCCACTCCTCCCAGCTTGGTGTCATCAGCAAACTTGCTGATAGTACACTCAATTCCCTCATCCAAGTCATTGATGAATATATTGAACAGTATTGGTCCCAGAACTGACCCTTGAGGCACTCCACTAGATACAGGCCTCCAACCAGACTCCGCCCCATTGATCACAACTCTCTGGCTTCTCTCCTTCAGCCAGTTTGCAGTCCACCTCACTACCCGGTCATCCAGTCCACACTTCCTCAGTTTTGCCGTGAGGATGCTGTGGGAGACGGTGTCAAATGCTTTGCTGAAGTCAAGGTAGACCACATCCACTGCTCTGCCATCGTCAATCCACCTTGTTACGTCTTCATAAAAAGCTATGAGGTTGGTCAAACACGACTTCCCCTTGGTGAAGCCATGTTGACTGTCCCTGATGACCCTCTTATCCTTGATATGTCTTAAGATGGCACCAAGGATAAGGTGTTCCATCACTTTCCCAGGGATGGAGGTGAGGCTGACCGGTCTATAGTTGCCCGGGTCCTCCTTCTTGCCCTTTTTGAAGACCGGAGTGACATTTGCTTTCCTCCAGTCCTCAGGCACCTCTCCCGTTTCCCAAGACTTGGCAAAGATGATGGAGAGCGGTCCAGCAATGACTTCAGCCAGCTCCCTCAGCACCCGCGGGTGCATCCCATCTGGACCCATGGATTTATGGATGTCCAGATTGCTTAATTGCTCCCTAACCCAGTCCTCATCAACTGAGGCAGACTCCTCCATTGCCCTGCCTTCCTCTGGGGCCTCAGGGGTACGGGGCTCCTCAGGACAGCCTCCGGCAGAGTAGACAGAGACAAAGAAGGCATTCAGTAATTCTGCCTTCTCTGTATCTTCTGTCACCAGGGCACCCACCCCGTTCATCAGTGGGCCTACATTGCCTCTGGTGTTAGTTTTATCTGCCATGTATTTGAAGAAGCTCTTCCTGTTGTCCTTGACCCCTCTCGCCAGGTTTAACTCTAAGGAGGCCTTAGCTTTCCTAGTTGCCTCCCTACATCCTCTGACAACAGCCTTATATTCTTCCCAAGTGGCCAGCCCCTCCTTCCATGATTTGTAAACTCTCCTCTTCCACTTGAGTTTGCCCAGCAGTTCCCTGTTTAACCACGCAGGTCTCCTGGCTCCCTTCCTTGACTTCCTGCGCGTCGGGATGCACTGATCTTGAGCTTGGTAGAAGCAGTCCCTGAAAGTTAACCAACTATCTTGGGCGCCTTTACCTTCAAGCAGCCTTGCCCACGGGATTCCCTCCAGCAACTGTTTGAAAAGGCCAAAGTCGGCCCTGCTGAAGTCCAGGGTTGCAATTCTGCTCGGTATTCTGCTCCCACCACAGGAGATTCTGAACTCCACCATCTCATGGTCACTGCAACCAAGGCAGCCCCCCACCTTTACTGCTTCGACCAGACCCTCCTTGTTAGCGAGGACGAGATCCAGCAGCGCACCTCAATCAGAGCCCCTATTCCTAGGGGTCTCAGTGAAGCAGTACCTTTGTATGTAGCTAAATATGTAGTATGTTAAGTGTGGATGCCTTATAGTGTCTTGGTTTATAGAGACAGCATGGTGACAGAACTTGACATTGGGTACACAGCAACTAAGGAAGATCTCAGTAGTATAATAAAGCAAGGCCTCTTATAAACCCCTTGATTTAACAAAGTATGCAAGTGGTTTGCTATTGGTAACCTGTCAATTGAAACAAAGCATGCTGTGACCAAGGTCTGACAAATGGAAACAAATTAAGCAGATAAGAATACACAGTTAAATTGAAGCTTATATTCTTAGAACTGATCTAAATTCTAAATTCTTCAAGAAAATAAGTTCTCAATGGATTCTGAGGGGTAATAAGGTACTGAGGCAGTATGTGTGACTCTAAATTACCCACCTCTAAGGAATACAAAAGCAGGACGCAGTCTTAAATATGAGATGCTATCTGTTCTAAGGGTATGCTTATCATTAATTTTAATGGAAGTTGCACATAAACATTAAGGGAAATATAGCTCCCCCCCACTTCAGTTTCTCATTTTGTAACACAGTAAATGCCTAGCCATATGGTATTTTTTAATGGAATACACGTTTTATCATGTCTGTTCATTTATATAGATTTCCTAAGATGTATTTTAAAAGCAAACACATCAGAATACATTTGTTAAAGAGAAAATACACTGCTAATTCTAGGCATACATTTAAGGAATGCCTTTTAGTGACTAAAATATTTATAAGTTTATTTTATAAATTGAAACTGTGTTTGTTACTAGATTCTTAATTTTAGAACAATCTCATTTGCATTTTAGAAATTCCCATACTAAATATACCTTTTACCTTTCAAGTTTACTCCAGGTCACCATTTTGGACTGCCACCTTTCATAAAAAGGATGTAAAAAAAACCCCCTTAGAAATATAGATATCATCTTTCTTTGAGAAATTGCTTTTAAAAAGATAGGATACATCATCAGGATTAAGTACCACATGCCGTTAATTATACACAGTTCAAGTTCCAAAATCACATATAGATTCAATCTCATGTCTTTCCCTGTTATCACAAGACAACACTTCTTAGGTGCACATGCACATTTCTTGTGATATGCTTCGTGTCATTTTTGTGACAATTCAACAGTAATCATTTCTGTTTCACAACAGAGTGAAAAAATAACAAGAAAGTTTAAGAGATCTTTCAGAAACAGGCTCTGCTGCTGCTGACGGATATCACATCATAAGCTATTTGCTACCGAAAGAAACAATAATAAAACTATCATTCTCATAACAGTCATAAAACTGTCGCCTTTAGCACTGGGTATCACTGAGGCTCTTGTAAATGGCCTGAGAAAACACAGCCAGTGGAAACTTCCAGAGAAAATTAAGGTCAGATTTCATATAGCTTTCTTATTAAATCAAAATAAATCAAAAATCTTCCAAAATGCTACTGAAACTTCACCCTAATATGTTTATGAACTATATCATCAAAGGGCTTATTGGTGCAGAAAGAGGATGCTAGTCTGATCAAAGAAACCTGCTGATATCAGTCCCAGTGAAGGTGCTTATACATAGGACTCCAGGAGCAGTATCTGATCAACAGAAAGTGCTGTCAGTTTAGATGTAATATACCTCACCAAACTTTCTGCATGTAAATTACGTATTGTACGCAAGCTACTTCTTTTTGTTCAAATACTGATTTCTGCCTGATTCAGTAAACCTTGTGGAGATTAATGGGTTCTGTCTAATCTCCTAAAGGCAAGTCCAGAGAAAACAAAATTACACAGCCTCTAAGAGGATATGCTGAAGTATAAAGACTGAACACTGAATTGCTCACACCTCTCAGTCTTTGTCAATGATCATGGACAAAGACATCTGCTCCCAAGGATTTGCGCTGCTGTCAGGGTGTGAAGATTAGATGATGTAACCTTCATTTTTCACAAAAAAAGAGGCCTGTTTCATTCACTACCAAGAATGACTCATCTCATGAATTGTCTTGCAAAATGTCTTTGAAAATATATTTTTCATTGTAGGCCATTATACTGAAATACTGGAGAAAACTCAAATTTGTCATTATCCTATTACCAAACACAGCCCATGTGAGAGACATAGCTGTACTTTATTTAAAGAAAGAAAATTTTTAAATCTATTAGAGGAAAAAGAAAACATGATTGTTTAAAAACAGCAGATTAGTGATATATGCCTATTATGACTACCACCGTTCTAGCAAAAAAAAAAAAAAAAAAGGATATTTATGGGAAAACTACTGAACTGAAATAATCATCAAAACATAATTCAGAAGACAAGGTCTTCTGTGAAGTCAGTTGGCAGAAAACCACCTATAGAACCATGATAGCAACACCAAAACATGCAAAGATGAAACAGACAGTGATCTACAGGAATTCTATTTAATGCCTCATTGAATTTTTTGGATGTATATATTTATATAATCATGCATCTTACAAAGGCATTGATGGTTTTTTGTGTACTGAAACCAATCTAAGCTTTTAAGAATACCAGTATAGTGAGGTCTATGTGCACTAAGGGAAACCACACTGATGACTACTGGTAGTAGTAGATAATCTAAGCAAATAATAGATAAGTGAATGACATGGAAAATAAGTAGTTTTGAAAAGATGTGTCACCACAAACTCATTCTTAAAAAATTACCCAAAACCAACAATTTATAGATTCCTGGTTTCCTACTCTAACCCCTCATTCTATTGCAACATGAATAAAATCATAGAATCATTTAGATTGGAAAAGACCCTTCAGATTATTGAGCTTACCTTTAACCTAGTACTGCCAAGTGCACGACTAAATCGCATCCCTGAGTGCCACATCTGCAGATATTTTAAACACCTCCAGGGATGGTGACTCAACCACTTCCCTGGGCAGCCTGTTCCAGCGCTTGATAACCCTTTTGGTGAAGTTTTCCCTAATATCCAAACTAAACGTCCCTTGGTGCAACTTGAGGCCATCTCCTGTTGTTCTATCACTTGATACTTAGCAGAAAAGACGGACACCCACCTCACTACAACCTCCTTAAAAATATTAGAAAACAAATAAACAAACAAAAAAACACATCTAGAATTAGGTCATGAATCTGTGCCTTAGTTTTCTGTTTACATGACTGAGATGGAGACAAATTGCTACTTAAGAAAAATACTTCCAAGTTACACACAAATGAAAATTTCAGTCAAGATACATGGAAAAAGTCAGATGAAGACTTAGAATCTAACCCACGCCTTTCCTGAGTATTACAAAAAGTTCAGAAAGCTGCAGTATAGTCCTCCAGAAGAAAGAAAAAAAAAAGTGACTAGGAGCATGATAAGTAATTGGAAAACATTAGGGTGGTGAAAAAATCTCACAGAGAAAGTCATTTGGAGTAGAGAAAGCTCAAAGGGAGATAACATTTAAGCAAATGCCAAGTAAGAGTTTCAGATATAGAGAAACAGAAAATGGACTTTCAGCCATGGAGTACAGAAAAAACATGTAATAAGTAACCTGAGATTAGGGAAGAAAATAAAAAAGAGGAGGTACATAACAAATACAGGGAGAATGAGAGAGCTGTTCAGAAAGCAGCAGTTAATTTCTGAGTCTAGCTCATTGTTCTGGTTTTGTTAAAAACAAGTCCAGTTCTCTTTCAGTGAATTTTCCATGCAGCTAAGTTCTTCTAAGTAACTGCACTTTTCTTAGTTCGGCTGTATGTTTTTCAGGCACTGTTCACTCCAGAGAGAGAGCATCTGCCACAGTTTATTGTCACCTTGCAGTAAACAGTGACACTCATTCCATTAGGTAGGTGGCAAAAGGGACAGGCAGTGCTTAGTGCTGTGTATTTTTTGACTGAGTTTAACAGCAACTTTTCTGATTAACAGCAATTTGATGTGGTGAATTTCTATAGTGTGACAATATTTTCAGTAAGAACAACAGCTTTATAATGTAAAAATTGGTATTCAAAGCAAGATACCATACACAAAGTTGACAAATATCATTATGTGAGGGCTTTATTACTTCATGCATAGAATATTCTCTTGCTAGATTTAAAACAAACAAAAAAACCCCAAACAAACAAACAAAACAGAACCTCAGTGTAAATCCACCTTTTTTTTGAGATAACATTTAAATTGCCAGTCTCACAATTTCACGTATTTTAGAACACTATTTTGATCAATTTGATGTATGAATATACAATATTTAACATTGTATCAACTACTTAGTACTTACAATTACTGTTTTTAGAAGGAAAATGAAGGGATCCAGAAATAAACTGTAAAGAAACCAAATACTCAGTGAAAATTAACAGTGCTTTGCTTCTTGATTTACAAGTTTTGGTACAGGACTGTAAATGCTAGACATCTGTACTATTTCCATTTCTCAAGCAGTAACTAAAATTGTTGATGAAGTCGAACTTCACATTCACTTTAAATTTCCCAAAGCAGTGAAACTCTGCCAGTTTCTGAATTTGAGCCAGATGTGATATGTGGCTTTTCCCCAGGATCTGTTGGATTTCTCACTGGCTGATTTTATACAGCCAAGAACCTCATTCTGTTGTGTGTTTGGAGAATCCAACTTGTTCCAATCCAGAACTAAGTCTGTAACTAAACAGTTTGCTGCTTGCATTTATCCTTATCCTGCTCCTTGCTCAGATAGAGGGTTGATGGGTACAAGAAGAATGCCTTATTTAAGGTACAGAGGAAAGGGAAAAAAGTGGGAGTAATTCTAAAATCTTTTTTCTAAAATGACAAATGAAGTCTAGATCAGAACACACTTGGTACACTATGTCATTCAAAGCTAAAATATTCTCAAGTACAGTTAATTATTCTGCCACATTTCAGCAACAAGAGGTCTCGTTCTTTCTTCTTAAAAGTACCTTGCTATGCTGAAAGAGGAACCAGAGCACTCAGTGCTTCCTGAGGCCTTAAGGATATAGGAGAAACAGAGTGTGTCATGTGTCACAGCTTGAAAAAGAAGAAAATGTATTGTTTCCTTTTTAAATGTTGCAAGTTACTGTCCTGATACTCAAAAAGTCAAAACCTTCCTGATAGTATTGTAAGTCATGGTAAGAGCTGGGCTGAAACATTATATGTATTATTCGTGTGCCATAACACTTTAGAACAATAATCACAGAAAAGGCTTTTATTGTGCTAGTTGTTCTAGCATGGAACAAATGTGTAAAAAGTTCTTTTCAAGACTATGATTCCTTTTGTCCCAAAGTAAATCCTCTTGTACTGGCCAGAGATAACAAATTAACACAGTCATACCGCAGTCCTCATTAGCATAAAAGAGTGATTTTTAGGGTGATCCAAAACCTTAAACAGAGTAAATAGAAATGGAATACATGGGAAAATGAATCCTCTTTATTCATAAAGATCCCACACACATTTAAAAATGCAGACTCAAACTGTACCTTCTAGTTCAAATACATGCACTATTGGCGTTCTCTCTAGACTCGGATCTATTGCAACCCATCAAAATGTTTTCATGAAGGTCAGGAGGTTATGGCCCGAAGATGGCATTATACTAGGAGTCAGAAGGTGATGGTCCTGTAACTAGGTGTTATCCTTCTGAGACCTTTCGTCAGAGGTGGTAAAAATTGGTGAGAATGATCATATGACAGGCAAGGTCGTTTCAAACTGGAAGACTACTTCACTTGGGAAAACAGGCAGTTTTTGTTAAGTGCTACCAGAAGGGCACAAAGAGGCTGAAAAGGAAAGAGGAAGTAACTATGAGTTCATGTCTACTATCTGCTTAACAAAGAGAGGCTTAGTCAGCCACTGCCATGTCTTTTGAAGGTGAATTTCATGGTCCATGGTCCTTCCTTGCATCATTCTTCACCACCTGGTGACAAAAACTTTTCCCAGAAAAGGAAAGACTGAGAAAGTTCAGGCAGTATGATGATGACAAAACAGAGAGCGTAGAGAGGTAGACTCAGCTGTAGCTCATCAACACAGTTCTCTGTTCTTGCAGGTTCAGTTTTCTCCTTTTCTTTCCAATATGATTCTGAAGGTAGACCATAGGCATTTCACTTTTTAGCTTACATGGTTTAGTTCTGTATGAGAAATTGTAGGCTCTTTGATTCTGTTACATAAAACAAACCATGTGTTACAGAAAGTAGTAAAAAAGAGAGGGAAGACACCACAGGAAAACAGGCCAGACTTGCTCAGTAATGTGCATTCCATCAAAGACTTGCATTGGAAACAGCAGAAAAGCATACATTAATCTCTAAAGCTCTGTCACTCTGAGGCCTGAAAAAGAAACTGATTCTGCCTCAAAATAACATTATACAAGGTCTAAAATAAATATATTTGGTAGCTTAGCAACCACAAATATTTAATTATACATAACTCTGGCCTGTCAAAATGTCATGGAAATTTTATACCATGAAAAGCATTTTATAGACAGGCAAAATTAGTCTTGTTGTGTAGGGTTGACATAATTACTCTTCATGGTGGAGCAGAAGTGTTTAGGTAACTAGCAGTAAGCAATAAGTGCCTGGTAGTCTTAAGATAAAAACAAGTTGTGCAAAAAGAAGATGTACTTCGATTGATACTGCCTATGCCAGTAACATTTGCTAAAATATTAAAATAGTCTCTGCCAGAGAGAATGTCCTGGATCATCTAATGGAAAGCCTGTTCTGACATGATAGAAGAGCTGCAATATGTACCTTGAATGAGGATCAAGTAGTTGCAAACATTGCTATTTCTAGTAGGCAGTGGTTGGCCAAGATTTAATCATACAAAATGTTTCCAAAGTCAGTACTCAGCTTAATTTCCATCAGAAATAAATTTTCATCATGTAACATTTTGCATACTAGGTTCTAGATATTCAGCTAACATGCACTGAATGTTCTGTTCCTTGACATAAATAGTTTTATATGAGTTAAGGATCTTTATATAGACTGCTACCTCAATAACCAGTAACTTAAAAAATACTTAAATAGTTAAAACTAAGAAGGGAAGAATTCAGTTTATGTAGTGATGGGTAAGAAGCAGGATACCTAATATAAGATCTGGACTTGGCTTTACAAATGGAAGATATTTAGATCATGGAACCATAGAACAACCCAGACTGGAAGGGATCTTGAAAGATCATCTGGTCTAACCCTTCAAGGGAAAGAGAGCCTAGATGAGATCATCTAGCACTCTCTCCAATTGCATCTTGAAAACCTCCAGTGATGGGGACTCCACCCCATTCCTGGGGAGGTTGTTGCAGTGAATGATTTTTGTCACTGTAAAAAATGTCTTTTTATATTGAGGTGAAACCTCTTGCAGTGCAACATTGTCTCTTTTTTCTCCATGTGGCTCCTTGTGAAGAGAGAGCCTCTGTCTTTTTTGTAGCTGCCCTTTAAGCACTAAGATACTGTGATGAGGTCTCCCCAAGCTTTCCCTTCTCCAGGGAGAAGTGATCTAGCTCCTTCAGTCGCTCCTCACAGGGCAGGTTCTCCAGCCCTTTGGTCATCTTCGTGGCCTCCATTCGACCCTCTCCAATTTTACAAATTGGCACTATCACTCCAGAGGACAGAACTGGGATACAAAATGCATAGAGTTCAGTTTAAAGGTGAAAACAACCACAGCTCCCAGCTTCAATCCCCTCTTTTCAAAGGCAGAGGGTCCATGAACTCATTTAGCTGACCGGAAATTAAAATATATTCTTCCTTCATATATTGGACTACTCCTGCTCAATATAGTTTGAATGAACCAGTCCAGCAAGATGCACCTTCCCTGTGCAGGGAAACAAAGGCACATCTCACAGGTGCTTCATGACAGCAACCAGTATAGGCTACCTGTGTTGCCCAACACATTATTATTTATACTTTCTTGATTTATGTATAAATCTTAAAACTTTTAAAAATCTTTTCTACTTTGACAGTAACAGTCAAACTCATTTCCTATTGCATAATTTTTTTTCTGCAAGGTAAATTTCTAATTTGGAGTCTGGTATATTTGGGCTTCTTTATTATTTTTTCTTATTTTTACTAGCTTTAAAATGCTGCCATTCACCAAACTTGGAAATTATCACAACAATCTATTTTTTGTATAGTAAAAATATTTATTGCCCTCAGGCACAAAATATTTTGTCATTTGTTCAAAATCTCATTTAAATGAGAAATATGATCAACATTTAATCATTTCTTTAGAAAATAACATTCAGACATGCCAAATTTTCAATGAACTTATTCATACAGATTCTAATAAGCTGAACAACTTGTTTTGGCTGCAGCTATCTTTTTTCCATATGGAAGTGCTTCTACTATCTTTTTTCCAGATTATGTGGTTGAGAGGAGGATGTGGAGAAAAGTCTTGTGTTGGTTTTTGTGGCACAAATTCATTTTGGGGACTGAAACATGCAATATCAATTGCTCTCTGTAACCCTGAATCCCAAAGGCATGTTTTGGCACTATGATGACCAAATCTTTACCTTAATAAACTGTGTCTAAATCCACAAAGTATATAACAGATTTGAGGATGCATCCACTTTACACTGAGCATACAGCTGCAGAGACAGCATGTATTTTCACTTAGATGTGTTGCACTACAGCCGCTTCTTCAGTATTGTGCATAAAGGTAATTTTGGCAAAGTTAAGAAGGAAGATACTGGTGATATTACAGCAAAGAGAGCATACAGGTCGGTCCAACGAGAAGAAAAATGGATGTAGTAGAGAGCAGGGTAAAATACTATTAAAGAAAAGCTAAGCTTGTTTTCTAGTTACCTAAATTGAGATTAAAAATAATCTTTCATATGAAATAAAAATAAAAATACTACTAAGAAAAATCCATAATTAGAATGCAATATCACAAGCAGAATTTAAGTCCTAAGGCTTAGCTACCACCAAAAGTAATAATCCTTACCTCCCCATAGCTTCAAATACCCCTTCTGTGCCAGATCAATGATGTGGTTGGCTGAAAATAGGTCTCTTCTTTTATTAAGTTCATTTTTGTTAGGCAATAGACTGCCTTAGCTTATTTAATTATTTGGTATACTGCTTCTTATAGAACATAACATTTTCAGTAGCTGAGCAATGACCACATAAGCAGGAGCACCAGTAAAAGGAAGGAGTGGCAATGTACAGCTAGGACGAGTGAAGAGGGAACTCCACTTGGCAAAAACACCATCTGAAGCTGGTTTAACCTGCTTGTGAAACATCAGCTGCAGAGAAGAATGGTCAAAGAATGTGAATGAATGTTACATCAGAGATTAAAACCGTGTGCTTTCCAGAGGGTTTTATGCTTGGATAGTTGGGCAGAAATTTTTCATTAATCCAGAGTTGGATATATTCTAGAGGAACTTTACATCATCAATTCTAATAAGAGTCAGGGACCTGCTTATTTGGTCTCCCCTTGGGAACCAATGCTCTGAGACAAAACTCTTTGAGAGACAAGCTGTTTGTTCACTTAGCTGTGAGCCTGAATGAGCACCATGATGTTGCCTTTGCTTTGACCCTCCACCTAGGACATTGGTCCTACCTTCACACAGGCTCAATGCATGGAGGAGAAGTTAGGACTGAAAAGGTCCACTAAGAAGAATTTATTGCTGAACAAAGACTTTTCTATGACCTATATCACAACATTTGCACAGACATCAGAAGAAATTGAGACTGGAATTGATAAGGCAAAAGTTAACAATATGGTTCCATTGCCACTGTGGAATAAAGGATTTCTGTGTCCTTGCTCTTTTCTTTAGATGTTGAATTATCAATGGTCACACTACAAGGAACAGAGTAAGCATTAGTAAGTGAGGGAGACCTTCTTGAAAAGGCCAATCCTAAATGTAATAAATCTTGGTGGAACACAGACCTATAACTAAAAGAAATCTTCTGGATGACCATACTATATCTCGTATGCACAGATTTCTGACACATACGTGAAATAATAGTTGTAAAACCAGATGAGAGAACAAAGGAATGGAAAAGTTGAAATAATTTCCTAAGTGTTTCAAGTTATCTCAATAGATTATTCAAAAAAGGTATAGAAGCATCCAGATCACATTGTATAATTTTTTAACACAATAAATATAAAAAATGAAGCCATTTTTAGGAACTGGAAAAGGCTTCTTAAAACTTTCTGTGTACTGAGCCACAAAACAGAATATTAAAGAAATAAGAACAGACACAAAAGTCAGTATACTGAAAGGATAAACTTTTGCAGGCAACAAGAAAAAGGAAAGGCAAAAAACCACCCCAGTAAGCACCCTTACTAAAAAATAATTCTTTAAAATATTTTTCATGTGCATCAAATCAAATTATGCTTAGCAGAACAGCATTCAGATGTGTATATAGGCCAGAAACAGCTCTGTAACTAATAGTGGTAGAAGTGCAAAAACTTCAAAGACTATGAACCATTTCTCAAGCATTTGAATTCTAGCAAAAGCTTATCTGAGCTATTTTGAGTTACTTCTGGATCTGTAACACTGAGCAGGAAGCCTCTGAAGAACAGCCTCTCTTGTGAGAATTTCAGACTTTTTTTGGTCAACTATAAACACTGGGATGGTTTATCAAATGCCTTCATTGCTGGCCTGAGCTCTGAACCTGGTAAGGTCAATGGAAAAAGCTCTCCTATTGACTTCAGTGGAAGGAAGTGAGACCCTGTAGCATTTTTTAAAAGTTCTATGCACTGCGAGAACATTTTTAAGGTATTTCTGCACTCTGTATAGCATCAGCCTTTTCTCTTCAGGTTTGAGCAATTTTCCAGACAAAGATACAAGGGGGACAGAATTTTTAATTTAATATCAAAGCTTCTCTATTCTCCACATGCTTAAATTAACTTTGTAAAGTCAATACACTGAAAGTTCCTCAAATTCCATAACACTAACAGATCCTAAAGGTCACTATATAAATCTTCATTTTTTTTAGTTTGGAAGGTGAAATCAAAGTTTGAAGTTTAAACTTCTGCAGTGCTTTCCCCTTTCTTTCTCTTTGAGGTCAGAAACATAGCTGGACAAATTCCTGGTTTATAGTACATATGCAAAAATGTACACCTACTAGAACCCACAAGTAAATGGGTTATTCAACAACAACAACAACAAAAACTTGCCAGATAACGTAGTCAAACATAATAATTTCCTGAAGCCATTTCTCTGTGAAAATAGGTTGTTTCCTTTTAAAACTTTTCATTCAATAAAACGTGATGAATTCCATGTAGGGAACTTGGCAGATACATAAGTATCGCATGTCATTTTATAGCACGGGTCTTACTTTCTTCAAATAGGATGTCAGATGCAGCTTAGGCTATATGAGCTGAGCTGTCTGCAAGTAACTGCCGTACAGAAGCAGATTCAGGCAGAATATGCACAGCTGAACCAGTACATATTTCCAATCCAGCAGAGTTGTGGCTGAATGCCAAAGGTGCAAATAATATCGAAGTGTTTTACAAGTAGAGTGAGGCGTATGATAATGATCTACAACAGTGTTTTTCACATTGTAGTCCAGTAGACAGCCCAGTCCCTACACGCAGCTGTCATCAGCAAGGTCCAAGAAACACTTTGGGTCGTGATGCTTCCTGTTGGTTATTTTGGAATGGGTTGTACTAGTAACAGATTACATCAGTGGTGTCCTGTTGTGGGTTAACCCCAGCAGGCAGCTGAGGCCTACAGAGCTGCTTGCTCACTCTCCTCAAGTGAAACAGGGGAGAGAGTTGGAAGGGTAAAAGTGAGAAAACTCATGGTTTGAGATAAAGACGGTTTAATAGGGAAAGCAGAGCTGTGCATGCAAGCAAAGCAAAACAAGGAATTCATTCACTACTTCCCATAGGCAGGCAGGTGTTTCAGCCATCTCCAGGAAAGCAGGGCTCCATCAGGCGTAACCTCTACTTGGGAAGACAAATGTCATAACTCCAAATGTTCCCCCTTCCTCCATGTTTTCTCCAACTTTTATTGCTGAGCATGACATCATAAAGTATGGAATATCCCTTTGGTCTATCAGTGTCAGCTGTCTCAGCTGTGTTGCCTCCCAAATTCTTGTGCACCCTTCACTGACGAGGCACCGTGAGAAACAGAGAAGACCTTGATTCTGTGTAAGTATTGTTCAGCAACAGCTAAAACATCAGTGTGTTATCAACATTGTTTTGGTCAAGTCCAAAACACAATGCCATGCGAACTATTATGAAGAAAACTATCTCAGCCAAAACCAGCACATATCCCCTGTTCTCAAAGGTGATGCACCCAGAGGAGTTTTGTCAAAGTTCTCAGCATGAGAAGGAGAGCATTCATGGTCACCCTGGTTGGTTTGGCTTAGTCTCAGCTTGCAGCTGAGCACCCACATCGCCACTTGCTTGTTCCTCTGCCTCCAGCAGAATGAAACGAGAAAACAGGAAGGATGAGAGAATGAGAAAACTTGTGGGTCAAAATAAAGACAAGGAAATCACTTAAGAACTGCAGCTGCAGGCAAAACAGACTTTTGAGAATTTAATTTATTGTAAATTAGTATAAATATTTGAGGACAACATTTGAGGCAAAACATCTTTCCTCTCCCTTTCCCAGGTTTAACTTCACTCCCATACTCAGCTTTTCTCCAGGCACTCACCTGTCCTCCCCATTCACAGTCTGAGCCTCACTTTTTCACCACCTCCACCCCTTCATATCACCATAGGTTACACTCAGACCCTTCAATGAGAAAACAAGCAGTGTGTGCAGCCAGGACATGGTAGTTTCCTTCTGCTGCTCCTTCCTTCCCACTTTTTTCCTGTGCTTTAGTGTGCGACATCTGCAAGGTGCACTCCATTCAGGGAAGCACATGCGCTGGTATTGGACCTTGTCCTAACAAACCAAGAAGAACTGGTTGCAGATGTCACGGTTAGGGGCAGCTTTGGCTGCTGTGACCATGAGATGGTGGAGTTCAGGATCCTGCATGGAGGAAGCAGGACAATAAGTAGAACTAAAACCATGGACTTCAGCAGGGTGAACTTTGGCCTCTTCAAGGTCCTTCTTAGAAGAAGCCAATAGGATAGGGCTCTAGAAGGTAGGGGGGTCCAAGAGAGCTGGCTAATATTCCAACATTGCTTCCTCCAAGCCGAAGACCAATGCATCCCTATGAGGAAGAAATCAAGTAAAGGGAGTAAGAGGCCAGCATGGATGAACAAGGAACTCCAGTCAAAACTCAGGTGGAAGAGGATGTTTATGTAGTGTGGAAAAAGGGACAGACCACCTGGGAGGAAAATAAGGAGACAAGTATGCAGGGATGCAGTGAGGAAGGCCAAGCTCCACTTGGAAGCAAATCTGGCCAAGGATGTCAAAGACAACAAGAAGGGCTTCTTCAAGTATATCAGCAGCAAAAGAAAGGTTAAGGAAAATGTAGGTCTGCTGCAGAATAAGGAGTGTGCCCTGGTGACGAATGATACAGAGAAGGCAAAGTTACTGAATGCCTTCTTTGCTTCCGTCTTTACTGCTAAAGTTGGCCCTCAGGTATCCCAGACCCTAGAGATAGAAGAGAATGTCTGGCAAAAGGAAGACTTTCCCTTGGTTGAGGAAGAACAGTTTAGAGATCATTTACATAAACTGGACATCCAGAAATCCATGGGCCCCAATGGGATGCACCCATGAGTGCTGAAGAGAATTGGCAGATGTTATTGCAAAACCACCATCCATCATCTTTGAAAGGTCTTGGAGAACAGGACAGTTGCTTGAGGACTGGAGGAAAGCCAACGTCACTCCAGTCTTCAAAAAGGGCAAGAAGGACAACCCAGGAAACTACAGGCCAGTCAGCCTCACTTCCACCCCTGTAAAAGTGATGGAACAACTTATTCTGGACATCATCTCCAAGCATGTGGAAGAAAAGAAGGTTATCAGTAGTTGTCAGCATGGGGTCACCAGAGGGAAATCATGTTTGACCAACCTAATAGTCTTCTGTGATGGTAAGACTAGCTAGGTAGACAAGTGAAGAGCAGTGGATGTTGTCTACCTTCACTTCAACAAGGCTTTTGACACCATCTCTCACAACCTTCTCATAGGTAAGCTCAGGAAGTGCAGGCTGGATGAATACATGGTGAAATGGATCATGAACTGGCTGGATGGCAGAGCTCAGAGGGTTGTGATCAACAGTGCAAAGTCTGGTTGGAGGCCTGTAGTTAGTGGAGTTCCCCAGGGGTCAGTATTAGGTCCAGTCCTGTTCAATCTGTTCATCAATGACCTGGGTGAAGAGACTGAGTGCGCCCTCAGCAAGTTTGCTGATGATACCAAACTGTGAGGAAGGGCTGACACTCCAGAAGGCTATGCTGCTGTTCAACGAGACCTGGACAGGCTGGAGGACTGGGCAGGGAAGAACCTGATAAAATTCAACAAGGGCAAGTGTCAAGTCCTGCATCTTGGGAGGAATAACCCCGACACCAGTACAGGTTAGGGGCGGACCTGCTGGAAAGCAGCATTGCAGAGAAGGGCTTGAGAGTTCTGATCTACAATAGATTGACCATGAGTCAACAATGTGTTCTTGTGGCCAAAAAGGCCAATGATATCCTGGGGTGCATTAGGAAGAGTGTGACCAGCAGGCTGAAGGAGGTTCTCCTCCCCCTCTACTCTGCCCTGGTGAGGCAGCATCTGGAGTACTGTGTCAAGTTCTGAATCCCCCAGTTTAAAAAGGACAAGGGATTACTGCAGGGAGTCCAGTGGCAGGCTACGAAGGTGATCAGGGTTGTAGAGCACCTCTCCTCCTGCAGAATACATCCCTGAAGCCCCCCTCACTCCCAAAACCTTGTAACCTATACCAAATGCAGTTATGCATCATTATGCTATGTGATTTGTCCTTGCCTGTTTGTGGGTTTCCCTTAGCCCAAATAGATATGGGTAAGATAAATGCTATTCAACACTTCTGACCCCTATCAGGAACTGAATAGTCCAGAATAATGAGTAATCGATTTTGTAATTTCCAAATGTCATATCCATGTACATGTGGAAATTTCATCTAGAAATCATAGTGTTCCTGTAGAGAAAGATCCAACCCATCTGACATACATCAATGTATTTTTTCGTGTCTTCAAGCTGTCATAACTGCAATAAAAAACAATTTTCTCTGTAGGTTTTGAGGCTTTGCCGCACCATTAGTATAATGCTGTAAAACTCTGCCTGGTTTTACTATTAACATTATCATAAACAATGCCTTGTTTTAGAGCATTCAACATGTGATTCAGAGACTTATTTGGGTTGAAAACAATGTTCTTATAACATGAAGTAATGGTAAAAGTCTTCCAAGCAACTCTGATTTTAATGTCTTGAATCACACTTTTCCAAACCTCTGAACTTTTGAGGTTCTGCCATCACTAAAAACCTATTTCTATAACACTTCAGCTAGTGGGTCTTGGTTATTTAAATATATGTCTAAATTGCTACTGGGTTGCTATGTCCTGTGTGCATTTTTGCAGTAAATCTTATTTTCTAAAGGAATATACTTCTATTGTAAGACAGGTAAATGCCACTCTAAATCTTCAAGAAGAACACTTACTAGTCCTATTCAAAGACATGGTATAGTTTCTTGATTCAAAGTAAGTATTAGAAATGTCCCAGTCTGCATTTTCCTTAATTTCTGAATTTTCTAGGAAATTGGAGTATGTTTTATAATGTCCCAACTGAACACTATGATCCAGCAATGTTTGTGTTATTGTCAGAACTAGGTTTCTCTGAGAATAATTTCAGTAATGTATAGACAGTTCTGGCTGATAAGGTCATAAATAGAAAAGTTATACTTTATACAATCAAGGAAGAACTCCCTTTCATTGTTGACTGTGATATTTAAAATACAGGAAAGGATTATTATTCAAAAATCCTATTTCTATGCTGATCACATTCTCAAACACATGCAATTTAAGTCACAATTACATTTAATATGCAGACAGTTACAGTTTGATATAAGTGCACAGCTCAGCAAGGCAAAAGATAATACACCATTTTTCAATAACTGATGTATACTATTGAAAGAGTGATACAAATTATTGTTATATGACATTATACAAGTACCTAAATATATCGACTTAGAAATTAGAAAGAATGCAACTGATAACATGGACAGAAAGCAATATTTCAGAGGGAAGACACAACAGAAGAATAGGCTTGTGGTCATTTTAGGACTATAACTAATGGAGCACAGTTCTGCTCTTGCCTCAGTGTTCTTTTTAGATCACAGGATGGTTACAAAAGGCAACATTTTCAAAACTAACTAGTGAGTTTTGACTGCTCAAAAGCTTCCTGATATTATCAGGCTTCATATTACAATGATGTCAGAAAACCAAGTCCCCGAGAGGTATCTCAGCTACTAAAATACTCTATATCAATCACTTGAGAGTACATACTTCAGATCATTATCATGTGAATAGTATTACTTCCTTTTTTCCTGTTTGTCAGCATCATCTTCTTAGTCTATAAACTCCTCGGAGAGGAGTTATTTTTTGCTGTATATTTTGCACAGTTGTTGCCACATTGGGGCCCTGACCTTGCTTAGGATTTCTGTTTTCTCCAGTAAGATTAATTACAATAAGCAGTTAGAACAATAACAGAAACACTCTGATGTTCCATTCAAACCTTAAAGACGGATAGGCATTTTCATTTGGATTTGTAAAGCGGGGTTTGATCAGTTAAAAAATAATCTACAAAAATCTATCTGGAGGGTAAAATAAATTAGTCCCACATTTGTCCTGTCACATAAAACTGCTGTAGACATTGTCATATGAAAAACAGTCCACATTTGTGTTAATTTTTGTCTTGGCATAGGCACCATTTGTTAGTCTTCATGATGGCAGATGAGAATTTTTAACTAGGAGATCCCTAATTTAAGACATTTATGAGCTCTCGACAATGCAAAGGTATTCAGAACTTAATTCCATTTCATGTAGTTAAAATCCTGGATGCCTCTAAAATAGTCTTTCAAAAATATTTATTTTTTATTCAATAATAAATGAATTCATAGTTAGGTGTGGATTTTATCACCTGTAAAAATGTCAATAAAACCTGAATTAGTTTAAGGAAATATATATGCTATCAAGAACTTCCTGTGAATCACAGCATCTGCTCTGAGTCCCTCCAAAAATGCTTTGTAGGAAAAAATGTTAAAGACAACAGGACAAAATATACAAATGTTATTCTGTTGAACAATAGACATGGGACCTAATTTTGTCTTATGAGATTTTGTACCACTGACTTCAATGACAACAACACTGTATTATCATGAAGACATATCATTGTATAAACTATCTTGATTAATTATCTTAATAATAATTTAGACAGAAACATTGTGATGGAAAAATTCACAGGTGTTCCATCATGAGAAACATTCACATAAATAAATTTCCTCCATGTTACTTTGAGTACTGTGTCAGTAAACTGCAGTAATTTATAAACAGGAGTATCTCAATCTCCAGTGTTGTTCCTTTTAAAATGGTGACTACAGGCAAATAGAAGAAATCAGCATTTCCAACAATGTGTATTGAAATTAATGATGTTATGAAAAATAATCAAATACCCTTAAGAAGTTTATAAATTTATTTGGCAAAGTATACATGCTGAAATAAAATAATGTTTTTTCCCATGTAAAACACAAGTTCAAAGAGTTGCTTACAGTAGCCTGTAAAATAACATAATTCCTAACTCATCTCTTCTGTAAGCTACCTCTGATAAAAGATTACCAATGCAGCTCATTGTAGCATCTTAACATCATCCATTACAATATTCGTCTCAACATTTTAAATCTATGTTTCTCAAGCAACCTTCTACAGAGGGTTTTGCTGTGATATCTCATCAAAACCAAAAAATAAAGAGCTAAATGCATGTTATGGTTTGTCTGCATGACTCCAGCTGAAATAAAATGTCAATGTAGATTGTACAAATCACTATGAACAAATACAGTCTTCAAGCCTGGTGTAAAACATCCCCAGATAAGACTCTAAGACTATCAAATGCAGCTTTGGGACATGCTTTTGTCCCCTTCATCTTTAAGCTCATAGCTCAATCCAATTATCCACAATTTAGCCTCTGCCAGCAATTTGTGTACACTTCTGTCACAGAAGGAGGATTTTTTGTATGACTCAAGTGTAAAACTTTTGCTTACAAGCCAAAAACATCTTCAAAAGAAACCCATGAAATTAAATAGTAAAAGCATGAGACAGTACTCTATGACACAAAAAATTACAAAAAAGACCCAAACAGTTTCTAATCACATATATTAACTTTCACTTCAGTGAAAACTTCTTTTAAATGAAATCTGAAAAACACAATTTGCTTATTTTTTATCAGAAAAAGGACATTGTATGTTAAAAAATTTCTTCCAGCAAGAACAGGATTGAAGAAAATTTGGAGTAGAGCTATATAAAGTTCTGAATTCCAGAACAGAAACCGCCAGGACTAAAAACAAGTCAAGAGTTCTCCAGAAGTTAGATGCTCATCTGTGTATTACTTTTTGAAATTATTTCCACATCCATTGGAGTCAGAAACACAGTATTAGATCCTCGGTTCTATCCAGCTGAAGCCACCTAGAACAAAGACATCTAGAGTATTAGTCTAGTCCTTAGGATACCAATATTTTCAGGTTTTAATGGCACACATTTTTGCAAGAAACTATTCTGGAAGCTGAAGACTAGGTGCCGTCTTTACATTCTGAATTTTTCACACCAAGTGAGAAGCCCAAGTAAGTTTCTGTTGACTTGATTCTGCTTGAGGATTCCTTGAAATACAGCCAGTGGCCTTAAATAGCTGTAGGACACCACTAGAGCAAGTCTGTTTTGTTTACCTGTTGGCATCATTACAAGTTCTGACTTGCAGTATTTTGGCTTGGTCACATACTTTTAGTCATATGATACCCTAACGGTTCCAAAGTCACATTTATTCTGATAATTTATTCCATGGAAAAATATCCTAAGAAATATCAGAAGATTTTATAGTAGCAATGATTCCACTTTCCAGTTTAATGGTCCTGGTGAAAGGTTCAAATCTCATCTTGAAACAGAAATTATGCACAAGATTTTATTAACAGCATTTCATCTTGCAAAGGATTTGAATACATAGGCAGCAAAATGACATGCCTACTAAAAAAATCAGCCAAACTACTAAGTTATTTGATAGACAACACTTGAGAGGGTAACCTTACTCTGCTAGGATCACTTATGCAAAATTAAAAAAACTAATGGCATCTAACAGTAATTTCTTAGCATTCTATTACTACTTCAGGGAAAAATGAAACTTTGACTATGAAAAGGGGCCAAACCAGGCTTACGGTGTGTCAAACTAACCTCTGGCTGCTGTCAGAGTACATCAAAGCTGTTAAAAGCATTGTATATTACAGTAGACAGGTCAAGTGGCCTTAACCTCGCACTGGACACCACAAGAAACATGTGACCATAAGATTGAAGGATGAAAAAATAAGGTTTCAATCACAATTCAGAATGATAAAATCTCAGCACACATCACATAGCACCTGAATGTCTTCTGTTCCCATGATCTGATCATACAGCGTAAATGGTGTGTTTCTATTCTAATCAGTTAGAGTGTCTAACTTTAAGCAATCCACGGCAAAACAATGGTGTTTTAGAGTAAAAATTAGTAGTCATAATTAGTTATGTTAAGTAAAATAACTGTGTTTAGTGTGATACATAATGAAATGATAGGCTATGCTCATCCCTGATATCACATTTATTTCCCATTCCAGAATTAAAGGACCCGTTATCCTAAATCCTAAAAACCTAACAAGCAAACATAATACATGTACAGCCTTCAGGCCCAAGGTAAAATGTAGTGTCTAAGCACTTAACCCAAATATTCCTATTATTTTCTCAGCTGAGTGCCTCCCATCCACTTGTGACACTTTAACTATCTCTGAATTATCATTGTGAAACAATTTCATGACTTATCAAGTATGGTTATGTATGTTTGCCAGCTTTCAGATATGTGGTACAAATGGTAATTATAATCATCCTAAATGATATATCTGTCCAGTGCTTCAGATTCAGTGAGTTAACCTTAAATGCAAAGCAGTTTTAAAGACGAACAATTTACTTAGATAAAAGGAAACAGAAAATATAATTAATCATTTGCCTATCCTTCAGCCCCAGTTTACAAAACCATAGTGCAACTTTATTGAGCTCAAAATTGAAGGGTGAGAAGGTTAATACATAGCTTTAGACCTCATGGTTTCATTAGCAAACACATTACAGACTGCAAAGCTGAACTGACAGTAATGCTAGGCCCAAACAAAGTAAATAATTATTGGCTTTGCAAATGAGGAAGCACTTGCAGAGTTTGTTTACATTTGGTTTTTGGAAAATTCATGCTGGCAACAAGTCAAATACAGTTTGACTAGTAACTGTGACAATTGCTCACAGATGCAGCTGGAAGAGCAACAAAAGAATGGATTTGTGGTTCTTTTCTGCCCTGCATTTTTCGCTTTTGTTGCCTTTTTTCTTGTGCTTCTTCTTCTATCTTTCTCCTTTTCTCTTTTTTTTTTTCTTTTCTTTACCATAAGTCAGTTTTCATGGCAGCTGGGTCTTGGAGTGTGCAAAAATCTCATGTTGCATTTTGTCTTTTGGCCATATATTGGAAAAGACACAGCTGTGTTCAAGCTGCACTCATAAAAGCTTTGCCCCCTGCCAAAACATATGGGTGCCCCCAATTCTTGTAGGTCCATACTGGATTTTGAGATAAATACTTCACTTCCATGCTGGTGCACTGTTACCAAGCTTTATCAGGTTCCAGGAGTACAGAATTGTGTCTATCTTCAAAGATTATGCAATTCATTTTTTGGCTGTATAGGAGAACTTGAATGTATGGCTTGAAGTTCAAATAATAAGGCAACTTATGAAAATGGAAAATAATTTAGCATCCTGTAGATGATCTAGAAAAACTGCGAAAGTACAGTTCCCTTTCCAACATTTTATACATTATTCTAAACACTGAATATATTCAACTTCCTATTACGCAGTATTACAGAGGATAAAGAATTGGTAAAAATCAGGCTTTAATAAAAAAAATCTCACATAGAAACAGATAATTATATAACAGATAGCCAAGTAATTATACACAGAAGAGGACTTATCATGTAAACTCAAGAAATTTGCAAGTGGAAAACAACAGGAATTGTTAGAGTTCACTATCAGTCAAAGTGAGGTGAAAGAGTTTGGTCAATTCTTACCAGATCAGCTCATTTCATTAAGTGCATTTCACATAGGAAAATGAAGATTTCTAGTTGGATCAACAGAAACCTGCTTTATTTTCCCTATCTTAGTGAACTATCAAACTGAATTCTCATTAACCCATGCTTCTGAAGACTAGTAACACCACCAAAATAATTTGAATTTAAGCATACAGACCATGAACAGAAATTTCAGTGATCACTTGTGTATCTTAGTTATTATGTAGTTATTTACGATGTATTGTTTATAGTATGCAATCTTATTAATCTGAAAATAATTAAAATACACACTCTGTTAAATTATATTTCTGCATTTTGCAGAGCAACTATAAAATAACAGCATAATATTCAATACTTATTGCATTTTTCTCAGGAAAACAGAAGGACAGATATACTTGGCATATATACTCCTTCAAGACCTTGGGTAGATATTAAGATTTTCTCATCTTGCTGACATTCACTGACAAAGGACCAGAAAGGGCCATGTGTGCTTCTTTCCTGGCTATAGATGCGTTGACATCTGAATATTGCATAAAAAATTGCCCTGTGACCAGGACATGGTTTTATTTTTCTTCAACAGTTATATTATTCTCTGTGCAGGAGAGAGCATGTAGGAGCAGAGACAGAATATTCATGGAAGCTGCAATATATGAGCATTCTCAATTGAAATAAATGAAGTTGTTCAATAAAGTTGAATAGTGTTAATTGATATCATCATCATTAATTTTTACAGTAAAATATTGGAAGAAAGTGAGATAAAAAAAGATTTAGAGAGATTAAAGTTCTCAATAGCTGCAGAAAAAAAGCACATTTATAATACAAATTTAACCAGGGAAAAATCCATAAGAAGAAAAAAACAATATGAAAATGGCATGATGGAAAGTACTTCCAGATAGTGTATAAACAGAGTGCAATATTGATTAAGGTTTATTCTAATCAATATACAAATACTTCAATGCTTTATATGCAGTGGCTTTGATGGTCTAAAGGGAACATTGTTCCACTGAGTGCAAAGGTTAGAAACCTATGCTCTAACAATTGTGGAGACTTGACATAGTCTAATTGTTGTGGGGAATCAGATTCTTACACAAAATGTCAAAAGTGTTAAATATCAATGAGGTCGGCAACACTGGCAGAAATATGTTATTTGATTGATTTTAACATAAACATTATTTGAGTAAACCTTAAAATTACATTTAAGCAATATTGTATTTATCACCTTGATATCAGTAAGTGTCCTCTAAATTTATCTTTGCTAATGTTAGTGAACAGTAGAGAACATTGGTGAACTACATGGAAGTCTGAATTTCCTTTCTGAGAAACATCAGCATTACGCTCAGTGTATTTTATAAAAAATACTTGTTTTTTCCTTACCTTTTGTCCAAAACTCATCAATATTATTTGGACATCAGAAAATTTGCCTTACTATGGGCACTTTATCAAGAAATAATCAGTAGGGAGTTACTGTAAAGCTCCTCCGGAACTCACAGTGTTGTGTTGATGTCCAAAGAAAGATCTGTGCATAGAACAAGTAACTGTGACTCAGTGAGGGACACCAGCATTGGCTTTACTTTTCCCCTTCCCCAGCATAGGAAGCGAGTTTGAAATAGCACCTTCTAAATTTGCACAGCTCTTAAAACCATATCTGCTATGAGCTGGCTTATCTTTGATTCTCTGCAATGGTCTCTCCATGTTTGATGGGAGTCTCAGCAATTTGGCAGAAGAGTGATGTCAGTTTTCACAAACAGTGTTAAAGCCAGTTGATGAATTTGCAGGTGCCCTATTTTCTACAGACAAAAACCTGTTTGCTGTCAGTCTTTACCATCTGCTATCTCATGACGAAACAAGAGGAATCATTTCCCAAACTCAGGTAATCGTCATCTACATTAATACAGGCCCAGGCTGGTGTGCCCCATGAACATTTTGATCTTTCTGGCAATGTGAAGTTAAAGGGTTTGTAGTTTATTCTTTTACATTGGTTTTATTTTCAGGAAGATGAAAATGAAAATGCCTTGGTAGAAACAAAAGCTGTTGAGTTTTATCTGCACTATCTATAACCTGACCAGAGTTTAAAATAGTCATCATCACTCTATCACTTTGTGCTATGCAGACTTGTTGAACTCAGTGGTAACTACAGATGTTCAACATCTCTTAGGGTCAGGCACATGTAAAATAAATCTTCTGAACCAGCTACGCATACAAATGCATATATCTGATAGAAATCCAAGATTGTCTCAATAATGTGCAGTGTGTTCCACTAATCCTTTCCAGTGATAAATCCCAGCTAACAGAAATACACACCTTTGGCTATGCATCACAAAGTGTTTAAAAGTCAACATATTTTTTCATTTTTAAAAGAGTTGTTAGCCTTTTTTGCAAAACTGAAAAAAAAAATGCAAAAATGCTTCAGAATAAATCTGAGGAATTTCTGTGTTCATCAGCAATTGATAGTTGTGACAAAAAAAGCGCAGTTTTTCAGGAGTGGCATTTGATTCTGTAGACTTACCTTGAGATGTCAGATAAATATAGCATGTCAGAAAATCCAAATTCAAGTTGCAAGCTCAAACGAGAAGAACATAATTAAGGATGTCTAAATGTAATCTCTGTGTCTTTACTAATACAATGTATCAGTCCAGTGTAACAACATACTAACAAAAACGTTATTGCACTGATAGACTGATTCTACATTTACTCAGGGTTTATACTAACAATTATTAGCAAGGTTGAACTTGCCCTGAGTAATCTGGAATGCCTGGCAGTTAGAAGGTTTTACATACCAGATGACTTTCTAAACAGACCAAAGAAAATAATTTAGGAAGGTAAGAGACTGCTAATTGTTTTATTACCTCAGATGGTTTCTAAAGCTATTCTACCTAACACTCTGGAGATGGATACATGTGAAATATTGACACTCAGACTAAAGCCCTCTGAGCTAAGGGAAAGGCAGTGAAAGTGAAAGCTATGTTCAAGGTAAAACAAGAATGGCATTTGAAACAACCGCTCTGTCTTGTGGATCTCAGAAAGAGCATTTCCAAAAGAGGGTAAGTACCAGTGGTACTTACTGTGCATTGGTGAGATCTTAGCAGAGTTTGTCTGAGATGAATTCATCATAAAATGAGGGGAAAAGAAAATAAACATCAATTGCAATTGAAGTATGGAAAGTATCCATATATGTAGTACTTCTTGGACAGAGAAGAAAAGGTGCCGCTGTCTGCAGAAGTCTGGTAGATTGATTGATTGCTTTTAAGATTTTTTTAATGGCCTCCAGAAAATACGTCTAAGCTTAATCAAATTACCTTTTAAGAAGCAGAATGCATAAACTAAGCTTAACATTTGAGAATTCTACACAGCTGCACCTAACTACCAAACCCACAAAAGACCTAGGAAGCTAAAGCAAATCACTAGGATTCAGATGGCTGAATTTTAAAGCATTAAAATTTAAGTTTGAATGTTGCGACCTAAGACACTTCCAGTCAAAACAGGAAAGAATCTGACAGAAAAGAACGAACTGCTCAATGTGTCCATCCTTTTTACTTAAAATGTAGTTTAATTTGTCTCTATAATGTGATCACATCTTTGCATTCATAGTACTAGTCAGGATTTTGAAGCCTAATGTGAATCTTCAGATATTCAGACATATGCCTAAATAATAAAAAACTCATGCAATGTGAACTTAAAATATTAATTTTTCTCTCAAATATATAATCAGTCTAAAACATAAGAACAACAGTTTTCTTTTCTCTTACTAGGGAAAAATAACAAATGGGATTAAATCAAATAGCTGTATTATAGAAAAAAAAATATACATGAAAAATGTCCTGAAACAAGAAAAAAAACCACCAACCAATTCATGTCGATCAAGATCCACTTCTGCCGTGACTCTTGCAAGCCATCACCAACTAAGTCAATAATCTTGCTTTAATATCATCTCCAGTTTCTCTCTGCTGTTGCTTTTTGTTTTCCACTGTCCTGCTGCTTCTGCATTTTCCTGTGAAGAATTAGACCAAAATATCTTTGAGACAGGGATCTCACAGTTTCTGAATGCTATAAACTGCCTAGCCCAAACTGGGGAAGTGTGAAATAATAACAAGCCAGCCAACAAACCCCCACGCTTCATCATGTCCCACTGGTTCGCAGTAATATTTGAATGCATTGTTCCATCTCATAAAATCTGGCCATAATACACTACTTTGGGGAATCAGGAAATAATGAAAGTGCTGTCACTGTTGGCTCTGTCTACCTTATACTAGGGCTGAGCCTGCCTGGCATGCCTAAGGCACACAGATACCATGTCTGCTGTGTTTCCTCCAACAAAAGCAGTCAAGCAGGTCAAAGCAGATATTTCCCACTGCATCTCCATTATCTTACATTTTAATCTTCAACAGACCAAAGGCTTACCTGGACAATCAACCAGATTTTTACCTTCTCTTGGTTTTCTCATCAGAACAGAAAACAGCAAGCTAATCAGAAATTCAGGACTAGGATATTTTAGCTAATAGCTGAGAGGTAGTGAGGAATAACGTTGGACATGTGTTTAGAGCACCTACAGCACGCTCGTTATTATATCGGTACAAACCTACTCCGTTGGCTCAAAACTGTTAAGCCTGTTGTTGCTGATCATGTAGGCACACTAATATATTTAAGTACAAAATCAAGCAGGTTATCCTAAAACACCTTCAGCAAAAGCTTTGAGTGGCTGAAAGTCTTCAGTATGAGTTCAGAAACCTGACAAACCACACACAAAATAGGTTCTGTATTCCTCAGACTCTGGGAGAGTTTAAACCACAGTTCTGGAGAAATCACGAGATGTAAATCAGTGAACAAGCTTTATTAATTCAGCTGTTAACTTGTTTTATTTACATACTCCTGAGCAGAAGAGTGAATTTTATTGGTACTGTTAGACTGAAGCTGTGTTATTTCCAGGTATGTACACCAAATCAAACACACAGAAAATGAAAATGCTGCCTGCAAATTTAAAACAAGCAAATAAACAACCATAAATCAACAGTGACCAAAGAAAGTAATTGATGGGGACAGACTTTTTAGCAGGGTCTATTGTGATAGGACAAGGGGTAATGGTTTTAAACTAAAAGAGAGTAGATTCAGATTAGATATAAGGAAGACTGGAAAAGGTTGCCCAGAGAGGTGGTAGATGCCCCATCCCTGGAAACATTCAAGGCCAGGCTGGATGGGGCTCTGGGCAACCTGATCTAGTTGAAGATGTCCCTGCTTATTGCAGAGGGGTTGGACTAGATGAACTTTGAAGGTCCCTTCCAACCAAAACTATTCCATGATTCTATGATTCTGCAAAAGTGGGGTCAAAAAAGCTTTTTTGTGGCAAAATGTAGATCATTTAGAAAGATTATAGCAAACATACATTCTGAGAGGGCTGTGGGTTGAATAGTGAAAATCTGTTAATAGTGTCTTTAGAGAAGATTTATATGTGATGTCTTTCTAAGCTTTGAAAGCTGTAGGCTCTCCCTCATATAATCCAAAGTTGCTCAAGAACTCTGGCAGATCTATAGTAGGTGGGAAAAAGAACTCACGCTTTCAATTAAAAACCAACAACAAAAAAAGTAGAAATTAATAAATATTAAAAATAAAAATACCATCTAGATGCAGGAAAAAATGCCACTCAACTACTCTTTTTCTCTCAAGAATTGCCTCATAATTTTTCTTCATTTCTTCCTCAGTAAACTCCTCCCTCTTTCTTAAAGTAGCAATAAATCACACTATTTATTGATCAATTTACCTCACACAGAGTAGTTTCTGAGCATACTATATTTTGTATTTCTTTAACCATGCAAGAGTCATCACTGGAGTAACTTGCTTGTTGAGACCCCTGTTTGGGTTTCTCAAAACAACAGAGAAACCTTTATTTCAGCTATACCATGTCACCTTTGCTCTTCATAGTCCCTCTGGGCTGCTTAGTGACAGAGCAGAACCCTATTCTGCCTGTCTACCCTCACGTTGTGGATCCTGAAAGGCCAAAAAGCACATATCTAAATCGCATCCATTTTGACTTCCTAATGAGCAAATTTATCTAATATTAATAGAAATGTCTGCAATTGTAGTATTAATGAATGAAGAGTACCTAATGTATAAATAATGAGTTTCAGTTTATATAATAATATAATTCTGCACATAATAATAAAAAAAAATATAGCAAAGCTAGTAAACCATGAGTAAAAAATGTAATCAAAATCTTTACACTTTTTGCCTCCCAGCTTTTTAAAATTAGGTAAAGATAATTTATGACCAAAAGTTGTTTTGTAGTATTTTAATGCCTCTTATATTATACATCAGATCTTAGTTTTGCATTCGAGTTTTTCTGGTCCATGTTTCGATTTTAACATGACACCAACGCATATCTTTTTGCATAGTACGGATAGCTTCAAATTGTTTAAACAGATTACAGTATTTTCAACATTTTACATATGACTATGCAAGTCCGATTTTCACAATCTTGTAATTCATACTTTAAATTTTTGGAAGCACATATTTTAAATGTTTATATGTAGTCCTATATAACATATGGAATCTGCATACCTCTGGATTCTATCTGTGATTCATACTGAGGCTGGCCATTTATCATGAAAACTTTAACCTAGCAAAACATTAGGAGGCTTAACTTGTACATCAAGAACTAGACTGGACTTGCTTGCTATCAGTTTCTTTATATAAAGGCAAGAATTTTAATGTCTTTTTACAAGCATTCATCCAGGTGATCACATTTTGCTAAAATCAGTAGCTTTAAGTAATATAAGTAAAGTTTGTACTAGTACTGTAGAGGTCCTGTTTGTACTTAAGACTAGGTGTAGCTAGCAAAATAATACCATGTAATAATACCACACCTGGGTTATGATTGTGGTCAGCTACAGCCCGTTCCTGAGGAATAAAACCAATTTTAGACTCTTGTTTGTTAATATGCTGAGCTATCAACCTTCAACCAGACAGGATGGAAGTCCGGCTTTGCTCTCAGGTACAAAGTAGCCATTTACAGAATGGCGAACACTGCTGTTATTTACTTCCTTCTTAAAATGCAATAGTAACAATCCAGCAGGATCCTAATCTGTTTATTGGCATCCAAATGCAGAGGATTTATTTAACATTTATCATCAAGCTGACCAGGCTCACAATGACATATCATATTGTAGGAAATGAAAGAATCATATTCCCTTGCTTTTCTTGTGAAAATGGGAATTTATGTTCAAAGATTGCACTTTTCTCTACTTGTTAGATGTAAATATGTCAGCAAAACATTAAAATGGCATTCAATATAGACTACTATTTTTAAAACAAGGTTGTCATTCTACTCCTGCTGAATTGCTCATAAATTCAAGTTTGAAAAAAAAGATCAGATTACATTAAATGCACTTTGGTATCTATAACTTTCTGCAATGAATTAAAACTGGCTGATCATGTCTCAAGCACATTTCATTTCCCGTTGATTCATGTACTGCAATATAACCTTCAAAATTCCCTTATGCAACAAACTCGCTCAGATATGCTGAGTGCAGGAGCAGATTAAAAGTTGCTACAAGATTGAAAACTGTTTCAAGACATCAGATAATGCAGTAGAGGTTTAATGAAAGTGTAAACAAAACCTGTAAGTGTACAAATTACTGTTCATATAATCCACTGCTGAATTCAAACTAGAGTTTTGATGTAAGAAGAAGATATATTCAACCAGAACAGATTGGTAAAGTCAATATATTGAGATTGTTTCATTCTATTCCATTTAAGGATTTTCTGTTCAGGACTCAGCACTGAAAAATATTTACTTTCCTGTTCTCTGTAAACAAACTTTATCTCAAAGTCAAATTTAAAGCTAAAGTGTTTTAAAGGCAGGACTAAGAAAGCATTGCATCTCTCCCTGTCACCTGCTTGTTAGTAAGTTACTTTCAGAAATAGCCTTTCATAGTTTCCTTGTATTTGAGCTTTTTGCTTGTTTTGTGAAATCAAATCCATCCTTTAAAGGCTTTTTAAGCTGGCAAAAATGCATTATTACTGAACTAGTAACTTCTGTTGTTTCAGTGGTAGCTATGGTTATGGACGAATGCTTTCAACAGCAGTTAAAAGAGATAATGAGTTTTTAACAATACAAAATAAGAGCTCTGTGTGCTTAGTGAAGCCTGACATAAGCTTCAGCTTCAGTTAGCAGGGAGAGCTTCCACACTATCTTAGTTTCCCACAACAAAAATATCCATAAAATTGTTTTCTTGCACAACTCTGTATCTCCCAAGATACTATTAGCAGAAGTTATCTATGACGCTGAATGGTTAAATGACATGGATTTCGAAAACAAAAACAGGAAAAAAAAAAAAAGACACGTGGCAATGATGAAAAGAAAACTCAGTTTTTGTAATGCAATATCTCTGTTTATGGATCTTGTGCTGTCATCCTTGTGATTTTCCTGTAGACTTCTCCCCAAAGATATGAAAGAATTGCACTCATCTGACACTCTAACACAGCAACGCTGATACTAAGGATGCCTCCTTACATACCTGGTAAAGGATATGTTTAAAGACCAGCACATTCTTAATCTGAGCATTGATTGTAAACTGCATTAAAATGTGCATATCTTTGCCTTCTAGCTGTGTGGGTCCATTGATTTTGAACTAGATTGGTTTTGAATGCATTTACAATGCACTGTACATGATTTGCAAGTGGCACATTGTGCATTTGCACAATTTGTGCATTTGCATCCGGGCAAACCCCATTTCCATGCATTTGACCAGTCTTGTGCCACTGTATCTCTGTATTGGTTTAGTAATGTGTTGCATCAAATCTACCATGAAAGGCACAGGATCAAAGGAAGATATATTTGTACCATTCACCCAAGTGTCTGCCCTTTAAATAGCTTACCTCTTGCACCAAGTAGAGGATTAGTGATGATAAATAGTTCGACTGCAATTTCAGTCACAGCAACATGCTATGAAAACATCTTGCTAGTGGCTAATCCAGACTTCTCCCTTCTCTGCCAGACCACAAACCTTTCATCATAAACTTCTCCATTCATCTTACACTGGCATGAAGGAGTGGCCCATATTAAATACATCTACAGATGTTTTATTAGTAGCATATGTTTTAGATGCTGGAGTTATATGAGAGCATACTGTGATTCAGCTGCAGGTGTTTACTAAATAGGAAATAAGTAAAAATATCATGGAGACACTCTAGGAATGAAGTGGTTCTGTATTAATTTAGTTTATTCTGTGTTTATATTAACTGATTTAAATGAAAATCTTCTGCTCTTCTGAGTTTATTCTGATTCCCCATAACAAAAATTTCCCTATATATGCCTACTTCAGGTCCTCTGACCACCCTTTCTACACTGTCAGTTTTACTAACAAAATCACAGCTTCACATTAAAGGGAGAAATATACAGTTCACATATTGTCAGGATGTCATGGAAGCCAGTGTGGTGGGTTGACCTTGGCTGGATTCCAGGTGCCCACTGAAGCTGCTCTATCACTCCTGCTCCTCAGCTGGACAGAGGAGAGAAAATATAACAAAAGGTTTGTGGGTCAGGATAAGGACAGGGAGAGATCACTCAGCAATTACCATCACAAGCACAACAGATTCAACTTGGAGAAATTAGTTTGCTTTATTACCAATCAAATCAGAGTAGAGTAATGAGAAATAAACCCAAATCATAAAAAGTCCTTCCCCTCACCCCTCCTTTCTTCCTGGGCTTAACTTTACTCCTGATTTTCTCTATCTCCTTCCCCTGAATGGTATAGGAGGACAAGGAATGGGGGTTGCGGTCAGTTCATCACACATTGTGTCTGCTGCTCCTTCCTCCTCAGGGGGAGGACTCCTCACACTCTTCCCCTACTCCAGTGTGGGGTCCCTCCCATGGGAGACAGTCCTCATGAACTTCTCCAACGTGAGCCCTTCCCATGGGCTGCAGTTCTTCAGGAACAGGCTGCTCCAGCATGTGTCCACCATGGGGTCACAAGTTCTGCCAGATCTGCTCCAGCGTGGGCTCATCTCTCCATGGGTTTACAGGTCCTGCCAGGAGCCTGCCTCAGTCTGGGCTTCCCAAGGGATCACAGCCTCCTTCGGGCATCCACCTGCTCTGGCGTGGGGTCCTCCCTGGGCTGCAAGTAGATCTCTGCTCCATCATGGACCTTCATGGGCTGCAGGGGAACCTCTGGTCTGGCACCTGGAGCACTTCCTTCCCTTCCTTCTTCACTGACCTCAGTTTCTGCAGGGTTGTTTCTCTCACATATTCTCACTCCTCCCTCCCAGCTGCAGTCGTGCAGGTTTTTTCCCCCTTCTTACCTATGTTATCTCAGAGCTGCTACCACTGTCACTGACGGGCTCAGCCTTGGCCAGTGATGAGTCCATCTTGGAGCCAGCTGGCATTGACTCTGTTGGACAAAGAAGAATCTTACATCCCCCTGCTACCAAAACTTTACCACACAAACCCATTACAGCTGGTGGGGGAAGGACTCCCCATGGAAGGGCTCTGGAGAGGGTCAAGCAGCCAGGCCCTGTCCAGAACCAGGGCAGACAGTGAACAACGGGGCAGACCCAGCCTCTGTCATTGGGCGTTTCCCTGGGGACAGGGCCAAGGCTGGGCCAGGACCCAATTCCTGATATTTTTCTCTTATGGTCTCTACATGTTATACAGAAAGCCAAAGCTGGGTGAGGTGGCATGGGGGGAGGGGGGAATGGAGATGTTTTAATGCCATTAAGAGGTTATTGAGTCATGGTTGTTTCTGTTTCAAAAGCCAAAGTGATACAAGGGGACTTCCAAATGAATTGTCATGTCATTAGTATGGAGAAGTATATGTTTCCTCCTGTCACTCATAGTAGTAATTGGTTTATCCTTCCTCCATGTAACTTTTGCCTTCTATAGTGTAGCTGTAATTCTGAAGGAAGAATAAAACATAACCTTTGTAAATTTATTAACAAAAAACATGAATAAATATCACACCTCTTCTGGAATGGATATTTTACATTAGGAAAGACAACTGTACATTCCTAAATAGCTGGAATCTGAGGTAACTGTATAGGATATAGCAAAGAATCAAATTACCGTGTTCAGACTAAGAGCAATGTTCAGATACAACACAAAAAAAGCCCACAGATAAGAAATGACAGGACAGAAAATAGCAATTTCTTTCACTTAATACTTTTAAACTTCAAGATCAGGTTATTTGCAGCTGCTAAAGTTTTTGGCCCTTAATGGTTAGCAAAAAGGAAAACATATCCATTTGCTAATATGCTCATAATGGAGAGTTCATGTTTTCATTCACCAGCAGTATAGTTAAACATACAGTTAATTTAAATCATACTGGAAGTCCAAAGAACATATATTAAGAAAAAAAGCAATTTAAAATTAGATTTAGTCTTGTTAGAAGTTGCATCCTGTAAGCTGTCAAGACATGTAAGAATATGACAAAACACAAATCAGTGCAGTGAGATATGTCAGAAGTTTAACAAAAACACTTCTAAGGTGAAAAAGTGTTTCAACTGCTGTTATTAACAATAGCTTCTGATTATTTTATGGACACATAATAAGAATCTGTACTTTCTATTCAAAATGTCCACATTTAGCTTTTCAAGTACATCTTTATAATATATATAACAGGTTTAATTTAAAGGAAAAAGGAGAAAATCTTTCCTAACAAGAACAATAAAGATAGGTATGGGTTGGGATTTTCAGAAGTACCTTCAGGAACAGAAACAATAAATTACATACGTCATTGGTGTGTATTTAGATTAGTTTTGCACTACAAATAGTCCATATGTATATAATTCAACTCTCACTATTACATTTGGATCCTTCAAATTAAACAGTCCCATTTCAAAGTCAGATCAGTTGATGATAGTGGTTTCTATTAGTTGCCTTCCTTGTTCTTCGAAGGAAATGCGTGAATACTTCATTAGCATCTGTCACCGTTTAATGCAGGGCAACAATAAACCATGGCAGATGCTCTCTGTCAACTTCCCCCCCTCCCCCGCCCTCCCACCAAGGAAAGGCAATAGGAGGAAAAGAGAGAGGGACTTGCAAGTTGGGAAAAAGTTAAAAATGCTTTACTAATGCTACTAAAAAAATAGAGAAAATAATACAAAATATACAAAACTAATCTTGAATTTCCTGGGCACAGCTCAGCGCCAGCTGCTCCAGCAGCTGCAGGGCAGGAACCTGGAAGTCCTGGGCTGGACCCCACAGCAAACCAGAACTGGATTCAGGGATGCAGGGTCTGGATCAAGGCTTCAGATCACAGGGATGACAGGCAGGGTCCTCTTCAGATGCCGGCCATAGTTGAAGAGAGTGAGACTCTCGTGATCTCCCACTTTTATAGGATGTATGATGCGGATGGGATGGAATACTTAGTTGGTCAATTTTGGTCACCTGTTCAGTTCGCCCCTCCTCGCAAATATGCCCCTCTGACTTACGAGACGTGTTTTTATCAGCGACCTTGCATACCATTGGTTCTGTTTACAAAAACATGTAGCCAAATTCAGAAAAGTGCAGTTACTTAGAAGAACTTAGCAGACAGGAAAATTCACTAAAAGAGAAACTGGTCTTGTTTTAGCAAAACCGGGACAGCATCTTACCAAATCTTACCTAACCATATAGAACTAGACTATGTTTATATGAACTCCTGTGTGTGGACACTGAATAGCCATTCTACCTCTGGACTACCCTCAGGAATGAAACAAAAGTCAGAAATGTGTTCTGTTGCTAGTCTTTACAACATTTTTTTCCTTATTCTCCTTTTCTACATAATTCATGAGTTTAGAGCTGTCTATCCTACTCACATTTAACCTTTTCTAGATCAAGAATACTAGTACATATCTTTACTTCCTTTTCTACAGCTTTTCTGTTTTATGATTCCTGAGATGGTGGTAGAAGTGTATGCAGTATTCAAAACATGGATACACTAATTACACTGTGTTGATTTAATGACATTTCACATTTGATTTCTATTTCTAGTAAGATAATTCACAACACTCTATTTACCCTTTTGACAATGTGCATTTGCCTGATATGAGCTGAGAACCAGCAGCTCCAGGCCTTCTAGAGGGGTAACAGATACTTTAGATTCCATCACTTTTTTCTGTAATTAGATTATGTATTTGTTACCTGAAGTATTTTTCATGCAGTTATTCTGAAATTCTTCTGCAGCTCTCTGAAGACTTCTCAAGAGTTGGCTGTCTTAATTTGGTATCTTAGATGCACTTTGTAACTTTTAGCATATTTTTTCTCAGTGATATGCACACAAGTTAAACAGAGCAGAGCTTGGAAAGCCTCTTTTCATTTTGAAATCTGCTAATGGATTCCTAGTTTTTGTTTCCTATCTTTAGTCTGTTATAAATCCATAAGACGACCTTCCCTCTTATCCCATGACAACTTATTTTCTGTAAAAATTAGTAGTGAAAGATTTTATTGAAAGTTTTTTGAAAACAAAAGAAATATTTAACAATGCTATTATCCTTATCTCTATTATTGTTGTTTCTTCAAATATTTAAAGAAAGTCTAAAATGTGACATCTCTCTGCAAAAGCAATGCTGACTTTTTATTGGTATATACTTATTCATGTCTTTTAATACTTTTCTAATTTTACCTTCCACAGTTTGGCTATGACCAAAGATTTGTTAGTCAATAGTTCACTACATTATTTTGGAATGCTATTTAAGATCATTTGCCATCTTCCATTTCTCTCATGTGGCACATTCCTATGAGACAAGAAATAAAATCACTTTTCATCACATGGCAACTTTAACCTAACAACATAAAATGATTTGAGGATTCAAAAGAAATATTCAGTTCAAATTTTTCTCTAGGCAGAAAAAAAATAGGAAAGATATTTATCTATTCAGAAAAGTAGTTGCACATTGCTCTTTTGAGAGCATCGCCTAGGCATATTGTCAGAAACATATAACATTATCTATCATATTTTATAAATATCCATATTCTTGGAGTTCAAGACTGAAAAAGGTATGTTTTAAAATATATAAGGATGCTGTGTAACTATTCGGGTGGGCTTTTATTGTCTATATTTGCAGGAGACAGATTAAAAACTGTTTAAAGTATCAGTATTTTTAGTTAATGAACCTCATGCAACTTTTTATTTCATAAAAATAGTGGGCCAAATTCAGTAGTGGTACTATTTCTCACTCTAATTGAGAGCTATAATGCATTACACAAGTATGTTCACACAGGATAATATGAAGTACCTAACGTGTAGTAAATGTACACAGCAGATTAGTGCACACTAGTATCCTCATCTTAGACAAACAATCTCAGTTAAAATGCAGAAGCCAACAATTTCTATTTTCTAAATTTCAAATATATGTTGAATAAGTCCTTTGTCCCATTACCACAAAAACTCTTGACTTTGTTCTTCTGTATGACTATCTTTTCAGTTTATGGTCTTCATTTTGTTTTTCTAATAAATCAAAGAAGAGACTGACTCATCATGGAACATTGTATAAAAATAGGACAAAGAAAGAAAGAGAAATCCAGGGGCTGTGGATGGAGGAATGAAAATTGATTTACTTGCAGAAAGATTCCTGTGGACTGAGCCTGGAAATGAGAATGTGTTGTGAAATGCAGAGGGCATTAAATCATGGCTAAGCCTAAACTAAAACATCCAGTACACTGAACACCTTGGAGAGATTCACAAAAATAGTAGATGAAATTACAAAGCTAAAAGCTAAAGGGGAAATTAATGTATGAAGGTTAAACGTATGTTAACTGCACTATGGAGTTCCAGATATAGAGCAGAAATGGCCGAATTTTTTGACAAGTTAAGCCTTGTCAATCTCTTTTGTCTTTAATTACTTTCTAAGTTTTACATTTGAATTGCATAGCTTCCAAAAATGCTGACATCCTGCAAATGTCTACTGCAGTTCGTAGCTTGAATCCAAGGAAAACATGTTGTATCGGAAGTCACTTAACGAAACTTGGTAAGGCCATATTTGGAGAAAAAATATTCTAAAATCTTACTGTCCAGAATAGATAGAAAGATAAACATATAGATAAATGGAATACGTTTTGAGACTTCACTTACCTTTTGATATTGCTTTTCTATTCAAAGTAGAAAGGTATTTCTCCTTTTTCTTTTCTTTTTTTTTTGTCAGTGGAAACTTATTTGTAAAGGCACGAGACAGTGACTCATCATCCATGTAGAGTGCCATGTTTACTGTTCAGTGTCACCAAATTGCTTTTTCTTGAATGCATCTCACTCTAACCTATCTGTTGTTCCCTTTGTCATGCAATTATGTCCTCTATAAATTTACAAGCTGTGGGAGGAAACTTTCATTGAACCTAACAGTATTCTAGTCAAAACTTTCACTGCAATAGGACATTCTAGGTTAAATTTGGGAAGACCTGTACAGACAGTTGGCCATGTACTATTAAATTCCCCTATTAGTTTGGGGAAGAAGACCACCTTTCTATACTAAATTTAGCTTGAAAATGAACTGCTAGCTTCAACCTCCTGACCACAGAAAACCAGATATCTTAAGAGAGACTCTTTAACCAGTATACCAGAGTGAAATCACTGCGCAACCAGAAATTCTTGGAACCAGACCATGCAACAGACAGACTCATCGTAACACTCTCTGGTCTTTTTCCATCATGAATTTAGGTTTCAATAAATGACAGTTGAATGTAAAATAGTTGTCCATTTAAAACGTGGAACCATGTCCTTGCTAAACATGAAGATTAAGGCAGCTTCCTCTGACTTGTGTGTGGTGCCATGACTCAAGCATATTCCCAGATAAATAGAGGCCCTATTCTCATACTGGCAATGACAGAAACTTTCACATAGTCAAGACATTTCTCCAAAGCTGCTCTCTGTGGAAAGCTTTTGGAAATACAAGTTCACTGTCCTCAGAGGGTAGAATAGAGTATTATTTTCGTAGTAGGTGAGTGATCAAACACTACATTTCCTTGGAGAAAGTGAGAATTATCTGCACAACAAGTTTGTCATAAACATGAGAACATTAAACCTCATCAATTTTAAGCAGTATTAGGATGTTAATTTTCCTAAACATGGATCTGTCTGTTTATCTGTCCTCCCTGGCTGACACTTCTGTTTATACATGTATGCAGGGTATTTGCAGGCTATGAAGTAGATATCAAATGAATTTAAGCTCTTCAGGAGACTAGAAGTATAAGCACTCCAGGCTATATAGAGCTGACTTGGGTTTAAGAATGAATCCCAGCTTGGGCTGGATTTAATCATACTGAGTCTTTCAATGTACAAATATGTCTTCTGGTGTACAAAAGGCTAAAATAAAAATTATTTCACTTATGAAAGCTTTGGTTTCCATATTCATTATTATCACAACAGATTGACACATTAAACAATTGAAGTTCTTGTCAAGAATAGAAAAAATAATTCACACTACTGAGGTAAAGATCTTGAAGGAATCTGCATATCATTTGTTCTGTTCATTGGTCAAACATCCATCCTTTTGGTGTCTGCCAGTTCTTAGGGCAATATTTTCAGTGGACTTGACTGTGCTGTCAGCCCTAATCTGGAGAAATCGCTTTTGAGGGTATGAGTCCTACACAGTCTCGTACCAAATAAACTCTTTATTCTCACTTTAATGCTGTTACAGATATCTCCATTCCAACTACATCTAAATTTAAATGGAAAAACAATACAGGTAATGACTTTGGACTCAGTAACTGAGTGAAGAACTCATGCAGTGTTAGATATAAATTAATTTATGCTCATAGAAGATGGCAGAAGTGATTCAAACAGGGTGAAAAAAAAATAAAATAAAATTAAGTGAATTATACAGTCAAGGCAAATTCTACTATTTGTAGAGAGACTTAAATTAAGGACACATGATACATGGGAGCTGAAATTAAATGCCAAGGGTCAACAAAAAAGTGCAACTTTAAAATAATTCCATTTTAGCTCTGAAATCAGACTACTCTTAAGCTAGACGTGTGCAGAAAACTTGTGGATCTAACTGTGTCTATGTGTGGTTTGAAAGCTCCGTGGTTTCCTTTTTTTGCTGTTAAAAATATTACTTGAAAGGAAACATGAAGCTTACTTCTGAAAAGTAATCCTGGTTTATTATGAAAGAAAGGACACTATAGGGGTTGGACTTTGGGGCTTTTTGATAACACTGACCTAAATATTGTCCATGTTGCATTATGACATGTTACACTGCCTAACTTTCTTTCAGCAAGAATTATTCTGGGGACTTTGTCTGAAATCAGCTGTAAATGCACATTCTTTGTAGAATGCTAATACTTATATGATGGAACAAAACTTGAAATAACTTCTTAAAATAGGCCATTTTTACAAATCTGGCATTTAAGCATTTTCAAATGATACCATAAATTAATAGTTGCAAAGAAGTTACCAAAGAATTGGAACAAATAATAGCAATAGCAGTATTTATTAACTATTTATGAGGCTTAAAACATTTATCCTAAAGTACTGTGACAGTGTAGAACACTCTGTAGATCTTCAGAATTGTTTTACAAAACTGAAAACACTCTTTTAGAGTATATATGTAGTATGTATGAAAAGGGCTTAAATGAAGCTGTGCAACCTCTCATGAGCGACAGTCACAACATGCACAAGGACAATCAGTGCACTTTACCTGGTCTTTCATTAGTTTCGTAAGTTGCTATAAGTTAGTCATACACGTGTGCCTTTTAGCAAGTCATGATGTAAGAAATTCCATGTGCAGTTAGTCGTGAGGCCATGCATTTGTCACTTGCGTCGATGCAAATAGTAATAATGTGTGCAAAGTGTGAATCCAGGTGTATGTATAATTTTCTAGTTCTCTGGGCTTTTGCGAGTTCAGGTCAGGTCAGAAAAAAGGAGTCATGCTGTGTCCAAACAGCAGCACTGTTTGTCTGAGAGAGGAGTCTGGCTAGACACAGGCTAATTCAACCTCCAGGTCCCACCGTTTTTCTACAGGCTTAGGCTGGTTGATTCTCTCTGCTTAGCAACTGTTGAAGTCCAGAGGTGAAAGTAGCAAATCTTTTTGTCAGTTCTGATTCTATGAACAGGGAAGAACTAATTGACAAAAATTCTGCAATAATGTCTACCCACAAAATTCTGTTTGTGTAAGAGAATGCGGATACACATGTTTGTATAATACTTTGGTTTTTGCCAGCAGGTACACTCACTAACTTAGAATTTCAAGAATTTTAGGTCTGTTTGAACCATTGAGCCCTAGAGCAGTATATGATGTCTAAAGTTAACATGAAGTGTAAGTTTCCTCTACGGATGACTGCAAACTCTTCTAAAATAGCCATGTCATCAGAAGTAAAATTAGGAGTCTTTGTACTTGACCTCTCTTTTGATGAAAAGGGCAACATTATACAGCAGCAGTTTACACCAGTAACTGCTGATCTCTAAAATTGATTATAGAGACCTAATTTCACAGACTTTACAAATAATATATAGGACACATAAGCACTACGTTAGGTTACCAATAGTCTCCAAATTAAGATTTTTGCCCATTTCTTTTCATCACTGCTCTATCTTGTAGTGACTGCTTGTGAAAGATTCACGAGTTTCTACATTAACTTAAAATCTGAAATCACATTTGCTCTTGTCTGAAACATAATCCATAATGTTACTGTTTGGAGATTTTTCACAACTAAACAGTTGAACACAGGCAGCAAAACACTAGATTTGAAGGAAAATTCAAAATATCTAAATTTGAAGAAGAGTTCTGAATCAGAATTCAAAAGCAAAAGAGGCTTTTAAAAAACTATAAATTATAAAGTTAATTAAATATTCTTAATAGTAAACATTCTTATTCAATTATATCTATTTGTTTATTCCAGCACTTGTATATAAATCTTATATTTAATTATTTTATTAAATATAAGAAATATACCTTAAGTCAGAAACTTCTTTTAAAAAAAGGTATCATTTGACATATGAAATTTTTTCAAGGTAACACAAAACTTCATTTTGGAGACTTGAATTTTTTTCCCTGTCCCTTCTTTCACCTTGCTTTTATTTTGGCATACTCTCAAATGTTGTCTCCATACTAACAACTGATAGTTGTATCTCTCCACTCTTAATCTACTTGTGTTCTATGCAAATTAATTTCTTTTTTGTTTGTTTCCCTATATTTTCCTTGCTGTTGCCTTCTTTACGTTTTTCTTAGCATGGCTAAATCAGAGCTGTTCTTACTTCCCTTCAATTTTTGCATACTTATTTTGGTATTTAGCATCGATCCTTCTGTGAGCATCACAACAATCTTGCCTGTCAGTCAGTCACTTTCCTAACCAGGGTTGGTTCTGATCTCACTCTTTCCTCATCTATGCATAATAGTGGAGATTCTTCCTCCAAAATTCAGCATTCCTTGCCATCTATACAATCAGTCTGTGCACCACCTGAGGTGTCAGTGGATGGGACTGTACTTGTCTTTGGCCTTGCTGCATGTCATCTTGCATCACTCTACTAGCCAGTGTTACCTCTCAAGAATTTCATTAAAAATGCTTGGAGTGGCAATACATTTCAAGAAGCAAAATCTAACACAAGCTATTTCTGGTACTAAGTGACTCACACACACTGCCTGCAGGGTTGCTTTACTTGCTGTCACTAAAATGCAATACCTAAGCCATTCCCATTCTCCATTTACCTTCATTATGCTGATAGAATCTGAAAGTATCAAAGAAGTAATTTAAAAATAGGTAGAAATATGTAATAATGCACTGTAATATATTACCTAATCTAATGACTTTTTCTAATATATGAGCTGCTATAAGAGCAACATACATTAAATAATGCATTCTTGCCGAATCTGAAGAGATTATGATGTTTAAGACAAATACATAAAATGAGAGCAAGCAAAAATTAGCAGATTTTGATTTTCAGATAAACATTTAGCTTTTATTTTAAAATATAATATAGGGAGAATTTGGAATGGCTTACCCATTCCTTGGATGCTCTGAATCTCTCCCTAGAGAAGCCTGGTTCCATTTTGACCACATAAGAGATCTCAAATTCAAACCAGACAATTCTGGTTATATTCATTCTCCCTACTTAGTTTTCCCTGAACAGATTGTTCCTATATACTCTTTTCAAACCATTTTCTTTGTCAAGGGATGTCTTCTTGGAAAGAATAAGTCATGAGGGATAGCCTACAACTATGTATGAATAAGTAATGCCCACAGCAACAGCACAAAAACCTATGCATTTAAGTAGTGTTCTGTGTATTATCTTTAGTTGTTAACCAGTGCTGAACCTAAGATTTTATTTTTATTACACTGAAAATATATCTTAAAGTTTGCAAATCTATATGAAGGAAAATAGCCTGAAGAAAACATATTTTCTCCCTGTCCTAAAATTTAACACTGATCTATGCCTTTTTTCACTTCTGATAATTCCTTGGAATTATTTAGCACCTTCTAAGAAAATAGGCACAATTGCAGAAAAAATCTGCAACTACACTTTTTGGATTTGACTTCTTGGGATTTCCTAGGTGAAAACCTAGGCATAAATAGCAGTGTTTCAAAGAGGCTGACCTGATAAAATGTCTCTATATCAAGTCCTGAGTCTATCATCAGGTATATTGGAGTTTTCATAAAGGCATCTTAGTCACACTTTCTACCAAATTCAGTTATTTCTAATCATGAAGTAGGATAAGCTGGAGCTTTCTTCCAAAAGCAAAAGTAACTAAGCAAAGGAGCTATGAATCATAAATAACTGTAGGAAGAGATAAGTGAGAAACATCTTTTACAATTCTGTTTTACAAAAAAGTGAAGCTCTGGGAAGCAGATAGAGCTACCTATTTTTAACATTTAGTACTCACTTGTTCTTTCTCTCACTCCCTATGTATCATGTGGAAGCACATTTTAAAAACATAGATACAGAAGCATCATATATTGGAATGGTGTGTAATGGGAGCAGTATATACAGAAAATTAATAAAAACAATAAAAAAACTTAGAAGAATAAAAAATAATTAAAAGAAAATTAAGAAAAATAATTTCCTTATGTAATTTCTTTATAATGTTCTGCAGTAATAATTATGATTTTTAATAGTATCTGTGAAATCTTCCATGAGCTTTCTCATGTTCATTGAGACAGTTCTAGTGGAAAAAAAAAATAAAAAGGTAAATAATTTTGTAGATATTTACTTGAAGATATATACAAATAAAGAGACAGGCTTTAGTTTGGGTTTAGTTTAGAGACAAATGTTGAAACTTCTGATGCTTGCAATTACAACTCCAGCTGTGTAATTCTGTTCCAACCTAACTGATATCAGGATATCATTGATCTGTGACTTGAGTTCTGCAAAGACAGTAACATTTTATGCAAATCTATAATGTCTTATGTTTGAAGTTTTGTACCTAAATATTGACTTTTTGTATCTAGGTAAAATGAGTATCTCTTGATCTCAATGAAATAGCTACTTCTGAAATTGCAAATGTACAATGTTCAGGAGGAGAACTGTATAACTCATCTCTGAAATATTCCACCTCAGCTTAGGTTAGGCAATATTCTAATTAAAATAGCATAATTGTTCAGGCAAAATTGTTTTCATCTAAAAAAAAAGGAGATTCCTGGTGATGGAAAAACCCCAAAATTTGCACCAGTGCTAAAAAAAAGGCTTTGCACTATCAATGCCATGCATCTCCATGCCTCCACACGAGACAGGCAATACACCTTGCAGTTTCAGCATGCAAATCCAGCACTCTGGTACACTCTGCTACCTTCAGACGTTATTTCAAGAATTTTGTACTGTGTGAAAAATCAGTCACATTTTGCAGTATTTCATTTGCAAATCATTTAGATGCAAATCAGATATAGAACCAGGAATAAAGTTTATCAGAGATGTGCTTTTTTTTCTGTTCATGGGGTTAATTTTTTTGCCTATTGTTTGTTTTGAAAACAAAATAGCTCGTATCTGCACTGTATACATTCAGTCAAATCTTGTCATGCACTCTCCAGTTCATACTGTTCCCAGCCCCAAGTTTGTGATTGTTTCTGTTGTAGGAGGATTTATGACAGAGGGAATCAAGTTTTTATTCAAGACACAGCATTTTTATTGCTTTTATCTAGAGGTTTACAGTAAGAGCTCAGAGTGTCTTTTAAGGATTGAAATGTGAAAATGTTTGATTTTTTATGTTACATATTTATGTGACCTACTTATCCAGAACTCTTAGTGTAATTATTAGCACAACTGAAAGTCTTTCCTTCTAGGTTCATGTTTCTCCATGTGTAGCAGCCGTAAACCACAAGTGAAGTTTCTAATGTTAGACAAGGTGTAGCCATTAGTTCCGCTAAAAAGCTCTAACCACCAGTGCTCATTGATTTCTAGTTTCATATATCTTTAATGAGGAGATTAAATACTTGTTTAGGAAGCAGAGCCTGGCTTAAGTGGTGTTTGCTCATACAGCATGTACAGTCAAAGACCTCCCTAATATTTCCCTTTGGTAATAGAAGTGAAAAAAACCTTTATTGCCCCAAATATAAATGATTTAGCTGGTTCTGCAGCAGCATGGGATGTTTCGTTATTTTTAAAAAATCATTAGAGATGAAATGCTGCAGAAAAAAGAGCCTTTTCTAATTGATAATAGACTTTTTTTTCCTGTGCTCTTAATTCTTTATGAAATTCCCATTTCAACTAAATAAAATTACCAAAAAATTACCTTTTTCTGCACAGAGAAAAGAAGTAGGACTGTACTCATGATTGATTTTCCTCACTAAATTCATGTAAAGTCCCTTTGCTCAGGGTATCAAAAAGCTTCAGTAGGAGTGCAATCAGATATAGATACAGATGTAGGTATAGATATAGATAGAAGATAGAGATAAACAGAGACAGAGACACATATATGTTTTCTGATAATGGGACTGGAAATCTGATGTTAGATGTTTTGGGGTGTGTTCTTCCCTCCCTGGTTCAATTGGATTCCCATAACTGCAGTTATGAAGCAACAGCTTTAAAGACATAATGGAAAAAAAGGTATTGATTAAAATAGGTAGTCCAGAGAGATTTGCTGAAGCCCTGGGCTTTCAAAACTCTGTCTGCCAATGCAGATTTCAGGAAATCACCTGCTAATGTATGTCAGTTGACTGCTTCTTCCATGATGGGATGAAGTTACTGTACTTTCCATTTGCATGGAATTATATTTAAAAAGTGTCCGTTGATCCCCATTTATTTGGGGGTGGAATTGGATCACATACAACTTTTGAGAATCAGAGCAAAAATCACTCCTCATTTTACTTCAAACACATTAAGTCAGAAAATATTGGTTGTGACGTAGTCAAAAATGCTATTTCCTGGGGTTTGTTCAATTTTTAATACATAGAGTTCCCACTCAGACTGCTGGAAGTGAAAGATTTGAATAGGAAGGGACCATGTAGAACGTAGATTTGGCCAGCTGAAACTCAGATTGTTAGGGGTAACTCAGAATGCTTTTTTCACTAACAAACAACCGTAATAAATAACGTCTTTCTTCTAGGTCTGATAATGGAATGAAAGGATTTTATTTTAAAGTACAAATTTTAAAAATACTTTATTCCAGAAAGCACTTCCTTGAAGTGGATTTTGAGGCTTTTTAGTTTGTGTAAAAGGATTTAAAAGAAAGAAAAAATATCAAGCACAAAGAAAAGACAAGTGAAAGTATTTCTCTGTTCTTGTATAACACACATGCAGTTACAGAAGAGAAAAGCAAGACAATTCCGTGTGCTCATGGTTTTTCACCTAGAATGCCCGTATAACTTTGTAATGTGCAAAATCTGTTACTTAGAAGAAAACAAAAAGTGCAAATCATATTTAAGTGAAGCAGGTCTGCTTAAGGAAGAAATAAGCTTTCCACATTTAAACATGCAGCCTTTCTCAGAATTCAAAATTCTATTTATTCTAACAGATTTTTATCATTTTATTTTATGAAGAATTCCACAGAAGAAAATTCTAGAAAGACATTTGAAAGAAGAAGATACCAGAAACCCAATATTCTTTTGTCAATATCATTTGCCCCATATCACAGCAATTTTCAAGTAGGATCAAGAGGGAGAAAATTGATAGGGGAGGGGATGAATCTGGAAATCAGCATGCCACTAAATTGATACCATGTAAACACCATATAGTATTGGAAAACCACTGCTGGGGGTAAATGAAATGAATTCACTGGGGCATCTAATCCTATTTCTGGAACACTTAAAGTGTTTAAATGCACTGGAAAGCAAACAAACTTCAAAGTGATCATTATACCCTTGACACTAGTACTTGTGTGGCTGAAATCTTTATGAGATTAACCCCCTACAGGGCAAGGAGTTGAACACGGTCAAAACCACTTTGAAACTATCAGGAGGATACCAGTCTAAAGCTCAGTGTTAGTCAGAAATGCAGTTAATTGTTGAATATTAAAGGCAGTTCAATATCTCAAGCGGAATTCACTAATATGTCTACAACAAGAGTCAAGGACACAAAGTGAGTTACCTCCCTGTCCACATTTTGATCCTTAGTAATTTTGAAAATGCTGATCTAACATCAACATTTTCTCCCAAAGAGAGAAAGCTGGGTGACTTAATCACAGTTCAAACTAAACACATACACACGTTATCTCCAGCGCAGTTCAACACTCCTTCTGTGATGAAAAATCTCAAAAACATACAGACACTCCAGTTGAGAAGAAATCACTAAAACATTTTAAAATCCTTCCACAACATTGGAATTGCAATTCTAACAACTTTTCCACTAAAGGCATAATTAAATTTAAATATTGAGTGTGTGGATGGTATGTTTGTAGCATGTATACGTATGCGCAAACATGCTCTGAAAAAATCTATGAAGGTTGTGAATAAAAGATTCATTTGCACCTTGCAAAACAACCACAAACTCATTTATTTTATACTACAAATCATGCCTCACGCATTTTTTTCCAGCCTTTTAACGAACTGCGCTGTCAGAGAAGTCCCTTTCCTTTTGAAGAGAGTGCTCTTTTTGCTTTTCTGTCTGAAATCTTATCAATATTTGCCACTCCAGCAAAAAGTTTTACACAAATGAACTGGTGTAATGAAACGTTAGCCTATAATAAGAGTTTGTCACACAACAGTCACACTGGAGGAGATCTACTATTGATTTTTCAATAAATACAGCAAACAGCAAAAAATACAGCACACATTCCTCAGCAGTAAATATCTTGGTGACCATTTTTCTTTCCTGCTGTTTTCTGTTCTTTTGTCTTCTGGCAATACTTAATAAAATGTGGTTTCTTTAAATATAACCTCTGCAATGTGACAACCAGTTGGGAGCTGTATGGGAAGAGGATCACCAAGCTACTCTTATTGCAGGAGTGTTTGGTACTTTTTTCATTGGCAAGGCAAAAAATAACAGATTGTCAGTGATGTGAACTAAATATAAACACAGAAAAGCAATATTAACTATTTTTAAAAGGTAATGTAATATACTGTGGAAATAGTTATATACGTAGGATTCTTGTTTTCTGTTGTACTGACTGATGGGAGTTTGGGGTCTTTATCCAGAGCTCACTGAATCAATGAAAGATTCATGGGTATGGACTAAGATCCTTAGTCACCTCACTGGGCTGCAGATGTTGCTGCCGGCAGTCCCCAGTCCAGCCTCCACTGCTTGGTTCCGCAGAGTGTCTGACCACCCCTGGCCTCTTAGCACCCCTTGCCGCCTTGAAGAATTCAGGAGCTCCAGAGGGCTTCTTCCTTCCCTGAAATTCATATTGTCAATGGAAATTCTAAGTTTCATAAGATGCCTCTGGCCTTGATTATTTTCTAGGTATAAATATTTGTGTAGATAAAGTGCATGGTGTGATCATAGTAAAACTATTTCAGAGTGAGAACTCCATCCCTGCAGCTTCTGTTTCATGTGTCTCCCTATATACATGCATAACCACCTGTGTACACATCGCTGCTTCTACATACTACTGTATAGATCCTTAACAATCATAGAGCTAAAGCTTACTTGAAGGCCTTCTAAATTGGACAGAAAAGCAATTCTTTTAAACCATATAATTCCGTAATTAGTGTGTATTATTAAAGGTCCCAGTGTACAGTATGGTGTAATGCTGCTTGCTGTACAAAAATCGTGTTAGGTCATTTCCCTTAACAAGCAACACTTCTTTAAAATACACTTTAAATGCACATGAAGTTTCAGTAGAAGCATTCATTACACAGGACTTGTTTTTCTACATGAAGAGGAAATATATTCTTTTAACAGGTTTGCTCCTCTGCAGCCTACTTGTTTAAGAGGTGTCCCATGGCATTCGTTTAGCTACAGTGCTTCATCATAAAAATAGATGAAAATGGAGGCTCTTATTTACAACGGGGCCCTGGAGAGAGAAAACAAAACACAAGGGAACTACCATTAAGAACCCTTCTTATCACCATGGCACAAATAAAAATTAAGGTTTGGCATCTCTTGGCAGACTTTGAAAGTTAGGAGGTGATTGATCAGAAGCAAGGTGTGCTGTCTGCAATTTCATTTCCTCAGTATTCCCCATATCTTCAGTCTAGTTGTGCATCATTTGTTTGTAATGATTAATTAAGATGACTAGTGGGAGTAAGCGACAGCTACAGAAAACTAATTAATGAAATGGAGAGGATACAGTTCTTTCCAAATGTATGTAGTTACCTTTTCTTGGAAAAAAGACTGAAATGCATGGGATCTTACCTTCTCCTAAGACAGTGGCCTTTAAGCACTTCACCTCTTGAAGCATACACCAAGCACTGCTTGGTTTCATTTAACTGCAAGCAGTTTTCCACTGCTTTAAAGTTGGATTATTCTGTGGTGTACTGTAAGACATTTAAGTAAAGCCTCAATTGATATAACTGGTTTTAATGCGATCATTGTTGAAGGGGCTATTCCCAAATGCTAACTTCAGCCTCAAAAGGACAATCCCTCCAGGCTCCCTCTAGCATAAACAGGGAGAGATCATTTCCATCAGAAGAGAGAGTACAGGAGCCTAAATTTTAAATTATCTTCTAGAATAACCTGTCTGTCACCATTGACTGGAGGCTGAGGAGACTAGCAGCAGGATGCTGACTTGTGTCGGTATGCTCATTTTAGCACTTGTGAATATCGCTTCCTTTCTCCTGCCTCCAAAAAGGTAACTAAAACAATATGAAACCCATCTTTATGTAAAGTCGTAAACCTACATACAATTATAGGCTTCATAGGAGAAGAACTTGGTGCTGACAGAAAGCTTCACAGTTCAAAATTTAGACTGCGCTACTACAATTGTGTGAAAGGGGCTGGTATGCTAAAAGATACTCTGAACAGTCTCATATTTAAACTTAAAAAAGTTTCCCTAAATAACTTCAGCGCTTCACTGGACTTCTCCCAAAATTCAATTTGTCAACTTTTTTCATAATCTTTTTCAATCAACAAATCATTACTGTGGCAGCACTGCATAGCAAATAGTACTAAGAAAGACTGCTCTAAACTTTGGCACTGAGATTTGCATAAACTTATTCCTGAGATCCATAACAATATAAAGATTTCCATTTCAAAAACTAGAAAATGAAAGCATGACAGCAGACTATAAGGAAAAAAACTCAGTGATGATAAGAAAAATAAAATTTTCTTGTATGTTTTCATCCTCTTTTCCCTAAAATAAAACGTATGTAGATGAAAAAAAAACCATTAAGGAAACCAGTAAGACAAATCCTGAATGCAACAAAGTGATGTAAAAGAATTCCTTGCTAAGGGGCAGCCCTCAATATTAGAAGAGAAAGCATGGGCAAGTCACCTGTTTGTTAAAGCAAGAAAAGATGCCATCTTGTTCCAACTCATTATTCTATATGTGAATGTAGAAGGAAAGATGGGAAAATAAGATTGGCTTTAAATATCATAGAAAGAAGTGAAAAATCAGGTATTTTCAAAATTTGCACCTCAGAAGGTGTTGTGCTTCTTCTAGACTCCAGCTTAACTAGATAGAGTAGGCTTGGAAGCAGACGTCAGTGCTGGTGATCACTGTTCTTTGGCATAACACCTTATTAAGAGCTCACTGTCTAATTTCAAAAGCTTTTAATTGGAATAATTGCGTTGTGGGACACATTTGTAATGCTGGTTACAATGGTGGGTCACACATGAAAGCGTATGTTCTCTGTTTCTTCTCTGGCTCTCCAGCATGGTGTTCAAGTGTTCTGTTCAAGCACACTACCAGGTAACCTGGTAGCTGTCTTCTGTTATTGTCATGCTTCCCATGTTGTACAAATGGTCTTCTCTACTGTGCTATCAAGCTACCTGCAGGTTTAGTGTGCATCTTCTAATGCTGCAGAGCTATTCCCAGAAGGTATGGTGCAAGCTCAGGAGGCCATGGTAGAAAGATAAGGTATTAATCAGAAGAACAGCACATCTGGTCTGGTGTTCTGCTTCTGCAGTAGTCACAATCTTCTATAAATTCTGTAAAATGACATTTACAGGATAACCTGTCCATGGTCACTTCTTTCTCAAAATCTGCCATTATGTAGAATTGGTTCTCTGAACTGATTCTGAAAATCTTCTACATTATCTACTGTGTACACAAATTATTAATTCCACTAAATTATTAAATTTGACAGTTCCTTGTGAAAATGAGTTTCACAGATTAGCATTTCACTATATTTAGAAAAAAAAGCTTTTACAAAAATTACTAAACTTGTAAGTTTAGGAAACAAAACCTCATAGAAGTAATATTTTTAAGGTTTTTTTAAAGTCTTCTTGTTACTGGTGTTAAGTAATGACTGGTATATCTTCTCTGATTTGTTAATTTCTGCACATATTTCTGTCCTTATAGAATTTTGCTGTGATTTAACAACAAGATCTGAAACGTTTCCTACTTTTCTAGCTTTCAGGGGGCATGGTATCCAGACACACGTATTCAGCATGAAGTTGTGACACTGATTTATATAACGGAATATTTCCATTACAATTTTTTATCTCTTTTTAAAAATAGTTCTTCACACAATGCTTGCTTTTTAAAATTCTACTGTATATAGAATATTTTTAATTGACTATATACAATGACTGCGCAGAGTACTCACTGCTAATTCAGAAACTCACTAAGTGCAACGCTTGTTACATTTATCAATATGTTTTACCTTCACATTACAGCACTGAACTTCACCTACAATCATGTTATCTTTGAAGCTCTTTTCTAGTGTACTCCACAGTTTTTCTTTGTTTTGACCCATCTAAATACTTTGTCAAATGAAAAATTGCCTGCTTCACTGACCAGTCCTTTCCCCGTTCCATCTATCCTGAGACGATTTTAATATTTTAGCATGTTTCAGTTTTTCATCACTACTCTTAGTGCCATTTTTAATGTACAAAAACTCTATTTCTCCACCTACTCACTCTTCTGATTTGTTCATCCTATGGGATTTTAGCATAAGAAATTAAAAACTCCAAATAAACACCTTTTTAACCCATTCATTCGTGAGAAACAGTTTTTCTTCATGGAACTCTGCTTGTTTGACCATACTCTAACAGGTCTTCTTAGTTTTCTAAAGTCTGGTGTTAACTTATTATTTTACTGAGCTTTCCTGGTACTGAAAAAGTTATTGATCTATATTGCCTTTTCTTCAGCTATAGTGGGGAAAGAAGCACATATGCTGCCATCTAGTCCTCTGGCATAGTGGCCAATTTAAAATCAAAGACTGTATATTTATGCTAGCAGCTCAACCACTCAATCTTATATCAATTTTGAATTCCTTCGTATCCAGTTCTCATTATTTGTTTTTCTTTTTTCTTTAATGTATCAGCTTGTTCCAGTGCATTCCCTTTTGAAAATTTGAATCTCTGAGAGGCCTTAAACTTTTTAAAATTGAAAGAATGTTCTTAATATTATATCTCTAAAAAAAATTTTAAAAAGTAAAAAAATTTTTAAAATTCAGTGCTTTGATCCTTCTTAAATGGCTCTGTTCTTCACTTAGCAGATCACCAATTCATAGTTTTAGGTTTGTTGTTTTTTATGCAGGTATTGTTTAGTAAATACAGAACCCACAGAGAATATACGAATGACTCTCTAGTTTACATCTATATTCAAAACTTTATTGGTACAGTTATGTTACTGTTATTCTCAGGAAGTTTCCGCTACCAGGGAAAGCATTATTTACTTTTCAGTGTTTTATGTTAAGAAAGTGAATCAAACAATTAACCTAAATAAGAGTCTGGGCTTCCAAAAGAAAATTAGCGTGTGTGTTGCAATCCATGAGGTAAAGTATCCTTTTAATTTTCCAACTGCAATCAATTATATCATTGCCTAACAAAACAAAAGCTTGTCCTGGCAGGCTGATCTATTTTAGACATGTGTCCTTGGACAAAAACTGCCCTGTGGGTTTGTGTAGACACAGCATAGTTTTCTTTTGCCCAAAGGAATTGTAGAAGCTCAGTTTGCCCTTGTGTTTTGGGGCAAAAGGGAGAAAAGCCAGCATGAAAACAGTGTGAGTTATGTTCAAAACCATTGCTCACAGCAGGGAAAAAACAATTGCTTCTTTTCTGGTGACTGGCCATATGTACAGGTCATAGTGCTGTGGTGCAAATGCAAACTTGCACATTCAACATGGCTTCTCATGTTATTGATGCTTTCTAAAAGCCAGGTCAAATTACAGAAATTAGCAGATACTAAGCTATAGCTTAGTTCTCTAAGCTATAGCTTGACATTGAAATGCTGCCTATAATACATGTCATATTAAAATTTCCATCCAGTTGATATTCTCTGGACATAGGTCTAGAGCTGGTTTGAAGCATCAGAAAGACCCAGGAGTTCAGAAGTATCACTAAGCAGTGGTTAGTTTTTAAAGAGACATCATTCAGAAGAATGCTGTACAGAGCTTTTACCTCCACATTTTATTATTGTGGCCTTAGATAAGAAGCAGCAATTTTGCATGCTTTGCTTTTCATCTCCATTGTTTACTACCTAGAGTAAACTAGACAGCTCATCATTTTCAGGACAGGTGACAAGGGAGAACAAAGCCTGAAACAGGTTTATTAATATTTGTTTGTAGAGAGATGTTATTGGGATTAACTTCTGTCTTCCAATTTAAATAGGATTAAAAGGATTAGCTTGAATAATAGAAGTATAGAGCACATTATAAATACTTATGCTTAATTTAATTAATAGGTTTGGATATGAACATAAGATGCATCAAATTATTCCAGAGTAGCCTATAATTACATTATTTTTAAATAATAGAAAAGAAACTCATGAGTCATTAATAAGGAGATGACTTTGGAAAAAGGCAAACTCATTCAGCAAATATAATGTGTTACAAGACACATTTTCTATTTATATGTATGGTTAATAACATCTATTATGCAGTCTTCAACTTAGAAGTCTGCTTTTGCTGAGAAAAGTACTTTAAAACAGAGATTTAATTACATGGTGTGAGAGTTCTTTTGGCAACATCGAGGCAGAGAAAGTCATTTGTGTCTTAATGAAAAGTTTTGAAGGAGAAAAACAACTTTAGTTAAGTACTCCACAAGTTTCAAGCATTAGGAAGAGAATGCAGATTACAGTTTGTTTTTCCTGACATATGTCAGCATAAACATGACTAAAAATATTCTATATTTACCTTGTTATGTAAGATGATTGCACAATTTTCATCTTCTTTATTCTTTGTTTCTCTTTTTGTGTGTGTGTGTAACAGGAACAGTAATGACATCCTGAAAGCGAGCTGGAGAGAGGAAAAATATTGTTTTAAACAATGTCTACAATTCCTTTACACAGATTTTGTTAAATGAAACAAATATAAGAGGAATACATGCAACCCAAGACAAGGATGTAAGGTGCACATACCCATCTGCCTTTTTACTTTTTTGTTAAAAAAATTACATATCCTCCTATAAAGTGCATTGAGAGGAATAGCTTCTATGTGCCCATCTCAACATTAATCGTATAGCTGTTTTACAGACACGAGACTAATGTAGTCAGTATGTTATCTTGGCTAATGTCATCCAAATCTGGGATCCCCAGGTAGTAATATTGTGGTTTGACGTTCAAAAATAGCGTGATGGCTGTAATACAAAAGCCTACAGTTAATTTCCTATGGTTAGTCTCCATGCAGAGTTTTATTCTCTCTTCTGTTGCTCATAGAAGAAAAAGTAAAAGCACTTTACAGATCATATTATAGAGTGCTTCTCATTTCTAGCAATGTACTTTGACAGAGTATCACTTTGAGATGTTGAACACGTATATGAATGGACTTACAGAACTAAAACCTGTGACAAATGTATTTGGTTTAGCAAATCAGGACTTTCCACTATTGACTCACCAAACCATCTTTCTTTTACTCTATATTAGCTTTAATTATTGCAAGAAGTGCTGGAATAAGAGCTCTACTGCGAGTTAAGTGGGAGCAGCAGCAACATAACTTTTTTTACAGCATCCAAACGATCAATTTGAATTCTGCTCTGGCAAAACTGGGTGAGTGAAGGAAGGGTTAGTTCATTTTCCATAGCCCTCATCTCTTTTGAAATTGCAAAATTGCTGCTTATTAATAGTAGTAGCTCTGGAGGAAGCATCCAGGGAACAGTGAGCTGTGCAGTAGTAAATGAAACAACACCATCGGAAGATTTCATGAAACAGCCAGAACAGATGGAAATAATTTTCAGTCACTACTGATCTATGCTGCCTTTGAACCACATAGCTAAAAATAGAAGGACCCTATTTTCTGTAACTGTTTAGCCTCCTTTGTTCTTCTGTTTCCTTTTTTTCTCATTTTTTGCCTGTATTTTTATTATGAAGAGTATCTCAGTTTAAAATTTAAATTTGATGACTATGGCTGTCAATAAAAGTAGTTGTAAGAGGCTGAGTTACCTCTTTTGTCTTCTTCTACCATAACCTCCTTTTCCACTTCCCACACAGTTTACCTTCTCTCTGCTTACCAGATGCTTTTTTCCCTTTCTCTTTGACAACATCCTTGACTGACTTCCTTTCTCTCCTGCCCACTCCATTTCCTGACTTGTTTTAAGCTCTTTATGCTATTATTTTCTCAGGCCCTGCTCCTTGCAGGGATCTTTGTTTACAGGTTGTGTGAGTGGGTTTCATTTCAGAAAGTATCTTGGAATGTATTTGAGTGCTTTGCTAAATAAGGATGTCTTGGCTGCCCCACCACATTACTCATTTCATTATTCAGCAGCTGACCTTTTATTGAGTGTTTTAACACATAAAACAAGTCTTAGCATAAATAGGAAGGTAAACCAATGAATCTAGGTACCTCAATTTCATCCTTCTTACTTCTGCTTCATTTTGGACTCACTGTTTTGGATTGGATTTTGAGAGGAATTTATTGCAAAATGATTCGTGTGGCCACCTCAGGTTTTTGTTTCTGGTTTTTGTTTGGTTTCTGTTGGTTTTTTGGTTTTGTTTGGGTTTTGTAGGTTTTGGTGTGGGTTTTGTTTTTGTTTTTTAGAGATATTTTAAATTGTTTAAAACTAAGAATCTCCATTTTAAATTCATAGGATTGGATCACTGAATGGGGTCAAACAAACTTCTATGCAATAACTATTGAATGCCAGTTGTGTGTGCTATAAATTTCACTGGGAGTTCATTAGCTGTTCAATCTTCATTTCAGCACGGCATTTGATAAAATGCTGTGGAAAAACGCGAGACTGTGTGCGCATGCACAGATTCTCACATGTGCACAGACACACACACGTGCGAGCGTACGCACACACCATACCTATTTCGTGTTTCCAGATCTCCCTGGCATGCATTTTTGCTTTAAGAACTAAATACCTTTTGAAATTGCTTGGATTTAGGTAGAAGAAATATAGTTTATAGTTATAACTAGATGGTCGTGGCATTCCTATCTACTTCAAAGATAGGCTGAAAAGTGGAGAACGGATGGGGAAGAAATTCTCTGCTGGAAAAAAGACCTACTACGCTGTTGCCAAGTTTTACCCCGGAGGGAATTTCTAGCCCTAAGTTATAAATTCCAGAAAATAAGGGCCTATAATAGAAACACTGACAGAACCTTAACTATAGCATTGCTAAAGGCAACGCTGCAATAAAATGGAATGACCTGTGAGATAAAATGTTTAATCTTTTGAGTGAGATGTGGCCTAATAACTCAGAAGCAGAGATGGGGGATGATTCAGGCTCTTCCTTGCAGCCTCTTATATGCCCTTTATGAAATTCACTGTCACTCTCAGCTGCTTTTCCCTTTCAGGCTGAATCTTGTTTCATTCCATAGCCAAATGGACTAGAAGGGTCATAAAGAAGCAATTTATGGCCCCTAACTTTTCAGCAAAAACTATTTTTCAAAATGTAAATTAATGGCAACAGAAGCGGAAGGATAAGGAAAAATACCTTTGCACATGACAAGAATAATAGAAAGAGAGAAATGGGTGGCAGAAATGTGGTTTTGAGTTTCTCTTCCATTTCTCGCTAGTGTCTTTCCAAGAGAGTAAATCAGCATTTCGACCTTTCTTTATTTTACTGAAAACAGTTTTGTGAAATCCTTTCTTCTCAAAATCAAAGTCTTGTTCTTGTGTTTATTTTTATATCAAAGGAGGAGTAAATAAAATCCCTATATAATAAAAGATGGACTCACACAGATTTTTTCAATTACATGATTGATATTAATTGTTTATGGCATATTTGCCTGTGCTAGAAAGTGGAACCGGGCATAATATCCTAGGAAGTCTCTTTAAATGCTACATCCCATCAAATAAAGAAAGATGTAATCGCTAGACACGTACCAATCTCTCTCTGGTCAAAAATCTCAGATTGGTTGGAATTCCACTTATTCAGACAGTATTCTAAGCCAGGACAAAGGCAATACCACCATCACTACAGAGGCAGAGCCAGGTTTCCTTTTTCTTTTTTTTTTTTTTTTTTTTTTTCTCCTGTTCTAGAAACTGGGGCAGGGGGAAGAAGACCTAATATGTTCTGCTTGCTTCTTATTCACTGAATGCTTCTACCTGAAGATTCTGGTTTAAAAACAAGGTTATATAAAAGTAAATTATTTGAAAGTCTTTGGGCAATTTTTCAAGCTGGTACATAAGGAATTAGACATGTCCCATTAAAAACAGCTGGAATTATGTACGCAGTTCCTTGCACACCACCCAGAAAATTTACCCTGAGCCTCCAGCCACTTCTGTTTCCCAAACTTTCCTAAGGCTAAAATCACTATGAAGAACATCTGGGTTCTGTTCTTCAGGGATTTCTATTTTATTCTATCAATATTTTCCCTCATTTTAACACATGAAAATTGTAATTAGATAGTCCCATATTAGGCTTATGGGAACATCCATTGCAGGTGATGCTCCAGGAAAATCTGGTTTGTGAATCTCCTGTGCTTGCCTCTATTATACCTGTCATTTCTGATTCCGTAGCTTTTTGCACCTGTCAGTCATAGTTCAGTGGGGCGCTATATCTTGAGAATGCATTTGCTTGCTGTCCCAATGCTTACTCTTTGTCAGGATTGCACTCTACAGGGGAGACTTACAAACATTCTTCCAAATATTTAAGACAACAAATAAATCACCCAGTGGTGTCTGGAAATGTACAATAGAGTGGGGCTAAAGAGGTTAAAAAATAAAGAGTGTTTTCAGGGTTTTATATTAAACACAAAGAATAAATTAAAAAAGAAAAATGAGAATAAAAAAATTGGAGGGCTCATCAGTATTCAATAAGAGTTCCTAAACAGATGTATACATAAAAGTGTATTTTGATATCTATATTTTACATATATACATACACCTATAGCAACTACATATGCATATACCTAAAAGTATATGTATATATTTTTACAGGTGACAGAGGCAAGCTCAGAATGGGCAATTTGGCCATAACATTTTATTATCATGATGAAATTATCCATAGGCAAGCTAACTAAAGCATGCACAGTTCAACATTTTTATCTGTTCTACCATACTTCCTCAGCCCACTCCTTAAAACAGAAAGTTTGCTTCTTCTTGTTAAATTGGTCAGGCACACATTGACTCCAACAGTTCAAAAGCATCCTCTGAACACTTTTTGATTCAGCTGATTTGGGTGGAGCAGCATTACGGACGTTTATATGCCAAGCCAGTGATTTACAGAGTTATCTTCTGCCTTCATAAATTGGAATTAGTTATTGATAAGATTGTAAAATTATAATTTCACCCAACTATATATGCATATATATCTCACTAGCTGGCCTGTTGAAGATATAAAAACTCTGCAATTTACTCCTATTAGAGATCGCTTTACTCCTATTATAGTATTTTTTTTTCTCCTACTTTACTAGAAAACTCTGCTGGACAGTATGAAAGTGGAAGAAGCCCAGTTTTTAACCTGAGCTCATGGGGCAAAACAGAACTGGCTCTTCTCATATGTAAGCAAAAGTAAAATGTTAGATTTCTGGAAAAGGACCTTTTTCTAAAGAGAACAGACAGCATTGCAGTCACATGTATGCTAAGGTTTGTGATTCCCTCAAACTTTCGTAAGATAGTTTCTGGTGTTGAAATGATGATTTAAAAGAAGGGGATGGGCTTAGTTTGGTCAGTGTTCTGTCTCTCCCTGCTTTGTGTACTTAAAAAAATAAATAATTCCAAAAGTCAATTCTAATCAACGTCAACGTGTTTATTTCTCAGTTATACAGACCGGTTATTCAGCTCTGAAGATCTGATTGAAAGTGACTTCTGATTTTACCTGATGCAAAGGCTGAAATATATAATTTATTTGCATTCAGATGATGGCTTTGAGATCAGTTGTTGCTTTCCATGTTTCACTTCGCTTCTTGCTTTTAAATAAAAAATTCCATCTTTTGAAATTGTTATTTAAAAAGTATTCAAAAATTATATCAAAAATTAAATCACAGTTGACCTTGCAAAAAAATTAGTCATTTAAAATTTAGATGATTTGCATTAATAGACATGTAATCTAAAAGTGTCATTTTTGTCTGGAATAAGATTGGGTATCTTCAGCCAATCAACTTAGCTTACCATACCTGAACCTCAAAGTTCACCTCGAATACTGATATGCTGTCCAAGGTCTCTCAAAATGTTTTACAGTACATATAACATACATATATATTAGTGCTATAGTGAAAGAGATTATTAATACTGACTTCTGTGTCCAACGATACTCTTTTTTGGACGTGCGTGAAAATATATGGCCCTACAATTAATACAGAAAAACAATGAATTATGGAAATTGATCATAACGATGACAATCACAGCAGAAAAGCTTGTAAATATATTTTGTTATATTCCTGTGCTCAACAGAGAGCTCGTGCAAGTGTATCTCAATAAATTATCTACTTCAGAATTCAGGTTTTATTAAAGTTATGTGGAGTCTTCTGAAATGAACCGTGCATGTGTGCTCATGTGCACACATCTCTGTGTGTTACACAGACAGGTTTTTGTGTGAGCTTTGGCATATTGCATGTGGCAGGCTGCTGAAACATGAATAAAGACAGCAGGAAAAAGGCAATGCACTTCTTGCTGGTAATCAAGGGAAGGGATTGCCCAGAAGCTCCCAAGATCATTTCTCAGCCCCTAGATTTTCATGTTCAATTATCTGTCTTGTTTGCTAAATGAACCTACTTCTTATTTTATTTAAACCTCATGAGGTAGTTGTATTTGACTTCCTAGTAGTGAATGCAATATTTAGTAACTTCAGTATGCACAATTGTGAAAAGGTAAAGCATATTTTGTGAATGTAATTTGGGGGTAATTTTAAATGGCATACCTTTTTCTTCAATTCCTTACCACAGCCTGAAGCTGGAAACAGAAAGTATGGCTCATATGCTCTTTACAATTTACTCCTGAGAAACACTGACCACAAAAGTCAGTAAACATTCATCATGAGCTTTAGGCTACTTTCCTTGGAATTGGCCTCAGGCTAAGCTGAGGGCTAAAAACATTTCATGAGGGAGCTAGAGTTTTAAGAAAAATACATATATTGCTAGCATTGCGTGGTTGCCCAGCTTGGTCTCATGCTGGAAAAATTCCTTCTCCCAACAAATACACAGAATTTTATGCTATCCGTCTGTCATATTATAGCTGATACTGTGGCTGTAAATACCCAATATGCTAATCAACATAGCTGTTGTGACCTAGTTACCACATATTTCTGCCAGAGCTTCACATAGCATGTCACATTGAATCCACTCTGAGAAGTACAAACCAAATCTACTTCAACCCATTTAGTACAAAGATTCTGGGGAAGAAAAAATAAAAGGAGCACAGCAAAGCAAAAAAGCTAGGTCAAGTTCTCTTGTTAATGCTGGGCTTCTGTGACATAAAGGCATGTTTGTCACCATGTACTGCCATAAGCAATGATGTGATCGCTCATGAAAAGGGCTACAAATAGAGAGGAGAAGTCTCCCATCCAATACAATTTCCATTGTCACACGGAAAACTGTAAAGATTCCCCAAAAAATGGTTGGTTGTCTTAGTGCGGTTACTGATCTCTTTAAGCTAAACAATGCTTACAATAAAAGGATTGTTTTTCAATAGTGGATGCATTTTTCACCTTTCATATTCCTTGCAATTTTTGTTTGGTATTCAACACTATCTGAGGAAAGTCTTTCCACCTGAATAAAACAAGAACACATGGGAAGGAATGATGTGAAGATATATCCTTTAACCTTTTCCTAGAGATTTTAATAATGTATCCATAAGGTATTTTAATTGCTCTGGAGAAGTTTAGGTTTGCTTCTTTATTTTTAAATCTAATATATTTTGGTTTCATAATATATCATTAATATAGGAAAATGAAATGGTATAGAATGTATTCATAGAGATCATTTTACTGCTAATATTCAGTTTAGACAGTAATATCAGTGTAGCTCTCTTACAGCATGAGGAAATGGAGCTAAAACAGATTATAACACCAAGTGTTACATCAGGTCATCTAACTGATGTTACCAGGACCCTCACATTCCACAATTTTTGAATCACTAACTAGGATACTACAGATGTTTAGGGCAGAATAATATTCTTCTACGTGACATGTACTGCAAGAGCTTGAAAATCTCTATTTTTCATAAAGATTTTCTTGTGTATTTTTACTGGAAATGCCTTTAAGCCTGCTACCCCAGACAAATTCTATCCTAGAAAGCTGCGGCCTCCCTTCCTGAGTTCCTATGAGTTTCTCCTGCACATACCTGTAATAAGAACAAATTAGGATGTACTCAGACAATATTTTATAGAAGTGGAAATGCAGTTATTGGGTGAAGATTGCAAAAGAATACCTGAAAATCTTAATTACAGTAAGATCTTAAAGCTCACAATCTCATGAAAAAGAGTTCCTCTCTGAGTCATTTCTTATTCTGGCCCTGATGGCCAAGATAGTCCTCAGTGTTGTGGGGTCAAACACGGTTTTCCACTGCAGATGTGATTTCTACTGAAAAGACAGATTCACTTAGGCAGCCAAAAGCAGAACTTGTTTCTCTGTCTCAAATTGAGTGCTTTAAACTACACTGCAATAATCACAGATGCTGTGCTCTTGGCAGAATGAGAAAAGCTTGATACTGATTCACAAAATGGCTCCATTAGGTAAAGACGCCGTAAGTCTTTATTTCTTAAAAGAAAATTCACCTAAAACAACATGGAATTAAACTTATGAAAAGACTGAGTAGGAAGTTATGAATTCATATAAAAGTGACTAAATCCTGAGGCCCAGTGAGCTTAATCCTAATCAACACCAAAGCAAAGAATAGGAATCAAAGATGTAGAACACCATAGTAATTCATTCCTGTGCTGACCAGAGCAGCAAAAATAATGGTCTACCATGTCAGCATCTGCTAGTGGGTTTAAATGCCCGCAAGCATAGTTTATATTTGACATTTGTTCAAAATATCTTTTTTGAGGAAACAGTTTAATACTTCAGTTTTGTCCTCCTAACTTCCTCTAATTTCATCATACTTTTTTTGTTTTCTTTTTAAAGACAAAACTCTATACTATATATTTTCAAAAATTCTAGCTAATTTTACAGATGAAGAAAACTGCTGGGTTTTTTTCAGAAAGACCAGTTCTTTCACTCCAGTGGTTATTATCACAAGATGAATTCCCATAAATCCTAATAGAATTTTCTAGAATCTTCTGAACTATGGGGCACTTGCCTGTCTTGCCTTGTTTTCTGAAAACCACAGTAGAATGCCTTGTATATGGTCTGATGTGGAGGGGAAGATGCTTTGAAAGTGGAGGCAACATAAAATCATGTGTGAAACACTACCTTAGGGTTCCATCACTTTCAATCACCATTGCAGGATCCCTAAAAATGAAATGAAGTCATTGCAAGAACAAAAACCCCTCCTTTGAGACTTTGAACCCTAAGTAACATTTTTTTAAATTCATTGATTTAAAACAGGGAAAAATAATAAACTTTTTTCATGAAAACACCAAAATTTCACTTTCAAATGCCTTGCCTAAGAGAAAACATCAGAAGAAAAAGAATCTACATTCTACTGAAGTCTTCTCACAATTCCTACCTTTTCTTTCTCTGTATCTCTGAATGCTTCTACAATGACAGCGTGATCAAACGAAGCAAGCTTGGATACTTTAAATTCTGCCCAAATTATGTGCCAACATCTTCAAAGCGCTAGTCCTCCATCACAGGAAACTTTCAGAAAGAGAAAGAAATATAGTTTAGCCTGAACATATCGGAATACCTTGCACTGTTCTACATCAACTACTGCCTCCAGTTACACCCTGGCTGTGTGCTAACCAAGTCACAACTATTTAGGCAGGTTATATTGCCGAAGGTGGAGCAAATTTTAAAGTGGTGGTACTAACAAGTGAACTTCCGTATGTGTAAATGGTGCAAAGTAGATTTACATCAGGAAAGGATGCAAGAACCCAAGGAATAGGTTATAGCACTTGCTTTGCAGAGTCCGGTAGCTGGCTGAAAATTTTATGACATACTTAAAGAAAAAATTTTTGTATGAACTCAAGGAGGGGCGCAGTGAAGAACACACTTGTGGGATCTATCACAAAATTTATATTTTGAGCACTGTACAGTTACTGCACCTAGTCATACCAAAGTTGATATGCAGGGTCCTTGAGTCTTTGTATGTGATGGAGTACCATTACTTTCAGGGGAAAACAGCTCTAACGCTATCTATATTGCTCAGAGTCTTACTAGAGATATTATAGAAAATAATACCACTGAGCCACAGGATATGATTTTCCACATTTCTGGTGTGTCACCTAACTCCATTACTAAGAACGCACTCTGGCAATCTTCCTTGGAGGATGAGCAAATATTACACGGAACCTGCTACATGCCAGACAAACAGCCTTAGCTTAAAGTTCTGTCAAATGAGTATGTTGCCTTTTATGGATCTGAAGTGCATTTTGAATCCACAGTAACATATTGCAATCTCATGATGTGCCTATGATCCTATTAATACAGCCAAAAAGACCTTGGTAAATAGGTAACCATGGGCTGGAACAACATAGTGATTACCACTATGTCTTGTCAACACTAAAGTTACCAAGAGTGACTGAGACAGCCAACTTAGGGATTGCAGTGTCTTAAAATACTACATTGAAAATTTACTTTGTGTTGTCCAAAATTCAGACCTTCAGTAGGAAGAATGAAGAGGTTAATGAAAAAGATATCCATATAGTTTCTTCATGTAATAAATTATAAACAAGAATTTTTATTTGCCCACCAAAAAATTCTATAGGGATACAAAAATTGAGTCTCTTTTGTTTAACTGAATTTGAATCTTCCAGTGGCTTAGTTTTGTCAGCTTTGTTTTTTTGAAAATGAAAAAGGCAGGTAGATGGGCAAGAAAACCTTTATCCAAAGCTTTCTTAGTGATATAGTTTCAGTCACACCCCTAAGATAAACCCCTTATATGACAGGTGTGAAAGTCTTTGTAAGAGTTAGTGTAGCATCCCAAGGGTCATGAAAATAAGACATTTTGAGTACATCCCATACAAAACTGATGCCTTATGTATGAAAACAAAACTGTGAACTTCATACTTGGTAATAAAAAAATCAACTTTAATAAATTCTGATATATATAAAGGCAAATCAGCAAAGTACCATTTTTAGAGCATCAGCTGGGTCATACTTGGTGTAGAGAAAAAGAACATATTTGAAATGTTGGATTAGTGTGGCCCTATGACAACCTTATTACCTGGAGTGCTTTCAGTACAGACAATCTAGCCCAAGACACTGAAATCTTCTGTCCTAAATCTCTGGCAGCCTGTTTGGCAAACCCAATCCAGAGCTACAAAATCCTGGAAAACTGCAAAACATGACAGGCAACTTCTGTAAAATCTACATGTGACGGTATACTTTGAGGCTACAGTACACTATTAAACCAAACTGACTGGGTCTGTTCCCTGGCTCTTAAACCAAGCGGCATGGCATGGTGTGTGTTTATACAACCCAAGTCTTCCCCTCTCTCCCACCTCAATAATTTGTCATCCTCACAGTGCCCCACACACTCTCTATTCCTTGGCCTAATGTTATCCCTGAACCTTGCCCAGATACTGTCTGGGAAACCATGATTGTCATGGACTAAAACCATAGCAGGGACCTTGCTCACAGTTAAATTGTGTGTATGATTACTGAACAATGCCCAAGCACATGCCCTGACCATGCTTAGTTTATTGCTATATACAAGGTTATAGCCCTCCAAGGCTTTGGGGTTTCCAAAGCCTTCAGTGCTGACTCAAGTCAGAGCTGTAGAGACTTGCTTCTTGATTTGGATCCCAAAATTTATTAACAGTAAAGTCAAATGTATCCATTCAATCTGAGTAAGTAGATCTGTGCCAAGACCTCAGATGCCTGACGCAGAACATCCTGGGATAAAAAGTGACCAATAACCACAGACTATAAGCTTGCCTGTGCTCCTCATCCCAAGGAGTTCTAAGAGCCCTGGCTTGGGTGATCTTGCTTCTCACCGCTCCCTGGCTCCCAGCAGTGGAAATAGGAACTCTGTTCACCACTTGTCAAACAGATTAGCTTTTTTTTAATTTTCTTTTTTTCTTTTTTTTTTGGCGGGAGGGAGCGGGGCAGGGGTGTGGTGGTGGTGTGGAAAAAAGCACACTTCCTTGCATATTCTGTGCTATCGCATGTCCCTGGGCAGCCTGTTCCAATGTTCTAATGTTCCAATGTTCTAACGTTCTCATCCAATCCTCATCATTTTCAACTGAAAAACCCCCACACCACCAAAAAATGACTGTTTCTAATGAGGAATAGCATGCTAGTTACTTAACTGCAGTAGTTATTTAACTACTTCTTTGTTAGCACATTCCTCCATTTAACTACTTGCACTCTCTCTAGTTCAAATTCTGTGCTCCTTAATTGAGTCACACTTTTATTAGCAGCAATATATCTTTTGTGGGCAGTGGATTGGGCCATTTATTCTACCTGTGTAAGGAATGATGATAGCTGTCTTCTGCTCTTCATTGGCTTTAAATGCAAAAATCTCTGAAACTCTCTCTTCAGGTTGGTGCTGCCTTAATCTTGGATATATCTGCAAAGACACCAGTGTTTTCCTGTCACTTGACTGCAAACAACCCCTTTTTTTCATGGAACATAAACATCACGGACCACAATGATTTGTCCTTGAATTATGCTACAGACATGTATGTGAAAGGAATCAGAATTTGTGAAACCAAATATTTAGTAAGGAATGTCTGTGAGGAGGTGGTAGCACTTTTAGGTACAGTAGATAATGTAGTAGGAAATGTGATCCAGAATAATTTGAAATGCCTTTCAGAAGCTACAGATAATTTGCACACCCTCATAATTACATCAAAGTCCTCATATAGATATATCATGTTTATGTATACATATCTGTTTATGATATGTGTATCATGGAAAACACAAAACTTGTTTACTACTGGAAGATTCATCTTCTTCCAATTGACCTGTTTGTTACTTAAAGTGTATTCTTTTCATTAAGTTATCCATAAATGATCAGGTAGAAGTCTACTTTCAGGCTGGATAGTTCACTGGTTTCTTTCAAGTTCTTATCAACCATCTAAAACCAGAATAAAGCACACTTACTGCAGTGAGTGAACAGTATTGACAGAATTCTAATACACTCAAGGTACCTCAGCAAAAAGTCTCTGAGATCCTGTTACCATGCTTTGCTGTAATAATTAGATAAACTTTTGTAAATAGTGAATAAGAAAAACATTACTAAATTAATATTGTCAGGGAATGTTTATTTTATTTTTTTTTCCTTGCAATCAACCAGAAGACATTTAGAAAGTTTACATTCCACGTACCATAGTAGTCATTACCAATTTGTTTGGGTTTTTTTTCCCAAACTTGTCTGCATACAGCTTTTGCTGAAGTAGGTAAAATAGAGCTGGGTAAACAGAATAGAAGAACTGACACTATATGTTTCCCATGATCACATCCACTTCTGTCAAAATGTATTCCTTCCCACTGTTTCTGACTCGGTACTAGTCTGGGTGGACAACTGAGCTGATGAAATAAGTTATACTTAGCCTTCATTTAGCTGTGCAAGAGGTGTAACCCTCAGAAATACTTCCTGCCTTTCTAATGGTAAATGTCACAATAGCTTTGTGGAAGGCTGGGAGACTTTCCCTAGGACAAAGGAGCTGTGCTGCTAATTCCTAATTTAACCAAAAGTTTTATAGAATTTGGTCCTCATTGTTATTGTCTGAAGATAATACACTATCATCAATAATGATAGATTTTTTTTTAAGGCAAGTTTCTAGACATAGAACATTACTAAAACCAGAATGAATAAATACACATTAAAACCTCAGATATCAGGCATGAGATACCTGAAGTTGCTTCCAAAGCAACACTATAAGGGAGAAAGCAATGGGAACTAGGCTAAATAAATCCTCAATCTGAAAGTGGATACTGCAGTTAAAAGTACAGTAACAATTAAAGCAACTAATATTGTAGGGTACCACCTCAAAAGTACTGGATAGGTATCCTTGGTTAGTAGTGAAAATAAAGACAAAATCAGACATGAGTTACATGCAGAAGTTTGTGGTCAATTTAAGAACAATACTGCTAAAGGATAAATAACTTCTGAGTGATCACATTACAGTGCAATGCATTATAACGAAACTAAAACTAAGCAACAGATGTCTGTGAAAAAGAGTAGGGAACATAAAAATATCATGAAGTTCATCTAAAGAATTTTAGGAAGATTTTAGAATATATTCTCTTGTATCAGTAAAGGAACAGTACTCATCTTTGGAACCATCAGTCTTTTCTGTGTGTTTCATGGTATCAAACATCTCCAACTTTAATAATGAATCTTTGTTGTATGAAGAATTCTGTACAAGTAATGATTTCTTCAAATACGTTTATTATTTTAAGGACTTCCTTTTACAAGTTTCTTTTACTTCAAAAGTTTATCAATGGTAGCTCCAGTCAAACTGAAATGCTGCTCACGCTGGGTATGTGTACCTGATTTCATAAGTCACACGATACTCTTTATACTCCTGAGCAGATGATTCCTTAGTTACTGATCAAAATCATACCTCTGTATTTAGAAATTACTTTTTGTAAACAGGAATGTTTAAAATTGTGCTTTTCATCGGACTTTCTGCAGTTTGCATTTGTCAGTTGAGTACTGAGGAAGAAATTAAAAAAAAAAAAAAAGGAAATCAACTTGACCAAAGCTAATTTATTTTTATATTTGAATATTTGTGGGAGTAACTTTTTTGCATCTCTGGCATTTATGTTTGAAATAATATTGCTTTTTCTTCATAACGCTCCAGGGAATATACTGAACTGTGATTTACACATCATAAGCATGTTCAAATTTGGGGGGTTACAATTGGGGGGTTACATCTTTAAATGAAGTGAAATTTCAAGAAAACTGATCAGAGAAATAGATTCAAGGATGACATTTCAAACATTTATGAATAAAATCCAGAAAAAGAAGAACATAAATTTCCACTTTAATTACTAATTTGGTATAATATACGTACTTATATAAAGCTTATGTAGCAGGAGGGTTTTGTAGCTCCCATGTTGGAAGGGAAAGACCTTGTAGAAGAAAATGTAGAAACTAAATTATATATTACTTCTATCATCACAAATATAAGGTTATGATAGAGGAAAAAAAGCCAGGTATATAACATTTTCTAAAAATCCATCAAAGCAACACAGTTTCTCTACATTCTAAAATGCCTTGCACAGGCATAGTGGCATAGATAGGCACAAGAAACGAAACAAAATTATGAACACTATCAATCCTCTTAATTGAAATCTTAATCTAGTGACTGCCTGGAGTAAGGAAATATTTTTCCCTATTTCTTCCCTTTATAGAGGTTTTAGAATTTATTCAAAGTTATTTGAGTTATCTTCGATCCTTGCACATTTAAGTTAAACACAAATTTAACAAGTTGAAGCATTTTCTTTTCTCATGGAATAAGGAATACAAAGATTTCAATTATTATTTAATACATAGATTTATGTACTCTTTGTATTTTATATTATTTATGTAATATATAGTAATATAATACACAATACTATTCATATTTCAAAAAGTATTATTTCTACCCATAGAAAAGAAACAAAAAGTTAAATGGAAGTAGTGCCTAAATATCAGAACCTCAAAAAAAGACGTGGTAATATTTTAGCAGTTTCAGATAAAACTAGCTTCATTCACCAAAAGCTCACTATGTGGCTTCCACAGCTCTACCAATGTACTGACTGTTTACATTTTTCTACTCAGTGCTAACTGGGTTCTCTCTTGCAAAACTTTAAATAGAGAATTGATGATGTAGCTGGTCTTTTCCATCTCTGAGTACTATGATACTAACCATATGTCCACTCTTCTGTAGTTAAAGACAGACATTCAACTGATGACAAAATGAAAAATGCAAGTGAAACATGATATAATTCACAGATGAAAGAAATGTCAATGTTTTGTTTATTGTGCTGTAGCATCAATTATATTCTGGTAAATTTCAATATTCCATGTTTTTTTAAACCTGCACACATTTCGCATATAGAAAGGATGTTAATACCCATGCCCTGATTTTGGACACAGATCATTTCAAACTGTTGGCAAGTAAATGTGTTTTGGGAACAGAAATTCTCTGTGGTGAAGACTGCAGTTTTCCAAATGGAGCTAGCTACTCATCCAGCATGAAGTTGTAAATCTATCTCTCTACACAGAAGACCTACGTTCCTATAGATAAATTAATGGCTTTCTCACCATTTAAAATATTCTATAAAGACAGAGACCTAAAATAGACTGCCAACTGAAAAAAGAAAATACAAAATCAATTAAAAATACAATAATCAGCTACCACAACCAAATGGAATATGAGTTGCACAAGCTGAGAATAGATGAAAATTGGTTTTTATAGTGCCTTTAAAATGCATCATGAAAGGCCAGCATGTTAATGGTTTGGATCTAGTCCACAGAATAAACTGTTTTCCTAGCGATAAATCAGTGACACAATTAGTAGCAGATCTTACAAAAATCAGTAGCTGCAGACAGAATTTTTACTTATACTGATGAAATAATGGATTAAAAAAATTTTATTGTTCATTTCCATGTACCAATTCTTTAAATAGACAACATCCATTAAATACAAAAATCTTCCTAAAATTTTGAAGGACATTGTGGTTTCTGGGAAGGAGGCTGGACACATTGCAGTTCCCTGGCACGTGTCAGTCAAAGGGAGAACACCTCTATTTTAGACACCCTTTAACTTTTTCACTGTCCAATTATAACAAGGAACTGGAGCTGTCATTGTCTGTGAAGTGATTTCTGACAAATTACTGAAGCACTGCTGTGCTCTTTGGTTGTGACAATTGTTATTTTTAGGGGTAAGGGAAGGAAGAGAAGGTGTTACAGTTGTTTTATTTGGAGACAGGTTCAGTTTAAGCAGTGAAGTAGTAATTGTACATGGATAATGCAGGTCTAAAAATAGTAAGGTCTCATTAACCAGATAATTTTAATTAACATACTTTGGTGCTAAGAGCAGATATTTATGGACAATCACATTCGTTGTAGAATGTAGGGGTCACTTGAAGTACGAGTGTGTATGTGTGCACACAACTGAAGCAAACTGAGTTTCTTCTTTTTAAGTTCTCCCCAGACTGGCCCAGGATTGCAGCAGAGCCTTAAGCAATTTGAAAAATATGTGGTTTGTTAGTCAAGATTAATAGACTTTTTTGAGATATTTACACCACAGTACTATGACACCTGTTGTTGAATTTCACTCCAGGGATAGTAAGAAACAGGAAGAAGAACAGTTATTGTTGGTTCGTTTGTTTTTCTTTCCTTATTTTTCAAAGGAACTCTTTTTCTGCACTTACTGACATCATCATCTGTGTTTCAGGGAAGAACATTTGCTTCCGCATATTAGCATGGTTGCAAAAAATTCCTGATGATGAATTGATGCCTACTGTACTTTTGTCCTTCAAGAAAGAACTTTTTGCAGGAAGGAACAACAGGTTTTCTAAGGATGATGTTTTCCTGACTCTTTGATTCAGACAAAGAAATTAAAACCATTACCAGCTTCTGAAACAAATGAAAAGTCCAAGAAGTCTCCTTAAGAGGAAATAATAACTATTTTTCCTCACTGTACCTCATCTGCTCATCTTTGAAAGCAAATCATCCATGGGAATATTATCCAGCTTAATGACAAAGAAAAAGTGGAGGAGTGAGTCAAGACACTCCTCTGGAATTTCAACACACCTGACTAGGTATGAAGGTGTATTACACGCATGCGCTTGTAGCTTAAGGGGAAAAAAATCTGTTTCTTCTAGGAAGAGACGAATTTAATAAGAGTTACTATTTTGCTTTGGGACAACATCTTCCATTGATTTAATGCCTTCCTGTACTTACTTGCATCATATGAGGTAGTTGTGATTTTCATTTTACATTCAAGTTTACAGCATGATGAATAGCTATTGTCAGCTTTATTTCACCCTGACCAGTGGATGCAGCAGTGGGGGTAGGCTAGGGTCAAGGACATGGCCTCAAAAAATCTTCTACAATTTTTCTATCCCTATGCCTACCCCCCCCTCATTAAGCCTTCCTTTCTTTCTCTTTCTTTCTTCTTTCACTTTTAGTGCCCCTTGTATCTTATTGCTTTGTGAGGCTGGATGAAACCTATGTAGAATTGACAGGTCACTTGATATGTCATTTCTTTTTGTTTGTTGCACTTTCATGATGTTTCCAGCACCTTCTTTCAAAATTGTCCCAACTCCAAATTATATGTTTCTAATTTGTATTACAGAAAAATCCTGCCTATTTTATTCATTCAGGTATTTCCCTCTGGTTCAATGGATTATTTACAGCATATTAAAATTCAGAAATTCGGACACTGACTTCATATGATTTCCTACACAGTGTTATTACTATATTAAAATACTTGTAAAACCTGGCTTATTGATAATATTTGAACGAGGCTAATTTTGTCTGAAAGCTTTTGCCCAAGAAAGTTACAGCTCTTCCCAGAATAAAAGTAGGGGTAAATTCACAACATACAGGTATTGACAGTTTTCAATGAGAAACCAGGAGCAAAAGCAGAAATATTGCATAAAGCATGGAGAGGTAGTGACAGGAAGGGGAGAAGATATTTGTTAAGGAAAATGACTGGTTAGAGGAGATAAACACTGGCAATTTGAGACTGAAAACTCAGAAGGGTAATGCTTGGACTTGTTTGGTTAGAGAGCTGGAAGGAAATGACTAAGCAATGATGAGCAGGCTGGATGGGTAAGACAACAGTGCAAAGTGCAGGAGCATGTGAAAGCCTGAGCCCCATGAAGGGTGCTTCTCTCCAGGACCAGAAAGGAAGACAGCCTGGGCACCCACAAAGGCAATTTAATCCTGGTATCCTTTAAGCGTTGAGCACCTCGAGTTTGCAAACTGCGTGTTCCATTAACAAAGAAGTTATTAGAGCTAGGCTGTACCTTACTGTTGCTTCATATTGCATTTGTTGATTTAGTCAGGCAAGTCATGAACACTCACAGTAAGGTATTAAAGGATGGATCAAAGCTAGTTCCAAGCCAATTTATCAAATACAGTGAGAAGTGAAATGATAAAATTTGCTTTTATTTTTGAGGAAAAAGCAAATATATTCCCCCAACAAACCTACAGAAGTCACCAAAAACATTATTCCCTTTATTCCACTGAGCGAAGGATTGCAGCATGATAGTGCTATGTCATTAGAAGCATAAATAACATGTGACTTTCTTAATTTAATGTAAATTGCTACATACATGGATCATTATTAAATATATCTCAGAGAGATGTATTTAAAATTCATACAAGAATTCATTATTCAGAAGTTTGTTTTCATAGTCCTCGTGGTTTGGAATTGTACCTTCTTTTCTCCTCAGTATTTGTTTTCCTCTACCTGACAACACAGACCTTTCCATCTTGCTGAAGTTCCCTCCAGTTGTCACAGCTGTTCTTGCCTCTTCAAAAGAAAGGTAATGTGGTACTGACTTGTTAGCAGGTATGCAAACTGACTTGGTCATAATAACGCTGTGTGTGCACTTCTCCTTTTATTATAGGAAAGAGTGTGATTCATGGACACCTTTGCAGTTAAGGCCTATGATTTTTCAGTATTTTTTAATCTAGGAACCATGGTCTTGACCATGTTGCTACAACAATTTTTGTTTGCAGTCAATAAAAATTAGACTAAACTTCATAATTAATTTCACTTTGCAATATTGTATTTGCATTTATATCTGTGTTTGGGGGGTTTTATTTAAATGAATGAGGGGTTTAGACTAAATAATGACACCAAATCATCTGAGAGTACACAATGAGACAGGCTACAGTCAAAACATCTTGGGGTTCGACTGCTTGGCAAAATTGTCATGTTATTTATTGCACAGCAAACACAAATAATAAAATGCATAAAAATGGCACAACATCAAAATAAGAACTTTTGGAGGTGGAAGAAATTCATGTAATTTGTGTAATTCATAGAATCACAGAATGGTATGGGTTACAATGGATCCTTAATGATCATCTGGTCCCAACTCCCCTGCTGTGGGCTGGGACATCTTCCACTAGATCAGGTTGATCAAAGCCCCATCCAACCTGACTGTGGACATTTCCAGGGAAAAGGTATCTGCAGATTCTCTGGGCAGCCTGTTCCAGTGTCTCACACCCTCATAATAAAGAATTTCTTTCTTATATCTAACCTTAGTCTGCCCTCTTTCAGTTTAAAAGTGTTGCCCCTTGTCCTGTCCCTACAGACCCTGGTAGAACATCTGTCTCAGTTTTCTTTATTAGGTCCCTCTAAGTATTGAAAGACCAGAATAAGGTCTCCCCACAGCCTTCTTTTCTCCAGGCTGAACATAGAATCTTTGAGTCTGGAAAAGACCTTTAAGATCATCAAGTCCAACCCTAAATGTAACACTGCCCAGTTCAGCACTAAACCATGTCCCTAAGTGCCACAATCTACATGTCTTTTAAATACCATCAAGTCTCTCAGCCTGCCTTTACAAGAGAGGTGCTCCAGCCCTCTGATCATTTCCGTGGCCCTCCTCTGAACCCTTTCCAACAGGTCCATGTCTTTGCTGTATGGAGGGCTTCAGAGCTGGATGCAGTACTCCAGGTGGGGTCTCACCAGAGCAGAGTAGAAGGGGAGCATCACCTTCCTCAACCTGCTGGCCATGCTCCTTTTTATGCACGCCAAGGTACAATTGGCTTTTTGGGCTGCAAGCACACATTACTGGCTCATATCTAATTTTTCATCCACCAGTATCCCCAGAGCATTCACCACAAGACTGGTCCCGATCCACTCACCTGTACTGGTAGTGGTGACTTCCCTGAGCCAGATGCAGTAACCAGCACTTGGCCTTGTTGAACTTCATGAGGTTCACATTGGCCCGCTTCTCAAGCCTGTCCAGATACCTCTATATGGCACCACTTCCCTCAAGAGTATCAGTTAGATGAGCAGTGTTGCTTTGTGGCACAAAACAGGGGCTCTTCAAGATCAGACTCATAGAACTCATCAGAGACAGACCTAAAACAGATCCAGTTTAAAGAGAACACTAGCCACTGTAAGAGGTGGGATTTAAGGATGTGTATAAAAAAGCATAATAAACAATAACTTGCATGCACACTGAACAAATTGTATTTTTACGTGCACATGTAGTTGTGCCTATGTACTAACCAGTAAGCATCCCTATCAGGCTCAAACAGCCTATGTAACAGTGCTGATACTTAAAACAGAAGCAAAAGGATTCCTGGGAAATAAAAGAAAGATAATTGGCTAAACATATCCCTGAGGCCTGCACAAGAAGCACTATTATTTTACTGCAGAAGTAAAATACCAGACCTTGTTCATTCGAGCTACCTGATGAACTAACTGCAGTTCTAGCTAGTTTAGGGAGATAATAGAGAGCTGATAATCACTACCTATAAAACTAATGGGTTTAATGCAGATTCTCTCCTGCAGCCGATTGCTAGAGAGAGGGAAACAGTTGAGCAGATAGTCACACTTTCTGATTCTGATTTGTTGCAGCTTTGGCCCAGGCAAGAGCAAAAACAGGCAAGGAACTGCTTTAATTCATGCCACTGTCAGAGTCTCTCACGGTCTCTCTGCCACTGTAGTTCCCCTCTGCCACAACCTTTCATGCTCTGACTAGGGATTTCCCATGCAAAAATATATGTACGTGCAATGCACAGATGGTTTGCATATGCGCAGTAGGCTTAACATATCTGATTTACAGTGTATGCACAGACCATCTGTGCAGCACATGTGCAGCAGGTCTGATGTGTACTGGACACATTGGACTTACTGTGCATGTGCTACACAGTTAATCTGCACACACACAGTAGCCACAGCTCTGACTGAGTTGCCAGACATCCAGATGGCCAGAGTCCTTAAATCCCTTCCAGAGAAATCTGAAGATGGAATGAGGACATTTGGGTTTTTTTTTTTCTGGTGTGTATCATACCTTATCCTTTAGTCTCAAATGTAGGAGCATATTAAAGTGGATACACCACCTCTGGTTTTACTCTAACAAAGAAATTCCCATACACCAAGGGCAATTCCTTTCTGGTCATGTATGTCAAAAACTGCCTATGGAAAATAAAGTAGAGCTGTAATAAAGATTTTTCTCCATAAACTTTTGCAGAACAAGCAAATCATAACAAGTGAAATACACAGGCTTCTCTTAGTGAGAATTGGCAGCCACTTCACATTTTCTGACTATAAACAGCCTTTCAATCTGGAAATTTTTAAATTATTCAGGTTAATGCTCAGACAACTCAGCAACGCAGATTGATCGCATGTCACAGTCTCAGGAGGAGAGTTAGTCATCTCAGGCCAATTCTTGCCATTTGGCTGACTGGGATTCAGCGTCCCAGAGAGCACTTGCTGCTTTGTTTCCCGTCATTCAGACTGCGAGCTAATAACACCATCCCTAATGTTTTTGGTGAATTTCCCTCCAATAACTGTCCTATAAAACTAAGATGCAAACTTAACAGACCCACCAGCATTTTCAATAATGTTAAATGTAAATTGCAAAGCACGCTATCGGTTACATCATGTGGAGAATTTATCTAAATACTACTTAATTTGTAGCTTTGCACTGGTGTAGGAATATATGGAAAAGCAGGAGAAAAAACTGAATGCTGAAGACTCAAGTGAATGACATCAAGAACACAAAAACTGCCTAAGTCTCATCAACTGACATTGGGATTTCTAATGTAATACAACAAAAGCCAAGATTTTCCAGCTGCATTGTTGATGTATTAACTCTTGCCAGCCTCCTCAGAAGCTGTCTGCCTTACCCACTAGAAGAAAGTAAGCTGACACAGTTTTTATCACTGTATACGATTTTGCAAGTGTATTGAAGATTGGAAGTGCTATGAAAACTGCTGCTTATATTGTACTTGAGTACTTGACCAGTGGGTGAAAATGTTATCCATGTGTGCCTTTGAAGTCTGAGTACCTTTCATTCTACAACAGAGCATATCTTAAAAGGTTCCTGTCTCTTCTAAACCTGTTTGCTACTCCATTTTTTTACCTCACCCACACAATCTCCATTCAGATCATAATTTATATATTTCAGAATATATTTCTTAATTAGCACTATATCAAAGCAACTTCTTATCATAAACAAGCTCTGTTAAGAATGAAAACCTATATTGTAGCCAAAGGCTGAAATGTCACACTTATGTTATCCTACAGTAAAGAAAGGAAAATCTGTAGGTGGAAAAAAACACTCTCTGTTTTCTTAAATGCTTTCATTACTGTGTCTAATCACTTACAAACACTTAAAAAAATATAATTTCACTCAGAATTCTTGTTCAAAAATAGAAGGTAATGAATGAAACCTGGAGGTTTATTCACATAATCTGTGAACAGCAACAGGCAATGACTTGCAAAACAGGATAATTTACTAGTACTAAAACTGGCAGTGGGCGTAACACACTTGGCACATTTTTAATATCCTTAGCATATTTTCTTTCAAACTTGTTAAAAGGATATGCTGTAATTGATCTGCTTTTAGTGACAGTATTGCAGAATATTGCCAGAAGTTGTAGCATGTATCAACACAAAAGGACAGCAGAATTAAAAGATGCCTATTAAAATTGATTAGCCCCTTCAGTAGTAATTACTATATATGATAGATTATTCCCAAATAACTTGATACCTATACATTTTCACTGCATGCTATAACATCTTTACATATTGCATCTTAGTAAACCATACTGTTCAGTGAATTAAACCAAAAATGAATTTAATAGATTGTGCCTATATTTTCCAGAGAGAATTTGGGTATGTGGAGGATCCTTGTTGTACCCAGAGCTCCTAGCAGAATACTTGCTGGTTCAGTCAAATCTCAAATCGTATGCCACAGTAGACACTTTTTTAACAAATAAAAGGAAAAAAAAAAAAAACACATTAAAAATATCAGCAGTAAATTTGATCTAGTTTCAATTTTTGTTTTTAGAAGAGATGAAGGCTTAAATACCTAAAAATGTGAAGGCTTTCATATTTGTGCATTCATACATGGCTTTGAAAATCAAAAGTCAATTCCCTTCTCTTGAACCACTCTTCTAGGAACACCATAATAGTGTATATTTTAAAGTGACACTCTTGTTTTCCATAGATAATTTATGTATAATATTGAATATTCATTAGTGCAGAGAACTCTGCAAGACTGGAACTCAGATGAGCAACATAACCACCCGGCAATATAAGAATCAAGTTACTTGCTTAGAGTCTTCGAACTTGTTTAAATATTTTATAGATTCCCAATGACAGAACAGTCATCTCAGAATACTGGTTAGCTCACACATATAAAAGATATAAATCTTGATTTCCATTCCCATTCTGAATCAGTTTAATTAAGTTTAATTAAGTGAAAGTAGGAAGGAGAAGTACACAACATGATTCTGTTCTTTCGGGTTCAGAAAGGACAGACGAGTCTTATCAGACCCTGCTGTAGGCCTCCCTGGACCAGGCTGAAACACCGTGGTCAGGTTTTAATTCACCTGCTGGGGTGTACCCAGGTGTGTGAGTGAACATGGCAGCTGTAGCCTCACCTTTTCCTTTCCAGATTCCAGGTGCAAGAAAACACCATTTAGATCATGCTGGTCTCAACTGAATGGAAAACAACAAATCTGCACAGTGAAAAGTATTTATTTTAAAGTTTTCCATACTTATGTGCTCACGGATCATCATGAGCATGGCATGGAAATGAACATTTCTGCATAGAAAAAAAATGGAGAAAGGCAACTGGTTTTAAGGAACATGATCACAGTTGCGTTTTATTTCAGTAATGGAAATCACACAATCATTCATTTGAAAACACTCAATATGTAGCTGAACAAATGTTTATTAACAGCAATTTGTTGAGAAAAAAAGCATTAACGTGAGGCAGGTAGGTCACCTAGGGAATATGTTTCTCTTCTGACAAGCTGTTGAGATTACTCAGAATTTTCCCTGTCTTTTTTTTTTTTTCAAGCAGAAGAAAATTTAAACAGGAAATCAAATTATGGCATAATGTATTTTTCTAAAGAAAGTTTATTTTTCGGTTGTTTTTCCAAAAATCTGTGCTACCAGTGGTCCCTAACTGCTCATTGCCTAGGAGAGGCATTTTCTGTTCTGTTGAAGAAGAAATCACCATTCCACATATTTTCTTCATCATATACAGTAATCTTCTTAGCAGAAGCAATACCATTTTGCAGGAGTAAGAGGAAATGTCTTTATCTAGTTTCATTGCCACTCAGCTTCCAGCATAGGTGATGGGCAGAATTCACATTTGAAATTTGGGTAATAGTTTCAGTTGGCTGTTTACCTGATACTAATAAACTTCCAGTGCCTGTTTGCTTCCTATAAACTGGCAGTGTAGCAGACAAATAGATAAGCAAAAGCAAAATTTTAACAGAAAGTCAGTTTATGGTAGCACCTCAATTGCTGACAGATTCAATCTTTTATATGCTATTGCCAATTATAGTGTTCCTTTCACTGCTTATCCACTGCGTAAGCACTCAAGGGATGGTATAAGAACTAATATAGAACAGAGTAATAGATTTGGTATTCAAGGCTTTGGAAAAATTATTCCTGTTTGGCAGTCAGCAAGAAGAGACATAATGGAAAAATGAGAGGGAGCCTAACAGATTTCAAGATTCTGTTTTGAAGAAGAATGTTAAGCATTTTCACTGACACCGATCCAACTAATGTATGTGGTTTCAAAAGTGTAAATGCAGTTAGGGATTCTGAAGTTGTCTCTGTAAGCCCTTCAAAATTAAAGAACTCCAGCTGAAATCTGAGGATTCATACAAAGAAAGCTTGCAGGACCAAATTTTAGGACAGATGCATTTTGTCATGGGAATGAAAAATAAAAGAGACATAAAACGCAAGTTTTTTTTATTTATTTATTACAATTTTTCCCTTAAATATGTAATATAACTATACATTCATAGGAGAAGTTGGTTTTATTTACAGTTCTACTGATTCAATAAATCTGATGTAATAGTTAAATCCAAAACAAACCTGTAAAACAGAAAAGGAACGTGAAATCCCACAAACATCAAAATCTATGAAATCACATCAATTATGGTTTATACAAGCAGGAACTAGTTTGTATGGATCTGATCCACCAAAAGAGATAATGGGATATGCGGAATAGCTATGAAAAGCAGGACTGTGTTTCACCCTGTACAGTTGGGTAGCCTAGAGAAAGGTATAATTTTGGCCCTTTGTTCTCTCTCCTTCATTGGGCTTAATGGAGTTGCTCAGTAGGGAAAGCGATGCAAGCCAAGTACAGCTTTGCTCCAGTTTTCCCCAGAGCAAGGGGATAATCCAAGGACAGATCAGGAGTCTCACTGTGCAGCATCTTCCTCAGGGCATCTAGCAAAGTCAGTTTATACCAAAGCAATCGTTACATTAATTTTACATAAGTTAACATTGCAACTCAAATTCTTCAGCTACCTTGGTGGAAAAAATAGTTTTTAATTGGCACAGGACCAAGTGTTTGATAGGTAATTATTTTTCTTTTAATAATCACAAATTTATCAATGAAAATTTCAAATAAAATATCTAAAGTAGAAAATTACTAACACCTTATAGAGTACAAGGTTGTAAAGTATTATATAAATTTTAAAATGAGTTTACAAGACCAGTGTTGTTTCCGATTTTTGGAATTTCTATAGGATTCCTGTCTTGGCTGGATTTCAAGAATCTGTCTATTGGTTGCATTCCTAGGCCTATCAGCCTTACAAATCAGAGTTAATAAAAGTCAATCAGTGATTGTTTAACTTGCCTACCACTGCCTAAAGCAGAATTACAAAAGCTTAACGTGTGTTCAAAACTCCATCAGGAGTTTCTGTTATCTAAGAACTCCAAGTGTATGACCTCATGGAAACTCCAAGAAATAAATATCCCACAGCAGCTTGAAGAAACTTGCAGTTACTCTGCATTCATGTTGACAAAATAAGTAATCACACATGAGGAACAGCAATGTTTTTGGATTCTGCCCTGAGAATGATTCAGTTAGAAATAAGAACTAATTGGTCAAAAGACCATGAATCTGAAGCATTTGACAAAGAGAAAATAACAAATCCAATTAATTAGAAAATAGTAGGATTGCCAAGTGAGAAGGTTTATGAGCAATATAGGGTTAAATTCTCATGTGCATTAACCAAGTTTACTGCAGTTGCAATTAGCTGTTCAATACTAAACTTTCTCACATCTTCTGAATATCCTGACTGAGTATCTGAATATCTGTAACTGAATAACCCTACAATCAATAACTACACAGTTCTGACTTCAAACTTTCATCAGTGTTCATTCTCCTACATACTCAGCTATGAAATATTTCTTTTCATGAAGACAGCTTTCAAATATACTGAAGTCATTTGTTAATGCAAATTGTTTTTCTTTCATGAAATCACATCCAAGTTTTGCAGAAGCTGGAGGAAGCATTTTAAAATGTTAAGTGTGAGGAGAAATACCTTAAGTAATTACTATAGATATCAATCTGCAACCAGCTTTCATTAATTTTGAAATGAATTTGGAGTGTTATTCTTAAAATAAATCAGCAGTATATCTTCTTAATCTGTTGCTTTAATCCGTAACTTTGACCTGAGAATTAGCGAAAATGTTTTACTTATACAATAGGAACTGAAGTTAGCATAGATATTGATTTATTTTTAGTTGAGTCAGAAATTTTAGTTCAACTGTTTTAGTAATAATATTTTAATATGCTGGCATTTCTACTCATGAATCTATATTCTAGAATACTAAAGCCATAAAAATTTGGAAGAAGTTCTGTATCTAGGTTCCACAGTCAGAAACCTAATACTAATCACAGTTTAACTCAAAGTCTAACGAAACTAGATGCTTACCTTTTCAGTAACCTTAGCAGCACAAGTGTGTGAGACTGGGCAAGAACATAACATTCTCCCTAATTTATTCACTGGCTGCCTTCAAATATCAAGCAGCTTTTGCAACACGAAGGGTTTATTTGCCACGCATTGGGGATGTGGCACCATCGCAAAATAGTTGGGAAATGTGGTAGTGGACTTGGCCATGCAGGTATAGCCTTGGCCAGCCCAACCCTGCAACACTATCACTAGGGGAATAGTTAGGCACATTTTACAGCATAACCTGAGTTCAAATTCTTAAACGACATCACATACTGCTTTTATTTTTCAAAGTTCATGATGGATCATGGACTTGAGTCTAAAGAATATAGACATGAGAAGAGCTCAAGTTTGAGAAGAGGCAAGGATCTGAGCTTAAATTACAGTAGAGAATTACTGAGAAAGTCAGTACTTCAATTAGTCTAGGTTATGCCATTTCTTCTGCAAAAAATGAGACTCCAGTCTTTGAAAAATAAGACTTAAATACCCAAAATGCTGTGAAATTCTGCAAAACCAAGAGTAAAATTTGATTCTTACTTCCTCACAGTCATTTTCGCACTGATAGGCATAGTTAGTTCCATAGCTGATGTGGACTTATGTATTCATATATATTTTTTAATTTCAGAATGCATAGATCAATGCAAAGGAAGATTAGAATATGAAACAATACCAACACAATGTATTATTCAAATTTATTTTGTTCATGATATTTGGTTTGTTGTGAGAGCAGGATTTTTCTATAAAAATCCTTACAGTAAGCATCTCAATAAGTAAAGCTCATGAAAGGCTATCAGTAAATTGCCATACACCTGGATGAAAACATTTTCATTGGCTCTGGCATAAACTTAACTCCTCTGAAGGATTCAGAGTCAATTCTGCTACCTTTTCTCTTTCCTTTTGGTAATTCCTGAGGAATTTTGAGAGAGGATCACCCAAATAGGTACTGATGGTTCGTTTTCCCCTGTGGCTTCCAAAGGAAACTGTTGAAATAAAGAATGGAAAAAACCCGAAGTTCTTAGGCCACATGCAGTTATCTTGTTTTACATAGCTACCAGACTTTTACCATTAGAAAATGTGGTACATTGCTTTTAAAGCATCCTTTGCACGGCAGTGGTGTGAAACAATGATCTGTTGAATTTAATTCACAGATCAAAGAGGGAGGAAATTAACCAACACAGTAAATTGATTATTTCATGGGTGACATAACCAAGGCAATGATTTATCTTAATAAAGAGCAACATCCCTCTAGTCCTTAACTGAATTCCAGCCAATGCAATAATACTCAGTTGTTAATGACTTTGATGTTGATGTGGAAAAGTGAATGACTGTATAATCACTGAAATGGGACCTCATCACAGTTGGAAATGTTTAAGCCAAATCATTTTGGACTGTGAAAAGAGCCCTGAGTGGTATAGATTGGCTGGGTCCCAGATTTTCAGCCTTAACTAAACAGGGCCTGAAAACTTTATCATACTGCTATGCCTTGGGCTGGTCTGTAACTCTGACAGCCCCAGAGAATTGGAGTTTAATGTATATGTCTGTGGACTCACTGTGGAAAAAAAATTTCAGGGCTTACAGCACTAATAATAAATACCTGTCTATCAACATTCAGCTAAAAGAGTAATTAGTTAAATCCATCTTTAGGAGAGGAAACAGAAGAAAGGAAACAGAAGTCAAATAGGAAAAATTGTACTGAAAGCTTATTTTTATATCCCACATTACTAAATATGGCTTAAGAGGCTGAAATATAGCATTAGTCATTCGTAGCAGCCTCCACCTCCCCCTTTACCCTTCCCTATCAACTCTTACAATAACAAACCAGGCTAAAATTAGAGGTGCTTTATAGTATGTTAATTTGATTATCATTGTTTCAGCACTGATTGAAGAGTTCACATCAAAAGGAAGGATCCCCTCTACATCAAGTACAGCTTCCTTGATGCTGATGTTCAGCTCTCAGACCAGAGAAGGAAGCCAAGTCATTTTTTTTCCGCTCAGATTTCCTTCAAAACCACTTGATTCCCAGTGAAGGATTCCTAGCATTGACATTGCTCCATCCACGTCTTGTAACTTCTCTTTGTTTTTAAAAGGACAGGAAGAATACTTAGCATCCTCCCAACTGTTCTTTGCTCCATGCACGCTATGAGAAATCAAGAGGAGATGAGGTAGGAAGAAGGTAATGCCACAAAGTTTGCAGCTCTGGCTTTTCTAACTTCAGCAGAGAGGCAGCTGCAGGTACGGTTGGAGGAATTCCAAGCACTCTCCCTGTTTGGATACCACACAGCCCCCAGGCTCCAGAAACACGATACTCCAATGCTGATCATTAAAAAAAAAAAAAAAAAAAAAAAAAGCTAAGAATTGTTAAACTCCTCATCCAGGCCTGCAGCTGGGGGTGACTCAGAGTGCAGAGTTGGAAAAATGCCCACATGGCAAGATTAGAAACTCATTTGTGTAGTTTATGTGGCCTTGCCAGGAGCCTCCGTTTTTTCCAAACCTCCTTCAGTTTATTAACTTTAAAAGCACTCCTTTCCTGTTGGGGATCTGGCATGGCTGCAGTGAGGCAGCTCCTTCTCCTTTTGCATTAACAACACTTAAAGGCTTTCTTTCCTGTTCAAAATCGACTCTGTGAGATCAGCTGTGGAATTTTCAAATGTGCTCCCTCTTTCTTTTCATTTCGTTCTTTGTCCCAAGGTTTAATTTAATTCCAAGTGCTTTTAAACTAACTCTATTCAGCAAGCCAGCACTTTCAGGAATATATGTTATGAAAGCAGGAAAAGAAAAGGCCTTCTTGTCATCAAAACCATAATAATTATGTGTCAAATGTAATTACTGCTCTGTGGGTAATACATCTAATACTAAGTGACAGAGTAAGCAGCCTGCAGAAGTAGAAAGTAACTGGTGGCCAGATCAAATTTGATTTAAAATTAACCATCATGCTCAAATATTCTGTCTGCTAAAGTTCTACCAGAAAAGTAAAGGCAGGAAAAAAGGAGGGGGCTCGTCATTTAAAATAGTTAATGTGCATAAGCTGCTCCATTCTCTCCACCTCCATACAATGAATCACAACTCTTGTAAAATATGAGACACCACGCTAGAAATGTGCGTATTACAAGGATCAAACTCTGGTGAAGGAGCTCATCTAACAGGAAGGAATTAAGTGTGGGAGTTCTCTCCTGTTAACCCGTTATTGTTCCTCATTATTACCTTCACATGCACACTTGACTCACTCAATAAGAAACAAGCTTTCCACATTTTCCTGCCTTCTTTAAAATACATAAATTAATGAGCAGCTGGTGAAGCTGACATGTGCCTGTGAATGTGAGGTCTACTGAAATGTGAAGTCGTATTCTGAAGGAGGAAAAAAATGCTCTGTCAGGAATCAGTATTCTAAATATGACAGCATGTGTCAGAAACTTGTCCAGTTTAAAAAACACGTGTCCTCTTCTCCCTAATACTCTTCTAAGTAGACTTAACGATGTCTAACATATCAAAAAACACTTTAAAACCTAAAATTTTGCTAATGTGGGTCCCGATCCAGAAAAAAATCTGCAATATCTACGTTTAAGAATTATACTATGAGGAAAATCTATTCATTTAATTGTTACCTAAACGCATAAGTGTTTATAGAACTGATGTCTTTTACCATAGCTAACATTATATATGAGAGTGTCTGATTTGTGTAGGACTACAGAATTACAAAGTTAAGAATAACAAGAATGCATTAAGTGACTCTAGATTCTGGTTCTCAGTTTCGCATATTCCTGCATGATAATCAGGAACAAAAAAATCTGTGCATTTTCATTTCAGTTTTTTAACATGCTTCAATTTTCTTTCCATTTTCTTTGTCTTTGTTTCAAGAATATTCTAAGAAATAAGTTTGCTAGCAGAAGTATTGAATGAAATATTCAAAAACTTTTGAGATCTTTGAAGATGAACATTTTCAAATATTTTCAAAATGTTTTTACATTGGAATTATTTTTTTCAATCTAAAATTTCTTTGAAATTTTGAAACTAAATAGTCATCAAGTAATTAAAATGGTCTATTTATATACAGAAAATTTGTGCTTATAATTTATTGCATTGGAAGACTGATTTTAAAGGTTACACTAATCTAATTAAGCAACAATGTTTAGTTACAAAATTAAAATTATACTTTTAAAAATCCAGTGCTTAAAAGAGATCCTCTCAAAGAAGTTACGGACTGAGAAATATTTGCTTATTTTTTCAGAAGAAAAAAAATCACCAAAGTAAAAATGCTCACTATTCACCAGCTTTTAAAGATTTAGTTGAGATATTTATTATTTTTTTTCTCCAGCCCTGTTCTCCTGTTTCCACATAGCACAAACGAAGCCTGCAGGTTTTTTTTCTATTTTTTTTTCTAGCTCTTAAATGTTCTAGTAAAAACAATTTGTTAAATTAAGGCCAAAGTTTTTCTCCAATATTAAGTGGATGAAAAGGAAAGCAACTCCTAAACTTGGTTTTGTCTGCTGAATACTTCTGCTGGTCATATACTCTTCTGCTTTGTAATTAAACTTTGGAACACATTTCATTGATCATCAGACAATGCATATGCATATACATACTTAGCAGCATTTGCTATCAGTCTCAAAGCAAAAGTGTTTGTCATTTATTGTTATTATTTAGAACAACTGGATTATAGATATTTCCACTAATTAGCCTCTCTGTTCTCCTGTGTTCGTTTCTACAAGAGACCTCACAAGTCTGTCTCCTATAAATGGTAATTGGCATCAACTTTAATTTATGGAAAGTAGGCACTAGAAGAGCTTCACGTGCAAGTTATCAATGAGAAACATTATGCTACAACAAAAGAGCAATGGTGATTAACAGGAGTTATTTTCTCAAAAGCAAAATTCATACTATCGGATCAGATATTTTGGGTCTGTCAGGTACACACACCTTGGGTCTTCATGAGAGAGCTTCCTTTAACTCAAAACTGTTTTTCCAGTCCCACTGGGTGTACTACGTAAGACAAGCAGCGCTATCTATACGCATAATTATCAACGCTTGAGGAACACAAGCAAAAAAGCGTTCTGTGACTTTCTGCTGATAAGACTGATGAAATGAATGGCTCAGAACTGTCAGGCTTGGTTACAGTTTCAGAAAAATTAAGCCAACATGAAAGAAGTCATGTTTTCAAGGAGTACTGTTCTCTGTAGACTGATACCCCAATTTATTAAACTCTACTCCTTGGGTCCCAGGTTCAAGTGCTACTTCTGCTTATCAGTCACCACTTGTTTCTTGAACTAAACAACACATCTGTAACTCTCAACTTGACTAGAATTGGCTCCCAAAAGGAAAAAATGTTTTGAATACTTCTGACTGGCTTCTAAATTAGAAACGTCTGTAAGAGTTATATCTTTTCCCAACATAAATTAGTGACAAGAAGTTAATATAAGAGGTGCAGACAGAAAAATAAAATAGTGTAATAAGTATTTCAGGTAACAGAAAAAGGATTGCCACAACTGGGTGGGTATAAGAGACAAAAATACGTGACCCCAGTCTGTTGCCTTCCTATAATACCAAAATAGACGCTTGATACCCCTGTTGTGTTAACCAGAAAATGACTGCCTGAAGCAAGATCAAATGTCTCATTAGCACTTATAATCACTCCCATAAGATGAAAACAGATGAAAGAAGAAAGAATAAAATTCAACCAGTAGGATGAAAAAAAGGGATCTCTTTTGTTCTGTGGTGTGCTTTCCCCCTCAGATGAGGCCTCCCTCATAATTAACCTCAGTTCAACAGACACAGTCATTATAAACAGAGTTCCAGAATACCTGGTCCTACTTTTCATACTATTCGTAACTACAGTTGAAAGTTCTTTGCATAACCATCAGTAATTATGCTACAACATAAAATTTCTTTTTAAAATAAAATTTTAAGAATAACATTATCACTTCTCCAAACTGATGACAACATTATTAGCCAATGTCTCACCTCAAGAATTTGTATCTATTTTCTCTTTTAAATGAGAAAAAGATCTGCCTTAACCATTAGAAAAGTAATGTTCTTCCAGAATTCTAGAAACCCACCTTGATTCCAGCTCATCAGGGAAGTTATCCCTTAATTAATCCTAACTTATGGGCTGTGCTAGCCTATGAGATGGTTGTTGACAATGCATGAAGAATAATATTGGTTCATGTTTCAGTTGCATGAATTTGATACCTGGATAAACCTACCCTGGTGCCCAAAACATGGAGCAAGGGGTATCTACACGCAGTTGCTTGACTACAAGTAATGACTTCTCCTGACATGTGCTTAGGATCAGAATGCTAACAAGGATTTGTTTTAAGAATTGATGCTAAAAAGCTGGTAGCTACTCTAGTCACTCTACATAGTATGACACTGTAAGGACTGAGAGATTCCTTCTTTCAGAAAGGACAAGATGACCGATAAAGACACCTAAGAATATACTGGCTAGTGATGCTGGGTGATGTTAAGATTTTTTTTTTGCCATACCTATGTTTTTCTCAACTATAATATCCAGTATTTAGTGAGGAAGCCAAAGGTGTCCAATGTAGTAGCAGTACTTACAAAAAAAGTACAATGCTCAGAACAATGCACTTCTATAAGGGAAAGCAGTTGTATAAATCAAGAATCTTGTCCCTCCTCATTTGTTATGGTTTAGTAACACAAAAAGTGTTTCTATAAATGCAGATAATATTTTACTTTAACAGTGCTCAGATTTCTGACCTGCTACATATCCACAAATACGATCATTTTAATTTATTGACTTGAAAACGCAGAAGTACTGTGTATTTGGACGTAATTGCATTAGGAAGGATCAGAAACATTTTGAATATTAGTATTTCTTTGTAATTTTTCTTGCTTCCTTTTTAAACAAACAAACATAAATAAATCCTCAAATATCCACAACAGAAGGAAGATCACAAGGAAAAAAGACTACGAAAATCCAAATAAGTTATTTCTATTTAAGGAAAAGCTACCTGTGTGCAAAAGGTAGATGACTTCCCACATTATTTCCTTGGTGAGGGTGGTATTTACCTCCAGGTTCTCTACATTAGTTCTGAATCCCGCTATGTCTACATTTAAAAAACAAACAAACAAATAAGTAAACCCTTTGCAGCACCTACAGGAGGAGCTGAATGTCTGACAGAGGAAAGGAAACCTGGAACCAAATTCCTTCACATTTATTTGCTCAGTGCTATGAGTGATTTATGAGCATAATGAGCCTCCACAGGAACTGGATAGCATCTTACTGAAAAGCTCTTTATGGCCCAGTGGGTTGATGCTAACTTCTGACTTCATACTAACAACTGAACATAAGTGGATATCAGGATATCATCACAGAAATGTTTATTTTTGCCAGAGTTTTAAGAAGCGACTTGTAAGTGATAAAAGCATGACTGTTCTCTGCAAAGAAAATGTTACTGTAATATTTATTTGGCCACATTTATTTTGGGGACACCAGGCAAGCACTGTCTTCTGAAGTGGACCAAATGAAATGTTAATGATACATGGGGTGACATGTAATAGTATTGTGTGAAAGTGGCTACATTCACTCCATTGCATAGTCACAATGTTAATCCAAAAATCACACTACATCTTCAATGGTCAGTGTCATTTAGCAGCAGCTGTGAAAAATCCCTATACCAATGAAAAAGCTGCAGAAAATACACAGCAGATTCTCTGGAAGGTGGATGCTTTGCTAGTTTCCCACTTGGATATATTGCTTCTAACAAAGGGACAAATGTAATAAATGCTGTCTACAGTGGGAAACAGTACTTTAGCCATGTTTTGCATGATGACTTAATAAAAGACTCAAATTTCCATTTGAAAAATATACTTGTCTTTCCAAAGTCTGTAGTCTTTGTATTCCTTCTTTACTGAAGCTGGAACAGTGGAATAAAATCTGGTTATACAGCCAACTTCTTCCCTGTCAGCACGGACTAATGCACCTTACTGGGTGTACTGCCCCTTGGAATAAGCAAGGTAGGGCTATTTTTTAGGCTGTTTGAAGTAACTTCAGTCCCTCGGCAAGTAGAAAATGAGAGAGGTTTGCCTTGCATATGCATTCCTTCCAAGACTATTTTACTACAGTTGATTAAGTTAGTTTATAGCGTATTCCCTCTCGCAACTTTTTATTGTGTGATACTAAACTGCTTGCAATTGATTTGTTCAGTAGTGAAGCAACATCTTGGAGATTATGCTTTCTGCTACTAAATTATTGATCTAACACTATGTAAGTTTCTAGAAGTTCTACTGCTAATCTAACTTAAAAACATTTGAATTATAGCTTTCCCTTTCCTTTGCTTTGCACGTTGTGGAATTGCCAATGTCAGATATTATTTCTCCCTCTTCCCAAAAAATCTCATTTTTCTAATTATTATATTCTTGATAGTGATTAATGATCAAAGTTATAACTACAATATTTAATATAATAACAGATAGCTTGACAAATTTTGACAAGCATGTCCCAGTACCTTACTGTATACCAGGGAGCCCCAAACAGTTACTAGAAGGCAGATTCAACTTTCATGGTTCCCATGGTGCCAAGTTTCCATCTAAAACATGCAGCTCAGATGAGGATATCTTACCTTGCCCTTCAGATAAAGCAAAGTATTAATATATACTGTGGGACAGGGGCACTTGCTATGGGATAATAAGTCTCGTGGTCCCAATTCATAGATCTTGGAGTAGCAATTCATTGTAGCTAACAAGTTACTAACTTATGTTTAAATCAAGTCAACTTAAGGTAGATGGGTAGATACAGATATGTGTATGTATAAAAAAACCAGATATATTTATTCAAATCATCTAAAATACACAACATTACAGATACATTAATGTCTCTTTGTAACTGTAAGAATGTCCTAGTCTCAGCTAGATAGTAAACAACTGTTCTTCTGTCTTTGGTGGATCACTGGTATTCTTCAGTAGGAAATGCATCTTCTTCCCTTCACAGATGCAAATTATCCTTCTATAAATAAATTGTATAGGAAACTGACATCTAAACTGCCTAATTGCACTCAGCTTATTAACGGCTTGCAACTGAGACTAACTGCAGTATCAAAGTATGTCCCCATATATTGTCACTGTGGGGTGACAACAGGATTGTACATCACATGCAAGTTGGACAACTGATTTCCAAATTCTCCCTTTTACCATATCATAATGCAAACAGCTAAAATTCAATGAGATGACCACTAGCTAGTCTTAATTAATTATTTTCAGCTTTCTAAAGATCCAGTTGCTCTTACAGCAACTGCAGTTTCAGACTCTATAGTGACCAGTGCTAAACTTAAGAGATAAAAGTGCTGCCTCTTTTCTACAAGGTAAATGCTGACTGAAGAAGGAAATGTTGATTTTTAAAATGTCATCTTCAATTTATATTTTCTGTTCTGCTTCCACTATTTAAATTTTCTGAAAACTCCTTCTTTCCCTGTACATTTCTTTGAATAGCTCTTCTATCCACTTCCCTTCAAGCTACAACAAATATTGCTTTAATACGGAGTTTTCTGCACTCAATAAAACAACAAATGTGGAATTAAAAAATACATACTGATTGCCAACTGCTTTGTCTTTTACAATTATCTTAATTTTTTTCCAACCTACATTTCATCCCTTTAAAATCCTCTCCTTTATGACAATTTGTGTATATAGAACAACAAAATCAAGACAGAGATGTCTATGAGGCATTAAGCATGTTTCAGCTTTGCCCCTTGGTTCCACCCTCCACTGTGGTACACACAGTGAACTTCCAAAGGTAAAATAGTTGCTGCGTTTAACTCATTGTAGAACTGACAAACTTAGATAGGAAAATAATAATACTTTGTGTTGTCACTTTTGCTATTCCAAGACATGCTATCAAGTCCTACTTAAATCCAGCCTATTACAAAGTACACTATCAATCTATTACACAAAAATACATATGCAGATATACAATCAATTTGGTTTGAAGTAACAAGCACACATGACTACTGAGGTATACTTTAGGCTGTAAAACCAGGACTCTCAGATTCTTAGGAAACCTGAGGTCAACTACATTTCTTAGAAAAGTTCTACATCTTTTTTCAAAAGCAGAAAATTAATCTGATTTTTTAAATTATAAAAGTGTGTTTGACCCACATAAGTAATATAGATCCATACCCTGTATATGAGAAAAACTTACATATTTCCGTAAAGAGTCTATAGTCTCATTTTTATAGAGACACCATCTGAAAAAGAACAGTACTACCTTAAAAGAACTAGCAAGAAAAAATACTGACACTGGTAAGTATGATAAAATATTACTACTGTACTCTGTTTTGGTATAACAGCAGTATATTATATACACATAATATTAACTTCAACAGGAAGGCATCTTTTTCAGAAAATAAGGAAAACAAATTCAGTTTTATAAATAGTATGATCATGAAGTCATTCAAAACAATGGACCTTCCTTTCAACTATAAAAGGTTTCTAGATATGCCTTCTAATATATTTTTATAAAACCAAATAAAAGATAGAAAAGAAAAAATCATTTTCATTGAACATATGCTATTCATGCTGCTTCTTTTACCTTTAAATGTATAATATATACATATAAAGATAAATTGTAGTAAATGGAGATGTGCATTGACCAACAATTAATTATTAGCATTCATTATGTACATTGGTAAAAGCCACTGGTAGCGTACTGTAGTTACATAGATTTTGTGCTCTGTCTGGATTTCATGCCCTATGCACTTTAGGAAATACAGAAAAACATGTGGCTACTGGTCATCAAGTTTAAATAACCTTGCCCTGCATGAGAACTGCAACCAGACCTTCCAAAATAAAAACAAAATGAGGAAAGGATGCAGGGGTTCCCCTCCCCCTGTGCCAAATGAATACGTTTCTGTGTCCTGTCCGGCGCAGAGAGAAGGAAGTTGGGTTCAGTTGTCAGAGTGCCAATTTGCAACCCATGAGAATTGAGCTCCATTGCCTGTTCTTGCATCAACGTCCTGTGTGAACTCAGGCAGCTCACAGTTCCCTCCCTGCCCATGAAAAATGACAATAGCACTGTCCTAAAGCCAGCTGTGGTACCGATAAATAAAAAACAAGGCTGCAAGGTGCTCGGGCTGTTTGAGGAGCAGGAGAACAAGCACAGCAATACAATCATTTCTGTTCTTCAGTTGTCTCACAGAAGTATTAACTGCGGAATGTATCTGGAGTATTCAAATACACTTTCCCTTTCAAACTATCCAGCTTAATCAAAGCAACATTTCTTTTTCTGCTTTCCTTACTGGTTCCTCTCCAGAGTTTGGAGGCAAAATGCCACTGAATATAGATTAAACACTCTAGCAGAGCCAAGATCATACTTTGTTTGCTTTTGCTTTTAAACTTAATCAGTCCTCTTTTAATTAAGAAAATCACAGATTCTGATTCTAACAATTTCAACATTTTTGTTTTCAAAAAACTGAGAATAATGAAGTCGAAGACTTTGGCATTGTCATATCACTACCTAATATTACCCAACTGTTTAACCACTGTTGTTAGACAATGAACACTACAGCTCTTATTACGTGGTGAGCCATAATCATGTCCGTGTTTGGAGATCTTAAAACAAAATCTTTTGTGGATCTAAGGATTTGAGATATTTTACAAATTTATAAGGGAATAGAACTGGGAGTGTAGTGGGGTACTGCTTGTACATATTATACACTTGATGGTACGCATCGTACAGTTCCAGGTAGAACTGCTTTATCAAATTCAGTGAGTGATCCATCTTCCAATTTTGTGATTCTGTCTTTCCTTCCAAGCATTCATATATTCATTTAATTAAAAAGCTGATACCTGATTTCTTTAATTTGAATGTATTGCTTTAATTAGACTTGGAAATATCATTCTCAAGATGACTAAACTAACTGTATGGCCTTGTTTAGCATATTACTTTTATGGGAAGTTGCAAAAAAGGACCAAAAAAACCGAACTAACAAACATTTGAAATAAAATCACTTAGTCTTGATGGAAAAATATTTTCCTGTAAATATTTGATTCTCCATTTACTCCTACATTTCAGTGACCTCGTGTTCCTCCCTTAGAGGAAGACAGCTGACAGGTAGATATATGAGCAGTTTGTTATTGCAGATTCCAGATCTTGTGATTATCTTTGACTCAACTTCTGGGGTTTTATCTGGAATTCCTGTGAAGGGTCAAATGGTGTGCTACTCCTTGTCTTTACCTTGTAGCAACCCCAGGTTAAAAATACACCTTACAATAATACACAACACTTTCCAAAACTTCTGCTTGAGTTGAAAAAATGATGGCAAGCTCCAGACCTAGAACAATACAAAAAATACGTCTAAAACTGTAGACTTCAGTTTACCTGGGTAAATGCTTTCATTATGAGTTTATCTCCACTTTTTTAGTTTTCAGCTTTAGTTTATGTAGAAGATATAGTAAATAATTGCTGTTCATTTTCTTAATGAATAAACTGTGTCAATTATACATTCTTGTGGAATATTAAGTGATGATGTCAGCTGATATATTTTTAAAATATCTTGCTAGAATTACCTCAGACCTGTGTGTTGAAGACAGATAAGAATTTACATATATATCTCTTCTATATGTTTAGAATGCATGTCTAGATTTATTCATTGTAAAATAAGCAAAGTATGACTTATGAATCAGTTTTGTTAACATTTATAACATACTCCGAGATCCTCTGGAAGAAAAGTCTGGAGGGAGCCTGTGACACAGGCACTTTGTGACACTTTGACATTGTCAAAGTTTGTCTAAAACTTCCTGCTTCTTCATCCAACATTAAGTTATATTTCCTTGCCCTCTCTAAATCAGTTCAAAATTCTGCAAATTCTGCTGATGTCATGCTCTTTGCTAAACATTTTTGCTACATTAGCCCTCTTCACAAGCTTAATTATTCTCCTCATCAACTGGAAAAAAAAAGGTTAATTTTTAAACTTTGAGAGCCATGAATAAGTATGCCTCATTTCTGAACCCATCCTACTAACCTAGGATGAGGTCAGTCTTGTCTTTTCTGACAGCAAAAAGTAAACCACTTTAACCCTCTTCCACATCATTCACTTCCTCCTGTACATAGAGTAGATACTCTGGCAGAGAAGATTTGCTGACTCTTTGTTTCCTTCTCATTAATCTCTATCTTCCAACCTCCTGCTATAGCGCAAGCACACCTATCATTATCAGTATAGTGTTGCAGGATTTCTCTAGTTTCCTGTGGGAATAACTTTCTAGCAGACACAGAAATCAGGAGAGGATTGTGACACAGCACTAAAAACATGAAAAATGCCCATATTATTGTAGGACTAAGGGAAGAATGAGGGACAAGAGCTCTGCTATTTCTTCTCACATCTCAACACAAGATTAGCCTCCCAGCATTTAACTGCAGGAAAACAGGACATTTTCTCCTTCAGACTTGGACTTCATACTTCAAGTCAGAGCAAGAATCTAATTTTGGTGGTTTGTCTTGGCTCAATCCTGTCCCTGTGCTATAATTTATTGCTTCTCAGCAGTACTGGCTCAATGGGGTTTCCTGAAAGGTGCACAAGTACTAAGAAATACAGCAAAATAAATGGATCTGAAAAAAAAAAAATGGCACTTCATTAGAGTTTGTTTATATAATGCACAAATATACATTTTTAAAATTTTTTCCAGTTACAGCAGTGCACAACCTTTCTCTCCAGGGTTGGACACAAGATGGCACACGAAAGAAATGCATAGAAGGGGTCTACTGCCTAAAGAAAGGCATTTGGATGTAGCTGTTGAATAGATCTCTCTGCCATTTTAGATGCTCTGTGATATCAACCTTGCCTCCAGACAACACTCCAGAAGCAGTAAATATTTCTCTTAGTCTTGCAGCATATCTGCCATCTCCATGTGAATGTCACAGGTACCTCAAAGCATCTCAGATGACACTAGATGTTTCTCTGAGCAACTGAGGACCATCCTTCAAAACTGCATGATGTCAGCCTTTCGATCAAGTGGTCAGAATTCAACAAATATATTATAACTCCATCTTACTGTGCAGATAAAGTACCATCAGCCTCAGACTCAGCATTTGTATGCTCCTCTGCTGTCATTTGATGAAGCCACTGACAGAGGACAAAAGAATAATGCCCTGCCTGCAAAGCTTTGGACTGATACTCTGTCTTAGGTTAGTAGCATAATTTAGAGAAGATGGAATACATGATAAAGCTGCAATGGCATGGAAATAGATACAGGGAAGACGAGGTTCTTGAACCCTAAACCAGCACTTGCCTTCACTGCTTCTTGTTTTCTCAGTTGCCAAAGGGAACAGATTCTTATACGTCCTCCCCATTTGTTCCATATCCCTGTGCATTACAGTATCTATAGGACAATGAATCTGAAGAGCAGAAAAGGACTTAATGTATTTCATTTTTTAGAAAACAGAATTATAACAATTCCGTAAAATCAAAGTTGTTTCATTTAGAAGAATGCTCATAACTAAAGTGACATTATTCCAATTACTAGCTCTTTCCCTATAAAACCAATATATTACAATCAAAACTCTACAGAAAATGCATTGCTAGATGACCTGTGAAGTTCACTGTAGTAAATATGGCTCTAGAATACATAATTCTGAACTAGAAAATGATTTCTTCTGACACCATATTTCACTGAAGAAGTTAAAGAGCTATAATGTCATGGATGTTGACATAAGTGTGAAAACAAAAAAGAAAAATTAGCCTATGAAACAAGTTATCTGACATTTAATGGTGAACCTGTAGTATGAAAGGTTAGAGATGTTAAGATCATTGCTGATAATGGAAGACTAGAAAACAAAAGGAATAGCATGTGAGCTATGGCTCTGACTTGAAAGTTTTAATCTCTAACCCTTTACATCTTGCAAGGGGAGCTGCTTATTGTTGGACATTTTGAGTCTCCACTCAATAGGCCAACATGCTAGCATATTGTGGCTGATTCAGAAATATGGATTGACTGCCTAACTATTATACGAGGTACTGTTCAACATAAGATGCTTGATTCTGTTCACATATTACTAACTTCTTTTAAGCTTATAGTTTGTTATATCTGTGGGGAGAAACACTCTCACTTGTTAATACAATATTATGATTTCCTGTACCAATGATATAGCTCTGTATTCCATTCACATTGCATGTGCAATGGCACAACTGTTGGCCAAATTACATTTCATGCACAGTCACTTTGAATATATTGGACAAAATAAATCGGGAAAGTATCATGAATTGTTTTCTATCACATATTATTTCAGATTTCTTTCAATTACTTCACTAATAACCTATTTGCCGATAATATTATTCGAATGATGGAATGTGGACTTTATGAATTACGAAGGAAAAATTGAACAATTATCAGGAAAACAATTACAAAAAGACTGAATATGGAGAAGGAAATAAAACACCATATAAATAATGAATATATAATATTTTCTCTTTGATAGCCTGAGTTACTGCTCTTCCTTCACTCATAAAATGTTCTCTCCAGTTATGTTCCTTCATACAGAATATCCTAACAGTCTGTTTATGGAAGAAATAACTCAGCTGACATCGTAACTGCCAACTTCTTTCAAAAATGTCTATAAAGCACATATTTGCATAACTCTGGGTGTTTTCAGGTGCAAAACATTACAGCTTCTGAATCAAAAAAACACCTAACAAATGCTTAAGACTATCCTTACCCAAGACAATGCCTTCACTGAGGTTGAAATATAAGAAAAGGTGATGATTTTATAAATCAAAGCATGAAGCATACACTTTTCCAAAAATATCCTCTCATAAATACAAAAAAAAAAGTATGTTTTCTTATTTTCATAACTTGTGGTCTCATCATGTCAAAATGCCTCACTGAACTGAGGAGCCTGTGCTACAGATAATACACAGATGAAGTAAGAAGCAGGCGCACCTCATGTCTGCTTCAGCAAAGCAGACTGTACAGAAATAGTTGCATGGAAGTATTAAGTAACTTACCAGCATGGCAGTGAGAAAGTGAGTTACATGATGAGAATACTGCTGAAGTTTTAAGTCCCGTACCTTTTACCTGGCTAGATAGACGCCTTTGCTGTCCATTTGCAAATTTCCTCTGCCATTATCAGCTCTTCTCATAAAGCACATGCTAACATTGAAAACAAGTTCCCCATTCTGGTCAACAAGAACATTTAAAGGCTTGCTGTACAGTAAGTGTTTCTCCAAAGGATGCATTTTTTTATTATAAATAGTTGGATCTGTTCATTCAGATTCACCATTAAGGGCCATAAGAATTTTAAACTCACTTTTGTCAAGATTTTTAAATGAAAGACTGGCAGTTTGGGTACCCAGTAGTATCAGTACAACTGGGTAAAAGACTCTGACTATCAGAAGGTCCTAAACACCCACTTCTGGAAAACAAGCTTATTCAAGGTGAGTCAAGATCTGACACCTTACAAATAATTTTTTAAATCTTTGTTACTGTTTAGCCCTGAGCTGGCAGCCAAACAGCAAACAGCTACTATCTCTCACCATTCCTTCCCCAGGGAAAGGATGGGGAAAGGAGGAAAGACTCATGGGTTGAAAAAGAAACACATTTAATAGGACAATAATAAAAGAGTGATACAGAGCAATATGTGGCCAACGGAATGCGTGATTGCAGCAATGGATGCCAGAGAACAGACAACGAGAGCACAGCGAGACCAGTAAAACACAGAATTCACACTGAATTAAAAATCGCTGCAGTTACTTATAAGAAAATTAACTACTCTATCTGAAACCAAGACAGTATTACTCAAACTACATCTGTGTCTTTAACATGAAGCCTAAAAACGAAGTTAAGAATTCTGATTGTTTCATTGAACACCATCAGATGCATGACCAAATTCACATGAGAGCTACATTTTGCACACTAAATTTAACTATCTGCAGAAAATCTGGAGTGCTCCTTTCCCGTGATACAACTTGTGTTAGGATTAATTTATTACTTTCACTCTTCTTTTGCTAACCTAGTACCTAGGACACTATACCCCCTTATATTTTTAAACAGGTGAGGGAGACTTTAGCTGCACAATGAACATTGTAACTAACAAAATAATTCATGGATTACTTGGGAAAAAACAGACATAAATAGATGGTATGCAACAGAGGAAGAGAGTTGATAAAATATATTTTGTGCAAGCATCCATTAATCAAAGAAATGAAAATATTTGGTCAGAAAACTGTTTTACAAAATTCAAAAAGACTAAACAGTATTGTCAAACAACATAGGTTGAGCATTTGGCTTGACATCCAGGCAATTAATCAGAAATAGTCAGTGGTGTCTTTATTTATATTCAGGATATCTTTCTTTTTGAGAAGTCCCATTAGTGTTTCCAGGATTATTCAGAGAGGCAGGTACAGTGCAAAGGAAATAGGAACAGCTCAGTGTGTTCCCTGCTATCTTAGCTTGTATTTGGTATGCCATTACTTTACACTAGAAGACAAAACAAAGCAGGATATTTTGCAAGCAGATGATTTCATAGTTAAAGGAACAGTCAACAGTCATAAGATGTACATCAGCTCTGCTTGCTCATATGGCAGATGTGTCCATAGTTTCAGTCAAACTAGGTTCCCTTGTTATTTCTTCATACTGTAATATGGTATAGACATCCCAATGGTCAGGGTCACCTGTGCTGACAATTATAAATGATAGTCTTAATATAAATACATGAAGAATGACCAGAGGTGATAGCAATCCATACGCTACCCAGAGGATAATGTAGCCACATTTTCCAAATAGTGCCCATGTTCCATTATGGCAGAGATTAGATGGAACTAGAATTTAACCTGCCTGGCAGCAATCACGAATGAAGGACTCAGCAAAAATGCAGCAGTGAGAAATAAGGAATTATGCCTACATGTGTTTGTGTACTAAGAACCTACAATATGCAATATTTATGCTTAAAAAAAATTCATTCATTAAGGTGTATTGTAGTGATAATACATTTTCAGGGAACTTTGCAATGGTTACCTATTTCCAATCAATCACCTGCCCTACCCTGGTTCACATTTCCTACTTGATTTTTTTTTTTTTTTTTTTAATCCCTGTCAGTTTCGCAGTACCTCCTCTGTTCTCAAGTGTTTATTTATTATTTTTTCCCCATGATTTCTTCTTTTCAGCTTGCATTCCTGCCATTATACAAGTATTAGAGGTGAAAAGATGCCAGAAGTATTCGATGTCCATGCTTATACTCCTAGTTCATCAATTCTATGACAGAGATTGTAAGTAGAAGGGAAATTACAACCACACTTGCCTCTATAAATTTCAGAAGATTGGGGGAAGTTATATTCCTTTTTGAAATTATTTTTTCCACATATGGTCCCTAAAAATTGAATTCTTTTTTGGGGAAACACATCAGGATCAGTTCAAATTTCAGGTTTGAGTCAGAAATGGTTTCTGAGAAATATAAAAATGGCAGAAGTTTGGACAGCATAAGCTTTGTGAAATAAAGAAGATGAACTTACTTTAAAAAACAAACAAACAAACAAAAAACAACTTGTAAAGAAATTAAAAGCACACAACATCTATTTTTCACATTTTGTCTTTCTTTCTGAGAATGTCTTTACCTCAAAATGCCTCCAGTGAAAGTTCATCAAGATACTTATGTAATGCAAGTACATAAAGCTTGATTTCAATGTTTCAACCTGAAACATATGTAAGGTATTTTAAGTGTTTCTGCTTTTTAAATTTGTTATGCTAGCAAAGGTAACTATGACAATAAAATAAATTTTTAAATATATAGTTTTAATTAAAAAGTCATTAATAATAATTTAGGTTGTTAAAATACAAGAGTCCAAAACTTAAATTAATCTATTGAAAACAAATGCTAAGCTCCACGCAGTTACACAATCTTTTCTCAATATTAAGTTAAATTGTTAAAAATATGTGCAAGCAATTTTTACCATTCCTTTAAAACTTGGACCTAATTTCACAATAAAGAAAATATAAAGCTCAGAGAACTATTCAAGGTTGCTTTGAAATAATTTCTTTTGACTTAGGTCCTTATCTCATTACCTGTTTTATTATTTAGAGTTATTTATTTTGATTGAGCAAATACAATTAAAGTTGAATGCTCATATACTTCTTTGCTCATCTAGTCCAACTACCTGACCACTTCAGGACTGACCAGAAGCTAAAGCATGTTGTTAAGGGCATTGTCCAACTGCTTCTTAAACACTGACAGGTTTGGGGCATCAACCACCTCTCTAGGAAGACTTCACAGTGTTTGACCACCCTCTTGGTAAACATATTCCCATGTGTCTTTTCACTGGATACCAGGGAGAAGAGCTCAGCACCTCCCTCTCTGCTTCTGCTCCTCAGGAAGCTGTAGAGAGCAATGAGGTCACCTCTCAGTCTCTTCTCCAAACTAGACAAGCCCAAGTCAACAGCTGCTCCTCATAGGACATTCCTTCCAGCACTTTCACCAGCTTTGATGCCCTCCTCTGTTCACATTCAAGGACCTTCACAACCTTCTTAAATTGTTGGACCCAGAAGTGCACACAGTACTCAAGGCGAGGCCAAAGCAATGCTGAGTACAGCAGGATAATTACCTCTTTTGACCCGCTGGTTATATGGTGTTTGATGTCCCCTAGGATGTGGTTTGCCCTCTTGGCTGCCAGGATACACACTGCTAACTCATATTGACCCTGCTGTCAACGAGCACCCCTAGATCCCTTTCCGCAGAGCTGCTCTCCAGCCACTCCTCTACCAGTTTACACTTGTGCCCAGAGTTACTCAACTCCAGGGGCAGGATCCAGCATTTGGACTCATTAAATTTCATCCCATTGGAGCCCAATGCTCCGATCTATCTAGATCCCTCTGCAAGGCTTCTTGTCCCTCAAGAAAGTCAACAGCACCTCCCCGTTTGGTATCATCAACAAACTTAATCATGGTGCATTCAACTCCTGCGTCCAGATCATTGACAAATATATTTAACAGAACTGGCCCTAGAATTGAGCCCTGAGGAGCACCACTGGTGACTGGTCAGCAGCCAGATGTAATCCCATTAACTACAACCTTTTGAGCCCTGCTGTCCATTCAGTTCTTCACCCAGCACAATGTGAACCCACTCAGCCCACAAGTGGACAACTTGTCCAGAAGGGTGCTGTGCCTTACTAAAATCAAGAAAAACTACATCCAACACCTTCCCTTCATCCACTAGATGGGTGACCTTGCCATATCAAATTAGTTAAGACTTTCCCTTTGTGAACCGACGTTGACGTGCCTGATCACAGAATCACAGAATGACAGAATGACAGAATCACAGAATGGTTAGGGTTGTAAAGGACCTCTGGAGATCATCTAGTCCAACACACCTGCTAAAGTAGGTACACCTCGAGTAGATCACTCAGGAATGCATCCAGACCTGTTTTGAACGTCTCCAGAGAAGGAGACTCCACATGATGATTGCATTACTCTTCAAATGCCTTTCAACACTACCCAGTATAAACTTCTCCATGATTTTTCCAGGAACTATGGTTAGACTAACAGGTCTGTGGTTCCCTGGGTCTTCCCTCACACCCTTTTTGTAAATCGGAATAACATTGGCTAGCTTCCAGTCAGCAAGGACCTCCCCAGACTCCCAGGACCTTTAGTGGATGATCAAGAAGGGTTCTGCCATAACATCTGCTAGCTCCTTCAGTACTCTGGGATGAATTCCATCGGGCCCCAAGGACTTGTAGACGTTCAGCTGATACAGTTCATTCCTTACGACATACCATAATGGAACTGTAGAAAACTCTTGCTTTTCTTCTATTTTCTTGGCCTTTTTTGGTTGCCTTTGTTACATGTGAAAGGTCAGTGCTGATCCTGCTGATTCCCACTCAGTGGACGTGTCCCTTGAAGCTGATGCAGAGCTCTCAGCAGAATTGTTCACAAACACTTGGTATTTTTCATTCTTATAATTCAGTCATCTCTTGGCTTACCCGCCCATCAAGGGAAGCTGCTCAAAACACCTGTGTGCCTATGTTCCAGTCTGTTCTTACACTTTATGGCAGAACTTATGGAACTTAGCAGCTAAAGATAAAATTTGTCTGATTCACAAAGTAGATAAAATAGGAACCACCTTCAGAAAATGAAAATATTCTTATCTTCTCCAGATGAAATCATAAAAAACCAGAAAATTATTTGATTCTTTGTAAACTATATCTAGATTTTTTTAAACCTCTGTCTTCACTACTGTCTGTATATTTTCACATACATCCCTAACAGCTCTGTAAGTTTTTGTTGTTTCTGGACTTTTGATAGCACGAGCATTCAGAAAGACATTTGTGATGTACTATTTTGGCCTTGTACCTACTCTTGCTAAGCAAGCAACTGTAGCAACTCTATATTGCTCGTTTGTTCAAAAAGCATTGTTAGTGTATTTATGATTAACATATGGAAGCAACACTAGTTAAATAAAGGGACTGGTTGAAGGGCAACCAGGTTTCTGTCCTATAAAAACATTCAGGACAGAAAAAATTGAGGTCACACCTGAGCATGAAGACCTTCCTTGAACTCCTTAAGTCTGAAGGAGTCAATTTTGAGACTATTCTACACGTTAAATGAACTCCTTAACTCTGAAGAAGACAATAGGGGAAACTCCATCCACAGCAGGGATTTTCACATGGATTCTTCTCCCTCTGACCATGGATTATTAATATAAAACTACAGAAGCAAGCCAACAAGAAGAGACAGTAGAAGAAAGCAGAAGTACTCAAAGCAGATAATTTTATTTGGCTAAAAATATGGTTAGCTGTCTGGTCCAGACTTGTCCTTCACCAACAGTAGTTTCATGTGAGCCATTCTTGACACCCATATCAGCTTCCCTTTTCTTTATTTCTGCATCTTTCTAGTCCTCCAGACAGAGGTGCAGGAGCAATTTGGAAGGGCAGGAGGAAGTTTATAGCCGTGAGGCTGCTTCCCACTGTCGTCATGAAAAGTGTTCACAACACTGCAAGGAGCTAACAAGGTCACCATTGCCATATCAGACCTAATCCACCAGTAAACATACTAAAGTCTCCCTCATTGCTTTCAGCAAGAAATTATGGAACTAATGTAACATTTGCTGCCATCACATCGTTCACACTACTGTTTTATGTTATGCCTCATCATTCACCCTGTTGATTCAGATTATAAACTCTCTAGAGCTGGGACCATCTGGTATTCTGTGTTTGCAAAGAGCCTAGCACAATAAGGTCTTGTTCTGGGTTGACACACACAATCATAACAAAAACAACCAATAATAAATAGATACTTTTATCTCATCAGTTCATATCTTTTTAAATCTTTTTTTATTATTATTCCTAGTGGACAATTTACTGTAATATAAATACATAAAACAAAGGAGAAAATGAAAAGACAAGGACATCCGTTAGGTATGAGGAGCAATTTCAGATTATCCTCAACCTAGTCATCCTTTATCTTATCCACTTTCTTATTTTGTTTTGTGTTTATGCAATAAATAACAGCTTTCATATACAGCCTGGGTTAAATCAGATATGAGTTTATTTCCTCTGTTTTTACGTTCAAAGCCAAAGACCTACCTTAAGCACATAGAAACCACACTGAAAAATACAGTCATGAGAGTAATTAATTACAGCATAATGTTAGACAATAATATAATTTTACTAATTACTCACATCTTGGGGCCCATTTTTTTAGCACAGTGGACAACAGCATGCATTTAATCCCCATAACAATAATAATGGGATGCATCATTAACACTATTTTATTATTTCTTAATTTTTATAATACCAATAACAAAGATAATTAACCTCTCCTATGATTAACATCTAACCAGCCATTTTAGTTAAATATATATAATGAAAACATTAAATACCACTTTGTTTAGCTAGATGTCCTCTCAGGAGGGGAATTTTTCGTAATGTTATGTTAATACCAGTGTATTCTAACAAGTATCAAAACATAAGTGTTAAGATAGAAAAAGATCCATGGCAACATGCAATTTTTAATCAAGTCTGTTTAATCTTCATTATTTGATAAACATTTTCTTTAAAAGGGTAAGTCTTCTGTTAAAATATGTATTGAATATATTTGATAAATTTTCCTTTTCATTATTTTGTTACCTTCTGAGCTTCAAGCATCACTCAGATTCAGATATTTATAGATGTAAAGTTTTGGTTTAATCCTATATTTCATCCTCTCATTAGAAATATAAGAGTAAAATCTACCTCTGTTAGTGAAGGTAAGTTAAGAAGATGGAAGAGAAAAAGAATGTATTACTGCTGAGAAGAATCCATTTGGCATAAATGACCAAAGGAGTAAGACAATAATACAAGTGAAGCTATGTGACCAATATTTTGAATCACCATTCCTAATGACTCATAAAAGATAAAATAGAAAAATGGTGATATATTAGTAAGCAAGAGGTACAGCTTTGAATTTCAAGCTTAGCTGCTGAAATATGTTTGTTTACTCAGTTATAATTGTAACAAGACCTTACTTTTTTAGGTGAGTAACCATAATAAGAGAGCAGGAAGATGGAAGCTAAACCAGGGATGAAATTATGTAAATTACCAACAAAATTGTACTAAAAAAAATATTAGAGGAGTTTCGAAGATTACCAATGAAACTGGGATTAGAGGAGTTTCGAAGATTACCAATGAAACTGGTGGACCCCAAGTCTTTCCTGGTATTTATTTATGTGTTTGTTGCAAGACACATCATCTGTTAGAGTGATGTCATCTACAGATCGATAATCAGTTGATTAGAAGAGAGCATCTGTGAAGCCTACACATTTAATAAAAGGGCTATGGGATATTATTTATTTAGAAATGATCCAACAGGAACATGTAACCATTAGTCATTTTAAGGCCGTAGAGAGTTCCCAGGTGCTCATATCCTTAGGAACATGCTGATGTTAAAATCCTGTTTGATTTTTGACGAAAATCTGTTGGGTCTCTATGTGTTACGTCTCTGCTTTAAATTAAATATATTGATTTTTTCACACTCCTGTAAAACTCCTGTAGTATTTATCCCATAACAGGCACTAGCAGTTCTCATCCCCACAAATCGAGCATTCAGAAAGTCAAAACCTACTTACAAGAAGCCACAATTAGAGCAGAATAATAAAGAGCATCATATTCCTCTACCCTCAACTCCTTGGTCCAAAATGTTTTTCCAAGCAAGCATGAAAACTACATTCTTACCTTCACTGTACAATTGGAAATACACGTGACATTCTTCAAAATCAGCACAAAAACTATATCTAGGTGACTATTAAGAAAATATTTATTTAGCAAGAATGAGGAATTAGAACTTTGACTATATTTCTAAAACCTGAAAGACATGGGTAATGTCTGTTTTTCCTGTGGATGGGATTCCCCCAACTGTAGATCACCACTTTTGCGTGGAAAATGGACATTCCAGGTTTTCTGCAGCTTAACAAATTGATTGTTAATTATTTTAAACAAACATTGTTATAGGGAAGAATAATTGTTTTTCTGCTACGTTATCTACAATGTAGCTTATCCCAATGTAAGGAGACAACCAACTTAGAAGTCATCAAATACCCAGAAAATAATTTTACATTACTACTATATTGAACCAAATATCAGCTGCTTCCCAATTGGGGATGTCTCAAAAGAATCTTGGTTTTCTTAATTTTAGGGGAATTTCATGCAAATCCCAGGAGATAACTTTATGTACAACCATCCATTCTATGCTAACCATGCTCCACACTCCCACTAATCCACACAGCAGCTACACTGAAAAAAATCAAGGTACAGTAAAGCTAAAGCACAGTTTTGTACCTTGTATCCTTCACCTTTGTTTTTTTTTCCTTAACTCAGTGAGAGTTGCAGTCTCCACCTTCAGCTGTACAGTCTTCTTGTGGGTTTTGGCTTTGTGAACATCTTGTGAGAAAAGACCAAACAGCATATGTATTACAGACTAAACTACATGTAAAGAAAATGCTCAGTTCATAACTTACTAGGAGAAATGCAGGAACAAGAGTTTCTGCTGAATAAGATGAACAAAGATAAGGTAAACCTCAAATGTTTTGTTGTAAGAATCCAAATATTAAGCAAGCATTATGGGTTTAGTTGTTGGGTTAGGATTTTTTTGGTTCGTTGATGATTCAACATTCTTCTCTGACACCATACTCCCTAACCCTTGCATTATAGGAGAAGATTATGAACACCTGTTTGATTGAACAGTGGTTTGGAATGCTCTGATTATATTGTATTTCAAAGAAAGAGGAAAGGATTAAGAGTGGGCTGCGATTTAATACAACCCAAATCTCTATCTGACAACGTTATTCACTATTAATGTGACAAACCAAAGGCAACAAAGCTTTTACAACTGGTATCATTTAATTAATCTCTTTCTCTTGTAAAAATACTTGCTGCAAGAATTTTTCTGAAAAGTAGAACTTATGAATAAAAGGAATTTCCAAGTGTTCCTTAGGCTACAATGCTGTCAAAAACAGAGAATGAAATGTAGATGTTACATATGCACAAAATAGAATATACTTCAAAAAAAACCCCTATGATGTAAACATATTTTAGGAATAACCATGTAAACCATCGAGTTTTATAGCAAAATAATGGTTATAACAATGTGATTGATCCTCAATGCTGAGAATAACACTTAAAAATGACTTGTACATTAAATTATGCAATGTACTCAAAATAAAGGGGTAATTGAGCATGAAGGGAACCTCTCTAAATAGTTCTCTGAATGAACCAGTACTCATTAGTTTAGTTAATGAATGGGGATACATATCTCTGCATTTGCAAGCGGTAACTACTTTTTCTCTTATCTGGGGAAGTATCACTATTTGGATCAGTTCTCTCAAGGAAAAAAAAGACAGTGAAGTGGGAATGCCTATACATTAAGTGCAATTTGCTTTGTTTACATGCAACCATCTGTCCTGGAACAGAGATGCACACATAGCATTTAAACTGCTTTTAACAGGAATTGTAAGATGACATAAACCGCCAGTTTCTCAGAAGCCAGTCTAAATATCCAGATCTAACCTAAATGCTTATATGATCCTCTCTGTAGAAGATACTGCACAAAAAAGTTACTACTACATAGCATCTCTTCACAATCTTGTTTGCTCAATTATTTTTAAACTATAGGTAGCAATCACAAAATTTATTTTTCACTACCAGAGAAGTCCAGTTTGGCGTGCTTCTCTTATTGATCTACAGCACTCCACTCAGTAAGTCATATTCTGTGTAAAGAACACTTGTTTCTGCCCGTGCATTTCCATTCATTTACCTGGATTTTCCCTTTACATATACAATACTGACAAGCTGGTGCAGTTGGTTTGCCTATCTAGTATAAAAACTGTAGCCCTGGTTTCCAACAAGAGGGCAAATGAAAGGCAAGCAACAGCTCTGTATGATATTCATATTGTAGAATAAAATACAGAATACTTGGGAGAAAACTATGTACATCAATTACCATAGAAGATTCAGGAATATTATGCAGCATCAACAGGTTATGTTTATTTTAATGGGTGTATGTTTCATATTTAACAGCAAATTTAGAAAAATAATATTTTCATACTGATAAAGAAACGATTTTGCAAAAAAAGAAGCTAGTGTTAGCAAAAATTGGCTTCTTTGATAAATGATCGCACACTTGCTGACGAGAGGAAAACACTGAAAGCGAACTGACACAAGTGGGGTAGTCATAGTGATAGAAGAGGCAGTAAACACCATTATCAGCAACTGCTTAAATAACTTGTAGCAAAGGCAGGAGTTTCAGCGTTTATTATAAGCACTGTTACTATTACTATAGTTGTTCAATAGAAGAATATAAATTAAAGAAACAAATCGTACATTCTAAACCTGTGAAAATACTGTAAACCTAGCTGCTTGTTTATACAGGAAAAATAAAATGCTTCTTGGACTTTTTTTTGTTCAGTTATGTAAGATCGTAAGTATGTTATCAGGTATTTTCAATGTGATACATTATTTTATTTGCCTACTTCTTAAATTCTTAGCTCGCTTACTTGAGCATTTGGCCTGAACAAACCACAACTGCTGAGGCTTAGTATTTTCTTTGTGGGTGCTAAATCCCTTTCCATGTATTCCACTAAGGACAACCACACACGCATACCTTAGAAAGGATCACTTTCCAGAGCTCAATACAAAATTATTCACTTTCTTCAAAAATCTAAGTAGATTTATGAATCTGTTTGCCTACAACCCGATCTCTTTCTCCTGTGTAATTTTTTAAATCTCTATATACAAAACTGTGTTGTGACATTCATTCTTTTCACGGTAGATTATCTTTTCCATGCATTATACTAATCTTTCAAATCAGCTTGTCTTCCATCTCCGCCCTGTAAGAAAGAAAACTGTCTATAGTCTGTAGCATCTTCTCAATTGAAGACCTGCTATTTTTAATTGTACTAGTGTGTATGGAGTAAAGTAGGAATTTCGTTGTATTTTTGGCTATGGAAGTTTTCTATATCATTATCTATATCGTTAGTTTTGTCTGTATGTGAGTTATGATATAATGATTTTCTTTGTATATCCTAATTCATCACAGTTGTGTTCCTGTATGGGAATGTAGCGGAGGATTGGCGAGGAGGTTAGTTAAATGTAAATACGCTCAAGTGACTTGCACCTGTCTGTAGAAAAAGCACATACATCACACTAATTGTTTCACTGACCTTGTGTGCTTGATGAGTAGAACCTCTGTGCTAGATAACATAGGCCTGTGAGAAACTCTAGGCACCTTATCACTATGTCTGAGATTCCTGCTTTGTTATGAGAAAGACTGGGAGGCTGTGCCTGCTTGAAGCCTTGAAATATAGGCGAGCTCAGCAGGCCCAGTGATCTTCCAGCAGGGCTGAACTTACCGGCGCCTGCGTCCCTGCCTGTGTCACCTCTGCCTGGGAGCTCAGGTGCAAGTTCGGAGATCCCTCGGTAGAGAGGTAACTAAAATAAAACTTGCTCTTTGCAATGCATTCCTGGCCTCTGGCTCTTCTTGCGATGTGGCTGCCTATGTGTACACAGTTCCTATCTTGAGCAGACTGTAGATAGCTATGATGCATTTTATAGTACTGAATTTTAATTGAAATTTATAAATGGGGAAAATTACAGTTGACTTGAGCTAGAAAATTAAAAATCTTCTTATGAAATTCCTTTGGACAAATTTACTAATGTCCCTCCAAAATATTTTATTTTGGGGCTAAGCAGTACAGGGAACCTACCTAAGGATTCTTACATTGCACTCACCAAAAGAGATTAGAATTATTTTCTAAATTATTTTCTTATTTTTCTAAGTATTATTTTAAATTTTATTAATCTTATTCCAAGTTATGAAATAAAAGCAATTTCCTAGAAATTGTGTGGGTTTGCTTCAAGTTCCCCACCACTAATCTGCGTTAATTCTGTACTATACAACCATGCGTACAGAGATTGAAATCTACTTCATTATTGTATCCAGAAGTAAAGTGTACAAAAATGGAAATGTTTCTAAATTAATAAGACATCACAGAGGTTAAAACAGAAGATGTGGCAAATGAACATATTTCTCTGTTCCTGGTAGGAAAGCAAATACGAATGCCTCACAGTCATAAGGAAGATAGTAAATACTTATCAGAAGAGTTTTAAGATGCAAGTATGTCATTCCAAGGACCTCGAATTAGGAAAGAATGTTCTTAACACTGTCACTGTATATCATCTTTTCCTCTAATCCTTAAAGTTAGATGACTGGGTTGTACTACAGAAAAAGATATGTTATTACTTAGCAGTTTCCTCCTTACTCTTTTTCATCATTCTGCTGCTGAAGTTACAGATAAGCAATAGTCAATTAACAACAGTTCACAGGGAGTTCTTTCAAATCTTGGACAAAGCCTATAAATAGATACAAATAACGCAAATAACTTCTTTTACCTTGAATTGCTGTAGATAATAACCTAAATAGCACATGTGCAAGCAATTGCAGTATTTTATACTTGTAGCTCTTTATAGATGTGCCCTTTGAGCGCAATCCAACAAAGAGTTGCACATATGCTCAAGTTTATGCGTTCCGAGTAGTCCCAAGGCTTTTGTTTGCACTGTTTGTACAAATGCCACATGATTGTTCTTTTTCAAATAATAATACCTTTAAGAAAAAAAGGAAGGAGGGAAAGGATCTATAGAGTCCATACTAGTTTGAAACCTCTGACACTCATAGTTAATCAAGTTATAAATTTTTAATTTGTTTGAAGAAAATGTCTGATTATAGGAAAGACCAGACTTGATTTTGATGAATATCCCAGGTCTTATTCAAACTAATTTAATTAACTGCAGTATTTATCTAGCAACTTTATGAGAACAGACTTCATTTGAGATTTCTTGTGGTCCTTGAGCCAGTGTACGTACAAGAGTGCAAGATCAGCCCTTTTAATTTTACCTTGGCCCTTGACTCAGAGAACCAAGTAGAACCAGGAAGTGCAGAGGAACAAGAAAATAGGAAATATTTTTTGAAGCTTTTGACAAGTTCACTTCTCTTTTGGTTCAAATTCTGGGCAACAGTTCAGATCACCTCTTATTTTAGCCAAATCTGGAGGACAAACCTCTGCTGGTTTTGTTCAGCCTTTGCCCTTTCTTCCTGTCCCACAGTCCCCAATTCACATACTACGTGTGAATCTATTTTGACAGCTGTATTTTCCCAAGAGGAAAATACTTCACACATATGTTGTAATTCCAGAGTCAGCACATGCAGCTCCCTCTCTTACCTCCATATGCCTCCTCTTCTATACAGTTATGCTTGTCCAGGCTAAACCTAGGAAAGGCTCTGACCCCCCAACTCTTTGTTTTATTCCCCTTTTAATTATACACAGCAGTGTACACTTTTCAGAGTAGAAACAAACTGAAGACAAATAGTGTATATAATTATCTTTGTATGTTGCTCAAACTTTTAATATATTGCCTTGGGTGCATCTTGGAGTCAGAGAAAGGAAGTTTAAAAAATATGTTTTTCCTTTTGCAAATCTCTTCCAAAGGTTTTAGACAACTTTTGGTGTAAAACAAAAAGGTGTTATTGCAAAATTGGTGGGAAGCGAGCAGGGATTTTAATTTACTTTCGTGTTATTTCCCTACTAAGTTCACTCTGAGGTGAATCATCGTGTTGATGTCAAATTTTGCTTCAAGCAAAACAATAGAGGAGCTCTAAAATTAATGTAAGTGTCCAGTCAGAGGCCTTACACAGCCATTAACAGCAGTGCCAGCTTGAGATAATGCATTATAAGCATGAAAAATTCAACAGTAATTGCTGTGTTCTGATCTCTCTCCTTTTTTCTTAGTTTTCTATAGAATCTGCTGGACATTCCCAAACTGGTCTTTCTGCTAGTTTACCCCACAGAAATGCACTGGATCTGGATCATTATGACTAATGAAATTGCTGAGAAGCAATTTTTTTTTGTCAAAATATGATGCCACTCTAGAACTTTCACCACACATTAGGATTGTGTAACAAGGGCTTATGGTTGCCTGAGGCATACATAACTTTGATTCAGCATCTCTCCATCTTTAGCCACCCAGTTTAATGCACTATTGTAAGATGAGATGAATACTAAAATTCAGTGCTACTAATAGATGAACGGCATTTCATAGCCTTATATTCTAAAATTGTAACATCTTTTGTTATCATCTATTGGCTTGAAAAAAAATGTTTCTGACCCCATTTAGAACATAAAAACAAATTGTAGCAGCACTAAGGCACAGAGTGCTGAGTGAAAATGAGCCATTGTTCACACTGTTCTCCAAATTCCGTTGTAAATTTGCAACCCACTTGTTATGGTTTAAGATTCAAACCTGTGGACACAATTACAGTTGACCAGTAGGCTTTTTATCTGACAAATGACTTGGCTGACTTAGAAATCAGATCTTATAGCCTCCAGAGGATAACATGCTCTTATCCATGAGCTTTCAGCTCTTGGATATTTCACATACAGTTCTCACAAAAGAAACACCTGGGGTGTATCAATGCTTCATGTAATGAAATCTTTCATAAGAACAAGAAAAAAATAACTCTTTTATTCTGAACACAGGTGTACATAAAAGCACATTTAATTTCAAGTCAATAGGTTTGCCTCACATCAGCATTTATGGGATTAAAGAAAGGAATAGTTTGGCTTCCTTGAATGTATTGTTAGCATTATCATTTCCTGCAGTCTCACAATAAGTTTTCAATAAATTTAAGATTAACTATTATTTTCTCACTTATAAATAAAATATAATCATCTTAAAAATCAATGAAGGGAAAACCATCATATCCATTAACCTGACTAAAAATTCCTTCAGGCCAATAATATGAACTGCAATGTACTGGATCTTTCATTTTATTGAGCTATATCTCTTTGTATGGCAACCAGCAGGGAAAAAAAAAAAAATCAAATCTAAAATCAAAGACTAAGGGTTTTTTGTTCTGGAAAACAGGGAGGTAGGCATTGAATATTCTTTTATGCCTGGGGTTAATTTTTTATTTTTTTTACCTTAGTTTGCAATCAGACACAATTAAAAAAAAAAAAAAAAAAAAAAAAAAAGATGCTGCCCCTGGAAGGAAGCAGCTTTATTACCATCCCAAGTATTTTCTGTACTTTTTATTACTTCTAAATCTTTTGGTTTTTAATTCACCTCCACAACCTTGCAACATTATAAACACATTTGCTTCTCTTTGCTGACTGTCAACGAATACCATCTGCTCTTTGGAGCTTAAAAATAGTAACATATATATGGGTCAAAACTGTAGTCTCTAGATAACCATGTAGCAAATCCAGGTGATTATTTTTTCTGCAACCTTTATTTTACCCAGGAGCCAGCTTCTCCTATGTCTTTCCCTAGTGAACATTCCTCAGAAAATATGAAATTAAGAAAAATGCAGTCTTACAAATAAAACAATATTTCATAGATGACCTGTGTTGACTGACAGAAGGAGTTCTTAGTTAGCTGCCTTGTTTGAACTTGATCCAAAGGCATTTGTACTCTTTTTCATAAACAGAAATGGTTCAAGCCATAAAAGTGTGAAACTGGGACAAATCAACAGAGTTCTAGTTACATTAGTTTCTGCTTTCAGTGCCTGTTGACAGTGTTACTTCCCTTAAATACCACTATTCCTGTCTTTGAGCTGAGATTCTTATTCGCCTCCTCGTGACCTACACATTCAAGATGCTTCATCCTGAACCATACAAGATAGTTTGATGAGCTAATTGACAAGATGATGATATCATATGCCATAGTGATTTATGTCAAACCGAGATGACATGGAAAACGCCAATGTTAAAAAGGCTAGTAAAGTTGTACAAGCAAGTACCGATTTCAGCTTTGACTCAGTGTGAGAGATGGTGGTTCTTAGCACACAGTGTTGTGAATTATTGTCTCAAAGCTTGCTTACTGAAATACTATGAACTATTGTCTCAAAGCCTGCTTGTTCAGAGGAACAACGCAGAAAATGCCTGATCACTGTGAGCTGCTAAAATTCAACAAATGCTTAAAGCTTGTGTAAACTCAAGTGAAGCTCAAGCAATATCAGCCACCAGCATCTGGGACCAGGCACACAGTTTCTCCAGCAACACCCGTCACCAACTGTAATAAAAGCCGCACGACAAAAGACATAGGCCACCCACCACCAGGACCTGAAACCTGAGACCAGCAGTACCTGAGACCCGAGAGCTGCCAGCACCATAGGGACCTGAGACCTAAAAGTTGAGCGCTGGATCCTTGGCTGGATCCTTGGTGGTGATTATCTCTTGCTTATCTCTTGCGTATCTTCTCAAATACTTGCTTAATTTTCCTCCTAATTTTTCCCACTTATTCTATCGCTCTTTCTTCAGGCACAAAAATAAAACAGTTTGTTTAGCAGCGTCTGACCTCATTTGCATCTTAATCTCACTCTTGGGATCATTTTGAAACCTTCCCAAGCCAGAAGTTGGACCAGGACTGGGACCCCACATTCAGTGTGCATACATTTGGTATATGTATACAACATGATAGTCCTTTATACGTTTTTTAAAGAAAGACGGCTGCAGAAATGGATAATATTTGCTTAATAATTTAAAAAATCCTTATTTTCTGCTCTTCTTATCATTCCATGTGTCACAGAGGCCTTGTTTACAGCACACTAATCAAATTCTATTCTAAAGATAAAATTACTTGCTTTACTATTAGCTTATTATAATAATCTCTAATCATTTTAGTTGGGTTTTTTTCACAATAGAGAAGGAGAGGTAATAACTCCATTTTACAAATAGAACTGAGCAACACAAAGAGCAACATAAAAATATGAAATAATTTTCAATGCTAGGACCTGATTTTTTCAAAGTATTCAGCATGTAATAGAGCCTGATAGGTTCAAAGCACAGACTTCATGTACTGAATCTTTGACAGTCAGTTTTGAAGGTTTTCAAATAAGCATACAAAAATTGGGCATAACCATTAGTAAAGAAACTCTACAAACCAACACTGGTAAAGGTCTGTTTTAAATTATATGTTAAACAGTCCATTGCTTGTATGTATTAAAGTCAGGATTAAACTCTAAATCTCTGTAGCAGCATCAAATTACCTTGACAACAGAAACTACCTTTTTATTTATGAGGTATCCTGACTCATTAATTATATGCTTTTCTACTTATGAACAGGTGAATCGAGAGTCCTACAAACAATTGTATCCTTCACTCTATAGCCTTACTTCTTTCACACAACAGATCCATTCTAGGTATTGAAGAGGCAAGATTTGGTGGAATAACCTATAATTAAAGATACGTAACAGGACTTAATTGAAGCTTACCTATGCAATCCAATCTGTCATTTCTTAACTTCTGAGTGAATTAAATTACACTCTTAGTTCTGTTATTTAACCCTTTCATATGTAATTTCCCACCCTTTTTTTTTTAAGAGTCACTAGCAGAGCTGAAATCTTTAGAAATGCCTTACGTGTCTGCTAGCAGAGTAGTGGATGATAGGTTAACATCTGGCATACAAAACAGCAGTAGAAAGAAGTGGCTTTGAGAGATACTTGATAAAAGCAGAAAAATGTTTTGACTAAGGAACACTGATTTCCATTTCCCTGGGAAACAGAAAGCTTCAGTGCAGTGGCTCTCCTCTGCTGATGCACGTGTCACTGTTGTTCCATTCAGACTCTCAGTAAAATCCATAAAATTATTTTCAAATATTTTTCTATAAGGTACACACATAAGGAAGTATACAACCAGAGAAGCTTATAAACTTGATGAAAACAAAGTTAACTTGCTTTCTACCACACTATGAAAGAACAAGCAAGTATCACATTAACAGAATGGTAGTACTACTTTCTTGAGTATAGCTCTGAGATGCCCAGGAAAACATTATAGAGCTCTTTACAGTAAGCTGAGACACGCTGAATGAATTCTTTCCTAATGAATGTGTGAGAACACGTTTTGATTTTTTTTTTCCTGGACGCACTGGAAAACTATGAGAGGGAACTAGAGGCCCAGTAATTCGCCGATGGATCTAGTTTGAAGCACTTGTTTCACCTTGAATTTTATTTTTTTATTAATTTCTCTGATGTATTACCTCCTAAAAGGGCACCTAATGTACTACAAGAAATCAAACTTGTTCACAAAATGCTATTTTGTTCTCTATCAACCAAAACAAAGCTCTCATCATTTAAGGACTTAAATATTTCTGACAGGAAAAGTACCGCTCTCATTATGTAGCTTATTTTTCTTCTCCTGGATCCGTAAGTGTCATATTATAGAAACATTTGCCCCACAACACCAATACATAATGCAACGTCAACATAGTTAATTCAAATGAATTACTGAAATTATTCTATATTCATATGGACATGACTGAAAGCAGATGTGGCTCCATGTTCCAAAGGATGGCTTCCTTTTTATTCTTTACTTGTTAAATTGGTTATTGGTCATGAAATCATTATTCATCTACTGTTTGATTAACATTGTCTTGGTTTCTGCCCATTCCTCTCCAACTCTAAGAGGGCTCTCAAGATTAGTGTTATTGTTTGTATCTCATTCTTCACATTTCCCTCCTCATATAACAGAGCTACCCTATCTGATTTATGCTTCTAAATCTGAGGAAGCTGCACTGTTGTACTAAGTTAACCTTTTTCTAAGGAAAGCATGAACATTTTAAAGTGTTCAGGGTATGTATTTACCCAGAGAAACTCTTCTGGTAACATACGGTTTGTAGTGATGTCCTGCTGGTTTACCCGTTATGCCAGACGAGTTGATTGAAGCTGAAAGAGCTTGAGGAACTTCCTCAAAAATCACATAATAAATAGACCATGCAGATTAGAAGTTCCAAAATAAAGATCCTCTTGCCTTTGAATTTGTCTCTGACCACTGAACCATATGGTTTTCTTTCTCACTAATGCATAACTGAGTTGTTTCTGGATTTTCTCTTTTTTGTTATCTTTCTCAGGTTATTTTTTTTATTTTCCCTGGAGGATGGCTAGTGAAATGAAACTGTGCCGAAATGTGCTCTTTGGACTTCAAATTATGTGTGCTGAGCAGAATCAAAAGCATTTCATTTAATAGTGGCATAAAGTAAAATAAATGCCCAGTCATATCTGTTTAACACGAAGAAACAAAATCACCTTTTTTGAATACATAACAATTCACAGTTATTTGGAAATATATATATTATTATCTTCTTTCACACAAATTCACATGGTCTATATTTAAAATGTTGCAAGGCATTCTTCCTCACAAGGAAGATCTTGATCCTTCAGATGGATTTCTACAGTGAAAAAGGACTGATGACTAGTAAGATGAGAGGCAGGGAACCAGTAGTAGATTAATCTGATTTTATTCTTAATTCTTTCCAATGCTTATAATATTTTTTCTCAAATTAAAATTCTACTTTTTAAACCAAGATTATTTTCTAGCAAGGCAAAGGTAAGCTGGGAACATAAACTCATACTCATTTACAGTTTTCTGCTGATGGATTGAAAGTTTTGTTCTTATTTAAATTGGAACTAGTAGAAACAAACTGCTTAATTTTCCTCTGTCCTGCCCAATAAAATCTATTTTTTTTTACTGACAAAAATATTCAGACATTTAATTAACTTTTTTTAGTTTGGTTGTAGAGGAAGCTACATACCAAGAAGCTCTTAAAAAATGTATTAGTTTATGAAAGTATAATTGGCGTAACCCTGTGTCACTTGACAACAGTAAATAAGTGAAATAAAATATGTCCACTAGTAATTATATTGAAATATCAGTTTTCTACAAAATTCATTTTCTTCCCCCTACAACTTCAGAGACAAGGTGCAAGGAAAGATGTTATTAGAAGCTGTAATACAAATATTTCTTCTTTCTTGGTATGCCCACACACATGTTTGGGGACTTGCACTCTCTACTGTCTGGTGCCTGTAATATAATATAACACCTCATATCTAATGACAGGGTTCATTTAACATTCTGTTTAAAAGACATTATCAAAATCAAGAATGTATATTTAGACAATATATTCAATTTAAAATGCTATTTGGTTGCTGTTGTAGTGGATATGAAGGATGAAATTTTGATTGGACAGTTAGAAAACTGAAAACTTCTTGTGTCTTCAGAAGACAGGTTAAAATAAGAATTCCACTGAGTTAATCTGGAATCTTCCTTGCAAACACATGTGCAGAAAGAGACTACATGAGTTTGAACATCTCTGTGTTTGTATGTATGAAGTGGGAACTGCATTCTGAGCCCAATGGGAAAGATGGAAACTGATCAGATGTCTGAAACAAAAAGTGACGTCTGAATTTACAACAATATATCCTTCTGAAAAAGAAAAAAAAATCATATATCCAAATTGCAATTTGTATAAAGAGAAACTTGTTGGTTATATGTATACTACACCTGAAACATTTTGTTAGCTAGGGAATTTTCCTTAATTTTTTTCTTAGTTTCTAAATTAACCAACAACAAGTATAGTGTGTACTTGGCTAAATGAACTGATTCATCCCTTTGAAACTTGTTTTGATGCCTGCTTCAAGAATAAAGACCTCACTTAGAATATTTAAAACATTACAAATGCTATTTCATCAATACAGATCCAAGCTGAACTGAATGTAGGCATCTACATATCAAAAATCACAAAAATATCTCCACTGATACAAATGATAACACTTGGGAGCAGGAAATATCACTGGAGTTTCCATCAAAACTTCTGCAAATCCCTTCCTGAGTCTTTGTTACTTGCAATAACAACTGGGAAAATAGAAGGAGCATCATTTATGTTGTTGCTCAGTTACTTTCATTTTACAACATTTGCTTTGTTTTTCTAAGATTGGTAAACATTCTGTAACGAGAAATACATGTGTTCTGACACAGAGTAATGGGAAAGTTGCTTGCTTCAGCGAGAAAAGGTTTAAAATTGTCTCAAGGTAATACTATAACCACTTATATCAAAATATATGCCATGATTAGAAAAATATAAAAAAATATGGTGAAGCTAGCATAAATAAATGGATATTGAAATAACTGTAAAAGTATTATCAAGAGTCTTTTAAGCTTAGTATCTTCAGAAGTAAACACAGGCTTCATCACTTCTGAAGCAGTGTTTTCAAAAAATACAGCAACATAATACTGAGTACAACTTCCTTCAGTTCCTGTAGAGGTACAAGTTTTTTCATCATCCTGTTCTGCTATTAAAAAATAGTTGCATTGGTGGAAAAATGCAAAAATTTGCACCACACAGCTCACTAGTGGAAGATATCTCACCATTCCTCAGTAACCTGTTCTATCTTAATGTTCCCCTATATGTTGCACAAATTTACCATGCCACTCATTTCTTTTCTTGGATATTTTCCATGTTCAAATATTAATTCAGATTTAAAATAATGAAAATTTCAAAAAAGCTTAATTTTAAAAAATAACTCAATTTTTTTTTAAGAAATGTATGTGTTTATTCAATATAATAAATGGAACTCTATATCTGAGATGAAATTTTGTAAGGGTTTGAAACAGAAAGCTAATCTTATAATTGTTTAAAATATAAAATTTAAATGCCTACATTCAAAACCAATAGTTTTTCTTTCAGCTCATTAACTAGAAAAAATAGGAAAAATTATCAGCTTTACAAACCAGTATTTTGGCTTCATTTCAAATATGTTACATTACAGTAACTTCCCAAATGACTTGGGATATAATCGAAGTCATTCAAAAGTCATAAATAGCATTTCTTCAGGAAGATGACCCTAAAAAATTACAGAAAAGCCACATCCAAACAGAATAGAAAGTAACATTTAAAGCCACACCCACCTGTGAGGCTATAAAACACTGTGATATCCCTTAGGACTGTTGGCCATAAGACTATGCCATACATTTTCTAGAAATATTAATTGTAGTAGTTGCAGTAGTACAAGGAAGTGCGGAACTTTCTGGTTGAGTTTTTGCTAATCTGAGCCAACCAAAAAATATCAAAGCCAAACAGTCTACAGTTTTTTTCTGGGTATCATAATGTACTAACCAAAAATTCCAGATCCTAGATTTCTAGCCATGTCAGACTTGAAATTACTTTGATTTATTTCCTATTAAATATATTTTAGTATTAGCTGGAAATGAAGAGGAATTATAACTAGGTACTCTGGGTTTTATCTTTTTGGGCAATATAAATTATTTAGTTCTGATATTAGATGTGAAATAGGGGACATTTGAAATGGTTTCACCTTGTTTATGCTGTTGTGATATAAGACCTACTCATATAAAAATGGCAACAGATTGTACTCTTTTTCTATTTTCTTCATAATTTCATGTTGGCACACCCATGAATTATGAATTACCCCAGTAATTAAATATCTTCCGGGATAAAATAAGAAGATCACAAGCTTTCTACACTGAATGCACATGCAAAAATGTAGTTACAATATCAGAAACAGAATTCTAGCAAAATGTACAGCATTAAATAGTGAAATAAACTTCAAAATTTTGTCATAAATGTATTTTAAATTATTACTTGCCAGCATAAAAAGATATGTTTCATTACTAAAGCTGTTATATTATTGCGCTGCTATGTATATTGACAGAGTATAATTTTATCATTAACAATACTAAGCTAAAATTTAATTTTATAACATCATTTCTTATTGGCAAGAATCTCCAAATTCTACTGCAGTACAATTCTAGCATGTGACATCCATTCAGTGAATACTCTATCATTAGTGTTCCTTTTTATCCTTTCTGTGTGCAAAACTTCATGGATGTTTATGTAACTATACTGACAAGGCATGATGGAAACAAGAAAATGTCAAATATTTGTTTCTGATGTGACACCCAGCTCTTCATGCCAGAGACAATTTTCTTCAGAGCTGCTGAAACAACGTATTACAGTCAAATAATGTATTTGGTAAATGCTTAATAGCAACTGCAGTGGTTTTTTGCGATACGCTTCTAGTTCACTTGTGGAAGAACAGCTATATTTCGGATTTCAAGACTTGTCTTGCAGTACCCTGTAAGATAAAATGGCCAGTTCCACAGTCCTGATAGGAGAGGACAGGAATTTCTGTAATACAAAATGATGGAATAAGCAGCCCTAAATGGATTTTTTTTTGACATTTTTTTCTAACCCAAGAAGTAATAATATCTTTTCCAAATGTTTAGTACACTCTTCAAAAACTTCAGTTGGGTAAATTGTGAATGTCTTAATCATCCCTCCAAGTTTCTGACTCCGAATCTAGCAAACTTTTGGTGTCAGTAATGTACAGAGTAAATAAATGCTATAGGGTAATTACAAACTGCCTTCTGTCTGTTTTAAATGTAAAGACTATAATCTTCAATGCCTTATTTACTGTTCCTACAATTCAAATTTTCAGGATTAGATCCGAAGTTTTAGATCTTGCTTACACCTTTCCAAATAATACTTCTGCATCCAGAGCAACAGTTACCAGTATGTAACAGGCCATGAAAATACTTGAAGACGTAAGTGTAAGAGCTGCTCCTAACTTGCCAGTGAAAAAAAATGGACCTCATTCTCTACATACTCATAGCAGTTCGTGACAGTGGGGTGAGTCTGCTGCTGTGAGTAGTGTAGGTCTTGATTTGCATTACTGTAAAGGCAAAAAGAACAAACTGTCTGGAACATCTACTTGTTTAAAATTACTTTATCTTCCATTATCATATGAAACCAGCAAATGCATGAATTGGTGTGTGAGGGAGGGAGGGTTATGGATGGGAAAAATTGGAAAGATCAAGAAATATATTCCTTTACTAAGAAAGATTGAGTTGGTTCTCATTTCACTGGTTCACTTCCTAAGACAGGAAAGTTATTAATACAACAGAGAAGGTGGTGCAAGGCTTGACCATCTCCAGTGATGACAATGAGGGATGACCCATGATACCTCAGGGAAAACAGCACAGTATTTGTGGCTTAAAATTCTGATTTTAAAAAGATCTGAAGGAAAAAGATGCATTTCTTCTATTTTGTATAGAATCGTAGAATCGTTTAGGGTGGAAAAGATCATCGAGTCCAACCATATATCTTTGTGCAAATCACACACTGAAAAAAAGCCAATTTGAAATATTCCTGTCATGGAAGAAAAGCTAGTGAACAATGACAGTGGAATACAGTATACTCAGAGATACATAGATGTATTTTCAATAATGAAGACAGAAAATCCTTTATGTAAAAAATTACAGTGATAAATAACAGTGTACCTGTTATTGCATGTGTATGTTTCATAAAAACCTTCTACCTGATCCAGTCTGCTAGTAATAGGTGGCTTTGGCACAAACACAGGTAGTTTTTCAAAGATGCACTGTCAATTATCTTAGGTATGAATTCTGTATGTAATTATTTTTGTATTAGAATTCTTCCTATGTAAATCTCACACAATTACTAATTCGAACAGCCCAAAACTGAAACAAATAAAAGTATATTGGGATTTAATTTAAAATTTCAGTTGATATAAGCAAGGATTCAAGCTATCAGGAGTTTCCAGCAAAAAATTATTCTTATTCAAGCAGTAGCATTGGTCTGAAGTTTTCCCATATTTACTTATAATTAGATGTCCTCCTTGGCAGCAAGGAAACAAAGGAGGTCAATGTATAGGTGTAATTTAGCATACTCTTACAGCTTATTCCCCTGTAATTCCCTGGGCTTGTTTATTGCATGTCTGCATTTGTTATTTCCTCTCCCTCTTCCTGCTGCTACTGCTGAAGTTAACAGAACCGAGCCCAGTTGAAAGTCCCAGTAGCGAACCAATCTTTGCTGTATGCCTCTGTTTAAACTTTAAAGTGAATAGACAGTCTCTGCCTAGCTTAATTAAGGACTTCGGTATTCTGTTTCCTAGTACTCTTTACTTTTTTTAATCTATTTTTTTTTCTGCTGAATCAGCCATAGCCAAATTTTACAGAAAAAAATAAACAGCACAGAAAGATCCCTTGAACAAAATCAGAAATGAATTTTGCTGGAAACATTCTTAGTTTTCTGTTTTCATGTGGCAATTATTCATCCTCTTCATTTAAAGAGCTCTTCTAAACAGCTTTCCATGAAGCCCATCACCATTAACCCATCACACAAAGGAGGGGTTGTACTTGTGGAAGCATGAAAGCAGTGAGGTGAAGGGACGCATTGCATTATGTGATAAATTCACTTTCCAGTCATATGATTCAAACTACATTGTTTATTTTGTGTCAGCTCTCTACATGGGCTTACAAAACGAGCAGTGAATGAAAGGCATAGTGCCATCCAATGCCCCTGTTCAGAAGATACAGCTCTATACCAACCTCCCTTGAGTGCTGTATGGCTTTTAGATGTCAAGGTGAAGTTGAAGAATGTTTCCTTTGTGTTTATACAGGCACTCTGCAACACATCCAGGCTCATAAAATAACAGAAATAACCATACTATTATGCTTTTCTGGTACAACGTTCTTGATTGCAGAATTTTAAACACTGTGTTTAAAGTGAAGTTCTCCATTCTACTGCTTTACAACAATCACACCTGCTTCTATACTCTTTGCAATTGAAGTTTTCATCACCACTTGGGAACATGGATACTATTTGACCTTCCCTGAACCATCTTATTTACTTACTTCTGACCTGGAATCCATGATGATTTTCGATTCTACTAATCTAGTTTTCATACAGGTGTTTCTCATTGCATTTCCATTTAAGAATATCAGCAGTGCTTTAGCAACAGTGACTTTGTTCAGCCAAACAGTTTGTGACAGCTCATGCACAGAATTTTTATCTCTTTACATAAAACCCCGTCAATGGTGCCTGCTCACAAGCACACCTGGAGAAGCATATGGTTTTGATTTTTAAATATATCTAGGCAAGCCAAATGAAAGAAAAGGATAAGATTGAATTTATGAGAGAGAGCTATGCACATCCAGACCACAAGAAGTTCTGGTCTGAACTTTCAAAAAGTATTTAGTTTTTGAAATGTTTTTAGTGGTTATAAATAACGAAAACAAAGCCTACAACTAACTTTTTTAAAAGAAGTATTAATATAAAAATAAATATTAAACTTCCTGCCCACTATGTTAATAAGCATTTTAGAAAAACTGATACTAGATGTTATTTCAAGTGCTTTTATTGAAAAGTTTTGGAATAATATATTATACAGAGAGCCATCAACACACACACACAAAAGCAAACTTCAAAGCTTATAGCAGATTTTTTTTTTCACCATGTCATTTTAGAGTTTAACATAAGTTGAGTTTTTCCACATTAATAACAGTGGTCACTTGTTCACTCCAAGAAAGTGGAATCACAAAGATTTCAAAGCAAATGTAACAGGCAGTTTCCAGATTACTTCCAAATCTTGCCAGGTTTTTGCATAACAACAAGAAGAGAGGCCTCTTTCCCTTTGGAGATTCCTTTTTTAGAGGGTTTTATCCTTAAGCAGAAGTCATTTTTATGATTTCCAGAATGATAACGAGCTGTCACCCAGTAAATCAGATAATGTGAATGGCAGCATTTTTTTCAGATAACAGTAATTAGCAGAAGTTAGCCCTACGAAAACCACTTTGAATTTTCAAGGGCTTAGAGATTTCCAGCTCAAGGCACAGATTTAAACCTATTCTTACAACTTTTGTAAGAATTCTGTTCAAATTCAAATTTTCCTGAAAGTGTTTGAGATTATGAAGGTCAATGAGACTTTAAAATACAAGAGAATTAAATTCAAAGTAAACAGCTGGGAAGCCTGAAGTTTATAGCAAAACTTTATAATTTTGCTATTCTTAAATCTGAACCCTAACTCTAATTCTGCCTGAAATCACACAGTACGTTTAAAGATAATGAGATGATACTGTATTATTTTTGCGTGGCAATTGACAGATTCTAAAACCCTGATGCAGACGGTATTTCAATATCTTAAAATATGTCACCTGTCTGTAATTAACATCAGCCTTTCGTTGTGACTTTAAACATCCTTTCTTCCTCTAGTCTTGAAAGGACTTTGGTATGAAATTAAGACAAGACCATAATTTGGTAGTCTTATCTCCAATAAAGTCAAATCAATGAAATAATAATTTGCACTACTACAAGATTTCTTTTTGTCCAAGCATTTCAAAATGTTTTACAAGCCCTGATGAGTTAAGGATTGCAAGACTTGATAACGCATCCCCACTCCACGAAAGAAGGAATAAAGGCAGTAGGTAAGTACACTAGACTCTTACAGTAAGTCAGGGGCATAGGATAAGAAATAATTTAGATTTTTCTATATTTCAGTTCTCTTATTTTCAGAAAATAAACCCTTTTCCTCTTTTTCTTCTGTTATATCTTGCTGTTTCATGTCACAAGTACTGAAGACCATTGCATGACCTGTGTATGACAGCTCCTCTTTTAGGGAGACAGATACCAAACACAACTTTATATTACTGTCAGAATTTACTAAAATAGCTCTTCTAACTAATATGGAAAAAAAATCCACTAAATTTTAAAAGTAATGTCCTGTACATTAAAGGACATTTTAGCTTGTTCTGTCACTTATTGATGGTGCGCAGGCTGTATGAAGCTCCAGCCCAGTGAAAACCACGCTGCCTTCAGAATCAATAAACCTACTGATGGCAGAGTGCTACCGTTTTGGAAATGGTCTTCTCAACTTTCTAAAGTTTCAAGAGCTCTATCTTCTAACTACAAAAGAACCTTAAAGAAACACAATGTTTCTTATACTTTGCAAACACCAATAAGCTTTGATAAAGGGAAATTAATTTTAAAGTTGGTAGAGTTCTACTACAAAAATACAAGGGGAAAAAAATACATTAAATTAATTTAGATGAGTGTGACTGATATCTAGCATGACGAATACTTCCCCAATTGACTTCAATGAATGATGAAGAGAGCCCTTGAGAAAATGATATTCAAAGAGTACACTGAGGAATCATTTTTATTGCTTTAAAAATACATCTCTCAGTCATGTATTTAATTTTTCAGGCAATATCATATAGCATATTAGAGTCAGAAAACACAAAGGATTGATTATCTCTTTAAAAAAATACATAGGTTTCTTCATACCAGTGCTGTGCCATGCAGGTAAGACCAAACAAGAAGAGTAGAGAATCCATTTTGCATCACAACATATCCACAAAGCACTGGCTAATGTGTTATTTTCCCTTGGTTTAAAAAAAGCAATTGTATTCATTAGCAGCTTTTCACTCAGTACAGCTTGTGTGTATTACACTCAAACAGTCAGCTGTCATATGAAATGATGGGAACTGACAGTTTGGAATTTTAAAGGTTCAACTCCTTTTGAATGTACTAAATGAACAAGAGCTGTCTAATTTTGGTTGAACCAAACCCAATAAAAAGCCCCTGCAAGTATGCAAGATCTTATTCTACTTTTTCAAGTTTAATATGCACAGTGAATATTCAATGCTTTTCAGCTAGATACTCAGTTAATTCTATGACTACGAAAGATTTCATTAGGTAAGCTTCAGGCAACAGTGAACTACAAATGGAATTCCTTATTTTCTGAAACTCACAGTTTATGATCCATATCCAATGATGAATGGTCTATAAACTCTCTTATGGTCTTTAATTGCATAAACTTTACATTATAGTCTTACATTAACTTGTGAACATCTTTGCTACAAGGTGGAGGAAAAAAAAAGTAAAAACAGAAATTCCCTCAGCTCTTACACAAATAGAATATGTAAGTCTTCAGTGTAACTTGTTTAGTACTTATGTTCTTTGTTTAAATTTTTACTTTTCTATTATATAGATGCAGAGAAATAAGTTTATATTTTTTAAATTTTAAAAAAAATTCTAGTAATCACTGCTCAATTGCCTAAGCTCATGCTGCCTAGTTAGCACTCTATGTTCCATTTCAAAGTGAATTGTTCCTAACCCAGTCAAACTCTTATCTCCTAGCTGTTGCTTATATTGGTGTACTGATAAATGGCTTCCTATACCATAAGTGCTGTATGCATGCTCTTGAGCAGTGCATGCTTCCACTGGATTCTGCTGACATTTTGACTTGTTTCTGAAAGCACTAAATAAATAAGCAATAAAATTTGGAATAATGTATTCGATCAGTAGTATAAAGAGAAGAGCTTCAGGTAGATTGTCCATATTTACCCTCCATTAAGATAAAACACAACGATCAAGAATAAAAATTTTGAGTGACAATTTATATGAAAACAAAAAAAAGACCCCTCAACCTAGGTTATTATTAGGGCTACACACTCTGTCTCGGAAAGCATCTTGGGTTTTGCCCCTAAATTACTGTCCATTAGCATGGCAACTAGTTGAATGAAGTGCTACACATTGCAGACATCTCCTGCTATAAGGAACACTGATAGTCCTGCTTCAATGCTCGAATCAACCACTCAGCAAGGAGAGGAGTGTTAGGAAAAATGGAAAATACATTATTTCCAAACTGTTGTTCCTGTGTCTACAGTTGGTACAGATGATTCTTTGTCACTGGATATTGGACAAAGTGAAAACTCATTGTGATAATTTTTTTATTTTTGTGTTTTTAAACTTGTTAGACAAAGAAGATTAAATTCCATTTCAGCCCTAGTCCTTTAAACCATTGAAACACACTGAGTAGCCAAGACTTAAAACAAATTCATTGTATTACATTATAGAAACTAATATGTACAATCACATTGAATTAACATGTAATTAAGAATTTTAATTAACACCACATGTAATTAACGTAACTAACATTATTTGTTAATGCAGTTAGGTTCCTCTTATATATATATATTGTAATTTTTCCTAATTCTAGAAAACCTAGCTCACTACAACACTTTAAGTTCTGCCTAAAACTCATTTAGGAGTACTTACTAGTTTTGTAGCTTAATCAAGGAATCTGTATTTTCAGTCTTTTCTTCTCCACCAGAGATAAAACTATTTTTTAAAAGAGACAAAAGTAGGGCCCAAATATATTATACCATATTTTTTAATTTATTAAAGAAATTATAGGATTTTGTACTCAACATTTTTATTGGGAAAATGTAAGTATATGTAAACATTTATTGTCCTAACACATTTTTGTTTCCTTTATTTTGTTCAATTGAAACACAAGTGGCTTTTAATATATATCATTGTAATTGTCCCTTCTTCTCATTTCCATGACAAGCTATTAGTGAGGATTATACAAAAATAGTGCTGACAGTCATGGAGTAGGTAAGATCTGGCTTCTCCAAAGATGCCATAATTTGTCCCTCCTCCCACTGTGTCGCCTTTGGTGAACACCAAGATGACCATGAGCCAGCAATGTTCTGTTGCAGCAAAGAATGCTAACAGCACCCTGGATTGCATTAGGAAGAAGGTCACCATCAAGCTGAAGGAGGTGATCTTTCCCCTCTACTCAAGATTGGTAAGGCTGCATCTAGAGTACTGTATCAAGTACAAGAAAGACATGGACTTACTGAAGCAAGTCCACCTAAGGGCCACAGAGGTGATCAAAGGCCTGGACAATCTGTCACAGAGAGGCTGAGAGACCTGGGACTGTTCAGCCTGGATAAGAGAAGGCTCAGGGGAGATCTTACCAATGTGCACAAATATCTGATGAGAGAGAAGAAAGAAATGGGAGTCAGACTCTTCTCACTGTTGTCCAGCAACAGGACAAGAGCCAGTGAGCACAAGCTGAAACACAGGAAATTCTATTTAAACATAAGAAAAATATCTTTTACTGTGAGGATGACCAAACACTGACATCAGTTGCCCAGAGAATTTATGGAGCTTCCATCCTTGAAGATGTTCAAATCCAACTGCACCTGCTTCTCAGCATGCCCCAGCCTTTACTGGGGACCCTGCTTTGAAAAAACAGAGAGACTAAAGGATCTCCATATGTTCCTTGCATACTCAGTGGTTCTGTGTGATGCTGTACAAGGCAACCAGCAGGGGAAATTTATAAATCAGGAGTCATGTGGGGCCTGCCTCTCAATTATAAGATCTGGATACCCTGTCCTGAAATCAAAAAAGTAGCAAGGCATAATATTATGAGATAACTGCTTATTTGAGGCCGTGGTCAGCAGAAAATTTTATTCCAAGCATTAGACTTGCCAGCACTTTTACCTTTTTTACAGTGTTCATAAAAGAGAAGCGACTGCTGGGAAGGTAAACTGTTTAATACATGAAACTCCAACAGAGGGACATGTGCGTATAGTCAGATGTCTTCGAGCAGGAAACAGTGGCATATGAACTGGTACAGAGCACATGTTATGGGAAGCGTGGAGAAAAACTGTGAAGCCAACAGGCCTTAGTTCTGTGGAAGTACTGAACACAGTCATATGACACAAGACTTTATAGTAATCCTTTGCAGAACATGTGTGAATTTCCCTATACCTAGGCAGTGTAAACAGTTCATTCCTAATTATATCATAACTGTCATTAATAAAAATAAGGATTGTTGTGTGATCCCATTCCAGGTGTTCTTTTCATACTTTGACTGTATATGCAAGCCAAAACATGATCTGACATTTTGTAAGTTGGTGTTGCAGTATTTTTTCCAGTATACATAAAACATATGGCAATTCATAATAGATGAGGTATGAGGATTTCGTTATTTTGAAAAGTTTATATTTTGATGGTTGAGAAATAATGTAGGAATATATAACCAGGACACAAATGACTCCATCATTTAAGGATTCTTTTTCGATGTACATATGTAATCTTGATTATGTGAGAGTATGCTAATAATTTATTCTTACATTTTAAAGTTTATTAATGATGATCAGAAGTCCTTAAAGTCAAGGAGAAGTTCTACAATGTAACATTTGCATGAATTGCCAGATCCAAGGGAAAGGATCACTTACCCTTCTAAAGGAGGATGAATTCTGTCTCCATGTTTCCAATTGGCCTTGAATAAGAGACAGAAAACCTAGGACTGAAAATGGTTTGTCGTTGGCTTAAGCAGCCATGATGCTTATGGTTGATTATTTCTCTTCCTCATACTACACCAGGATAATCGTTGGACAGTTTTGTAGATAAACTCAATAATATCAAGAAATTAATTGTTTGAATTTTTGTGATTTTTTTTTGTTTTGTTCAACTGTTTTGAAAAAACAATATAATCCACAGATTAACTAGAACCATCTCATGCTGAGAAATGGCCGCTAGGATTTTTTTCTTTCATGTTTGGCAGTTCTGCCTGTTCTGATTACTAGCATGTCTTTAATTCCACATACCTTACCAAATTATGGAGTCCACATCAAATAGATTCTAAACTCAACTAATTCCAAGTTTTACAGTAATTTTGCAAAATAAGATGTTATGCAAACTTTTTCAAGCCCTCAAATAGCCTTATTTTTGATCATATATATCTTCAGCATGCTGTGCTTTTATGGGTATTAAGCCAGCCAAATAAATAATTTCCATCTCACAAAGATTTCTTCAGTATCAACTATGAAAATATCATTTTGACAACAAAAATACATTTGTTTGGAGCATTATTTGAACTAAACATGCCTCAGTATTGCACAGAAGACTAGTGTGTTATACTTACATTTTAAGCCTCATGTTGCATTAGAAAACTTGAATGTTTGTGTTAGCTACAATATAATTCCAATCTTTTCAGCACATTAACCTATCGTTCCTTCCAACTCTGACTTATCTACACCTAAAGGATCATACATCCTCTTATTAGGACTGCTTATCAATTATTTTATTGAATTTCTGCCAATAAAAGTGTTTTTAAAGCATTCCATATATGAATGTATGCATTTTAACCATTGTTGATTTCTATTTTTGGTATTTTTTTTCAGCAAAACAGATGGAGGTGGCTTGCTTGCTAAATGCTTTAGTTAATCATTTTCTGTAATTAAATGATCTCCGATGATTCAGGAAATGAAGATGTGTAATAAACTTAAGGAAATTGAATAGTCAATAACTGGAATAGATGACAGTAGTTAACTACTGTATAGGGAATTAAAAATTCCCATGCGTTATCTCAGAGTATTCCTTTCCAGCCTCCCTCTGTTCTATTATAGTGAGCATCTACAATGTGTTGAGGATTAATAGATCCATAAAAGCAACTACATTTTGGGCCTCTCTAGTCCATGGTAGGCTAAAGCAGACTGAGGATGCAACTATAACTGTACTATTTCTTTTCTGCTACTATCAGAGCCTTCCATGCATGCACTATTTATAAACATAGGTCATGAGGGGCTTTACTAGGAACATTCCCATCCTAGGTTACTGTCACCATCCACATTCCTTCTCCAGAAAATAGGAGGACTACTGAAGCTCGGTCCTGCAGGATTTTCTGTAGATCATGTATAGTATGGAAGGAATTGGAAGAAGATGAAAGAACATCATCAACAGAACACAAGGCAAGTATTTCAGGTTTCCTAGGCATTTCCACAAAATGTCATCAACCAAACAAATGTAAATGGTTGGAACAAAAGTGCTTTAGTTGAGGAGCTCTTTAGGAACAAAGGGTCACACAAGTTCCTATACACGTTTGTCCAGAGTTCAGCCTGGGACCAATCCCATTTTTTCATATTTTCTACTTTGGAAAATAACAATACAAATTTGAATATGCACTTGTGTTCACATGTTCTTTATGCTAATGACTCTTCTGTGTTTTGTACAGTTGCTTGACGCTAAGATAAATTTATTCCTCATATAATGCATTTGAATTAGGACTAATACTAAGCTTTCAGTAGACTATTCTAAATTTGCAGTATTAAGCAAAGCTTATGAAAGCCATCTCGTTTTAATTTCTCTAAATATTAAAATTCTCTAAAAATTAAAATTCTCTAAATATTAAAATTCCATTTGCTAGATGGTATTGGATTTATCAATTTTTTCATTCCTTTCTGCTTGGATAATATCTACCTATTAAAGAAGAAAAAAAAAAACACATTAAATTACAATTGTTAACAGTGTAAAAATTGCCATTTATGCAAGTAATATTTACTATACAAAGCTGAAAGAAATGTGAATGAATGAAAGAACTGCATTCCTGATAACAAACAGAACAGGGATATGAACTTCATTGCTATCTTTTCCATAGCTTAAGTAATCCTTTGTATGAGTAAATCATTCATTTAATGATTATGCATGTCTAAAATGTCTAAAAGACACAGCTACACAGCCTCAGGAATTTCAGAGTTCCTGAATAATACAGAAACCTTCCTAGAGCTCAGAAGATGCCCTTTACCTTCCTGGATATCATTCAGTTCTGCCAGTTTACACTCTCACAGGAGGCACAACATGAACCTTAGAACCTGTTGTAAAATTGCAAGAGTAATATCTTCCACTGGAAAGTGCCAATTCATTAAATAATATTCATTCTTAAGATTCAGACAGCATGTATCAAGACCTCCTAAAATAATACCAATATAGTTTGTTTTGTAGGACAATTTCTTGTGGAAACATGTAAATGTAAGAAATGTGGAAACATAAGAAATGTCAGTGTTTCAAAACCTACTTTGGTCTAATCGGACACTGAAACACATCTTGAAACACTTAAGTTTCTTACAATTCTGCATTTCAAATACCCTTAATAGGCAGAAAAATAACCAAGAGTTATATCTCCATCCCAATACTCTCTTTCCCCCTTTATCCGTCAAAGTATATTCAAAGAATACATTCCACGTATGCGCTGCTTCTGAAGAAAGGCCATTTCTCTGTGGTGAGCTACTGCACAGTGTGTTTAATCTGGTGTTATAAACATTAAGCTCCTTTGAATAGTAATAAATTTTTGTTACTAATATATTTCTGACAAAATTTTTATACCATTTTTCTTTAGCAGTGCAGTATAACTACTAACACTAATGTACAAGCTATGGATTCTTTAGCTTCTATGGTTAAACCTGTAAGGATCTGGGAGTAATTTGGATTCATTTTGGATATCCTATTAAGGGATTAGAAATGTATAAACTCCCCAGTTGCCTTGCTGCTTTTATGTGCTCTTCATAAAAGGTTTCAAAACTAGAAGAATAGTATATTTGTTATTTCTGGCTCCGTTAAACACAATAGTAATTAACATTAGCTATTTAACTCTTGTAAAGCCAGCAAACCACAATATGCTTATGATGTACAGCACTCTAAAACATACGCTTACAGTTACACAATGCCATCTAATCACCTGAATGAGAGCACTGGCACAGAATGCCAAGATTATACAGCCATGCTTCCAAATGGCCCCTAAGTTGTTTAAAGTTTTCTACTCCTCCAGCAAATATTGTGATTTGAAAATTCTTCAAGTATTATGTGGTGTAAAGAATAATTTTCCAGAAAAGGATATTGATTCTGGGTGAACAATCTGTGTCTAGAACAGGTTGTAAATACAAAATAAAGTTATTTTACAAAAGATACAAAAAGTAACCAAAAATTAGTGCCCAATAGGCATATTCACTTAGTAATTTTATTTCTATATAAAAAGCTGCAATTAATTACAAACCAGGTTTTATGCAGTTCTTGCTTTCTTTAAATGTGGAGTGAATTCTCCCCATAAACTAATGAACTGAAGTCAAGCCAAATAGAGACCAGCTGGCTGAATTGCGAAGTAATTTTATCCACATGATTGACTTTATGATCCTTTCACTACAGTAACTAGTCTTTATTCTCACAATCAGCATCAACCATAATTCCAAGAGGGAAAGATGATTAAAAATCTAGAGACTAGAGAGGAGAGGTTTGTTTGATGTGGTACGGTGCATTCTTGTACAAACTTCTTCTGTATAATAGGTGCTGAATTACAGGTCTTTATAGCCTCCAAAGTAGCACAGTGAATAGCTGCCTCGAAGACATAATAAGCAACCAATGCCTAAATAATCATTATGGATACTCCATTAACAGAATCTAACTGTGTCGGTTTTAACCATACAAATCGGGTTTTGACAGCTTGTAACCTTTCCAAACAGTTTCCTTTGGGCATTACACCACATTCAGATCTAATTTTAACTTTCATTTTGTCTATAATTTATTACTTTCTTTGGAGACACACAATGTACTTCAGTGGAATGGATAAATTCAAGTAAAGGATAAAAAAAATCAATCGCTGTTTTAATCTATGAAATGGTTGCTATCCGGGAAATAACTAAAATCTGATGAAACATAACAGGGGAAAAGAGGCTAAATGGTCTAGAATTCCTAAGGGTATCTGTTTTACAACAAGCAATATTTTTTTCCTCAAATTATTTAAAATAGGGCATAACCAACTGAAAAAAAAATAATAAAAGTAAAAACATCTATAAATAAAATATAAATCCTTTAAGGCTGTTGCTAAGAGCCACAAACTTTACATAACATAATAAATAACATGTTACAGAAGCGTTTAATGATGTATTGCAATGGGATAAAAAGCTAAGAAAGATGTACAGTAGTATCTTTTTTCAAAAGACAGCCCATAATTACAAATCAGTAAAGATACATGACTTATGAAGAGCTAGAGGGCAAGCATGTTTTTCAGAAACTGGTGGAAATGTGGGAAGTTAATGCAGGGGATGATGTAAGAGTATTAGGTGATCCATATTGGCTGTCACAGTCATTATCTCACTTCTAGGGAAACCATTTCCAGGAATAATGTCCAGTAAATCAACAAGTAGTAATAACCAGCATAGAATGTAATTCTAGCAGTCAAAATTTCTCATTTCTTTCAAGACATTCAACTTTTTTTCTACAGATTTCAAGTACTTTTCCTAAAGTTTTCAAGTCTATCTAGCAGGTAAACATGCATGCCCACCACACAAAAAAGTGATTTGAAACAAGCGCTCGCTGCTCACAAAGGTTCCTGTTCCTCACAGAAGTTATTCAATGGCTAGTCACACCAAAATTAACAATCATCGTTCGAAGAAGTACAAATCAGATGTGTACAAAAATCTTCTTCTTCGAATCAGCTGAACAAGTTCTTTCCCATCTCCTGAATCTTAAAGAGGGTCACAAAATTTAGTACAGTTTTCATAAATGACAGAGAAGGCAGAGTAAATCTTTACATAAAATGTGGAAATATCCCTCTCAGTTTGAATCTAATTCATCCTGCTAAAGTCAGTGAAGGTACATCAGCATAAAATTAGAATAAGGCAGTATGAATCAAACACTTTCATATCTGACTTGCATCTTACTACTGAGTTATAACACAGCTTGTATATCTGAGTAGCTGAAGAAATAATGGCATATTTCTTGGTTACATGTAAGATAATCGATAAGAAGATTTTCAGAATAAATGTTGATAGGAAAAAGAGGTGCCAATAGAAGAAATTATTAGAAAGGGCTAATGAAAGTGTGAGATACAAAGACCCATTAAAATGATAAGAATGAGAAAATCTCAGATATTCTGTTATTTTCTGAGCAGCATTCTGTTTCATTAATGCTCCACTCTTTTTCATTGGTGTGGGGCTTGTTGTTGGTTTGTTGGTGGTGGTTTGGGGGTTTTTTTGGTTGGTTGGTTGGTTTGGTGGGGCATGTTGTGTTGTGGTTTTTTGGTGTGTTTGTTTGGTTGGTTTTGTTGTTTTTAAATTTATTATCAAGAGCATTACTTGCAAATTAAGGAACTGAAAGTAGAAAAATCATAGACTATTGTGACACATTTCTAAAGATCTCAACCTTTGTTTTTGTTTGATTAATAGATATTTAATATCTCAGCATGCCCAGCACACCGCTCCTGCAAGCATCATGGACCAAGCAGTAAAGTGAGTTCTCTGTAATTTGATCAGTCAGTGTCTACATGATAAAAACAATAAAAACATCCATGTCTCAAGCGTCTTAAACTTGGGGGTGGGGGGGAGGCAGGCAGGAATCAGTAAATTCTGACCTGTTTCATTACATACACCACGGTGACGGCGGGAGATTTAAAAGCGGTTGAAACTTGAAACTAGCACTCAGTCGTCGAGAGCAGCTGATCGGACCAGCTCGGCCGGAGCCGTCAGAGCGATCTCGAGGTAAGGAGAAGCGTGGGGGTGGGTTTCGGTTTCGGGACCCAGCAGCCCCTGGCAGCCCTTGCAAGAGCGGCTGAAGTGGCGTGGGCATTACCACGGGGACGGCGATCACACCCCCGCCCCTCGCCTTGAAAAAGCTTCAAGGAGGGCAGCGATGCGTCGCTGTCCACCAGGCACTGTGAGAGGCAACCAGCTTGTGACGCGGGTGAGTATCACCTACACTGTGCTGCAGCAGCACGTGGGGTAGCTCGTGCAGTAGGGTGCAGAGACTATCACTCCTCGCTTGTTAGACCCTCTTACCTACTGCCAGTGTCCCTGACTGTTGCCAGCCATGGTCTCCTCCAGGAAGAGAGCTTGCCTAAAGAAGACTGTGTCGACTCAGACGGAGCAACTGCCTCGAACTGTGGCTGTCCAGGTGTCCGGCTGCAGGGAGTGCCAGAGCCTGCTGCTGCCGGGGGAGGGAGGCAACATTCAGCCTGCGTGAGGTGCGAGCAGGTGCAAGATCTGCTCGGCATGGTTGCAAAACTTAAGGAGGAGATTGAGACACTGAGGTCCATCAGGGAATGCGAAAGGGAGATCGATTGGTGGAGTAACTCCCTGGCGTGCCAGGCAGACAGGCCCCAAGGGGGAACTCCCCAAAAGGTGATGGACCCCCTGCCCTGTCGGGCAGAGAGGGAAGATCTGAGAGAGCCCCTGCCCTGTCGCTGTCGGGCAGAAGTAGGGGGCCAAACAGCTGAGGAGGGTTGGAAGCAAGTTCCAGTTAGGCGTCACGGCCAGCCCCCCTCCCTACCTGCTTTGCTTCCCCGGGTGCCCCTCCGTAATAGGTTTGAGGCCCTGGATATTGAAGAAGATGTAGGTGAGGATGTGGTGCAAGGGCCGCCTACGAGGTCACATAGGAAGAGGCAATCCACTCCATGCCTCAAGACTGCCTCCAATAAAAAAGAAAGAAGGGTAATCGTGGTAGGCAATTCCCTTCTGAGAGAGACGGAGGGCCCGATATGCAGAGCTGACCCTCAGCATCGGGAAGTTTGTAGCCTACCTGGAGCTCAGATCAGGGACATGGCCAGGGCGCTCCCCAACCTGGTGCATCCAACAGACTACTGCCCGCTGCTGATCTTCCAGACAGATGGGGAGGAAGCGGCATCCCGTAGTCTGAGGGAAATGAAGAAAGATTTCAAGGCCTTGGGACGAATGGTGAAAGAGTCTGGGGCTCAAGTTATCTTCTCTTCCCTCTTTCCATTTTTGGGTGATGATGTGGGATGGAATAGAAAAATTAAGTCCGTAAATGATTGGCTTCGGGACTGGTGCTACAGGCAGGGCTTTGGGTTCTTTGATAACGGCTGGTTTTATAAGACACCAGTCCGGTCAGTGATATGTGGGAAAGGTTTATCCCACAGGGGTAAAAGGATGCTGGGACAGGAATTAGCAGGGCTCATTTGGAGGGCTTTAAACTAGATTTGAAGGGGGATGGGGTTGTAGCTGGGCTTGCATCAGTGGGGCAGCATGCTGGAATCCATAAAGACCGGGAGGCCCCTCAGGCCCCTAGGGTGAAATCGGTGTACTCGGCTCGCTCCCTGAAGTGCCTGTACACCAATGCGCGCAGCATGGGGAATAAGCAGGAGGAGTTAGAAACCTGCGTTCGGTCAGGAGATTATGATCTGGTGGCAATTACAGACATGGTGGGACAGCTCACATGACTGGAATGTGGTCATGGATGGCTATGTCCTTTTCAGGAAAGACAGGCCAGCCAAGCGTGGTGGTGGAGTTGCTCTTTACGTGAGAGAGCAACTACAATGTATAAAGTACTGTCCAGGTGCGGTTGAGGAGCAAGTTGAGAGTCTGTGGGTGAGAATTAAGGGGCAGGCTGGCAGGGGTGACACTGTTGTGGGAGTCTATTACAGGCCACCAGATCAGAGTGAGGAAGTTGATGAGGCCTTCTACAGGCAGCTGAGCGCAGCCTCACAGTCACAGGCCCTGGTTGTCATGGGGGATTTTAACTTCCCTGATGTTTGCTGGAAGGACTACTCAGCCAGCCAGTCTCAGTCTAGGAGGTTCCTCCAGTGCATTGACGATAACTTTCTGATGCAAATGGTGGAGGAGCCGACTAGGAGAGGTGCGCTGCTGGATCTCGTCCTCGCTAACAAGGAGGGTCTGGTCGAAGCAGTAAAGGTGGGGGGCTGCCTTGGTTGCAGTGACCATGAGATGGTGGAGTTCAGAATCTCCTGTGGTGGGAGCAGAATACCGAGCAGAATTGCAACCCTGGACTTCAGCAGGGCCGACTTTGGCCTTTTCAAACAGTTGCTGGAGGGAATCCCGTGGGCAAGGCTGCTTGAAGGTAAAGGCGCCCAAGATAGTTGGTTAACATTCAGGGACTGCTTCTACCAAGCTCAAGATCAGTGCATCCCGACGCGCAGGAAGTCAAGGAAGGGAGCCAGGAGACCTGCGTGGTTAAACAGGGAACTGCTGGGCAAACTCAAGTGGAAGAGGAGGGTTTACAAATCATGGAAGGAGGGGCTGGCCACTTGGGAAGAATATAAGGCTGTTGTCAGAGGATGTAGGGAGGCAACTAGGAAAGCTAAGGCCTCCTTAGAGTTAAACCTGGCGAGAGGGGTCAAGGAGAACAGGAAGAGGTTCTTCAAATACATGGCAGATAAAACTAACACCAGAGGCAATGTAGGCCCACTGATGAACGGGGTGGGTGCCCTGGTGACAGAAGATACAGAGAAGGCAGAATTACTGAATGCCTTCTTTGTCTCTGTCTACTCTGCCGGAGGCTGTCCTGAGGAGCCCCGTACCCCTGAGGCCCCAGAGGAAGGCAGGGCAATGGAGGAGTCTGCCTCAGTTGATGAGGACTGGGTTAGGGAGCAATTAAGCAATCTGGACATCCATAAATCCATGGGTCCAGATGGGATGCACCCGCGGGTGCTGAGGGAGCTGGCTGAAGTCATTGCTGGACCGCTCTCCATCATCTTTGCCAAGTCTTGGGAAACGGGAGAGGTGCCTGAGGACTGGAGGAAAGCAAATGTCACTCCGGTCTTCAAAAAGGGCAAGAAGGAGGACCCGGGCAACTATAGACCGGTCAGCCTCACCTCCATCCCTGGGAAAGTGATGGAACACCTTATCTTTGGTGCCATCTTAAGACATATCAAGGATAAGAGGGTCATCAGGGACAGTCAACATGGCTTCACCAAGGGGAAGTCGTGTTTGACCAACCTCATAGCCTTTTATGAAGACGTAACAAGGTGGATTGACGATGGCAGAGCAGTGGATGTGGTCTACCTTGACTTCAGCAAAGCATTTGACACCGTCTCCCACAGCATCCTACGGCAAAACTGAGGAAGTGTGGACTGGATGATCGGGTAGTGAGGTGGACCGCAAACTGGCTGAAGGAGAGAAGCCAGAGAGTCATGGTCAACGGGGCGGAGTCTGGTTGGAGGCCTGTATCTAGTGGAGTGCCTCAAGGGTCAGTTCTGGGACCAATACTGTTCAATATATTCATCAACGACTTGGATGAGGGAACTGAGTGTACTATCAGCAAGTTTGCTGATGACACCAAGCTGGGAGGAGTAGCTGACATGCCAGAGGGCTGTGCTGCTATCCAGCGAGATCTGGACAGGCTAGAGAGTTGGGCGGGGAAAAATTTAATGAAATATAACAAGGGAAAATGTAGAGTCTTGCATCTGGGCAGGAACAGCCCCAGGTTCCAGTACAGGTTGGGGAATGACCTATTAGAGAGCAGTGTAGGGGAAAGGGACCTGGGGGTCCTGGTGGACAGCAGGATGACCATGAGCCAGCACTGTGCCCTTGTGGCCAAGAAGGCCAATGGCATCCTGGGGTGGATTAGAAGGGGGGTGGTTAGTAGGTCCAGAGAGGTTCTCCTTCCCCTCTACTTTGCCCTGGTGAGACCTCATCTGGAATATTGCGTCCAGTTCTGGGCCCCTCAGTTCAAGAAGGATAGGGAACTGCTGGAGAGAGTCCAGCGCAGGGCCACAAAGATGATTAAGGGAGTGGAGCATGTCCCTTATGAGGAAAGGCTGAGGGAGCTGGGTCTCTTTAGCTTGGAGAAGAGGAGACTGAGGGGTGACCTCATCAATGTTTATAAATATATAAAGGGTGGGTGTCATGAGGATGGAGCCAGGCTCTTCTCGGTGACGACCAACAGTAAGACAAGGGGTAATGGGTTCAAGCTGGAACACAAGAGGTTCCACTTAAATTTGAGAAGAAACTTCTTCTCAGTGAGGGTGACGGAACACTGGAACAGGCTGCCCAGGGAGGTTGTGGATTCTCCTTCTCTGGAGACATTCAAAACCCACCCGGACGCCTTCCTGTGTAACCTCACCTAGGTGTTCCTGCCCTGGCAGGGGGATTGGACTAGATGATCTTTCGAGGTCCCTTCCAATCCCTAACATTCTGTGATTCTGTGATAGGACAGTTCTAATGACTTTGGACCAGTTCTGATTCACTTGCGCACCAATTTGGAGTACTATATTATATACCATTCATCATTATTACCAATAGTAGTTAAGGACATTCCACAGGACACAGTGTAATACAACTGTTTTCTCTCAAATATTTCTTCTTCTAGTCTTTTCCCAGCCTTTCAACCTTCACATGGAAGCACATCTAACTGTGTATTTATTCCAAAGAATATTGCAGTGATATAATCTGGTTGAGATATAACAAAGTTGAAGAAAAGGCCAAGTCAACCAATATTCTAGCTGATCAGAATTAATAGAAAGCAGTGTTCTGAGATGCTACAATATAAAAGCATTGTATTTGTGTTACATCAAGCAATCGCAGAGTGAAATGACCAATTGGGGTTATGAGTTTTTAAAAGAAAAAAAAAGAGGGGAAGAGAAATTAGGAAATTCTAAGAGCGTCCTTAATTTACTACTTCTGTTATCATCTGGTTCAGATTCAATTATCTGTTTTTCTTCAGTAAAGAAGGGCCTATCTGTTGATAGTTATGCAGTCATGTTATGAGGACAGTCAAAACTATGGTTTGCCTTTATTCTAGCAACAATAAAAAATCTTGGTTTTCCCAATCATGCTGTAAGTGTATCCCTTAAAATTGTACCAAATTATTTAAGCCCATATTTTTATTCCTACTACCTCCTTTAGGAGGTGAGGGGATATGTAGCAGCAAAGCACAGTTAAATACAAATGTATGCACACATGCAAATAAGGCTATGTAAAGGTGTAAGAGGCTGAGACTGGATGATAGGATAACAGGAAAATGCAGACTGGAAAGGGTATCAGTCCAAAATCATGCTCAAAGCAAGAACCAGCTATGAGATCAGACCATATCATACAGGGCTTTATCCAGTCAGGTCTTGAAAATTTTCAAGGAAGGAGAACACATAACCACTCTGTGCAACCTGCTACACTGCTTGACTGTCTTTGTGGTGGTGAAGTTTCTCTTTTTATCCAACCCAAACCTTTCTTGTTCCAATTTATGCCTGTTGTCTCTCATTCTTCCACCACATACCACTGAAGAGGCTGGTTCATTGTCTTGATAACCTTCCCATAAGTACTGTCAAGTTGCTGTTAGGTCCCCTGAATCCACCTCTCCTCCAAGCTGAAAAAGCCCAGTTCCCTGAGCCTCTCTTCACAGGAGACATACTCCAGCCCCCAGCCATCTAGGTGTCTCTCAGCTGAATTTGCTCCACTTAACAACTGCAGAGTGCGGCGTGTCCAGAACTGAACACAGGATCTACATGTGATCCAAGCAGCACTCTGAATAGAGGTGTGTGACACCTTCCTCAGTCTCCTGGTGCTGCTCTTTTGAATACAGGCTTGGGTACTGTTGGCTTTCTCTGCTCCCAGAGCATACTGTCATTTCATTCACAGCTCACTGCTCACCCCTTGCCAGGGACCCCAGGTCCTCTAAAACAGAGTTGCTCCCCAGTTAGTCTGACCCTGCATCACTGCAAGACTTTGCATTTGTCCTTGTTGCTCTCAGCCAGTTTCTTCAATCTACTTAGGTCCTTCTTGATAGAAGGCTTCTCTTGACTTTAATAACAAGTCATCTGCAAACTTGATGAGAGTGTACTCCATCTCCCACAAGTCAATGACAAAGATATTAAAGAGGATGGGTCCTACTCTAGACCCATGAAGTACTCCCCTGGTCACAGGCACCCAGGAAGACTACAGCCAAGAAACCACGACTCCCATACCAAATCATCCAACCAGTATTTCAACCATTTAGTTGTTCACTCATCTAGACCACAACATCCTAACGTGGGTACAAGAATATTGTGAGAGACAGCATGAAAAGCCTTGATAAATTCAAGGTTAATGACATGCACTTCTCTCCCCTATCCAGAAGTCCAGTCGTTTGGTCATAAAGCCAGTCAAGAGTCATCAGACATGATTACTCCTTGTAAAGGCATGCTATTAGTTACCTTCTTCACATGTCCAGAAGTGTTTTCCAGGAGACTCAATTCTCGTGGATCAACATGAGGCTGACTTGTCTGTAGCTCCTCAAGCTGTCCTTTTGGTCTTCTTCAAAGATGGGTGTAACATTTGCCTTCTTCCAGTTGTCAGGGACCTCCCTGGATTTCCATAACTTTTCAAAGATGATAGAGAGTGGCCTTGTAAGGACATCAGACAGTTCAGTCGGCAGCCTTAGATGCAGTATCTCAGGTTCCATGGACTTGTAAGGGTCATGTTTTCTTCAGTAATTCTTGTGTCACTTGTCACAAACCACTGGCAGTTCATCTCCTCCTCAATCCCTTTTACTAAACATAAATGTCTAAGAGACATTGCTCATGAAGACTGAAGCAAAGAAGACACTGAATAAGTCACACTTTTCTGTGTTGTCATTTGACAACCTACCCCATTCAGCAACAGGCCCACATTTTCCTTTTACAGCCTTTTACTACTAAAGTAGCAGTGCATGTTGGTCCTTATGCATTGACAGCACCCATCAGGATCTCAGCAGCGTGAAAATATCCCTTCTTCCTTCAAATATGCAATGGTTTGACAAACACTAATGGAAAAAAATACTCCTGTATTGGGTAGCTCAGGAAGAGTATTGCCAAATACTTGTACTCTTGAGATAATGTATTGTATTATCATAGGTTGGTACAAAAGGAATTGTGGTTTTTGCATTGTTGACATTTGCCATTTGATATTGGAACACATTTTTAAATAAATGTCGTTATGTTATACATAACTTTAATACTCTTTTCTCACTTTATGGTATTTTGCTACCGACTCATTACTTGCTGTCTATTTTGCATTTATTTTAGACTATGGAAATGATGTTAGACAAAAAGCAAACTCAAGCAAATTTCTTGTTCAAGTTCAAAGTGAAAAAGCTCAGTAAGTGGGTACCTCATGAGCTGACTGAAGATAAAAAAAAAATCATCATATGGAAGTGTTGTCTTCTACGCAACAACAATGAACCATTTCTTGATCAGATTGTGATGTGCGATGAAAAATGGATTTTATATGACAACTGGTGATGACCAGCCCTGTGGTTGGACTGAGGAGAACCTCCAAAGCACTTCCCAAAGACAAACTTGCACCAAAAACAGGTCACAGTCACTGTTTGGTGGTCTGCTGCCAGTCAGATCCACTATAGCTTTCTGAATCCTAGCGAAACCATTACATCTGAGAAGGATGCTCAGCAAATCGATGAGATGCACTGAAAACTGCAACATCTGCAGCCAGCAACTGTCGACAGAAAGGGCCCAATTCTTCTCCACGACAACGCCTGATGGCATGTCACACAACCAACGCTTCAAAAGTGGAACAAATTGGGCTACAAAGTTTTGCCTCATGAGCCATATTCGTCTGACCTCTCGCCAACTGACTACCACTTCTTCAAGCATCTTGACAACTTTTTGCAGGGAAAATGTTCCCACAACCAGCAGGATGCAGAAAATGCTTTCCAAGAGCTCATTGAATCCCAAAGCATAGACTTTTATGCTGCAGGAATAAACAAACTTATTTCTTGTTGGCCAAAATATGTTGATTGTAATGGTTCCTATTTTGATAAATAAAGATGTGTTCAAGACTAGTTATAATGATTTAAAATTCATGGTCCAAAACCACAATTACTTTTGCACCAGCCAATAGGATAGGGTAGGATAGGATAGGATTAGATAGGATAGGATAGCGTAGTGTAGCGTAGCATAGCATAGCATAGCATAGTATAGTATAGTATAGCATAGTATAGTACAGTACAGTATAGCATAAAGAGGCGGGAGCTGGCATGATCCAGGTTCAGCTCTGTATCTAAATCAAAATACATTGATGGCAATGCTGGATCTCAGTATCATTGAAATATGGCTTAAAGAGATCTGAAAACTGCTAGAACACTGCTTGACCAGAGTCCAATTATCTCCAAACTAATAAGTTTTTATTTAATCTATTTTTAAAAATTTTACTGAGGAGGGTGCCTCCCCAATCTATTCCAATGGTTAGCCATTCTTACTATACTTAAGGTTTTCTCGTGTTTACTTAAATACCATTTTAGCCAGTAAGCCACAGTATGCAAAAAAAGGAGAAGAAAAATAATAGGACCTTCCATTTTATTTATATAACTCCATTGTTCCATCCCGGGTAAAACTTAACTTTGGTTAAGACAAACTAGGTTGCAAGATGACCACAGCTGCAGAATAATGAACAATTTCTGCTTTGATAAAACCAACCATTTCCCAGATATTACAAAGCAAAGTTACTGAACACAGAACAACTGCTGAGCTCATTTTAGCTCTGATCAAAACTCAATCTGGATGCCAGTACAGTGATGAATGGCATGATTTCTCCATTGCTTCTGTGCTATAGATGATTTTCTGTTGGCACACTATGTACTAATTAAAATGGTTGTAATATGCTCAGAAATGAAATTATGCTAAAAATTAATTAAGAGACCAACTTTTACATTTTATCATATATTTGTGTATATGTACATACAAATATTGCAGCCTGGCTTCTCAAATGATGGAAAACACCAGTCTTTCACTGGAGTCTGAAAGCCTACATCAGCAAAATGTCTGGCCCCATTTCACCTAAATGCACAATATTTACATATCTGTACGTATTTATTTTCTGATCATCACAATTACAAGAGATTTATTGACAGTAGAAGGACAGCTAGCTATGTCAACACATTCAGACTTCAGTTCTTAAGAGTCAAATACCTACAGCTACAATATGGGTCTAAATAATATTTCAAAATTGCAGATTTCAAGAAAAACATTGTACTTGGCAACTGAAAATCAGGACCTATGACTACTATATAACATCACTGTATTATTTAAAAACATATATTTAAGGGCCCTCCTAGAATATGATCTGTGTAATTTATTTTGTCATTTGTTTCTGTCAACTTCTTTTCTGATTTGATATCCTTTCCAATGGATTCTGATGTGCTTAAGCTGAAATGATTCAGAAAAAAAAAAAATCCATTTCACTACTACTCTTCTGGCACTTCTCTGCTAGTTTTCCAGATGAAAGAAAAAGGATTAAACATAGGACAAAAATAGTCACATACAGATTACTTTGACTTTTCTCTAACCATCATTCTTATTAAAAAAAATAGATGACAGTTAGGTCACTTAGAGGACAGTAAATTAAGCAGTGAATAAACATAGTCTTTCACAATAAAGAAAATGATGGAACACAGATTTTCTCAGCATAACAATGTATGGGATCTGGCTTCAGTACTTCACCACAACAGTCTAAATTAAGAACAGCAGAGAACAAGTTAGAATCATACATGGTTAGGAAAAAAGGTTTTGTTTATAAACCATAAAAAGAAGTATGCTATCAGTTGGAATGTTACAGTATTCTGAGATCAGTTTAAACAAAGTCTCTCTCACAAAGGTTTTCCTTTCTCCATACATCAGCAACATATCTGTCTTTTGAAATCAGTTTATTGTCACTTTAACCTTCACGAATTTTCCCTCCACACACATAGAGTAAGTAGAACAAAATATTAGGGGGCTTTACAACTGTAATAGTATGAGAAAAAGTGTTACTGCAGTTGTGTACTAGACCAGAAGATGTACAATCCAAATCTTGATTACATTTTAGGTTAATCTTCAGTTTATTTGAAAATAGATCAAAAGAAATATACTTAGCAGGTAAAAAACAACAACAATTTAAAAAGTCAGAAAAAAACAACCAAACAGAACAGGAACATTTTCAGTAATCTAGGTTTCCTCCAGCTCCCATTGAAGTCTATCAGCATATGGCCACACATTTCAGCTATTGGTCTGAGCACTTGTACAGAATTACAATTTTTAATTCATTATAATACTCTACTTCCTACAGACATCCCACATTCTGAATTTGGTTGGTAAACTCGGTTCTCCCTAGCATTATTCAATTCCTAACTTCTCTGAGACAAAAGCATTGGCTGTTTCCTACTGTTCCTAAATTCTAACAAATAAAATATTCAACCAGAGTTTATTAGGACCTAACTGGCCTCACGTCACTGTTGTCAAGAATTTAAAAAAAAAAAAAAAAGGGTGAGAGAGAAGAGCAGAAAAAAACCTGCAGCAAGCAGGTAGATTTGATAGTCTACAGACAGTAGGTGGATTTCAGCACATTTATCTCCATTTGACTTAAACATTTAAACTATCTGACTTCTAAAAGCAGTTTTAATGACAATGTTCAACTTAAGACAGCCCAATTCCACTGCATATTTTATTTTTTTCCAAAACAGAGAGAATAATACTATTATAACCCACAATTAAACAGCACTATAGAGAAACATCTTCAATTTTTATGTAATTTGTCAGCAACCTGCTTTGCTATTATATAGTGGTAAACTCTCTGAGGACCCCTAGGACCTTTGAGAATGCATGAAACCTCTCCATTTTTTTTTTTAATTTACAATTTTATAAACCTGCTTACAGAGTTGCCTACCCTTTAAATATGCCTCTCAGTGGCACAATTTCAGACTTCCAACAACTGCTAACAAAAGCTTTGCACTTATCAGTTAAAGTAATTTACACATTAACCAGCAACCATCAATAACTACCTGTAAAAATCACTGAGGTTTCTCAGATTAAGGAAGATTATTCTGGATTTAATCTGAACACACAAAAGACAGATACACAACACAATGAATTAAAGTTATACTTGAAAAGGAACTCCATATATTCTAAAGATTTTGCACTAAACAAAAGTAAAAGTGGCATTTGCTCTAAGCATATATTCTAATGCATATAAGAGGAGCAATAGTGAAAACCTGATAAAATAGAAAGGGTAGGATCTACATAAGAATCAACTACAGTAAAAAAACAGCTGTGTTTGGTATACTAAAAAAGAACCTGGCAAATTGGTCCAAAACATTAATTGCAAAAGATAATTAAATTTAGGGGGGGAAAAAAAAGCCTTCCCAATCACCTACTGAGTTGATAATGAGTACATTATAAAATCCAAACACACAGCAATTCTAGCTTATATATTTCCCAAATACTTCTAAACTTAAAGCTCTCACATAAATAAATGATGTTTTAGGGCACATGGACAGTTATGTTGATCCCAGCAACATAGTCCTAGAATTGGGAGCAAAACGGAAATTAGTGGTCACGTGCAAACTAAGTATGATGCTAGAAGTATCATGATGCAAGAAGGTGACTACTGGACCGGGCTTACTGGATAGGTGGTTGATGCCTCAAGCCTGTCAGTGTTTAAGAGGTATTTGGACAATGCCCCTAACAACACGTTTTAGCTTTTGGTCAGCCCTGAAGTGCTCAGGCAGTTGGGCAGTTCATTGTAGGTCACTTACAACAGAAAATGTTCTCTTTTCTCTCCTCTCCTCTTCTCTTTTCTCTTCTCTTCTCTTCTCTTCCCTTCTCTTCTCTCTCTTCACACCTCTACAAAGCTAAGGTCTGGTAACTGAATTAACTCCTTGTGTACTGTCTCAATCTAATGCAGTATTTCTTCACATAGCTAGCACTAATTTTTTACCTACGGGCATAGATGCACTTTTGGAAAGGACAGTCAGAACACCTGATGGCACTCAATAGGACCAATATCTGTTAACTGGCTGAGGATCCTGGAATCACAGTTTCCACTGACTGGTAGCATTGGCGTACACTGAGACCCAATAGGCACCACCTTAACCACAAGTATAAGGCTTGGTCTTCACTGATCTCAGTACTTACGAGATCCAATAGCCTCAGCCATACAAAGACAGACGCTTTTGGCTTCCAATCCTACTGAGTCTAATGGAAGCTGGAGCCCAGTTTGCACTGAGCTGAGAACCCTACTGACTTTTGCAGCTTCAAAGTCAGCATTGAGATGATGCAGTTTAAGGTGAAGATGTTTCTTAGAGGTCTTTCTGTTTTTACTCTGTTGTCAAATCCACATGCATTCTGTGTTGACTTCTGAGCTAAACATCTCTACTATCTGCAATATATGCATTCTTCATAGGACTGTGAAAACAAGTCTATGAACATGCCTAACAACTACAGCTCAAGAAGCACTGTAAACAGATCCAAAAGTATTTAATGGACAGACTTGTCTCCAGTGTACCTGTAGTGCTCTGTTGCAGTGAACAGTTTAAGTACTATTTGACTTCATTGGAGACAAGAACTAGACTATTATCTAGCAAAGTGGCTACACAGATGTACAAAGTCTAACATCACAGGGTACAAAACAAAAAGAACATTCTATGCCTAAACTAGCTGAAGTTAATATCCAACCTACAGCCTTCAGTGGAAAAAGTATACAAAAATACTAGAAGACTAAGATAAATACCAATTCCTTTCTTTTATCTCTTCAAAGTCTTCTATCATACCACCTAAAAATACAACCTGCCTGCCTGCCTGCAATTATATATCAAATGTTACTTGAATCCAGTAAGTATCACATTCCCATAATGATTGATGACAGATGTCCAATCAGGTTCTCGTTACTGGGGTCGGGAGCAGGATGGGATCAGCAAAGCAGCTGCCAAAGGCCATAGGCAAAACTGAAGGAAAGAACAATGCAAATTCCCAATTAGGGAGTCTCTGGGGTGTGGGTGGAGAACGATTTGGACCTCCACAGATTATTGCAAACCTGGTTTTGTTTAGGGGAGAAAAAGGTTTATCCACTTTCAAGTTCCTGACCAATTTTTTGTCCCATAACTGTTCTTTAGAACCCCTAAGCCACTGTATCAGCTGCCTTATGTCTCTCACATTAGACAGACTGGACCTTTTCCATCAGCTGCGAAAAACTTTCAACACATTTGGTATAGGCTTTTCTCATCAGCTGCTATGAGCCTCTGTGCATAATGACTACCAATTCCTTCCATTGGCTGCTATGCTCTTTGTGGACCCTAGTGAGTCCCTCTTAGCAACTACAAGAGCCTTTCACAATACGTAATTAAATTAACATTTCTAGCCAGCATAAACCCTGTGACAAGAAGTCTCATTTAGCCTTTCTCCATTTTTCCCTTGTTCCCCACTGCTCGTCTCTCCCTTCTGTGACGCTGTAAGAGAAACTGATCTGAGTGAAAACTCGAAAACTGGCCTGAGAGATGAAGAAAAATAAAAAAGGAAATCATCAGCTAAATCAGTTCCTAAACTTGTTGATTTTATGGAGTTGTGCTGAAGAGAAAGCAATATTCTCCTAGAAGGAGTAGCTAAGGATACGGTCAGGGTGCTTTTTCTTATAGCAACCATGGCAGTTTGTTCCAGCTCAAAATTTTAGCTGAACTATAGCCTCAGGCTGTGATTCCACAACCATTTACATCAACCTGAAATGTCATCCTTGGGGTCCCCCTCCCTTGCTCTGTTTCAGGAAATAAACTAGCAAGAAACTGTTGTTCTAAATGAAAACAAAACAAGTAAAAAACATTTGCTGATTTTCTTTGCCTGAACTAGTTCATGACCAGATCAGATGAGCATCAGTGTCAACACAAAAGATGAAGGGAAAGGCTTGTATCGCAATCCCAGGGCCAAGGTGAGAAGGACCACAAAAGCATTGACACACCTTGGCCTCAGCTGCAGCAGAACTTCTGCTCGTATTTGTTAGCTAGAAATATTATACTGTCAGTTCACTGAAGACCTGGCCTGCTTTAGATCCTGTCACATGCAAAGCTTCTAAAGACACCTCAGGGGCATCACCACAAGTCCCTTGGTGAGGTCTATGGTACCTGCTGTAGTTGAACAGTGATGAAATTTGGGTGTACCAATACAAACTGAAAATAACTTTCAGAAAAATATAATTAGGGTCCATTTTACAAATAAAAAAGCATTTTCATACTAGAATAAAAAACTGTACACATAACTACATAAATAGGTGTTTAGAGAACAATTCGTAAATTGAATGTAATTTTCTCAATGAGCAAAAGAATACATAGGGTGTTTTTTGCTGCTGTGACTAAAATAAGAGATATGATTAGGATTGAGGAAAAAATAGCAGTGACTAAAAATCAGAACTATTCCATTTATTATAGGAGAATAATAGCTGAAAGATAAGTAAACTTTTAACATTCAAAGCATACTTTTAAAAAAATATATTCTTAAGAAGAAACCATCTGAGATCTTACACATCTGTCAAGTCATACTGGGGTTTTTTGCACCTGAGGTAGAAAAAAACCTTATTTTGTTAACAATCATGAGATTTTAACCACAGCTTACCTTTGGCTAGTGTACAGCAAAAAGTAAACATCTGCCTTGGGCAGTTTTCTAATGATGGTGAGGGAATAATTATTCTGTTTCTACTGTCATGGTTCAAAACCCAGAATTCAAGATTAAAATGAATTTAGGCAACCTTACAGTTAAAGTTAAAATAATATACCTAGTAATAAAGATAACAAATCACTGCAGAATTACGTATAGAATGTGATTCCTTTTGTTTAAGATTTTAGTGCCATGTGGAAAAAAGCTGTCAGTTAAGACATCTGTAAAACAATGCCAAAGTGCATATGTTTTGATATAGCAGATTTATTTATATAAAACATAGCTCCTTATTCACTAGAAAAAAATCATGGACACAAGCAACATCTGAAGGTTTTCACACAAAAGCAAAATATTTATAATCAGAGAACATGTAATAAAAAAGACAAGGGCAGATGATTAGAAGACTTCAGGTGTTTACATATCCCTGGCTATATAAGGCGCTACATATTAATTGACCTTACATGATAAAGTACAGTTCAGAACACTAACCAAGAAAGACTTCTGTCAAGAAGGAACGACAAAAAGAAAAAAAAGCCATACTCTATGGAAAACAAGTGCCAATTTCATAATATTGTCCTCAAACTTGTCTGAAAGAACATCAGTGGAAGATAGACCAAAATATTAAGAAAAAAGAATTTAACTTCAGTTATCTCAAAAGCTCAACTCCACAGACATGAAGACATAATGGTAGAAAATTATCACACAGGTCTTAGGTTCCTGCTGGATTGCAAAAGATCGACCTTACCTTACAATTCATCCATTCCTATGTTAAAATCAAAACAAAGTAAAAAACATTGACATTAAGATAATTATCAGAAAGTGACTGAATACAGGAGAAAGAACAGAGAAATGTGAAAAACACTAACTTCAGTCAGAGCAGTAATTACAATTTCCTTAGGTAAATGTAGGTTTGAATGCATATGCACATTAGCCAAAAGGCCCAGTAAGAATAAAGACTGACTCAACAGAGCATCAAGTTATAATATTGTATATGACAGTAAGAAACCATGTAAAAAGTCAGTGTTTTTATCCCAAATGCTTGAGTCAAATCGTACCTGCTAAACAACCAACCTGAAGAAACATTTCATGAACTTTATTTTAATATTCCTCAGCAAAAGTGAAAAAGACCTACTGCTCAAAGCAAAATGTAGAAACTTGTTGATGAAAGAAATCTGAAGTAATAAGATGCTCAAAGCTAACAGAAGACCTGTAAGAATAAATGTCCAAGAATGAAGCTCCATGAACGGATAACAATATTCAGTAAATATGCAGTTAGAGCCTTGTTTTAACAAAATATTTAAAACAGTTTAGCTCAAACAAAGCCCAAAAAACCAACCAACCAAACAAAAACCACACAAAACAAAACAAGCAAAACAAAAAAAAAAAAAGAAAAGAAAAACAAATAAACAAAAAAACCCCACCACACTCCAAACCATACAGGTTGTGATCTGCCTGCCAGCATTCTACTGCAGTAAGGAGAAAAAACTTCCATAGGAGGACTAATATCCTATTGAGCATACCACAGGAGGATATTAATATCAGAAGTATAATAATTGCCTGCTACTATTTGTTTGACTACTAAGTCTGCAGAATAGTCTGCTTTATTTATCTCTCTATATTATGACTGCATTCAAATTGATTTGCAAGTGTAACCTAACACTAAACCAACTTTCATATGCTGATGATGTCTGTGTTACCAAGTTAAAAGAAACTGCATATGATTTCATAATCAAGCATAGACTTTGGTCCTGTATTCTGTTGTGGAACTACATCCATTATGTTACTTCAATTTAAGGAAATTCACCAGTCGGAAGAATCAAAACTTTGAGGTATTTACAAGATTTAAGGCTAAGAAATGACAATATTGTAATATTTCTTTATGTCAACTTTTTTAGGAGAGGGAAAGCTCCACATCACAGGCTTTTTTACCACTTGTACAAATTATTTTAATCTACAAGCCTGTAGATTTTTCGTTGTTTTGTTGATATAGTGTGTCCGAATTTGGTAAAAGAACAGGTCAGTTGTTATTTCAAAAAGACATTTTTTAAAAACACAAACAAATTCTCTCACTTAAAGCAATCACTGTTGTGAAACATAGGCTTTAAAGTTTATATATAATATTAAACATGAGTAACAGGTAAGGATAACATAGTAGCAATTTTACCATTTATTAAATAGTGCAATCAATCTGTGAACTGCTTTAGTAACAGGTCACTGATAAAAACAAGTAATTAATCTCATAAACTATGTTTTTCTTAATTTAAAAAATGTCAGCCTTCTACTCCATCTGAAAACTTTTGCCAAATCACTTCCCAAAAAAATACACTAGTACCAAGTCCAGAAGAGAATCAGCCCTTTTTGTCCCTTCCTTTCCTCCCACCCTCTTTATAAGCTTTTGTTTTCATACTGGTTGTGAGCATCTATTGACACTTTCCATCAAACAGTACCAAGAACCTGTCACCTGAATATCCACATTCCTTTATGCATAAAATGTACATGAGAAATCTTGTAAACAATTATTTAAATGTATCCAAAATGTTTATGTCTTCTCTGTGTTTCTTGGACATTATGACAAAGTATTATATTCACCCAGCTCAGCTCATAAGTTGACAGACAAGTCCCATCAGACTACATGTTTGCTCAGAAAATCTGCTTTCATCTGTCAAATCTGAATACTACACAATGGCAATGCTGTTTTGTTCTATCATTTAATAACTTAAATATTTCAAATGATGGTTTGTAATCTCACAAATTCTATTTTGTCAGATAAAAATAAATTCAAAAAAATTAGTCTTCGGATATTAGTTTCACTCTAAAATACTGCTTATTGCTTTTTTAAACAGAAACTTGTAGATTAATATATTACTCATCTCTTCCATGAAAGTAAGTACAGAAAAATGTGGTGGCACTCATATAAAAGTTTATATTTTAGAATATCTTATTTTATTTCCAAAAAATGAATCAAGTTCTAGAAAAATAGTATTTTTTTCATAAATGGAAGTTATATCAAAATGTCTAATCATGTACATACCATTATACTGATTATAAATGTATCTAATAAGTAGTCTTGCGTGTGTTATTCAAAAGATGCAATGTTTACCTTCACTGAAAAAAGGTCAAATAGACAAACTAAAGCATCTTTTTTTTTGTCACTTTATTTTAATAAGCTCATTAGTATTTAGCTAGAGTGCTGAGAAAATATGTAGATTTCTCCTGAAGCTGTTTGACATGTTACTATCTTGCATTAACCCATTTTTCTTAACTTCAATTCCTTCCTTCAGTTAGAAGGAGGAAAAACCTGTGGCTTGCATGTTATGGAATTTTATAGCAAACTCAAGCAAACTGCATTTGCTCTAGCTTTCATTCCAGTTTTGCCATATCTGTCACATATCTGGATTACCAAGCAAAAAAAATGTCTAAATAGACTCCTGATGAGGTGACAGTCAGACTTAAGTTCTGTCAAGCAATCATTAAACTGACCCAAACGACAGGTTTTCACAAACACACCAGCCTTTGCTTGTAAAACATGTGACTGAGACCAAAATGTATAGACTATTTCAGGTAAAAGCAATTAATGAGAGCAGTAAGAGAATACTCAAACAAGTCCCTTAGTAATACCTATAGAGATCTCCAAATTCAGCAAAATCTTTGCTACCTTAGTAAAGCTGCACCAATTATTCATTTTTAGTTTGGTCAGGAGAAGACTTTGTGAGTTCAATTTGTTCTTGTTTTTCTTTACAGTCACAAAACAAAATTGCTCCAACTACTATCTTCCACTTGGAGCAAACAATATTTCAAAGGCATTGAGAAGAGGTTATAAACTCTTACAGAGTTATTCATTGGGTATAGTACTTAACCTGGATGTTGGAGAATTGATTTTAATTCACTCCTCTACAACAGAGGTGGGGATTGGGTTCGCCTGAGATTGTCCCAGACCTCTACAGGGATATGAGGAATTAGGTGGATACAATGTTCTCAGTTAATTTGTACTGAATCTGTCCTGTTTTTATACAAAGGCAAATGAAGGGGTCTCACTTGCTAAGGGAGTACATAAGCACCAGATCTCTTATTTGCTGTTTTAATTGTGTGCATGTCTATATAAAGTTAAACTGCCTCAAGCAGTGGAACATGGGGAGATTGAGTTGTTGATAAATCTTTTTTGGAACAGGATTCTGGGCAAAGATAAGAAGGATTTGAGATCTCATTGACAGCATATATTCAAATGTCCTTTCTGAAAGAGTAAGCTGACATCCTCTCATTTTTTGTTGCAGTTGTACAAATTCCTATGGAATACTTGCACACAAAGTTCTCTCTAATTGGTAAATTCTGGTGTTTTCCCAGGAGGTGAACTGAAATTCCCCAATATAGAACAGAGTTTCCAAGTTCCATATTTTAGCTGAATGACATGGCACCATCAGTTGCTAAAAGGAAAGTGTAACTGTTCCCCAAAAAATTACACAACAAATTCAAGCTAAGTTGACTGAGTAGTTTTGATGCTATCAGAAACATTTTAACAATTTTCAGCAGATCTATCATTCATTACAGTATTCTTACCCAGTTCTAATATTCAGCAGAACTATATTCTCAAGACTGCACTTACTTCTTAGTATCTTGATCATCAAAAATTACATGAAGAAGTGACAGTTTTACATGATATATTGCATATCCAGCTACAAGCTTTTATGCAGTTTATACATAAATCCTTCCAAATCTAGCTGTTAACATTAAAGTAATTTAATCACCCTTTATCTTTGCTCTACTTGTTGTACAATATCATGCCGACTATTTTAAAGTAGTCTTTAATGAGTTATCTTCTGAGTTGTATTTTAAATTTTTTAGTGTAGCTAATATACTGTGTCAAGTGGTGAGCAGCAGCTGTAGCTAACATGCTCTGATTCAACATCTACTTCATGCCCTGGATTGGAAAGCTAAAGAAATAGTACATGTCCTTTTCTACAGAAAATGGTTTTATTTTGAAACTAGTCCATACTCATAAATGTGTACAGAGCAAAATATAGAATTGATTTCATTTTCTTCATATGTCAGCCTGTGACCTCCAGATCTAGTCCCTGCCCCTGTTAATGGCTCTTGCTTGGCAGTAGAGGGCTGAAGCTGACTTGAGTTTCACCAATTTCCACTCTCCAGGGTGGTACATCCTTAGGGCTTCATGTTGAAAGCAGTGTTTTATATGAGCAGAGTCCTTTGGCCTGTAGAGTCCTAATTATGACCGAGACCCTGAGTGGGATATACCCCAATATTAACAGCAATTGCTTGCCCACAGTTGATCTTTTCAGGAAAAGATTAAGACAATGTGAAGACAGTTAAACTTGCCACAGTTTGAAATCGTACAAGGACAAAAATTAGAACTGGTTTCCAAAGCATCAACTTTTGACCAACAATAAATTCACTTGAAAAAGAATATATTATAGTATATTTCATCTTTTAAGTGTTTTATATTTACTTACAAGGCACTCTAATATAATTTACTCTAAGAGTTCACTGATATTAGGCTATATACAGAAAAAAGTATAAGTATACACAAAAGTACTAAGGTCATTATAAACAAAATGGTTTATCTAGTGAAAGAAAGACACTAGATACTAGGACTTTGTATAAAACAATCTGTGAGAGTATGGGGGAGTAGGGATAAATCACCAAAGTAAGTAATTTATACCTAAAAACAACTTCTGATCTGAATTGCCATTGACAATCATCCTCCATATTCCAGGGTAATTTGGGGGGAAATTCTGAGGGATTGAGAGATATAAAAAACCTAATATTTTCTTTTAACCAGTTTTCATCTCAGATATTCTTATTTCCATATGACCTTTAAAGTAATAAAGTAATAATTGTCAGAAACAGACACCAATATTGGATATATTAGAAAACCATGTTTCAAAGGCTTCAAATTCAGTAAGTTAACAGAAATCAATAAAAGTTCAGTTTTCAACCCAAAATGAGCCCTACATGGACAATTATGAAATTAAGTAAAATCAGTCCCCTGTCTTGGGGAACTACTGTTAATTGGGATCAAAATTTGACTAACTGTCCTACACGCAACTTTTCTATAAACTTTGTATTAAAATGCATTAATAAATCAGTAACAGAGTTTAAAAAACAGCAGCATCAATGGTATAAATAGGGTCATTAGTCAATGAATGGACAAGCTCATCTCATTTAAAGTTTGAATTTATCACCTACAAGTGAGACTTGATACATGTACTGTAAATATGCAAACATACTCTTCAGTATTTTTGCTTCCATACTATAGAAAGCATCATACTATAGTAACTATGTGTTAATGATGGTATTATCACTCGATAATCTTGCACTTCTAATGAGACTTTGTGCTCATTATTTTTTCCTGTAGAAATTTTTCAGTGAAAAGAGTATCTCACAGCAATTCAGTACCAGAGCACATTTTTCCAGGGATTTCCCAATTAAAACATGACACCAGTTTTTTATTGATGTGTCCAATAGAGACCTCAGTGCAAAAAACAAATTGCTACACTGCTTTAAAAATAAACATTCTATGGCAAATGCAAAATAAATTTCATACAAATAGAAAAACTTGGTTCCGAGACTTAACAAAGACTTTCCTGCATGAGCACTATTATGTTTGAATAGTAATCTTACACAGCTAGTGTTTTCTTAATGTCCTGGGGAGCCTGATCATTGTAAATTACCTGTGACATCTCATTAATCCTCTTTTTCCTCACAAACGCATAATTAATGGTAACATTGACAATAATACACAAATTAGCTAAGTGACGCTTTATGGTGTTGGTTTTGATTAACGTCAGGAACCCAAAAATGACATTAATGTAATGCAGATCCCAAAAGGCAACCCGCACTTTGACCTCAGACATACATTTTGTTTGCACCATCACAAAGATTAATCCTTCCCTGGATGAAGACAAGACAAAACTCTGGCCACTGGCATTGCGTGCTGGGCTGTCGCTGAAAAACAAACTGCCTCAATTGCATTTGTTTAAGAAGGAAATCTTAATGCATAGAAAACAACGGCTTAGTGTCATTTCCTATTGTCTTGTTACGACAAAGATAAATGAGCTACTGTCATGATTTAGATCAACTGCTTCTCTGCTAACTTCTATTATTTGCTTATTTATGGACTAGTGTTTAATTAAAAGCATACCTAGGTACAGAACTGCAAAATAAAGTTATCAGAAATGCTTTCTCACTTAATGGGTGCTTATTTAGGGGATCAACTTGTGTTTAAACGATCCACATGTCGTGGACACAATACTGATGTTATACATATAAACAGGCAGTGCAAGAATATTAAAATGAAGCATGAACTACCAGGTTAAAAGGTACAATTTATCTCAATACATAAAAAAAGACTAACTGTTTGCAGAATACATGTTTATTTTTTTCAGATAATATCTTTATCTATACATATATGTATGTATAACTGAAGGTGTTTGGATCCAAACAGTTAAAAGCTCCATTCCGCAATTTAAAAGCGCTGTTTGTGGCTACATCACCACCTAAGGTTATTTGTGTTTATATATTCATATACTCTTTTTAATAATTTCATAAATTTAATTCATGTTACAGAATGCACTAAACCACAAAGAAAGCTGTAATTATTTTGTAAGGTATAGCAGTCTAGTTTTCTTCTAATAAAGGAAATTCTTTCATCACTTCTCTCTCATAAAACTTTTTGCTGAAAAACCTTATCTGTAAAAAGCAACGAGTGGTTTAGTTAGAGTTAACATTTTTACGTACGTTAGATTTTGTTAGTCAAAAAAACATACACAGACTTTCCTTAAAAGTGTGGAACAGTATTTAGATTTGCTACTGCAATAAGATACAAGACTATCTTCAATTAATAAGATAATTTTTCTTCAATATCTCTATGTTTGTACTGGTTCATTAATATAGACAGATGAATAGGTGTGGGTTTATCATGAACGTGACAGAAAGGAGGAAGGAAAAATTATACAAATAGATAAAATATACTATATATATATACAATAATATACAATATTATACAGTACTATAAATCATATTTTAAAACCACAAATACAAATGGAAATTAGTAGTTCAAAACTGAAAAATAAAAGATGTACCAGGTAGACAAAATATTTTCAATACCTGTTTTGATTATAAGTACAGGTATATAATATAACTGACAGATTGTCAACCTTTTAGCTTTCAAATATCTTATCAGCTGATCTTAATTCTGCTGAATTTAAAGCTGCAATGGCTACTTGAAATAATTTGTGTAGCTAGTCAACATTATTTTTAAGTTTAATTTCTCATTAGTGTAAATTTTAAAGCATTTTATGCAAAACATGCCAAACTTTCTCTAACTCACATATACATTTTAAATCAATGTGGAATTAAAGGGGCAAAAGGGAATCCCATAGAGGCCATATATTTACTTTAACTAACCAAGACATAAATCCAGATTACTGCAATAAATTATTTTTATTATTTGAAGAGAGTAAGTACAGTATCGCATTTGAAAGACATTTGAGTTTAATTCATATCTTAAAATTGACAAAGATAAACAATCACAGCTACACCAACTGAAATGCACTAATGTATACAGGATATACAAGCTAGACCCAGGAGCAGAGACAAATCTGTTCTTTATATCATCATTGTGGCATAAGGTCATTCAAAATGTAATTGTACTTCTTTGTAAAACATAAAAAATTGTCTGGTTGGAGCTGCAAATTTTAAATGCCTCTGTCCGTGTAGTAATCCTTTATCAGCTTGTATGAACCTAGTAATTCTTTTTTTCATACACAATTTGCTGGCAGACTACAGTAACCATTTACTACTTTTACTTTGCAGAGTTCATATTCAGCCAGATACAACAAAAACCTCCTAAATATATGTCTGGAAAGAAACTAGCACACTTTTAACCCTTCCAAGTTATCTCAATTTCCTCTTCACAATAGATATGATTAATATTACCCTATTAGCCTGACCGTGTCATTTTATTCTTTCAATTCCATGCCAGCCTTGTAGAAAGCAATCTATCAAGAGATAAATTTATAAAAATGATTTGTTTCAATGTTTAAGTGCTACACATTGAGTTTTAATACCTAAAAATGGTTACAGCAAACTGATTTTTAAAAGCCTATAGAATTGTGTGCACATGTGTGCATATGAAAAGTGTCTGGAAGGAAACATAATTTTCTCACAATTCACCTAACACTAGTTCTCTAGCAGTTTCAAGAAATATTCTTCTAAAACATAATCTTATCATAGCTGCTTATCTAAAATCGCTGCTTGTTGTCATATTTTGAAATGTAAGATCTACTTGAATTCTACAGCTGAGTGATATTTATGGTCAAGGCATTTCCTTATTCCAGTTTTACACTAACCTGACTAATATGACAGATCCAGAAGGCAAAAAATAGCAATGTTGTGTTAGGTTTCCTTTATAGTTTAACATCCTAAAAATATTTCCATAAATACAAAAGAACATATAAATTGGTTAAATATGGATTCAGTTTTATCTTCTTAATATTCTGCAGTTCATGTAAATATTTGGGGGGAAAAAAAATAGCTATACGCTATTAAACATACATGCACACAGAAGCACTTTTCCCCAGCTGTATTTAACATACATGGCTGTAACTCCGTATTTCAGCACCGTATGTCAGCATCTTATATAATCTTTTACATATAGCTAATACACAGAAAAAAGGCTTTCAGAAAACACAACATTATACATTTCAAGAACTTAATACTTATTTTACCTCAATAAACAATTATTTCTTTCAGTGATGGAAGAAAATAATTACCATTCTAGACATGTCAGCATTTACCTGTTGCTCTGTGAAATACTGCAGTGACAAAATGCTTAGTTACTTAACCTATTTGTGAGTTAGGCAATTATTTATATATACACTTTAATGCATTCATCTGCAGGTGTTTCAATTTTTTATATAATAATAATATTTTAAAAAATAACATGAACTCCAAACCACGTGATGTGCCCATGCATGTTTCGGGTTTTTTCACCATTTTGGGGGACAGAGGTAACAGGCCTATTGAGACTGTACTTTATGAAGGACTTTAATGAGATTTCTGACTATATTTTTTTACCAAGAATGTCAAATAAGCTTCAAAAGCAAATGTAAACTGTAATGCAAGTGACACATGCTAAAAATAAACCTATAAATCTGTTCATTCTGTTTAGATAGTCTCCTGAGTTGTGAAAGTGAGACTGCTTAGCTTTATTGGATGTTTGGGAGAAAACTAATTTTGGGGAAGTAGGCCACTGATAGTGTTATACTGTTCTAGTGATTTACAGTGAAGCCATCTATTTTCTAATGTTCTGTAGTATCTTAGTAATAATTAGGCAAACTTATACCAAGCCTTTACCTCACAATAAAAAGGATATAGATAATTTTATCTTTTAAACTAAGGCTATGAACAAGCTATGTTTTCCCAGAACAAAGCTACACAACATTTCAAAGAAAAATTTCCATTCCATTTTAGCCTGTCAAAGCAGTTACAGGGTTTCACATAACACAGCAGCTATATCTTAATAAAAATCTCCTTACTGAAGGATAATTTTTTAAAATGTAAAGAACACAAAAATTTGTGAGAAAGCAAGCTGTAGTTCTACATTTCAATTTAAGATCTTACTGTTTGAAAAAAAATAAAGAAGCAATTTTGAAAGCTGCACCACATCATATGAAAAAGTACAAATAAAGGGGAACAGATTTTAAGCCTACTTGTATAATCTGAGAGCTTCTAAATCTCTTCTTTCCATATCTGAAAAATGATATTAAGCAGTATGTTAACATTGGTTGCATTTTTGTGCATTTGTGCCCAAAGCGACAGCACTCTAGGGCTTTGTTTGGGGATATCTTAATCAAACCTAAGGATGGATAAGCAGATCTACACAGAACTGCAATATGACTACTGAAGACAGTCAAGGCTCAAAAGCTAGCACTAATCCTTCTAGTCTTTTTAAGAATATAAATTGTAAAAATTGCCATACTATGTTCTTTCCTACTTTCAAACCAAGGCATATAGCATATAATGAACCATTTTAAGAAAATATGATGGCTGAAGGGTTTCTACCTTCACTCCAGTTCAATATAAAAGTGTAAAACAGCAGTTTTAGTGTGATAGTTATTATAACCATAATACTCTAGTAGACAGTGCCAAGAAGTCATTAATGCAATATATATCTCTTTGATTCCTAAAATGCTGAGTTAATGGGCCAAATCTCACTACAGCTTGTATTTGCAATGCTGTCATTTTTTTACAGCTATCAGTTAAAAATAGTATGGTAGATACTAAATGGGCATTTGTTGTACTGAACCCTATTTTGTTAACGTTACAGAAAGTTTAAGAAAAAAAAGCTTAAAAAGCTCTCATTCTTTTAATTTTGAATGTGTGTGTGTGTATACGTGTGTGCATCTACAGTTTATTTGGGACATTAAAAAAAAAGGTAGTTTTGTGCACCTTCATTCAAAATTTCATTGGTTACACTAAATGAGTTCTCAATTATCTTACTCATATTTTCCAAATCCAGAGCTTAATTCATGCTAAATCTGACTTGTCTGTATAAAATTATGTGTAACGATCAGTAGTATCCAGTCTTTTCTTGTATACACATATATAAATTCAGATTAAAATATACTCAAGTATTTTGTGTAAAATGAAATCTATGATCAGCATGGGAGAACTAATCACTAAAGCTCATGACAGCAGGGATTGTAGTAGTTTGCTTCTGGTTGCACACAAAATGGAAAAAACACCCCAGCATGTCCAAATCAAAAACTAGAAGAAATCGAGAAAACATGTGTGAGTCTTACTGAATGTGAAGAAAGGAGATACATACATATGCACTCGCAAGAAAGAAAAGGCAACTGTGTATTTAAGAAAGTAAAAGCTATCAAACGTGTATCTATACAGAACATGTGGGAAATCTAAGAAGTCCATTTTCAATAGCTGTCGGTTGAGATAGGTACTAATACGGTTCTCTGTAATATATTAATATTTGATGTAAAAGTGACACTGTGGGGTATAGCAAATTTGCTAACAATCTAATGGAAATGCACTGTGAGTTTAAAGGGAAGAAAATAAAAGGAGTAGCTGGAATGAATGCTCTAAGACTTCTAGCAATAATTCTCTAACCTGTCACAAATTACGTTTTAGCTACTGTAGGGTATGTATAGCCTCGTCACAACTAATAACATTTTTCTTTCATCAGGTTTGTGTTAACATTCTGCAAATCTGAAATGTTTACTGTAATAAAGTAATGCATTATATAGATAGCATATGGTTGCTGGCTTTGTTTATATCATTTTAAAATATCTGAAAGCACCGCTTGGGCTAAAGAGCAATGTTATTGCTTCCACAGTCAGTTGATGGGTTGTTTAATAGTATTTTAAATGTTTGTTAATGATAGTCTCAAGGAAACGGAAAAGCACAGAAGCAATGCAGAAGGCAAAATCACAACAGCTACAAAGATTAAAATGCCACTAGGGGACAGTAGAAAGTCATCAAATGAGGCTCTGTTGAAGAAACCAGAACAAAAGGCCTTTCTTTGTCAAAAAAGAAATCACAAATATTCATTTCTAAATAAAAATAATTTAACATGTGTGGGGTTTAAAATTCTGCTTTGAATAGCAAGGTGAAACAGGAGGACACTTGCATGAGTCTGGTTTTAGGTCTCTTTTATTATATATCTATGTATTTTAAAACATGCAGCACTTTCCCTTTAATAAGAATAAAATCAAGTGTGAAATAATTTATTTGCAGCACTTTTACTGTACTGTGAAGTTCTTAAAATCCAAAAGGTATTCACCATTACACATTAATGCAAACATACAAATTGACCTTTGTAATACTGGTCATTTAACTGGCAATAAAATGATTAGATAATGTATGATATTCTGATATTTATTAAGCAATACAAATAAATGTCTAGAATTTAAGGATTAGCATACTTTAGAAAACGATTAGGAAAGATCTGCTTTGTTATGGCCTGCTATCAATGTATGGGCACACTCCTTTTTGATGACATCAAAGGTAGTATTCACTCAAGAGCAGGGCGATGCTCCTCAAAACTTCATACTAGATTCCAGTATTCGTATGCTGAATCCCCACAAAATAAAGCAAAGTACAGCACTACTTTATCTGGAAAAGAGTATCAAAATCCTGTAGTTAGTAATTACACATTCTTTTTCTTCATTCAGAAGATCAGCCATGGACTCCAAATCGTATCTCACAGACTAGAAAGTTTGGTTCAGATATTTGTAGTTACAGAACTTTCACAACTTATACGAAAACATTCAAAATGAATAAAAAACGAGGAATCTGCCAGGCTGATAGGTCCTTCAGCTCACATGAGTGCAGGAAGTAAATGTACATTTCAGAAGCACTTCAAAATTCCTCATTTTCAAAGTAATGCATTTTGGCCTAAAAATTATCTGGGTATTGAGAGCATCTAATCCTCAGCCATGTATTTCACAATACATAGGAGATTATCTGACAGCTATGTAGCACATTGTGAATTATTTTTTGTTTCTCTTGCACACAAGAACACACAAAGAGGTGGCAAATGCTGAAAGATTATTCCCATTCCAGAGTGCTAAAATGCAGATTCAGAACAGCAACACAACTCTGTCTCCTCACAGCCTTATAATTGCAGTCATTTCATAGCGGTATCATGAGCTCCAATACATAACGGACCTTGGACAATGATATAATTAAGCATTTGAGTGAAAACAGCAAGTCTAAGGAGTGTTGCTCTATAATAAGGGATGGGGCTGTTTTAAAATGGAAAACTTAACTGACGTATCTTCATGTGTATGCAAGAGAGAGTGGGGAAGTCTAACGAAGCAATGTATGTGGAACAAAACATAGAACAGGTCGACAAACAAACAGCCTGTGCTTGAAAAGACAACTCTTGTACCGTAACCCAGGAGGAAAGGAAAGAAAAGAGAGGGAGAAAGATATAAAGAGGGGAGGGGGGAGAGGATGAAAGGGAAATGGGGAGGAAGAGAAAGGGGGAGGAGACAGGGGAAGCAGAAGGGAGAGAGAAGGAAAGAAAGAAGATAATCTAAATTAATTCTAAACATCTATAATAATTTGTATCAGACACCATAAGTACAGAGAAGAGAAAAATTTCAACATATGCTAAAATTCAGAGGACAAGCGTATAGGCAATGGACAGAGTAGAACTACAACCCCATTTCTCAGACAGTACTGTAAAAAAATTTCTAATTGGCATTACATTTCAATAACTGGTTTAATGAAGTGTCCCTCAAGGTAAATACATATATCGTGTGACTGCAAAACAAGATACTACCTTAAGCTATGACACTTCATGAACAGTAATATTTCACATGAGATGGGATGTTTTTATTTTGAGAATCTGAAAGAAATGTTTCAAGTTACCTGAGTAACAGATGTTTTAAAATTAGGTAGGGATGGAAAGATACACTTTCTATGAATGCAAGGAGGGGGTTTACCTTCCCAGTCATTATTATGTCCTTGGAAACCCAGCTAAGTTGTTTACTCTCAGGAAAAAAATGTATTTGGAGGTCAAAAGGACTTCTAGGAAATGACCCAGGCAAAACACTTCAGCCAACACTGGACTTGTGCAAGCACTTCCTCAAACCCTCTGAACTCACAAGCATACTCCTAAATGCATTGCTGAAGAGCATAGACTTATGATACGTTTTTAAATTGTAATTAAGCACATTAAAGTGTTTTACTAAATTAAAAGTCAAATCCTCAAAGATAAGATGTGCTCAGAAGCAACTGATGTCACTGAAATCAGTCACTAAATAGACAAAACACAATAGATAGAATAAAGCATAAAACTACAAGTCACTCAACAGCCAATGACCCTAAAGTTCTTATAGTTTTAGGGACACTTCACAGAAGTGATACCTTAGCAGTACAAAGGTTCAGAGTACTAGCATCTTGTAAAAGAAACTAGTATTCAGGGAAAGAGTGAAATCACTATTTCAGGGCTAGTAAATATTTTTATACTTGGTTTATTTTTTTAAAAAATCAGATTCACGGATGTTTTAGTCAGGCTGATGCTTGGATCTTTCTATAACAATATTTTTGTGCCTCTACTGTGTGTTTCAGCATTTTTTTTCACTATATTAGACTTAATGTCTCTAATCAGTAGATGACTTGTGCTCACTTTTCCCTTAGCTTCCCAAAGTCACTTTTCTCAAATGCTCTACCCAGAAAGAGTACTTCTTCCAATTGTCTCTCAAAAAAGATTTTATTTTGCTGCAATACTTCCTTCCTGCTATTCTCAAACCTCATCCTCACACTGTGGCGTCCCTCCCCTACATTCCTACCTCAAGATTCTCACTGAACTAATTGCTGTTTTTACTTTGAATGTCACATGGCTCTGATGTAATTTCTTTCCTTGCTCTTCATCTCTTGTTTTTCTGTGCTTGCATAATCACAGAAAACGACATAACAACATAAGGGTTTGTGCTTTGGTTTTCCCCTATAGGTCAAATTTAAGTTTCCCTAAATCAGGATCCACATTTGTAACAACTTAGAATCCAGTGCTTTGATGGGTTCAACTGTAAATTAGTTCTCTCAAAAGGATTATTCCTTTACACATTCCTTTAACTGTAGGTTGTAGTTGCTTTTAACTGAGCTCTGAAATCTTAAGATAGTTCATGAAAAATGAGGGTCTAGCCCTGTAAAAGGCACTTCAAGCAAGATGCTGTTATCCATCTTAGTACATGAAAAAAAGAACGGATTTACACACAATTATTAGAAAGGCATGGTTTGTAAAAATATTTTGAAAACTGTGGCAATGTCAGATGTTACATAGAAACTAGTCTTCAAATTAAGGAACATAGGACACTCTTTTTTGGTTTTGTTTTTGGTTTTTTAATCTCTAAGTGTTTTATTTCATGGAAAATATCTTTTTGAGAGAATAACTTGTTTCTCTGTAGTAAATAAAGAAAGGAATCTGGAAAACATAGTGTAACCATGCTAAAACTTAAATCTACTGATCTCCCATTTAATTCTAGGTACACAGAAAACAATGGACAGTTCTGATACAGCACCTGATTGATATTTCCAGGGTGTGAAAACCTCCACCATGAGATTAGGCTGATATTGCATATTCAAACACATACAATGATATATTTGTCATTGCTATTGACCTTTATCTCTCCAGTTTCCTGACAACCTTCTACAGTTATTGACATTACAAATACCAGCGACAACGTGCAGGGCAAAGTATAACCTTTCATTTACCTTCATGTCCCTCAAATGACTCACGTAGGTAGTTTCAACAAAAGCTGCAAACAATGATACTGTTGATTTTTTTTTTTCTTAACTTGCTAAAATGTTTTCCATTTTCCTCTTGTTCTCTGAAAATCATGCCAATAACTCACTACAAAGGAAACGATTTCAAATGAATACAGGTAATTAGAAGTGTCAAGAAATCAGCAGAGAGTAGGGTGTCTGCCATCATTTCTGTGGAAAGAGTGCCAGATTCCTTTTCAAAAAGGTCTTTGTCATTTTTTAATAGAAGGTAATTAATGTAGACTACAGTAAAGTGTACAGGATCCCAGTCACTTGTCTTTCTTTCCTTAGAAATGCGACCATAAAGATGGTTTGATTTCTAGAAACAATCTTCTGAGGTTATTTTAAAATGACTTTTAATTACAAGCATAGTCTTTTTAGTCTTTTAAAAGCAAGAAGAGGAAGAATTTGGAAAGGGCATATTTATAAGGGTGAAAAGAAAAAAAGTTTTATTGTAAAAAGTCCAGACCTAAGTAGTTTGTTTTGAAAGTAACAGGGTGATTTCATGTAGCTGATAGTATCCACTGAGGAGAACACTAAAAACAGATCCGAACATGGAAATCTATCCACTAGAAGCTCAACATTCAATTATCTGAATACAGAAAGGTGAAAGGGCAATGCTTTTGCAGTGAAAATTGCAGAGACTCAGTTTGTGAAATGGTACATATTAGTGGTAACAAAAAATAACTACTTCACTATTTTGATAACCATACCTCTGACAGACAAACTGAAATCATCTTAGATAGACCTGTACAAAATTTAAGATTTAAAAAAAACTTGCGCATTTTATGGAAAACTATTTATTCTGATATCTAGAAAAAATAGATTTTTTTTAATATATACAGTAAACAAGAAAGTCAAATCATTAAGTCATTAGTGCACTGAGATTAGTAACGTTCCTTCATGGGGAGTTAATACCTCACAACCAGACAAAACAATCAACCCTAATAAAAAGTATCTAACAACACACCTAATTAACTGGGTAATCCTAGAATGCTACAAGTATGACTAACTATAGATGTTCTTTGCCGTCATAAAATTACCCAAAACTTATAATTACAATATTTCCCCTATTTCTTTTCATGTTTCCTAAAATATGTCTGCTCTCCCTGATCTTTGATGACATAGAGAAATAACCATTGAATTAAGAGATGCAAACCTTTCGTCTCTTCTCGGCTTCATTATGGTGGACAGCTAGAGGGCCTCAAAATTATATTTGTATTGATGCAACGAGGTATACCAATACAGAAATTTCAGTTTAAACAAAAGACCAAGTTTAGTGAATGTGGTTAAGCATTGTGAAACACAGATATGAAAACTTTTTTGATAATGGAATAAAGGTTTCAAAAATATGGAAGACTGATAGCAAAGTATAGTGTGCATAAGAAAGAATATCACAAATTTCAACTTTGCATTTCCATCTGTATGTTCAGTAATAGAAGAAATTTATAATAACATTTATCAACACTATTTATTTGTGTTACAATGAGGTCATCAGTTTGGATTACAAGGCAACATAGACATCTAAAAGGAAGAAGCTGACAACCTTCTGATTTATGTAAATCAAGCCTAACACATTTCATAGTCTGCATGTCACTGCCAACAGGAATTAAAAAGTAGTAACAAACATAAACAGCTCTCTGCTTCATCGTTCAGAAAATAGTTGATAGATCTTAGGGCAGGAATTCCCTAAGTCTTCAGTTCATGTCTTCTGGATCTGCAAGCTGACATTTCCTACTGCACAGGTAGATTCAGAGCTGCAGGTGCTCTCTCATTAGGGATTGCTTCTGCTGTGTGCCAAAACCAATGGAAAGACTTTTACAAATTCCAGGGGGCATTATACTATGTTCTACAGTGATACAATCTAGAAAAGGTGCTACAGGAAATCATAAAGGTTAATTGCCTGCTCTACCACTCTGCAGAATGAGAGTTGGAGAACCACTGTTCTTCATCAGGCTCCATCTGAGTTTCTATCTCCCTTGAGTGAGAGTGGCAAAGGTTGGAAAGATCGGACCCGTATATGTATTTTAACATTAAGATGCAGTTCAAACCTCTGACCTTCAGACAAATCTGGCAAAGCAGCAAGAGTTCAGATCAATGTGTTGTAGAGCACCATGCTTGAGTATTAAATCTACTGAAACAAAATGCTGCTAGTTGAGGCAAAGCAGTTGTAGGCCTATAAACAAGAAAAGGTTTTTGTCCTAGGAAGCTGTGAAATTAAGTAGAATAGTCAGACAAAACCTTAGAAAATTCATTGTATTCCTGTTTTATTTATCAAAATAAGTAAAAATTTGAAGTTATTTTATTACTGGGCTAAAATGCATAGCATAGTAAAATTATCATAGAAAATAAAGTAAAAAACCAACTATCTATTGTGGTGATATCACAGAGTTTCTTTAAAAAGCACCAAAGTGAGCAGGTAACCTAGCGAGTTCTCTATTCTTGTTGTAGTTTTGCGATGAGCCACTTGCATGAAGTAATCCTAACCACAGCATAGCTGTCAAAGATGTTAACTGAAGTCAATTAGTAACGGTCTGATGTATAGATTTAGAACACTCGTCTAACAATTATAAGATCAGGTGCAAGTTTGGGTCACTATTTTGCAATATCCTATATGTGAGACCTAAGTAATTGCTTATCGTGAGCATCTCAAGCTCTGTGTGCCCGAACTATCCTACTGTGTGTAAAACAGCAACTCCCCAAATGTAATATATTAGTAATAGTATTATGACATTTCAAAATTGCACATAGCTGGACACAAGAGCTGGAGGCTGCTACTTCAGGGAATGGGAATCACCACTGGCAATATAAGAGGTAACAGTGGTATCCAGCCAGAAATTTGGAGTTAGGTTTCTGACACCTCAGGTGAACGTCTCACTACTGAGCCTTTGTCAGTTTGGTAGAAAATTCTGCCCTGGGCCTAAAAAAAGGCATCTGTCATAAATTACATTACAGTGGATATGCTTGAGAAAAAGTTTCCACTGAATCCCATTTCTATTCCAGTAAGTTGGTTTGTTTTACAAAAACACATTTAGTCCAACAAAAAAAATGAAAACACCACAAAAAAACATGGAAGTCAAAACTACCTCCATTCCTATTATTCTACTCATCTCTGAGTATAACGAAAAGCATAACTGGTGCTGGGCTGAAATTTACACAAAGACAATAGGCTTTGCACCTTTTGACAATCATTCGTATTCTTGTCCACTCCTTACTTATAGCAGACAATACAAAGATGTTTTTATTATAAAATAAACTTTTTATTATAAGAAAACAATTCCACTTTGAATATAAGTATATATGATGAGTCGAATATTTCTTAACTATGGCAAAGTGTATGAATTTTTGCTTTTTATTAGCTTGCTAGGCTAAATATTTCAAACAAATGCCAGAATATGTACAACCTATTTATGTATAATCAATAATAATATACTAACATTTATACTTCCAGTAGGGGTTTTTTTTTCCTCTTAACAGATTTCATGAAGTACTACCAAAGATAGCAGTGGTTGTGTCTTGCTGTTTACTAGCATAGAGAGAAAAGCCTGGCAGAGCTGGAATTGTGTGTTGAGCATGCAATTTTTGTTTTCAATTATAGATCAGCAGAAAGGGAAAGTTCTGTATTTTATAGTAAAAAGTAAACATAGTGAACATTTAATTATGATGATTTCCTTGACAAGTTATTTTAAACAGCCTCAATCATATGCAAAAATCAGTAAGCTTTGTAATGTTAAATCTACTTCTTCCACCAAAAAAAAAAAGTGTTTTTTCATGAAATCTACATCAATATTTTGCTGCCCAAGCATATTAAAACAATATCAATGTTTTGAACCTGTGAGACATAAAGTAGTAGTTGGTCACAAAGATGTGAGCGTCCTTTGAACTGTTTACACTCATGCATCCATGTGGGATTGTAAATTGTTGAAGGATGACAAATAAATGAAACAAGAAGCTGTTTTAAATTGTTATTGGATGTTGCCTCAAAACTTTTCCTAATTTGCTTGCTAGAGAAGTACAGCTTTTACTACAGCACAGTTCAGTATAGTTGTAAATACTGCCTGTTTCTTCCTCTGTGTATATGTTACCACTTAGTATCACCAAGAAATTTTAATTTTCTTATCTATTTTATTTATTTCAAATTTAGTAAGTTGCAACCACCCCTTGCTATAGCTTTCACATCTCCTCAAAGTCAGTAAAGTGCAAGTGCCTGGGAAGAGATACAAAAACCTTAACTAAGTAAAACTAGAGATATCAGGACTGAGTTTAGAATTAGCAGCAGAATAAGAATTAGAACAGTACTGGGACATCTGAATCAGTGTGGAATCTCGGAAGATCCTACCGGTGGTCTCAGCTTCCTCATGTGGAATAAGGAATTATCTCTCCCATTTACCTCGAACTGTGAGAGAATTAAACATGTAATTAAGGGAGATCTCTGAATTCCCTTGTACATGTAAGTTCTAAGGACCTGTAAACAGGAAATTAGGAGGTTTTACTTTTTGATCGTTTGCATTTTTGCTTTTGTGAATTCATACATTAAAAAAATATTTTTAGGTTTTATATTAGAATGAACACAAGCCCAAATACTTTCATATACCATTTTAACATACCTAGAAACACCTAAAATTTAACCCAACTTCTCAATGGTATTCCAATTTCATTACATTTTACTTAGGATCTACCCTTACAGTTTTGCTCAGAGGAGAAAATGGACAGGCTTCCTTTCAGATTGATAACTGAAACACAGTGGATACAGCCCGAAGTAATAGAATTATCAAAAGAATTACTATTGTTAAGTAACAGCTAAGTGAAGTCAAGTTTCAACTCTATTTTGGCCTCACACCTAAATTCTAAACTTAGCCATGTTTAAATACAGCTTTGTTGATTGTAAATAGGCCAGAAATACTTGTCTCTTCTCCTACATCCTCTCCACTCAAAAAAATTCCATTTAATGGAACAACAGACACTAAATACATGCAGAACAAGAAAAGGGCCATATAGAGAGAGGGAGAGGGTGTGAAGATTTTCATTATGAATAAATACAATAAAAAACAATCTAGGGAAATTACCTGATTCTTCTAGAAGTCTACAGCTTATAGCAATCTGGTCTAATGGATCAGAAGGATAAAGTTCTCCAAACTTTAGGTAAAAATAAAAAAGCTAATAACTTCAAGAGTAGAAAAGGTAAACTCTGTCTTCTACAGAATTCATTGCTTCAGGTAAGCAGACTGTTGTGCCTTAACATTTGTGCAACCAAGCCAATAAACAATTTTCTCTACATTCTTTCACAATTGTCAAGTAAGAAATTCTGGATCATGTACTTTTCTGCCACTTGAAATCTATGCAACAGTGATACTTTTTGCATTAACATAATTGTTATGCAGTGTAGTAAACGTGACTCGTTTTAATGCTGTATCGATATGCCTGACCTCATAATAAATACTATGGTCCCTGGTCTTTAAATGTTGAACAAGTGGTGCTTCAGTCAATGACAAATTAATAGGAGTCAACTACTTTCATGAATTGTTAATTAATTACTTTTGCTGTTTTGCACATTACACTGGTCATCAAAGAAACAAATGTTTTTTTCCACAAGAGAGAAGAATAATATGTAATTGCTGAGCCAAAGCAAAGAGGTAAATCCATATTGTTTCAATTGCATGGATGATGGTATGAGCTTTCTTAAATATTACTTAATATTTGGATTAACCTACCAGTCTGTTTTGAATTATGCCCCCAAAAAGATATTTTGGCTAAGATACAATGCCAGGAATGTTTTGTAGCATGAGACAGCTGTAGAATTGACGTAAAAGAAGCAACTTGAGTTCAAGCTCTTTCACTTCAAGACTTTTCAAGGTGAGCAGAGTTCTCTTCAGTAACTTCTCCTGTGTGTGTATCTTCAAAACTCACATTACTGAAAGACAAAATCATATTTACAACTATGCAGGCTAAGGTGTATTAGCACTTATTGACACTGAAGATTACTTGATAATCATAACTATGTATCATGCAAACAGAAAAAAAAAAATACAGAGTGTACTCCTGTATAAAAAGGACCATGTTCTCTACTTCACTGCAACCTAAAGCAGTATAATTCTCTGGGTACAGTGAGGTTATGCTGGACTAGAATTCTACAGACTGAAGACTCAGAACTGTGAATCTAATTGTACTTCTAAAATGAAAAAAGTTACCAAGGAAAATTACTTTAAGTACTCAGGACTTCTTAATTTAGTCTTCCTAAGGAAACAACACCAACAATGTGTTGATGTTAACCATTTGGAAGTCAGGAAACATCAAAATTAAAGTTGGTCGAGTGACATTAAGCACACAGTGGAGTATTTCATAGAATCATAGAATCCTTTAGGTTGGATAAGACCTTTAAGATCATCAAGTCCAACCATAAATGTAACACTACAGAGTCCCACCAAACCATGACAGTAAGTGCCACATCTACACATATTTTAAACACCTCCAGGGATGGTGACTCAGACACTTCCCTGGGCAACCTGTTCCAATGCCTGACAGGCCTTTCTGTGATGAAATTTTTCGTAATATCCAATCTAAACTTCTTCTGGTGCAACTTGAGACTGTTTCCTCTTGTCCTGTCACCTGTTACTTGGAAAAAGGGACTGACACCCACCTCACTACAACCTCCTTTCAGGTAGTTGTAGACAGCAATAAGGTCTCCCTTCGGCCTCCTTTTCTCCAGGCTAAACAGCCTCAGTTCCCTCAGCCGCTCCTCATCAGACTTGTGCTCCAGACCCTTCACCACCTTCCTTGCCCTTCTCTGAACTCACTCCAGCACTTCAATGTCTTTCTTGTAGTGAGGGGCCCAAAACTGAACATGGTATTCAAGGTGGGATCTCATAATTGTTGAGTACAGGGGGACAATGACTTCCCTAGTCCTGCTGGCCACACTATTCCTGATACAAGCCAGGATGCTGTTGGCCTTCTTGGCCACCTGGGCACACTCCTGGCTAATGTTCAGCCATCTATCGACCAACACCCCAAGGTCCTTATCCGCCACGCAGTTTTCCAGCCACTCTTCCTCAAGCCTGTAGCGCTGCCTGGGATTGTTATGACTCAGCTGCAGGGCCTGGCACTTGGCCTTGTTGAACCTCATACAACTGGCCTCAGCCCAACGATCCAGCCGGCCCAGATCCCTCTGTACAGCCGTCATACCCTCCAGCAGATCAACACTCCCATCCAACCTGGTGTCATTTGCAATCTGACTGAGGGTGCACTCAATCCCCTCATCCAGATCATTGAAAAAGAGATTAAACAGAACTGGCCCCAATACTGAGCCATGGGGAACACACCTGTGACCAGCTGCCAACTGGATTTGACTCCATTCACCACAACTCTTTGGGCCCGGCCATCCAGACAGCTTCCTTTTACTCTGTTCTACTGTCCTAACGAGCTTTTTTTCTTTATGAAAATCCATGGTAGAACACGTGCTATATCTTAAGCATTTTATATTTTCCCAAACTGCTACAAGCCAATTGGTTTTAATGCCATCATAACCCTCTTCATCATTACTGATAGACAGCTAGTACTTTTTTCCTCAGAGGTGCAATTATTGATACATTTAATCTAAATTCAGTTATTTTTGCACTGTTTACTCACAGTTCAGGAGACAAGACACTGACAAATCACCTTCAGATTTAGGTGGCCTACCTGAATGCCTCAAAATTTTGATTTTCAGTGTTTGTTGTTATATTTACCATATAAAGCTTTGTGTAAAAATTGTGCTATTTTCACATTTCAGTGAAATATATTTGTTTGCCTCCCACCATTACCACATTGCTTCTGTCAGCACTTTGTATTTCAACATGGTAAGCAGACAAACATGGCTATTCATCAGTGCTTATTCAGTGCTATTATAAACTATTCATTATTTTACAGGATTACTATCTTACAGTATTAAAAGTATGATTGCAACATTGTTTGTGATACAAACTGAAGCATTTAATCATTATCAACCCATTAAAGAGGACTCAAAGTTGCACATGCAATTTGTAAATTCCTTCTTTTTATTATTTAACTATATAATTTTAAAATGGATTAAAAAACTTTAATTAAAGATCTATTTTTAGAAATATAAGAAACATAGCTCAAAGAATGTGCACAATAGGTAAATAGTTGGCTAAGCAGCCTCAGAATGCCCTACCTCATTCTTCCTCAGACTTGGTTAAGTGAAATCTTCCTGTGTTGAAAAATTGTAATTAAAAGATCTACCGATACTGCTGAAGCATGAATTCCATTCTGTTTATCTGTCAGGACTGCAATTTCTCAAGGGTTTCTGAAGATCCCCAGTTTACTCATCGCTCCATTTTACTACACAAATAAGTTAACACCATGGGTGCATAGAATAACAATATCATCAGGTGTGCCTAAGCAACATATTTAACAGAATAATGACTTCCAGAGATACTACGTGAATAAGTTTAGCACATTCATTTTTGGCACAGTTTTTAGTCAAAATATTCAGAAGGTAATGTACAACCAAATATGTTTATAGGAAGATTTTGGTGTAGAGAAATGGGTCAAGGTCAATTTTGGACAATGGTCCCTTTCTCATAAATGAGACCATAACCTATATAGAAAACTTAGCTTTCTACAGGTACTATTTTGAAAACTACGTTAGGATCTGGGACATAAACACTCATCTAACAAGACTCAAATTAATTTTGACTCATTCTTCTAATACTTCAAACTAGTGGAAGATTTTTGTTCGGCCTTTCAGCAAAGCAGTTCACTTTGACAGAGACTTCCAGCCAACTGTAATCTTAAGAGCATTTAAACCAGCCCAAACTAGGGCATTTAAAAATTCTGGTGACAATTAACTACAGTGGTCACTATTATTTTATGAGAATTTATTACTCTACTAAAATATAAGAAGTATTTTATGGTTGTTGAGTCATACTTCTGCTCAATCAGATTACACGCATTAAATGATTTTTAGAAAAAATCATGGACAAAGGCAATGTGGAATAAAAATGTATATGCTATCTACAACTACTATAAGTTTTTTCAGAAACTAATTTGGAAGTATCTTACTGTATCTTGATTTTTTTTTAAGCCAGGAAAGAAGACACATCAGAGTGAAGAAAGAAAATCTATTCCACTAGCAACACACTATCCAATCACAGCACATCTGCCTTTCTTCTGTGATGACAAGGATGCACAGATGTTTTTTAATATCCATAAACCAATATGCTAACTATAAAAACAAAGGCACACATACAATATACTGCCAGTAATTCTATTAATCTAAGATAAAAACAAAGATGAAAACAGAATGAATGAGTTTCTTCAAACCAACTTCTTTCTACTTATAAATCAGAGTACTAAAGAGAAATAAATACATATGTATCCTAGTGATTTAAGACCCATCCCAAGCTAGCCCCATCTTGTGTCACTGCCTAAGTCATGCAAATTACACCAGAACTGCCAGTTGACTAAGATTAATGACACTGCGCCAGCTTCTTTGTTTCTCTCTGCGGCCGTTTAGTGTGAAATACTATCCAAAAACATTATCTATCCTCTATTAATCCCACAAATTTGTTCACACCATGCACATTGTTTAGGGCAATTTACAACAGGAACATACTGAGCACAATTGCATTTAATTACTTGGGTTCTAATTACATTCATTAAAGGCTAATAAAATAAATGAAACAGCTTTAAAAGCTTCTGCAAAACACATGGGTCTTGTCTCCCTCATGAAGCATACTGTAGAGGTTTGATGTAAAACATAGATTTCAACATATATGTCTGCCTATTATGTATCTGTAATACGCGCAAAGACGTTGAATGCATACTTATTTATTTATTTATATTTATATATAAACCATATGCACATCAACTCTGAATGATTCTGAATACTGCTGATATTTATTTATATTACTAGTCATGAAGATGCCAGGCACCCCAAACTACTTTTTAATGTGGTATGTTGAGACGGAGGAATATCAGTTTTAACATTCTAACCCAGTTCTTTTAACTGTTTCCACCTGTACTACAGAGTTATTCCCTCATTTTCTCTCATCTTATATCTGCATTATAAAAGATATAAACTGACATCAGAAGGAGAGAAAGACATCTAGAAAGAGAAGAAGAAAAGAGCAGGAAAAACCACATGACTTTATTTGGTATATATTCTTAAAAATATTTTGCTAGGGCTCATTTCTGACATTCATCTGAGGATTTGAATTTTTTCTCAGTAGCTATTTACATTAAAAAACACATTCTGCACACTAGACAGTCTAAATAAATCCCCCATGGCGGTTAAAAATGCAGCTTGTTAATAACAGAATTTCCTAATTCTTACGTTTCTGTGCTATTTCCATTGTACTTAGAATGCAGCTTATGGCAAAAGACAGAGCCTGGAACATGCTGTTGATAACTGTGCCAGAGAAAATTCAGCATTGGATATTTAGAAAAAAATGCTTATGGTGCGCTCCTCTCGTTACAACTATTCATTGTTCTTGGATTCACAAGAAGATCTTTGTAATCAGTGAAAGAAACAAAGTTCTGGTTAATTATTCTACAAACCTTATACTATGTACACGCATGGTCTTAGCTGAAGATCCAGTTTGGCACACTTGGAAATTTAAACCTTTTAAATATTCTGCATCACAAATATAATGACAATCAAACAGGTCTGCCAAGCGCTGAAAAGTCTATGGACTTACGCACAATTTTGTTTTATGTAGAAATGCAAATAAAGAAAAAAAAAAAAAACAGCCTTGAGGACTAACCTTGAGGTGTTGTAGAATTTTAATAAATGTTTCTAAGTGCCATGAAACACTTCAGAGATTTGGTGCAGATTCTATGACGTAAATCACATCTATACAACACACCTTCGCCTTGTAATTTAATAAACGTTCTTTTGCTGGTAATTTGTTAATTTAAAAATGTTTTAATACTTTCTGGGGTTTTAGACCATTACTGACCAAATAATTATATTTTACTTTAAAAAATATATAAAACAATTTTTCTCTTCAGAATATGTTTTACAAGAAGCATGCTGTGCTGGTACAGCACTTCGGGCAGTTTAACTGAAAGCAATAAAATAACAATGGCTATGTGTACAATTTTACAAAGTTCATCTTAAAAATTATACAACTTTGCCACATACACATCTCAAACTGTTTCTTATTATGAACACTGGATCGATTTCTTTTGCAAACTATTAAAAGAGCAGACATTTAAAAAATCATCTGAATCCCTCATTCAGATATATAAACCCCTCATTCGTGAATCAACATTTGCTTTGGAGAAGGGAGGAGGGGCACCCATCCTGCACAACAAAGCAGCAGCTCAATACAGCTGCCATCTGGCTTCCTCCTGCAGTTCACTTCCCATAGCAAACAAGATCCATAGTTTAAGGAGTGTTGGGGAAGGGAGAGGGGCTGCAGTTTTAACCTTACAGCTTTACGATGGAGCATTTTTCCACTCTATAAAAACTCCTCTTAATATAGGAGAATGGAAGGCTCAGGAAATTGTTAGTAGGATAGAAAGCCTTTCACTTCTGTGTTTCTGGTTCAGATCCACATCAACACAGTGGTAACCAAATATAACTACCACCTAAAGGACTTTTTAATGAAATGAGTTAGCTGATCTCAGTACAATACCTAGTGAGCAAGCATCCATATCACTGAAAGCAACACCAAATATGATAAACTCTTTCCTCCTCACTGTGCAGCAACTGCTTCTCACCAGTAGCAGCTGAGAACATTTCAAATATTAAAGCATAAACCAAAATATTTTACCTACAAGAGAAGAAAGAATGCTAAAAGCATGACGCAGTCAGTGAGACATCTACCATCTGATGGGCTGTTTCTGCTTAGGTTCATAAAAGCACAAATTTGTCAAATTTCAGGTTATGTTCTAATGTCTATTGTCTTTACTTTTCCTTGGGCAGTAGTGACGGAAACCGGAGCAGAAAATAATCTAACAGTTTAGCTTTGCATTTATACTGGAGAAGCTAAAGACTCAAACTGACGGACATGAACTCTCTATTTTTCTTTTATGTTATGTAACAGTGTGTATTCACCATTTTGCTACATTTACAAAATAGGAATAGAACCAAAGATTCAGGCTGTATACTCTGATGGTTCTGTCAAACAAATATGACTACAACATAAATACATGCTGAAGCAATGATAAAGCTACTTGTTTAGGCAGCAATATAAAACCTAGAAGTTTACTTGTTGCAAACAATAAGGATCCAGGTCCTTTCTCATTAAATTACCATTAATAACAATGGGATCCCTAAAAGGTTTCATTGAAAACAACAGAGTTTTTCCATTCCTTCAGTGAGATCTGACTTTATACACATTAATGTTGAGGTATTCAACCCAATATACAGACAGTTCACAGCACAATGAAATTAAAGACAAATTCTTTCCATATCTAAAAAGCAGCACCAAGTTTATAGTCAAAGTAAAATAAACTTAAAAATCATTCACGTTTGAAAGGTCAAATGTTGTTCTAAGACCATACAACTGAATGGATAATATTCATTAAGACCCATCAGTGAAAAACACCAACAAAATGAATAAATACAACCTAAAAACTAACGACCTCAATCCCTAGCAGCCCCTTGACCCTTATTACTACAGCTGCTGGTGTAGGAAAGGATTAAAGGAGGCTAGAAATCATTGGGTTAACATACAAGGGCTCAGAAATGTGACCTTGGTTACTTACAACATATATCCCCTACTAAAAATGAGTATATGAGGAGAATTAGAAACAGAGCTAGCAAAGGTCAGCTTGAGTGCATATAAACTAAGAAAAAAGAGGCTTGACAGGCAAAAAGGTTTTATTTCTCCCACAGCACTTTGTTGTAACCAAGATGGTCTAAGGACAGAAGCAACATTAGGGCAGATGGCATTGTTGAACATGCTAGATAAACTTTTGGGCACATGAACCCTTCTTCATGTCTAAACAGCAGCAGCTTTCAAAGCTAAATAGAAAAAAAACTACTCACCATTAGATATGTACCACCAGGTCCATATGGCATAAAATGTATGAATAACATCCTCATCATCATGAGTAGAAAACTGGATTTCCTCACTAAGTGCAATCATAAATTCAATAATCATTAGTCTATTGTCAAACTATCTTTGAAATTCTCTTGTACTGAGATCCCTTCTTAGGTATTAAGGTCAACATCAAAGATGGTAATCTACAAACTAAAATGCACAGAAAACCACAAACTAACAAACTTAACTCCATAAGCTTGCAACCATCTGAAACACACACACAAAAATCAGGCATCCTCAGATGCCATCCCATTCACTCTGAAGAAAAGTCTTGTGATACCATTCAAAGAACCACCTTAACCAATTATAAGCAATTCTAGAAGAAGATGTCACTTGGTCTTGTCTTCCAAGAACCACCTTGGACTCCTAACAGTCTCTGGCTTCAGAAACACCCTAGGTACAGTCCAAAGACACTGAATGGATGAAGATCATATTTGAGCAAGAAATGTAAAATCTGGCAACATATCTCTATAATTACTGTAGTAAATAATCTCTTAACAGAACCACCACTAGCTTTCAATTCTACAGCTCCACTTTCGGAATATAATACAGTTTATTCCAGTAGCTTGCCAACACAACAGCTATGATGTATGTAAAACTAAGCCAAAACTACATATGGAGTGAACTGACAGTTTATAAAGGTAAAAACTACCCATCTGTGAACACCTCTTACTAGCCACTGTGTTTCTGATCTCTCATTCCTTCCTCTCTGATTGCTCACACACTATGCCCCTATGCTCAGGTAAAACCTACAAAAATCTTTGAAATTTTGGTAAGCAAAACTCATAACTCTACTGGATGCCAAAAATCATGGGTGTAAGAGAGTGGGTTTATAGTACATTTTAATTTCCCTTCTTTCCAATGTGTTTCACATGCCTCAAACCACGCCTTTTTTTCCCCAGAGGGTAAGTATCTCTGTCTTTTTCTCCTTTTCTGTCCCTGCCCTGTATCATCCTGTCTCATCCACAAGTACCACCTGCTTTTCTTTTAAAGATGGATGATTTGATGTATGGCTGCCACCCCTGAGCCAACTGTTCTCAACTTTTCATTTTGTTACCGTTTCTGTTTCACTCATGGAAGAGAAGCTTGTGTGCCTGCAAGCCTAACTTTTCCAAATATTCCAACTGGTCTAATAAAAGATAATACTTCTATCTACAGACCTCTTCCTGTATTTCTTTAAAGTCATGTCCTTTAACAACCGAACTAAAAATGTGAGACAATTAAAAGGCAAATTATGGCATAACGAAACTTCAGGTTCATTATACTTTCAGAATACTGAAATTTAAGGAGCAATTTTCTATATTTTAAAGGTTTTTTTAGTCATAACCAGTAAGCTTTTAAATGGTATTCCTGTAGCTCTAAATCTGAATAATTTAGAATGTGTAATTAACTTATTTCTTGGGAAAGAAAAAAAAAAGCAGAGGAAGAAGACCCATGTTGTCTTTTCTATTTCTTTTCATGATGAGTTTCTTGCACAAAGCAAGCCAAATACTATGAAAGAAATAAATTTTGATAGGTCCGTGGACCTAAGCACTTAGCAATAAAATAAGAAACGGATGAGTACAGTTAGTTAATCAAATAACAGGGATTACATTTCATTGAGGGCCAGTGAAGAGTCATGCAGTAGGAAAAGAATGTAACAACATTGACTAGCTCTCTATGTTTTACCTGGGAATACATTTAGATTGTACATAATTATTCATGATATTTATGAAAGACTGTTGAGTGGCATTTATCTACTGAAATAGAGACTGAAACAAAAGAATGCACATGTAGCAAATAAGAAACCAAGGTGTGTCCCACCAACCCAGAGTTGAAAGAGTCTAGGCTCAAAGTACCTTAGATAACCACATCTTACAAATTCTTTTATAAATTTATGAAACTTTGTAGGGTAAACTATCTAGGTTGTTTCATCTATTCCTGAGGCAGCTCCAATACCTCATTCATTTTACAGGTAGTAGCATAATTTTTCAGTTCACATTTAATAATGGCCCAGTTCATGGTAATTTGTTCTTTTGATAACTGGCATTTACTTCATACAGGTCTTTTCGCTGCCTTGCGGTTTATCACCCATTTATGTTTTCATAGGTAACTGTAGTACCACCTCCTAGTCTTTGTTTTACTAGACTAAGCAAGCTAAGCTCATGGATTTCCTTGAGGCTGTACCTTACTCTATTCAGCTGCACCCATCTCAGTTGGATTCATATTTATTGAAAACAAATAACAAGAAATGCACTGCGGTATTACAGGTGATGTTCAGATATACCAAGCTCTGGTACAGTGGAATTAAAATTTAACCATCTTTACTATAAATACATCAGACCCACAAGAACCTCCAGCTCTTTGTATGTTTACAATCAAAAAAGTGTAATTTATAGCAGGAATTCTTGTTATTTTCACCTCATATTATAGACTTTCATCACATTTTGTATTACTACATGTTTCAAGGTCACCCAGCAGTAAGGTATTTTTGCATGAAACTCTATCTGTTGTCTGCTCTAACACCTACCACTTTGTTTTCAGCATATATTTTTTGTGCCAGTGTCATTAATGAAAATATTAAATAAGATAGCCCCCAGAACATTCCTTTAAGAACATTATTCCTGCATCTGATATTTTCCTTTTCAATAACATCTGTGTTCTCCTTAGACATTTTTTAACCTTAATATATAAATGCCTTAATTACAGTACAAATCAAGTTTCAGGACAACATCATAGCGTATAAATTTAGTGACAATACAATGAAAAAATATTAACCATCATAGATGTGTAACTGGATTCTGACATTAACAGTAACACTTGTTCTCCACTCTATATCTGGGAAGCTAATCTCCCATGGTTACACAAGTCCTAGTAGGGTCTCTTTCTAATAATATTTCAGGCATCTGAAGGTATCTAATATATCCAAATATATACTAGACCCCTGGGTGCTCTTCCAGTAGGACCTGTTTAACAGCCCTTCCAGAAGGGAAAGAGCATTTGCAACTATCTCTAAAAGACAAAGGTTGGTGTATTCTGTTCTTTTTGAAAGCATAGCACAGTGATAATATAAGCTTTTCAAAGAAATAACAAAAATATGTACATCTTCTTGGCTTTAGAAGATAAAACGTTGGTATCCCTCTGAATTAGAATATATTTACAGGAAAACAAATGCATACTGTGGTAAATGTTGCCTCAGTATTAATATGTACTAATGCATGATCCATTGTAAAAGACAGAAAAACACAAACAATACACTTCTGAGTTGCCTAGAAGTAAGGTAAAGACCAATACTCTTTCTCTTTTCCCACACAGAAAAACAGAGCAGAATCTTCGAAAGTAAATTAATCAATTTTTCTAATTCCAGGAAGAATCTAACTTGTTAGAAGGCCTAAAAGATTTATAGTTACAAAGATTTTTTTAAAGTAATAAATAATAACAAAACTAGGAATAAAATATTATATTGCTGTACCAGTAACACAATGTACAGTGAAAATCAGATAACTTGAAAACTTAAGTATCAAGTTTAAAAGCCCTACTACGTAGCTTTTGGATCATTGGCTTTTTGGACCAAATCCCATAGACATTTTTGGACCAATTCCCATGGGTTGTTAGAATAAAGTCAGAGCCTCCACACTTAATCATTTAGAACACAGGTCTCATTTTTTCAGTTCATAGTAATTCCACAGTGAAGGCACAAAAATGAAGAGCTAACTAGCTGTTACTGGATGAATCGGTATTGAATATACTAAAATGTGCGATTACCCATTTTACTGTTGATAAAACCAAAAGGCTTTAAGGAAAGAAAGACGTATACAGATATTTCTTCCATGGCTTAATTTTGTTTCTACTGATGCATGGCCAAAAATTGTGAGAACAGGTAAAAAATTATATATTTTCTCCCCATCTCTCCTTCTGCACTGGAGCCAGGAAAGTTCCCTGCCATTCCCAAGCTGTCTCACTATTTAACAGTTTTGTAGCTTTGTATCAATGTCAAGCAGGTCGAAAGTTTAACCCTTTGGATCTTATGTGAGACTAAAATGTAGTTCATAAGAAATTGTTTGAGAGTCAACACAATAACATAATCTCTAAAAGACAACTGCCTCTACACCCCAAAATTGTACTGGAATAACCCTCCACACTAGTGACTTGTAAATCTTTTATTAAATGCAGCATAATATGTTGCTTGTCCTTAATGGACTAGAAAATACATCAATAGTATATACATTTCGCAGTGCTGAAGCTATAGAATATAGCATTACTGTACTTAGTAATAGTGAATACCATTTTATAAGCAGCACACAAATACATTACTTTGAAGCTGGTTTACAGATAGCCCTATCTATTAAGATATGGCTTGGCTGCAAATCCATTAATCTAAACCAGACTGTAGCATACCTGTGATGTCTTACAAGAACTAATTGATAAGATTTCTCAGTTATAAACTTCACTTGATTCTTATGAATGTAGTAAATGAAGATGTGGAAGTGGATGAGATTTCATTTTGGATAAGACTCTAGCCCTTGTTACAATGTTATTACTTCAGAGCTGGTTATATATCATCATTGATATAACAATAACAGATGTCTTATTTGTGCATTCCTTTTCGCCTGCCTTTCAGCTATGATTTTACAACTGGTAAAGGATTAGAAAAAATTGCTAAAGGATTTACAAGAGATTTCTGCAGTATTATTTAGAAGGCAAGTGTAGTATTGTTTTTACAAATTCATCACCTAACATAACTCTCATTCGAAGGACTATATTCTGTTTTACCTTCCTAGTCTGTGAAATTATAGATCTGGGGCTAAGTTTATCGGGAAAGACTACCACATGTGATAACAGTGGCAGATAAGCAGTAGTGCTAACCATGAGGACACTGCCTAAGAACACTTCTACTGGCAAATAAATGCACATAAGCTACAGCATTATATTCTTCCAAGGTTTGTATGAATCATGCTTTGATTAGTGATTCTATAAGTAGTTTAAATTAGTAGGGAGTGTTTTGAAGCAGTTTCCTTTTCATTGTTCTGTCCTTCACTTCAATGAACAGGAAGATTATAATTACTACTTAAAACTTCCTTAACTAATGTTCTTCTCTGTGACATTTCACTGTCAAGAACAATGACTGGAATGGGATTAAACAATGAACCAAAACCATGCAAATACTTTGGATTTGCATTTTTTTGGTAAAAAAGTGGAGTTTTCTTCCAGTGTGATAGTATATTTCCCCTCCTAATTTTTTCAGTTTTGAAACAAAAACTCCATTAGACTAACCTGTACAGTTTCACGACTGTATATGGAAACTGTGGGGAAAAAAATAATTCAATTTTGCACATTTTTTTTCCATAAAACTTTAAACCGAAGTTTTGAAATGGAGGTTAACGTTAGGACTCAGGGAAAGGTTAACTCTTCAAATGTATTCATAGAAAAGCCTTGTGGCATGTAAAAGACACATCATGCACACCTGTAAATGAATAGAACAAATATTCTATTCCAGTTGCCTAAATGAGCTAAACAAATAGCTAAACAAAATGCTGAAGCTCTAGTATTTAAAAATGAATCGTGATTTTTACTAACAGTCATTCCAGGGATTTTAACCTTTGCCAGACAAATACTTAGCGTTATCTTCACTGGAAACTCTGTTCTTCTGAGAACTGCACAATCAAATTCTTAATCTATCTACATTTTCAGCTGCAGCTTACAAAATCAAATTTCACCCAAAATCTTTGAGACGTTGTGCTTCAATTATATTTGACCAAAGTTATATGAACTCCATTCCGACTCAGTGACTCACGTTTATGTCTATGCAGTTGGCTACAGAAATCACACATCCACATTCTGAGGTAGCCAGAGGAACCTACATATCCAGGCTCACTGTATAAGACCTACAAAGCAAAAGAGAACGCTGATTAACATACTACCACACTAACACAGAAATCTGGTTTCTGGACCTGAGCTGGACTCAAAGCACAGAAAGTGCAGTTCACATCCATTTGTATCACTCGGTATAGATGTACACTTTAGATATGTCTATATGTTGTAAATGAGTGTAGTGTAGAAATATTCAAGTCTACTTTGAACATTTTTCTTCTGAGTCCTGGAAGTCACTTGTCTCACCTACAGCAATCAGCTATGTTGAAAAGTTCAGGGTGCAGATATGGCATCAGTTATATCCATTCTGTAATTTAACGTATGACTACTAACTGTGCCATGCAGCAGACCTGGTTTATAAGCTGTCCAGTATAAAGAAAGTTCAATTCATCTTATTATATAGAATTTCTCTTAAAATTGTATTTATTTTTTTTCTAAAAATGCATTAATTAGTTTGAAAATTCCTACTTATGCAAATTCTGAATTTTACATAGATGTGGTAAATCAAAGACACATCAGAAATTAATCAGATCTGATCTTCAGAAATTAGGCTTAGGTGGTATACCAAATACAAACACTGGAAGAAAAAGACAATGCTTAAAAATAGCTTAAAGATGAGGGCTATCATGTATAGACAGTATGCAATACCTGACAAGAAAGGCAAGCCTTCTATCCACTGACAGTATCTACATCTTTCTCTGACATGTCTAGTAACAGGGAAAAAAGGACATGAAGACCAGTTCTGGGAGTCATCATTTGCAATTACATGATGACCATATACAGCATTACTCACAATCCAGATTGAAACTTGAGTTGTTGAAAGGTTGGGAAAGACTTTATGAGGACATACATCAAACACCTGAAGGTTTTATTTTCCTCTATTATTATTTATTTATTTTCTGTGGGCAATGTGCAAATCATTGCCTGAAGTACATTGGTAAATACACAACAATTAGTTTCAAGATAGAAAGAAATTAATCCTTCCATGGTTGTTTTGCAACACCTAAGCTGGTGCAAACTGCCCACATGACACAGGAAAGATTTCTATACCACCACAGCATTTCTATAAAAGTTCCCAACACAGAGAAAATTGTAAGGTCGGCTGAGATTCCTCTACACATGAGATACTCTCTGGCAACTGTTCTACCAGTCAGAAAGCAGACAGAACTTCCCTGGCAAGTACTCACAGCCCACTGCCCCCTCTCTTGTCAGTGGGCACTACTGAGAGCAGTCGGGCTCCCTCTTGTTCGTTCTCTCCCATCACATATTTATACACACCAGTATGATCCCCCCTGAAACGTCTCTTCTCTAGGCTGAAGAGTCCCAGATCTCTCAGCCTTTTTTCATATAAAGATATTCCAGTCCCTTAATCATCTTTGCAGCCCTGCTCCGGACTTGCTCCAGTAACTCCCTATCTTTTTTGTACTGGGGAGCCCAGAACTACAACCAGTACTCCAGATGCAGCCTCACCAGTGCTGAGTGAAAAGGAAAAATCACTTCTCTCAACCTGCTGACAACGCTCCTCCCAATGCAGCCCAAGATACTATTGGCCATTTTTGCCATGAGAGTACATTGCTGGCTCATAGTCAGCTTGTTGTCCAACAGAACCCCAACATCCTTCTCAGCAAAGCTGCTTTCAAGACTGCTGGACGCCAGTATGCACTGGTGCCTGAGGTTATTCCTCCCAAGATGTAAGACTTTGCATTTCCCCTTGTTGAGCTTCATGGAAAATTCAATTACTTTAAATGACATTTAGCAATTCAGTGATAGCATCAGAATTATCTACTGGGCCACTAGATTCCAACCTCTGCAAAAGCTGATGAAATTTTAAATAAGCAAATTTGTTAACAGTTGGATTAGCTTCAAAATTATAGAGCAAGACAACTTAAACATTCTTTTCTGGCACATGAATTAATGCAACAGTTGTCTAAAAGACACATAAGTGCAAGTAAATGTTCATAGTAAAAATCACCACAATGTGTTTGGAATGGTTAAGGCCCATATGGATCAACTCCCTTTAGTCACTGCTTGAACTGGTCACTAAGTGGAAACACCAAGGCAAGTAGAAACAAGAAAAGAGAAGACACAGGGGACCTCATGATAACTAACACTGCCTCCATCTCCTGTGAACCACATTGCGATGTAAAACAAGTGGGGCACTGTCACTTTTATCTTGTAAGGTGCCTTTACTAAACAGGTCTAGAAAAATAGAATAGACCACCCTACCACTTCTGTCCCCTTCAGCTTGTCTTGTCTAGCTTCACAGAACCAGACATTGCCTGGAACACTTGTCTTGGGTTCTTTTTGATATTTTTCTTCTGACAGGCTTAATTTTTAATTTTATACTCTTTCTCCTGTTTAATTGACTTGCACTTTTTACCAAAGAGCATCTGGTAGTTACACAGCACAATACTGTGAGCACATGATTAGAGAGATGACTAATTTTAAGCACCACTGTGGTGAAATCATGAGATGAGATATTTATTAATATTTAACATTTCAAATATTTTTCAAATTTTTTAAAAAAGATATAAAATAATGTAAATGGCAAACAGTAACTAGACATATAACTTGGATAAAATTTTACTCGCTTAATTATATTACAGGTTTTTGGTGGTACCTTTGTGGAGGCTGGTATCCTTTTCACAAAAATTCCAGAAAGCTTCGTAGCATCCATCCACATGTAAAGGACAACTTCATGCTATACTACATCTGTGTTTATTCCTAAAACCTCAGAGAATAAATCTTTCATGAATACACTATTTAATATGTATTTCCAACTTGTACTATTTTTTACTCTAAAATAGTCAAAGTTCCTCACTCTGCTCTCTAGAAACATGACAACCATTGTGTATAGAAGATTTAGCACTGGCTACAAGAGAAAATGCTCATAGAAGGCGTTTGATGGACATCGGCAATGCATTTAGTGTTTAGATCCCTAATGAACTTCATCTGTTTAACTTCTCAAAGAACAGTTTAAGAGGTGACCTGAGCAGTAACACTGGCTTTAAACTGATATATCTAGCATACAGCCTACCAAAATCAGGAAATCTAACTATAGCAAAACTATGTGATAAAAATAAAGCTAAACAAGTTCAAATCGGGCTACTTACAAATGAAAGAGAAAGTAGTTAACCACGAAGAATTTGGTAAGAGTCTGTATGTCTGGATTATTTTAAATCAAGACTTAAAGATCTTCTGGTTTTGTTTCAATCAGAGATGCAGAACTATAAGCAGCAATTAATTAATGAAATACCTACAATATGTGCTATGCTGGCAAAATGACCACAGTGGCTTTCCTTCTGGCCTCAAATCAGAAAGAACATATAAATGTATTAGCAAATCAGATTATATTTCAAACTCATTTTGAATGCAACTGCTTAAGCTGAAAGCAAGAGTTAGGCTTTATACATCTAACACTGTTTACAATATTAGAATGCTAAATACAGAAAGAGAAAACTAATTTTAAAAACTTCTTGTTTGTTTGCTTGTTTTTTGTTGTTTTTGTTTGTTTGTTTGTTTTTTGTTAAATGGCATCATCTAGCAAGCTCTCTTATTGCTTTGAGCAGTCTCATCAACTTGCCATGAAAGACACTAAGTATACTAAAGCCATACAACATGGCAGTACTCTACATTTTAACCTACCCTTAGGGACTACTTAACCTCGTTTTACTTTTTCCAGACCAAAGCAACAGTAAGGATAACCAAGACATGATATATATGTCATAACTATGCAAAGGTCAACAAGGCTTAAACACTTTGGGTTCTACTCATAAATATTTGACTAATAGGAGTGTATTTTTCATCTTTAAACCCTAAGATTGGCACCTCAGTAGGCAGCAAATTATTCTGACTGAACATGTAAAATACATGGTTCCCAAGCTGAATTTCTCCAGATATGTGCCTGAATGCCAATGTCAAATATCAAGGAGTGGTAATAATTCTCATACCATTCCTTATATTATAAAGGTAACTGACTATATCAGCATGAGTTGTACAATGTGCCTGATTATGAACTGGCTTACATCACTTTGACTCCAACGAAACGATTTTGGATTCACACTAGAGTACTTTAGAACCTGGTCCTATACATCTCTTATTACTAACCAAGTGGCAGCTTCATTTAGTTTATAGGATAGAATGGGCAAGCTAGTCTTATTACAGGGGAACAGGTAACCTACTTCAAGACTGCCTAAGTTTAGGCAACCTACATTGCCCCTTCGGATACCTTCGAAACAACTGCTTTTAGTGTTACTGTACACATTTGCATAATGCAAATACACTCAAAACCTTTCCTCCTTGACAAAAAAAAGAGGCATTATTAATTTACCAAAATGTTTTCTTTTTGTAATTGAAATGAAAATTGATTTGATGTGCAAAGAAGTTATTAATGGCTACTAGTCTACAGAATTACATACTTTTACTTTTCACTTACTTAGTGGCTTAAATAATCCATCTGTATCATCTTCTGTCTTGATTCTTGACTTGAAAACCAACAGATCTGAACAAGTAGCTATAGGACTCCAGGGAGAATGTCATCATATAAATCATTAATATTTTCCTTACTAAGAAAGATGGAGGTGGGGGGAACCTAGACAACAATTTCATACATGTACGTGTTTTCCAGGCTGTTGGATTAGGCAGGTTTTTTTCCCCCAAATTGGTATGGCTTGAGTTAGATTTAAAATCAGTTCCCAGAGGAGGTTGATAAATGGATTAAAGTGGAACATAAATTCCCTATGTACCCAGTCCCTTAAACCTTGATGTCAGTAACATGCCTAATCATTCCATTATTATAAATGTCAAATATGTTTTACATGTGCTAGAAAGAGTGAACGGGTATCAGAAAAAATGAAAGCCTCAAGAAACTGTAATGCTATCATGAACTCCCATGCATAAATATCTAAAATAATACAGTGTTCACCCACTATTGTTTTGAATTCTTGTTTTCTTATAACTTGCACACTGAACCCCCTACTATGAGATAGCCAGTGTATCCACTGCGCTACACATACTTTGCGCACTTTTAATGGCACATACATTTGCGTACTTTTAATGGCACTACTTCTAAGAGCTAGCATAAAAAACTGAAGAGTGTATAAAGGCAGAATACAAACTCGCAGTGTGAATTTTTTTCAGTAGGTAATTTGAGAAATTGTACACATGAATCCTGTTTTAAAAATATAAGAACTTTTATTCTGCTCAGCAAAATGAAATGCCTCAGCTGAAGTAGTGTTTGCACTGGATTTCAAGAAAGATGTTGCAAAGTACAGAGAGAAAAAAAATGACAACCCTTTCAGAAAGAATGACTTGCAAGAAAGGACTGAAAGAATTGGGCTTACATACAGCACCAAACAAAAATGGGAGAAATGGATCAGCATTATAATAATCCTGAAACAAGTAAAAAAGCCAGTGATTTATCCTTCTCCTCTTTCTTCAAAGTATACAGAGGAAAGTAAGTGGTTTCATTTGCAATCCATAGGCTTGGAATGAAACATCAGAAACAAGTTTTCTAAGTTCAAGTGAGGTAAAATACTAGAACATGTTACCAATGGAGACTATGAAAACCTCATCATGGAAGTCTACAACAACAAATTAGAAACATTTCAGTATGAGACAGTGCAGTTATATTTGATACTATCAAATACCTGATCTGGTTGACTACACGATCTCTTGAGGTTAGCTACATTCTACATTTCTATGATCCTGTGGCAAGAGTCATTCAAAGGCTATTACAATACTTTACTGGTGAAAATACTATGATACGTAATGAGAGGTAAGAATCCTTGGACAACAAAGCATTAAGCATTTTTGAAGAAAAACAGTGAAAGAAACCTCAGCTATTCAATATAACTCCCTAGGTATAAGGTGGCAATAGGAATTTCCTTACTAAGGGGGAAAAAAAATAATCCTTAATCTATTTCTATGCCCTTCCCCAAAGTCTATCTGAGCTAAAATAATCCAAAGCTCCCTAAACTTTATATGCTTAAGAGTTCCAGACTACACAGCTCCCATTGAAGTCAAACAGCATTGGTGAGTCCCCGCAAGTTATATAAGCAAACCTTTGCTGTTTTATTTTCTTTGTGTGAGAGTGATAGGAAGTGGACAGAAAAAAGACCTAAACTACCACAACAGCACACAAATCTATACATTTAAGGGGCTTTTGCCAGTTGTTATGCACTGGATAAATCAACAAGTCAGGGAGTTAACACTAATCTGTTATCTCTTTCATAATTCATGCTTAGGCAGAATTTGTTCCTCTTTCAGAGATTTTGTTGTAAAGCAGTTAAGGCACAATATAGGCCCTAGTTTTAGCCTCGTAAAGTACTTACCTTTCTATTTGAAATACTTCTGGATATAAGAAAAACAGACAGGCTACTTAGCTACACTGAGGTACTATGTTTCCAACAAGTTAATAAAAAAAACAGGCAATTCAGCAGAGCCTTGCTGTCTCACAATAATGCTTGGGAAATATATTTTAAAGTTACAAAACTTTGCTAATTAGTAAAAAATAACACTGAAAATAATACAATCTATCACAAAGTGTACTTTTTATTTCACTAGTTTTATTTTAAGTAGGTTGATTTTAATATATTTACATATTGCAACATTAGTGTTACAATGTCAAACACTGAGAAACTTGGAAATGATACTATGCATTTTGGTGTACAACCTTGATTCAATCCTTCTGTTTATCTGTATTACAAAACAGTTCTTAATTTCTAATTTTTCCCTCCTTTGCCTTACTTGCATGGTAAATAGTGCACCTCCTCAGTACTTCTTTTTAAACTTTAAATTCAAAATTTGGCCTCACTTATTCTTTACTGCATGCTGTCCATGTCATACTTACTAAGAACAGCCTTATTAATTTCAGTGTACGTTCTCTAATGAAGCTTATTACCATAGTAGCTTCTTGTGTAAGCACTAGCATGAAGATAGACATTAGCAAATGTATTTCCAAAACATCTTCTCCTCTGTCCCGTATATTTTTGTACACTTTTGTGTATATATGTGTGTATATTTTTTTTTCATTCATGTATATGTGTATGAGAAACTAAGTTTGAAAGATTTAGGCCAAAACTGTTCATTGATTTGGGCTGTCCAGTGTAATAAACCTAGGACCTGATTTTTCAGAGCACCATGCTCCGTACTCCGTATGTTCAAAGATACCACTTCCACTAAATTAAGTTCCATTGACAGTGCTTAGCATTTAGTGCAATGATGCTCTCAAATGTAAATTCTTAGCAGAACATATGCAGGATGATCATATTGCTTAATGGTTGGCACCTAATTTAGATGTCTAATTTGTGAGGTTATTTCCCAAGGGTCTGCTATCAACAGAAAGAGGTAGTCCTGCTGCCTCTGACCATGCATCCCTACTTCCTCCCATGTGCTGGCACTTATATTTATAAGGCCGTTCTGTCAGTTTGATTCACAAGTTGATTTAGCTGAAAAATAATATTTTAGGGTGGTTTTTTTGCATGTTAAGTTTTCAGATGGATTAGCTGGTCTATCTGAGCATGTATGCACACCAGCAGCAGCAGCAGCAGTAATACAAGTGCACAGGTATTACTCTGAAGCTGGCTAGAGCAGATTGGGATTATCTCTTTAACCAGCATCTTATGGCACCTATGTAATTAAATTAGATGGCTGGCACAGAAAAATGTGCATGTTGTGCCAAAAAAAGCCATGCGGAAAGAAAATTCCATCAAATGACTTCTACGCTTACATAAAAAGTCCATAACAGGACAGGAGTGAATCTGTATTTCCTGGGCAGCAGTCAAATTATCTTTACACTTAAATTTTCTTTCTATATGTTCTGTTTCATTCACCTAGTACATATTCCGAATTCCACAACAAATGAGGCAGAGGTCCTACAGAAACAGTCTAACTCATTACACAACTACAAGGTTTTCTCTGTACAGTGAATGAAGCTGAAATCTTTTGGGGAAAAAAGCAGTATGCACTAATGATATTTTAACACATACAGAAAAAGGGGAAAAATAAGTTTAAATAATTGAATTTGAAACCAGAAAGGTATTTTCATATAGGTTTCTGCATCTGACTACTGAGAGCTTAAAAAAGCAAATCCAAACTCCAGAAATTTCATCATGTGGAATCACAGTGGAGTCAAGTGGCATGGTAAGAACACTTAGGGCACGTTACCATCTCAGTTATAGAAATTGATTTTTAAATAACTCAGCATTTTCAAAAATCTTTTACAGCTTGTCACAGAAAATACATAAACATGCAGCTCTGAACCATAAAAGTGACCCAAGTCCATTAAAATTGATAGACTTTCAATTGACCATAGATCAGGCACCAAGCATACAAAGCAGTGTTTTCAAAACACTGTATGACTGCAGACTTTTTAAAAATTACTTCAACAAGCAAATAAGTATCTGAAAGATATACGGCGTATACTAATAGTACAGAAAACTAGATTAATTTGCCTCAATGACTTCTGTAATTATGAGGAACAAGTCTGAAGACACAGAAGGAAAACAAAGCCTGCTTGCCTTTTTTAATTGGTATTCTGCTATGTATTATCATTCTATTGCTGTCATGTTCTTCACACTGTTGTGGTATCAAGCAAACCCACAAATACTTTTAGGGAAAAAACCCCAGAAACTTACATTGACTTATCATCTTGTGAACTGTCAAAACAGTTAATGCTTAACAGTGATACTAATATATAGACCAACTGTTACTTTTTTTTATTTGTTTGTTTAAATACATACTAAAGACACCATGGTTTGTTTCACAATACAATCACTTTCAGAAAGTACATTAAAACCTATGGATATAAATTAGATCATAAATTGAGGTTTCTCCTTGTTTATGAGGTAACAACTGTATCCTGTGGAGGTGTTTATTAGACCTGTTACAGACAGAGCTGCTACCAAGTTAAGTGGAAGCATGCTCAATTTTTTCTTACGACACAAAAATGTCAAAAAAGAGCTGAACTTCACAACAAAAAAATAACACAAAATACATCAAAAGAGTGAAAGATACTTGTAGAAACATGTGTCAAACTGAATGAAGTGGGGATATTACAAGCATTATAAAATTGTAATAAGCACTCCAATCAGTTGCAAATGCACTTCTGTTCTTACTGTAGTCCCCAACACTAGCATCTACAGTCAATAGATTGGAAAATATATATGACGGCTAGCAGTCTTGCAATAATTTTGTTATAGAAAGCAACGTGGACCAAAGATTGTGTCTATGTAAGAAATGGGGTGGTAAAGTAAAAAGATAGCTGTAAGGTCATAAAAATCAAATCAGAATTTGCACATTGTGCATGAATTGATTCCTTATAATATCATACTATAATTACCTATTCTCAAAACACAGCCATTTTAAGCTCTGTGGAGAATAGTGAATGGTATTTTAACTCTGAACTTGGCTGTAAATCACACTATGCAATTGTCTTTTTAAGGTAATGGAAGGCACCTACTAATATCACAGTTAAACTATCAACTAACACAAAATAAAAAACAGACCAAGGGGTCACTATCTACTGTCCTACACCAGCCATGGCCAAGACTACCTGCAAGGAATGATGGTCATTACTGGAAGCTCTCTATCAGATGTTTTGCTTTGCCTCCCCTCTCTTTAATTTCACCCTATAGCTTACATGTCCTCATCCTTTTTTCCTCCTCATTTGCCATTCCCAATCATTCGTTTTTCACATAGTTTCTTTCTCTTTAGTCCTCTGTCCTTCTTGGAAGGAAACTTAGTTGACATAATAGATGGACTGGAAATCAACCCCAAGGCAAAAATCAAGAGCAGCTGCCACAGGCAGATACCAAGGAAACAAAATAAGAACAAAGGAAGCACAAAGTTACTTCCTGAAAACGCTCTCCCCGCCAGCATCCAACCATTTGCAGCTCTGAGACTCCCTGAGCCAAAGGTAAATTTAAGTTTTTCATACTTTTTTCTTGAGTATTTTATCCAGTTGCTTATTGAACTTTTGCAAACTTCTGTCATCTACGACATCTTACAATATAGATGTCCACAGCTTAATTACACATGGTCTGACATTTGTTTTATGTAGTAAACTGCAACGGCAGTTTGATTGCTGGCACAAGAAAATTATATCCTTATGAGCCTTTAAAATGGATATCAGACTGAAAGGAACACCTCCTTCCCTCCCAAACACACATATCTCCTACTATTTAGGACAGAGCTAAAGAAAGTAAAGTGTCTTTACATTAAATAATACTCTCCTTTAAAAGAATGCTCTTTTTTTCAGTTTCACATATTATTTTTTGGTCTCTGAGTAAGGAAGAGAATCTGTAATTTGGCTGAGCTTGACTGTATTTTCTCTTACTGTGAGGCAAACTGTGAGTTTCAAACATTTATACTTAGGCGAGAGTACCAGAAATAGCTGTTCCCAGGAGGGCTTCTGGTTCCAAACAAAACTCACTAAAATACGAGGAGGATCAAGTGATAAAAGGGTTCATTGGGCATTGTCAACCCATTAGAAACCAGTCTCAAATATTCCCGAATGACTGGGCCCGCCTGACAACCCCATGCTATTCATATTTCTTTGTACTCTTCCAAGAAACTTTGTGAAGTTTCTGACTAAGATGCACAGAAATACTGAAGATGTGGTCCTAAAGCTTTCAAGAAAGCAAGTGAACAGAACCTAAAATCCATAAAAATAATTTTTAAAAAATCACAAGATTTAAAGCAAATTTCATGGATCAAGTGCCTGAAACCTCAGTTAGGACTCCAGTAGCTTGTATGTAGTTCATGAATGTGACTAAACTGAAATTAAAGGGAATGCTTCTATTTCTCAAACATATGGTTAACTTTCTTCATAACATCTAGGTTTTATACGTTGTTTAGAAATGGTCATACCTGTCTTCCAATTAATTCAATAAAATCTATTAAAAATGCCCAACACAGAAAGTAAGGCTTGCATCATACTATATTTAAATATTTAATAACATCATTTGCTTGAGACCTAACAAACTTCCAAGTAAATCCAAGCACAAATTTGGTTGTTTTTTCTCCTAAAATTTAGCAGGAGCCATTTCTCTGTGTGTGCACGAGGCTGTAGGGCAGTAACACCCAGGCCCTGTCAGGATGCACAGCCCCAGCCTCACTACTTCAGCACTTGTTTTCTTTAATGCGCAAGAAACAGCCACTTCCAAGTGACTTCTGGAAACAGGCCTTGAAAACTTTATTTTAAAGCCGTGACACAGCAGGGCTCACCCAGCCCATCCCCGAGCAGGCGCTGCAGCACCCGGCAGAGGCCCAGCCACCCCGAGCCGCGACCGGCCCCGTTGCACGCTGGTCTCCCCAGCCCCGGGCAGCCGGGGCCGGCGCTGCGCTCGGGCCGCGCCAGAGCCGCCCTACGCCGGCGCACAGGCGCCAAACCAAGGGGCGGCTTGTCGGGCGCACAAGCGGGCACCTCCTCAGCCGTGAGGCGGCCAGCGCCCTCCTACCCCCGCGGCGAGGCAAAGGAGAGCGGCGCGGTGGGCAACCCGAGGGTTACGGGGACGCCGAGCCCCCGTTTCCGCGCGGGGCACAGCGGCGGCCGGGCGCGCCGCGCTCCCCTCCCGCCTGAGCGGCTGCGCAGAGCCGAGCGGCGCGGGATGGTGGCTCTCCCCGCCCCGGCCGGGCCGCGGGGCGGAGCCGCGGCAAGCGGCCGCTGCAGCCGGCCCTGACTGCTGCGGTACCGGGCTGGGCGCCCCTGGGGTTGCCGCAATCTGCCCCCGACCCCCATCCCCGCCCTTCTGCCTCGCGGTGCCGGGGCCCGGAGCGGCGCAGCCCGCTCCCTGCCCGCCGCCGCGCAGGCCCGGCGGTGCGAGGCATGAAGCTGAGCAAAGCCCAGTACGATGAGATAGCCCAGTTCCTGGGGCACGTGCAGCCCACCCGGCAGAGCCTGAGGAAGCTGAAGGAGAAGTTCCCTAGGTAAGTGCTTCCCGCCCTCCGGGGCCGCTGCCCGGCGCGGGGCGGGCGGCTCGGGCCCCGGGCGGCGGCCTCCGAGCTCGCTGCGGGCGGACGAGGGGCCGCAGGGGGCCGCTCCGCCCGCTCCAGCCCGTGCTCCCAGTGCCAGGCCCCACACGGTACAAAATCACTTGGACACGCACACGGTCACCGGCGGCGAGCGGCAGCTTGCTGAAGGTGCTGCTGCGAGCAGAGTGCTTCTCGCTCTCCGTGACCTGAGAAGTTGGCACAACATAAAGAGCGCTTCCTCCCCCACCACACGTCCGAATAAAAGCTCTCAGGTCCCTTTGTGAGGCTCTTAAACACCAAGTAGATCTTCTTACATGAACGAAGCCTTAAGGCTCAGGCTGTTACTCTGTGGCTGAAACCCAGGATGGAATCTGGCCTGTGATACCATTGCCCTGTGGCTTAGGGAGAAGGGGCTTTCCAGAGCCGTAGCTCTTTACTCAGTGCTGTTCTCCAGTTGAACTCTGGAAAAGGGATCATCTGCTTGTAGGTGAGCATTCATCTGCTTCCTTGCCTGAGCAGCATGTAGAAATGTCATAGGCATTTGTGAGTGACCATAGGTTGGCATAGAAAGATGTACATGACAGGATGTGCTCCACGCACATTGCAGAAATTTGCTTGATACCAACAGGAGTTGTAAAGGACACGTTGCAAGGGGTTGTTTTGGTTTGGTTTTTTTCTTCAGGTTTGGGGGAAAGATTACTAGTGCTGAATTGGACAGGAAACCAAATCAGATTCTGTGGGGAAAGGAGTGGTGCTGTGTCTCAAATACACCAGAAAACTGCAGGTTTTTAAGTGCTGTGCTTACTTTGGTGAGAGAGAAAGGAGTAAAACAGATGATGGTTCCCATGCTTCCTAAGTGAGCCTTGGTAGTCTTAGCACAAGTGTTGCTGAAGAAACCAGCTGAAGATGTGTATAACTTACAGTCGATGGATGAAGAGCCAACATTAAATTAGGCTCTTAAACTGTCCATTGAAATCTTTTCCCTTTCAGGAAAGTGTGTAATGTAGTTAAAAATCAAGCTGAGGGAAAGCCCTGTTATAGAGAACTGATGCTAAAGCAGTGTGGTTGGCTCAGTAAGTGCACTGAGTGGCACCGTTGGGAACCCAGCTCACCTTGCACAGTACTTTGCAACTTGGGAAACCACTTACTGTGACAGCATATGTCTGAGGAGCTTAGACTTGGCTTTATCACTTTGGTGCTAATGAAATTAGAAGAGAGTGTTTATGTGTATATATGCATGCATGCACACACACACGTTTTTCTTTTTCTAGTCTCCTTATAAAGCTGTCTGAAAGAAGGTTAGAATTTGGGCTGGTTTGTCAGGTCAGTCACTGTGTGTAGGAACAGGCTTCCAAGACAGATCCATAGGCACGTGTATGTCTGTAACAGAGAAAATAAGTTTGTCAGAAAACTACCTGGGCTTTCTGCTGATATATTTTACTTCCCAGCCCATTCCTTTGATGCTGGAAATGATCCATTGACTCCTCGGTTTGAGAACTTGATGACTCCTGAAAAACTCTGTACTAATAGCAACGTAAAGTTATATCAGAAAAAAAATAACATTTTTTTGTAAAGCAGCTGGCTCAGGTGTGGTGAACACAGAAGAGCAGATATTAGCTCTAGTAGTTGCTTCCATTATTTGCTGGCTTAACATAACTGTTTTCTTGTTATCCACATTATGAGTCTTCTGAATTCCACTTGTAGGCCTCTCCTGAATTGATAATAGTTTGTGTATCCTGGGAGAAAGCTAACGTATATTTGAATGATGAATGAATTGATACTTTTTCTAAAAAATATCTTTCTTAAGTATATTTCGAGGAGGCCTGCATGTCTCTTTTCTGTGAACTCCTCTGCAAGTGATGTTTCTTTGTTGTCTTTTTGTTTATTTTTCATAACAGGGCAGATGCAGGAAACCCTCAGAGAAAAATCTGAAGTAGCAAAATATGTTGGCCTAATGATTTTGAGATGCAGTTAAAAAAAATCATGCCTTCCAAGGCCATTGCTTGCCTTAGCAGCCAGGGAGACATATTGAAATAGATACATGTTATGAGAAAAATAGGCAGTCTTTATAACTGTTGTCTTATAAAAGAGGCCAGCTGCAGAGATTTGTAAACCTGTGTGGCATCTTAAAGGAGAGACTTTTTCAGTGATGTGTTTTATAGCTGTGGAGTAAGTTTCTTATAATCTAGAACCTGTGTCATTCTCTTCTAGGATGAGAAGGGTCTGAATGGACTTCTTGGCTGCTTTTTTGTTTATGAAAACCAAAATCAAACAAACCAACGCCCCACCCCAACTTTCTACTTCAGTCTTTTTAAGAAAATATTCCAGAATCTCTCATGGCACTTGCAGTGTGGTAAAGGTGTCCATAACCAGTTTGTCATTATTATATGGTAGCAGTTGCTGATTCAAACTGGAAAGTACTAATATCCATAATAGTTGCTTTCATCTTGCACTTTGAGTCTTTCCCCAGTAAGGATCAGTATTCCACAGGTAATGCAATACATAAATCAACAGTTTTCAAGTATTCTGGTTCCTGCTGCCTCATAGATCTTGACAGTCTTTGGATTTCTGCATTAATCTTCTCAGTTTTTTTTTTTTTTATGATACTATCTTATCTGTTGGTTCTTCCCATGTCTGTTGTGTTTCTTGAGGATTCACAGTTTATGCTCCTTATTTAAAGATCTTTCACATTGTGTTATAGGCCTGCTCTCATTCTGCAATTTCTCCCTAAGAGTAATTTGTAATTTCTGTAAAACTATTGCCACAATTTAGTGTGTATGGGTATGCTATGTGGTAGCTGCCAGTGACCTGTGAATCTAAATCATATTTTAACAGGGCAGTTTGTTCTTGACTATTATTCAACTACTTCAGCAGGTGGGATTATTTCTTCAAAAGGGTGTTGCCGTGTGGTTTATTAATGCCAAATAGTCAAAATTAGGCTGCTTCTAATACTGTTTATAAGTCTCTTTATAGAAGCACTGGGACTTTTAAAATTTTTTACAATCCTGTAGCATTACAGACAACATGGGTTTAGTCTACTTTGCTTTAAATCTGGTTATTTTGCAAAAAAAGAAACTCGGGAATCAAATTGCTGTCCTTTTTCTGTTAGTGCTGCACTTTGTATTGATGCCCAGCAATTACCAGTGCATGTATTTATTCTTAATATATTTGTTACATGTTTAGCAGTTGTTTTCTGATATGTTCATGTTTAACAGCAGGATTTTTTGGTGACCTGAGGATTATCAAAATGTAATTTTGAGCACTAAGCACGATAAATCTCTACCAGTATTGGATCCCTGATATGTAGTTCCTTTGAGCTTCTCAACATATATAGCACTGGTCTGATAATTCTGTATGTTCTGTGTTGTGCTCTTCTAACGTGTACCAGCTTTTCTACTTTGCTTCTCACCTGAATTTATCTACTTGTAATAATTTGTGTTTTGCTTTGTAACTTCTGTGGGGTTTTTTTCTTCTGCTTTCTCCTTAGCTTATGTTCTTCTGTGATAGTATTCTTCTCAATGAAACCTAATGTCTAAATTTGATTACCCATTGTAGGGCTAGTTGGAGGAAATCCAGGGTACTGTGGGAAATGCTCTGAGAAAGTTACAATCTCTTTATTTTCAGGGCTTGTTTCTATCTTAAATAGTAGTTAGAGCTGCCTACAAGTAGAATCTTCTGCATATAAATCACCTTAGCATTACTTATTTATGGTGACAAGATGTAGGTTAGACCTTTAAACTTTTAACTGTATTCAAAGACTATTTTAACTTGTCCAAAAAGCCCGGCTTCTGAGGGCTTGATTTATACTGAAGCTGATATTCTAGTACTTCAGTTTGGTTGCTTCCTGGGAAAACAAACAAACAAACAAACAAACCCTCTGTTCTTATGTATATGACAGGATACATAGTTTCTCTTCAGAAACTTTTCCTAAAACTTCTTACTAATAGAACATGATTGACAAATGACTGGACACTTCTCAAATCTGTACCTTGTACATATTTTCCTGCTCTTCTTCACACTCAGTTCTGATTGAATACTACAGTTTTCTTGATTGAGTCTTCCTCTGGTCTCTACCAAGTTTTCTAAGGGTGTAAGGCTTGTTGACCCAGTTTATTACGGTACTATCTTGGTTTTTCTTCTGCAAAGTTTTCTCTGGTTTGGTTCTGATCTAAGTCTTTGAGTTTCTTACACGATGTTGTGCTTGAACTGGGCAGTCCAGAAACTTTCTGACAGTGCAAGTTAGCCTTGCATCTTTTAGAGGTTTCAAAAATTGTGCTTTTCAAGTGCTTGCATTGAACTGTTGTGAAGCATATTTTATTCCATTTAGGAGTGCTGTTTTTTTCCACAGCACAATTAGTGCAGCCTGTGTTGTTTCTCTTCCTTACTTAAAGTTGTAAACAAACTTACTGCCTCTAGCCCAACTTCCCTTTCAGTACCTTCATTTTTATTCTTGTAAAAGAAGCATTCTTTTTTGAGCCTATGTAAGTGCAAACTGTGTTTACAGAGTTTCAAAGTACTAGGACTTCACAGTATTAGAATTTATAACAGCTGCTCTGTGCAGGTCTTCACTTTTTCCATGCCTTTATTCGAAGAAGTACTGTCCTGTTTGTGTCCCTCTGTGAAAGCTTCCTCCCTATGATCAGGAAGAGCTTTTCTTACAGCAGAAAGGGATGGGAAGCCGGCATACATGTGAGAGAATAACCTTTTTTTTTCCTTCTTCCTTTTTTTTTTTTTTCCTAATAAGGAAGAGAAAGACATTATGCACAGGTTTATGTTGATATACTTGATATTCAAGTGTGGATATTTGGTTTCAACATATGTAGCTTCATGTTTGATTATTGGAATGTGAACAGTCTTTGTTCCCAGAGCACATCAGCTGATGCAAGCTCCTCCACATTCATGTCCTGTCGTCTTCATTACTTAACATCACTTCAGGTTTTACAGACATTTTCAGTAATTATGTTGCTCTTTCTCCAAATTACTGATAGTTTTATTAAATGGCACTGGGTCTGGAAGGCATCCCAACAAGATTTTTAATTTAAAAAATAAATATATATCTGCATGGTAATGTTTCACAATGTAAGTTGGAAAATATAATCTGTTTGTTATTTGCTCATTTTTATCACTTTCTCAGTGATGGTTCATACTGAAACAATGGCCCTAAAGAAGTTTAAATGTATGGCATCAATGTTATTTCTTGTACCAGCTGTTTAAGACTGTGTTAATGTTTTTTCTTCCTCTTTGCCAGTGTCATTGTTGCCCATCCTTTTGGTTTTTAGAACTGGGTGTAGACAGATCTCTAATTATCCTCTTTCAGCCAGTTATATTCAAAAGGAAACATACTGCTTTTTCATGAATAATTTCATTTTTCATTTGTGCTGTTGCTTAGATTGTCAAACAGTACTGATAGGCCGAAGATGGTTGCAGTGGGAAACAAGCAGATAGAACTCTCTTCTCTTTTTTTTTTTTTTCTTCTTCTCCTTTCCATTTTTGTGTTCTGGTACATGCTCCTAGTAGAGTTTTGTGTGTTATCCATTAACTTAAAAGTAGATGATATGTGTAAGCATGTGTCAACATGGAATTTAATTTTGAAGGAAGTCCATTGTAGTTTCTGTTACAATTTTTACAAATGTAATCATCCTCCTTACAAGCATTCCCACATATGTTGTCCATCCTAGCAAAAATGCAAAGTTATTTTAAAGGTTAGCCTTGAAATTTTGCTTGAAATAAGCAAGCAAAATTAAGGTTGTACTTTTTGAATTCTTGAGTACTAATAAATGTCTTCCTTCTCTCTTAACCTTTTCCCCTTCCAATACGGGAAGTGCTACCATATGGGAGTACAGTTCATTTTATAAAAAAAATAATCAGAACAGGACTTATTACACTTGTGAAATTCATTTTGGCTGAGTAAAGGGAAAGCCTTTTTGGCCTTGAGGAATTTATACAAATCACTTAGAAGCCAATCCTATATCCTTTGAAGATTTGATGGTGAAATACAATGATTGGAAGGGGCCTCTTAAAGCAGAAGTGGAAATTAGTTCACTATAATTTGAAAATGCATTCTGAATCTTTTGTAGCTGTGTGTAGGGTGCTCTTGTTTAATACAGACAAAAAGAAAGAGAAAGAAAAAGAAAGGAGAAAAGAAAAATACAGGAAGAAAAAGAAAAACGGACAGAAAAATAAATAAAAATACAGAAAAAAATAAAAAGAAGAACATAGACAAGGGGGTAAAGAAAGAAGAAATGAGAAAAAAAGGATGAGGAAAAGAAATAAAAAGGGAGAAAAAATAGAAAAGGAAAAGAACAAATAAAATAAGTAAAACAGGAGAGAGAAAGAGAGGAAAAGAGATAAAAAGAAAGGGAAAGCAATAAGAAAGGGAAAGAAGGAGAGGAAGAAAGAAAAAGAAAGAGAAAGAAAATCTTTTTATATATTAAAGATGGAGGCATCATCTTAATCACAGTGTACACTACTGTGTTGCTTCATGAAGTTTAATTTGGTTGTACTTTTGCCACTTCACAAATTCCATGGTTGTGATAATCACCAGTAGGATAGGAATGTAAGTCTTGTGGCACTATTTTTTCCAAAGTATTTCACTCTAAACCAAACTTAGTGTCATCAGACAGACCAACAGATGTCTGTAGATTTAACGGCCAGATTACGGTGATTGTTAAGGAAGGATGAAGTGGAAGTTTTAACACTGACCATATGTGCATTTTAATTGACTTGTGGATTTTAGGATACCATTATATTCATGTTATTTGTACTTACGGACAACGATGATAAAAATGGTAATTCTTAATTGTATTTCAGAGACAGTTCCATACTGTATCATTCTTCTGAAGCCTGCAAACTAGTCTAGGCTAGAGCTTTATGAGCAGTGGGGATTTGCTACATGAGAGGCAAAAATATTTTATTCATGTGCTGGTTTTTGGACAATCATATTCTGGGCTATATTACAATGGCACGATAAATTGCTGAATACACTGTCTGCTGAATATGACCTCACCATGAAAAATTTGATGCATTAGAGTAGGAAAGGTTGGAATATATCAACCTTAGCTGACAAGGGACTTTGAATTTTGACCTAACACAGATGACCTTTGTGTGCAATAAAAGTGAGTTTAATCTCCAGGTCAAGGTTGAGGTGAACGGTAGGGCAATGTAGATGGGTTTGTGCTGGCTATGGCTGGATCACACCTAGCAAGCAAAGAAATACAAGGTCTCTGCAGTTCAGAGTAACCAGATGCTTATTTACCTAAAGTTTACTCATATCTGTTATACTACCTTCAAAAACTGTGCTGTACTGTAGTCAGCTAACTCTTCAGCAGCTGTGGACTAATTCGTTTGAAGCTCAGTGTTTCAGAATAGAAAGTGTGAGGTACGTATATTCTGCTTCTGTAGATCATTGAATAGGTAAACTAAATAAAATTTCTCCTCTAGCATGTAGAAGAAAGACTGTCAAGTATATTGCCTTGCTCTGAAAAGGGTGAAATCCAGAAGCTTTATTTCTTTGACAGCTAACCTGTCTTTGGAACATCGGAAGTTTATTCCTAAGTGGCTTATGCTTTTAGGAGGAACACAATTAAGAGAGCTCTGATATGTTTCACTAGGCAAATACAAAGAAAACGGGTCCTTTTGAGCACTCCCTTGCTGTAAAAGGTATTTGATCAAAGAAGCTAAGTTGCAAAATGTTTTAGGGGTTGTCTAGGTTACGTAATGAAGATGTATAGATGAATTTAAATAAAAGATTGTCGTGTTTTATAGTAGTCACAAACAAAATCTGTCTTTCTAGCTGGCAGGTGTTCCAGGAGTGCTATTTTACTAACATACTAACAGTACATGCCCTGAATACTTTACACAGATAAGAGTGGTAGTGGTGGTGCTGTCGGAAGGAGGGGGAAGGAGGGAGTTCTCTTTAAATCAGCCAGGAAAAAAAAAAGTTTGAGACTAATGGAAAGAACCTCTACTCCTTTAATAGAGCCTGCAAAATATATTCTCCAGGACTGATCAGCTCTGAAGGCTCTAGAGGTTTGATGATTGGAATGGCAGGAAATCACGCTTTCAGGACATAACGAATTGACTAGGCCATCCATCATTTGTTAGCATGCGCTGAAACGCTGGGCTTGTGTGCAGAGGTCTGTGATTTAGTAAATACTTGGGAGATGAATAGAGCTTACACACAAGGGAAGATATTGCTGTCCTTCAGCAGCCTTAGACACAGATCCCTGCTGAGAAGGCCGTCTGACAGCAGCTCATCAGTAACTGGCCTGTCACAGTCAGTGATGCCCACCAGCCATCCCCAGTATATTAAATGCATTTTTAATATCTGCTTCAGTAGATTTAATGAAGAAAATTTAGTTTCCATACTCTGATCACTGCTTCCTCAAGTGTTTTAAAGCATTAAGTGAGGCACTTCCAAGAAAGGAACTGTGCTGATACCTGGAGGAGTTGCTTCAAAATGAAAGTGAAACGGGAGGCAAAGGGAAGTGTTATTATCCAAACAGTTTCCTTAAAGCAAAACAGAAATGTTTGGGAAAAGCAGTGATCTTCTTAGACACAATTGACCCTCCTGCAGGGGGACCTTATGCAGCAGCAGAGATGCCGCGCTGGAAAAGGTGTTTGCACAGTGGTTCTGTTTAGTGTGGCTGGGCTTGCCAAAAGGCATAATCGCATCTCCTCTGCTTTCAGATGTCAGTACTTGAATCAGATCATCGTTTTGTCCAGCTTTCAGAGTCCTGAGAAGAGAGTGGCTATGAATGGGAGGAATGGAATAGGTCATGTTTTTAATAACTAACATAGATTTGGTTTTGGTTTTGGCGTTTTTGTGAGGGATGCAATTGGTGAAAATCATTGTAGTGTTCCATGGTATTATTTAAACTGATGTAGGAAACAAAGAATTAGACACAATGGAAAATAAAACTTCTGCTATTTTCATAACTTAGCAGGCTCATTGAGAGTTATTCAGTGCTGACATTCTACTTGTAAGGATTGTATGGAATTATTTTTTTAACTTCGTAGCAAATGATAAGATCTTTTACTGTCCATATATATATAGGTGAACTTAATAGTTGTTTGATTTCCTAGGAACTTCCAGGGAAAACTTCTGTTTACATAAAAGGAAATATGTTGGTTTTAATTTTCTAATGGGATTCAGTGCTTATGATATGTATTTCAAGACAGCAAGACAAACAACTTGATTTTATTGCAAACTTCTATTTGAAATATTCACTTCTTGAGCTTTTTTTCCTTCAGGAATCCATTCTGTGTTCACAGAAGAGAAAGCAAGTGCCGAATGAAACCTATAAATTTGATTCTTGTGTGTGTCAAAACAGTAATGTATTAAATGCATATTATTATAAAAAATTAAGATGTGTTCTAAACACTTACATTTTTATAACACATGACAATATTAAATAATACATTTTCTTGTTAGCATCTGTTTGCTGTCATTGGTGGCAGGACCTATGATTTATTACTTAAATTAATGACTACAACCATTTTGGTCCTGATATATGCCCCTAAGCTTATCACATCACTTAGTAAAATAACATATATGCTTCTATGCGAGTCATTTTTAAATTGTTTATTCCTTTAAGTTCCTGGTGAAAATACCGTATATCTTTGCAATGTGAAAGTCTTAGAAGCTTGTATTATATTTCCAACTGAGTGAAATAATGGTAAGGATTAATTTCTGTAAGAATATGGAATACAGTAACTGGTCCGACTAAAATGGTCTTCTAAGACAAGCCTGATAGAGTATTGTTACCAAAAAAACCAACAGTATTGGAAAGGAGTGGAGATACACTGCGTTGTTTTCTCCAGATCCAGTGAGGGTTGAAAGTCTTGTTCATTTGTTTGTTTGGCTAATTGGTACCATACAAGTGCTAAGATTTCACGCTCTATCATTAGTTTTCAACTTGTATTTCATGGAGCCCTTGTTGTCCACGGGCTTCAAATGAAGAATTCAGAGTAAATTAACTTGTTGTCAACAGGCTTAAATTTGCCAAACAGGAATCTGTGTCTGTTGTGGGAAAAACGTTTTGGTTTGGAAACCCCTTAGATTGAAAACTTTTGTCAGCAACTAAAGCATTTTCATCCGTCTTACGTCTTCTTTTCATACATGTATCTGGGCATGCAAGATCTTGGAGGCATTTGATAGCATTGATTCCCAGATACCTCCAGAAGCTTCAACACTGAATAAAAATGTCCTAAGATAGCACACATTATTCTTCCACAGAAAGCAGAATGTTGTCAAATATTTGAGTAAGACCCATGTGATAACAAGTTAGCCTCTTGTGTAATGCGCCCTATCTGAAACACTTTCAAAGGCAACGTTAGAAACCATGACCAAAATAGAAGTAATGCTCACTTCTGTGACTGAATTAACATAAAGGATCTTTTGGAGTTCCTCATTGTTATTGAGGACCTAGACAGCAATAAGGGCACCATGATCCCTACTTCTATTTGTGGTTGGCTAGGAGATGACAGAACTTCTTGACAGTCCGCTATTGACACTAGTAATGCCCAGTTCTTTATTGCACTTCTGTGGAATGCAGATATGTATTATGAGGCTACAACTGGTGCAAAGTATGATAACTAGTAGCCAGAGAGTGAGTGTAGGTTCCTACAGATTAAAAGGCTATTGAATACAGCCATTTCCAGCATTAATATAAAATGCACGGAGTCAGTGCAGCTGTCCTTCAGTTTTCAACACAGCTGAGCAATGTCTTCCTAGACAAGTGTGTTATCTTGGATACAGAAAATATGAAAAAGATAAAAATAATTCATAAGCTAGATTTCTCATTCTTACAGAGCTTAAAAAGGAAGATTTCGCAGGTACTCCCGTAGACCAAGCAAGTCCCAAATACAGTGTTTAATGACTTCATTGCGATGAGTTATCTGCCACAAGAATATGTTTTCCTTTATCCTGTTATTAGAAACAGGAGAATCTGGTTATTGACCAAAAAGAGAAATTGGACTACATTTTTTATCTCATTTGTATTGTGTTCCTTTTACATCACTAGTCTGAGAGAGAAAAAGGAAAATGGTTATTTACAGAATAAATGCATGGTTTCAGTCTAAATATTTTTCTAGCCATATCTATCTGTTTTTTATGTCCTCTAAGTGTGGAGAGTATTTTTCCAAACAAATCCCATTGGTCACCCAACAACTATCATCCACAAGTTTCCTGCTTACACTTTTTGTTTTAATTTACTATTTAGATACAGACATTGCCAGTGACAGGCAATCATTCTTATACATGATTGTTTTTGTGGTTTTGAGGTTTCTGGAGGGAGAATTTTGTCCATATATCTGGGTGTAGATGCTTGCCATTCTGACATTTTGAATCTCAATAATTCAAAAATATTATTCAAATGTTTCAGCTACTCTGTAGAAATTAATATATTTCTATGTAGACAGGCTTGGGGTGGTCAATATGTATCACATGTTAACTGTTTGCTTTAGTTTATTTTCTAATTCTTAGCTCTCTAGTTTCATCATCAAGGACAAACATTTATATATCAATGGAACTTTGCATTAGAGAATCAGAATGTTTACTGAAATAACCACTTCAAATTATTAAAATATGCAGTGGAAAGCAACGTGCTTAGTTTAATGTGCTTCTGAATAGTAAATGTGAGTAAAATGGTATATAGACGTGGAGCCATTTGTTATGTTTTAGTATATGAAGCAAAAGCTGTGTAAACCTTAACCTCGTAATTTTGCAAGTTCCACTTTATCACGTAGCTGTAAAAGGTAATCAAAATAAATCATGGAAGATGAAGAAATATTTTGTAGGGCTTTCTGTATGCTTTCAGAAGTGGCGCTTGATCCATGAAATTTTAGTAAGCATATTAAATAATACAATATGATGTGCAACGTGTCAGGTCTGATAAATTATTTTGTATAGGACATTTATACAACATATGGTGAGCTGCTATGTGAACAGCTTAATGATTAAATTATGTTAATCTTTCTTGCCATATTTACTTTTCATTTTAAAAACCAGCATTTTCAGACTTTTATTTTACTTTTTTGATCACGGGTAGATGTAAGAAAGGTGTAGCATATCTTCGAGAAGCCGTGACAGTGATCCAAGGTTCCTCAGCTGTGCAGTGTACATAACACAGATGTTGGGAGAGTCATCTGTCAGCTATGCCTCTCCTATGGAGTTAAAGTTCTAGGGGGAAAAGAATTCGACACAGTGCTGTCACTGTTACATTTTCACAATAGAAGAGCATGCAAATATTCAACCTCCTGCTTAGCAGTAGTGCCCTGTCTAATGTCTGTGCTGGTTAGAATAAAAAAATAGTGGGTGCATCTAGGGCTCATAGATCTGACAAAGGTCATGCTATGCTGGGCATTTGAATTGGAAATTGTCTGGACTTAGATTTTATAAAGCTCCCACTGTTCTCGAGGAAAATTTCAGCAGGGTTTTGTCCCTAGAGAGGCCTCTTAGGCCCTTTTCTGTCCTATGAATGAATTTAGATGTGAGGGTTTCTCCTGCCTTAAAACTGTTAAGTTCATTTTGCATACATCCCCAGAGAGAAAAACTGGCAGATGCTTTTGTCTTGGAAGTGTTTAAAAGAAAACTGCAGAACAGGAACAAGGGAGAGAAGGGGCCCTGAGTGGAGTCCCAGAACATTTTGGAAATGGCCAATATGCAGTTTTCATCAGTACTAAGGCGGGGCGCAATATGGTGCCTGTAGCTCACTAGGGAATATGAATGTTGATTAAGCATACTCCCAGGCTTTGAAATCCTGAAAGCAGTGTCAGAATAATGGATGTTGAGCAAATGTCAAGCATTTGTTAATTTCTCTGTTATTTGGAGTTTATCTACCATGATCAATCAAATAAACTAGTGCTTCTCTGTTGTGGCATGTGTCATTGATATGGTGATTAGGTGGCTAGAGAGGCCTTCTGCCTTTTTTTCTTTTTTTTTTCTCCTTTTTTTTTTTTTTTTAAATCCAGGTAACAGATTATATATGAACAGCCATAACTTTAAGTGAAAGATTTGTTGGCAGTTGGTTTAGTGGAAAGTGGTACATTAACAAAATACTTTAGGGTACTGAGAGAAAAAAGTATTTGCATATCTGCTGTGCTAAAAATTATGTTCATGCCATTTTTTCTCTTCTTGGCCTTAAAACTCTACTGTTGTGGGGAAGGAGAAATTATGTCTAAATGAAAGCTCATAGGAGAAACTTTGACACGTTCTTAAAAGAAGGAGTTTGAAAACCAAGTTTATCTACCCTGAATTAGTATTATTTATGTCTTAGCCCCTTTCTTCCCTCTAAATCTTTTGGTTTCTATAAACTAGATCTCGACATTCCAATTTTTGATTGGGAAACATGTTCAGGTGCCCTTTAGTTAAAAGTGGAGAGGGTGACTGACTCTTGTGTAAGAATACACAGTCTTTTATAAGAATATGTCAGAGAGGTTGTTAGTTACTGTCTAACATGCAGAAATATATACCGTCCAGTTCAGAATATTTTTTCTCCAGTCCCTCATTTCCACTGTCTTCTGATGTCCTAGTTCTGCTAGTTTGCTACACTTAAAAGTTAGGTGACATACAAAGACCCAATATTTAAAAGTGAAGAACAAATAAAAATAACCTGAAGGAGAAAAAGGCACTGTGGCACTTTAGCATAATATACAAAGACTTTAACATGGGAAACGATAGGGTTGGGATATTTTGTGAGAGGCCTATTTGAAAGCTGCCTGAAGAATGTTAACACTCAAATTTCACTGAATTCCGGTAAAGTTTGGTTACACACTTCTGGATTTTTTTTTCCTCATAGTCTAATCCTTATGCGCTTAGTGTAAAGATGGCAGTGTATATTTTTATTATGTTTTTGGCAACTCCCAGAAATTTAAGAAGTGTCGGTGAGTCATGCCATATGACTTGAAGCATGTTGAGGTCATCTTCAGTTTATTTTGACATAGAACAAATGTTTGATTTTGAACTAGTTTTCCTTCTTTCCTTGGCTTCCACATTTTTCACCAAGGCCTCCAGGCCCGTTCTACCGAGACTGGCCATGTTTTGGTGTCTAATGAAGGTGATGCTATGTGGTGAAACTATTGACTGTTTACATTGGAGATGACTGTTCAGTTAGTACATGGAAATCAGAGTTCTCTTGGAAACCCAACATTTTCTGCAACACTGCAGAATGCAAAGTGTATAGTCATTGTATGCATTTTCAGAGCAGCGCAAAGAACACCAAAAAACAAATCCTTTGTAAAGAGGAGGATGGGAAAGAAAAATCTTGTTGGTAGGAGTGGAAAAGAAGGTTAGAGAAGTTTTAGGATAGAATAATGTAATATGGTGATAACCTCTTGTCAGATGTTCCCTTCATATTGCCTGCCCGTTGTAGGTAGACGGCTTTTTTAAAAAAGAGTGCTGGAAGACCACTAATAAAAAGGAACAGCTGAGTTTCTGTCTTAGTAGGTTTCTGCTGTATTTCCAATGAGAATTAAGTAGCAGAATTAAATTAGTTTATTCCCTTCATGGGACGGTAAGCTGCTGGTTGGTGCAAAAGTAATTGCGGTTTTGGACCATGAATTTTAAATCATTATAACTAGGTTCGAACACGTCTTTATTAATCAAAATAGGAACCATTACAATCAACACATATTTACCAAAAAGAAATAAGCTTGTTTATTCCTGTAGCGTAAAAATCTGTGCTTTGGGATTCGGCGAACTCTTGGAAAGCATTTTTCTGCATCCTGCTGGTTGTGGAACCTTTTCCCAGCAAAAAGTTGTTGAGATGCTTGAAGAAGTGGTAGTCAGTTGGCAAGAGGTCGAGTGAATATGACAGATGACGCAAAACTTCGTAGCCCGATTCATTCCACTTTTGAAGCATTTTTTGGGCCCTTTCTATTGACCAATGCTGGCTGCAGGTGTTGCAGTTTTCAGTGCACCTCATCGATCTGCAGAGCATCCTTCTCAGATGTAATGGTTTCGCTAGGATTCAGAAAGCTGTGGTGGATCAGACTGGCAGCAGACCACTGAACAGTGACTGTGACCTTTTTTTGGTGCAAGTTTGGCTTTGGGAAGTACTTTGAAGGTTCTTCTCAGTCCAGCCACAGAGCTGGTCATTGCCAGTTGTCATGTAAAATCCACTTTTCATCGTACATCACAATCTGATCAAGAAATGGTTTGTTGTTGTTGTTGCCTGGAAGACAACAACACTTCCATATGATGATTTTTTTTTATTTTCGGTCAGCTCATGAGGCACTCACTTATTGAGCTTTTTCACCTTTCCAGTTTGCTTTAAGTGCCGAATGATGGTGGAATGGTCGCCACTGAGTTATTCAGCAACTTCTTGTGTAGTTGTAAGAGGATCAGCTTTGATGATTGTTCTCAGTTGGTCATTGCCAGCTTCTGACCGCTGGCCGCTACGCTCCTCATCTTCAAGACTCTCACCTCCTTTGCGAAGCTTCTTGAACCACAACTACACTGTACATTTGTTAGCAGTTCCTGGGCCAAATGTGTTGTTGATGTTACGAGTTGTCTCTGCTGCTTTATGACCCATTTTGAACTTGGGTAAGAAAATTGCTTGAATTTGCTTTTTGTCTAACATCACTTCCATAGTCTAAAATAAACACGAAATAAACAGCAAGTAATAAGTCAGTAGCAAAAAAATATAGTGAGAAAAGCGCATTGCAATGTTGTATAACATAACAACATTTATTTAAGAATGTATTCCAATATCAGATGTCAATTTTCAACAATATAAAAACTGCAGTTACTTTTGCATCAACCTAATATACCCCTTGGGCTGAAAATAGACTTTCTAAGTATCTACATGCATGGTACAATAACTTATAGATACAAGGCAAAGTACCACACTGTTGACTAAGTAGATAGACAAGAATTATTCTGCTTTTTTTTTTTTCTTTTATGAGTAGCTTTAAAATTATAAACTTTTAAAATATGAACCCTGTTTAAGGTGTAAGACTAAAAATCTCAAGGGGACTCGCTAGAAATGGATTAATTTCTTGCCTTAAATTTGTATCATTCCCAAAACTGGAATTTACTCAGAACTACTCTTCTGTATCATCCATGTTTGATAGAGCTGAAATTCTTTACATTATATCCTTTATGGGAAACATTTGTAAGATCCTGACTTGTTTAAGGAATTAACAATTTTGATTGAATTACTGGAAGGCTTTTTGACTTAAGGTGTTCACTTTTTACCCTGGAGATAGCTATGCAACAATATGTGTGCTTGACATGTGATGCATGCAAATGCTAAATACAGTAGCAGCATGAGGCAAGTGTCATTAACAGTAATTTATGTAATGAAAGCCACCTGGCTGTCTTAGTAATTAATTGCTTGTAAATAATAAATTTAAATATAATTTATAGTTTTCTAAATTTGATTATATACTTTTAGAAGCAAATTGCTTAAGGGTGTTTGGCGATTTATTTAGTTTTGAATTGGCGCAGATATGCTTTTTACCTACAGACTAATTTTTTAGTGTAAAACGAACAGTCTGGTTATCTTCGAATTGCCATTCACTCATAAAAATAGTTTTCCAAAATTAAATTTAAACATCAAGTTTAAAGAGGGCAATACAAGTTTGAAGAAAAAAAATGTATAAAGTAGAATGGTTTTCCCCTTTCTCCGCAATCAGGAAATTTAAGATTGGAGTCTGAAAAATTTCTCTTAAGGTGTTCTGTAATCTGATTCTTTTCCTGGGGGAAAGAGGAAATAGCATGATAGAGTTATCCAAACAGAACAAAGAAGGTGAACACAAAATGAATATATCAAATATTTACTTCTAGTAATTGCCTACTAGGTGAATGTTTTTTCAATGTATGGGCGTTGGCCCTATCAAGAGAGCAGACAGGAAAGGTGACGGATAAATCCTTCGTTTAAATTGTAGCTGCTTTGTCTTAACTGCTTGTTGTGGTGCGTTGCTGTTGCAGCCTAGGAGCATCTTTCTTTACACAACTGTCATCAGATAACTACAACTTTTGTGTATTTTTGTCTAATGGTTCAACAGATTGTGGTACTAAGAGAAAGAGTTCAAACTTGCAAACGTGTTTTCTGTATAATCTTAGGTGAAGTAGATTGAAATAAAGTGTGGGTGATGTATACAGTTAAGTGCAAACAAGGAATTTGCAGAGGCTTCGCTGTTTTCTCTCAGTCTGTGGTGTGCTGCTCTTTGCCTCTGGTTTGGGATGTGTTCACTGGTTCTTTCCTGGATATTGAGAAACTTTTCTTCTTGCTAAGTAACTTTCGAGTAGTTGAGGACAAGGATGTAGCAAATCATTGGCTTATGTTGGTCTCAAGCTTTGCGTTTTTTATTTAATTTTGTGAGAAATTTTGATGGTAGAGTTAAAAGAATTTTAAAAGAATTTTAAAAAAAATTAAAAGTTAAAAGAAGTTTAGAGAAAACCGGGAGATGGAGATGTGAAGGAGAAGTAATATGATTATCAAGATGTGTGTGAGAGGCAAACCCTATTTGACTCCTATCAGTTTCTTTCGTCAGTGGACTCCCTGATAAGATGATCAAAGTGCATCAGAAAAGTTCTGGTATGTGTAAGGTGAAAAGATTCAATAGTCATTGAAACCTGATGTCAGAATATTTGAGAGTTTTAATTCCATGTTTTAGCACTGACACTGTATTTTTTAAGCCTGTGTTGTAAATATGTTTTGGTTCTGTACTGCATCTGAAAATATTTTTCAGCTTTAAAATTGAACCTTACAAAATACTTTTATGTTTTTATGGAAGACACTTTACTTGAAACATTAGTGAAAGAGTGTTTACTTACAAAGGTCTCTGTGTGGATTTGGCATTTAAGTAGGTTTCAAACATTGATGCAACAAGCACTATGCTGCTTAACTCTGGAAAGAAAAAAATATCAGAACAATATCTCAGGCAAATTACTATCTATTTTTTGTACTTCCTTACTAAGATAAGAAGACCCAAAAGTAGTTTCTTTTCATTTTGAAATACCACTCTTCTGTTCCTGTGTTTTCAGAGTTCCATTTTTAACCATAGTATCTGGCAGCGTTTATCCACTATGAAAGCCTAATATTGTTTTTCTCATCATAAGCATATATAAGTGAATGGAAAAATAGCATCTATATTCTGACTTCTCTTTCCATTTTGGGGGCTTGATCAGAAATACTTCGTAATCATTTGAGTATGGCATATTTTGAGTCATACTTGTATTGCTGCTGCTAAAAGTTAGATTTTTGTGGTGTGGGTGAGAGAAGGTGGAATTTATCTCTGAGAAGAGCTACTATTATTTTGTGATCATTGTCTGTACTGATAATTTGTATTTACTTCTGCATTTTTCTTTTCACATCTGATACAGATTGTTCATCGTCTGAGGTTGTTTTAAAATATATTGGCTGTTACAACAGACACCAAAAATTGAGGTGTCTACAGGAAGAATTGGCACCCTGTTCTTAAAGGAACTTCTAAGTCTTTCTAAATGAAAAATCATTCAAACAGTATCTAATACTGGCAATTTTCCTCTGTCTGCTGCTAGAACTTATTGGCCAACTAGGTCAGACATTATTAAAGTTCAAGTGGCCCAGTGGGAAAAGTAATGGCCTTATGCTACTATGAATTTTAAATGCTGCCATTTCTATGTATTGCACCATCATCTGTTCTCGCACATCACTAAATTGTATAGAAGTTGTGGGACCAACCAGTGTCAAGGTCACGGAAGTGATGACTCTTCTCAAGTAGCCTTCTTGGAGCTTTGTCATACAGTTATTCTCATAACCCTGGCTATAGGCAGCAAAGTTGTATGCAAGTGCCTGCATTTAACCTTTTTATTATCATTGGGTAGTGTAAGCCTGCAATGCAGGATATCTTTTTCCTCGGGCTCTTTACTTTTGGTTTTTATTTTTTATGCTTGCAAAGGCTTGAAACTGAGTTTGATGCAAAACCAATTTCTAGTAAGTGATTCGTATTTAAATCTTTTGAGTTGAGATGTACCGTTTATTGAACAAGATGTTGGAGAATTTCAAAATTGTTTAGTGCTATAGTTCTCCAGATGAGCTTGAATTTTATCTTGATTTTAAATGTGATGGTACTAAGTCTAAAATGAGCATATCAGCAGGTACTTCTTGTCATATGTATATATTTATTGAATTTTTATAGTATTAATGTACTTGTAATGAGAGTATTTACCCGACAGCACGGTATTGGCTTTGTAGTTCTCGAAGTAGTAGCTACTGATAATGTTTCATTGTATGGAAGGCTTCTTAAATAGAGATAATAAAAGTGCTTTTGTATCCCGGACTTGAAGCAGTGTAGCTGGAAAGCTGGGACATTGGAAGGCAGCCACTTTACAGAACCCACTGTGTTGGAACTAAAGGCTTGGGTACTTTTATGTCACTTATTTACTCCAATTCAAACTCATATGTTGATTTGAACACGTATATTGACACACAGACTTATACATATATATATATACACGTGTATATTGATTTAGCTTAAATTGGTAGTTCACTGACTTCCAATAAATCAATGTTAGATTTGTGAATGATAAAGTACAAATGTGTACAGACGCAATAATCAGCTTTTAGAGAATTTTCATTCGAAGAAGTGACTACAAGCATATTAAAACTTTAGGAAACATTTTAATATTAAAAGCTGCCGTGAAGAGAGGTTAAAGCCATAACTATTCTAGAGGTCAGTGAGTCCTCCTCCCTTGGTCCATGTTCTTCAGTGCTTGCATGTGTGTAAGTGTAGTGGTTCCCAAGCTTTGGTAGGTCTTAGTTATTGCTGAGCCGTCCTGGATCCCTGTGTGGAACCATCCCAACTGCTAAGAAGCCTTTTTCCCGTCCTGACAATCCTGACACGTAGAAGTAGTTCTGACAATCCTGACATGTAGAGGAAATTCTGATAATCCAGTGATTGTCACCTCCTCTCAGGTGGGAAGTTCACTGTCAGGCAGGCTTTAGTTCCTTTACAGGTATAACTGTGGTGCTGGTTAGCCCACAGCCTCTAGTTCTGGGAAGCTACAGAGGCTTTACACATCCATACATGTGTTATGCATTTGAACTGATGCTGCTGGATCTATTTGAAATCCATTATTGACAGAGTTTTTAGAAATAAGAGTGGACTGGTTAGCATGTGATAAGCGGTATAGAAACATTGCTTTCTTTAGGAGTCCCTGTTCCAGAATGTTTGCAGTACAGAAGATGAGAATTAAAAGACTGTTTGGGTTTCTTTCATGTCTTTGATAATGTAACAGGCAAAATGTATTTTAGACATACGTTCTGGAATTTCAGGATAGCTGTGAGAAGGATTCCTCTTCCACCCCCAGTCATTTAAATTTATCAAAGGTATGTATTTCTTTCCTCACATGGATTGTTAATCCAGCATGGCAGCAGCATGCAATTCTAGCTCTTAAGTTGTATGCATTACTTTTATTTTAAAGCTCAATATTGCGTTAGTAAAAATATTTGAAACCTTACTATACATGGAAAGGGAAGTTCTTTTCCAGTTATTAGAGAGAATCTTGCTGTTTGCCTCAGAAGGTTTCGTGAACGGGTATGACTAGCACTACATACGTACACTGCGAGACTGTGGAAGGAAAGAAACTATTTCTTCTCTTACCTGAATTCCTACAATAACTAAGTGCAGTGTTGGATGCACTTCCAAGAGAAGGTTTGACACTGCTGCTTAGGGATTTCACTTATGACAGCTTCTGAATTTTGGAAACACAGCCCCTGCCCCCACACTCAGATTTTTAACCAATATATTTATCATAATAATGAGATAGAATGTTCCATTTTGTGGAAGGGAAGCAATGAAGCAGTGTTCTTTGTAGATTTCCTTCATTTAAAAAAAAAATCAAGGCTATTATATATACATAATATATATTTATCTCATGATGGACTTTGCTTTCCCCCTGCTTGTCTACAGTTGTGTGAATAGTTATTGGATTAAATACTGCAGTTCCTATTTACTCTTTTTTTTTTTTTTTTGTTACAGATCTCTCTAGATACTCTCTTTGTTCTGTGGTAAAATACATGAAATGTAAAGTTGATTTTTTAGTATTTCTATTATAATTTAGGTCAAAAATGTGGAGTTAAAGATGAGGGAAAGAAAACTCACTTTAAAGTGAATAGATGAAACAAGTGGAAACTTGGTTTTTTACTTAAACTGTTATGTTTTCAGTAATCTCAGAAAATAAAGGAAAAAAGTGTAAGTTTAATCTTATCCCTAAAGAATTAGTTATTAATATTTGCAAGGGCTGATAGTATAATATTTGCAGAATTTGTCTTATTTGGATCTTCTTCTGATGAGGCTGTAGTAAATAGCAAGCATGAAGTTGGACAGGACACCAAATCTTGGCAAGATCTGCAAGCCTACTTTGTTGAGATGATCTGATGCAGTTAAATTAAATTATACCAGCTAATTTTTGGCCAGAGTTTGCCATCAGGTCTAGTTAGGAAGCACTGATCTGCAACAGCATATTATCTGTTACTAGTTTATATATAAATACTCATTGTAAACCAAAACATTTCTAAAATATTCTCCGGAGATGGTAGCATTCTTCCTCTGCCAAATTCTGGGATTCATTAGAAAAGAATGGCTCTTACACATTAAATTACCAATAGGCGTATTCTTTTTCCAGCGCTAGACTGATCTCTTAAGTTCTTAGAGGTAATTTGTCTTACCTCTTGTTCTGTGTTCTGGTCTGACTTAGGCATCTCATCCTAAACGTGGATGGACTTTGGTACCTGTAGTACTTGGGGGTTTTTTTATGATAAACATATTTTTATATCTTTGTATCATTTGCAACCTAGAAGTGACATTTCGTTTTTTTAAGATGAAAGTTATTTTATTTTTTAAAAATGGGCATTTTGTAGCAGATTTTAGATTTCACAGTTTTCTGCCTAAATCCATTTACATATTGACAAGAGCACATTGATCAAGCAATCAGAGATGGAAGTATGCCACCAACATCAACACAGAGTAACAAACGGTAAATTGGTTCATTATGAATGCTGGTGTACACGAAAAAGAGGATATTTGAAGAGTGAGGCTGGTTGCTTTGAACTCTGGGAGTCAGATGCATTAACATCTGGAATTTCAGAAGAAAATGTTGCCATGAGAGTGGCAGCTACAGAACTTAGAAGGAAAGTTTGCGTGTTTTCCTGGAAGATAGATTTTGTTCTGCAAGACGCATAACAAGTTAATTTCTTGATTATTTAAATTAGGTAGTACTTGGAATTATGGGTTTGGGAGTGTTTGTTTGTTTGTTTTAGAAAGTCAGCAAATCTGTAATGTGGCTCTACAGTTGGTTCTTGACAAAGCAGTTTGCTCAACACAAACATGTCTATATCCCTAAGCCTTCCAGTAAGTTGTGAGGCTTACTATAAAGTTTATGCGATACGATGCAATAATGTGGCACTGACGTGTTATTTTGGATAAAAGATATTTTCAGTGTTATGTTTGTTTTCCTGGATATCTCAGCTATATTAATTTGTCTGCTCATTTACTGCTTTGAAATCCTGTATAGAAGCATCAGAGGATGGATGGAGCCCTAGGAATTTGGCTGCTCCTGTAGAAGTAATGACAACTTACATGGCAGTGGCCCTGCTGCCAGGATCGGCAGTTGTGATCATGCTGTCTTGCAGTGCAAATGCATGTTCATGACTTCTGTCTCCTCTCCAAGTAGTCAGTACTGTCTTTTTCAGTGCTTTCCGATACCATGATGTTTCAGTTTTCTGTCAATGGCACCTTGCAATAGATGCTCCAGCTGTGTTTTGAGGAGCCTATTTCGTTTTGCCAGGAACTTGTGGCAATGGAATTGTGGCAAGGAAATGCTGAGCAGCAGTTAAGTGATTTAATGTTTAAGAGTGGAACTGTGTTAACCAGAAGAAACATGGAATCAACCGTGTGAAGATACAAATCCACTCCTGGGGAAGGACAAAGATCTTCTGGTAGTAAGGCTTGAAATTCTTTGAATGATACTATTGAAATAATTCTCTTTGTCACAGTCACAATGTTTTTGTACTGCAATCCAGTATATATCAAATTTATTCAGTTATCAGACTGAATTTTTTAGTGTTCATGGTAAGTCCTAAATAATCCGAACAGTTGGAAGCAAAGGAGAGGATCATTGGACTAAACTGGAGTAGAAGAACAAAATCCAGGGACACCAATGGAACAAATAAAATGGGCAAGAATCCAGATGTGAAGAGAGGGATAATGGTCTTAATTCTTTTTGATATGTCAATGGGTATAATAGGAAATATAATAGAAATCATACTGGGCATAGCCTAAAAATATACAAATTGGTCTCTCAATGGGAGAGAACTCAAACCAGAAATTCGGTTAAATACTGTCCTGTTTTGGTTTGCGTTTTTTTCCACATCTTTGCTCTAAATTCAGTTCTACCATTACAACCATGTAAATCTGCCAGATAATAATAGTTACGTGGAGAGCCATTAGGGGGCCATATGTATCCAACTTAATTTATAGCCTGCAGGGGTGTTTTTTTTAAATAAATCAACTTGAAATACCTTAGCTTTGCATACATATATAGCCTGTGTGAGTATATAATCTTAATTTCGTTCCTTTGTTCACCTTCTAATGATTATATGTGCATGTTGAAGGTTACCATAATTGGATGGTGCGCTTTTCGGGGAGGCATTGTGGTACATATCTCCCAACCTCTGTGTCAAATGATGTATATTTAAGAATATTAAAATTCTTGAATATATTGTAATTATTTTTTCTGTAATCCATGGATTTCATAGATCTGTGCATTACTTTATGTCGCTATCATTTTTCTACAATTTTAGCATTCTGTCAGTGAGTACTCCGGGTGAACGTTCTCATATGTAAAATATCAGAGATCAAGTCTCAGCTTACTGCTGTCACGCAGGTGTTTTGCTGGGCAGACAAGCACAAAATAGTCATGGCAAAGATGCTGGAAGCACAGATGTGGATAAAGCAAACTAGTAAGCATTTTATATCACATTGCGTTAATCTAGTCACTTTGTTCCTAATGCTTCAACTGTTCGGTTTAAAGATAACTTTTTATATTGTGCTGCATAGACATACTGTCTGTTTAAACCCAAACAAACCATTTAGTGCCACAGTTTTCCCTTTTGAAAACAGGAGTAAGACTTCCTTATCTTAAAGTAGTATTTCTGTGGTGTGAAAATTGCAAGGAGAAGGGCCATTTAAGTATGGAGAGAACATTTATGTTTAATGTATGTTATGGTGCGACACAGGTGTTAAATTCACATACAAGAAATTGGGCAGAAGAGCAAGATTTTAGACGTTGCTGAATCTTTGAACTACCTGTGCTATGCTGCACTAGGTAAGTTCATGAAAGGAAAAAAGTTAATTATTCATAGTGCCTTGCTGTACCATAAAACTTGATCTATTGAGACTATAATTTGTTCAAGTTGGATGTAGTAGGAAAATATATCAGGAGTAATTAATTGTGTTCAGGATGTGATGAGGTAGATATATCCACAGAGGACAATTGAAAACAGTAGCGATGTGGTATTGATTGCCTTTCAGAGGGAAAAAAAAAAATCTTGTCCCATTTCTAAATGTTAACAATTCAGAGAGAAAAATTCCCACTTGGGAAGAATGCTTTCCAGGTTGCTTCATTGCCAGGTGTTTGACATTGAGTGGAGCCTTAGATGAATGAAGCTTATGGCAGCTTTTGGAAATGACCGACTCCGGGGAATCTCAGCTTCCTGCTGTGAAAGTTTCTATTTTCAAAGCACATCAGTTTCAGTGGGAATGTTCCAGTGGTCCCATATGCTACTTCTGACAGCGGGGGAAGTTTTTAACCTGAATATGAGACAGCTACTGAAGAGGTTCCCTTGCTGCTAACAAAATGAATTTCAATATGTTCCCAATGAACAAGCGGCACGTTCCCAACTGCTGATGGAATTTAACTCCATCAATTATTAATGGAAATTTTGCTTTGTTTTCGTTTTTGCCTGTTCCCTTTTAACTCAGCTACCTGTTCCTGATAGGACTTTGTGAGTTCTGAAGCTGAAAAAGGAATCACCCAAACAATATGCTCGTATGCTTTGAAACTCTTGCTATATTTTGCTCCCCTCCCTCGTACGCTCTCTCCTTGACCTAGCAGCAGGAAGCCTTTGTCTGAGGTGTTCATCTGGAACAACTTTTCCACACTTGTTTTCATGTTCTGTTAGATTACAGGGCAGCAGGCCTACCTTTGAAGCTCCCTTCTCTTTTGTTTCTTTGCAGTGCACTCCAGTAATTAACTTTGTCCTTCTTTTATTTGTTCCAGTCAATCGCAGTCCACTCTGCTGAGCATCTTCTCCCAGGAGTACCAGGTTAGAAGTTTTCTCCTTTGTGAGGGTTGACAGGTGCCTAATTGAATGATGAATGTCCCTTTATTTCTTTGTAATTGAACTGCCAGCTTTCTGATTGGTTTGGAGGATGTTCCCTTTTCCACATCAAGCACCGCCTGAGTCTCAGTGGATGGCTGCCAAGCCTACCCATCCATCTGTCTAATAACATCTAGCCTTTGCTTATTTGGTGGACCTGTAATAAATTATGCTAAACCATTATTATTCTGACAATAATAATTTCCCTGTGTTGCATGGTTCCATGTGCTAAATGTTTGCTGACTTGCACTGTCAGTGCTGCTTTCCATTGCTGACAGAGATGATGATAAATGACCATTGCCGGAGTGGCAGAAGGCAAGAGAGGCAGAAAATGGAGTCATTTATCATGAGATGACAGGTGTCAGTCAAGTGGCAAGTCTCTATGGAATTACTTTTTGTAGTTTTTCAAATAAGTTGTTTTTAAGCAATGTTCTTCCTGGTTAAAAATGCCAATTGAATTGTAAAACTAGAGTGCACCAGACTTAGATGGAATTGAATTGAGGGGAAAATTAATACAAAGGTTGAAGGAGAGAACAAGTTTTTCTTTGCCCTCTGCAGCCTCCAGTAAACTTATTTAGATTCAATTATTGTGACCTTATTGCCTTTTACGTATATGGTACATTGCAGTACAGTCTGAAGACGTTGAATTCAATAGGTAGATTGAATGTCATTTCTTTACAGAATCTAAAAACATAGTTCAGTTTATATATCGAAGTGTAGCCAAGGAACATGTGTTTGGGCAGTCATGATTTCAGTGTTTTGATCTATGACACATTTGTAAGACTCTTTGTCTGTTTTTTCATTTTTCTAGAAACAAATCAAAAGAACACATGCCAAGCATCACACCGCTGAAGCTGTTGAAACTTACTACCAAAGGTATGACATCTCCACCCCAGTTAAGGCTATCATCATAACTACTAATTGTTGTGGCAATTATGAGTAAATTAGCTTTTTTCTATAAAAATAAATTAAAAATTTGGGATAAAGAATACAGAATGGTTCACATAAAAATGTTTTTCAGTTAAAATACATTTTTCAAATTTTGGTCAGTCTGATTAAGAAAGGGGTTACTTCCTTGACTCTAAGTGAGCATAAGCAAATATTTTTTTACTGTGTATGTGATAGCATTTATGGTATATTGCCTGTAGTTTGTAATTACAGGATTTCTGTGTCAAGACTAATATTGATAGGAACTTCCTTACAGCAAGGGAGCTTGTTCTGTCACAGTTGCTTGTACTTTTAAAACAACATCTGTGTTACATTACAAAAAGTTCCATATTCAATTTGTGTATTGCCAGTTAAAGCACTAATTTTTAGATCACTCCTGTTTTATCAACAGAAGTGTCAGAAATAGCAGTTAAGGGAGGTTGAAAACCTTTGTGTCATTTTACAATATTTTACGATTGTTTGCATCTTAAACTAATAAATTATATTTGCTACAACTTATAGTTTGCCTGTTACTTCTATAGGCTTTACTAAAAATATTGCAATGACATAATTAGGGCATACTGATAACTGGTAAAGATACACAATTAAAATGTTACTTTGTAGACTGACATATCTGAGGAGTTCACATGGCAAGTGTGTTCATACTTGTGATTATAAATGTATGATATTTATACTTAATATTAATCTGTATGAATCAGGAAAATAAACAAAAAGCCTTCATTTGTAAACAACTAACTGTGCTTCCACAGAGTCATATATTTAAAATGTAAGCACAGCCTGACTATATCAGACACTGGTTAAGAATATCTAGTGTGAATTGTGCTGTTCTGGGGCTTTGATTTTCTTAGTTGTTGTATTGTTCTGTAAAAAATTGTACTGGATCATATTGCACTTTTCCTAGTGTTCATTGTTGTTTAGGAAGAATATTGGCTTAAAATTTTCTTACGTTAATAACCATGTATATACAATACTATTTTTAGTTCTTTTTCACTAGCACAGTTTCAGTGAAGTGCCCTATGTTAATTGTAACTGCTGTGTAAATAAACCTCTTCTTGGAATGTATGTAAATCATTTAAATCACTTTTATGATGTCTCACTAGTTCCAACAACTTAAACCCAAAACATGGGACCAGATTTTGCTTTATGCAAAGCAGCAGTTGTATTGATGTCAGTAAGGTTGTGTAGGTATGATTAAGTTTGCCTCACTTCAGGTAGGAGGATCTGGTCTCCTGGCCCCTTCTATGCTGTCTGAATATGATAGCAGCACATAACTAATGCATTATGTATGAAGCTATATGGTGGTGGTAGGGAAAATCATTCTTTACGCTATTTCTGGGTATTTCATATTGCAAATGTATTAATATGGCTGGATAAAATGCACATGTTTTAAAATCAGAGATGTTCTGGATAATAGTTAGAAAACTCATCTCAAGCCCCTTTTAGTAGATTTACTGTGCAGTATGTTTCGTCAGCTACAGGGGCATCTGCTTGAGTCAGAAGCCAGTTTGAAGTGCTTCAAGCATAAACATGACAAACATGTCTTCTCCTCTACTCTTTTCTAGCATCCATTGTGCTGCTCTAAAGCCCTGCCTGTGTGGTTTCCTCCTGCCTGTTCCCACCCGCATACAAGCAGACAATTGTGCTCCCATTGCTTTCCTGGGTCAGAAACTACCAGCTTTGGAAGGCAGTCATTTCCAGTGGTCCCTGTTGGGAATAAGCAGAAGTGCAGTAGAGTGGCGTAGTTTGTACTGCTCTGCTGAGATTTAGTAGCCTTAAATTTAGGCAAACAGGAAGGCAAATTGCAAGAAGGATCAGTCAGCTTTTCAGAACAGTGTTGCCATCAGCATGTGAGACCTGTTAGTCCGTAACAGAATTGCCAGTAGCATTAGAAATATCTGACAGAAAATTACTCCATTGTTGGCTGTAGCTTTGCTGTTCAATCAACTAGATGCGTGTTTTAGAACATTAGTCTCAAGTAAATCTTCCTATATAGGTATTTTCTTTATGATGTCCCCTTTTTTTCTTCTGTTACAAGTTTTGGATATTTAAATATACATGAGGCATCTTCCTTTGTGGTTTTTTCTTTGGAATTGAAATAGTTTACATGAAGAATCTTTTATCATATCCTTTATTCATTAATCCTCAGGATAACATGCAAACAAAAAGACCCCTAATCCTCTGTGAAGAGGCTTGTGTAAAGGTATTACACCCATTCCACAGAAAAGTAAAATGATAAAGAATTTTAATGTCTGTAACTAATGAGCAGAAGAGTGGCTTCTGATGGATAGATAACGATAGAGCTGGAAAGGCTGTGGCCTTCTAATGATGTCAGTAATGATGTGTTGTACGAGTGCAGATAGGGTAAATGAGCAGGTTCAAATGTTGGGTGACTATTGTTCTTTTCCACATGGCTGCAAAGGACAAAGTCGCTTCCAATAATATAGCTTCTTCCCACGAAGTCCTGAGGACAGGTTTTAGGCATTATTGAAATGTGAACATCAAACAGTAAAAGTAACAGCAGTGGAGAAGGCAATATTGTGTGAGGTGATGGTTGGAAACATCACTGTGTACCCATATTGGTCTAATGCCCTTAACCGGAAACATTAAGCTTTTGCCATTAATGACTTTCTATCATCCTGTATTCAAACCTAAATATTTCTTCTCTTCTATTCTCTTTAGAATATTAATTGGATTGTTAGACTCTGATTTCACTAAAGTAAGCCTTTAGTATTTAAACTACTGCCCAATTAATAAAATCTGGATTAAATTTGAGAATTTATGGTTTTGTGCATAGTACTGAATTGAATAAGATATACAGTGTGCCATCATAGTTGGAGGTCACATGGAATCCAAAATCTTTACTGAGAATTATAGAAATTTATTTGTCTGTGATGCCTCTTTAAGTAGTACAGATACAATTTACTTGTATGTCAGTAAGAAAAAAAAAAAAAAAGAAATCATTGGTTTATTGTGTTTTTTACTAGTGACTTAATTGAGACTGATATATCTTGCAGGTGAAAAGGAGGCAATCCTGGAGAGTTGGTGGTTGTTTAAAATACTTACTTCTTAAAAGATTTTCCATTAAGTACTCTGTATGGGGTATTTTCCCCCAAATGAGAGAGATTCACAAGGTATACTGACATGTATAAACTGGCCTTTTCTTGCCACTGCAGAATTACCTGGCTTTGTCTTGTCTAGGTACCTGAATGGGGTGATGAAAAATGCAGCTGCCCCTGTGTTACTGGAGCTGGCCAATGAGGTAATCATCTTTACTTTTTTCTTCAGTCTTCCAGTGTAAAACCTAAGGGGCATATCTATAGTGACTTTAGTGAGAAATGTAATTAACCTAAAAAAAATGGTTTCAAGGCACATTAGACATTTACAATGGTTCCCCAGTCTGTTAGTATTTCCAATAATTAGAAAAAAAGCCCATTTATTAATAAATCAGTTAATGTAATTAGTCTCTTAACTTCAAGGCGAATGTGTAAGAAACTCTGAATTTGTATTTTGTTGGAAATTTCAGACAGGCCATAGGCCTTTAATGCACAAACTTACTAAAAATTCCCACATTGATTAAATGGAGTGGCATCACTTTTACTCATATTTGATTCCTTTTTTAAAAAAACAAAACCTATCCAAGATTTCTTTTTTTTAATAATAGGAAGGGTTAAGACAGTTCATTTTCCTTACTTCATTTATCTCTGTTCGTATGGATTAGAGGATGGCTAATGAAAACTGCTTAATATAAAGCAATTAAGCAGAATAAATTCCTCAGTGTAGCCATTTCCTAGAAAAGCTGGTGTATGAAAAGTTCAGTACAGTTGCCATTAAAGTCTTGACAAATTTATTGATGCTGTTTATTAACCAGAATATGAATCTCTCTAGGGATGCAAGGTGGTATTTGCATTAAAAATTGCTGTCTAAAGCACTACCTAAAAGAAGATGTAAAAAGTTTGAAAGAGTGGCAGTGAGCTTCCTAGAAAAAAAAAAATTGATGAAATACCTACCCCTTTAAAATATTTCTTTACAATAATAATAACAACAATACAATAGCTGATACTCCTTGGAACTGCTTATGCAACTCTCAAAGGGGCTAGAATGAAATGTATGCCGTTCTGTGTTGCATTTTAATAGAAAATGTAAGAAGGAGGCAGAAAATGAGTGTTTGCATTAAAAATGATATGGCACTGCAAACATTAAGTGTTGCAATAGCAGCAAGTTCTACATGTTACATTAGTAAGAAAGAATGGTTTCTTTCTCATGTTCATCGCTGCAGCCAGCAAATGAGCGATTACCTATCAATTACTAGAAGGTTTTAATGGTCTGTGAAGTGTCCACATATCTTGATCATACAGTTAACATAGAATAAAGAATTTATTTCATATTAGTGGTAATGTGTAGCTTCTTCCCATTTGTGGAAAAGACAAGTCTTAAAGTACTGATAATAGAATGTACTTTACATATGTAAGTACAATCTTATTAAGAATTTAGGTAAACAACATGATTCATGATATATTGCACCCATATTATACGGGAACTGTCATAAAAATATTTCAAGCACAAAGTAATATATCTGTTACTGGTTCTTTGTATATTTTTTCCCATTGATTTAGAGATGAGGCATATAATTTCTGACTCTAGTGAGCATATCTTTGTTTATATGATACTAATGCGTCTTTGCAATTCAGATCAAAGATATCTGCAGTTCAGAAATAAATAAAAGTTAAATCTAAGAGAAAGGGGAGATATACAAAGAACTTACCTGCTTCTGATTTCATAGTAGCAGGTATATAAGAAAGGCAATGCATTTTGTGACTGCTGCCTAATGCATTAGGGAAATGTGGCAATAACCAGCACCAGATTACTGCTTCCAAACAATCAAGCTGCCATTTTTATATGATAGTTAATATTTAAATGACATACTCTTGCATCTGCTGACAATTGATGTAATGGTAATACTTTATGAGTCAATATATATTTAATCAGTGGAAACTGTAAAAATTGATGAGAAATATATAACATAGGTACATTACTGTGTGTAGTGGCTCTGTTAAATAGGAAAAGCTCCATATTATTATATTTTGGGGCTGGTTTTTTGAGGATTTGTGGAACTATTTTTAGTTCTTGTTTAAGTTTATTTGCCAACTTCATATTGTATATGTAGTGCAAAAGGGCTAAAATAAATCTCATTTTTGTTAGATAGGAATAATAAAATTAGTCACTGTTCTCCTCATACAAATATTTTCAAGTGAGATTTGAAGCACTATGAATTTTACTTACATGCGAATTTCTGACATGAAGCATGATGGCCCTATTTCAAAGAAAGATGGACACATGATTAATATGAAAATTAGGGAGATGCAAGTACCTGAACTAATAAGGTAGTCCTTATTCAGGCTGGACTACCTTCAGTAATTTCACCATTTTTCATGTGTCAGCTCTGATGTGGGTTACTGGAAATAAGCAGCTCCCTGGAAAGCATTTCTCTCTACTTGGGGAATTTAAGGGCATCCAAGTACATACATATTTGGAAAAAAATGTATGCACAAGTGAAGCCACCTTTTTTTCTCTAGTTACTAAATCAAGATAAAATATTTGTATTAATATTGAACTTGAAAACATGTCGAGAAAAATCCACCGTGACAATGTGTGAGCAAGGTTTACTGTCGCATAGTTAAAA